>NC_057345.1:42367500-43617500 GCF_016509475.1 Prionailurus bengalensis | reverse complement strand
CACTACAGTAGAATGGATAAATGTGCTGTACTTTCACAATACAATTTTACAGAGCAATCAAAAGAATGAACTACTTCTGTGTTAAACAATGTGAGTGAAGTTCATAGACATAATATTAAGCAAAAGAAGCCAGACAGAAAGGAATATATACTGTGATTATATTTACATACATTTCAAGCACAGCACCCTATGTTTTCACCCTATGAATAATGGGGAGAGGGGCGGTATATTGACTTGGGAGAGTCGTGAGCAATCCTGAAGTGCTGGAAATGTTCTCTATCTTAATTTGGGTTATGTGGGTGTATACATATGGAAATTCAATGAACTATATAAGATTTCTGTCCTTTATGTATGTTACGCTTGAATTAAAAAAATATGAATTAAAAATATTATGAATTTAAAAAATATCCATTATAATGGACAGAACCACTTACAAGGAGGGATAGACCAGTCCACAGTATAACAAGGTATTTTACATACCTCTCTTAGTGACTGATAGGACAAGTGGGTTTTAGAAATCAGTAAGGATGTAGAATATTTAAATGACATGATCAGCAAATCTGACCCAATGGACACATAGGGAACATGGCACCTAACAACTGAAGAACACACATTCTCTTCAAGCTTACACTGAACATTTACAAAGCTGGCCATATGTGGGTCCATAAAGCAAGTCTCAACAAATTTCAAAGGATTAAAATCATTTAGAGTATGTTGGCCATAGGACAATTAAGGTAGAGATCAGTTAAAAGTGATAATTAGAACACTCCATATGTTTGGAAAATAAGAACTACACTTTTTTTTTTTCAACGTTTTTATTTATTTTTGGGACAGAGAGAGACACAGCATGAACGGGGGAGGGGCAGAGAGAGAGGGAGACACAGAATCGGAAACAGGCTCCAGGCTCTGAGCCATCAGCCCAGAGCCTGACGCGGGGCTCGAACTCCCGGACCGCGAGATCGTGACCTGGCTGAAGTCGGACGCTTAACCGACTGCGCCACCCAGGCGCCCCAAGAACTACACTTTTAAATAGCCCACAGGTCAAAGAAGAAACCACATGGGTGGGAAAAATTATTTTAAATGGGCAATAATAAAAATACATGTTGAACTTATGAGATACAGCTAATGCTATGCTTGGAGGGAAACATACACCCTTAAATGCATATAGCAGAAAAGAAGAAAGACTGAAATGAGTGAGTTAAGTACCATCTCAAGAAGCTAGAAAGTAAACTTAGTCTTTACCATTCCTATACCTTTTCAGTGCATGTGTGGAAATGTATTATAATTTCCAATTTACTAGCTCTCACTGGAAACTGAAATCTGTGAGTTCTTTGGGTTCAGGGGTGATATCTCATTTTTTATAACCCCAGTGCCTATATTAAGTGCCTGGCATGTGGTTGATACTTGTTTGAACTGAACTGGGTTCATCATCAGTGCCTTTGGGCTTTTAGAAATCCAGAGTCTCAGACTCAAGCACTTGCAAAAGCCAGACAGGTGATGTGATGAGCGAGGCAGACCAGAGAGCACGCGCCCCATCTGGAGGGAGGACCGTGGCTGCTTGGCCCTAGTTGGTTGTCGCTGTGGGAGAAGGTTGGCCTGAGAGGACTAGATCTCTCCATTTGTTGTTTATAAGAAGGCAGAAATTCAGATTTTGATGTGAAATCTCCATTTTTAAAGTGTTGGAAACTAATTTAAAAAATTGGGCAAGTGCCAAACCAAACGACATGGCCCTTTGGCTGCCAGTTTTCAACCTCTGTTTTATTTCACACCTTAAGCAGTAGGAATGTGTTTCATGTCTAAATGTCCCAGCCCACAGACTCTTAAGTAGCCTCTTCCATCAAGTGTATTTCTGACTGAACAGAAGGGACATGGCGGCTTCCTAATTGGATTTCTGGGTCATATCTGTAAGAAGTTTGCAGGGTTCTTTAAAGCCTTCTTTGTAGTTGGCTGTTTACCCCAGCTGAATCAGACGTGTATTCATTCCCAAAGATTTTTTTTCCCTCCTTTTGTTGTAATATTCTTAATGATGCATTCTGACTTTTTCACTCTGTTTTCTACACATTTGTCACCACTTCTGCTTTTGGATCTTCATGCTGGAAAATCTGAGGCTTACATGGAAGATTGATTTTTAATGCCCCTTGCGTTGTTTTTCAGCTGTAACATTTGCATGCAATTATGACATTTTAAAAATAGGAGACCACGGGGTTTGAAAAAAAGATTCTTCTGGGCAGATGAGCAAATGGAAAGGCCGGCCTTTAATTTTGTTAACATCCCAATTACATCGTGGTAACCCTTGTGACGATTTCTGTCCCTTGTAATGCAACACCTGGTTTTTGTTCCAGGGACAGGGACCAAGCCTCGCTGACTCAACCCTTGCTCAATCATGAAAGAATTGGCTGGAAAGCTCTGGTTTTCCACTGACCAGCAGAGGTCACTATTTCAAAGTTGTTAAAGGAGAGATGTCTGCAGTCCACACCACTTCTCATTTGTTTAGGGGGAGATTTTATTCATAGTACTGGTGGAGATTTATTTTTTTCTGTATTTTCTAAATGTTCTTTTAAAATCGATTGTTTTAGTATCTTACATTTGAAAGTGCTGATGGCTTGAGTGGGATTCTGTAGATAGATGCTCATAGAGCAATAACTGCTACCATTTATTGAGCACCTGCTGGGTGCTGGACAACAGGTTCCGTACTCCATACACATTATCTTTAATAGCCATTTATCTGTCAGGGTTATGTCGTTTACCTCAGTTTTCTAGGAGAGGAGGCTGAGGCGAGAAATGACATGATTTGCCCAAGGACACACAACTAATAGAGATGGGATTCAGATGCATGGAGATCTGTCTTCAAAGCCAGGCTCTTAGTTTTCTTGGGAGCTGTACTTCCCACCCCACCCCTCCACTCCCCCCCCCCGCCCCAGGAAGGAATATTTTATCATCTTGAAGAAACAATCCCCAAGAATGTGTGAGAGGAGTATGTATTTTTGAAGCAAAACCTTAGAAATAGCTTGCTATTTTTCCTTTGCAAATTTCAGCCTGTGATTTTCTTGCAGAATCTAGACTTTACTCCTTGTCTTCTTTGAAACGGAACTGTGATGCTCTGTCAGGCTTTGCTCCTCCTCCTCGTGAAAATGGAGCATTGTCTCCAAATATGTCTCAAGCTTAAGACTTATTTAGTCGAATCAAGTTTAGTAAAGAGAATTCTTATTTTGATGTACAAGTCCAATGGAAAACCTCCTAACTTTGGACAGAAGTACTGTTTGTGAATGAAAAGATAAATCTGTTTTAGTGGACTTTTATTTATTCGTGTTTTAAAACATGAATAAGTCACCAGGATTTTCCACAAAGCTAGACAGTTATGAGAGGACAGCTGTGTCCATCACCAGATAACGAGTGGTCAGTTTGCCCCGCCTCGTTCTCACTGAAGAGGTCATGTGAGAACAGTAAGAAAAGCTTTGTATCTTTTGGGCTGCTATAAAAGGACACTGGGTTCTGGAGTCAGCCTTACAAATTGGCCTGGTATACTGAAGTCCATCATTCTTATTTCAAAAATTGTAATGTTTTCGTGGTTGCTATTAACTATGATAATAATAACAATTATTGTTATTATTAGGACAGAAGACCATATTACCCTTTTAGATCTTCTTAAATAATAAGATGGAACTGGCTTATTCTCTTTGTCAGCAAATATTTGACACGTTTTCATACGGATAGCAAGTAGCTCAGAGTAGGCAAACTAAGGCTGTAGTTGGAGGAGATAGGCAATGAATATAAACCAACGTCACGTGACGGTGAGTATTCTGAAAAGCAAGTAGATAAAGCAAGTAGGTAGTAACTAGCAGAGTCGTCCATTTTAGGTGGGGAGGTCAGGGAAGGCCTTCCTGGTAAAGTGATGTTTGGCCAGATAACTGGGAGAAAAGTCCCAGAAAGCAGGACCCCAATACCAGAGTGCGCTTGATAAGTTCAAGGGATAGCAAAGAGGGCAGAGTGGCTGGGCACAGTGGGGGGTGGCAGAGGTGAGGTCAGCGACGTAGGAGAGGACCAATCCATGTCCGGACTGGTAGGCTACAATAAAGACTTTGCTTTTACTCTGAGTCAGAGGCAACCATTGGAAAGTTCTGAGCAAAGGAGTAACTTGGGCCCACTTATGTTTTTTCAAAATTCAATCTGTTCTGTGGAAAGTAGACGGGGGAGAGGGGGTGGCTGGTAAGAATGAAAGCAGGGAGACTACTTAAGAGGCTACTATATTGTCTGGTTCTGTTTCCTGACAAATACAGTGATGTGCTGAAAGCCAACTAAAGTTTTTATGGAGAGCAGTTGCCCAGTAATGAGAGTGAGGAAGGGGTATAACTTAGTGGCCTGGTAATTGCGGCAACGTGGCTTCCAGAAACCACCATTAAGGATGAGGGATGCCTTGGGCCACCCAGGGGAAGTTCCAAAGTTGAAAACTGCAACTTCCAAATGCTTGACCTCTCCCTTCCCTTCCATCTCTGTCGCCCCCATCACCCGGGCCTGTCAGGTTAACTTCCTAAATAAAGCTGCATTTAGCCACTTCTGTCCATCCCCACCAACCCTGGCCACCTGAGTCCAGGCTCCCCAGCATTGCTCTTTGGGACTAGGCCTGATGATTCTGACAGCATCTGCACTTGCCTCTTTCTCAATCCACTTTCTACACAACAGGTAGAATGGTATTTTCAGAACAGATCTGATTATGTCAGTCTCCAGCCTAAAATTCTTCATCAGTTTTGGATCCAGCCCTTTCCCTTCCCTGGCCTCATCTGGGGCCTCCCCTCCCCTCACTCACTGGCTTCCATTCACACTGCCCTTCTTTTGCTGCCTGGAAGGGATCTTCGTTCCTCTCATCTCAGGGCTTTTTGCACATGCTCGGCCATCTGCTGGAAAGCTCTTCCTCAGCTCTGAGACCAGTGACTTTGTTTCCTCCAAGATTCCATCTGAATCATCACCTCCTCAGGGAAGCCTTCTGTGACCCTTCATCAAGCCCCCAACACCCCTGCCTACTTCACAGCCTCTCATCACATGGGGCATTTCTCCTTCAGGACCTTATATCTTTGTTCAATTGTGTGATTCACGTACGTGCATGGATTTGTATGATTAGTTGAATACTTTCTGTCCACTACCAGTTGGAAGCTCCATGAGTCTCTGGCTCCTTAGAACAGATCCTGGGCATGGTAGGTGCTCAGTCAATATTGTTGGATCAAGATGGATGGGAATGTGCATACACTACCTCTGATCTCTCAGAATGAGTTTCTGGAGGGTCTTCACATCCTTTGGCAACTCCTTAATTCACTCTATTAACTTATGCATCTATTCAACCATAATTCACTGAGTGTGCATGGACACCAGGCACATACCAGGTGCTCAGTACCAGGGCTAGAGTGGCACAATTCCTGCCCCCAAAGAGCTGGGGGCACTCAGAAGGCTTTCAGCTAGGAGAGCAACATGGTGGGATTCGTAATTTAGAAAGACCACTCTGGCTGCAGGGAGGAGGTTGGATTGCAGGGGCCAGGCAGGAGACCCAGATGGGAAGCTGGTCCAGTGATACAGACTAGAGATGATGAGGCCTGGTGAAGGCCACAGTGTGGAGATGGAGGGAAGGAGCACTTACAGGAAGTACACGGGAGGTAGGAATTACAGGCCTTGGAGTCTAGATGTGGGTGGAGGGAGAGAAGGAGCCTGGGATAACCCCTAGGATCCCAGCTTGATGGTGCCATCATTCATGTAAGAGAAAACAGGAGGAGAGGAGAAAGGAGAAGGAGGGGGTGGGGAGAAACTTGACTTCTCAAGCCATTTATCAGTTTCTATTTGTAGAGAGAGTTTGATGAGCCTAAGGCGTCATTTAGAAGAGACTCCACTTTTAGGAATAACCAACTTGACTCTGTTTTTAATTTACATACAGTAAAATTCACTGTGTACAGATCTAAGGGCTTTGATAAATGCATAGAGTCGTGTAAACACTGCCACAATCAAGATACAGAACAGTTCTATCGTGGCCCTTCCTCCCCCAAATTGCCTCATTTCTTGTAGTCAGATCTTTTCTAACCCTTAACTCCTGGCAATTGTTGATCTGTTCTTTATAATTTTGCCTTTTCCAGAATGTTACATCAATGGAATCATACAGTATGTAGTTTTTTGAGTCTGGCTTCTTCTTTTTTTTTTTTTTTTAAGATTTATTTATTCATTTTGAGAGTGTGGGGCGGGGAATGAGAGGCGGAGAGAGAGAGAGAATCCCAAGCAGGCTCCTCACTGTCAGTGCAGAGCCTGATGCAGGGCTGGAACTCATGAACCGTGAGTCTGGATCATGACCTGAGCCAAAATCAAGAGTCAGATTCAACCTACTGAGCCACCCTAGGCACGCTGAGTCTGGCTTCTTTTACTCAGCATGATACATCTGATTCATCCATGTTGTTATGTATGTCAATAATCAACTTTATGTTACTGTTGAATAGTATTTCATTCTGTGCATTTACCATGGTTTATCTGGTCTGCAGTTGAGGAACATTTGGTTTTCTATTTTTGAGGATTACAAACAATGTTCCTAAAAAATCTTTGTGTACAGGTTTTTGTGTAAACCTAGATTTTCATTGCATACTGGGAAGGAGGTTGCTGGCTTGTATGGGTTGTATGGCAAGTATTATGTTTAACTTTGTAAGAAAATATCAAACTTTTCCAAAGTGGTTGTGCCTTTTTGCATTTCTACCAGCAATTTATGTGAGTTTCACTTGCTTCACATCCTTGCCAGCATTTGATACTTTTAAATTTTTATTTTTAAATTTAAAATTATAACCATTCTAATAGATGTGTAATGGTATTGCAGTGTGTTTATCATTTGCATTCCCTCATGACTAATGATGATGAACATCTTTTTATGTACTTATTTTGCATATTTTCTTTGGTGAAGTATCTGTTCAGATCTTTTGCCCATTTAAAACCGTTGGTTGTTTTCTTTTTCTTAAGTTGTAAGAGTTCTTCAGAAATTCTGAATGCAAGTCATTAGTTGGATATATGATTTGCAAATATTTTCTCCCTGTTTGTGGCTTGTCCTTTCATTCTCTTAATAGTGGCTTTTGAAGAGCAAAAATTTTAATTTTTTATCAAGTCCAATTTAACATTTTTTTTCTTTATGGATTGTGCTTTTGGCATCATATCTAGTTACTCTTCACCTAATCTGAAGTCACAAGTATTTTCTTCTCTATTTTCTTCCAGAAGTCGCAGCTTTGCATTTTGATCCATTTTGGGTTAATTTTTTATAGCATGTGATGTATAGGCTGAGGTTTGTTTTTTTGTATATGTATATTCAGGTACTCCAGCACTATTTGTTGAAAGACTGTCCTTTCTCCACTCAATTGTTTTGTACTTTTGACAAAATCTCTTTGCCTTATGTGGGTTCCATAGAATATGGAATATTCTGTTCCATTAATCTATGTGAATATCCTTTTGCCAGTATCACACTGCCTTGATTTTTTAAAATATAATTTATTGTCACACTGTCTTGATTATTATAGCTTTATGTTGAGTTTTAAAATCAGGTAGTGAGTCCTTCATCTTTTTCTTTTTCATAACTGTGGCCATTCTAATTCCTTTGGCTTTCCAAATAGGTTTTTCAAACCAGCTTGTTGCTTTCTATTAAAAACAACAACAACAACAACAACAACAACAACAACAACAACAAACTCCTGCTGGCATTTTGAATGAAGTTGTGCTGAATTTATAGATTAATCTGGGGAGAATGGACATCTTAATAATATTTAATCTTCCAAATGATGAATAAAGTATACCTCTTTTGTTTACTTAGATCTACTTTGATTTCTTTAATCAGAGTTTTGTAGTTTTCAGCATATATATTCTGCACTTATTTGTTAGATTTATATCTAACTATATCTTTTTAAAAAATTTTTTTTACTGTTTACTTATTTTTGAAGGAGAGAGAGACAGAGCATGAGCCTGTAAGGGGCAGACACACACACACACACACACACACACACACACACACACACACAGAATCTGAAGTATGCTCCAGGCTCTGAGCTGTCAGCACAGAGCCTGACGCAGGGCTTGAACTCACCAACTGAGATCATGACCTGAGCCAAAGCTGGACGCTCAACCAACTGAGTTTTTTTTTTTTTTTTGTCCATTGAGGCATTTTATTTGCATGTATGTATTCCATCCCTAGAAAAAAAAATCCCAGGATTTTTTTCCCCTCCTGTGTGTTTTCATCTTGCTTCTTCATGGTTCATGATGCCAGCTGAGGTTGTCAGTACAATGAAACCAAGCTGGTGACACGGGAACAGATTATTCTGCCATTTTTCTAGATCTTTAAGTTGTACAGCAAACCTGGGGCTGATCAGTCCACACTTGTTTAACCTGCCTGTGAGGTTCACAACAATTTTCCCAGCTCTGTGATCATCAGTGATTTCCAATTTGCCAATGTAACCGTGCTCCATCATCACAGTTAGAAACCGGATGATGACTTTGGAGCATGGCCTAATAAGGCCCTGGCGTTTGTCTCTCCTGTCACATTAATGCTCTTGAGAGCATCTGCCAGGATGTTCATGTGTACTATTATGGTGACATCGGAAGATGGGGAAAAGAGAATGGGCAAAATTAAAAAAAAATTTCTAGTGGTTTATTGCTAGTATATATAAACGTGATGGATTTTTCTATATTAACCTTGTATCCTGCAACCTTGATAAACTCATCATTTATTAGCTCCAGGAGGGTTTTTGGGATAGTTTCCATGGGATTTTATACATCGATGATAATGTTGCCTGCCAATAGAGAATATTAGTTCTTACTTTCCAACTTGTGTGTGTCAATTTTTTTTTCCCCTTGCCTTACTGCACTTGCTTAGGACCTCCAGTGTGATTGCTGAATAGGAATAGTGAAAGCAGATATCCTTATTTGTTCTTAATCTTAGGGGGAAATCATTCCTCTTTTACCACTAAGTATAGTGTAAATGTGTGATGGTAGGTTTTGTTTTTGTAGATGCCCTTTTTCTAGTTAAGAAAGTTCCTTCCTGGGGCGCCTGGGTGGCGCAGTCGGTTAAGCGTCCGACTTCAGCCAGGTCACGATCTCGCGGTCCGTGAGTTCGAGCCCCGCGTCAGGCTCTGGGCTGATGGCTCAGAGCCTGGAGCCTGTTTCCGATTCTGTGTCTCCCTCTCTCTCTGCCCCTCCCCCGTTCATGCTCTGTCTCTCTCTGTCCCAAAAATAAATAAATGTTGAAAAAAAAAAAAAATTAAAAAGAAAGTTCCTTCCTATTCCTACTTTCAGTTGGTTCTTAGTCTCCCTAATCATATTTGAGATTTTATCTAGAACATCTTTATTGGTCCTTTATGACTGTGTTCCATATTAGGATTCTTCAGGGGGTTTTCTTTGTTCTAAAAAAGAGCATCTTTGGGACGCCTGGGTGGCTCAGTCAGTTGAGCGTCCAACTCTTGATTTCGGCACAGGTCATGATCCCAAGGTGGTGAGATCGAGCTCCGTGTCAGGCTCCACACTGAGCATGGAGCTTACTTGGGATTCTTTCTCTCTCTTTCCCTCTGCCCCTTTCCCCTATCCATGTGTGCATGCTCTCTAATAATAATAATAATAATAATAATAATATAATAAATGATAACAAAGCATCTTCAAGTTAATAAAAGAAGTCTAGAAGTTGTAAAAGAAGTATGTTGGGTATTTCATTTATCATCATCATGACTTTTCATTTTCTTGTGATTTGATCTTTTTCCACCTTCTCATTGAGTCTCCACAGAAGCCCTGGTGAGTCAGGGACTGTCATCTTTATTTGGCAGATGCAGTGTCAAGGAACCGGGGATGGTGACTTGGTCAGGTCCCTCAGCTTAATAGCACCAGAGCTACAACCACTAAAGAAGTCATTCTATGGACTGTCCTCAATGAAAGCCCCAAAGTGCAGTGAAGGAAACCCAAGCTTTGTACTCAGGCACACAATCTTTAATTTTAATTAAGTCAAAAGTTTTTATTGCAGTAAAATTCATGTAACATAAAATTAACTACTTAAAGGTGAGTAATTCAGTGGCATTTAGTACATTCACAGTGCTGTGCAACCATCATCTTTATCTGATTCCAAAAATTTTTCCTTAGCCTAAAAGAAAACCTGTAGCCATTAAGCAGATAATCCCCATTAGCCCCTGGCTACCACCAATCTGCTTTCTGTCTCTACGGATTTACCTATTAAGAATATATCGTACAGGGGGCGCCTGGGTGGTTCAGTCAGTTAAGTGTCCGACCTTGGCTCAGGTCATGATCTTGCAGTCCATGAGTTCGAGTCTCGCATTGGGCTATGGGCTGACAGCTCAGAGCCTGGAGCCTGCTTCTGATTCTGTGTCTCCCTCTCTCTCTGCCTCTCCCCCACTCACATTCTGTCTCTCAAAAATGAATAAATGTTAAAAAAAAAATATGTCATATGGGGCACCTGGGTGGCTCAGTCAGTTGAGTGTCCGACTTTGGCTCAGGTCACCATCTCATAGTTCGTGAGTTTGAGCCTGGCATTGGATCTGTCTGCCGTCAGCACAGAGCCTGCCTCAGATCTTTTGTCCCCCTCTCTCTCTGCCCCTCCCTCATTCGCGGCCAGTCTCTCTCTGTTTCTCTCTGTCAAAAATAAGTAAACATTAAAAAAAAGATATCATATAAGTGGAATCCTTTTGTGTCTTGAGGTTCATCCAGGTTGTAACATGTAACAGTACTTCATTCCTTTTTAAGGCTGAATAGTATGCCATTTGTGTGTGTGTGTGTGTGTGTGTGTGTGTGTGTGTGTGTGTACAGTTTGTTCATTTATCCTGGTGAACATTTGGATTGTTTCCACAGCAGTGTTCTTTTGGATAGATAGTTAGGAGTGGAATTGCTGGGTCATATGGTAATTCTATGTTAAAATTTTTGAGGAACCATCAAACTATTTTCCACAGTGGCTGAACCATTTTACATTCCTACTAGAAACATATGAAGGTTCCAATTTTTCTACATCCTCACCAACACTTGTTTTTTTTTAATTATAGCCATCCTAGTGGGTGTGAAGTGATACCTCATTGTAGTTTTGATTTGCATTTCCCTAATGACTAATAAGGGTGAGCATCTTTTCATGTACTTGTTGACCATTTGTACATCTTCTTTGGAGAAATGTCTGGTCAAGTCCTTTGCCCGTGTTTTAACTGGATTGTCTTTTTGCTGTTGGGTTATATGAGTTCTTTATATACTCTGGATACCAAACACTTATCAAATGTATGATTTGCAAATATTTTCTCCCATTCTGTACGTTGTCTTTTCACTATCTTCATAATGTCCCTTTGATGCACAAAAGCTTTTAATTGTGTTGAAGTCCTTTTTTTCTTTTTTAAATTTTGTTGCTTCTGTTTTTGGTTTCACATCTAAGAATCTATTGCCCAAATCCAAGGTCACAAAGATTACCCCTACATTTTCTTCTAAGCATTTTATGGTTTTTAGCTCTTGCATTTAGGAACATTTGAGTTACTTTTTGTAGATGGTACGAGATGGGGATTCAACTCATTCTTTTGCATATGGATATCCAGTTGTCCCAGGACCATTTGTTGAAGAGACTATGTTTTTCTCAAATGATTCGTCTTGGGACTCTTGACTGAGAACTTTAGTAAATCACTTAATTTGGAACTACCTACAAAATGGGAAAGAGACTCTCTCTCTCAGAGTTTTCAGGATAAAATGAGATCACATATGAAGAGTGTCAACCATACTATCTGGCACATAGTAGGTTCCCCAGTGAATGTTAATTCTTCTCTTGCTGCAAGAAATAGAGGCAGGGTAAGCAGTGCAGCATTCATCACCTCTATTCCTTCTCCTTTTGCATATCTCCAGGACACAGGAGACCCTTAGATACACAGAAATGTCTTTTTGCCTCAACCATTTGCTGAGTATATTCTTAAGACCGTGGACAAAGATGGTGAGTGGGGAAGTCATGATAGGTTGAAGAAACACTTAGCTAGAAATGCAGTTAAGCCAATGGAGTAGTGGTCAGTCTTTAATAATTCAATCAGCATTCCATAAACATTTATCTAGTACTGACTTTGTGCTAGAATCTGTTCTAGGTTCTGGAGTTACAAAGGCAAAAGGCTGCCCCTGCTCTCAGAGAGGTCTCACTCTAGATGAAGAGAGAGACTGTTAAATAGGTAGTTTTAAAACAGTATAAGTTCTGAGATGGAATGAAGTAGAGATTTCTGTAAGAGTGTATGGGAAGAAAATAATTGTAGCCAGAGGATTCCAACAAGGCTTCTGGTAAAAGTGACACTTGAGCTGTGTATCAAACAATTCACAGGAAGGAGTAGGAAGAAGGACAGGAGGGAAAAATGTTAGCATAGTAAGCATCATATACAAAACCATGAAGACATGAGTATATGTTCTGGGTTCTAGGTGATGAAAAATATTCTAGGGTTCCTGGAACATAGGATAGGGCCAAATGGTACAGTGAGAAAATGGTTTGACTTTATTTAGATGGCTGTTGGGATCTATTAATAATCATTGCCCTAAATAGGGAAATGATGTGATCAAATCTGTGCCTCAGAGACGGACAGAGAGACCTGTAGGGAAAATGGATGCTAGGGAAGAAGATGAGGCTGAGGCAGGAAGAAGAGTTGGGAAGAAATGTTGGTGTGTGTGTGGGAGGGGGCAGGAAGGGTGGGATTGTTAAGTGGATTAATGGCAAATCAAATATGGGAATGTGGGAGAAGAGGGACCTAGGCAGGGTCTCAGACTTCTAACATGGGAGACTTGACCATGGGGACATTCATCTAGGTAGTTACAGGAATGAAGACTTAAGTCAGAGAAGAAAACATGATGTTTGCTTTTGCAGATGGACCCTGATGGAGATATCTAGTAGACAGGCTGTATGTGGGACTAGAAGGGCAAAAGTGGGTTTGAGCTGGAACACTGGTGAGTATAAAAAACACACATTATTGTCTGGCCTGCTAAAAGGAGAAGTGGGTTTTATTTGTTTTGCTTGGTTTTGTTCTTGACAATTAAAATATGAATGAGTTTTATTTTCGTACCAAAACTATAAAGAAAAGAAATATAGCTCACACTCTTAATACTCAAATAACCCCTACTGAAAGAGAGGGAGGATAATATATACTGTTAGAAAATACTAACAGTTCAGAAGAGTAAAAAATGAAAAGTACAGGATTCCACCCCCCCTTCCCCCCCCGTCCTCCATTCCCTTAACCACTGTTAACACTGCCTTGTATTTCCTTCTAGGAAAAAAACCGCATGCACCCACTGGATTCTGTATATCCCCAAAGGGCTCCTGCAGTATACAAGTGTTTAAGAGGCCTATTTTATTGAGCAGATTAACCTTCTCATTGCTTTGTCAGGCTTTACAAACCCATCTGTCCTGGTGGGGTGGAGCTGTGAGCTCACTGGAGGAAGGGCAGGATCTCCATTTCTCTACTTCAGGTGTGGGGGCTGGCTCAGGGTAGGTTCCCAATAAAGAATAAGTGAATGAGCTGTTGGTGCACCTTGGAAATTGGAAGAGCCTTTGCCTGAAGTTCCAGTTGATTCAGTGACTTATTCAGCAAATGTTTTCATCGTCCTAAGTGTGCGATGCTGTATGTGAGTGTGCGTGCGTGTGTGTGTGTGTGTGTGTGTGTGTGTGTGTGGTGAGGAGGGAAGGCAGAGGACTCGGCTGAAGGGCAGAACTGGAAAGGCCAGCCATCTTCTTCCACCTGTCTTGATTTTGAGGTCCAGAGTGAGATTGTGATTTGCGAAAGCCACGTGGCCTATTGGCGGCACTTCCGAAGGAGGGTGTGTGGAGTAGCACCTAGTGGTGTGTCGGGAGGGCTTACTGAGTTACTCTTGCTCCTTTCTACCCCTTCCCCTCCTACCAAAAAAGTAGCAACAATCCCTGACTTCAAATCCCTGGACAGAGGCAACACCTTGAGATGCCCTATACAACCGTTGGCCCTTGACCTATGTGTCACAGACAGGTTGGTTGACATCCTATACCTAATAGAGGCAACTGGCTGGCATCGAAGTGAGGAAGGCTGGATGCTGGTGCCACACCCAGTCACATCCTCTCTCCTTTGAATGTGGGGGTGGGTCTAACTAAATCTCCAAGGTCCTTCTTAGCGCTATTGCTCTCTAATTGTAAGATGCTATATTTAGTCAATTACAGGAAATCAGATTTTGGAATTCTAGGATTCTAAAATCCTGGTTTCCCAAGATTCCAGGGATGCTGCTTGAGGTCTCTTACTCTGTGCAGAATCCTCTATTGTGAGACCTGACTTGTGTCATAGGGAGGGGTTCCATATACATTTTTCAACTTGAGAGCCAAAGAGGTCAGACCGCTCCCTTCAGAGAGTGTGAAGCCAGACAGGTCCCTTGGAGCCTGCCCAGGTCCCTAGCAAACAGTGCAGAGGGGGTGGACTGAGATGAAATGCAGAGACCACCTCAGGGGCCCCACTGGGCCCTTCCAGTAGCCCTGGCAAATAGTCCAGTCCAGCTGAACAGCCCGGTTTTGTACAGGAGGAAACTGAAATTCAGAGAAGGGAACTGAGTCACTGCTACCGGTCACCCTTAAGTCCTGTTTGTGCGGTGTTCTTTCTATACATTGGACAGGGATCCCTGAGACACTACTGTCTGTGAGGAGCCCGGAATGCAGGCGAACCGGGTTCCAGGCCCGGAAGGGACTTAGAGGAATGCGTCTAAGCCTTTACAAGTCTGTGAAGATCTGGGAGCTTGCTAAAAATCTGGGTGCTGGGGCTCTGTCCCCAGACAGATTTACAGATTTAATTAGAAAATATCGGGGCACCTGATGTCTTAGTCGGTTGAGCCACCCACTCTTGATTTTGGCTTAGGTCATGATCTGGAGGTTAGTGGGACTGAGTGCTGCCTCCAGGTCTGTGCTGACTGCACAGAGCCTGCTTGGGATTCTCCCTGTTCCTGCTCTCTCTCTCTCAAAACAAATAAATAAACATTGTGTTTTGAAAAAGAAAATATTGACCTGGGCATCTGTTTCTGTTTGTCTTTTTTTTTTTTTTAAACAAACATCTTTACCTTTCTAATTTTTTTAAGTAAGCTCTACGCCCAAAGTGGGGCTGGAGATCAAGAGTCACATGCTGTACTGACCGTGCCAGCCAGGCGCCCCTGTTTTTGTTTGTCTTTTAACTTTGGAGTTTGAGACCCTCTAGCCTGGACTCTAGGGTGAAAAACACCACAGAAACGAAAACGTAAGAAAAGTGGTCTGAGATCCCAGAGTTTGCGTCCCAACGTTGCCGCTGACTGGCTTATGAAATGCGTGCCAGCGAGCCGCTTGGATCCTGCAAGAAAACTTTTAAAGCACTTTTCACATGTTACCTCCGCGTGTAGGTTTCGCCGGTCCCATTTGGTGAGGAGAAAACTGACCTCGGAGGAGGGAAGGGTCCTGCCTCAGTCGCTGGGACAGGCGGGGACACAGCCTGGCTCTCCTGACGCCCAGTGCACTCCGCCGCCCGGCCAGTCCAGCTCGGACGACAGAGCCCAGCCTCTCCCGCCTGCGGCGCCGCCCTGCCCGGCGAGGCGGCCGGAGGGCAGCGGGCAGCGCAGGGCTCCGGCAGCCGCCGCCTGTCAAACCCTCCGCCCAGCCCCGCGCCGGGCCCTGCCCAGGCCCCCCAGGCAAGGAGGCCCCGCCCTCGCGCCGCGATTGGTCTCCGCGAGGCAGCCGCAGCTAGCCAGTGGCTGGAGCGGCTGTCTGGCAGGTCGGGGCCCCGCCCCCTCCCGGGATGCCGCCCCGCAGGACGCGGCGGCAGCGGCGGCTGCGGGGGCTGCGGCGCCAGTGGAGGCGCGCGGAGCGGTGCGCGCCGCGAGCTGCAGCTGCAGCGGCGAGGTGAGAGGGGGCGCGGCCCGTGACCTGGGGAGGGGGCGGGCGCCAGGGCCTGAGATCCGAGGCTGGGGTCCCAGCGACGCTCGAATCCCGGGAGCTTTGGAATGGCGCGGGGAGTGCAGAGAGGAAAGAAGAGTTTGGGGGCCCCGGGCCCTTGCTCCAGGAGGGATGATGGAGGGGCTGAGACTCTGTGGAGGAGGACGCAGCCCGCGTGTTTGTGGAGTGTGAGCCAGTGACGCTGCTAGTGTTGCTGAGTGAGCGGGTGAGTGAGAGCAGGACGTGTGGCACACTGTGTCCCCGGCGTGCATTTGCGAGGGTGTATGGTATGCGTTGGAGCCAGCGTCCATGGGCGTTACAGACTTTGTGCGGGTTTGCGCGTGCGATGGGTTCATTTTCTCTGCTGCGCGTGGGAGTGTGCGTGTCTCTGTGTGCTCGTGATGGGTTTGTGTCGCGGGAGTGAGCGCCCATCGTCGGACTCGCATTCTCCTGGCTTAGGGGGTGGGGGGGGGTCTTGGTAAGTCTCAGAGGGTTTGCGCCCCAGGCTGGTGGGTGCACAGTCTGTGGTCCCTACGTGCAGCCGGGTCCCCGGAGCGCTCAGGAGGCGCGCAGCCTCTGACCCACCTGGAGTAGCCTCCGTGGCTTCGCCGGAGCCCTGCCCAGGGAATACTAGTTGCCTCCCGCTCCTGCCTCACTGGGTGTCACCGCACAGCCACTCTCCCTTCTCCAGGCCTCAGTTTCCCTTTTAAAGCGGGCTGGTACTGGTGGAGGTGGATTTGAGCTGGAGGATACACGGGCCCCTCGTAAAGCGCTGTGGCAGCGGGTGGCGGGGGCCCTGGACGCACCAGAGAAGGAAGTGTGAGCCACTCTTGTGCCTGGAAGGGGCTTTTGCGGGATCAGGTGGGTGCGTCAGGTTAAGGTAAGTGTGGTGGAGCTAACTCATTTTAGAGACAAGAAATAAACCGAGGAGTGGTGACCTGCCCAAACCTCCCCCGGGACACCACAGGGGCTGTTCCGTCCGTTCCTACTAATGCGCTGATGCTTTCTCCCCTCCCCAGGAGCCCGGCGCGACCCCCAGCGGCGCGCCCTGCCCTGGCGCCATGCACTGCGAGGTGGCAGATGCGCACTCAGACAAGAGGCCAAAGGAGGCCCTCGGCGCCCCGGGTTCAGGCCGCGGGCCCACTGGCCTCGGCGGCACGCACATGGCCTTTAGGGTCACCGTGAGCGGCGGCGGCTGCGTGGATGGGGGCCCGCGTGACCTGTTGCCCCGGCCGCCCGTGCAGCCTCCGTGCGCCCACGACCTCCTCCGACCACGGAGCCCCAGAGACTACGGTCCGTCCAAGGCCACCGCCGGGAAGGGTAAGTCTGCCCTCGCCAACGTGTCTGGCCGGAGGTGTGGAGAAATTCGGGCTGCCTGGCCTGGATACCGCACACCTTGGTGGGAATTCTCCAGAGAACTTGGTGGAGCTTTCAACAGTGCTCCTCAGTTTCTTTCTAGTTGTTTGGGACTCGGTTGTCATTATAAAATGATGCCTGTTTAGGAAGCATCTCATTTAAAATCAGTAAGCCTATTTTGGAGAAGTGTGTGTATAGAAAGTTCAGATTACATAATTTTACTTCTGTGTATTTCTGATAAAAGTTGTGTGAAACTTATCAGAATCTTATAAATTAGGGTGAATAGCAACTCGAGGATCTCTGAACCAGTTGCAGGCATATTTTGAGTTATTTCAATCTCCCTAAGTAACAAAAACCAGAAGGCTTCAGCAAGACCTCTCCCCTCTTGGAACCTCAGTTTCCCCATCTTTCAAGTAAGGAATTAACTACATCAGATGATTTCTGGATTCCTGTTAGAAAATTTTATGAATTTCTGATCTGTCCTGAGTCAAGTTCTGACTTAGAAAATGGCTTTTCTCAATTTGAAGCTTCAGAAGCATAATCTTTGGTCAGAAGTTCCTTTGCAATACCTTTCCTCCACCCAGTGAAGCTGGTGGGTATAAGGTGCAGGCCCAAGGAAGGTTTATGGGCTCAAAGTCAGCGATGATGTGGGGATTCTCATGAACCTGTTCTTCTCATCACAGTTAATTATTATTGAGCCATTATTTATAAGTTTCATGCTGACAGATAATTAACCAGAAATTGAGGAAATTGTTAAGACGCTGTGTGCTCCTCTCCCCCTGCCCCCTTTTTTTTTTTCCTCCCTGAGAGAAACCAAGGCTTGGGATTTCATTATTTCAGCATTTGGAACCTCTTGGTTCTATCCAGGTGCTTCTCAAGGAAGACAAAAAGTTTATTTGGCTCTATAGACATCACTTCTTTAGCATCAACCCCAGCAACTTAGGTAGGGTGTCTTGCTTTTAGAGATGAGAGCTTCTTCAGGGTAGAAAATATCCAACTTCCTAATTCAGGGACTGGTAAAACGAAATGAACGCAAACTGTTTTTCTTTTTAACAAAAACATCAGAGTTTGTTAGAAGAGTGCTATTTCTTGTCTCATTTTCAATGTCAGTCTCTTCTCCAGCAGATAGGGGTCCTGTTTGAAAGGGTAGATACAGAAAAAAAAATGGCTTTAGAGTATTATTATAGGGATACACATATAAAGTTCTCTTTTGCTAGGGAGAGAGAAGTGGTGTGCAAGACATGAGTAATATTTGCTGCCCTGAACTCCCTGCCTTGCCCGGCTCCACGCATAATCCTCTCTTAAACAGATACCCTCCTGCAACATTTTAAGTTTTAAAAAATCATAGCTGTCAACTGAAGATCGAGTTCTCGGCAGACCTGGTGAATGGCTCTCCTAAACATAGTCTTTGTCCCGAGGCTTGGTTAGAGACCTTTCATCTGGATGCTTTGCCTACGATCTTCCTACTTCCATTCTCCCAACCCCCAATTATTTTTATACATACTCCCCCGCCCCCACCAATGTCTTATGTATGAGATGTTTAAGTCAGGATTATATTTGGAAAGGACAGAGGAGGATAAAGGGATGGGAGGAACAACTTTTTTCTTTGTACCCTAAGGTGGTTGTTCTGGTTAAGTGTTTGTAAGAGCCTTCTGAACTGTTTTCTTCACAGCCTTCAGCAAGGCTGGTGGGGTAGGATTTATCACACCCATTTGAAAGATGAGGAAACTGAGGCCCAGGAGTGGAGAAAGTGTCTCCCATGTAAAAGGGCACCCAGCAGGTCTGGGTGGGAGTTCTCTGGTCAGCCTTTGCTTGCTGACCTGGGCTTGAAGAGGTTTCCATCCTGGTTTCTGTCTTTCTATGCAAGTTCTTCTTCAAGTCAAGCCCTTCAGTGGCCTGAGACAAAACCAACTTCCAGCAGAGTGTCAGCAGTCCTCCTATAAATCCGTAAGGAACCGGCACCTCTTACCCCTACTCCCACCCAAATATTCCCCAGACCACGTAACCCTTTGAATGTTTGGTGTCTAGCTTCAAATCTTAGGTTTATTGGAAACAGACATAATACCAATTGAAAAATATTTATTGACTATGCCCTGCCATCTATGATTTGTGGGAGTTTGGGGGAAATTATTTCCCTCTCTGAGCGCTTTAGTTCCCCCATTTGTAAATTTCCTGTGACACTGACTTAGAAAGCCTCAGTGCCTGGTTACTGGGGGGATTACTCTTGTAATGTGTTTAATGTTCTCAACCTCTGGTTTTTCATTTGCATGAGAGATAATAATGTCTTCCTCTCAGGGTAAATCAAACAATGGTTGTAAGAATGCTTTATAAACTAAAAAGCTAGAAGGGGTCACTTTTACTAATTCATGCCAGGCACCATGCTGGGGTAAGTGATCCTTGAGATAAAAGGTGCAGGGAAAAGAGGGAGAAAGGTTTGATTTTTAAAATGTTGGATGTGAAGCGTACTCACTGGTACGTTAGCCAGAGGAAGCTGAGAGGAGCGAAGCTTCAGGTCTTTTGTGGCCACGGCTGCCCAGTGACCGGAGAGAAGACAGTATTGCTTGGTCTGGGGTCAGGTTTCAGATGATCTGCCTTCTGCGTCAGACAGACCCTAAGCCGAGAAAGGGAGCGAGCCCTTTAGTCCAGCAGCTTATCCGCAAATGCTAGGGTCCTCTGTGTTTCCAGATCTGGAGTCAGGAGGCATTGGGATGATGCGACGTCATGGACTAACATTGTCATCATTTACAATAAGAATCACGATCTGTTTATGGCAGAGTCCCGTTTATCCAGATTCCAAGCAGCTGGAAAGGCCAAATTACCAGATGCTGCATTTTTCTTTCTTCTTATTAAACACCCAACGCTCTGCTTTTGGAAATCCTGACAAGGAAAGAAGGTAAACATCTGGGCTTTATGGAGGCAGACAGCTTTGTGGCGATGGCCCGATGACGCTTGTTCCCCGTGCACAGCGTTTTACGGTTTTCAACGTACGTTCCCACACATTCTCTCATCTGCCCTCACGCCAGCTGTGCTCTGCCTACCTCGTGGGCTGTTCGGACGGAACAGATGGAGAGCACTTTGCAGTTTTTAAGTGCTGGGCAGATACTGGCTCTTATTACTATGGTTCCCATTTTATAGATGAAGACGTTGAGTTTCAAGGATGTGCTCAAAGCTACAGACAGAAAGTGGCAGTTTCTTAGCCTTCCACTTCCAAGTAGCAGATCCCGGTGACACGGGTTGTACCTTCTACATGTGTGTGGCGGCGGCTGAGGGCTGGCGTACTAGATGGCTTCTGAACGTGCCCGGGGAACTTAAAATATTTTTGCTTTTGGTGTTTCTTCTGTCTTGAATTTTTGGAAGTAGTATCTGTGCCATAGTTAGAAAACTTGCTAGTTTACTGTTTTTCCAGAGTTGCTGTTCCCAGACTGAACCAGATAATGAGCTCACTATTTAATTCACAACGACTCTCTGGGCCCTTTCACCACGTACTGAGACTGGACACGTCCTAGCACTAAAAAGAAGGCTGATGATCATGACAAATGTGGACACTGCCATTAGTAAACAGCCTTCATAACATGGCTGTAAATGCCAAAAAGGAGTCAATCTTGTAACTTAAAATAATAGCTAGTATGTGTGTGTGTGTATGTGTGTGTATATATATATATATTTTTTTTCTTTTTTCTTTTTTTTTCTTGAAGAAGGAAAACAAAATGCCATTCTAGTTTGTCCGCATGGGCATTAGGGGCTGGTGACAGTGGAGAGTAAACATGATGGTTTTAGTGGCCTTACCTGGTAGAATTTCTTCATCTGAATCAGAAGCCACAGAGATGTCCTGGGGAGGCCTTGCAGGGGCTAGCGCATCCATAATAGAAAGGTATGAGTTATTTTGAAAGCATTTACCCCCTCCGGCTCTGGTGGGCAATTTGCTTGCATTTCATCCATTTTAAAGTGCTGGTCCTGCGATCCGGAAATAATCAGATCCAAATTTTTTCGGTGCTTGAGGTTTCAAATAAGGAGGGGAGGGAAACCTGCTGGCCAAATGTCAGGCTCAGTGAGACAAAGGGAGAACCGTGTATGTGTGTGGGTACACAAATACGATAGGAACATGTTGCGTCTACAGGCATGAGAGTTATGTATCCGACAAATCTTTTATAGACGTGTAGCGGAAATATAATTCCCAAAGATTCCCTAAGAATCTTCTGCGGCTAGAATTTCTCTTCCCTTCCTGCCTCCCAAGCTCTCCAGAAGCTGCTAGGACTTGGCGTACAAATGGAGAGGAGACCATCACATGAGATCGTAACTTAATTTAGGCCTAGCTGCCTCTGAGCAGTTTACCTGCCATACTTGGCTGGGCCGAGGTCTCAGGACTCTTCTAGCTGTGGAATCCTATCGATAGGCTGTCTTGCTCCATCTGTGATTTGAAAACATAAGTTTCTTTATATGCTGTGGTTTTCCTTCACACTTCTCCTCCTGAGAAAAAAAAAAAGCAACAACAACAAAAACCCACCCCGTCTTTGAGTTATTCATCTCCCTGCGTTACATTTGCGTGAGAAGCTAAATGAGCCAGCACACTTATTTTTACAGTGCGTTAAAATCTCATTACAGGCATAAGTGCACAATGAATCATTTAAAAAAATATATTCTTATGTTCTTTGTTCTGAATGTTGCATAATTATCATCATTTTCTTCGGTTTTATTTTGTGGAGTTTGGCCAGCATCCTAGAAAAGGGGAGAAAAAGTTTTCAGTCCTTTTTTGGATAGGATTAGGAAAAAACAACATCAACAACAACAACAACAACAAACAAACAAATACCAACTTTATTTGTAAGTTGACCAGACTATGGCTAACTGTGGCTTTTGCCTAGAGAGGGTCATTTCCCTTCCTTGTCTCAGTTTTCTTGGGAAAAAATTCCCCTTTTTTTTTTGAAGCCGATGTGGTAGTATTTCAACAATCTCACCTTATATATCCACGATTGTATTTAAAATTAAATTATGTGGTTTGGTAATTTACTTTCCTAATGCAGATTTTAGTTGCAATTAGTTTGGACCTAGAGACTTGTGTTGTTTCTTTTGGTAGGGGGTAGTTTATTTTTGTGCCTAAAGAAACAAAGACATTCAGTTCAAGGGGGAGAAGAAATGAAACAAATTTTGCAGTGGGCTTTGAAAAATTCAAGTGCATTATGCAGAAAGCACAGCTGTAATACCAGGGCCAGGAAAAAAAGAGCAAACTCCTGAAATATTTGTGCCGAGCGCCTTCACTGTGCTAATGATTCTAGCAGTTTAAAAACGGACTTCTTGTTTATCAACAGTGGCTGCCCGAATTAATAGTTTACAATGAAAAAAAAAAAAGTGCTTTCAGCATTCGAAGCAAAGTCCGGGCTGATAGCTGAGTTAGTAAGGAAAGCAGAAAAGGGGGAGGGTGGTTGTAGCTGATTTGGTCTCCCTAGACCTTATTTATAAGAAACTGAAAGGAAACAGAGACCTGGGGTGGGTGGGGGTGGGGAGAATACATCCCTAACCCAGTGATCTTCTAGTTTAAAGTCACTGAAAGCATCTGTTTTCTTCTTTTCCCCGTCTTCCCCTAAACTCCAAAGGGTTATTCCTTCAGAGGGTTTCCGGCGGATTGAGGCGGATTGTGTTAGCATTACGAGCTGTGTTTTTAAAGTCAGCATTTGAGTCAGATGCACTGAGAGGAGACCTTCAGTCCGCTAACTGAATAATGCATTTCCTGTATGGCCTGAATTTATTTGGTGGTTATGGTTGGGCCTGTCTGGAGCAAACACATGCACCATTGTACAGCCTCAATGCATGCAGGCCATGCTCTTGGCTTTGAGTCTGTTTCCCCATCTGTAAAATGGGAAGCAGTGGGGACTGGATGATCTATACATAGTCCCTTCCTGCTCTGATGCTCCGGGATTCCCCATGAACTGGACTGGGAAGTTTGGGAAGGATCTAGGTATGGGAAGAAGGCACTTTTGTCTCAGGTCAGGTTTAGACTTGATTTCTCCTATGAACACTTGATTCCTGAAGCTGACCACAGAAGAAAACAGAAGAGGAGAATCAACTAATCTTTACTGAGCACCTACTCTGTGACAGGCTGGTACATTATAGTTGTGATTGCAGTTAATGATGCCCAATAACCCTGTGAGGAAAGGAGGCATTATTTTGGTTTTACAGATGGGGCAGCTGAGGGTTGGAAAGGTTAAGTCATTTGCCCCAATAATAAGCTCACTATTTAGTTCACAGCGACTTGCTGTACAGGTAGTAAGTTAGTAAAGCCTGGGATTTGAACTCAGCTCTGTCTTACAGCAAAGCCAATGCTTTCCCCCTAAAGCACAGCACTCTCAAAGACAGGCTTTAAAACCCAGGCAGTGGCATGGAGTTTCTGTGGCTGCAGAATGTGCCCCCCATTCCCGGGGGAACGTAGCAGAAGGCTGCGGGCTGGGCCAGACAGCCATTCCCGGGAGCGGCCCTTTCCGAGTCCTGGCTAACAAGCAGAGGTGTGACTTTATGGGGAGACTCCCTGCATCTATCCACCTCCCTGCTGCAGAAATGGGAGAAAGACAGTGGTTCCCAGCTATGACACGGGGTCCTCAGGCCAGGCCTCTCTGAGGCTGCGGAGGGATCCTCTAGAAGCACCTCCTTCTCAGAAGCAGCGGCACACGCATTATGGCGGGTTCTAGTCCCTTTTTGAGCCTTTCACGCAGTTTGGGGAGATTTTCTTGCCCAGACCCTGGTTGTGGTCTTCCTTCCCCTGCTTCTGAAGGCATCTGTTGATGTTTGAAGAGAATTCCTCATAAGCCCCTCCATGCCTAGGGTGTAGAATGCATGCTTCACTGGACACGATGGCTCAAGATCTTTTAAGCTATTTCTTATTCAATGATGGGACAGAGAAGGGCTTGGTGGGGAGAACAACCCGGGATCAGGGTCAACTTGAGAGTTTGCTTGTGGGAAGCAGGTCTTTTGATTCAGATGATGAACACACCAACTGACCCCCACGGAAGGAAAAGTTCCTGCTGCTGGTTTGTGTCTGTGGCCTTGCACGAGGGTGCCTGCGTTCACGAGAAGGTGGACATTCTCAAAGAATCCTACTTATCCTGAGGATGGATTTGCAGGAAACCTTGTTGCCCCAGGCTTCTTTGCCTTCGGATGTTGACCCTGAGTCTGAAAGGGAGAGGAGGAAGCAGTACCAGGATGGTGCTGGTTGTGATGTGGCCCAGGCCCTTCCTACTTGTGTCTTTTTAACCACTACATTACTCTTTTAGATGTTGTTGCTTTTGTTTTTAAATAACAGGTTTGATGGAAAATAGAGCTTTCGCAAGAAACCAGGGAGAATTCTAAACCTGACTTTAAAAATACAGATCCCATTTGCTGTTTTAAGCTCTCCGGAGGGCTGGAGAGTGGGTTTGTTTTGGAACGTTGCTGGACTATATGAATTACTTCTCTGAGGCTTGGGTATTTAATACCTAGTAGAAGTTTGTATAAGAGCTGATGATGTATTTTGCCGACTTTCCAACCCTGTAAATAAATTACATGTGCCGGCAGAGGCTGCCAGGATCCACTGTGTCAATTGAAGCTTAATTTTTATCCCAAACCACTTAATACTTTTGTCCTAGCGAGTAGGGAAAGTTACCCCGTCTTGTCCAGCAGCGGGCCCATTCCAAGACAGAGACAGCTTTGCGAGACCGTGAATAGGCCTCCGTGGATTCACCGATCTTGACACAGTTTTCTGTGATTAAGTAGCTTCAACGCTCTCAAACCCAACCCTCCAGGCAGAGGATGATAGTATAATTTTAAGTGTATCGTAAAAATGAAACTCAATCGCTTCCACTCCCAAACCTGCCTCGCTCCCCTTCTCTCTGGAGAAAACGGCCGTAATTATGTGTTTAATCTCAAGACCGCCTGTGCATTTTATCTTATTTGAGTGCAAAGCCCAGGTAATAACGTTGGCATTTCCAGCACGAAACAATATAGGGTTTCTAATTTGGAGACGCTATTAAATATTTCATGCTTCAACCAAACGCAATTCTTTTTTCCTATAATAAGTTTAAATATTAATTCTCTGGAATGTCAGATGCCTAAAGCTAGGCATTTAGTGATCTGCAGTTTCAAGTATCTCGAAGAAGGTTTATGAAACAGGATATTTCACTGGGAGGGATGAGTTGTGTGTTTCAGAGATATCTGAATTCAAGGCAGCGTCTTCTGATTTACTTTTTAAAGGGAAAAGGTCATAAAATAAGTTGCTTTATGTGCTGAAGGATTAAGTGGCTTAGGCTGAAATAACAGCAGGGACTTTACTGTTTTTCCCCTTATATTTTAACAATGCTTTCTGGGGGAGGGGGTGGGTCATTTTCCCGCCTGCTTGTCTCCTCCCCCATCAATCCCCCCCCCCCCCCCAACCAGCCAGATGGCTTTAATTCTAACCAAATCCCACGCCGAGGCCAAATGATTGATCAAACAGTCATTTGTACTTACGTAGCGCTCTTTGTGAGACTATCTCTGCATTGGAGCTTCTCGGCCGGGTCGGCTCTTCTTCGGGCCTTTAGATGGTTGACTTCCAGCAGACTGAGGGGCTCGGAGAAGTGGGAGTGCAGGGGTGGGTGGGGAGCAGAAACCCCAGACCTTGCCATCTAAGAACTCCTTGCTTAGAAACTTTCTGTTACTTCCCATCTCTGACAACAGGGGTATCCAAGTTTTCTAAATACAAGGACAAAAAAATCTTTCCCCGGTTCACATGACAGCAGTTATATATTTAGTGTCTGTTGATGGATAAGATGCCTAAAGAGGTTATTAGTTTTAAGAGCTCTTTTAAACAGATTTGTATTTTATCATTCACTTACCTATCTGTAGAGGTCTCCATATTCTCCAGTCTTTGGTACATGCTTTACAGGTGGCCTCTGATATTACAACTTGGCTTATAGATTGGCAGCTGTTTGGCCAATGGGAAACATCCAGGCCCTTTGATGTGATGTTCAAGGCCTTCCCCACCAGTCCGCCTCATCTCTTGCTGATGCCTGCTTTGCTTGTTCTCTAGCGGTGTCGAACTTTTCCTTATGTAGCTTCAGACCCAGGATTTTCTCTTTACTTGTCCTTCTGTCCTTATACACTGTGAGCGTCTTTTTATTCATCTTTGCACCTTCGTGTCCAAGTTCCAAGTCTGGTACAAAGTTCATATCCGAGAAAGATAGGGTGATTCTGATTGAGGTTGTGCGCATGGAATTAGGCCCCCAGGTTCGAATCCTAGCACTGGGTACTAATGTGGGGAATGTGGGGCATGCTATGGAGCTTTCTGGGCCTTGGTGTCCTTATCTACAAAATGGGGATAATAATAGCGATGATCTCAAAAGGCTGTTATGAGGATGAAACGAGTTAATACATGTATGGGTGCTTAAATATGGGGATTGGACCATGGTAGAATGCTCAATAAATGTTGGGATTATTATTATTGTTATTGTTATTGCTAATGTAAACGTTTGATAAACAGAACCTCTTAGAAGGGCCTTCCTTCCCTTCCTTTTCACCAGACTGACTCCTACTTGTTCTTTAAGACCCAGCTCAAGAGCCACCTTCTCCCAGAAGGCTTCCCCTTCTCCCTAGGCTGGGTTTTGCTAGAGCTCTGGCATACACAGCCCTTCTCCTTCCTTCTGCTATAGCACTAGTCTGTGTGATTTTCTATTTACTTGTGTGTTCTTGAGGACAGGGGCAGAGCCTCCTTATCCCTGCACAGCTCAGGGTCTGGCTCAGAGTGGGTGTTTAGGAAGGTTGGGAATGGAGTCCAATGCAATCTCTGCCCTCCAGGAGCTTGTAACCTACAAAGGAGGAGCCAAGTTGTATGTTCTTGTTTTTCCCACAAGGTTGAGCCCATGGTAAGCTCTCGGTGCATATGAGAGTCTGATTAAATGTACAAGGAGTTTTCACATGCACACACAGTCACATTCTCTTTCCAGCACCTATTTGGGGCTCTTCATAATGAAGTCTGCCCCTAGCTTGCTAGGTGACCTTGGGCATGGCCTCTGACCTGTGTGGGTCTCCCCTTCCTCTCTTTTCTGGGAAGAGTTGGCTTCGGTGATCACAGACTCTTCTAGGTTGCAAGCCTATGGAGTTGCCGGGCCACGGACCATGTGGAGGAGCTAGGGGCCTGATGGCTGTGCCAGAGGGACTGGCCCAGAATTGGAGGCACCTCCTGCTGCACACCTTCCCTCCCTCCTGGGAAAAATCAGACATTGTAAAATGTGTCCCATCATGTGGTTTAAAGAGCAGATGGTGGTGGTTGTAACACCCAGATTTCTCTACGATGAAGAAGAACCTCGGACCAAGTATTGGAACTGAGGGCCAGGAACCAGACGATGGCTCTCCGTAGTCCTGCTGGGGGGTGGAAATTGATGTACATACGCTGAATCTCCACTCGAGGTCAGGCTTAGACAGAGTCCCCCGGGGGCATTGTACTGGCCTACCAGCTTCTCTCCAGGCATTGTTGTGGTTTCAGCCCTGTAAACTGGAAAGCTCTGCCCAAATCATTACCGTTTGTTCAATCTGCCTTTGAACAGAGGGGAAGACTAAGTTCAAAGAGGCCATGTTGTTACTTGTGCAAATGTGGCCACGTGGCTTTTGGAGTCAGAACTGGATTCAGATTCCTAGTATACCACTTGCTGGACCTTGGGCAAGTTCCTCGAGCTGTGAACCCGAGTTTTCCTCATTTGTACAATGGAGATAATTTCTGTCTCACCGGGTTGACGTGGGGATGAAGATGAGAAGTCTGTAGAGTACCTAGCTCAGGGGCTAGCACATAGTAGGCGTGAAACAAAGGTGAGCTGATGCTGTTGGTCTTGTTGCTATTATTTTTTTTAAAAATATTTTTATTTATTTTTGAGAGAGAGACAGAGCACGAGTGGGGGAGGAGCAGAGAGAGGGAGACGCAGAATCCCAAGCAGGCTCCAGGCTCCGAGCTGTCAGCACAGAGCCCGATGTGGGGCTCAAACCCATGAACCATGAGATTATGACCTGAGCCAAAGTCGGGCACTCAACCGACTTGAGCCACCCAGGTGCCCCGATTTCTTCTTTTTTCTCAAGTTTGTTTATTTTGAGAGAGCACAAGTGAGAGAGAGCACATGTGAGTGAGGGAGGGGCAGGGAGATTTGGAGAGCGAGGAAGAGAGAGAGAATCCCAAGCAGGCTCTGCACTGTCAGGGTGAAGCCCCACGTGGGGCTTGAAACCCACAAACCTCAAGATCACGACTCGAGCCAAAATCAAGACACTCAACCAGCTGAACCACCCAAGGCGCCCCTGCTGTTTGTCTTACTGAGTGCAGAACTGGGACAGGTTCCCAGTCCTGACTTCATCTGACGCTCCTCTGTGGCATGGTAGCCTATCCCCTTACTCTGATTCTTGTTTTACTTTTTTGGTGAAGTTAGAAGAGTAAGGACTTCGGAGTCTAAGGACTGAGGTTCTCATCGGAGCCCTGTGGGACACAGATCTGATCGGCTGGCATCTGGGCTTCGCTTCGAGCTGGCGGTAGGTGAGGAGCTGTTGTCCTTGCCGAAGTGGGTGTGGGCTGCCTCAGTACAGCTGTCTGACAGGTCCTGGCTCTGGGTCAGTCCCAAACCCTCACTCGGCCTGTGGTGGCTCTGGCGTCCAGCTGGAGCGGGAGGGTGTCTGTGGGCCGGGTCAGGAGGCAGAGCCACCCGCCCCCTGTTGATTGGGTTGGGATTCGCCTTCTGAACAACGCCCAGGTGAATTACTTCCATTCTGCTTCCCGAACTTGTGATGCCATTACTGTTCTGCTCCCTGCTTCCCCATGCGTGCAGGTCTGTGCATTACTGTAGTGGCTTCCATTTGTTGAGCCCTGTTGTGAGTAGATAGCCTGTGAAGCCATTTAATGCTTTCTACATTTACTCCGTGTGAGGGGGAAACTGAGGCCCAGAGAGTGACCTGCCCAAAATTCTGGAGCTGGTGGCCGCAGGCCTGTCTGACTCCAGGACCCAACCTTTCTTACACCTTGCTACCTCTCTGGGTCCCCCCCTTCAGGTCCTCTGGACCTCTCTGCTGCTTCGGGTCCAGTCTTATCTGTTCATCAGGGTTGAGAGGCTGCCTCTTCTGGCCGGAATTACCATTTCCCTGCTTCAGCTCCTGACTGCCCTTTGTCATTTTTCTTTCTCTAAACAGGTGTTATGGATGCTTGGGTCTGTGTTTTCCTCTGTGATGAGACCATGCGCTCCTTGGAGTTGGGTCCGTAATAAACACATCTCTGCCTTGTAGAGGGAGTGTGGCAGAGAACAGAGTGAGTGCGGAACCCCAAGAGAATTAATCTGCCCCTTTCCAGTCCAGGTTTCCCAGGGGAGTTCCTCAGGCAGATTTCCCATTTGTAAAATGGGGACAGTGATCCCTGCCCAGGCAATTGTCATGAGCATATGGGATACAGTGTATGAAAGTGTCCTGAAAACGGGAAGGGCTGTACCTGGGTTTGCTTGTTGGTTCGTTTGTTCATCAATGTGTATTGAATGGCTGCTGTGTCTCAGGTATTGTGTTGAGCCCTGGGACGCCATGGTGGTGTAACAGATGGAACCTTCACTTGCACGGAGCTTGCAGTCTCGAGGGCAGCGGACAGTGGGCGAGTGTGTGCAGGACCCCTCCCAGTCCTCCTCTGTGCAGCTTCACCGCCTTATCACCTGTTTACCGTCCTAAGCAGACTCCTGGGCTCCAGCCAGTCTAAGCCTCATGACCTCGGACAGTCTCTCTGAGCCTTGGTTTACAGGCTTATGAAACAGAAATATTTGCTAGCTAGCTCCCCTTGCAAGGCTAGTGAGCGAATCAGTGAGGTCCGTGGGAAGGGGCTGGACGCTGTTGGAGGGGGATAGTCAGTCCCTTTGCCAGCCCTTTCCTTGTACCAGTAGCCAGTTTTGCTTGCTTAAGCTTTCCTCCTGGAGGGGATGCCCTTTCTCATTGTCTCTGGCAGTATAGGCCAAGAACTTTCCTTTTGCAAAATCTTCAGTCCCTCCTGTCCCAGCTCACACCCCTCCTTCCCCACTCCTTTCAGTCTCTCAGTGACTCTGGCTGCTCATATAGGAGAGCTCTTTGCTAGGGAGACCTGGAGGCATGTAAATTTCCTACTGTGTGATATTGGGCACATAGATGGGGGCACTGGGGCTATTAGGGGCCCTTCTCCCCTCCCTCCCCTCCTCATTTTCAGTGTGCCGAAGTACCCATTTATCGAGTCCTGCCAGACACTGGATTATCTTTTTGAATCGACTACCTTAATAAAATTCTCCGCCCCCCCCCCCCCCCCCGCCATTTTGCATTCCCACATCTTTGCCAACACTTGGTCTTGTAATTCTTTTTAAAGGTAGCCATTCTGATTGGTGGATGGGTGGTGGAATCTTACTGCCATTTTAACTTGCATCTCCCTAATGACCAGTGATGTTGAGCATTTTTCAAATGTGCTGACCGGCCACTACCGTACCTCTTTTGTGACATGCCTGTTCAAGTCATTTACCTATTTTTTTGTTGAATTGTTTTATTACTGAGTTTTTTCTTTTACGAATTGATTTTTTAAAATATAATTTATTGTCAAATAGGCTTACATACAACACCCAGTGCTCATCCCAACAAGTGCCCTCCTCAGTGCCATCACCCACTTTCCCCTCTCCCCCACCCTCCATTAACCCTCACTTTGTTCTCAGTATTTAAGAGTCTTTTATGGTTTGTCTCTCTCTCTTTCTACCTTCTTTTTTTTACCCTTCTCCTCCTTCATGGGATATTAGGGGAGTTTTAAATGTTCTTCATATGTTCTGGACAGAAGGCCTTTGTCAGATATGTGTATTGTGAATATTTTACCCAGCCTGGGGTTTGCCTTTTCATTTTACTAAGTCTTTGGAGTTTTCTTTCTCCTCTTAATTCTTTTTTTTTTTTTTTTAAAGATTTTATTTTTTAAGTAGTCTCTATACCCAACATGGGGCTCACACCCACAACCCCGAGGTTGAGTCACCTGCTCCACCTACTGAGCAAGCCAGGCATTCCTTTCTCTTTTTCTTTATTTTTCAAATGTTTATTTATTTTTGAGGGAGGGAGAGAGAGAGAGAGAGGGGGAGAGAGAGAGTGCGCACAAGCAAGAGAGGGGCAGAGAGACAGAGAGAGGGAGACACAGACTCTGAAGCAGGTTCCATGCTCTGAGCTGTCAGCACAGAGCCCAACACGGGGCTCCAACCCACAAACTGTGAGATCGTGACCTGAGCTGAAGTTGGACGCTTAACTAACTGAGCCACCCAAGTACCCCTTTTGTGTGTGTGTGTATGTTACAATTTACATACATACAGTATATATACATATAGTATATATTATATATATATAATATATATATATTTAATTTAAATCCAAGTTAGTTAACATATGGTGTAATAATTATTTCAGGAATAGAATCCAGTGATTCATCACTTACATATAACACCCAGTGCTCATCCCAACAAAGTGCCCTCCTTAATGCCCATCACCCATTTAACCCATCCCTCCACCCACCTCCCCTCCAGCAATCCTCAGTTTGTTGTTTGTATTTAAGAATCTCTTATGGTTTGTCTCCCTCCCTGTTTTTATATTATTTTTGCTTCCCTTCCCTTATGTTCATCTGTTTTGTATCTTTTTTTTTTTTAATTTTTTTTTTCAATTTTTTTTTTTTTTTTTTTTTTTTGGGACAGAGAGAGACAGAGCATGAATGGGGGAGGGACAGAGAGAGAGGGAGACACAGAATCGGAAACAGGCTCCAGGCTCCGAGCCATCAGCCCAGAGCCTGACGCGGGGCTCGAACTCACGGACCGCGAGATCGTGACCTGGCTGAAGTCGGACGCTTAACCGACTGCGCCACCCAGGCGCCCCTGTTTTGTATCTTAAATTCCACATATGAGTGAAATCATATGCTATTGTCTTTCTCTGATTGACTTATTTTGCTTAGCATAATACATTCTAGTTTCATCCACATCATTGCAAATGGCAAGATTTCATTCTTTTTGATGGCTGAGTAATATTCCATTCTATATAAAAACCACATCTTTATCTGTTCATCTGTGGATGGACATTTGGGCTCTTTCCATACTTTGGCTATTGTCAATAGTGCTGCTACAAACATCAGGGTGCATGTGCCCCTTTGAATAAGCACTCGTGTATCCTTTGGATACAGCCCCCCCCCCCCCTCTTTTTTAAAGGATTATCTTGTGTAATCTTAAACTACCCTATGATGTAAGTGTTTTTGTGGAATACTCTTAAAATGAAAATTTCAGCTAATTACAATTCAGTGACATTAAAAATCCAATCCCTCAGTCATACTAGCCACATTTCAAGTGCTCAGGAGACAGATGTGGCTAGTGGCTACCCATACCGGGTAGAGCAAAGATAGAACATTTCTATCACCACAGAACGTTCAGTTGGGCAGCACTAGTTCTAGAGTATCATTCTTTAAGAACATTTCTATCACCACAGAACGTTCAGTTGGGCAGCACTAGTTCTAGAGTATCATTCTTTAATTTATTCATTTGTTCAGCAAACACTTTCTGGAGCCCTATCGTATGCTGGGCTCTGTATCCAGCCCTGGATAAGTAGATGTAACCCAGGCTCAGGCTCTGCCTTGGGGAGCATCTGGTCGAGAGGGCAGGCAGGTGGACATACCAGCTTGGAGGTAGGGCCAGCATGCTTGTTACTAGGCCTGCTCCTGTGGGGGATGAGATGTGAGTCCTAGGGTCTGTCCTGATCTCAGAGAGCTTACGTGTCAGCACTGATAGGAGAGATATCAGAGCAGGCTCTCTTGAGAAGCAGTGGCTGAGTGGCTGGTTTCTGCTGGTTCTGCAGAGAAGCAGCCCGGAGAGGGCAGGTGGTTCATGCAAGTGTGTCTCTGCTGGTGGAATCAGCCCAGGGCTTCCTCAGGGCTCTCTGCACAGCCTCTTAGACAGCAGTGGGTTCTTGACTTACGACCCATTGCTTGATGTTCGTTATCATCCTTCTTTGGGAGGTGGATTACCCTTTAAAGATAATTTGGCTTATTTTTATTCTTAATTTTTAATTTTTTTCTTTATTTTTTCTTACATCAGTAGTGCATACTTTAGAAACATTGGAAACTATAGAAACATATAAAGATGGAAATAATATTTGCTTAAAATCTCACACACAACGGCCCTCCCACACAACGGCCACCATTTACATGTTGGTATATTTCATTTGTCTTTTTTTATACTTATTGTATATTAATGTATTTTTTGTATCATTGAGATCCTTCTGAATGTCTTGTGTACTTATTTTTAAATGTAACATTATAACATAATAAGCCCCTTCCATGCTGTTAACATTCTTTGTAAACATTCAAAAATACATGCATTTTATTAAATCTGTCAAATCATTTTAAATAGGTGATACATTAAAATAGTTTAAAATTCAGAAGATCCAGGGGCGCCTGGGTGGCTCAGTCGGTTGAGCGGCTGACTTCGGCTCAGGTCATGACCTTGTACTCCGTGAGTTTGAGCCCCACGTCAGGCTCTGTGCAGGCAGCTCGGAGCCTGGAGCCTGCTTTCGATTCTGTGTCTCCCTCTCTCTCTCCCCCTCCCCTGCTCATCTCTTTCACTCTCAAAAATCAATAAATGTTGGGGTGCCTGGGTGGCGCAGTCGGTTAAGCTTCCGACTTCAACCAGGTCACGATCTCGCAGTCTGTGGGTTCGAGCCCCGCGTCAGGCTCTGGGCTGATGGCTCAGAGTCTGGAGCCTGTTTCCGATTCTGTGTCTCCCTCTCTCTCTGCCCCTCCCCCATTCATGCTCTGTCTCTCTCTGTCCCAAAAAAATAAATAAACGTTGAAAAAAAAATTAAAAAAAAATCAATAAATGTTAAAAAAAATTAAAAAAAAAATAAAATTCAGAAGATCCAAAAAGGGTTCTTAGGAAAAGCCTTCTTCTTTTACTTCCTCTGCCCCATTTCCATTGCTGGCAATGACCAGTGATGCCTGGCTGCTCAGAGAGAGTTTATGTCCATACAAAAAATCTGTATGTGTATTACTTGTATACTGCATAATGCTCAGAATTTTTCACCACTTCCCCCAGTATAGATCATGCTGCAGTGGATAGCTTTATGTAATAATCCCTATTTGCATCTCTGATTATTTTCTTAGGATAGATCCCCAACACTGAATTGGCTGGGCTTTATTTATTTTTTTTTAAGTTTATTTATTAATTTTGAGAGAGAGTGTGCAAGCGAGGGAGGGGCAGAGAGAGAGAGAGAGAGAGAGAGAGAGAGAGAGAGATTGATTCCCAAGCAGGCTCCACACTGTCAGTGCAGAGCTCAGTGTGGGGCTCAAACTCATGAACTGTGAGATCATGACCTGAGCTGAAATCAAGAGTCGGATGCTTACCCGACTGAGCCACCCAGATGCCCTGCAAGTTGGTATTTAGGTTGGGGTCTGAATATTTTACTTGTAAAATTTAAACATTTACTCTCCATATACATAGAAAGTAAGCTAAGCATGTTAATTAATGCTTCGTGCATCATATTTGTTGCTCATATTTTTATGAGTCTGCTGCTTAAATAAGTTTCCAGCGATGATTTTATTTTTTTTATTATTATTTTTTTCAACGTTTATTTATTTTTGGGACAGAGACAGACAGAGCATGAACGGGGGAGGGGCAGAGAGAGAGGGAGACACAGAATCGGAAACAGGCTCCAGGCTCTGAGCCATCAGCCCAGAGCCTGACGCGGGGCTCGAACTCACGGACCGCGAGATCGTGACCTGGCTGAAGTCGGACGCTTAACCGACTGCGCCACCCAGGCGCCCCATCAGCGATGATTTTAAAACAAAAATTTGAAATTTTTTGTATAGTCCTATTTCCAAGACATTCCTTTCTCATTTCCTTCATTGCTTTCCTTTTTGTCATTCGCCAAGTGCTGTTGTTTGCTGTTATTACTATTTTAGGGAGCTTGTTTTATTAGCATTCTAAAAATAAATACTTATTTTTAGCAAAATAATGCTAAGCAGTTTTTAAAATCACCTAATACTATAAGACTTTAAAGAGAGTGGGTTTCCTTTCCTTCGTGGTCCCACACCCAAGAGGCAGCTGCCTGTAGCCAGGGCTGCTGGGAAGTGCACCTCCAGGGGGCGCCACTTGTCCCCCATCTATGTGAATGATGCTCCCCAGGTTGTGCAACACGGTGGTGGCCCTGCCTTCAACTTACTTGCTTATCTTTTTCTAGTATTTTCTTCCATATGTCTAGTCACAAAAACAAAAACAGTGGCTAAACAGGGTACTATGGTCCAGTCCTGCTCTAAGCACGTTTCAAACATAATTCCTGTAATTCTCCCAACAACCCTGTGAAGGCGTTACTATTATTTCCCCTGATTTGCAGATGAAGAGATAGACCCAGAGGAGGAAAGTGACTGGCTTGTCCTGGGTTACACAGCTGGTGAGTGGCGAAGCCTTCACCGCTGTGCTCTGCGGCCTCTAAGTAAGATTTGTGTGGCTATTTCCGTATCAGCTGTACCCAGTTGTCTCCTGGCACCTTGTTATGAGAGATGAGGATTCCCATCTCTTAGAGCCCTGCCTCCAGCCCAGGTCTTTCCCACTTGCACACCTGCCTTCCCGCTCCTGTCCCTGGGCTGCAGCACAGTCTTTGTGTGAGCCTGTGCACAGGGGGGACTGTGTGTAACAGGATGCCCTGTGGGGATTTTGCTCTCTGGGTTGTGGCTGAGCCCCGACAAGAGATACGATGGGCACTGGCGGCTACCTTCTAAAGCGGGACTTTACTATGTTCTAAAGTGGGGGCTTTAGGTGCCTAAACTAAACTTGGGTTTTGAGATCCTTACCTGGCATACACGTGGGTTGGGGTGGATTTCTTCAAATCCTCCAAAGAGGGGATTTCTTTGGAGGGAGTTGTTGAGAAAGCTGTGACGTTTTCTTCCCCTGTGTCAGGCCAGCCGGGGTGGGGTTGCTCTCTCCTCTCTGCCACTCAGGGAGAGACCCCCTCAGACAAACAGGCACAGCCCCTGAAGCTGAACAATTGTGTTTCTCTGTGCCTGACAGTGTGGAAGAGGAAAGCAGTGGCGGAGTGAAGAGGGGTGGCTGCTGTTGCACCTGTGACGGAGCAGAGGGTTGTGTTCCGGGGGACCTGCCTGATGATTGTTCTCCCACCTACCCTCTCTGTCCAAGATGGCTTTTTGCCAGGCAGAGGCGAGAGACACTGGAGGTGTCCTGTGGCACGCAGTGGGGTAGGGGGTGTCTGCCAACCAGGGGAACTCTCCCACTGAACATCTGAGTCCACAGAGCTCCCACGGTACTGGGCAAGTCAGCCCCTTCCTGCCACCGCGATAGAGTAAGAGGACTGGAGACATGGCCCCTCACCCTGCCCAGAGCCCACAGCCCACACTGGGGGAGGGGAGGAGCTTCACTGTAAATGAAGCTCAGGGTTGAGATTACTAATCTGGATGGGGCATCTTAATTACAACTCTGAGACTGTTTCGGGGACTGATGTGTCTGAAAGACGTTTTATGATCGAAGAATGATCCAGCAAGTTAAGGGGACTTCCAGAGACTTCACAGGGGAGGAGGTGGGAGTGGTGGGGAGCAGGTCAGCAGGTTGGGTTTTAAAAGGGACCGTTGGGGGGGGCGCCTGGGTGGCTCAGTCAGTGAGGCGTCTGACTTCGGCTCAGGTCATGATCTCACGGTTCAAGGATTCGAGCCCCGCATCCGGCTCTGTGCTGACAGCTCAGAGCCTGGAGCCTGCTTTGGATTCTGTGTCTCCCTCTCTCTCCGCCCACCCCTGCTTGTGCTCTGTCTCTCTCTGTTTTCCAAAAATGAATAAACATTAAAAAAAATTTAAAAGGGACCTTCTCTGGGAGGTGAGACTCGGGGAAGGGGGAGGTAATGATAAATTGTTTCAATAGCTCTCTCTGGGGTCTGCTTTGTCAGCATAGTGGTTACATTTGGAACACAAGTCCTGTACTATGGGAACTTTAACCTTGGAGTACAGCATCTTGTTTTCCTGGGGTTAAATATCACCTCTTTCTTCATTTACTTAGTTTTATATTTGTGTATCTGTTACCATTTCTCTCTAAATATTGCATCAGTTTTGTCAAGCGCCTGTCAATCATACTTTCCTAAATGCTCAAACGCATCGGGTTGTCTTGGCTCCATGCCAAGCACCCCAAAAAAGTAGGAGGTATTTATTTGTGCTGTACAGCTGACCTCTGGGATTCCCCCTTTGAAGCTCTCCTATGCTGGATTCCCCATTTCTTGGCTCACACCTATATCATACACCGCAGCTGATTTAAGCAGAAAAGAGATTTTATTAAGAGGGTGCTGGGTGGCTCTCATTATTTCCTACTAAGGCTGGAGAGCCTTACTCCAAATCCTGCCACAGGGCCGTGCAGTGAAAAGAGTGGGTGGCAGACATTGGTAGCAGAGTCATGACCCCTGGTCACTGGCTATCACTGACTCCTTGTTTTTATCTGTGCAGATGGAGGCCACAAGGGAGGCTGGGAAAGCATGTCTTTTCTTCATTCGACAAGTTTTCATTGAGCACCTGCTATGAGCTAGGCACTCTCCTAGATGCTAGGAAAATAAGCAAACAGGCAAACATTTTTGCCCTCATGAAATTTACATTCTAGAGAGGGGAAGACAAATTATCAAGTGAACTGGTTAAATGTAAAGTTTGCTAAATGATGATACATGGTATGGAGAAAAAGAAGGGCGCAGGGGGCCGGCCATTTCACAACGTGCTCATGATAGGGTGACGTAGAGCAAAAGCAAAGGATGTAAGGGATCAGATATTTCCAGCTTCTGTATGTATTTTCATTGTGTGTGTTTGTGTGTATGTGTTGAAGTGGAGTGGGGGGTGGGGTTGCCTTATAAGCTGAGCAATTTTCCCAGTAGAAGAAAGGCATTCAGGTGCTGGGCACTCCAAAAGAAAGGCAAATGCCCTTTGCGTTGTGTTTCCTTTTTTTTTCTTGGTTTAACCCTATGATTTGCTGGAGCACATCCTCCAATGACTTCGTAGGCAAGGTCAGTAAAGATGTTTGTCTGAAAAGTCTCTCATTCCTGATTGTTTGGCTGGGGAATTTTGATAAGAGTAAGAACTAACACTGAAGTGTTTATTACTGTGTGTTAGGCATAGTTCTGCATGCTTGACGTGGATCCATTCATCCTTACAACAATGCATTGAAGTAGGTGGGAGAGACTATTATTGTGCTCGTTTTATGGATGAGGAAACTGAGATCCAATGAGGTTAAGTAATGTGGCTATGGTCACACAGCTAGTGAGTAGCAGGGCCAGGATCAGAACTCAGGCATCTTGTCTTCGGAGCTGATCCTGTTAAGAATTTTGACAATATGGGGCGCCTGGGTGGCTCAGTCGGTTGAGCGTCCGACTTTGGCTCAGGTCATGATCTCACAGCTTGTGAGTTCAAGCCCTGCGTTGGGCTCTGTGCTGACAGCTCGGAGCCTGGAGCCTGCTTCGGATTCTGTGTCTCCCTGTCTCTCTGCCCCTAACCCACTTGCATTCTGTCTCTGTCTCTTTCAAAAATAAATAAACATTAAAAAAATTAAAAACAAAAAGAATTTTTTTTTAATTTTTTTTTTCAACTTTTATTTATTTTTGGGACAGAGAGAGACAGAGCATGAACGGGGGAGGGGCAGAGAGAGAGAGAGACACAGAATCGGAAACAGGCTCCAGGCTCTGAGTCTTCAGCCCAGAGCCTGACGCGGGGCGTGAACCCACGGACCGCGAGATCGTGACCTGGCTGAAGTCGGACGCTTAACCGACTGCGCCACCCAGGCGCCCCAAAAAGAATTTTGACAATACTGTCCCATTTTCTGTCTTTCGGCTTCCCTCCTTGCTGTTGAGAAGTCTGGTGCCATGCTGATTCTGCAGGCTTTGTATAGATAGGTTCTGCCTGATCCCCCCTCCCCGCCCCCAGCTCCTACCATCTGTTTTCTAGAAGACTTCTAGATATACCCTCCATCCCTGATGTTGTGAAAGTTTCTAGTGATGGGCCTTGATGTGGAGTTTTTCCCCACTAATTAGACTGGGTGCTTGGTGGGCACTTTGTGGAGATTCAGGATTTTTGAATCATGAATCTGGAGATTCAGATTTTTTTCCGTACCACTTCTCTGTTTTTTTCTGGTTTACTTTCCGTATCGATCCTCTAATTTTCTTATCTTTTTTGTCTTTGTGCTTTTGATCTGTTTTCTGAGAATTTACTTTATCTCCCATTTTATTTTTTATTTTAGTATTTTTAGTTTGCAAAAGCACTTTCTTGATCTCCAGTGATTCCTTTTCATGCATTCTGTCTCTGTTTATGGATGTAATATCTTACCGTGCCTCTCTAAGGAGGTGGGATTTTTTAGGAGGTGACGTTGTTAGGATTTAGAAATTTTTTAAATTTATTTTTAATTTTTTACTATTATTATTTTTTTGATGGTTAGGATTTTAAACCATCTCCTCTCCTGTGCCTTGTGTTCCTGTTATCCATTTGATTGACCGGGTTCACACTTCCAGGTCGACAGCTTTCCTCCCATGGTGTGACAATTGTCTGACCTCGTGAAGACATCCCATTACACTAACCTTCCCACTTTTCGCTGCCATCACCACTGCCCAACTCACCTGCTCAGAGGCCATCATTTTATAATTACCGTTTCCACAAAGCTGTTCTTTGCACCGTCAGGCCCCAGCCGTGGTGGAGACCTACCTGCCCCCCCACCCCCACCCCAGGTGCTCCCGGTGCCCTGCTTTTTTCACAGGCCAACCCATTTGGGGGTTTCCTCTCCTGCAGGGTGAGTTTCGCCTGCCCCAGTGGTCCGTGCCATCGACGTCCAGATGTGCTGCAGAACCTACGGCCAACATCCCTGCCTCGATGGCACTCCCATCCCCCGCCTGCTCCACCTCTGCTTCTGCTGAGGGTGAATGAAGCTTCCTAAGGGAGTTGCCTCGGTTTGCAGTCTCTCTTCCCTCAAGTTCATGTCCGTGCCCACCCCGCCCACATTTGCTTGTCAGGGTTCCCTGTGGCCTTCACGAGGCCCCATCTAGCCATCCTGCCTGCCTCCGTGCCACGGCTGGTGCGGCAGTGTTGGGCACAGGGACCACTCCGGGCTCTCTCTGCCTGCTGCCCTGCACTGGCCGCCACTTCCCTCGGCCTCCAGACCCCGTTCCACACGTGTCTACTGCCACCTGGCCCAGGCCGCTCTCCGGTACCTGTCCTGTGGTAGCTGCAGGAGTCAGCCTCCTGGCCTCCCTCACCACCCTTGCCTTGCTGTAGCTCATGCTGTCCCCAGCAGCTGGTGTAGGTATGATTTCAAGTGTAAATCATACCATGACACCGTTTAAAGCCCTCCTTTGGTTTTCTGTGCTCCTGCCCTGGCCTTGCCAGGCTGAAGTGATGTCCGCCCTCAGGTACCACATCACTCTCTGCGTCCCTTCTGGCACATCAGCCATGCTGACCTTTCTGTCCTCGGAACTCAGTAAGCTTGTCCTTTTTTTTTAGGGCCTTTGCACAGCTTGTTCCCTCTGCCTGGTGTGCTTTTCCAGCTCATCCTCTCGTGGTGGCCTAGGGTGTCTGCTTAAACGCCCCCTCCCTGACCACCAGGTTCTTTGGTCTGATTTTACTCGGTTGCATTTTCCCCAGAGCACTTGTCATTATTGCCTATTCTCTCGTTCAAGGTCAGTCATCCTTCACTGTCAAGAACGGAAACTGGGAGCAGCAGGCACCTCGCCGGGGCCTAGAACAGTGTTTGCAAAGAGTAGGCTCCTGACCCCGGGTGGGCCAAGCGCTCTCCCGTTGCCACTGCCCGTCTCCGCAGCGGTCACACTGTGTCGTCTGTCTCCCAGGCAGGCAGGACTGCTCTTCGTCCATGTCTGTGCCCATCTCTGCACAGGGCCTGGCACAGCATCAGTGGAGACTGGGTCACTGTAGGAAAAAAGTGCATTTCTTGTTATTCTTCTGTAGGCCTTAGTTCTGATGCTGCCTGCAGCCGGTCTAGGAGAAACAGTGGGGGCCCACGGTGGTCCTGGATTTCCACACGATCCTGAGGATGAGGGCTGCCACATAAAATGTCCCAGTTTTCTCTTCTGTAAAACGGGATGATAATCCAAGCCTGGGTTCCTGTGAGGCTCACGGGAGACACAGGATAGGAAAGGACTTTAAAAGAGCTAATAAAGAGGGTATTTATGGAACCCACTCTGCCGTTCAGATGCAGTGACCATTTATGAGGCACCTACTGGGGCTAGAATGAGCTGCTGTTCTCATGTTACCATAACTCATCAAATCTTTCCAACAGTCTTGTGAGGCTCCTGGTGATTTTGCTCCTGAAGCAGCTGAGGCTTGGAGGAGGTGATTGACTTGCTGGTACCTCGGGGAGCTGGTCATGGCTCTGTTTTCTTAGGCTCAGCTCAGTCTACTAGTTTTAGATCTTTAGACTGAAAAACGAACAAAACAAAACAAAAATCCAAACTGCTGGGTTTTTCCTCAGTTTCTTTCTCTTCTTTCTTCATTTAGTGACTTTGGGGGGAGGGCAGGGAGAATTGGGGAAGGTAGGGGACATGAAGACAAGGTCTTAGGACTCGCCTGGCCCAGCCACAGTCCCGAAGCCAGGGGTGTATGTAGGTGGCAGGCACAGCATGAAGAGGCTGAAGCCCTTAGGGGCCACAGCGCCCTTTGGTGGGGAGGCTGCCTGATACCTTGTGGATTAGTGGCTTTCCCAATAGTTAGCTGCGGTCTTAGACACTACCCCCTCTCCACTTGTAAAAACATCTCTTCTTCTCCCTCTCTCTCCTTTCCTTCTCTCTCACACTCTGGTGTGTACTCTGTCTGCCTTTATACTTGGTTCCTTTTTTCTGTTGGCATTTCTGATTCTTCCTTTTTGGTGTGTCTCTTTACACTGCTTCTGTTTCTTTCCCTTTTTCTCCTCTGCAGCTCTCCATGTCTTTTTATCTAGGCTTCTCTCTGCCTCACTTCCCGTGTTTTTTCCTTCCTTCTCTCTGTCTCTGCCTTTCTAGGTCCATATTCACACTTAGGTTCCCGCTACCTGCTGTTTCTGGCAAGTACTACTTTTGCGGTTGTGTTAATGAAGAATCATCTGTGTGGTGACCCATGACGGCTCTTCCCTGCACCTGAAGTGCCTAGAAACAGAGGTCTGGTAGAACGGGACAAGGCCTCATGCGGTCCAGTCCTGGGGACAAGGTGGGAGGAGGGTAGACCTCTGTAGGTCACTTTGGCTCCTGACCCCTGGGGGCAGGTCTGAGAATGACCCCACTGCCCGCGACCCTATTCAGTTAGGGGAGGCTCACTGACCCTCCCTCTGTGCAAGTTCTGTGCCCGGCACTGAGATACTGCCCTGCCCTCAAGGGGCTTTTGGCAGGGACACGGAGTCAGAAATGGTTTATTGTGGGGAGCGCTGGGTGGGTGATTATCAGTTATACACACAGGAGGCCTGCAGGGGCTTTATGAATCCTGCTGCGGGTGCAGGCTTCTCAGCGGAGGGGTTGTTTGAGCTAGGCTTGGAAGGTTGAGGAGACATTTTACTGGGTGGTGAACAAGGATGAGGCATTCTAGGCTTTCCTGTTCGAAGTGTGGGTTGCAGCCCAGCAGCATGGGCATCACCTGGGAGCCTCTTAGAAATGCAAGAATCCCAGTCCCACCCCAGGCCTGCTGTATCAGAATCAACCTTTAAAAAAAAAATTTTTTTAATGTTTATTTTTGAGACGGTGCAAGAGAGAGACAGAGCACGAGTGGGGGAGGGGCAGAAAGTGAAGGAGACACAGAATCTGAAGCAGGCTCCACGCTCTGAGCCGTCGGCACAGAGCCAAATGCGGGGCTCGAACTCACGAACTGGGAGATCGTGACCTGAGCCGAAGTTGGACGCTTAACTGAGCCACCCAGGTGCCCCAGAATCTGCCTTTTAACAAGATTCCTGCATGATTCGTGTGCACACCAAAGCTGGAGAAGGACTGCTGTAGGCCAAGACTGTGCAAAGGCCTGGTTGCAGGGAGAGCCTGTGTGCTGGGCAGCGGGGAGGAATTTAGTGTTGCAGGAGCAGAGAAGTGGCTGAAAGTGGCTGGAGTGAGGCAAGAAAAGAAGGTTGGACTCAAACTTTAGGGGGCCTTGAATGACCCACTAAGGATGAGAAGGGAGCTGAGGCCATGCCTGCTGCTTCCCAGACCTGCCAGACCCACAGACCGACAGACTTCACTGTGTCAGTGAAGAACTTTCAGGATCAGGAGGTCCTGTCTTCCCCTGAGTTGTATGGGGGGAACTGAAGCCCAGAGACCTCAGGTGACTTGCTTAAGGTCACATAGCAAATAGGAGGGATGGGACAGCTGGCGCTGTCTGGGAATGTATTTGTTTGTGATAAGAATGACGGTTACTTATTGAGTTCACACTATAGGCCAGGTATGGAATCGGGTGCTGGCCATTGGACGAATGAACTAGGTCTTTTCCCTTTTGTGATCTGCGTTTAACCTGTGGGGAAGTTAAGGCTCTGTGAAATAAAGTCACTTGCCTGAGGACAAGTGACTAAGAACAGAGCTGGACTCTGAATGTACGTTTGGCAGACTCCAGGGCCTGCTGTGGCCTGTCCCCCCTGGACGACAGGCCGAGAAACTCAGGCTTTCTTCTAGAGGCAGTGGGAGGCCACAGGAGGCTTTTGAACAGGTAGGATCTGGTTTGGGGGAAGATTGCATTAGGGCAGGGAGCACTCGGCTCTTTTGGGTGGCCTCGGGTGAGCACGTTCCTTGTTCTTGGTTTCCTCACCCGCGGGGTTTATGCGGCGCTTCGAGTAGAGGGTCTTGGAGGTCCACTCTGAGTCTGGCTTTGTGTATGTCGTGCTGCGATGCGTATGACAGAGCTGTTGGAGGGTGGCTTGGCCCTGATCCCGTGAGGGTTTTCCCGTCGACCTGTATTAGGGTGCGGGTAGTTGCCATCCTAGGGTGGGAGGTATTGAAACAGGGCTTCGGAAGACAGAATGGGTGGCAGCTGTGTCAGGGGAGGAGCCGGACGGGCCCCTCCAGCTCGGCCACCATGGCTGACTCCGTCCCACATGTGATTCTGATTAGGCGGCCTGTGTAAAAGTTACCTAAACACCACTCTAATTACTCTGTTTAGGAACATTCACATGCGTGGGAGGGTGCCTGGCACTGGCTTCCCACATGTGCTGGGGGTCTGTGGGGAGTACCACGTTTGCACGAGCGTGACAGGCACCGTGTCGGAGCTTCGCAGCCACCCGGGCTCAGGGGCTCCTGCAGGACGAGCTCAGGGGGTTCTTCCTGGGGGCCTGGCAGGCAGTCGGGTGAGAGCATTTCCTCTCGGCACTTGGTTGCAGAGGAGGGCTTGTTTCGAGGCTCTTGTCCTTCCTGTGAAGTAGGGGGTATTGTCCCCACGGGGACTGATTCAGAGTCTCGGGGAGCGTTATCAGCTACACAGCACAGATTCAGATTCTGAGTCAGTCAGCCCGATCCTCTCACAGGTCCCTTTGCCTCTTGGAGCCTCAGGTTCCCCATCTAAGAGCGCCTGCCTCGCGGGCTCATCGTGAAGGTAAAATGAAATCAGCGTCACGTGAGGGGACTTGAAATGTGCGGCCAGGGCCGCCGTGTGGCACCGCGCCACTTGCTGTGAGCACAGCCCCTGTGCCACACACAATTCCTCACGGTTGACGTGTACGAGGCCGTGGGGCTGTTTATTTCACTTACAGTCGTGTGGGGGAGACGGCTCGGCTGGGTACGATTCAGAGTGCCCCTGGAGATGGAGAGGGAAGGCATTTAGGGGCCTGGCTGAGTGTCGGGCAACACCCAGCCCCTCTCCGAGCTGGGTGGGCAGTTCCGGCAGGGGTCTGCAGCTGGGGGACTGTCAGTGTTTCCCCACTACGGTAGGCCTGCGTGAGGGGGTGTGGGCAGCAGTCTCTCCTCGGGAAAATCGGGACATAAGTGAAGGTCTCTTGGGCCTTGAACTTCTCCTGCCCAACCTTCCTGTTCTGTCCCTGTACTCCACTCTTGTGTGTATCAGTGGCTATTCCCATGTGCCTCTGCATGTGCTCCCAATAACGCCTTCACCCATCCAGCCCCACAACCATCTTCGTGCCCGTTTGCATGAACGTCATCGGTATTTTCATACCTCTACCCAGTCACCCATCCGCCAACGTTTACCAAGCCTCATCATGTCCCCTTTCCTTGCGCTGTACTAGATCACCCTCAGATGAATCAGAACTACCTCTGGTGAGGATTCATTGGAGGTGGGTGTGGCTTTCTGTTTTCGACATCAAAGAAGGCTGTAAATTTCTTGACTCTGCTTCAGAGATGAATCAGATGAGAGAGTGAATCTGAAGGAGTCTTTCCTTCCCAGCTTTCCTTTCCCTCCTGCCTACTTGTCCGTTCTCTCATTCACCCATCTTTCCATTCATGTATCCATCCATCTAACCACCTCTCCATCCACCCACCCACCTACCCACCCATCTGTATAACCAACCATGAAGGCCTCTAACTGCCAGAGACCACCCAACTACCCTACTACCCACTTAGCTACCCTGCTGCCTCTCAACTCATTCACCTGCATACCATCAGCAAACACATTTTTAAGATTCCAACATCTAAGAAGCACCGTATTAGATTCTGGAATAGTAGCCTGATATATGACCTGCGTCAGTTGAGTTACTGGGACTTGCTTTTAAAGCTCTGATATTCTGGAATACTGTACATGGAAGCCCAAGATAGGGGCCCTACTCTCATTTATTCAACAGATTCATATACACAGCAGCTACTGAGTGCCCACTGCTAGACACTTTCTAGACACTTGGAATCCTGTGGTGAGCAAGACAGACAATCATTGACCTCATGGAGTTTACATTCTAGTAGGGGAGCAAGTAAACAAAAAAAATAAAGATTGGTGTATGTGTTCCTGTGTGCCGGGTGTGGGCTAGGTTCCCTGAGGGAGTTGGAAGTGAGGCAGTCTGGGATTCCCAGGCTCTGTGCATGTGGGCTGCGTTCCAAACTGGAGTGCGCTTAAACAGGGTGGCCAGAGGGGCAGTCAGTGAGGACCGCCCCAGGATGGGAGACGAGAGTTAAGTCTAGGAGGTCACAGTACTGGAAAACCTGCTAAAACATGAGACCAAGTGCCCCTTGACCCTGAGGGCCATCGCAGTGCCTCGGTACCAGTGCTGGCCTCTATACCAACTTGCTGGGTGAAACTAGTCCCTTGCCTGCACTGAACCTCTGTCTAGAACCATGAAATGAAGGGGTTGTATTAGACAAGCTGTAAAATCTCCTGGAGCATGACTCCAAGATCTATGAATTTAATTAAAAGGGAGACGTATTTATATTATGTTTTATGATGGCATTCTTGAATATACCATTTTATTTACTTGTTTATTTGTTTTGAGAAGGAGGGAGAGGAAGGGAAGGGCAGAAAGAGAGAGAGAGAGGGAGAATCCCAAGCAGGTTCTGTAGGCTCTGTACTACCAGCAATGAAGGGCTCGAACTCACAAACCATGAGACCATGACCTGAGCCAAAATCAAGGGTTGGCCACTTAACTGACTGAGCCACCCAGGCACGCCTTGAATATACATTTTGAGTAATAATCTTTGTAACATTCTTGTGAGGGAGGAGGTTGCTACCTGCATTTCACAGATGAGAAAATGGACTTTTCCCACTCTGTCAAGCTACCTTCAGTCGTTACTTTCCTTTCAAAGATTTGGGAAAAGCTTTTCTAGGGGTGGGTGGATGTGTGTGTGTCTAAAGGGGTACCCGAGCCCGTCTTTGTCCAGTACCTCATCTAAGATGGCAAATGCTATTTTCATTTGTTTGAGGGGAAAAAAATCCGTAAATGGTTTTGATGTCTTTTTTTGTCTTGTTTATTTATTTAGAGAGCTCATGTGTGCGCACACGAGTGGGGGAGGGGCAGAGAGCAAGAGAGGAAGGGAGAGAGAGAATCCCAAGCAGGCTGTGCACCATCAGCACAGAGCCTGTTGTGGGGCTCGAACTCGTAAACTGTGAGATCATGACCTGAGCTGAAACCGAGAGTCAGATCCTTAACCGACTGAGCCACCCAGGCACCCTGGTTTTGATGTCTTCAATTGCAGGAACACTGCCACAGAAGGTGTTATAATTAACTGCTTTCCTATCAGACAAGACCTTGGCAGCAGCCACTTGGTCTTAAATGACATAGCTGGGGTGGGGGGGCACCCAGGTGGCTCAGTTGGTTAAGTATCTGACTCTTGATTTTAGTCATAATCTCATGGTTCCTGAGATCGAGCCCCACGTCGGGCTCTGTGCTGAAAGCCCAGAGCCTGCTTGGGATCTGTACTGGAGCCTGCTGGGGATTCTTTCTCTCCCTCCCTCTCTCTGCATCTCCCCGACTCATGCTTGCTCTCTCTCTCTCTCTCTCTCTCTCAAAATAAATAAATTAAAAAAAAAATTGGCAAAGTTGGGACTCGAACCCAGGGTTCTTTGACTCCGCAATCCTCATCCTCTTTCCCCTATCTCCATTTCAGAGCTCTCTATACAGTCTGGAAGAGTGCCAGGGAAGAAGGAGATTGAAAGGGAAGAGGGAAGGCTTTTATCATACCATCTTCTCCTACATCCTCTATATGAGAAAATTGGGGGGAAAGCTCTTTTTTAAAAAAGTCTTTTTTTAATTAAAAAAAATTTTTTTAATGTTTATTTATTTTTGAGAGAGAGAGAGACAGAGCATGAACAGGGGAGGGGCAGAGAGAGAGGGAGACACAGAATCTGAAACAGGCTCCAGGCTCTGAGCTGTCAGCACAGAGCCCGACGCGGGGCTCGAACTCACGGATCGTGAGATCATGACCTGAGCCGAAGTCAGACGCTTAACCGACCAAGCCACCCAGGCGCCCCTAAAAAAAATTTTTTTAATGTTTATTTTTGAGAGGGAGGGAGAGAGAGCGAGGGAGGGGCAGACAGAGAGGGAGACACAGAATCTGAAGCAGGCTCCAGGCTCTGAGCTGTCAGCATAGAGCCTGACATGGGCTTGAACCCACAGACTGTGAGATCATGACCTGAGCTGAAGTTGGATGCTTAACTAACTGAGCCCCCCAGGTACCCCTCTTTTTTTTTTTTTTTAATTTAAGTTTTAGTTAACATACAGGAAATGCTCTCTTTAAAAAAAAAGAAAGAAAGAAAGAAAGAAGGAAGCTTCTTGGGCTCTTAGAGTCTTTTTGCAGTGGAAATAGCCAGGTTTTGGTCCAGCTAGGAATGCTTTGTGATTTAGCAGGTGCTGTATAGGCAGATTCTTTTGTTGAAGGGCTGTGTGCACTCACACTCTGCAAACGGGACTAGCTCCGGCCTCTCTATTAATTATGAACATTTAGAAATGTTCCTGACTATACCCAGAGTTCCCTCTCGTGAAACTCCACAGGTCAGAGGCCACACATGTTTTGATTTTCTTATTTGAGGTATTATGTGTTCAAGGTAGATTTATGCTACAACCTTTGTTTATTGACTTGTACTTTTCCCTGTGAACCTAATGGAACATGACAGACGATATTTACAAGGCACGTGTTTCCGATTAAATCATGTGAGACATTAAAGCCCGATAAATGAAAGCCCCTTTGAAAGGCCAGGTTCAGAGAGAAGGAGGCAGTCCCTGGTGGAGCCTTGACAGTGGAGTCACCCCCTCAGCTGTGACTGTAGGAAATGCGGAAGGTGGCAGGCAGTCCTTTTGCTTGAATGGGACCCGTTTGTCGCCACTTCCCAGCTGGGGACCAAGGCTGCATAGAGGTCTGAAAACATGGACACGAAGAACCCCTCTTTCTCTCAACTGTCTGGGGAAGAGAGAAGAGAAAAGAACACTCCTTTTTAGAGCACCTACTGTGTGCCAGGCTCTGTCACATAAGTGCTTTCCTAGAGAGTCTAGCCGAACCTCACAACAGCTCTGAGGTTATTACCTTCTTGAAGGGGAGTCAGTATGGCATGGGTTAAGAGTGTTGAGGGGCGCCTGGGTGGCTTGGTCGGTTAAGCGTCCGACTTCGGCTCAGGTCATGATCTCACAGTCTGTGAGTTTGAGCCCCGCGTCGGGCTCTGTGCTGACAGCTCAGAGCCTGGAGCCTGTTTCAGATTCTGTGTCTCCCTCTCTCTCTGCCCCTCCCCTGTTCATGCTCTGTCTCTCTCTGTCTCAAAAATAAATAAACGTTAAAAAAAAAAAATTAAAAAAAAAAAAAAAAAAGAATGTTGACTCAGCCCGCAGGATGGCTTTTCAGGTCCCGGATGGCTCTGTCATCCACTTTCTGTGAGTCTGGGCAAATTCCTTAATCTCACTAGGCCTTGGTTTCTTCACCAGCAAAATGGGAACAATGATAGTATCCATTACTATCTGTGCTCCATACATTAGCCAATGTCACTATCTTTAAATGGAGGCACGGAGAGGCTGAGTAGCCATGATCACTGCCAGTAGGGGGTTGTAGCTAGAACCCAGGCGTCAGGTTCCAGAGCCTCTCCAGTCGTGCTGAGGGTGCTTCGGTGGGTGGGGCTGTGTGGGGCAGCAGATGACCAGGGAGGGCAGCCTTCACCAGGACATGGGGTATTCCCTCAGCCTTCCCCAGACTTCCCCGGAGCATTAATGGGAAAGCTCGGTAGGCAGGATTAGCCTAATCGGGAGTCTTTCCATGGAGGTCAATTAAAGGATTTGGGTAAATACAAAAAGTGGAAACAGCTTGGGATAGAAGGCTTCCCCCATCCCTACCTCCTGCCTTCTCTCTCCCTCCCACCCTTCCTTCTCTCTCCTTTACCCTCCCCCCCTCCCTCCCTTCTTCTGCCCCCTGTTGTCTCAGAAGGGGTCTGGGGATGCTGCTGACCCATGGGACAGTATTGCCTGAAGACTCACCTTTTTTCCCTTATCTGGACACCTGGTGGCAGGTGAGAGAATTAATGAGAACAGGTTGGATTTTTTTTTTTTTATGCTTAAAATTTCTTTTTATGACCTCTGAGTAGTTTTACTGCTTTATAGGAGTAGCAGTCGACAAAGAGGAGGAATGATACCAACTGTCCCCCCACCCACACATGGCATAATGAAAAAGCTTGCTTTTGGAAACACTGACTTCTTCTCTACTCAAAAGCCTTTATAAGAATAACCATCACCTGCCATTTTCCAGGACATGGGACTTCTTATTTCCATCCAGCTGCAGGGGTATGGGAGTAATCTGAGGCATCCTGGGGAATATGGCTTTGGAGTTGGCTAGCCTGGATTTACCCTCTAGATTTGCCATGTGCCAGCTGGGTACCTTGGGCAGGTTGCTCTCTCCCTCTGAGCCTCAGTGTCCTCAGATGATAAATAGTCTCCTTAGTTGATGTGAAGGTTCTGGACCAGGGTTGACACCAATACGACATCTGACGTATCTTCCCAGGAGGCACCACGGGGCCTAGGAAAAGCCCTAACAAGCAAAAGTCCTCCTTCCTTCATTGCCCAGTATCCTGTTAGGTTGTGTGTTGGGAGCAGGTGTGAGTTCATGCTCACCCTGCTCATTTCCCTTCCCTGGCCTCTCTTTGCTCATCTGTGGAATGGGGAGAAGAATCCTTTGTCAGCCTCATAGGAGGCATATGAAAGCACTTGAAAACTTGCAGACCATACAAGTAACAGTAATGATGCTTCATGCTTCCCGTGGAAGATTACGAAGGGGCATTGCCTCCTTGAAACTCCTAGCATTCCTCTGGGGGGCGGGGTGGTGGTGTCATCTTTCTCATCGTGAGGCAGCGTTGGGAGGGGGAGGTGATTTGCTCAAGATTTGGGAACTACTGGGTCCCCCAGAGCCAGGCTAACCTGAAGTCTGTCTCCCTGTAGGTCAGGCCTGCTCTGTCCCTGTTCTGATGTCCACTCTTAGACCCTGGACTCCTGGAGTTGGAATGGCTCCTAAGCAGGTGGCTCCTCTAGCTCTCTGTCCTAAACATACTTTCCTCCTCGCCCTCTTCTCTTCCCCCTATCTTCTCCTCCTTCTTTACCGCAGTCCATCTGCTCGCCCACACTGAGGGTGATATGTGGCTCAGGGGTACAGGATGGGGGTGCCCATCGAATGGAAAGCTCTATGAACAAGTGAATGACCCTGCTACTGACTTTGTGTGTCTGCAGGCAAGTTACTTTTCCTCTCCGTGGCTGGATTTCTCCACCGATAAGACAGGCTAGATAATACCTGCTTAATCCTGCCACAAATTTGTTACAAGGGGGTAACAGCGGTCTGACAGTGAGCAGGTGGGACCCGGTGAAAAGTGCTGTTAGGCAAGGCACTGGGAATGAGCACAGCGGTCCTGGGAGAATACCCCATGTTCTGCATCCTCGGCTGCGTGCAAACGTTTCTTCCAAGTGAGAAGGATTTTTAAAGGCCACGTATGGTCTTAAATGCACAAGTGGGACCGAGGGAGAGGGTTTTGTTTCTTTAGTGGGTAACACTGATTCTCAGCAAGCCAAACAAATCCCCCCCTTATTGAAGAATGTTGCTCCGGGCTAGGCTTGATTAAAATCGGAAAATCTAAGAGGCTTAAATGTGTGCGGTTTGGGTTGTGGAGGGATCTGGAGTGCTTTGCCCTGCCCTGGGTCTCCCTGGCCATGGTTATAGAGTTGTGAGGCCACAGAGGGTCTGCGGTGGTGAGCGGCCCATCCGGGACCCCAGTTTACCAGCAGGGAGCTGGAAAACCTTCTGGGCTCTGACTGCCTTGGGGTGGCAGGTTTGTGTTGAGCGCCGCATAGGGACCAGGTTGCTCCATGGATTCTTTGGAACAAGGGCCATCCTAACACTCTCAAAACCCCCAAGACCTGTTCCCACCTACTCAGGGGAAGGAGGACTCATGCTTTAGAGCAGCGTTGGGTGCCAGGGCCTGTACTAGGTCCCTGTAGGTGTGTCTCCTGCCCATCTGTCTGTCATTCTTCCTTCTCTGAAATGTGGGTAATAATAGTATTTATTTCCTAGGGTGATGGTGAAGGTAAAGTGAATTAATACATGGAAAGAGCTTAGAACATTACCAGGCACAGGCAAATGGCAGCTCCCATGTGGACTCTGCCAGAAAGGGATGGAATTGCTTTTTACGCTGGCTGTGGCTGAAGCTTACAGAGGTGAAGTCATTTGCCCACGCTGGTGAGCGGCAGAGCAGGGGTTTGAGTTTGAGTCCAGTTGACTTTAAAGCCAGAGAACGTCTTGGAAGATGAGAGCTCCTATGCCACAATGCTTTCCAGGCAGCGGGGGCACCCCTGCAAGGGGACAGTCTGCAGTGGTCTCCTGTGCCACTTTCCCCCCAAAAGCCCTGTGGGCAGGCTTGGCTTCTGAGCCCTGTGGGAGGGGCTTATCAGACTGGTTAGTGCTGAGTCTTTGCTTAGAGTTTTATGACCATGCAGAGAATGACACAGTTGCTCCTCGTTAATTGGGCAGGGTCAAGTTTCAGAGCCGACTGCAGAGTGGCAGTAACCCCAGCTCTGGAGAGTGGCCCCTAGCCTTGCACCCCTGCCACCTGGGGGTGCCATGAGGGGTGCCCTGGTCCTGGGCAATGAATGTGACTTGAGGGTGAGAAGGAAGCTCTGGCCCACAGCCAGGGGCTCAGGGTCAGCCACCTCTTTCTCCCCTGGTCCTATTCCAGCCGGGAGGCCTTGCCCTCCCACCCCACATGCCACAAATCTGTGCTCCCCACATTTCGGCAAGGGGGGAGATGCAAGGGGAAGGCTCCCTATGGGAGCTGACGTTTACTGTACGTTTATCCTGCACCTGGCACTGTTCTAAGTGCTTTCTTTATATTAACTCACTTAATCTTCACCATAACCCTATACAGTAGGTACTCATATTATCCCCAGTTTACAGGTGAGGAGAGAGCCTTGGTATCCTTCTGGAGAGGCAGCTTGGGGAAGGGGTGGGGGAGCATTGATCTTGGAGCCGGGACTGGACTTCTTGCGCCAGCCTCTCCTCCTCCCCCTTCTCTTCCATCTCCCACCCACCCCCTTTTTTTGTAGTCACATCTGTCACCACACAAAGTTATTACTATGTTATTGATGACATTCCCTATGCTGTGCTTTTCATCTCCAAGACTTATTTTATAACTTGAAGTTTGTACCTCTTAATCCTCTTTGCCTGTTTCACCCATCTCCTCACCCCCTTCCCTCTGGCAACCACCACTTTGTTCTCTGTATTTATGAGTCTCTTTCTGTCTTTTTGTTTGTTTTTCAGGTTCCACATATAAGTGAAATCATACGGTATTGTTCTTTCTCTGTCTGACCTATTCACTTAGCGTAACACTCTCTAGGTCCATCCATGTTGTTGCAAATGGCAGGATATCCTTATTTTTCATGGCTGAGTAATATTCCAGTGTGTGTGTGTGTGTGTGTGTGTGTGTGTGTGTGTGTGTGTGTGTGAGAGAGAGAGAGAGAGAGAGAGAGAGAGAGAGAGAGAGAGAGATACCATATCAGCTTTGCCCATTCATCTATTAATGGATACTTGAGTTGCTTCCCTATCTTGGCTGTGATAAATAATGCTGCAAAGAACAAAGAAGTGCATGTATCTTTTCAAATTAGTGTTTTCATTTCTTCAGGTAAATACCCAGAAGTGGGATTGCTGGATCATATGGTATTTCTGCTTTTACTTTTTTGAGGAACCTCCATACTGTTTCCATAGTAGCTGCACCAATTTACATTCCCACCAACAGTGCACAAGGTTTCCTTTCCTCTACATCCTCGTCAGCACTTGTTATTTCTTGTCTCTTTGATACTAGCCATTCTGATGGGTATAAAGTGATGTCTCATTGTGGTTTTGATCTGCATTTCCTTGATGATGAGTGATGTTGAGCATCTTTTCATGTGTCTGTTGGCCATCTGTATGCCTTCTTTGGAAAAATGTCTTTTCAGGTCCTTTGCCCACTTTTAGTCCAATTATTTAGGGGTCTTGTGGGTGTTGAGTTGTATGAATTCTTTATATATTTTTGATATTAACCCTTCATTGTATATATCATTTGTAAATATCTTCTCCCATTCAGTAGGTTGCCTTTTTTGTCTTATTGATGATTTCTGTCCCGTGCAAAAGCTTTATATGTTGGTGTAGTTCCAATAGTTTACTTTTGTGTTTGTTTCCCTTGCCTGAGGAGACAGATCCAGAAAAATATTGCTAAGATTAATGTACAAGAGTTTACTGCCTGTGTTTTCTTTTAGGAGTTTTATGGTTTCAGGTCTGACATTTAGGTCTTTAATCCATCTTGAGTTGATTTTTGTGTATGGTAAAAGAAAGCAGTCTAGTTTCATTTTTTCTTACATGTAGCTGTCCAGTTTTCCCCACACCATTTATTGAAGAGACTGTCTTTTCCCCAGTGTACATTCTTGTCTCCTTTGTCAAAGATTAATTGACCATATAAGTGTGAGTTTATTTCTGGTCTCTGTATTCTGTTCCTTTGATCTATATGCCAGTGCCATGCTGTTTGATTACTATAGTTTTGTGATGTATCTTGAAATCTGGGATTGTGATACCTCCAGTAATCTCAAGATTACTTTGCCTCTTCAGGGTCTTCTGTGGTTCTGTTCAACTTTTAGAAGTGTTTATTCTAGTTCTGTGACAAATGCCATTGGTGTTCTGATAAGGATTGCATTGAATCTATAGATTGCCTTGGGTAGTATGCACATTTCAAAATATTAATTCTTCTGATCCATAAGCACAGAATAGCTTTCCATTTCTTTGGGTCTTCTTCAATTTCTTTCATCAGTGTTTTATGGTTTTCAGAGTACAGATCTTTTACCTTCTTGTTAAATTTATTCCTGGGTATTTTATTCTTTTCGATGCAATTGTAAATGGGACTGTTTTCTTAATTTCTCTTCCTGCTAGTTTTTATTGCCCTGGCCCCATCTTCATCCTTTAGTGGGTGGAAGGGTCCACCTGCTGAAATAGAGTAGAAAGGGGTCGGAAGTATAAGTCACCTATATGAGCAAATGCAGGGAAGGAGAAATAACATGAAGGCTATCTGCCTGCCTCTTCTAAACATTTATTAAATGCCCTCTGTTTTCTGGGCATTGTGCCAGGGGCCGGGGCACTGAGCTGACTGTGGAGGAGGCTGGACTTTCTGATAGCACTGAGAGCTAATGGTGCTGTGCTTGTCCTTAAGTTGACAAGCAAAGTGTGTTTCCTGGTATTGTCTTTATTGACTTGAGAGGCAGAAGATCCTGGTAGTTAAGAGCCAGGGCTCTGGGGGCGCCTAGGTGGCGCAGTCGGTTAAGCGTCCGACTTCTGCCAGGTCACGATCTCGCGGTCCGTGAGTTCGAGCCCCGCGTCGGGCTCTGGGCTGATGGCTCAGAGCCTGGAGCCTGTTTCCGATTCTGTGACTCCCTCTCTCTCTGCCCCTCCCCCGTTCATGCTCTGTCTCTCTCTGTCCCAAAAATAAATAAACGTTGAAAAAAAAAATTTAAAAAAAAAAAAAAAAAAAAGAGCCAGGGCTCTGGAGCCAGGCTCTGAGGTTTGAATCCCTGCTCTACCAGCTTAGGCAATCACTTCTTTCTATGCCTCAGTTTCTGCATCTGTAAAATGGGGGACAGTACTAGGGCTTAGACCAGTACCTGGTGCATCATGAGTACTCTCAGTAAGTGTTCCTTTGGGCAGGCGAAGAGGGTGTGGGATGGGAGGGAGATGAGGTGGAGCAGACTCTGGGAGGCTCTGAATCCCAAAGTTCTTCTTTAAGGAAGAGTTCAAAATCCTGCCCAAACCGCAATGAGACGCCACGGCACATCCACTAGGATGGCTAGAATCAAAATGACAGACAATAACAAGTGTTGGAGAGGAGGTAGAAAAACTAGAACCCTCCCACACTGTTGGTGGGAATACAAAATGGTGCAGCTGCTGTAGAAAACAGTCTGGCAGTTTCTCAAAAGGTTAAACATAGAGTTAACACATGACCCAGCAATTTCACTCCTAGGCATATACCTAAGAGAATTGAAAACCTACCTCTTTACAAAGCTTGCACACAAGTGTTAGTAGCAATATTATTCATCATACTCCAAATTTATCAACCCAGATGTCCATCAGCTGATGAATGGATAAACAAAATGTAATTATCTATGCAGTGGAATATTGTTCAGCCATTAAAAAAGATGAGATACTGATACATGTTGTAGCATGTGAGAACGTTGTGCGAAGTAAAAGAAACTAGACACAAAGGGCCACGTTATTACATGACTCTGTTTATCTGAAATGCCCAGAATAGGCAAATCTGTGGAGACAGAAAGTAGATTAGTGGTTGCCGGAGGCTGGAGGGGAGGGGGAATGGAGAGTGACTTCTGAGAGGTATGGAGTTTGTTTTGGGGCTGATGAAAATGTCTAGAAAATTAGGTAGTGGTGATGGGTATACAACTCGGTGAACATACTAAAATCCACTAAATAACACTCTAAACAGGCGAGTCTGTGGTATATGAATTATATCTTGATTTAAGAAAAACAAATACGAATAACAAAAGCCCTCCCTGGTCTGACCCCTCTACCTCCCCTGGGGACATGCATCTCACTGTGTGCTCTGGGCAGAAGTACCTGGAATAGCCAGATCTGTGCTTATGTGCTGCTCTGTCCCGTTCCTCTCTGGCAGGCTGTCCAGGGCCAAGAAGTAAACACGTCATAGATGATCTCACAGCAAGAAATCTGGAGCTTTGGAGCCACTGAACCTGGCACTCTTGCCCCTTCTTCTGGGTCTCCATTTCCTTACTGGAAAACATGGTGTAGGATCATTGGGAGGGGACATAAGGGCAGGCAGCAGCCCGGAATGGGCATGAAGAGCAGAGCATCTGGGTACTTCATTGTTCATTTGTTCTGCCAGGCCGGGTACTGAGTACATTGTCAATATTCCAGAATGTTTGGGGTAGTGTAGGACGATGGTGGGGCCGAGGCCCTGGCTGAGCAGGTAGCTGGGCTCTGCCATCACCCAATAGAAGCACCCTGGCTCCTCAGAGTCCCTTCTGTGGGTCAGGGAGGCCTGGATTTGAATCCCCACTCTTCTTCTAGCTGAGCATCCTATTGCATATCACTCAACCTCTCTGTGCTTCGGTGTCCTCTTTAGTAGACACAGGTTGTTGTAGGTATGCTCTGGACTGCATTGTGTGTCCCCAAGGCCCCCGCCTCTCAATTCATACGTTGAAGCCCTACTCCCCAGTGTGCTGGTATTTGGAGATGGGGCCTCCTCTGAATTAGGCTACGGGTCCTCATGATGCAATTAGAAGAGACACCAGAGAGCTTTCTCTTTTCTCTCTTTCTCTACAATGTGAGGACACATCAAGGAGGTGGCCATCCACAAGCCAGGAAGAGAGTTCTTACCAGAAGCCAACCATCTGTCCCCCTGATCTTGAACTTTCAGCCTCCAGAACTGTGAGAAATAAATGTCTGTTGTCACAGCCCCCCAGTCTGCGATGTTTTGTTATGGTGGTCCGGTCAGACTAAGACAAGGCATTAACAACAACAGTGGATGTAAAATGCAGAGTCTGGTGCTTGGCATGTGGTCAGCAAACCTGCTGTCACTGTTAGGTGGCTCCGTGTATGACTGTGATGGTCATTCATAGCTGTGGGACCCTGGACGAGTCCCTTGCCTCGCTGAGCTGTCTTCTCTTCTATAGAATGAGGTCAAGATGCTGCCCACGCAGGGCTGTGGCAAGGCTCAGGCCAGATAATCTAGGTCGAGGGGCTTGTAAACTGTGCAATGGCTTGCCTGTGGAAGGGGCTCGGTGTTTATGGAGTAGAGACGATGGGAAAGCCGACAGGAACGTGTGGGAGGAAATGTGAGCAGTGCTGTACTGGTGGCAGGTCTGAAAGGTGCTCTCAACGTGGTCCTTTTAGGAAGTGACCGTGTCGTAGCAGCACATTTGTCTACCTGTACCCAGGTGGCAGCACTGAATAGAGATCCCTGGGCTCGGCCCCACCTGCGGGTGTTCTGGGCTCACAAGCACCTTGTCGCTGAACAGGGAGCCAGGCGGAGGGGAAGCAGGGCCCATGCCCAGAGGCAGGATGGGGCAGGGACAACCCACAGACAGCTCGTGACCTTGCCACTAGGCATTGCCTGAACCCAAGTGGGGGAGAACCTTGGCTTACAGAGAAGCCTTGCCGTCAGCGGCCAAAAGCTGCCTTTAAGGACATGAGTAGACCTGGAAGGGCTGGCTGAGTTGGCTCCTGTTTCTGTTCTGTGACATCAGGGACTCGGAAGTCTTTGGATGGAAAAGCACCGTCTGGAGCTTCTTCCGCGTCACCCTGGAGTGTGTCCCGAGGGGCCCTTGCCGGTCACATTTATCTGCAGAGCTGCGGGCTGAGTTGTCCTCCAGCTCAGACATCCCAAACTGGAGTGGCGGGAGGGGTGTGTTCCCGAGGGAGTTTATGGGATTTTCTGGTTGGTTCTTTAATGGAAGTCCTGTTTGTTTGCTGTCTGGTCTGGGCTGATGGGGTGGGTGGGGTGGGGAGTCCTCGGAATGTTGGCCTGGGCAGCACAGAAGGCCTCTTTGGGGCAGAGGAGGGCAGACGTCAGAAAACAGAGACGGGAGGTTTTCAAACGTAAGGGGTAAGGTTGCTGGAATAACTGGTCTCGCCCCACCCCATGGATCCTTGTATTTCAGAGAGGCGTTGGCTGCAGTGGTTAGAACCACTGGCTCTGTGCCCAGTTCTACCTCTGATGGGCTCTGTGACGTCAGCAAGTTTCTTAACCTCTCTGTGCCTCCATTCCCTTGTCTGTGAATTAATAGTAGCACCTACCTCATAGGTTATCGTTAGGCTGAAGTGAGGTGATGTATACAAAAGCATTGAGAACAGTGTCTGGCACAGAATTAGTGCTAAATAAACGTTAGTTGGACTGTGCAAGAGGCATGAGGACGGGGAGGTCCTTCCAGTAGAACCGTGTCTCCTTCTTCCGAGTTCCTGTTTAGTTCGGCTTCACTGACACTCACTGAGCCCTTAGTGGGGCCACGCCCTCCACTGAGAGTGGAGCCTGTTCTCTGAGCCCATCCATCCAGGGGTGCTCACAGACTGGGCAAGGGGAGGCTCAAGAACAGACAGCCCCTCCCCCCCCTCCCCTGCCCCCCGCCCAGGAGGCAAGGATCAGGGAGGTAACAGTAAATTGTGGTTTGAAGGATGAATAGGGGTTCCTTGGTGGGGAGCAATTGCATGTGTCAGGTGACTAGATTAGGAGGTAGAAATGGAGAATGGGGTGACGAGGCTGGTGACCGGCTCACAAGGACCTTGAATGCCAAGCTAAGGAAGTCAACTCTGCCCAGTAGGCAGGGGAACCACTGAAGGATTTCAGACGTTGTCTTTCCACTCACCTTGCTTAGAGGGCCAGTCATTGCATCATTCTCGGAGTCGTATGCCATGTGACTGCCTTCCCCACTACCTGGTTAGTGTCCAGAGGTTCCTTGTCCTGCCTTCTCCCGGCTCCCTTCCCCGGCCTTGAGGGAAGCAGCCTCAGTAGTTACTGAGACAATTTATTAGTTCAACCCGTAAATCTGGAGGCACCTCCTATAAAATCCTGGGCACCATGCTAGGCACAACACGGGGGGTGGGGCAGCATGGTGTACAAAGATGCGTGTGCATGGTGGGATAGCACATCAGAGGCCTTCTGTTCCTAGTCTAAGGTGCTTCTCTCATGAGGCTATCATCCAGTATCAAAAGGAAAGGTCTTCACGAGACCGAGAGTATCCTAGGAGTTCCACGAGCAGATGGCCTGTTCCAGCTGGGGGTGTTGGGCAAGGCTGTAGGGGGGCGGGGAGGCGGGGCTTGGAGCACTGGCGGAAAGGAGATGCCAGGCAGCACCATCAGCGTGGGCAGAGGCACAGGACAGGGAAGGCAGAGGGCGTGTGTGAGGAGCAGCCATGAGCTCTGCTTGGCTTGAGCAAAGGGTCTGTGGCGGGAACAGAGAAATATATTAGCTTGCAGGGTCTTGAGCGCCGGGCCAAGTGAGGCGGGGTGTGGATGGAGAGGGGAGTTTCGTTTCCCTGTAGACACAGGGAGCCATGGAGAGCATTTAGCTGTGTTCTTGTCACACAGTATAGTTCTTTGGGGAACGGGCAAGAAGTGAATTTATCAGTCTTTAAGGTGGGGATGGGTAGTGTGGATCCTTTGTTTGCAGAAAGGTAACTTGTTAGGAAACCATTATAAAAATCCTCAGAAATTTCTGCCTTAATGAAGAAGGCAGTTTTTTCTCCCACAGATTCTTTAATACTTGGGTTTCAAGCAGGGAATAGCAACACATAATTTATTTCTCCTGGTGCTTGATCTGAGATCCCATGGGAAAGAACAGGAAGGAATTAGTGAGCTCTATATTACAATTTAATTGCTTGAAGGAAAAATATTATTTTTTATTGTTAGCCATTAGCTGCTTCTAGTTTTATTAAACTCAACCCTCTGCCGAGTGCAGCATTAGCCGTTTGGAGCTCTCCAGTGCCCCGAGGGAAGGAAAACCCTCAGAATGGTCCCACCTTGTAAAGCAGGGAGTTACTGCTGGGATCTGAGCAGTTTGGGATTCTTGCATTTCTGGCATCTCTGTAGCTGGAGCGCAGCCTTGTGATGGCAGGTTTAGTCCCCATTCTGTCCCTGGCACTGAGACAGAGGCCAAGGAGGGCTGAGGAAGGGTCCCCGGCCAGCGCCTGGGTCAGGCCCGAGTCTCTCCTAAGATGTGTGAACTTGGCTGTATTGCTCTGGTTTTATACGCGGGGTTTCTAGGGGTAGTTGCTAGGCCTAAATGAGACTGTATGTAAACTGGATACACTGGTATTCAGTAAGTGCTTGATAAATGCTGGTTAATGGGTCCCAGTGCAGAACACTTCTGGCCATTGCCCTTTCTTTGTTTTGACTCCAGGCTCCAAGCTCTGGCCTACTGGAGCCCTGCTTGAAGGGCTAGCCCCACCTCACTCCCTATGCACTGGGGAGAGAGAGAGAGAGAGAGAGAGAGAGAGAGAGAGAGGCTCCAGCTCAGCCTGACTCTTCCACGGTGTTGCCAGCTCTGTGCTGGCCATGTGTCAGCACCTGAGAGCCATGCCTTAGACAGGCCTGGGCCCTCTGAGAGCTCCCAGCAGGATGGGTGAAGAAAGATGCGTGAATTGTGATGGTGTAACGTGGCCAGCGTGGGACTTCGGCCTCCCTGGGGGCCTGGGGGAGGCTTCCTATACATGCGCCAGGGGTAGTTCTGAGGGACCGGGAAGAATGGGCTCACTGCGTCGGGGTGGGGGTGGGGACTGTCTTCATTCCCTGTCACACGGGTGTGTGTCCTGCCGTGACACACACCTTCTCCTGGTTGGAAGGTCTCCACTCACCCAGCTCTGCAGTGTCTCTTTTTGATCTCTATATCCTCCCTCACTCTGTTCCTTCACTCTTTCCCTACAGCTCGTGCTTTTTTGCACCCATCTTCTTGGTGGACTTGCACCACCGCCTTGGAGGCTTGTCACTCTCTTTTACAGGTGAAAGGTCACCCAGCTGGGGAACCTGGCCAAGGACTGGTAGAGTGCAGCTGAGCAGGGGGCTTCCCTGGGCCCTACCTGCCCTGGCAGACCACACAGAAGGCTTTTGCAACAGATGGGGGCCTACTGTGCACTGTCACGTTTTCACTGACTTACCTTCCCTGACCTACTAGGAACCACTTGCCACTTGGCCCTGGTCCATCGCATCCCTCTGGGGAGGCAGTGAACCCTTGTTTTCAGAGTGGCCCTTGTAGCACTGCACTGAGGCTACCCACTCCCCCTCCCTACCACCCCGTGACCTTGGCTGCTCTCTGTGTCAGAGGTGTCGTCTGCACATTTCCTGCTCATTGAGTGGCCCTATGACCTAGGATCTTCCAAGATAGCCTTCATTTAGTATGATAGAATTTAGTTCCCGCTGTTCGATACTTAATGGTGCGTGCAGGATGATGTTGAGAGCCTTGCATAACCTGGTCTACAAAAACCCTTTTACTGCAGGTCCAGGGTCTGAGCCCTGGAGTGACTTGGTCACACAGCTATTAAGAGGCAAAACTGGGGTCCCCACAGTGTCTCTCCAGCCTGGGCTTTCTTCCTGTATGGCACTCCTGCCTCCTGATGTCTCCCTGTGGCTTGACCTTAATGGGCTGGTCCAGAAGATCAGGTCAGCGGAGCTCTCCTGGAACACTGGGTCCCAGCCCTTGAGAAGGAAGGCAGAAAGCGCCCATCCAGACCAGGGTCAGCCAGCTTGCCGAAAGGGAGTATGGAGTCCTGAGCTTGGACCTGAATCCATGGGGATGTGTGGGGACAGGAAGAAAATGGCCATGTTCTGCCCACCTACTGTGTGCCATGTGCCATGTTGCCTCTCCTAGTCACCCCTCCCCGCCAGCGCTCAACTACCCTTACCCTGAAAGCACATGCTCCCTCTGTCTCTGTGCTTCTCCCATGTTCTCTCTGCCTAGAGTGCCCTCCTTTCCTTCTGTATTTGGCTAAGTCCTGCTGGTCTTTTAAGACTCATTTCAGGACCAGCCTAGAAGACCTGCCCTGACCCCCAGGCTGCGTTAGGACCCCCTTCTCAGGCCCCCTGAGCACCCCTCCTCACAGCACTGACCACCTGTGTGCTGGTCGCCTGTTCACCATCTCCCCCACCAGGCGGTAGGTCTTGAGGTCTAGGATCATGTTCATTCTTCTCTGTCCCCAGTGTCCCCCATCCAGCTTGGCTCAGGGAAGTCTTGTCCAATTTGATGAGTAATGATAGAACCCCCTGTATTGTCCATACTCCAAAGCATGTTCACATCCATTGTCACTTTGAGTCTCACAGCTGTCAGAGTTTGGTAAGGCCGTGGTGATAAGGTGAGGAAACTGAGGCTCAGGAATTTGCTCTGGGACTGAGCTCCAAGTCCGAGGCCTGCTGCGCTCTCCCCCTGCCTGCGCCATGCCGTAGATGGCGCCTGCTTATGATGCCCACACCCTTGGCGACCCTGAGACCAGGACTGCTTGTAATCAGATTGCCTTCCTCCCCACTGAGCTCATGCTGCTGAGAGAATGGAAATTTGTATCAGTGGGTGGGGGTGAGAGGCTGGGTTGGGGGCGGCTCTGGCTGGGGTGCCGGGAGACCTGGACGGGATGGGGGTGCTGGATGGACACACCAGGACCAGACTTAGTGGTTCTGGCCTCTGGGCCTGAGGCCTGCTGAACACCATCCCAAGTGATTGGCCAGATGCCTACACACATGTCTGAGTGTCCTGAAGGTTTGGGATGGTCAGTAGCAGCAGGGAGATGGATCAGACTTCTTTGGCCTTTTGAGGTGAAGCTGGCCATGATGGTGGCTTCTGGGCACTGACTGCTCCCAGGGAGACCTGGGTTCAAGTTCTCCCTGGTCATGAATGCTGCTGAGTTGGCATAGGGGCATGTAAGTCACTTGCCTTCTCTGTGCCTCAGTTTTCTCAACTGTGAAAGGGGAATAATAGCATTCTCATAGGGGACTGTAGAGAGGATTACATTCTTTTTTAAATTTTAATTTATTTATTTTTAAATGTTCATCCATTTTGAGAGAGAGCGTGCGTGCACAAGCTGGGGAGGGGCAGAGAGAGAGAGGGAGAGAGAGAGAGAATCCCAAGCAGACTCTGTGCTGTCAGCACAGGCCCCAATGTGGGGCTCAAACCCACAAACTGTGAGATCATGACCTGAGCTGAAATCAAGAGTCAGATGCTCAACTGACTGAGCTACCCAGGCGCCCTGAGAGGATTACGTCATTACACAGTGTCTGAAACATACTGAGTGCCACAATTACTTCCTTCTCTGTGAAGCGGATACGTATGCTGCCCTACTTATCTCCTTGGGTTGATGTGAAGTCCAGACGAAGCTGTATACATACTATAAAGTGCCATACGTTCGTGTTTCCTCAGAAGGGAGGTGGACGTAGAGGAGAGACCCTGGCTGTTGAGCAGCTTCTTTGGAAGGCTAGGCCACCTTTCTGGGGTGGCTAGGCCACTGGGAGGCAGGCTGACAAATGGGCCAGTCCAGCCAGCAAAGAATGGGCATCTTCATCCAGAGTGCAGGCAAGCGGAAGGCGTGTTCCAGGAAGACCGTGGGGTTTATCTGATGGCAATGCCAGTGGTTTCAGCCCAGTGGGGAGAAAGAAGGTAGAGCTGGGGTGGCCTGGATTTCCCTAACTTGCCTTCCCAGCCCTTTCCTCACTGCAACCCCTAATGCTAAATCAGGGATAATAGTAGCACCCACCTTGCAGGTCATTGTGTGGGTTAATATAACCCTGTGAGATAAGGTAAGTAGTATGTGTTAATATGTATGAAGTAAGTGGCAAATGCTCATTAACTGTTACATATTTTTATCGTTACATTCTTCACATTATTATGCCATTCTTTCCACATAGGTCCCAAGTACATTGGATATGTCTTGTTGTTTTATGGTTGTGCTGAGTACTTTTATTCTTTAGGCAATGGGGAGCCATGCAGGGCTCTTGAGCAAGGGTATGGCATAGAGCTCGGCTTTTAGATGATTAATCTAGCAGTGGGCTTAAGCCTCATTGTGAGATTTGGATAGTTCAAAAAAAAGGATTTCTTACTTTATGGACTTTTTAAAAATGACTTCTTGGGGCTCCTGGGTGGCTCATTCGGACTTCAGTTCAGGTCATGATCTTTCAGTTCATGGGTTCAAGCCCTGCATTGGGCTCTGTGCTGATAGCTCAAAGCCTGCTTCGGATTCTGTCTCCCTCTCTTTCTCTGCCTCTCTCCAGCCAGCGTTCTGTCTCTCTCTCTCAAAAATAAACATTAAAAAAAATGACTTTTCAAATCATTCTCTTTTAGTTGGGGGGAAAAGAGAGTTTGGATGGGAAGAAAAAGAAAGCTTGTGTTAAGAAAAACTGAGACGCGGGGCGCCTGGGTGGCGCAGTCGGTTAAGCGTCCAACTTCAGCCAGGTCACGATCTCGCGGTCCGTGAGTTCGAGCCCCGCGTCAGGCTCTGGGCTGATGGCTCAGAGCCTGGAGCCTGTTTCCCATTCTGTGTCTCCCTCTCTCTCTGCCCCTCCCCCGTTCATGCTCTGTCTCTCTCTGTCCCAAAAATAAACGTTGAAAAAAAAATTTTTGAAAAAAAAAAAATTAAAAAAAAAAAAAAAAAGAAAGAAAAACTGAGACAGGGGCGCCTGGGTGGCTCAGTCGGTTGGGTGTCCGACTTCGGCTCAGGTCATGATCTCACGGTCTGTGAGTTCAAGCCCCGCATCAGGCTCTTTGCTGACAGCTCAGAGCCTGGAGCCTGCTTCTGATTCTGTGTCTCCCTCCCTCTCTCTGCTCCTCCCCCACTCAAGCTCTGTCTCTGTCTCTCTCAAAGATAAATAAACATTAAAAAAAATTTAAATAAACGATGGCCCCAAGTCAGGTTGTGAGTGTGGAAAGAAATCCCCCTGCCCCATCGGCCTCATACATGTGGCACTTAGGAAGAATTCTAATATACATGATCTCTGTGCCTTCAGGGATGCAGACATTGGGTGGATCTGGTCTGGTGGAACTGGTGGCACTGGTGGGTGCAGCTGGATTGGGGTGGGCATAGGAGGGAGGTTGGGACTGACCGAGAAAGGAATACAGAGGCCACTCAGAGAAACTGGAAGTTCGATAAGGTGAGCTGTGTGGAGATGAAGGACCCTTTCTTAGCAAATCCGGAGCTCAGCCAGTGTATGATTTGATGCTGGCTGAGTGGCTGCTGGGAGCGCCCAGTGGAAAAGCTGAGGGGAGGCAGGGAGGAAGGGGGAACTGAGGAAGGAGGGAAGTTCAGGGAGCTGGGGGGGGGGGGCAAGGCACTCGGCAACTCTGAATGTGTGTGCATGGGACCCTGGGCCCAGGGGCCTTCCCGGGCTTCATATCTAGTGACTTTGACTCATGGAGTCCTGGGTAGACCCAGAATCTGCATTTTAAACAAGAGTCTGTGGGCAAAGGGCAAAGTCACAGGCTCTGAGGAATACTGATTTAGGCCCACCTTTGCTTCCCATAGTGGGTAGAGGGGATGATGTGACAGGCAGCAGGAGGTAAAGGGCTGGGCCTAGGCCCAAGGGACTCCTACTGGTGGGACAGAGGGAGGGGTGGGCCTAGCTTAAAGGGGTGGGAGCAAATGTTTTGGAGGGCTTTGGTTAGAGGCTGGTTGCAAGAGATGGCACAAATAGAGGGTATGTGGGGATCCAAGATCCGGGTGGGGACTGGAGAGGGGGTTGTCCAGGGAATCAGACTGAAGGGTCAGAAGCGGAGGTCCACAGCTAGGGAGACAAAGGAGGGCCAGAGCAAACGTGACGATGGTGTGGGTGGTGAGGGCGTGGTGGCCTTGCCCATGGAGATAGGGCCGAAGTCAGGGCAGGACCAGTAGCCGCCCTGAGTGCCTCGCTCTGGGTTCCTTGAAAACCCTCACAGATCTTCCAGCTGGAAGCTGTTTGGGTCCCAGAGCCTGGGTGGGGGACGAGCGTGCTCTCCTGTGTGGGGTAGGTGGTCCCAGCCAGTGGTGAGGATCAGGGAGCTAGTATTACAGACGGGGAAAGATGCCGAGGCTCTCCATTCATTCATCCACTTGTTTGCTCATCAAATATGAATTAAGGGCCAGGCTCTGAATAGGGTGCTGTCACATGCTCCCTTCCTTTTTGAGAGGCGGTGATGCCTGGTGGTTAGGAAAGAACATGCCCCTGGAGCCTGAGTGTGCATCACCCCTGCTCCTTCACCTGCTGGCCGAGCAACCTTGGGAAAGGTACTTAGTCTTTGTGTTTCAGTCGCCTCATCTGTAAAAAGGGGGGGGGGATACTGCACCCGCTTCAGGGGGTCATCATAAGTACTTGCAGTTTAAGTACCTGCAGAGTGGCTAGAGTGGCACCTGGCTTTTGTTATCCCCGCTTCAGCCCCACCTTGGACAGTCCATGCAGCGTGGCCAGCGTGTGTTCGTGCGACGCCAGTCCCTCTGCCAAAATGCCCTTTCCTCCCGTCTTTGCCTTCTAAAGGCCCGGTTCGGATGTGCCGCCTCTCAGTCTCACTTTCTTAGCTGAGAATAGGAGTTAATCCTTTCTGCCCTGCCGGCCTCACTGGGTGACCCAGGGAGAAGAGACAGCCTGGGTGTGCTGGACCAGGCCGTGCAACGTAAGCCGCTCTGCCGTCTTGTCCTTGGTTCATCTACTAGATGTGGAAACTGGAACTGAGAGGTGCTTGTTGCATTAAAGGGTCCTTCCTTGGGGTGCCTGGGTGGCTCAGTCGGTTAAGCGTCCGACTTTGGTTCAGGTCACGATCTCACGGTCCAGGGGTTCAAGCCCCGCGTCGGGCTCTGGGCTGATGGCTCGGAGCCTGGAGCCTGCTTCCGGTTCTGTGTCTCCCTCTCTCTCTGCCCCTCCCCCGTTCATGCTCTGTCTCTCTCTCTGTCTCAAAAATAAATAAACGTTAAAAAAAAATTTTTTTTTTTAAATTAAGGGTCCTTCCTCCGTCTGGGGGCTTGGCAGTTCAGTTCAGGCCAGAGCCTGACTGCCGTGTCCCGCACGAGGCCGGCTGAAGTGGTCCCCGCTGTGCCCTGCAGCACGGACCTTCAGAGCCTTGAAGATCACCCCTTCTCCATCATGTGGGGCTGGAGTGGCAAGATGATAGACAGGGCCTATCTCTGCCTGGGGCCCTGAAGGTGCTCCACGATGGTGCTGAGCAAGTGCCTTCATTCTAGCAAGAGGTTCAGGCGACAGCTGGACCTGTCGCTGTTTGATTCCTGTTCTCTGCTCCTTCTGGTCTGTGCTGGATGGTGGGGACCCAGAGATAAATCAGGTCCAAGCCTGTCTGGAGGAGCTCACAGCGGAGGGGTTGGGCAGCTGGGTATGAGATAATGACCACACAGAGTGACTTCGGGTCCGGAGTCCAGAGGGAGCACGGAGCCCAAGGGAGCTTCATTCCTGAGTAGATGGGCTGCCCCAAGATCCAGAAACCCTCCTTCCTCCCTCCCTCCTGCTGATGTCTCTACCTCCCTGGCAGGGCCTGCCTCTGCTGGGCACTCCCTCTACCCCCTCCCCTTGAGGTCAGGACCCGGCCCGGCACACAGTGACTGCCCCCGGCATGCTACCGCATCTGTCTTGCTGCCTTTACTCTGAACCACATGCTCCTTCCCCACGGCACTGTGCCTTTCCTCCACCTTTCCCTCCGCCTGGGCTGCCCTTCTTTATATTTTTGCCCATTTCCTCCCTGATTTACACCGTTTGGCTCAGGTGTCACCTCTGTGAAGCCGTCCCCGAGACTGACTTTCCTCTAAGGGGGTGTGGCCCTGTGTGCTCCACGCCCCCCTCCTTGTTCCTGTGTTTGTCTTCCCGAAGTCTGTTGAATGCATGATTAAGCCTGGGCAATCCGTGACTTTGGGCTGCTGTCAACCTCCCCCTCCCATGGGGGTGGTGTCTATGGACAATCAAGTAATTTGAGAGGAAGTACTCAGTTTTCCACAAAGTACTATTAAGGGCAAAAGTGGGATTACCATACCAATTACGATGACTGTTTTATCTCCGTATCGATGCCTGGCATGGAGTTGGCCCCTGGGCCGGGGGCATGTGGCTAGTGCAAGATCTCCCAACACCTGGGCCTCCAAGGCTCTGCCAACAGGTGCCTGTCCCCCTAGAGTTCTCAAGGTACTTGCCAAATGAATTCTCCACCATTCAGTAAAAACTTGAAAACTCTCCAAGTGAGAACATTGACTTACTCATGGACACGTTTAGCAGATTTTTACTGAGCACCTACCGTGGTTCATGACACTTTCTAGGTGCTATGGGGCTGCCCTTGGGGAGCTGGTGGTCTAGTGGGGAAAGCACGTGTCAGACAAGGGAGGAAGCACATGCTGTGGCGGCTCAGGGAAGGAAGGCATCCTTCCCAGTAGGGGTAAACCAAGGAAAACTTCCTGGAAGAAGGGTCTTTGTTCTGGGCCTTAACGAATGGAAGGGTTTTAGCGGTTAATGGGAGGGAGAGCAGAAAGAGTGGTTGGAAAGGCCGGCATAGAGGTGGGGGGCGGCCTGGGGATGGCAGGGCGGTCGGGAGTGCTCAGCTCACTGCCTGAGCAGGAGCTCACACATCTGCACGAGGAAGGAAGGGGATCCTTCTCCGCTCCCATGTCTTCCCTCTTCCCCACCTTTCCCTTGCGAAGTGCTCAGAGCACATGTTGTAGGGACTAGTCAAAATAGAGACTCAGACAGATTTATCCCCCGTGAGCCCATGGTCGCATTCCTGGGCACAGGAGGGGCGGCGGGCCCGTGGAGATGTTTGCAGAGAAAACAGAGCCTAATGAGAGTCTGATGAGGTGCTCGCCATGAACCAGGGACTGAGCAGGCGTCGCCTGCCACCCACAGGGCCGAGCTGGCTGTGCAGGAAACACTGCTTATATGGCCCCCAGTGGGGCGGCCCCCAGGGAGGGCAGGGAAGCTGGGGTCCCACAGGCTTGAGATCACTGTGTGGCCTCTGGCAGCCTGGTTTACCTTTGCAGCCGCTTCCTCACCTGAGACGCGAAGGATCTGTGGCTTTCCCGAGCCAGAGTGAGAGTCAGATACAGGGGAGGCGAGCAGCCGCCCCAGCGCCTGCACCCGCGAGCTTCCACAGGTGGGGGCAGTTGTCACCGTCATCTGGTGACATGGGGCTGCCAACCCCCGTTAACTGGAACCCCCATTAGCCAGAGTTCCTGCCTCACCATCCTCACCTTGGAGAGCAGGTGGCAGGAAGGTGTAGGAGAGACCCCTGGGTTGGTTGACAGGAGGCAGGGACATTGGCCCAGGGTGGACCCATCATTTGTTGAGCAAGTTTCAGGGGTTGAGGAAGAGAATAAGCAAACCCACTCTCCAGCTGGGTGACCTTTAGGAAGCTCCTTGGCCTCTCCTCCAGGTGAGGGTGACAGGGATATGATAGTATCTGCCATGAGGTGTTATTGTGGGGATCAAACTGGACAAGCCCTGACACGGGGGCTCAGTGCTTCAGATTTGGCAAAAGCTGAGTTCGACGGTTGGACCAGGTGCTAGGTGTTGCATCCAAAGTTTCCTTGGAATGGCGGGGAAGAAATAATTTGTAAAAGAACCCCACGGGAAACTCTTAGGAGATCCTTTTTATCCTCCTTCCTGTTACTCCTCGCCCAAGACGGTATCTGAGAGATCCAGGCAGGCAGCACCACGAAGGGTGTGAAAGGTGTTAGGAGCTGGGCCCGCTTCCCTCCCAGCATCTACAGAAGAGGCGAGTGGCCCCCTTCCACATCTGGCTCACCTGCCTGGTTTCGGTTCCAGCTCTCACCTCCCCTTGCTCATCTGCCTCCATCCTGTGAACATCTTCCCTTAACTCTGGACCTGCTAGGTTCCAGCCCAGGCTGTGCTCCTCATGGGCTGTGTGACCTTAGCTAAGTCACTTGGTCTCTCTTAGCTTGTGTTCTCACAGCCAAAGTCCTGGCATTGGGATTGCTCTCAAGAACTTAACAGAATCCTACACACAGCTCTGGATTCCTTTGCATGTCAAGGCAAGGGAAGGGCTCAACACTGTCTGGAAGTTCAGTCAGATGACAGACTGGGTGACCCTGTAGGACGTGGTCTGACCTTCCTAGCATGGTGGACAAGGCCCTTCAGGACCTGGCCCTACAAACATACCCCTCCGTCCTTCATCCGGGCCACGCTGAACGTTTTCATCCCCTGGACACACCATGTGTTCTCATGCTTCCGCGCCTCTGGATAGTTGCTCTTTCCTTGGCTGGAGAACTCTTACTTATTTCTCAAAACTCAGCTCAAATATCCCCTCTTTGAACATCTTCCATCTTTTGCAAGCAGAGTCCATTATCCTGACTAAATACAAGCACCATTTACCCTGTGTCCTAGTATTTTGGCTCCGTTCTTTGGTTCCTGATAGGCTTTGAGCTTCCCAAAGGAAAGGAAAAGGTCCGATTCATCTGTGCCTTCAGTGCCCAGCTCAGGGTCTGGCACAGACCAAGCAAAGACCAGTTTCCTTCGCTTGTGAGTTTTGCTCCATTTCCCACCTGCTCTTCTTCTCCCCTTTGGAGGGAAGAGACAGTACTGTGAGTGAGAACAAAGCAGTGTCCTCTGTGGCAGAGGCATAGGAGCTGGCAGGAAGAGGGGTGGGGCTGAGGCAGGGAGGGGAGAGTTGTGCTTTGAGGCACTGAAAGATAAGAAGGGGCCATTATCTGACCTGCCGGTGTGCGGCCTCCATAATGGGCTGCAGGGCAATCTTCATTCATTCATTCATTCATTCATCCATTCATCCAGTGAGCATTTAGTGAGTACACAGGTGCATGTCCAACTCTGTCTGGTTCCCAGGGAAACAGTGGAGAATAAAAGAGCCCCTGCCTGCAGGAGCTCACAGTCTGGTGGGAGAGATGGAGGAAGCAGTGACCATAGGCAGGACTGGGACAATGCCTCAGGACGGTGACGCTGAGGAGTCAGCCCAGCAGCCTGGTGTGAACTTTGGGGAGACGTGAAATAGCTAAAGGGTCTGGCGGAGGGGAGGGCCTGTGTCTCACACAACCTGTGGATGAGAGTTGGCATGTCACCGGTGGGGGTGGGGTGGGGGTGGGGTTGCAGGTCAGGCTGGAGGGGTCAGGGAGCAGTTCCTGAGGCCAGATGGTCGGGGACGCCTTGCTTCTGATCAGATGTGGATTGGAGGGCTGAGGAGGCTGGCGGCCAGGGCCAAGGCTGGCAGGGAGGGGAGGAATGGGTCAGGGCTGCTATTTGAGACTTGGCGACTGGCTGCATGTGAAAGATGAGGGTGAGGGAGACTGTCGCAGGCAAGTGGGGAAGTGACAGTTGTCTCAGGAAATAACTTGTTGGTAGAGAGGGGAAAAACACAAAGGGCTCAGCAGGGATCTCTGCAACTCAGGGTAATTTTGGCTTCGGAGAGCTAGCCCTGCTAATCAGATTGTAAAAATCAGGTACCGGGGTTTTTGCAGAAAATGAAGCAGATCAAAGCCAGGGTCGATTAGGCTCTGATTAAACATTGCCGAGGAGGGTCAGACTCATTACCGAGGAATGTACACAGGCCGGCAGCACTGACGGGGGATAATAACAGATCGTACCCGGCAGCGCAGACACCACGGCGCTCTGGGGACGCAGTGCTCCACGGCGGGGTGGCCACAAGGAATGGTATGTCCGCGGGCTCCGATGGGCACGAAGGTGGCAGGGGGTGCGTGTGGAAGTCTGGTCCCCCGTCTGTGGCCTCTGTGGATGGGGACTGCTCCTGGGAGCCGGGCATTGGCAGAGGTCGGCCAGAGCGTGCGCCTTGCTGTTGTCTACCTTTGCGTGCTTGCTCATGCCCTTCCTGCTGGGTGGAGAGCCTCCTTTACCCTTTTCCTCTTTTAAGCCTTCCCTCCAGGACCTCCTCCAGGAAGTCTTCCCTGACCCCCTAGCCTGGGTGAGGTGTCACCCCCTGGATCCCCACAGCTCTGTCATTCTGGGTTGTCATCATCTGCGTGTGTGTGTCTCCTCCCCCCTCCTGCCCCCCCCCGCCCCCCCCCCCACACACCTTGAGTCCCTTGATGGCAGCATGCCTCTCCATGACCTGTGTGTCCCGCTCAGTGCCAGACACCGAGTAGATGTCCGTTCACTCATCTGGGCAGAACCAAGTCCCTGAAACCACAGGAAAAGAGCAAAGCAGGGTCAAGCCCTGTTTACCTGCCTTAGGAGTAACCCCAGGACTTTGGCTGAGAGGTGCTCATGGGGGCGGGGGGGTGGTGCTGGGAGCCCGCTGGCCAGGGTCAGAAGTCCCTGAGTGTCTCACTCTCCTGCTGCCCAAATGAGGAAAGGCAGGTGGCTCCTCCAGCCTGGAGTCCACGGAGATTCATTAGAAGGGAAGATGGGAAGGAGTCCAGGCTGAAGAGCCTGGATTTGACGCTCAGAGCAATGGGGTGCTGCTGAAGGTTTGATCTGGGGCAGTGACACAAACAGAGCTGTGCTTCAGAAGACACCTGAGCTGCTTCTTCGTGAGAATGGGGTCCCTCTGAGCCAGCTGCCCAGGTAGATTGAGCTCCCACGGGCTGTTTCAGCTAGCAGTATAAAGCGAGGCACACGTGCACTGGTCCCCATGCACAGCCCTGAGGGACCCGGGCTGGTGTTGACCACGGAGAGCCCACGTCCGCCCAGGAGTGAGAGGGAGCAGGGCTAGCCTGAAATCAGGCCAAATTTGCTTTACACCCTCCACAAACCTTCACCTACCATGTGGCAGCTCTGTGTTGAGCCCTGGGGGTCCTCTGAGGTTCTAGCAGCCTGGCTCCCTCCAGAGACAGGAGGAGGAGCTGGAATCCAGAGGTCCGGGAGGGGGCTGCCCATCTGAGGAGACACGGACACTCCCAGGGCTGGCTGGGAACGTTTGGGGTTTAGAAAGAAGGAACACGAAAGCCTGTAACCTCCCAGCTGGAATGTGGACACTTCATCCATCCTGCTCTCGCGCCCCTCCTCCAGCCCCATAAATGTCCAATTTGGGGAAAGGATTCAGCTCTAAGCCCCGGCAGAGTAAGGTTGATTAAGGAACTGAGCTCCATAAAATTGTCCGTGCTCTGGCAGGCCGGTGAGTTGAGAGAGTCGCTGAACCTCAGGTTTGGGAAGGACTGTCCAAAGCTTCTCGTCCCTTCAGGCCAGGCCCTCCCCGGGCCCCGATCCCTTGTGCGGCGTCCCCAGCAAGTGACCACCCCACCCCGCGTGTGTTTGAGTATCCCTGCTACCCACCCTCCCTCGCCGTATACCCCTTCAGGGTGTGACACTCATTACCAGCTGAGCACTTACTGGGCACCTGGGTGGTTCCTCCATTCCACAAACCTGCCCCATGCCAAGCCTTCTGCCAGTGCTGGGGACACAGTTGTTGTTCTTACTGGGAGCCGGGCATGTTGCTGACGGATTTGTTTGATGCTCTTATTTGATCCATGTGGGGACTGTCCTTGGTAACTGGCACTATCATACCCCCATTTCACAGATGGGACCCTCAGAGGTAGAATAACTCACCCAGCGTCACCCACCTCTGCGCTCAGTCACCGTGCTCTGTGGCTCGTCGAGAGGGGGCCTTTGGTGCGGCTCTCAGGCTCTGGAGACTGCCCTCAGGGGTTCAAAGTCACAGCTACCCCTTCCCTTCCGTGATAGGGGACTTAGTGGGTATCAGTGCTCAGAAGAGGGCCTGGCTCTTGGTAAATGCTGAGGAGGTGTTAGCGAGGTCTGCCGGCAGTGCAGGTCGGGGAGTGAGGACACGGACCCCCAGATTCCACATGCCAGGACCGAGCTTGTCTGATCATTGTTCTCGATGCAGCCCCCTGACTTGCCACCTCCAGTCCCTCTGCCAGCCCTGTCGTTTTGACTTCCTGAATCTCTCTTGAGCGTGTCCACTTCCATGCATCTCCACTGTCGCCACCCCAGGGAGAGCCTGGCCAACTGCAGTGACCTCCCATCTGGTCTCCCTGCTTCCCCACAGGCTGTTTCCCACCCTGCAGTCGGGGGGTGACCCTGTATAACACAGATCTGGTCGCGCCACACACCCTCACCTTGCTCACGGCTCTGCTAGGTTGCTCCTGTTTTTAGAACAGCACTTGCGTTTTGCACCTTAGCCCGCAGGGTCCTGGGCGCTCTGGCCTGTGGCCGCCTCTGTGGCTTCATTCTTCAGTGGCCTCCCCCACAGTCTGCGTATGCTAGCCACACTAGCCTTCTTTCCCTCCCTTCCAGGGCGCTGTTCCCTCTGCCTTGTGGCCTGTGCACGGGTCGTTCCCTGACTTGGACTGCTTTCCCTTTCTCTGCTGCAGCCTTTGCCCACATAATCTTTACTGCTCTGCGTGTCTCTGTTCAGATGCTGCTCCTGCAGTTCAGAAGCCTTCCCCGACTTCTCTCCTGGGCCCTCATAGCGCCCTGTGCAGGCCCTTTGCGCCACCTGCAGAGTTCATTTTGCATTTATCTGGGTGATTCTTACTCTCTGACCCTCTCGCTAGGCGCTAAGCTCAAGGCAGGGACATCTGTTTAGCTCATCATTATGTCCACAGTGTCTGGCATATAGTGGTCTGCAACAAATGCTTGTTGAATGAAAGTTCAAAGGAAAGAACGGGAAGGTACCTGGGGACCTTTAGGAGGAGAGGAGGAGAATCCAGTGGAGTGAGCCTGGGCCTCACAGGTGGTCAGCATCTCTGGGGACCTTCTCTGCAACAACTCTACCGCATTGTGACACTTTACTGGGAAGCTCACCGATTGTGGATTTCTTCGGGTGGGCCAGTATCCTCCTTGAGCCACCAGGACCTCTCTCGGGGAGGCAGGAGGAGTTTGGACTGATGAAGCCAGCATCGGCCTTTCTGCTGGGCATCCCACCTTTCTGAGCAGGCCCTGTTCCAGCCTTTGTGGAGGCCTGTGGTAGCTTCTTCTCTTTTTTTGGGCCTCAGTCTCCTCATCTGTAATATGGCAGGGTTGTCTGAGATGATCTTTGAGGTCCCTTTGTACTCTCTGGTAGTATGATTTAATGAATTACTGCTGCTCTTTTGTTTTTGTTTTTGGTTTTTTTTTGGGGGGGTGAAAATCCTCATAGATTAACCAGTGGTAAAAGGGCCTCTCCTAATCCTTTTCCTCCTTGCCTGACCTCCCTGACTCTGTGGTTACTGCTCTCTCTCTCTCTCTCTCTCTCACACACACACACACACACACACACACACACACAGAATCCATTCAGACAGGAGCGTAGAGGTATCCTAATGAGTGATGCCAGATCCACCCAGGTAAAAAGTTACCAACCTGCGACACCAGCACATGGGGTCACTGCCAGGGCCTTTGGCATCTGCTTGTGCCCCTGCATTCTTTCTGGAGACACATGTTAAAAGGTAACCCACAGAGGAAGTCCCTGTTCTGATTATGTTCAGTTTATTTCAGTCACATGTATGGGGTGAGAGGTGAGTGACCATTGGCCTGCCCAGACTGTGAGTGAGCTCCTCACATGGGGATGCAGGGACCATGCCTGATTCGCCTCATCCCCTGGCGTGGCCCAGGGCCCACCGCCAGGTGTCAGCCCTGTCAGTGACTGCTGGATGGCCAAAGGAGAAAAGGAATGGTTGCAGAGTGGGGACAGTTGCAGAGTGGGTCATGGGGTTGGGGTTGTTGAAGGGGTTGCAGAAAGGGAGAGAGGCTCCTCACCTTTACAACAGGAAGCATCTGTGCAGGGTTGGTGCTGAATCCGCCGGGAATGGCCCTGGCTGGCCAGATGCCAAGAGTTTATTGCATGCAACACAGCAATTTCAAATTTCCTTTATTCTCCAAGAGCCGATGAATTAGCTGAAAGATTAAGAACACTTGCAAAGTAGCCGACAAAGTGGTTTAAGTTAGTGTAGTATAAACTCAGCACAGGAGTGTATGTGTGTGTGTGGTGGGGGGGGGGGGTGCGGCGGGTGGGGACAGGGAAGGTCCCAAGACAAGGAGCAAGTGGCTGGCTGGGTGCATGTGGCTCTATGGAAGGAGATAATGGAAGATCAGAAAACAGGGGTTTGAGACCCAGCCCTGCTGCCTATCTGCTCTGTGACCTTGAGTGTATCACTTAGCCTCTGAGCTATTTGGGAGAAGAAATTTCCGTCATAAGCTCCCGGAGGGCAGAGGCCGTGTCTGGGGCCTGTCTGTTCCAGGCGCCCACACCTGCTTGTGGAATGGGTGGTCACTGAGGGGCCACTTTACCCACCCATCCTTAGTGGTCCTTGAAAAGCAACCCCCCCCCACCCCCCCACCCCCCCCACCCCCCCCCCCGCCGGAGCTGTGGAAGGAAGTCCAGTCCCTCACTTGGTCAGCCTAGAGAGAGTGCGCGTGTTCTCTTTCTTGGCCGCCTTTGGAGACATAAGCCCTGGCCTGCAGCATCCATTTCTCTCAGTTTGCTCACAGTTTTACATGAATTCTCCCAAATCTCTTCTCGGATCCAGGCCCCTCTCCTGGCTCTGACCAGCATATTCCACCCCACTTGGCATCATCCCTTGAACAGTGAGGCCTATGAGGGTCTGTTGTAACAGCCCAGGCGAGAGGCGACAAGGCCCTGAAGCCCCGCCCTGATGGGCTTTGCCCACCACGGGCTGCGTTCCCGGTTCTGGGGAAGAGTGTGCCACGTGTCCCTCACCCCGTCCAGTGACTCACAGCTGGGCACATGTCATCACACAGCCATGGGCTCAGAAGAGAACCCTGCTCTCCTGATGCAAGTGTAGATCCCAGGACAGCAGTGGATCAGATATCTTATTCCTACTGCTTAGTTATTGGGGTGGATCAGTCTTAGAATACATTCAGGTGACCTGAACAGCTTTTGAAACGCCATTCGTTCATTCACGCACTCACCTGTTCAGCAGGTATCTGGAGCATCACAGACACACATTTGCCTGGACCTAACCCCTCCCCAGATAGGGCTGATTTGTTTTCTGACCCTGTGAGTTTTAAAACCTTCTGTGATCATAAGAGAATGATAATCCTCATGTCTCCATGTTGTTTACAGTTTACAGAACACTTTCCCTACCATTGTTCCACTTAATGTTCATGAGGTGAGGGTGTTTCTTTATTTTTATTTTGTAGGAGAAGGAAACAGGCTAAGAGAGGTTAAGAATCTTGCCCCAGGTGACACAGCTCTAGAGGTCTCTGGCCGTCTGCTCTCCCCTCCATGTCCTAGTCTGGTGCTGGTGCCATCCGGTGGCAGGCCCCATGCTCGTGACATGGATAGAGCAGGGATTTCTGAGTCGATTTGGGTCTTGATGTTCCCATCCATTAAATGGATGGGATGGAAATCTCTCCCCTTGCCTTTCCTTATGAGGACATTAAGGACAGCCACCATATTTGATATGAAAAGGTTTTAAAGCTATTAGTTGCTAACATGTGATGGACAGTCTGTGCTGTCAGACCCTTCCTGAGGCCTCCCTCGCGCCCTGTCACCTCCCTCCTTCATGCAACACGTGGCTGGAAACCCCTGCTCTGTGCCCAGCACCGGGATGGGCACCGAGGACCCAGAGAATTCCAACTTGGTACCTGACCTTGAGGAGTTCACAGAGCTGAAGCACTCTTTTGGCCATCACTCATTTCTAGAAACCCAACGAGCTGGAGGGGGAAGTGGGGATGTGGGGCTGGCACTGCCATCACAGAGGCCCCTGAGGCCGGCGCTGTGCCCGGGGCTTTCCGGACCGTGGCCCGTTCTCTGCTCACAGCAGCGCAGGAGGCTGGTGTGTGCTGAGGAATGGACTCAGACCAGCATAGTGACTTGTCCTGGGTTGCACAGCCAGCATGTGGATTTTCGTGTCTGTGATTCTGCGGCCGAGACCTCTTTCTGGGACTCCTTGCCTCCGAGTAGCCCTCCACGTAAAAGCGGGAAGTCGATGCGTGGAGGTGGAATGCTGGCTTTCTGGGTCCCGAACACCTTGAGTACCGGTTTGGGGCAGGAATCTGGGTCTCTGGGCAGCCCCTCCCCTCCAAGCATGCAGGGACTCCTGCCGAAGCAGCAGATGTGCAGGTCAGACGTTCAGCCTCCCATCTGGCCTCCCTCCTCCTTTCATCTGAAACCCAACTCAGATTCTCAGTAAACAAACAGTAAATTCAACAATACAATCTTCTTGAAATGCCTTGTAGTTATTTTAAGGCTGTTTGGGGGTTTATTTTAATTGTGGGCCCAGGTCCCACAGTCATCCAACTGCTGCTAGGATGAATGTGGCCGCCGCCTCCCTCCCTGCCCTGTGGACCCCGTCCCCTTCCAGCAGAGGCCCAGGGTGGCCCAGAGGTAGTGGAGGGTGATGAAGTGAGGTATGAGGCCACTCCCTCCCGTGTCCACCCGCTATGAGGCTGTGGTGTCCAAGAGACCAGCTTCGGATCCGGCCCTGGTGGGAGAAGGACATGGAGGTGAGGGGGCAACCTTCTAGGCCGAGGAGGGGTCGCTAGGGAAGGAGCAGCCAGGGCTGGTCATAGGTTCACACTCTGATTACCAGGATCACAGATACACCTCACTTTATAGCCAAAATGGGTTGAAAGTTGGGTCCAGATAAGCCAGATTTTCTGGCTAGGAAGTGAACCTTGGGGGTCTTGTCCAGCGCTTTCCCCTTGCAGTTAAAGGAAACTGAGGTCCAGAGAGGGAGGGGCTCGCTTCCCCTCCTCACCTCCCCTAGACTCAGAGGTATCACCCTTGCTCTGCTCTCAGCTCACCTTGTGTCCTGGCTGACAGTTCCAGGAGGTATGACCTCCCCCCCCCCCAACATGCACACCTTCATGATGTGCCATTTATTTTTTAAAAAATACTTTTTTTTAACATTTATTTATTTTCGAGAGAGACACAGAGTGCAAGCAGGGGAGGGGCAGAGAGAGAGGGAGACAAAGAATCCGAAGCAGGCTCCAGGCTCTGAGCTGTCAGCACAGAGCCCAACACAGGGGTCGAACCCACGGACCGTGAGATCATGACCTGAGCTGAAGTCAGACGCTTAACCAGCTGAGCCACCCACGTGCCCCTGTGATGTGCCTTTTAAGTCAGTGGCTGCAGAAGTCAGAAGCCTTTAAGTCTCAAGGGAATCGGGCACTTGCAGTGGGTGTTAGTACTTGGACAGGCCGTGGACTGTGCCGTTACTGCATCACTGCAGTAACCTTCTCGTCGTGGCCTCGGGTGGAAGGTACCAGCTTTGCAGGGAGTCTGGGGACTTGGTTTGCTGCGTGACGCCAGGCAAGTGATCTGATCTCTGGGCCTTGGTTTCTTCATGTATGTAGTGGAGCGAAACAGCCTCAGCCCACTTCAAGGCAGCACCTCCTAAGCTGTCTAAGACGACTCTGGAGCAAGGCTTTGGATGACAGGCTCCCTCAGAGGGTATAATGTGCTGGTATGTGGTGTGGGTCTCCAGGAAGGGGTATTGGGGTATCTTCAGGGAATGGTCTGGTGGGGAGCAGAGTTGGGACTGGTGGGGGTGCTCACTGCCTCAGGAGTATGGGAGGACTAGACTCAGCCCGTGTGTTTCCCAAGGAGCCTGATGGTGCCAGGGAACAGTAAAGGAATCCCACATTTGGGGGCCATTTTCTCAGTGCCAGGCACGATGGTAGGGACTTCAGGTTTTTTTTTTTTTTTTTAATTGATTTTGTTAATGTGTATTTATTTTTGAGAGAGAGAGACAGAACGTGAGTGCGGGAGGACAGGGAGAGAGGGAGACGCAGAATCCGAAGGAGGCTTCAGGCTCTGAGCTGTCAGCACAGAGCCTGACGTCGGGCTCGAAGACACCAACTGTGGGATCATGACCTGAGCTGAAGTTGGACACTTAACTGGCTGAGCCACCCGGTGCCCCCAGGTATTTTTATTTTTACAACAGCTCTGGCAGGAAGACCTCATTATCCCTATTTTATGTATGAGGAGACTGAAGCTCTGAGGGGAAAGTAATGCCTGAGGCCCTTATAGCAGGGAGGTGGGAAGCAAATGCCAGAGACCTTGCTCCGCCCCTGGCCTGGGGGAAGAGGACTGGGGGGTCCCCACTAGATGGGCAGTCCTCCGGGTGATGACAAAGAAGAGGGAGAGGAGGTGAGGAGGCACAACAGACCCCAGAGATGGCGTGAGAGCAAGTGAGAAGTGAGGGTGCTCCACACAGCGCCTGGGGCCAGATCCAGTCGGAATGGAGCCCAGGCCCTGGGAGACGTCTGGTCTGGGCCTGGCTGAGGCCCCTCTATTTATTTGTACATCACCAGATGTAAACTAATTTGTTTAGCAAGAAAAAACACATTTTTATTGCCTTCCAAACAGGGCTGTTTTTCCTCTGGCCGGCCGGCGTGCCTTGAACGGCCAGGCTGGGGAGCAGAACTTTTGGGAACACGCTGAGGTGTTGGGGAGGCAGCTGTGTCACTTGCAGGGTGTTGGGCTCTAGAGCCAGCAGACCTGAATTCCAGCCCAGCTCTGTCACCGGCTTTGGCAAGTCCTCCTGGCTGCTCCTTTTCTTACCTGGAAGAGGGGGTGACTGTGCGTCCTGCATGGAAGGAGCCCATCTGGTTCCACCAAGCTCGTTTGTGGGGGAAAAGCAGCTTCAGTGATCACTGACTTTCCATACTAACTACCCTGCAGACCGCACCCTGTTGATGGAGCCGTGGACCCCAGCATGAAGCCTGTTCTGCTGCCATGCATTTGTAATTATGAGCTGTAGCTAGTGGGGTGCGCTGACCTCACGGGAACTGCACCCTGGGAGTGGGGAGGGGAGGAAGGAGACCTTGGGTTGTTTCACTAGATGCAGTCATTAAGTGGTATCATATCACTTAATCCTTGAGACCCAACAAAATAGGTATCATTGATACTCCTATTTTGTGGATAAGTCGCAGAGCAGCCTTATCAGCGTTGCACGAGAGGTAGGTGCGATTTGAAGGCCTGTTTGTCCAAAGCCCATGCTCCTTTGGGTATGAGGCAAGAGTGAGGGAGAAATTTTAATACCTTCAAGTGGTTATTAAAGTTCCCAGCCCCCGAATGAGGCCGAGGAGGGGGATACAGCCATGGCTCAGCCCTAGGCTGCGGGACCCTCCTTGGGACTTGGGAAGGATGGTGCTTCTGGCCCCAGGACACAAACATCAAAAACCGAAAGACTCAACCCAAGGGTTGGGGAAGGAATGGGCAGGGGTCTTGCTTCTTTCAGCCTTTCCTTAAGGAACTGTGACAGGCCCAGTGGGTGGGGGATTTTGGACTGAGGACTTGCTGTGGACGGGCCTGGGACTGGCATGAGGACCTGCCCGCAGGGTCCCAGTGCCAGGGGGGTGGGTGGGGGGGAGGTGGAAGGATCATCAGGAAGACCAGGGCAGGCTGAGGTAAGTGTAGTTGGAACTCTCAGGCTCAGAGGATCTAAATTGGGCGGCTGTGCCAGGGTGTTGGGGAGGGGGCCATGCTGGTTCCCTCCTGGCAGGCTGGGGGCTGGTCCAGCACTCAGCCGGGCTGGAGGAGGAGATGGCCCTGGGCAAGAAGGGATGGTTTTCAATCCAGGCCAGGATTTATTCCTGCCTGATCGTCTTTTCTTGTTCCCTGTTCCTCAAAGCCACTGAGTCCGAAGCCTTCGGGGCCTGAGGAATGAGGTGTCCCCAGTTTTTTCGCTTCCCACGGACTTGACCAAAACCTCAAACCCCAAACCAGAGCAAACGGTGCTAATTTGCTGAATCCCAAACCAAACCTGAGGATTAATTTTTTTTTTTTCCTGAACTGTGAACCAAGTCTACGATTTCTTCCTCAAAATAAAAGAAGGTTCTGTTCAAGAAGTTTTAAATCTTAGTGGTCCCTCTTATTCCCCTTCTGCTTTTGCCTGGGGATCCTTGGACAGGGTCCTGGTGGCTGCTGGCTCCAGGTTGGACTCTGGGCCAGGTAGAGAGAGGAGGTGGAGTCGGGTGGCGTGGGGAGGGCCCCTGTTCCCGGGAGTGGTTGGAGGAGGAGGTTTGTTGAAGGAGGTGGCAGGACCATGAGAGCCCTGATGGAAGGGACCCTGTCTAGGAGCCGGAAGACCTGGGTTCAAGTTCGGACTTGGCTTCTGTATGCTCTGTGAGAGCTACCCGTCTCTAAACCTCTGTTAAAACATTGCCTGCAGGGCTATGGGGAGATAACCCTTGCAGATGTCTGTGCCTTGCAACCAGCAGTGAGAGGTGAGCAGACAATGACACCGCGTGTTTGCACATCTCCTTGTTTTCATCTTCTCTTTAGATTTCTCTAGTCAGGCCTGGGAGATCGATGATATTTTCCCTGCTGACTTTGGGACATCTGGGTTCGCTCAGAGTGGGGCTGTGACTTGCCTGATCTGGGACCTAATTTTGGGGGGAGTCAGGCACAAACCCAAGCTTCTAATTCAGGGGAGTGATAAGAGCACAGGTGGAGTGTGAGTTTCGGTGTCAAACTACTCTACTCTTGAGCTGTGTGACCACAGGCAGTTCACATAACGTCTCTGAGCCTTGTTTCTAAAAGCAGAATAATAACCCAGATGAATGATTTTCTTGTCCTTGCTGGGAGTAAAGCCATCTGAGCAGAGCCTGGCACACAGGAGGCACTCAGAGAGAGTAATTGTCGAATGAGTAAGTGAATTAATATGAGTTTAAGAGTCAGGACTGGGAAGAAGCTGTTTTGAGGGACCCTAGGTTGCTGGAGTGATCCAGACCCCCCACCTTTAATCTCAGTCCAACAAAGCAGGGGGCCCAAGAGAACCAACCTTCACCTTGGAGACACTCTGGCTCCTCACTGTGAATGTCAGCCCACATGAGGCTCCTGGCCCAGAGTGTGTTGGGAGTACTGAGTTGGCCCCTATTGTATGCGGGCAACCTGTCCCTGCTGCTCTTGGGCTGAGGTGAGTGCGGGGTCCTGCAGTGGGCACTTCTGCTTGAATCTACTCGAAATCTCCCTAAATCCCAGGCTTGGCTCATCCACACTGCCTGGGTGACCTCTGGCCAGTCTTGTCCCTCTCTGGCCTTCGTTTCATCCTATGTAAAATGGAACTTGCAGGTTCCAGTAGTTTCCTAGCATCCCTTATGGGGGCAGCTTCAGCTCAATCCCAAGGGCCTCTGGATCAGCCAAGAGATTCACTCACGTGGCCCAGCCACACCACCAAACACGTCATCATATCCCCTCAGGTGTACTGGGCTTTTATCCCGAGCGTAAGCCATGGGGGGAACAGAACTCTGGAGAGCAGAATGGGGCTGTACCTGCTACATCTGCATCCCTCCCTGCCCCTCTCTCCTGCCGGGCCCCTGGTGTAGGCATTTAGTAACAACAACACGCCTGCGACCCTCCGGAGCACGTTTATGGGCATTGTCTCCATTTTGCACAGGTGGAAACAGGAGCGTAGAAAACGTAAAGAACTCAGACCTATGATTAAAATCAGAGTTTCTCAAACTTTCTCCGGTGCAGAAAAATCACCTGACAGCCTCGCTAAAATCCAAATTCCTGGGCCCCACTGCCCAGAGAACCTGTTTGAATAGGTCTGGGGTGAGGCCTGGGAATTTGCATTTCCAGCAAGTTCCGAGGAGATGCTGATGCCACCTGACTGTGACCCAGACTTTGGGTAGAGCTGTTAGCGTCTGCCTGACACCAGGCGTGGTACTTGGCATTAGGGTTATAGCGGCAGGAGACTTGAGTCTTATTCTAAAGGTGAACAATAGGCCCAAAGAATCGAACTTTATTTGTTCTTTTGTTTTTCTGTCCATCCGTCCAGCCAACAAATACCCATTGGTGCGCCTCTGTGTAGGCTGAGCTGGGTATCCCTGACTGGGAAGAAATCCCAGTGTGGCAGGACATGCATGAGAAGCTCAAGGAGGAACGGGGCCAGTGCAGGGAAGTCAGGGAATGCTCCCCGGAGGAGGTGAATTGCCCAGAACCACATGGGCTGGTCAGCATAGCATCAGGGCTTGAGGCAGGTCTCCCCTGCACTGTGCTGTCTCTATAAAACCCTCTGGCTCATTTTCTCCACGTGGTCTGACTGGAGGTATGGATTTGCATTGTTTTTCCCGTGTCTCTGGGGTTGGGTTTTCCCTGGGCAGAGGGCCCCAGTGCTGATCCAGGCCCTTTCAGAGGCCCTTTATCACTGCTATCTCTCTAAACCACTCCAATGTTCACTAATAAAAAAAAAAAAATCTGTGGGGATGGTGCGGACAGGAGGTTAAAGATACAACGCTTATGGTCCCAAACTGAGCGTGGGCTCCAGGAGACAGAGGAGGCCTCAGGGGGACACAGACTGCAACGAGGCTTCCGTGACCGCTGGCGCCACTCTGCCTTTATAGACGTGAGATTGTGGAGAACAGGGCGTGCTTGCCAGCTCAGGGAATAATGTACCCAACACTGGAGTGATCTGGCAGGGCAGAGACCCGGGGACCGTCTGGCAAGACTGGGCTTGGGGGAGAGCCCTGCATGGCCTTAGCCTGGAGGGTGGGGTAAGGAGTGGCCGAGGGCCAGGCAGCACGGCCGGTCCCAGCAGAGTAGGGTGGGGCTGTAGCCGCTCCAGGACACTCTCCATGTCATGCGCGGAGAGATTCGCGGAGGTGCTGTCCTCTTACGTGCCTAGCCCTGAGCTGGGTACTGTGGGGCATAGGAAGGAAAGAGAAACGGAGTCTTCTAGAGGGAGGTGGGTGAGAGGAACAGGTAGAAGAGCTGCTCTCAGAGGCTGTAGGCAGACTTGACAGAGATCTGCAAATGTAAGCCCCTAAAGGCCACGCTGGTTTCGGGTTGGCACAGAGGCCTTGTCCATCCAACTCAGCAGTCTGTGCGCCTGGAGACGCATGGAACCTGCTTCAAGATCCACGGTCAAATAAATAGTCCAAGGATAGGGGATGTTCTGGGTACTAGTGAAGCAGAGTAACTCACTCTCGGCCCAAGGGCAGGAGGTGATCAAGGAAGGCTTCATAGAGCAGGTGATATTGGAGCTGGGCCTCGAAGGGTGTGTAGGAGTTCCCTGATAGGCTGGTGAGAGGGCATTCTAGGTGAAACTCCACGCAGCTCTCAGCTGGACCAGGTGGATGGAATGGTTCCATTTTACACAAAAGTAAGCAGGGCTCAGGAAGGTGGAGAGGCTTTCCATAGGTGGAGGCCAGACCTCCTCCTGGTTCCTCATCTGCTGTTCTGTCCACTGCCCCACACTGCTTCCTAAGTCCACTCTCAGGCACCCAGCAGGAACCTTGGGAAGGCTTAGACTATGCCCTGGACTCCTGTGCCATTTCAGCACCTGGACTAGTGGGACTGGCTTGGTAGGGTGGCTTCAGGGCTGCCTGGAGGCAGGACTTGACGCCATTGGCCTTGGCCCTCCAGCCCTGCAGATGGGCCACTGCCAGTTTGGCTGGGGTTTGCTGCATTCTCCAGGCCACACCATAGCTCACGGGTGGAGAAGCTGAGAATTTCCGCATTCTACAGTGGGAGGAAGTCTGAATTAGAATTCAGAGTCCCTTCTTGCTCACGGATGAAATATTTAAGATAAAAGTAGGGGGTGAGGGAAAGGAGCTTTGGAGTTGGGCAGATCTGGGTTTGAATTCCTGCTCTGCCTTGGCTGGCTTTGAAAGCTTGAGCATACCGTTTCACCTTCCTAAGTCTCAGTTTCTTTCTCTGTAAAAAAAAATTCTATGAAAGTTTAATGAAATAATATGTATTGAAAGTACATTCCAGTTTATATAGATGCTCAGTAACTATGCGTTCCATTTCCCACAGCATACATGAGATTAAACTGCCTATCTCCTCAAAATATTCCCAGTGGAAGGTCCGCAGTCTGTCCCCAATTACTCCTAGTGATAGGGAGCTCTCTAGTTTCTTTTTTAATTTTTTAAAAAAGTTTATTTTTGAGGGGGGGGGTGTGAGCAGGGAAGGGGCAGAGAGAGAGAGAGAGACAACAGAATCTGAAGCAGGCTCCAGGCTCTGAGCTGTCAGCACGGAGCCCGACACAGGGCTCGAACCTACAAATCGTGAGATCATGACCTGAGCTGAAGTTGGATGCTTAACCGACTGAGCCACCCAGGCGCCCTGTGAGCTCTCTGCTTTCAAGACAGTCCTTATATTACATGAAATCTGGTCCCTTGTTGCTTCCCCCATTGATCCTGGTTTTGTTCCATGAGGCCTCAGGCACTGGAGGCCAGTGAGCCTTCCCCTTGTTCAGGAGCCACTTCCCTGGGCCATCAGCCGTGGGAACCCTTCTCAGAAAGTAGGGTACCCAAGCTCCTTTCAAAATTTGGTGCCAGGAGCTGAGTCCCCCAGGGTACTCCCCAGCTGGGTCTGGGAGGAGAGTTTTCACACCTGAAGGTTTCTGGCAAATGCAGCTTGAGTTTACCAACTTGTTGACTCATGGTATACAGACATCTCCATGCTTCGAAGCCCTCTCTGTCCTTTAAAAACATCCTCTGCTATTAAGACAGGCTTCCATCTCCTGTTCTTTGTAAATTATTTTGAAAGAATTCTTTACCTAACTAAATCAAAATGAGATGCACTTTCACAAACCCGCCTCCTCCCCACAAAAAAATCACATTTCCCCTGCTCATTGATCCTTTCTGTTCACATGCATGGTTTAAAAATACTTTGGGTCGGGGCGCCTGGGTGGCTCAGTCAGTTGAGCGTCCGACTTCGGCTCAGGTCACGATCTCACGGTCCGTGAGTTCGAGCCCCGCGTCAGGCTCTGGGCTGATGGCTCAGAGCCTGGAGCCTGCTTCGGATTCTGTGTCTCCCTCTCTCTCTGCCCCTCCCCGTTCATGCTCTGTCTCTCTCTGTCCCAAAAATAAATAAACGTTAAAAAAATAAAAAAATAAATAAAAATAAAAATACTTTGGATCGTTTATCAGCTGTAGCTCAATAATAAAGAAAATACACTAAAAATAGTTTGAATCATGGCATAGATGCTTTAATTTTTTTTTATTTTTTTTAATGTTTATTTATCTTTGAGAGAGAGACAGAGTGCAAGAGTGGGAAGGGCAGAGAGAGAGGGAGACACAGAATCCGAAGCAGGCTCCAGGCTCTGAGCTGTCAGCATAGAGCCCGACATAGGGTTCGAACTCATGAGCCGTGAGATCATGACCTGAGCTGAAGTCAGACGCTTAACCGACTAAGCCACCCCAGTGCCCCTTGCTTTTATATTCTACTTTGACGTTTTTCTTCATGAGCCATAGCTTCTCAGAGTAATGGCCACATGGTGTCTCATTACCTGGACACTACCTGGATCCATGGACTCTTTGCTCTGTTGCTGGACTTTTCAGTTGTTTTCTGCTTTTCTCTCACTATTGTAAATAATAATGTGAGGGACATCTTCATTTAACAAAGAACCAGTAAGCTCCTCCTGCAGGCCAGGGGACGTGCAGGGTGCTGGAGGGCAGAGATGAGCAAGGCACCTTGGAGGAGCACGGTTGGTCAGGGAGACGGAGGTATGAACAAATGATTAGACCAGAGTCTGGCTAGTTCTCTGCCGGGAGTTTACACAGAGGCTGGAGTTCAGCCTGGAGGACCCAGCATGTAATTTGAACCTCATCATGGGACTTGATATGTATCCCTTCAGGATTTCATCTGGCTTGTGTCCCAGGATTTGAATGGAAGGTGTCTTCCCTTTAGCGAATTGTTAAGATGTAGAAACCGTAAGTTTTTGTTAAGCGCCTCTGTGTACTGGGGTCTGGGGCAGAGAAGAAATGAGTGGGGCTTGTCCTTGTCTTTGAACCAATAACAGTCTTACTGGTAAAACAGGTGGACATCCCAGAAGACGTGTTCAGAAGTTAGAGGGCTTAGAAGAGGGATCAGGTTGGAGGTTGGGGGTACCCTCACTTTTGGGGATTTGGGGGAGTTGTCGCCTCACTTGCAAAACGTGGCACCGCCTGAGCTATTCTGTCTGTGTTCGGCCAGGTGCTGTGTGACTCAGGAAGCCATCTCCGCACACGGGAGATGTGGGTTCAGGCTGGGGGAACGCTCAGTTCCCGTCAGCTGAGCCATTCATACCAGATTCTGGTTGAATCCAGAGAGAGAGCCAGTCCAGAAATAGGATTCCTGCCTGGGCTGGGGCTGCTGGGCCACTTTTGTTTTATGCTTTGGGTCACTTAGATAAAAGTGGATAAAAAGCCAGACCAATAATCTCCATTTGTTGTCATGCAGGCTGTTCCATTTCCAGTGCCTGCTGCCAGCCTGACAAAGCAATGCTGGGCTGCAAGCCCTGGTCAGGAAGCATTCTCCAGACATCCCTCACCCCAGTCCTTGGATGCCCCATCTCTCAATTCAACCAGTAAATGGTCTGCTCCGGGCCAAGCTCATGCTGGGGGCAGGGCGTGGGGACACAGGGAGGAGTTAGATCTGGACTCTACTTTCGGGGTGTGCTCAGTCTTTGTGGGACAGATACATACCAGGCAGTGATCATGTTGTGGGAGGGGCTTAGACCGAGGGAACACGGGGGCTGTAAAGCTCGGACATCCTGCCAGCCCATAGGGTACATGGGGGCTGGGTTGTATCTGGCTTGTTCTCCATACTACCTGTAGCACGCTGCCTTGGACAGAATAGATGCTCAGTAAATATCTGTGAAATGAATGACTGGGTAGTACCTAACCCAGCCTAGGTATGCGAGTAGAGGGGACCAGTCATCACCTAGTCTTACCTGGTAGAAAATAATCTGTGTTCCCTCCTTCATCTTTCCTTCATCTATCCCTCACTGAGCACTTGCTGGGATCCACTGAAGTCATGTGAGCCTGGAAGAGACAAGTGAGAATGTTATTTTGAAGCCTCGCTTGGGTATCAGGGTTGAGAATGGACCATGGGGCCAGGCTGGAGCTGGAGGGTCCTGAACCATGGCAGGGCTCCCCCACCAACTGGCTGGGGGTCCCTGGGGATGTACTGCCCTTATCTGGGCCTCAGTTTCTTCATCTATAGCATGGGAATAATGAGGCCAACCTCAGGAGCTATGAAAGGTGGTTTGCATGGGATCTTGGCCATCGGGGGGAGGGGGGGGCTTATGTTCAGAGGAGGAGGGTGTGGGTTGATAAGCATCATACCTGGAGTGGACCATGTATTACTGTGGGTGGGGAAGATGCCACTGGGCTTATGGGGGAGGCCCAGGGTGGCACACGTACTTGATATGGTTCCCACAGTGCTTTAGCCCTTTGAATCTCTTTTATCCTCATTATAACACTGAGAAGTATACATTATTATCTGCATTCACTGTCCATTGAGAAACCGAGCCTCGTAGTACAGGGATAGGGCAGCACAGGAAAGGTTCATGAAAGGAGGCGAATATGCTCTGAGGACAAAGGCCAGAGCGAGCCACATCTTGGGAGAGGACTAGTCCCTGGCTCTGGGGCAGGATGAGTCTGCAGGGAGAGGCAGCGTTGCTAGGATAGAGGCGTTGGGAGCGAGGCAGAGTCTGACTTCCTCACTCTTGCCCTGTGGCTCCCCAGCCTGGCTCAAAACCAGCAGAGGGGAAGGGGTTTGGTAAAGTGCTGTAGAGGTCGTGGGGACTGTGCCTGATTATTTCCTCCATTCAGGGGTGTGCCTGGGCTCTGTGCCTCTCTGTGCTGGACTTCAAGTGTGTTGGACCCGGGGTTTGGGCCCACAGGAGTGGCTGACTGCTGTGGGGTGAGAGGTGGGCTGAGGAGGAGGCTGGAGGGGAGGTAGGCCAGACCTTCAAGGACCCAAGAGCTGTCCACGGTGCTTGAGCTCTCTGTCAACTGGTGGGATTTGGGGACCCCAAGTCAGGGTGGTTGGCCTGGTCCCTGCCTGAACAGAGTACCTGATCCAGTGGGACCCAGGATGCCATCCTGGAAGCTATCAATGAAGGGCGCAGGCATCAGGGTCATCCTGACCAGGGCCCAAATGCTTGTCTCACCTCTTGCTAACTCCGAGCCCAGGTTTCCTCATGTGCCAGGTAGGGAAGTAACAGACCTGTGTAGTAGGTGAAGGGGAGATAATGCTGTTGGGTGGTGTTTGTGAGGGGCTAGCCCTGGCACACAGCAGGTGCTCTGTAAACAGGTGGCTGTGTGTCTATCAGAGTCAGCCACAGCAGAGCAAAGTGGTTGGGACCAGCGGCCCTAGAGCCAGCCTGCCCAGGCTCAACGTTTGGCTTCACGCTTGCTGGCTCTGCTACCTCGGGCACTCCGGTTAGCCCTCTCCGTGTTTCTCTAGTTTTGTCGTTTTAAATTTGAAACTATTTGAAAAAAGTCATATTGACCTCCTAGGATTGTTGTGAGTAGGACATGAGTTAATACTCACTTTCTGTCTTCCATTCTCTCCTGGATCTACTCTCACGCACACTCTCACCCCATCGTGGAGTCACCAGTGCCCTCCGGGTTGCTGGAACCAGGACTGGGTTCTTAGGTCTCAGTGTCCTTGGCCTTTCGGCACCATCTGACACACGATTGTTCACTCCCTCCTTGAAACATGTTCTTCGTTTGCTCTGAAGACACGTCTTGGTTCTCTTCCTGTATCCCTGGCAGCTCCTTCTTACGTGCCTCCTCCTCCCCGCATCAAAATGTCTGTGTGCCTGGGGTTCTCGTCTCTGCCTGCATTCACTCCCTTGGTGATCTCCTCCGCTTTGTGCCTTTAAATCACGTCAGTGAGTCCCAATTTATACTTCTAGCTTGGCCCTCACCTCTGCACTCCATGCTGACCCCCTTTGCAGCTGCATGTCTAATAGCTAGCTCTACCTTGGCACATCCAGAGCTAAACTCCTAGAAACACCTCTGCAGCAACCTCTTTCACCCCCATTTCCCTACTAGTTGCTTAGGTCCAAAGCCTTGGAGTCCCCTCCTCTCTTCTCTCTCTCCCAAATCCTTCGGCAAACCCGTTTCCAAATCTTGTTGTTGTACCTTCACCACAGAGGCAGAATCCGACCCCTTTCCATCCTTTCCCTGCTGTTAGCCTGGTCCACACCTCCCTCAATCGTTCTTCCTTGGGTTGTTGCAGTCACCTTCGGTCTGGCTCCCTGCTCCTACCCTGGCCTCCCTACAGCCGGTGTCCTATTCTGACACAAACCCAGCGATGTCACTTTGCGGCTCAGAACTCTCCAGTGGTTGCACACCAGAACTTTGGTGGACCTGGGCTGTCTGCTGGACTGGGGACTGTACAGACCCAGTCAGGGTTATTTCAGACCTTCTAGCTAACAGGGGTTCAACTTGGTGCAGAACATGTTCTGGGTTGCCCTTCTTTTTCTGAACTGGGTTCCCTGCCACCTTCCCAGTCAGCTGGGCACAAAAAGCAAAAGGGAATTGAGTGATAGGGGAGGGCCAGCCTGGGATGGGGCTCTCTGGGAAGGGGAGGACCAGCCTGGGATAAGGCTGCCAGGGAGGGGAGGGCCAGCCTGGGAGGGGGTTCTCTGGGGAGGTGAGGGCCAGCCCGGGATGAGGCTGTCGGGGAGGGGAGGGGAGGGGAGGGCCAGCCTGGGATGGGGCTCCCCGGGCCCATCTTGTGCTGCAGTCCGGCTCCTTTAAGAGGTGTCTGGAGCCACATCAGAGGAGGCTTTTCCGGCGACATGAGCCCATAAATTGTGGCTCCTTGTAAAGGCCAGGGCTTGGGGCCACCCAGCTGCTGGCCCAGAGGGAGCCACAGCTCAGCCTCAGAACGTTTTGTCTTCCTGACCCCTGGCTCCCCCTGAGAGAGACCGCCATGGAGCATGGGCAGCCAGCGTTTCTTGAACTCCAGCTACATGCGAGAGCTAGGCCACCAGTTCCCTGATAGCGTCACTCCTCTGGCTGCCCCAACCACCCTGCCAGGAAGGGGTGGCTCACCCCACAGAACAGACAAGGAAACTGAGGCATGGAGCAGTGAAGAGCAGTGAGGTGGGAGCACAGAGGTCAGCCTCACCTCTCATCTTGAACCGTGCCCATCGCTCAGCTCCGTGGTCTAAAGGGGGAATCTCCAGCCGGTGGAGCAGAAGGAGCCTTGATCCATCGAGTGGCACAGTTATACCTAGAAGGGTCCTGGTGTGGATGAAATGGGGTCATGCGTGAGAAGTGCTCCGCCTGTGCCTGGCACCCAGGGGCCATCCATTTGCTGCCCATGGCCCCAGCATCAGCTTCAGCAGCCCCCAGGCCTCCTGAGTGGGTTTGGTTTGGGTCAGTGTATTCGGTGCTTACTGATGTCTGCCTGCCTTGGGCCCAGCCTTGTGCCAGAATTTAGAAGCCTCGGAAAGAACCAGACAGGTCCAAGCCCTTGAGTTACTCGCACTTGGTGTGGTAGGCAGGTGGGAATAGAGGAGGTGCTGGTGGCCTGAACTAGGGTGGTGGCAGGTGTCACGGAGAAGGGTGGGGAGCTGTGAGACGTTCAGCACATGGAAGAGGCAGTTCATTGGCTATAGGTTGTCCAGGTTCAAACTCTGGCTCCAGTATTTACCAACTGTGTGACCTTGGGCAGGTTACTTACCTTTTCTGTGCCTCAGCTTCCTCATCTATAAAACAGTGTTTTCTAGGGGGATAACCTTAAAAGGGCTTAGAAGGATCTCAGCGTGTATGTGGGGCTCAGTAAACATTAGCTGTCATTGTTATTATTGGTGACTGGTCAGCTGGGGGCCTGGGACAAAGGGAGGCATGTAGGATGATGCCCTGGGTATCTGGAGGTGGAAAGGAGGAGCAGGTATGGGGTTGGGGTGGGAGGGAGCTCGGCTGAATCTGGGTACCTGTGAGGCATCCCATGGAGATGGGGAGGCCTTGCTGGGGTTGACCAGGCCTGTCAGAAACTGCTTCCCAGCCGCCTCCAAACCAGGAGGCTGATGGCCCCACAGGTGACAGGTCTGCCTTCGGGATCTACGGCTTGATTATTTTGGGCCGCTTGGGATCCCCGCGGCAGGAGATGGGAGAATAGCAATGGTCATCATCACCATCATCATCATCATGATAATGGCAATGATAACAACTACCATTTGTGTGGGGATTTACATTTTACAAAGTGCTTTCTCATCCATTACCTCATTGGGAACACATGGTTCCAATAGAAGGCAAAGGATGCATTTCTCTCGGGTCCTGTGGGGCCCACTCCTCTGAAAGTCTGTTTCAAATGATAATAATGCGGTGCATTTTTATAGTGCTTTGTACTTTGCAAAGTGCCCTCACGTCCATGCTTGCATTTGGCCCTCGCTGTGGCTCCTCACAAGGCTCATCAACCAGGAATGAACATCCCATTTGACAAGAAAATCTGAGGCCCTGAGAGTTTCAGTGACTTGCTTGAGATGTCCCAGCTTATGAGGCTGGGACTTGAGTGGTAGAATGGGGGGCTAATGGGGTCTTCGTTTTTCAGCTTAGCTTTCCATACAAGGCAGGCCTCTCTTCTGTAGTAGCAGCTCAGCCACTTGATTACATACCTCCAGGGTCAGGAAGCTCACTACCTAAGTTGAACAGAGGTCTGTCCCCCAATCCATGGTCCTAGCTGTGTGGTCTGGTGATGCACAGCCTGGCTAAGCCATCAGGACAGGAGATTTGTCTCCTGATGTACAGCCCTTCAAATGACCTTTTAAATGACCTTTCAAATGGCCAGGTGGTTTCCAGCCCCTGTACCGACTGAGTCCTCATCTCTGTGTTGTATCTATCCTACTGCCTCTATCTTGACCCCCCGTTAGGGCACATCCTGAACCTACCCCAGAGAGGGGGCAGAATAGAGATAACACAGGGAGTGTTGGTGAGCAGGAGCCTTGGGCTGAGCATCTGGGGTTCTGGGCTCCACTTGACCCTGAGAAGTCAGCACCTTTTAGGCCTCCTTGAATTAGAAAGTCTTTAAGGTCCCCCAGTAATCGAAAAACTCAATCATGCCCTTACCAGCCCCTTCCCTTTAAGGTTCTTCCAACTGTGTGGGCCTGTGTGGAATAGTCTAGGGGATTTTAGACCAGACATTTGGGGGGTTGATGCAAGAGTTGATGTTTGGGGATTGTTTTTGATGAAAGCAAATTGAGCTTTTGGAGGAATTTTATTCCAGGACAAGGCTCAGATGTGTATCTGAGCAAACAAGCCATCCACGGTGGACCCCCCTTTTCCTTTGCCTGTCTGCCCCAGATGTGCTGCCCTCGGTCTCCCCGCCCTACTCCCCATCCTGCTGCCCAGCTCAAATACCCCCTCCTCCAGGAAGTCTTCTCTGAATTTCTTGACTAGGTAAGGGGCCTTACCTAATGCTCCTGCAGTCCTCAGGCATCTCTCTTTTACCAAGCCTTTGCTTTCTTGTCTTCCCAAAAGGCAGGGACCCAGCCTTGTCCCTAATGCCAAGGAGGTGCTAGCATTTCCCATTTTGCACCTCTCCCGATTGTGTCCCAGGAGTTGGACGACACCGAAATACACGCACACGTATGTACACACACGTATATCTTCTTGCTCAGCCCTACAACCCTGTGGAGTGGGCACTGCCCAAGGCCACCCTGTCGTAGAGCCACAATTCAAACGTGGGTCTGCCAGCACACACTCCACCCCACGCAGTCACCTCCCCAGTGTATCCTGCTGTGACTGTCGACTGTGGTCCTCCCTGGCCTGCTGGGAGAGGAGCTCACTGGTGGATGTGCTTTGGTTTGCAGTGACCCACTCCTCTCTTCCTCTCCAGTGGGCCCTGGGGGGACACATTTCCTATAAACCTGAGCAGGAGAGAGCTCCCGCCTCCTCCGTCTGGCCAGATGAGAAGATGAGAGGGAGGAATGTCTAGGCTGGCCTGGGCTCAGGGGTCCCCTGGGACTGCTTCCCCCCCTCTTCCTGCCCTGCTCCAGGACGGCCCAGGCTCTCCCCTGGGCCAGGCCAGCAGTCAGGTGCAGGGACGTTGGTCCACGCTCTCTCCCTCTTCTACCCTTCCTCGGCCTAGCGCCCCTGGAAGGCACCTGAGGATGGACTGTGTGCTGGAACTCTGGTGTCTTTTCTGTCATGTCCCCATGTGACCAGGGGCCAGTCACTTCCCCTTTCTGGGCTTCCTTGGCACAAATGGGGTATGCTGTCCCTGCCCCTGAGTTGCTGAGACAGGTGCAATTACATATGTGGAGGGCCTGGTGCCCTACCTGGCACACAGGAGATGCTGACTAGATGTTAGTTTTCCTTACTCCATCCATGAGAAACCAGCCCCTTCCTTGCTGAGAAGGGAGGATGACTAGGGCAGACTGAGGCGTGGGGTGGGATGAAGTGAGCCAAGAAAGACCTTGCCAGAGATCTGGAAGAAGGAAGAGGCAGGGGATCCCTGGTCTCCTGAGGAAGGCCCTAGTGCCTTTTGGATGCTCCCCCACCTGAGGTGTCTGGAAAAGGGGTGAGGCTTCTTGTATGCTAATGAGATGGCTGGCCAACACTGGGAACACCTGAGAAAACCTAAAGTAGTTGGGAGATCTTTGGAGCCGCCCAGGACGTTTGCCGTCACTCAGCCAAACTGCTCACTTCAGAGACACAGGGACTCAGAGAGCGAAAGAGGCCTCCCCGAGGCCACCGAGCCAGAAGGCAGCAGAGCTGGGTCCTATCTGTTTCAGTGCCTCAAATGGTCAAAAAAAGTCAACAGCTGACATTTACCACACCTTGCAATATACCAGGCCTGTTGTGAGTGCTTTTCGTATTTAATCTCGTTAATCCTCACCTAAAGCCTTTGAGGTAGGTCCTATTATTTACATTTTACAGATGGGCAAACTGAGGCTCAAAGTAGCTGAGCGACTTTCCCAGGGTGGCACAACCTTCCTGGTGCTGCAGGGCCGTGGGGTTAGGGTTCATCAGCGGGAGGGGCTTGGGGGGTGGGTGTCTGGGTGGAGTTTGCCTGTAGGATCCTGCACAGATGCCCCTGGCTCTGCGTCAGCTGAGAAGGGTGTGTGTAGAGTGGCGTCTTGCTCTACACTCTCTGAGCCTCAGTTTCCCTGTGTGTGTGCGGTGAGGAAGCGTGAGAGACCCTCCAGCCCTGACATTCTCTGTTCTAAGGGGTTACCCTGTTACTGATCACCTTGTGATGGGCAGCTCACTACCTGTCTAGTCAGCCCGTCCATGTGCTGGACAGCTCTCCTCAGGAGCCAAACTCTCTGAGGGCCCAAGAGTTTCTCTGCTGCCTCTTCTTGGTTCCCCTGCTCTAGTGCTCCCTCAGTGAATGTGGCAGCCAAGCCCAGGGCCTGGCCCTTGGCTGCTGCTTTGGAAATGCTTCCTTCCCTTTCCTGGGCCCTTCCAGACGCCTTCTCCAGTGTTAGAGCACCAAAAGGGCTTCAGGGCCTGAGGTCATCCCCCAGCAACTCCCTGGTGCCCGGATTCCTGTTTACTGCACATCAGCACACACTACCCCATGCCAGAAACTTCTTTCATTCACCCTGCCACGATCCCCATTTACAGAGGGGAAGCCGTGGGGTCCCGTGGCCAGGACAGCGGTGCGGTGCCTGCTCCATGGCTCCTTGGGGCATTCTTTGGGCTGCTCTGAGCATCATCCTGCCCACAATGCCTCCTTAACCTCCCCCTCACTCATTTCGACAACCGGCCTTTGTGTGTGTGCTCTGGGTGGGGTGCTGTGCTGGTCCCTTTCTCTCAGATGGAGGAGAGACAGCCCGGTTATGATGCCCTGGGAGAGATCAGCTTGTCTCAGAACCCCTGGCTGGGCACTGTGGATACGGTAGTGAGTGGGGAGTGGGGCACATGACCAGCACCTGTGATGCAGTCAGGGGAGTGCAGCTAGTGGGGGTCTGAGGGGCCGCCTCGGCTCAGGGGACTCTCTGGGAGCTCCTGGAGGAGCTCATGCTGACACCAGTATGGTCCTCCTCCTCTAGGAAGTCCTCTCTGACTACCCAGGCCCTAGTGGCTTCTCCCTTCTCTGACCTTGAGCCAGTGGTCACTGCCGTGCTGCTTGTCAGAACTCTTTGTTGGAATTCAACTTTTCATGTTTTCCTTCCCACTTGACAGCCTGGGGCCAGGACCTGCACTGGACTTCCTGTGTCATGCATTTGTTATTGTACTAACTTATTCAGTCAAACTCTGTTGGACTCTATGCCAGGTACCATGTTAGTGCTGGGTTGATGAGAGCCCAGGAGCTTTTATGCTCTCCTCCAGCTGCTTCCCAGCCTTGTATATGATGGTGCAGGTTGGTGAACACTAAAAAAGCCCAGAGGAAGGAGCCGATGAATATCCCGGATTTGAGCTGGGCACCGAAGGATGCGTAGGAGTTTGTCCAGGGCATTAGGCAAAGAGAACAGCACGTACAACAGCATGGAGGCCTTTCAGGATTGTACTCCATCTGAGGAATGGAGAGCATAGGGGTGGGGAATGGGAGGGGTGGGCAAGGTGATTGGAGAGGTGGTCAAGACCCCACAGGGCTTTGAGTTTGGGTGTGATCAGAGCCTCGGTGTAGCAAGGTCACCGGAGGCCAGGAAGGGACCTGATGGGAGGCTGGGAACCCAGTCCAGGGTGGCCCTTCAGGCAGAGACGATGAGGCTAAAAGGCAGGGAACAGTGAGGATGGGGAGGCAGGGGGCAAGGACGGATGACCTACATAACAACTACCCCAAAACTCAGTGGTTCAAATCACCAAACATTTCACTATGTTCTGCAATTTTGTGGGTCAGGAATTTGAGGCAGGGCTCTTCTGGGTGATCCTTCTGCCCCACGTGCATCAGCAGGGGGGCCCTTTGGTGCTATTCAGTTGGCCTCAGGTCTGACTGGAGAGTCCAGGACAGATTGATTGTATGCTGGCACATGGCTGAAGATGGCTGGAAGACTGGGCTCAACTGGGTCCTGCTCCCTCTCATGTGGTCTCCATGGGCTGCCTCCTGCAAGGTAGTCAGACTTCTTCTGTGGGAGATCAAGGCTCCAGGAGACCAAGAGGCAAGTGGCCAGTCCTTAGAAAGGCAGGCTCACAACCAGGCACAGCATCACTTCCCCCATACGGCATTCGTCAAGGCAGTCATAGGCCAGCTCGGATTCAAAGAGGACACAGACCCGCTTCCTAATGAGAGGCCCGTCAGTCCACATGCAGCCCCCACCATCTCCTACAGAGAGATCTGAGCCCCTCTGAGGACTGGGAGGTGGAATCTTACAGATGCTGGGTCTCAGCCACTTGGTAGAGAACCAGAACTCTGGAGCACAGATTTGAATCTCTCACCTGTTAGCACACACCTCAACCGCTGCCCCGTGACACACAGCTGAGCCTCTGGCTTCCTTCGAGATCATTAAGAGTTTAACACACACCTGCTTCCTTCAGTCCCGGAGCACACCATTGGCACCCCAGCCCTCAGCACACACCAGAAGGCCACCCGGCGCAGGAGCCCACGATTGGTACACAGGTTTCCACTTTTAGCCCAGCTTTGGCCACTTACTAGTACTGCCTGGAGAATGGTGTGGAAAAGGATTCTGAGCTTAGCAGAAAAGAGATGGTGTGATCTATTAGTGATGTCTGCCTTGTCTGCCTGGAGAAGACCATTGCCACTATCCCTTGGTTCCCTGATTCTGCTTCCTCTTTCCCCTTAGCACCACCAGGACCGTTGCCATTATGAGGGTCCCTCCCCTGCTCGCGTCTAGCCATATATACCCAACGGGTCAGCAGATTTGCGTATACCTGTCCCTTCAGAAGCCCGTCAGCATGCGTCTTGCCCCCAACCCTTTGCCGCAGATTGGACCTCCGACCCAATGGCATGAGTTGCAGATGCCCCGGCACACCAGGACCATCTCCTGCCAGCCAGTACCTGAGCCAGGCAGACGCCCAGCTCTTTGGGTGCTAACACCAGCCTTTATCAGTCTCACACCACATTCCTTAACTTCACCATCTCCCTCCAGCCCCTCCAAGCCCTTTCTCAACCACGGAAGGTTTAATTGTTGCAAATGGAATCCGTGTTCTACAGAAGTCCAATAAATCTGCAGTCTGTCTTCCTGGTAATCAATCACAGATTGCAAATCGCACGAGGAGAAGTCTATAGATGTGTTCTTCACGTCTAGTATGTTGGGTTATTTTCATGTCTTGTGGTTTGAATTTGGCCACTGTCATTTTAGAGGAATTTCCTGCCATCTGCGTTCAATTGAATTTTCTCACAGATTTGTGCTTGCTTGTAAATACTAGGGGCTGGCAGAAAGGGGAGCTTTGTTCTTGGTGACATTTCAGAAATCCGTTAATGCAGCCTCGCCAGCCGATGTGCAGCCTGGCCTGCAGGGAGGCGTGAGGTGAAAGGAAGGTGCAGATTCCCAAATGGCAGAGATGCTTCTCTGGCTCAGGCCAGGCTCAGCTCTGGGGGGCTGGGGTGGGGTGGGGTGGGTGGGGCCTCCAGGTTAGGGTCTCTGCCTCTCCTGCCTTTCCTGCCTACGACCAGCTCTGGTTTCCCCTGTGCTTCTGCTAATTATGAGGTGTGTGTGTGTGTGTGTGTGTGTGTGTGTGTGTGTGTGTGTTTGCCCAGCTAATCCTTCCTTTTCTGCTGGGGGCAGGGTCAACAGTCAGGCTAAGAGCCAGTCCCTGCCCCATAGACCCCAGCAGTATCTTCTGGCTACAGCTCTGGTGATGAGGCCACTAGCTGTGGGACTAAGGATCCAGATGCCTCAACGTGGACCCCAGCTCTGCTGTAGCTTGCTCTATGACCTTCAGCGACTCACTTTACTCCTCGGAGCCTCAGTTTCTCCCATTGTAAAATGGAATACTGATCCCCCACTTCAATGGTTGTTGCAGGGATGAAGTGATGTGCGGCTCACAGTTGGGCCTCAACAAATGATGGTTCTTGATTCCAGCAGCAGATTCTTGCCCACCTGCTTCGTGCCAGGCCCTCTGCTAGACATCGGGAATGAAGGGATGAGTAAGAAACACGTGGTCCTTGTCCTTGAGGACCAGGATCGCTAAGGTGGCCACCAAGACCATCTATGAGTAGGGGAGAAACACCAGAATGGGGTTGATGTTTATGACATATCTCGTTTTGGGTGAAGTAAAAGTAATGACGGTCATATGTGTCAGGCACTGTTCTGAGTGCTGCATGCATTTTTAGCGCCTGTGGTCCTCACAATGACCATATGAGGTGGGTGCTCTTATTATCTTCCATTTTATGGATGGGGAAACTGAGGCACAGAGAGGTTTTTTTTGTTTTTTTTTTTTGGTTTTTTTTTTTGGGGGGGGGGCCACTCGGCCGAGGCTGTATACCTAGCATGTGGTAGAACAGTAGTTTATGTCTATGATTGATAAATGAATACGTTTTCTCCGGATAGGGATATGAGATCAAAAACATTTGGAGACTCCTGGTGTGGAGCAGGGATTGTCAGACTTGAGCGTGCCTGAAAAATATTTAAGGAAAAGGCTGAGTGTGGCCTCTGGCCCCTCCTTGAGGGGCATGGGAGGTTTTTGAGGGGGCAGGTGAGGAAGGAAACTCCCGGTGACTGTCCTGGAGATGCGGGTCAGTGGTATTCAGCCTTAGGACCCTCATCTGAAAAATGAGGGCAGGTTGTCCTACCTGCCAGCGGGTGGGGGGGGGTGTGTGGCACCAATGCACCAGATGCCCCTCACCTGCTCAAGGACGAGCCCCAGCAGTCTGGCTGGCCCTGGGCAGCTGCTTTTGCTTTCTGCTGAGTCATTCCTGTCTCTGCATAAGCAAGCTGTTCTTTCTACCATAGTGCAAAACAAAACAAACCTCTCGACCCACTCCAGCCTCCAGATCCCGCCTCGATTCTTTCCCTCCCTTTAGAGCAAAGCTCCTTGAAAGAGTGGGCTGTGCTTTTTGTTTCTCTTCCACTCCCTTCCGAGCCCACGCTAGGCTTTCACGTCCCAGCTGCACGGATGCAGCTCCTATAGTGGCCCCCGGGGCCTCTGTGTCACCCAGGCCACCACCGTCATCTCTCAGTCCCCGTGCCCGTCAGCAGCGTTAGCCCGGGCTCGCTGGACTCCTGACCAACACCACACTCCCCAGATCTCGTGGCCCTCTGCTGCTTCCAGCCCCCTTCCCTGGTCCCCCTCATCTCAGGGAGCTTTCTCTTGCATTCTGATTTTGTGTTGGTTGTGGCTTTGAGGAAGGTCCATTGCTGACCCTCTCATTTATGTGCCCAGCCCAGCCCCTCCCCTGGAGCTCAGACTTGTACATGTACCTAGCTGCCTTCCCTGCATCTCCCTGTGGATGTGTGGGTGACATTTCAGAAATGTCATCTCCCCGTGGATGTGTGGGCAGTGCCCCAGATTTAATGCGTTCAAAACCAGGCTGGGGATACTCTGGCCTCCAGACCGCTGTCACAGGGATGGAAGCTCTGTCGGCACTGTCCTCAGTGTTCAGGTTATGTATGTGGTCCGTCTCCCCCTCCAGAGTGTCAGCTCTGCGTACCCACCTTGTTTCCGCCCCATCGAGGCGCAGGAGCTAGAACTGTGCCTGGCACACGGGGTGCTCCCTAAGTATCTGTTGAATGGATGGATGTGGTGTCAGGACCTTGGAAATTGTAACGTGCCAGGCCCACGTGGACACGCAACCCACATTGCTGTTGTGCTGAGGCGTCTTGGTCTCAGCCCACAGCCAGTTGGAATTTGGTGATGTCCCTCACAGAGGATCACCCTGCTTCTGTCCTGGGGCGGAGGTGGCAGTACTGTGGCTGGGAGACCCTTGGTGCAACCAGCGCAGTGGTCTCTTGGCACCTGTTCATTAGGGTCTGAGCCGGGTGGGGACCTCCCTTGTGTACACTTCTTCCTCCTTGCCCCTGCTGGCATCCAGAAGGTCTTGGCCACGGGAGAGCTAGGGCTCGGTACCAGCCAAGACGTGAGGTACCAGGTGGGTGGGCACGGCAGGGACTCCGGTCTCCTCTGCCTGTAACCTGCCTCTCAGCTGGGCTTCCCCCTTTGATGGGATGTGTACTTCACCCTGATCCTCTCTCACCGCTTACAAGCAGTGTGTCCCGGGTCAAAGCCCCTGTAGGCACACCTGCGCCGGCTGAACTGAGGCTTTCACAGCAGGATTGGGAAGGCAGCCCGGTGATTGGGCAAGGGGAAGGAGAAGGAAGAAAGGAGATGAGAGGCCAAAACACAGAAGCAGAGACAACAAGAGAAACAGAGGATACCCATTTCCTGAGAAAGCCAGAATGGGACAGAGAAAGTCAGAGACTTGGAGAGAGAGGCCAAAAGACAGAATGGCGCCTTCCCAGGAAGAGACAGCAGACACAATGAGAGGGCCGAGTGCTGTTCACAGGCACTTCCATGGGGGTCACGGCAAGAGTGTGGTTCTGGGTCTGGGTGTTTTGGGGGCAGAGCGCAGCAAACCACCTCTGTGGGAGAAGGAAGAACGGAGAACTAGAGGTTTGAATCTTGCCCGCTCTGTTGATCATTCCTTTGTCCCCATCCGTATGTCCAACCATCCGTCTGTCAGTCCAACATTTATTAAGCTTCCATTTGAACCAGGCATCGGGTTCACAGCCACCTTTTCTTTCCCCTCCGCCTCTTCCAGCCCAGCTGATGCCCAGGACCTGCATTCTCACCCCCAGGCTGACCTCTAGCCTGGGCTCATCCCTGCAGGCCACAGAGCGTGGCCCACAGCAGGTGCACAGTCAGAATCTGCTGAGAAACAGAGACAGAGCAGAGAGAGAGGAATGGTGAGCCTCATGTGTGTCCAGCACCTCTCGTCCCCTTGTAATGTCGTTGGGTCCCGTGGGCAGCGCTGGGAGACAGAGTTGCTGCTTCATTATCCCCACCTGCGGATGCAGAAGTGGGAGCTTGGGGGTGCTGCCTTCTCCTCTTTTTTTGGTGGCCTTGGGCTGTCCTTGCATCACCTTCCGTGACCCCATGAACATCAATTTTAAGAGGGGTGACCCACGAGGCTGTATTGCACAGGGATCCAGGCTTCCACCCAGGATGAGCTTCCTCCTGAACCATAGGAACCTTATGGAAGATGTGGTTGAGGATTCACTTGCTTATCAATAACCTTCGCTGAGTTTTAATCTGTTGCCACCCAGACTGGGCACTGAGGACTCGGAAATGAGTCAGATGCTATCCTTGCCCTCAGAGGGCCGATGGTCACAGGGCCTGGGGGACGTGGTCTGGGGCTCCCAGAGAGTCCTTGGCCATGTCGCCCCAGTCTGGCTTCCCCTCTAGCCTGTCCCTGACACCCCCTTTCCTGCTTGGCACTGGTCTGAGTGGCCAGCAGCCGAGAGATACCCCTTCAGGAACGGCATAGAAGAGACTCCCCACGGGGACTCAGATCCCAGCCTCCTCTGCACCTGAGCTCCCACAGCATGCCGCACCTCCTGCTCTAATGAGCTGGCTTTCCACCAGGAGCAGTGGCCGTCTCTGCATCCTGAGCACAGAGCTGGCACGGAATGGGAGAAGGGGGCCCGACATCAGATGGCCACCTGCTGTGGTCTCTGTGTCCAAGGACACATGGAATTCAGAGAACAGCCCCACGCTGCAGACGAAGACACTGAGACCATCAAGCTAGGGGGTGGCATGTCTGAGACAGCCCTGCCGTCTTTGCCCTTCATCAGCTGCCCCACAGTGGGAGCCCTGTCAGCACTTGCTGACCACGTTCATCTGGAGAAGATCGGGGACTTTAATGCACCCCTGAGTCCCTCCCACCTTTTAGTACTTGAACGGAGCACTGCCCCCTTCCCCAGTCAACGGGTGGTATGGCAAAGGGAGACCAGCACTCCCTGCACCAGCCCCTGTGGCACCAGAAGGCGGCCACCCCACCCAAACCCACCCAAAGACAGTGTCACAGGGACTCGGGTCGTGGTTTGGGTTGGGTCTGCACACTCCTCCTGGTTACGTGTTTCAGAACTACAACACTGGGAAAAGGTTCTTGGAAATTCTGTGGTTGACCCTGTGTTTTTGTTTAGGCAGGACTGGGAGTGGGAGCCCTTATTAGTATCAGTTTGGAAAAAATACTGACGCATTCACGGCCAACTGCTTAATAGTTTTCATTGAATTAATTTTAAAATGAGAACCTTGTTTCCCTTATTTAATAGTAGAAAGCGACTTCCACATTCTGCCTAGTAACAGCCTCAGTTACAGGCTGTCCGCAAACAATGTGCACATTAAAGGCATCGCTCTGCCCATATGTGGAAGGAATAATTTTGTGCAAACTATTTATTATAAGCACACGATGCACTTAAACTTTTTTTTTTTAATTTTTGTTTTTTACTGTCGTGGTGACAGATCCAGCCCAGGACTGGACTGTTAAAAAGACTCTGGCTCTTTCAGGCTGTGAAAAAATGGACTAACATTTGAGAAACGCCATAGGGCTGAAAGGAAATTGTTAACTTATTTGGCCCAATGACCAGGACTCCCTGGGCCAGAGTGCATTGCCGGAGAGAGGGTGGTGAGGGGGTTTAATAGAGGCTGCGCTAATTAGGCCAGTGCCGGCCAAAAAGAACGTAAGCACCGGGAGAGGTTGCTGGTGGATGGATGGGGTGAGATGAGCCCTGGTGGGGCGGGGGTGGGGGCATGTCCTGCTTCCTGTATTCATTTGTCCCTCCAGCTCTTTTTCCCCCCTGTTTTATTGAGATATGATTGACATAACAGTGTATTACTTTAAGGTATACAACGTACCGATTTGACACATGAATGTATTGCAAAATGATCACCACGATAAATTTAGTTAACACCCATCGCCTCATATAGTTAGGCTTTTTTTTTAGTGGTGAGAACTTTTAAGATCTACTCTCTCAGCAACTTGCAAATACACGATACAGTATTAACTCTAGTCACCGTGCTGTATCTTATATCCCCGGGACTTATTTATCAGAAATCTGCCTTGTTCTAGATGCTGAATGCATATCAAGACAATAATATTTATTTTATTCTGTCTTTGACAGGGCACTATACCACTCACTCGTCTCATGACCCTATGACGTGGGTGGTGGTGTTCTGGTTCCTGTGATTTCTTCCTGGAGCGTGGGTCCTTTTTACGTGCTTGTTTTTAATCTTACATGCTTAGAATTGGATTAAGCAGTGTCATTTGTGTCACTGTCTTCTTTGGCCCGTTAATGTGCCCACCTCTCTCTCTCTCTCCCTTCTCCTCTCCCTCTTCCCCGTTTGAACACTAACGAACAAGAAAATACGTTTACTTGTGTATTCTCCCCAACCTGGTCTCGCTGCCTCCAGTCTGCAGGTTATCACATCACTGAATTTTATTCCTGTTCTATTTTAATTACACTTTTTATTGAAGTAAATCTTATATATATAAAATTACGTAAATTCTAAGCACACAGTTCGGTGAGTGTCACAATATGAATGTAACTGTGAAATCAAAACTCAGGTCAAGAAATGGAATATTACCTTCACCCCAGAAAGTCGTGCTCACACTTCCTCCCAGGCACTACTCCCTGCCTCCTTCCCCAGGTACCCAGGCCTGCCTTCCAGGGCGAGTCGGTTTTGCTTGCTTTGGACTTCATATAGCTGGGGCATACAGTACCTGCTGTCTGTGTCTAGCTTTTTCTCTCAACATCATGTTTCTGAAATGTGGTCGCGTTTTTGTGGAGCTGTGGTTTTTTCATTTCCATCGATAGGTAGTATTACAAGTTTATTGATCTTTTTCCACTGCTGGTGAACATTTGGCTTGTTTCCGGGTTTTGACCATTAGCGGTGATATTACTATGAATACAAGTGTACGTGTCCTATCACGTACGTATATTTGCACTGACGGTTGGCTGTATATGAAGGGACAGGTGTGTTCACTTTTAGTATGTAATGCCATACAGTTTTCCAAAGCGACTGCGCTGTTTTAAAACTCCCACCTGCAGGAGAGCAGAGTTCCCGCTGCTGAGCATCCTTGCAACACTTGGTGTTGCTTGTTTTAAAAATTTTAGCCTTTTCTGGGGCGCCTGGGTGACTCTGACTTCAGCTCAGGTCATGATCTCATGGTTCGTGAGTTCGAGCTCCGCGTCGGGCTCTGTGCTGACAGCTCAGAGCCTGGAGCCTGCCTTGGATTCTGTGTTTCCCTCTCTCTCAGCCCCTCCCCCTGCCCACGTGTGCTCTCTCTCTCTCTCTCTCAAAAATAAATAAACATCATAAAAACCTTTGTTTTTTCATTTTAGTCTTTTCTGATGGATGTGTGGTGGTATCTTACTGTGGTTTTGGTTTGCATTTTTCCTGTTGACCTGTTATACTGAGCACTATTTCACATGTTTTCTTGGCCATTTGAATATTCTTTTGTGAAGTGACTTATTCAAGTCCTTTAAAATGTTCTTTAGGGGGATGATTTGCCTTTTTGTGTAGAGAAGATGTTTATTCGGGATCTAAGCTCTCCGTCAGGTGCCATACAGATAGCTTTCCCCAGGCGTCTTCATGGTGACCTTTGATGAGCAGATGCTCTTAATTTCAAAACAGTCTACTTTAGTAATCGTTACTTTTGTGGTTAGTGAGGTCTTGCGTCCTAGGTAAGAAATCTTTGCCTGCCTCAAATTGTGAAAATAGTCTCTTGTATTTTCTTCTTGAAGCTTGGTCGTTTTACGCCTCCTATTTAGCTCTATAATCCATCTGGATTTGATTTTTGTGTACGGTGTGTGGTAGGGGTCAGGTTTCATTTTTGTCATATAGAAATCTGATTGAGCCAGCAACTTTTATTGAACACACTGTCCTTTCTCCACTCTCCCTTGTCATAAATCAATTAAGCAAGGGGGTCGATTTCTGAATTCTCTGTTCTGTTCCACTGGTTTATTTGTTTGTCTTTGTGCTGATTTCACAGTCTGCAATTTTACAGTAAGCCTTGCTGTCTAGTTGTGGAGGCCCTTCTACTTTGTTCTTCTTCAGGATGACCCTGGCTCTTCTTGGCTTTTTGAATTTTCATGTAAATTTTAGGGTTCGCTTGGTGATTTCCTCACACAGAAAGAGCCTGCTGGGATTTTGAGCTGGATTGCTGTTAAATCTCAGGGTAAATTTGGGAAGATGAATTCGGAATTTCCAAATCCACATTTAGAATTTTTTGACCCGTGAATATACGTATCTTTCAATTCATTTAAATCTTGTTTTTCTCATAATGTTCTGTAATTTTCTGTGTGGTCTTGCACATCTTTTGTTAGATTCATCCCTACGTATTTAATGTTTTTGGATATTGTTATAAATGGCTAAAAAACTTCCTTTTCTGTTTACTGGAGATAGACATGCAATTGATTTTTGAGTATGCACCCTATGTGCATGTCTTGTGAAATACAGTTATTAATGGCAATCATGTTTCTAGATCGTTTTTGACATCTAATTGTCATCAGTGAATAATAAGTTTTCTTTCTTTCTTTTCAATCCTTATATATTTCTTTCATCTCTGCCTACCCATCAGAGATAATTTTATGTTTGTCATTCTATTATTTTCTTTTAAAAATTATTTATTTGGTGGTGGGGCACCTGGGTGGCTCAGTCAGTTAAGGATCCAGCTTCAGCTCAGGTCATGCTCTCACAGCTTGTGGGTTCGAGCCCCACATGGGGCTCTGTGCTGACAGCTCAGAGCCTGGAGCCTGCTTCGGATTCTGTGTCTCCCTCTCTGTCTGTCCCTCCCCCATTTGTGCTTTCTCTCTCTCTCTCTCCCTCCCTCCCTCCCTCCCTCTCTCTCTCTCTCTCAAAAAAAAATAAACATTAAAAAGTTTTTTTAATTACCTATTTTTCATTTTAAGTTTTTATTTAAATTCTAGTTAACATACAGTGTAATATTCATTTCAGGTGTCCATTATACACTTATAACACTCACAACACCCAGTGCTCATCACAACAAGTGCCCTCCTTAATACTCATCACCTATTCCCCTATCCCCCCCACCTCCCCTCTGGTAACTGTTAGTTTCTTCTCTATAGTTAAGAGTCTGTTTCTTGGCTTCTCTCTTTTTTCCCTTTGTTCATTTGTTTTATTTCTTAAATTCACCTATGAGTGAAATCATATGGTATATGTCTTTCTCTGACTTACATCACTTATTTAAAAAAATTTTTTTTTAGCGTTTATTCATTTCTGAGAGACAGAGAGAGACAGAGCGTGAGGGGGAAGGGGCAGAGAGAGGGAGACACAGAATCCAAAGTGGGCTCCAGGCTCCGAGCTGTCAGCACAGAGCCTGACATGAGGCTCGAACCCACGAACTGCGAGATCATTACCTGACCTGAAGTTGGACACTTAACCAACTGAGCCACTTATTTCACTTATTATGATAAGCATTATACTCTCTAGCTCCATCCATTTGTTGGAAATGTCAAGATTTCTTTCTTTTTTATGGCTGAGTAATATTCCATTGTGTGTGTGTGTGTGTGTGTGTGTGTGTGTGTGTGTGTATCTCACATCTTCTTTATCATTAATTGATGGACATTTGGGTTGTTTTCATATCTTGGCTGTTGTACATAATGCTACTATAAACACAGGGCTGTATGTATCTCTTTGAATTAGTGTTATATTCTTTGGGTAAATACCCAGCAGTGCGATTGCTAGATCATAGGATAGCTCTGTTTTTAATTTTTTGAGGAACCGCTGTATCGTTTTCCAGAGTGGCTGCACCAGTTTGCATTCCGACCAGACCAGCAGTGCGAGAGGGTTCCCCTTTCTCCACATCCCCGCCAACACCTGTTATTTCCTGTGTTGTTAATTTTAGCTATTCTGACAGGTTTGAGGTGATATCTCATTGTAGTTCTGATCTGCATTTCCCTGATGATAAGTGATGATGAGCATCTTTTCATGTGTCTGTTGGCCATCTGGATGTCTTCTTTGTCATTCTATTTCTTTAAAACAGCTTTTATCAAAAAGTTTTTATCGTGTGTGTGTGTGTGTGTGTGTGTGTGTTTGTGTGCATGGACTTAAACAATGTATTGTTTAGTTTTAGTTAATTTAGGGAATTCAGGAACTCACTTTTTAACTTCAACATTATGTTACTGGTCATTGCAGGTGCCTCTGGTTCATTTATTTCCACTGCTGTGTAACATTCCATCCTAGGAACAGAACACAGTTGTTGTTATTCACTCCAGTTGGTAGATATTTGGATTGTTTCCAGTTTTTTTTTTTCTTTTTGCTATTGCAAGTGGGGCTGCTATATGGACTGTATGTATTTTCTGGTGCACATATGCAAAGGTTTCTCTAGGGTGGTAGTTCAAACATTTTGGTCTGAGGATCCCTTTATAGTCATAAAAATTATTAAGGACACCCAGGGCCCTTTTGCATACATGGGTTATGTCCAATAATTTGCTAGTAAATGTTTACCAACTGGCTCTCTGGGGGAGGGGGGGAACCCTGATTGTAGTGTTTACTGATTTCTGTGGTCTGCAGACTGCACTTTGATAAACAGCGTTCTTAAGTATCACTGAGGTACGGAATCTCTGGGCTGAAGGGCATGTGGATTCACCTTTACAAGATAATGCCCAGCTGGTCTCCAGAGTAATGCACCAGTGTGCACCCCACGAGCAGAGCACGAAGGACGCGGCGCCTATAGCTTCTCCTACACCTGGTACTGTCAGACTCACTAATGTTGCCTGTCAGACAGGTGTAAAACGGCACCTCATTTGGTCTTGACTCACGTTTCCCTGCGGTGCCAACTTCCTAAGGCATCTCACGAAGAAGGCCTTCTGTGACCTGACTCCCGCGCCCCCTCCCCTTTCCGCCTCCTCTTACAGCTGTCTCTCCAGACCATACCGCTCACCTCCAGGCATTTGCATGTGCTGTTCCTTCTGCCAAATGATCCTCCTTACCTCAGCCTCCAGCCTCTTGTTCGCTGCTGCCTCCTGTTTACTTCCTCAGCACAGGGCGGGCATGGCCTGGCAGGTCTGTAGCCTTTGATTGAAAAAAAAAAACTGGAAGGAGCCCAGTAGGCCAGCGTTCAGATCCCAGTGCCGCAGCCTCCTAATGTGATCTTGGGAAAGGTGCTTACCTTCTCTGAGCTTTAATAGGTTTTCCTCTTGAGTAAAACGTAGATGATAACGGTTTGTGTGGTTACCCTGTGCTAACTCGCCATGAAACAGCTTAGCGTGGGTGGCGACGCCCTACTTTTTGCTCTGGCCTCTGTATCCAAGGCTGTGGTTTGCAGGGGGTCTTGCTGTTTGGCAGGGAGGCCACAGCCAGCCCCTGTTGCCATACTGCTCACCGAGGTTGGACAAAACAGCAGGCAGAAAGAGTCGCTCGGTCATTCAGCAAGCATTTACTGGAGTCCTGGTGTGTGTCAGCAACTGTCCTAGATGTAGGATTTAATCAGTGAATATAAGAGAAAAGTGGATGGAGACAGATAGTAAGAAAGGAAAATGTAGAGTATGTCATTTGGTAACAGTGCAACAGAGAAAAAAATGAACAGGAAAAAAATGTAGGATGTGTTAGAGGGGGATATGTGGCATGCCCCTCTTAAACAGTATGTCTAGGAAAGGCCTCAGTGTTCATGTGACATTTGAATAGAGATCTGAAGTGTAGGGGGGCGCCTGAGTGGCTCAGTCAGTTAAGCGTCCGACTTCGGCTCAGGTCATGATCTCACGATTCGTGAGTTCGAGCCCCACGTTGGTCTCTGGGCTGACAGCTCAGAGCCTGGAGCCTGCTTCAGATTCTGTGTCTCCCTCTGTCTGCCCCTCCACTGTTTGCACTCTGTCTCTCATATTGTCTCAAAAATAAATAAACATTAAAAAAAAAAAAGATCTGAAGTGTAGGAATAAACCCTGTAGATCTCTGGGGGAAGAGCATTCCAGATAGAACACACAGTAAGTGCAAAGGCCCTGGGGCCAGAGTATGTTTGGCATGTGTGAGAAATAGCCAAGAGGCTGGTGTGGCTGGAGTGCATGTTTGTTTATTTGTTTGTTTACCCAGTCATTCATTTCACAGACACTGTCAGAGCACCTGAATGTGCCAAGCCTTGTTCTAGGCCCTGGGGATAATGAAGATCAACTCAGATCAAGTGCTACCCTGGTGGATCTCACAGTTTTGTGGAGGAGACAAACAATAAACCGACTGACAACTGAGACAGCTCTTCTTTTTAAAAAAATTTTTTTAATGTTTGTTTATTTTTGAGAGAGACCGAGCACAAGTGGGGGAGGGGCAGAGAGTGAGGGAGACACAGAATCCAAAGCAGGCTCCAGGCTCTGAGCTGTCAGCACAGAGCCAGACGTGGGGCTCAAACTCATGAACCATGAGATCATGACCTGAGCTGAAGTTGGATGCTTCACTGACTGAGCCACCCAGGCACCCCGAGACAGTTTGCTCTTAACACAACAGTCCGAGTGATCCTTGTATACTCTCACTTCTTTGCCATTAATACTTGCTATTATGAAATGATACCCTTTTCACTCAGAACCAGCACCTGAGTCCTCACGGTGGCCTACAGGGAGGCCTGGGGTCCCTCTGACCACAGCATCATTTATTCCCCCCCCCCCCACTTACTTCCCCCACTCCAGCCAAGTACACTCCTTCCTCTGGGCCCTTGAGTTACCTGTTCCCTCTGCCTGAATGCCCTTCCCTCTGATAGCTGCTGGGCTAACTACCCCCCCTTCTCTATGGTGCCCACCTCAACGACCTAATCAAGAGTACAGCCCCTCTCCTGACCCTGGCACACGCATTCCCATCACCCTGCTCAATTTTTTTCAAATAACTTCTCACAGTCTAACGTTTGCTATATTGACCATATTTATCAGGTTTATTACTTATGATTTATCTTCCTTTGGTATGTAAGTTCCACGAAGTCAGGGACTTGCGTCTGTTTTGTTCACTGTCATTTCCCAGATGTCTATAACAGCTTCTGGTAATAGGTGCTCAGTTAATATTTGTTTAAAGAAAAAAATTCATATTGTGTCCAGTAGTATGCTATATGGTGATTTAACAAAAGAAAGGGTAAGAGGCTGGCGGGGTGGGGCTGCTATTATGGCTGGGCAGGGAAGGACTCTCTGACGCAGTGGCATCCAAACACAGGCCTGGTGGAGTGAAGGAGGGGGCCCAGCGCTCTGCGGGGAAGGGGGTCCATGCTTCTGACCACAGTGGGAGCTAGTGATTGGGGCTGAGGTGAACAGAAAGAAACAGAGGCAAATCAGCTGACCCTAAGTGGTGTCTTTCAGACAGATCTTCTGGTATCTGTGAGCTAACGCTAGCTCTACACTATGCCCCGCTCTACACTGCCCCTTCTTTTTAAAACAAGTTGGCCCAGACCATCCTCTGTCAGGGAAAGAAAGAACTCTGGGCTTGGCATTGAGAGTCCAGGGCCAGGCTCCCAGCTGGCTGAATTACAGGCAAGGTAAGGGCCCTCTCCAAGCCTCATTTCTCTCATCTCTAATGGGGGGTGACATGTACCTCCTAGCTTGTCTGAGGGATGACTTTGGACAATGGATTTAGAAGGGTCTTATTTCCACTTGTCAGCATCTGATGGCCGAGGGGGGTAGGAGAAGACCCAGGGGCATAGTGGAGAGGCTCCGCTGTGTGCCAAGTGCTAGTCTAGACCCCTCTCCAGCATTAACCCCCTTAGTGCTCACACTAGCCCTGGGAGGCGGTTGCCCCATGGTAGAGGTGTACAAAGCAGGGCAGAACTTCCATAACCTAAGTCACAGTTGGCGAGATTCGAACCCACAGCTGCTGTGCTTCAACATTAATGCTGGCTGGGACCTAAACTCCTTCCCCATGGCACCGTCCAGAGGGGGAGACTGAGGCCACACCATGTACATAGCAGAACCTGTACTAAACCCAGGTGTCTAGGCCTCCAGCCTGTGGTTCTCTCCAGGCCCCATCCTCTGTGCCTTCTTCAGGTGACGTTGACCCACAGGGTTGCCCAGAGGGCAGGAGCATCAGAGACCCCCCTTCCCCTCTCCTAGTCATAATGGGCAGTTTCCTGTTGCTCTGAAGGTTTGTTCTCAAGGCTTGCAGGGGCAAAGGTAAAGCTTTATAGAGCTTCTGGAAAGAAGAAACCTGAGTGTAAATCAGGTTTATGGCCTGGATAATAAAGTGTCTATTCCAACTGATATTTTATTCCTCAGTCCCCTTGATTCCTTCCATATGAAGCCCTCTGCATTTGGGTCATGGCAGCCCTTGGTGGTTTCATTTGTTCAGTTACTAGAAGCTGGATCTTCTGATCAGTCTTAGATGCAACAGAGAGGACTCAAGACAGAGTCTGTGGGCCTCGGATTGCCCTGCCCCTTGGCTGTTTGAGAGTGATTGAACTTACTGGGTGCCAGGCCTGTGCTGGGCATTGGGAACAGAGACTTTCTAGTTTGCAAACACGCAAACTGCCAATTACAGTACGGAGGGGGGGGGGCAAGAGCAGGGAGCTGGGAGGGATGGGGCAGCATCCATGGCAGCCTGGTGGCAGATCAGGCAGAGTTTCCCAGAGGAGAAGGAAGACACCTAATCTGAGACATGAAAGGGGAGCTGGAGTTACAGCTGCAGGGGTAAGGCAGAGAGAACGATTAACATGAGAAAAGATGGAGCTTAGCTCTGTGTGAGACTGGAAGAAACCCCTATAGCAGGAGGGAGGAATGCTTTACTGGTGGCATGCTCAGAAGGCTTCCTGGAGGAGGTGGCATTTGAGCTGGATATTGCAGGATGGATCAGCACATAGAATGACCTTTGCAGAGGCCTGGAAACGTGAAGTGCTGTGGTGAGTATGGAGCGCAATAAGCAGTGCCAGCAGGGTATTACAGAGGTGGGGACCGGAGGGGTTGGCAAGACCCCACGGAGCAAGGCCTCATGTGTCGTGCAGCGACTTGAAACTCTAGCGGTGTGCCGGGAAGACAGTGCAAAAGGACCCAGACTCCTCCGGCCTGCAGTGTCCCGAATAATCTAAGTCGAGCTGCTCTGCCACTCGTTCCCCCATCAAAGAAAGGCGGCAGCCCTGATCCCAGATTGCCAGGCAGCTGATGTTTATAATTTCAGCTCCTACCGTCACAATCTTTGTTCATCAGACTTCATAGGCTTGATTTATTTGACGGGCACTGGTCCTTGCTCATAATGGGGAACAGAAGCAGGGCAGCAGGCTGCCTGGGGATTCATCAGGGTGGGTGTGCCCTGGCCCGAGGGGCTCTGGGCCTGCTGGGCCACTGAGGCGTCTAGGCCCTGGCCAGCTGGCCCCAGGAACAGCCTGTGAGGCTTGAGGCCTGGCGGCGCCTGAGGGTGGGGTAGACGCCGTGTGAAGGAGAGTTTTGCACTCAGCCTAGGGAGGGCGGTATGCAAAGGACAGGCTCTGGGGTGGGGCTGCCCTGACCATGAGACCTGGGCCAAGTACCTCACCCTTGGCATCAGTGACTACCTTGTGAAAGAGAGGTAATACGCACCCACCCCTCCTCAGGGCTGGGGAATTAACTGCGGTGCTGGCCGAGGCAATTCTCAGTTGCGCAGAACAAGTGCGCAGCGGTCATTAACTCCTCTACTTTTTCCCAGCACAGATGGGCAGACTGGCTCTTCCTTCCCGAGAGGAGAGGTGGCCACATGTCAGGAAGACGTGTTAGGGATCTCACCCTCACTCCACCAGCGAGGTTGCCTGTCCCCAGCATCCAATTATCATCACCACCCCTCCACTGTCCTTATCAACTCAAAGCTACATAATTCACAGGGTGCCTCCATATCCTCAGTCTCATTTGATCTGTGTGACAACCGCACAGGGCAGAGTTAAGACACCCACAGTTTTTCAGGTGAGGAGCCCAAGGCCCAGGGGGGAAGTGAGTTCCCCAAGGTCATGCAGAGTCAGGACCTGCACCCAGGGCTTTACCTGGAGTGCTGGGACTCCTCTGGCTCCCCCTGCCTTCCTCCTTCCTCAGGCACTACTGGAGCTCCTACTGTGGGCACCAGGAGGTTGCGATAGGAAAGCTGTTCCTGCTCTGGGGGAGCTCGTCTGTGGGAGTCACCAGATGGGCGGAGTGGTTCTGCACTGTGCCAAGCAGGGCACAAGAGGGGACAGCACAGGAGCCCAGAGGCATCAAGGAGCATGCCCTGGAGGAGGTGAACACTGGAGCAAACCTTGTTGGAGTATGAGTTCTCCAAGGGGAAGGGCTTTCCAGGCTGAGGGACCAGCATGTGCAAAAGCCAGGAGGCCAGCTTTTGTTGAAGGATGCTGGTCCTTTTCATTTGTGGAAGGACAGCTGACATTTCCAGGACTTTCTGGTTTTGCTGCTCATAGATCCCTTTGGGGTAATGCTCAGGAAGGCAAGTAAGGCTCTTTGTCTGGACGGATGGGTTGGTCCAGGGAAATGGGGGCAGGACTCACAGTCAGGTCTGGGTTTAGACTCTGCTAACTCTAGGGCTGACGTGTGTCTTCAGGCAGGTCCCTCTGCCCCTCTGGACCTCAGTGTGAGACATGAGGTAGAAAAGCCTCCTATAGGAGGAGGGCTAATGGTCTGAGCTGTCATCAGGTGAGGTCCCTGGATTTCCCTCGAGCTGGGTTGCTGGGATTCTTGGTCCTTTGGTTAGGTGTCTCTAAGTAAAAAGTGGGAGAAGGGATATTTGTTTCTGAGCTGCCGCAGAGAGAAGCCATTGGCCAAATGCTCTGAGGTCAGGCACGGGAAGAGGCGGGAGGATTCACAGGGCTTGATGGGGAGGCATTTCTGACTGTGTTGGGAGGAGAACAGGAACAGAAGCACTGTCACTGGCAGAGTAGGGAGGGACATTGGGCAGGATGTGTGAGACAGTGGGTACCTAACCCCATCAGGATTTCTACTCTCAGAGCCCACAGTGGTGGAGCACACTCCTGGAATTTGGTGCTTGAACCTGCTGTGGTTCCCTACTGCCTCTGAAAGCCACAAGCACCTTGAGAGGCAGGCAGAAAAATGGCAAAATGACAAGCACTGAGGTCAGACATACCCGGGTTTGAGCCTTGGCCCGACCTCTTTCCATGGAAAGCACTTCACACCGGGTCTGGCTCCAAGTGTTCATTTTGCGGGTCCCAGTGCCCCATTTTCCATCCATCTGTTTGTCCATCCAGAGCTCACACAACCAGGGCGACCCTCTGGAGCCGGGAGGCCTGGAAGCTGCTGGTTGTGGAGGACCAGCTGGGCTGCTGATTGTTCAGAAGAGCTGGGGGCTCTTTCAAAGGAAACTGCAGTCAATTAGTGGAGAGTGGAATTTGAAAGGCCCAAATCCCTTTTTTCCCCAAAACTTCAAATCTGGTTTTCGTCAGTGGCTTTGAAAACAAATACCAAAAGAACCCTTTTTTATTATTTTTTCCTTCTCCCCTTTTCCCTTCCCTCCCTTATGCACTCTTGTTTCTCAGGCTTTTTTATCTCTTTGCAGAGTCAGCTTTGGCAGCCTGGCCTGCCTGGCCTGGCCACACCGTGGTGCTGAGCAGGTGGCCATCGGACTGTCACAGCCTCTCCCTTTCCAGAGCTCGTGCTTGGCAGGAGAACCTAATGGGACTGTATTGCCTGTGATTTACGGTCCCTTCTGAGTCCCTCGGGTTCACCTCCATGTTCCCTGGGCCCATCCCAGAAAAGGAGTCAGTATGGGTGCCCTAAAGGAGAGGTGTAAGGGGAGGTGGATGGACAAAATGCTTTCAGGGCACAGAGAAGACACGGTGGGGGAAGCACAGAGCCTGGTCTTCAGGGAGGTGTTCTGGCTCCCCATCCCTGCCTCATCCAGCTGTTGAATTACTAACTCACTCATGCCACAAATGTGCACTGAACACCTGTTCTGGGCCAGGCCCTTGGCTGGGGGCCCCAGGTGAATAGACACAGCATTAGCCCTGGAAGAGCCCAGAGTCTAGGAGAGGGGAGTATGTAAAGCTGTGTAACCCAGAGTGAGCATGGCTGGGGTGGAGAGAGGCCAGGAGCAGCCAGAGCCAGAAAAGGCTCTAGCCTAGCTTATAGTAGTCAGAAAAGGCTTCCTGGAGGAGGCGGCTACTGAACTGAGTCCTGAAGGATGAGTAGGACTTTGCCAAGGAAAGGGGTGATGGAAGACATTATGGGCAGAGTGATTCCGAGGGCATAGGCCCAGAGGTGGCGAAGAGCCAGATTGCTCTGAAAGATGTTGGGTATAGCTGTACCCTAAGAGCAGGTCATGGGGAGAGGTTGGCCGAGGCCAGGCTGCGGGGGCCTCGGGAGCCAGGTTGAGACCTGTGCCGTGTGCATCGTGTCATAATTCTCTGTTCTTGGTTGTTCCGTTATAAGGGCAGGGAGGCCGTGTCAGCTTGACCTCTGAAACTGTATGTCATCTGGTGTTGTTTATTCTCTAAAACAACCCTCTGAGGTACGTGTTGTTATTCCCTTTTTACAGATGAGGAGACTGAGGCTCAGAGATAATAAGGTCATAGTCCTGCTGTGACTCTCAGCTGAGCCTAGACTTTGACAGCTGCTTCAGCATGTACATGAGAGAAAGTGTGTGTGTGTGTGTGTGTGTGTGTGTGTGTGTGTGTGTGTAGGGGAACAGGGTAGGGGTAGGGCCAGTAGAATGGCTCAGACTGCCTGGGTTTCAAATCCTGCCTTTACATCTTTAATGATTTTGGGCCAGTTATTTAACCTTTCTGCATGATAACGCTCCTCTGTACGGCAGGCACAGTGATGGCGCTCCTACCTCGCAGGGCTGGGGTGAGGCGTGGGGTGGTCTGGGTGCTCAGCATGGTACACGCTCAGCAAATGGCCGTGGTTGTTAGATTCCACACACCCAGCCGGCGGGCGGCTGCCGATCCAGACCCCGCAGAAGGGCAGAGTGCCGGGGACCGCAGACGCCCTGCCATCCGATGAAAAACCGAGACCCAGGGAGGGGCAGGTCAGGATTTTAGCCAAAAAACGTGTGGAATCACTGGCCTGCTTTTAAACCAAGACTCGTGGCCTAAATTTTATATTCCTCCTATTTGGTTACAACAAAAAGTAGTTGAATCATTAACTGGTGCTCAGGTATTTTTCCTTCTTTCTGGGCATTCTTCATACAGGGTGTCTGTGGGACCGTGGAAGGGGGAGTCGGTGTTTGCCCTGCCTGAAGCCTGGCTGCCTGGGACCCGGCCGAGTGGTGCTGGGCACAGACTCTGTCTTCTGGGTGTCCCATCCCTGCTTCGTGGGGCAGGGGCCCAGCACATAAGGGCACCCATTGTGGCGTATTTTCCTTTCCTTTTCTTCTCCTTGACCGGCTGCCCCGGTGCCCCCTGTGTTGAGGGAGGGACCGGTCCGTCCAGTCGGCTGCAGAGGAAGTTGAGAACGGCTTGGACTCTGGAGCTAGCCCGCTGAACTTTGTGCCGTGACCTTGTCACAGGTGTTGAGCTGTGTTCCTTTCTGAGCACTCATCATCATATAGTGACAGTTTATCAAATATATAAAATGTGCTGGACTCTGTGTAAGCTATTCCTGTGTATTATTTTCCTTTAGCCCTCGCCTCACTATGATGTGTTAAGTGTTATCATCCCTGTTTACAGAACAAAACGGAAGTATAAACTGAGCCTCAGGGAAGTGTCAGACCTGGGCTTAGAACCCAAGACCACGGGCAGGAAAGCCACAGCTTTCGCTGTTGGTTTCCTCAGGCAGAGCCCCATGGGTGGCTGTGAGGAAAATGGAGTCCCGTGGGAGAAGGTGTTCGCACGCTGGGAAGCCCCACAGCGGTGCTGGCTGTCCTGGTTACTGGCTTCCCCAAGCCCAGGGGTCTATAAATATGCACTGAGTAAACCTGGGTTTGCTGTCGGCCCAGGAGAGAGGGCTGGAAAAAAAAAACCCACCCTGTCTCCGAGGTAAGACAGGAAAGAAAATATTATCGTCACCCGCTGGTGGATCCAGGCCCGGCCCTGTCAAATTCTGAATCACCTGAGAGAGTCTGGTTTCACGGCAACCGCAGAGAAGGGCCAGGGTTCCAACTCAAACAACTTGTGCGCATCTGCTTGGAATTTATTGATTGATTTATAGGGCGCCTCCTGCCAGCCCTGAGGAGATGGACAGGCCCTCTCAGAGCTCCTACCCTGTGGGACGAGTGGAGAGGGAAGGCGAGTGGCCCTGGGGGCCAAGGAAAACTCTGACTGAAGCGGGGAAGCCGAAGAGGTTTCCCCGGCAGCCAGGCACTGACTTGGTGCAGCTGGGAGGAGCTGGGAGGAGGGCAGGGGCCTGGTGGAGGCTGCTGGACCCCGCAGCCTTACCAGGCTCTCTTGGTGTAGATCTGGAGAGTGTGAGCGTTGTCACATGGCTGCTCTGTGTCTCCTGGTATGGTTCAATCTCTAGAACAGCCTTATGAGGTGGTGTTATTATACCCAGTTTACAGATGAATAAGGACTTGTTCCAAGTTGCTACCAGAGGCAGATCCTGATATTGAGGCTTGTGCTGTCACTATGAAGCTGAAGGGCTTTGGAAGCATCTGGTCCAACTTTCTCCTTCTGCCCTCCACCCCCTGGCCCCCATTTGTGGATGAGGAAGTCCAGACCCCAGAGCCCAGTGGCCCTCTTCCCACTGGTTCTGCTTCCTGTGTTTCCCAGTCACCCGGTCAGGTCCCACTTCCTTCTTCCAGTGACCTCCCTAACCACGCCCCTTCAGGGTCACTGCTGGTTTTATGTCCGTTGGCTCCTTCTCCACATCCCTCCTTTGGCCTCTGGGTAAGTGAATTTTTAGTGTTGGAAAGGGGCTTATTGACAGCCGTCTGGCCCAGACTGGCCGTGACAGGAGCTGGCCAGGGACACACAGGGGTGTGCAGCTAGGACGTGGACACGGGACTCCCTGCTCCCAGGCTCCTGAGGCCTTGCTGTTGCTCCCTGTTGCCTTGGTGGCTCTGCTGAGGTTGGGAAGCTGCTGGGCTGGTGAAAGAGAGAGCTCGGATCACGTTCAGGACTGGCTTGGCCATTTCTACACTCTGACTCTGTGGTGGCCTCTGGTTAACCCCCTGTGGGTCTTGGCCTCATCTGTCAGCTGAGGGAGGGACCTGGACTCCTGACCAGCTGGGCCTGAGATGACCTGGAGGAAGCCTGTCCTTTTGAGCCAGTATCTGTTTTGCTCAGTCTTTCCTTCCTGCAGCTGACACCCATTATAGTCGCTGTGATCGTAATGAGTCGGCGGGCACCCTTGCCTTTGGATTTCTGGTGTGCGGCACCAAACAGGCCTGTAGTTATTATCTGTCAAAATGAAAAAAAGGGGGGGGGGAGGGGAAACTTCCTTTCCCTAGAGATACTTTCCTGGTCTCCCCAGACCCCTTCCATACGCACTGTCTCTCTCAAGTCAGGCCCCGCCTTGAACATGACAGTTACCTCCATCATGTTGGATCCCTCTTCACACCCAACCAGAGTGATCGCTCTAAGCCCAAATTGGATTCTGGCTACCCTCTGCCTTCGGGAGAGCACCCAGGCTCTGGGATCTGGCCCACAGGGGCCAGGATGTTCAGTCAGTGTCCTGGCATCGGATCCTTCAGCCAGGCCCCCTGAGACACCAGGCTCTTTCAGGTGCACATCCTCTACTCACAGGTGTCCTGTTTCAGGAACAGCCTTCTCTCCCCTGCCTGTTTGTCATATGCTTAACCATTATTGCTTGGCACGTGGTAGGTGCTGGGCAATTTTGGTAACTGTGATGGTGCTCACGAGGCAGATGGTGACATTTCCCTCGCAGTGATGGAGCCACTGCAAGGCCTGTGCTGGACACACTCTGCTCAGTGCCATGGGCCAAGGCTTGCAGGACCTTTGCAAACTGGAAGTAGAGTGTCTGTTCCAGCTGGGAGGTCAGCCTTAGCCTTGGAGGGATTATTTTGAATCTTGGCCCACGTCACGGGCTAACATGATCAGCAAGTGAAACTCAGTTGTACTCTTCTTCCCTAGGTCTGGACCAGTTTGATCTTGCCATCCTCAGGAGACCGTCCAGATTCTTAGAACCTAAGGGTCCAGGATGGGCTTTAACGTATGTGCACAATCTGGTGACTGTGTCCATGCATTTTTCTGGTGGGGGGGGGGAGAGTCCACGGTTTCATACATTATAGGAGTGACCTCTCTGGTCTCAGTGCCCCCCTTATTCCTCATTGATGCTCACGGCGCTTTACCCTCAAGAACCTACCTGTACCTCCTCCTCCTGGGAGACTCTCCTGACCTTACAGGCTGGGTCAGGCACCTTCTTGTTCCCACCATCCCATGTGGCCACTGTCAGCTCTCCGGAGAGGGGCTGGTCTCAGTGTGCCCTCTTTGTGTCCCTAGTAGCCACCCAGTGTAGGGCCAGTATAGGGTAGCTGCTCAGTGCATAGCAGCAGGAATGTTCTCTTAAGGAAGAAAGGCAGAAGCTGATGTATGTTGGTAAAGTAGAAAGGCCCTGCCTGGGGGACAGAATTCTGCAGCTGCAGTCACAGTCCATTTATTCATTCATCGTTCAGCAAGCACTAGCTGGGACCTGCTGCATGTGCAGGGCTAGGGGCATAGGTAAAGCAGACCTGGTCCTGCCCACAAGGAGCTAAAGAAGCAGAGGGCAGGACAGTCCAGCCTGCAGAACAATACAAGAGGGGTCCCGGCCCCCAGAATGCGGTCTATGAGGAAGGGAAGTCTGAAACACACCATAGGTCCAGAGCAGCGGTAGGCAGAAAATATCAGGTGATGAGTGGGTTCACAGACAGCCCAGCAAACATTTGCTGAATGACTGAGTGAGGGAGTAGGGGCAGGATTAAAGACTGATAAAGGAAAACAGAAACAAAATCAGAACAAAGAAAAAAACAGGTAAAGCTCAAGTTGGAACCAGAGGTGGGAGCACTCAGTGTGGGCTAGAAACAGAGAAGCCTGGGCGTGGATGTCAGCTGTATTCATACATTCTAAATCTTGTCATTTCTTTTTCTTGCCTTTCCATTCTGGCTAGGACCTCCTTCTGACATTATTATATAGAGTATGGTATAGAATGTAATAGGAGTGGAGGACGGGGGATGAAAGACAAAGATGAACATCCTGGTCTGCTTTCAGTATCAAAGGGAAAGTTTTCAACATTTTACCACTGTCTGAAATTTACTTGTGGCTTTTTGTAACATACTCCTTATCATATAAAGAAAGTTCCCTTATTTTCCAGATTGGCTAATCGTTTTCTTTTTAAATCACAAATGGATATTGAATTTCATCAAATGCTTTTTCTGCAGTTATTGAGATGCTTTTATTATTTTTTGTTTTTAAATCTACTGATGTAGTGAATAATGTTACGTGACTTTCTAATGTTAAACCAATTTTGAATTCTTTGGATATACCCGATCTGGTCATTATATATTTTTTTCCATTTACATACTACTGGATTAAATTTGTTAATGTTTTATTTAAAAATTTACCATTTATGTTCACAAATGGAATTGACTTGTGATTTTCCTTCCTCATACTGTCTTTTTTGAGATTTAATAGCAGGGTTTCCTTAGCCAAATGAATTGTGCATTATTCCCTTTTCTAGTTTCCAGAAGAGTGAGAGTTAGATTAGGATTGTTTCTTCCTTGAATGTTGGGTGTAAATCACTGGAAAAGGCATCTGGACCTGGCATTTTCATGGTAGGGAGATTTTAGACCATTTACTCCATTACTTTAGTGCCTATAGGACTATTCAGGTTTTCTATTTCTTCTTTAATCAGTTTTGGTAAATTACATTTTCCTGGGAATTTGTCCATTTTGACTACCTTTCAAAATTGTTGGCATAAAGAAATTCAGAATATCGTCTAAACATTTTTAAATTGCCTGTAACATCAAGCGTTGTCTCATTTTTCATTCTTGATATTAGTTATTCATTCCACTTCTTCTCTCTGGTTGATCTGTCTTGTCAGTTGTTTGTTGATGTTACTCATCTATTCAAAGAACCGACTTTAGACTAATTTACCGATCTCTATTATGTGTGTGCACATGTGTGAATATATTTTCTATATTCATGATTTCTACTCATATCTTTATCATTTCTTTGTGCTTTATTTTGTTCTTTTTAAGGTTAATGTTAATTTTTATTTTTATTTGAGAGAGAGAGTGAAGGAGAGAGGCAGAGGGGGAGAGAGAATCCCAAGCAGTCTCCATGTTCAGCACAGAGCCCGACACGGGGCTTGATCCCACGATCCTGGGATCATGACCCGAGCCAACCAAAATCAAGAGTCAGCCACTCAACTGACTGAGACAACCAGGCACCCCTGTTCTTTTTTTTAACATCTTGAAATGGATATTTAGCTCACGAAATCTCAACATTTCTTTTCTAAAAAACGCACTAAAAGACATTAAAAGCCATAATTTTTTCTGAAGCATTGCTTTAGCAGCATCCCACACGTCTTGCTATGTAGATGTTTCATTATCAATCATCCAAAATATTTGGTAGTTTCCATTGTGTCTTTGAGCTGTAGCTAAAGGGGCATGTTTCTTCTAAACCTAGGAGATTTCTAATTCTCTTTTACATTGTGGCCAGAGAACACGTTCTGTTCATTTCAGTCCTTTGAAATTTACTGAGGGTTGCTTTGTGGCCCAGTTTTTGGACCCTCCTCTCACTCACTCAAGGACACCTCTGCTCCAGTGTTTCTCCCCTTTCCTGCATCATTTTTTGCATCCCTCCTGGATCATTGCCATCGGCACACAAGCCTGCTGTTATTTCTGACATCTTTAAAAAAACAAAAGCAAAATCCTCTCCTGACTGCATATCCATCTCCAGTCCCCTTCTCTTACCCTTCCCATCTGTCTTACCCTGTCTTCCCCTGAGGCAGAGATTTTCATGCTCTGGTACAGGTAGTTTTCTTGAGAGGTAATTCCAGGGATCCCGAATGAGAGACGGAGGAGTCAAACAAGGCAGCGGGGAGAGCCTGTCAAGAGAGTCTTTCGCATGCCTAGCGGAGCGCTGTCTGTCAGGGAGGAAGTACTTACTCATGGGTGCCCATGCCTGCTGGCCAAGGGTGCTCCAAAGCATTAACCCCTTCCCACGTTAGGGTTGGGTGTGTGGAGTTGCACCGCACACACTTGTTCTGTAGGAGGCGCTGGCAGGCTGCCCCTGCCTGAAGCCCGAAGCCTGCCTGCACCTGGCCCCGGCAGCAGTGAGAAGCAGCTGGGAGGATGGCAGAGGAGCATAAGAGAAGTCTGAGGATACATTGTAGCAAACTGAAAGAGCTGCCTACGCTCAGCATCTGGAGTTTCTCTCCTCCTGTTCCTTCATGAATGAACTCCAACCACCCCTTCACTCCCTGCCTACCCCCAAGCAGCTCTGTTCAGGGTTTCTAGCGGCTTCCACATGGCCAAATCCAGGGGATAACTCTCAGTCCTCATTTTGGTTGTCCTCTCAGCAGCCTTGGACACGGTAGATCACTCTCTGCTCCTTGCAACACTTCTTTCTCTCAGCATCAGGACTCTGCTCAGACGTGGCTTTCCTTCTGCGCCTCTGGCCGCCCCCATCAGCTCTCTGACCTCTACACATTGGTGTGCCCAGGCTTAGTCCTTGGACTGCTTTCTTTTCTGTTTCTTAACTCACTCCCTTGGTGGTCTCATCCTGTATCACTGCATTTCAAACACCATCCATCTGCTCTTGGTCCAAAGTTATGTCTCCGGCCCTGATCTCGCCCCCAGACTCCACACTTGTCAATCTAGTTGCTATTCAGTGTCTTCATTTACATGTCAAAAAAGTCTCTCGGGGGCGCCTGGGTGGCTCAGTGGCTTAAGCGTCCTCTTGTCCCACTCTGGATTCCTCTTGATTTTGGCTCGGGTCACAGATCTCATGGTTTGTGAGATCGAGCCCCATCTTGGGCTCTGCGCTAACAGCAAGGATCCTACTTAGGATTCTCTGTTTCCCTCTCTCTCTGAACTCAACAACGACGACAACAACAACAACAACATTTGTTTTAGAAAGTCTCTCAAACAGACTAAGACTGAGCTCCCAATGATCTCCCCCAAACCTGGTCCTTCTATGTTTCTCATCTCCGTAAACAGCAGCTCCGTCCTCATAGGTCTTGAGGATATAAAACAGACTCGTCTTTTTCCTTCATTCCCCAAAGGTGATCTGTCAATAGATCCTGATACCTCTGCACTCACAGCATATCCTCAATCGAGCCACTTCTCACTGCCTTGGCTGCGGCTGCCGTCATCTCACTGATTGATTGCAGTGGCCCCTTAGCTGGTTTCTCTGTCTCCGCCTTTGCCCCATCAGCACAGTGGCCAGAGTGGTCTTGTTAAAGCAGTGGTTCTCAACCAGGGCCATTTTGTCCCGTAGACAACATTTGGCTACGTCTGAAGACAATTGTCACAACTGTGTGTGTGCACGTGCACACACATGCACGCTCACACTGCTGAGGATGCTGTTAAACATCCTGCAATGTAGAGACAGCCCCTCAGAACGAAGAATTATTTGGCCCGAATGTCAGTAGTGCTGGGGTTCAAAAACCCTGTGTGAAAACATTAGTAATGTTGTTCCTCTGCTTAAAACACATCCAAATCAATCATCCCATCCAGATGTGGAGGTAAAGCAAGATCTGTATAAAGCCCTGTGAGGCTCTACGTGATACGCGCGCACACACACACACACACACACACACACACACACACACCTCTCTTGTAACTCTGGTCTCAGCTCCTCCTTTGTGCCTTCAGGCTTACTTACTCCTCTCCAACCACACTGGTTTGCTGCTGATCCTGGAACATGTTAGGTCTCCTGCTGCCTCCGGACCTTGGAACTGGCTGTTTCCTCTGCTGGAATGTCCTCCCGCAAGCCCCAACATCTCATGGCTCAATCCCTCACCTGCTTCAAGGTTTTAGCCAAGTGACCGTTCTCCGTGAGGCCTTCCTTGAACGTCCTATGCAGAAGTACATGTTCCCCTCAAATACTTTCCATCCCCCTCCTGTTTTATTTTTCTCCTTATCACTAACATTCTGTATAATTTACTCGCTTATTTTACATCCCCTATTAGAAGGTGTGCTCCGTGAGAGCACGTATCTGTATTATTCCCGGCTCTATTCCTAGCACTTAGAATAGTCCCCAGTGCATAGCAGGCGCTCGACAAAAATGTGATGAATGAATGAATGATGAATAACGTTTTGTAAAGCGTAAGTACATACATGTGATATCTGTGATGATTATTATTACACTGTGGTCGCTACTAAGGGAGATGGTAGAAACTCTGCCATAAGGTCTTGAAAAAAAAGAACACAGATGGGGACAATTGGTTAACTATTCGGGGAAAAAAATAAAGTTAAATCCTCACCTACATTATCCTGCAAAATACATTCCAGATGGATTAAGGAGCTAAGTGTGAAAAATGAAGCCGCACAAAAAATTAGAAGGTATTATAGGGAAATATTTATCTTATGTCTGGTTGGAAAAGGGCTAGCTTTACATAAAGCCCGTGGAAATGATCTCAACCAAAGCCCTGTTACATCGGACTGTGTGAAAATTTAGAAGACTTTTCGGTGTAAAAATGGATAAACAACAATAATAGGCAGTCAACAAGCTGAGAAAAGCATTTGCTACAGAGAGCAAGCCTGTTGTCTTTAGCACATAAGAAAGCCACCCCAAAGCAATGAGAACAATGGAGGAAGGACAGGAGCCGGCAGTTGACTGAAGAAGAAATACAGAGAGCCAAAAAGTGTATCCAGTTATTTGCCCCCTTTGGTATTCAGCTCCCAATAAAAATGAACTATCGCTTCAGTCTTGCAAAGTAGCAAACGCAAAGGAAATCCTGCCGCTCCTTGCTGCGATGTGCAGTGAAGTCACTGGTGTGAGTATAAATTGGGACGATCTTTCTGGAGGGCAATCTGACCATATTTTCCAGGAGCCTGGAAAGTATTCAGTCCCTTTGACTCAGGAGTTCCTCCTTTGGGAAATTCTCCTGAGGAAGCATTCAGAGATGCAGACAGTCATTTATGTCCAGGGGTGCTCATCACGGCATTATTTATAAGAGTAAAAAATTGGAAACAACCTAAATGTCTAACAACAGGGAATAGATAAATAAATTATGGTGTGATCCCATGATGGAGTACTATGCAGCCTTTCAGAAGGGAGTTTTTGAAGAATCCTTCATGACAAGGGGAAAATGCTCATGGTTTGTGTAACAAATACTAAATAAATGTCAGTATGTAATAAGATGCTGAATATTTGTATATATATTTGTATGTGTGGGTACCTATAAACACAGACACATTCACACACGTAGGTGTAGTGAAAAAAAAGGAGTGTGTCAAAATCTAAGCAGTCTGAGAGATGAGATTATGGAATTATTTTTAATTTGGGGAGATTTTCCTCTGAAGGTTCACCATAAATGAACATGCACAGTTAGCCATGAATGTATCTCAGGAGGGAAAGCCCAAGGCTCACACACTGCACGGTCTGTGATGGCTTTTTCAAGGCTGTGTGTGTGCGGGAAAGAACAAGAAGGCTCTCCAGGCTTTTCTAGAGTTCACTTGGTGTAGCAAAAATACGTACTGAGGCCAGAGAAACTCCCTGTCCTCATGGAGCTTGTGTTCGAGTGGGGCAGACAGACAGCAAATAGATGATATGTAGGTAGCGGCATGTGCTAAGAAGAAGATCGAAGCAGGTGAGGGAATAGTGAGTGGTGAGGAGGGCAGGGAAGGCCTCTCTGGGGAAGCGAGCTCTGAGTGACAAGAAGCAGCCATCCATGAACTGTCTAGGGCAGCGCACATCAGGCAGAGGAAACAGCTAGTGCAAAGGCCCAGAAGGAAAAGCAAGCTGCTGGTGTGGGATGGGGCCAGCGTGTCTGCGCCGTGGTGGGGAGAGTGGAGTAAGGCTCCCAGTGACGCTTCTCCTTCTCCTCTTACCTTTGGGGGGAGGCCTTCTCTCCAAGACCACCTCATGCCTCATTTGTTTCCAGAGCACCATTCTGAGCCAGGCACTGGGCCAGGAAGTGAGGCTAGCGGGAGAACTAGAGAGAGGACCTGAGGTGCCAACCTCACGGGGGCAGCTGGGATCTGGGGGTGCATGTTTATGGGGCTCTGAGGCACAGAGGAGATCTGGGAGGGCATAAGCAGGAATGAGTTCGCCACGTTGAAGTGGATAGAAAGGCATTTCAGGAGAGAGAAGGGCACGAATCAGGACATAACAGGGGAGTGGGAAATAGCTGTTAGGCTATGAGTGTATGGGGGTATGTGAGCGTAGGTGCAGAGAATCCCGGAAGATCAGACCAGAGAGGTGGTTCGGAGCCAAGGGCCTTGAATGTGCCAGGCCAGAGGTGAGACTTGCTACTCTTGAGGTTTGGTGGTGGCCAAACACTAGGTAGGGCTGGCACTAGGCTGGCTGTAGCAGGATCCTCTGTAGCCCTCATAAAAGTACAGTTTCCTAGCCCATCACCCCTGAGGTTCCGATCTGATTTATCAAGGGCAGGACCCAGATATATTTTTCAGGTCCCCCAGGGTGATTCTGATGTGAAGCAGAAGTTTGGGGCCTACTGCCACGGATGCGGAGTGGCTGAGAAGTGTAGACGGAAAGAGTCAGGACTCTGCCCTCTGCCCTGGAAGTCCTCCCTGATGGTTGCCCCTTCTGACTTCTCAGGGTGGTGTTTCCTGTTCCTGTATTTGAGCCTTTGGTCATTAAGTCCATCCTGTCCCTGCATTTTGCACCCCTGGCTGCCTGATGCTCAGCACATAGTAGACTGCACTTAGACCCACTACGTTGGCGAGTGGGGTGGGGCTCTGACGGGTAAGGGGGACCTGACGGGTGGCCTGGGTGCACATCCCACTTGATCATGGCTGAGCTGCCACACCTTCTGAGCCTCAGGTCGGGGTAGTTATCCCTTCCCCTAGGTTGACAGGGTTAAATTAGTATATAAAGTGTCCGGTACTTAAGCTCTGGGTAGGCTGTAAGTGGGCACCATGTCCAGTTCGTGGTTCTATCACTGGTGCTGGTACAGAGTGGGCATCAAAACGGTGTGTTGAATGAGTCAGTGAGGTGCTCTAAAATATCAGCTTCCTCCCCTGGCCATTCCCCTGCCCTTGGTGGATGTGATCCTGGTGTTCAGGTGCTGGGCAACAGAGAATTCAGTAGAAACAGCATCGACCATCTCCTAGGTGGCCGTGGGAAGATGCAGGGATGGATAGGGTTATATTTATTTGAGGCAAGCCCTCTGGGGATCAATAAGGCAAACACAAAAATGCTGTAATTGAGCACACTCTCTTGAGGACAGAGACCCAGGCCAGGTCCTGGCCTGATTATGAGCTCAGGAAATGACTGCAGAACACAGCCCAGGTAGAGAGCACAGGAAGGCTAAAAGGACCGGTGGTGGACAAGTACAGGAGTCACTTGGGGAGATGGCCCCTCAGGGTGCCAGAGCTCATGCTCTTGCTGTCTGCTTCTCTCTTCGGAGATCTGTGCTGTCGTTTTGGGCCATCTCTTTTCCTATATCCTGTTAAGTAGAAAGAGCAGAGCTTTTGAGGCAGGGAGGCCAGGCTGTGTGGCTTGGAACAAGTTATCTTGGAGCATCTTAGAGTCCTCTTCTGTAACGTGGGGACAGTATCGTGTTCTTCACGTGGTTGGCATCGTGGCTTAGATAAAACAAGTCATGCCAAGCCCAGTGCCTGGCACACGGCAGGTACATAATTAATGCTGGTTCCTATGTCCCTCCTCCCTTCCTGTCCCACCTCTCCTCTGGTTGATAATCAGCCTTGGGAAGTCCCCAGTGGATTTCCCAGCCAGGCACATTGGCCCTGCGTTCTGCTATCTCTTCAAGATAATAAATACGAACAAAACCGAAATCCATTATTAGCTTCTTCTAGACTGTCTGCATGATTTATGGCTTCAAAGTGTCTCTAGTTAATCTGTCGAAAGGGATTTTAAATTTCATCCGTCTTCCCTGCTGGCAGCCTCCTCTACCTTGAACTCAGCTGTTTGACATGGCTAGTGCCGGGGTCCCATTTTAGAAACATTACAGTGGGCCGGCAGGAAAAAAAAAAATCTGAGATGGAGAGGCAAGTAGGAGGCTCAATTTGGCACATCTGCTTTTAATTCCACGCATCTCCAAAAGTGCAAATAACTTGAAAGTTCGCCCAGGGAAGAGGTCCGCTGTGCCCACGAGGGCTGCCTTAGGTGACTTTAAAGGAGAGAGGGATAATTACTGAAAATGAATTGTCACTGAAATAGAACTCTCCGACTGGCCAGGCTGACCATCTGCTGCTCACATGTGCAGGCGGCCCTTTGCGCCTCCCCCTCCCAGGCTTGCAGAGCGCTCAGCGCTGGGGTTTTCTTAACCTCTGCCTCCCAGGCTGCTCAGGTAATTGTTCAAGACTCATGCCAACCGTGGTAGTGGCTGCGCAGTTCCAATGCGTGGCTGTGATTATGGGACCTGGAGTTAGGGCACAGGCAGAAACTGCCCAGAATTCAGTTCAGCAGATGTACGGTAAGGCCCTGTGACCGTCAGGCCCTGGAAAGTGTGTGTGTGTGTGTGTGTGTGTGTGTGTGTGTGTGTGTAGTGTGTGTGTATGAATGCTCGTATGCATGTGCACGTGGCACTCCACAGTTTGCAGAGTCCTTCCACATATATCACAGGTGGTGAAGCTGAATTGCATTCATTTATTTACTCAGTGAAATTGTATTCAGCCCCTGTGGCAGGCCAGTCCCTGTGTAAGGTGCCGGATGTGGAAGTGAATCAGCCACAGCCGTGCCCTCGGGCACCTGGGGGAGAGACTGCGAGGTCTACACCTCTGAGGGAGCTGAGCAAGGGTGTCCAGGCAGATTTCACTGAGGAGGCATCATTGAAAGCTGGGCCTTCTGGGATTCATGCCTGTGACAGGTATTTGTGAATTCCTATCGTGAGCCAGGCTGTGTTCTCTAACCTGGGAAGTGATCAACACAGACCAAGTCCATGCCCGCAGAGAGTAGAAAATCAAAGATGTGAACAAAGAAACAAGATGCTGTTAAAGAACACAAAAGGCCGTAAAGGTCAAACAGGACGGCATGACCGTGAGGCTCCCAGGAAGCAAGGGAAGGCTTCCTGGATGAGGCAGCGTTTGTGTTGAGACTGGAGTGGTGATAAGAAACTGCTGCGTAGACCTGGGAGAAGAGAGGCTAGAAAATGCAAAGCTCCTGAGGTGTGTTTGAGGACGAGGCAGGCATCTTAGTTGGTCCAGGCTGCTATAACAAAGATACAATGGGCATTTCTCTCTCACAGCGGTGGAGGCTGGGAATTCCCAGACTCCATCTCCAAATATACCATCACCCTGGGGATATTCAACATGTGGGTTTGGGGAGGACATGAACATTCAGCTCATAACAGTGAGGGGCTAATAAGGAGGCAGAGAACTTAGCCCCCAACTAGTTCAGGGCTTCCTGATACGGGTGGGGGACCATCAGACTTGGGGAATGGGGGTCCCTGAAGAAGGTTTGGAGCAAAGTTGGGGCTTCCCGGAGTGAGGTGGCAGTATGTAGAGCCTGTGACTACTGGGCTATCGAGGTCAGACTCGGCAAGAGCTCCAGAGGGGAGGTAGGGGAGGCTGTCTCCCGGGGAAGTAATGGGTTGTCTGTTGTTTGTTTATGTGACTTGCCTGTGATTGGATTCGTGACCCCACTAGCTGCAGTAATGGGAGCTTCAGTATTTGGCCAGGGTCTGGTCATACCAGAGGTGTGGGCTCGGAGCAGAGGAGGCTAGACCTTGGCACCATGCCCTGCCCCCCATGCCATTCCCAAGAGCAGTCCCCAACTCTGGGCCTGGTAGTTCTACCAGGAGGCGAAGGGATAGTGCATCCACGGTTGTGAGTGGCTAGAGAGGAGAGCCAGGGAGACTGGGTCAGTGTCCTCATTACAGCTCCAAGGTCACTCAGCCCGGGCATCTGGGGGCCCACCTAGATCTCTGTGAGGGAAGGTGGCTCCACCTCTGATAGGTGAGGCAGTCGTGGGCAGGCAGGCGTGAGCTCTTCAGAGGCAGCATTGTGGCCACCTGTGTCCCCCACCTGTCTCCCTGGCCTACAGCGTGCACTTGGGCACCATTTCTGCACAGATGGATGGATTGATCTGGATAGGGGTTTGGGAGTCAGATAGGCCTAGGTTTAAATCAGTTTCTGATCTGAGCTTCTCATTTCTTCATCTACAAAATGGAGAAAACACGAGGATTAAATAAGATTTTGCTTAAATAGCATCAGGCCCAGCTCCTGGCGTATAGTAGGAGCTTACTCTATAGGGGCTGCATTTCCCAGAGAAAGAGTGTGGGCTGGGAGTGAGGGAGACAGGAATGTTAACAGTAGGTGCACAGTTAATGTCTGTTGAATGAATACTTAAATAAATGAAGAATGAATGGCTAATAATATGGCATGCATATTGGGATTTGGTCCAGACCTGGGCCAAGTGATAAATCTATGACTCTGTCATAATAGAGGATAAAGTCCAAGGTTACTGGAGTGGCCCACCAGGCCCCACCTGCCCCAGCCCTGCTCGTCTTACTTCCTGGGCTTCTTGGTCCTAGTTCTGAACACTCAAAACCCCCACATGCCTCCTGCCGTTGCATATCTCTAGCTAGTTGGTGGTCCATGCACTTTTGATGGTCTTCTTGCCCTTTCTGGAAAATAATCTTTCAGGATTTAGCTCGAGAGTCATCTCCTCTGGAAGGTTTTTCTGACTCCTTCCTGCTCAGAAGCAGGAAAAGAAGCTTAAGGGGCGCCTGGGGTGGCTCAGTCGGTTGAGCGTCCGACTTCAGCTCAGGTCATGATCTCACGGCTCATGAGTTTGAGCCCCGTGTCGGGCTCTGTGCTCATAGCTCGGAGCCTGGAGCCTGCTTCGGATTCTGTGTCTCCCTCTTTCTCTGCCCCTCTCCCACTCATGCTCTGTCTCTTCTCTCTCAAAAATAAATAAACATTCAAAAAAATTTAAAAAAAAAAGAAGCTTAATACCAGGTATGTGATCCAGACCTGAAGCTGCCAGAAGCTGGGCTTACATTTTGCTTTCTGTTCAGAACTGTTCAACAAGAAGACAGTCCAGCAGTAGGTGTGCAGGTCCAACCTTCCAACAAGCCAAGGTTGCTAGCACTGGCTGTCTCCCCGTTTTAATTTCCCTGGTGACTAAAAATGTGGAGCATCTTTATACCTTCTCGTGTGCATATTGGCATGTGCATATCTTCTTTCAGAGTCTATTCAAGTCCTTTGTCCATTTTTCAGTTGCGCTGTCTGTCCTGTTACTGAGTTGTAAAAGTTCTTTATATCTTCTGGATACAAGTCTTGTTAGATATATGTGTTGGGAATATTTTCTCACATTTTCTGTCTTGCCTTCTCATTTTCTCAGTGGTGTCTTTTAAGAACAAAGATTCTTAACTTGGAAGCAGTCCAACGTATCAACTTTTTCTTTGAGATATTTTCTGCTTTTTGTGTTCTGAGAAAACTTTGCCTGTCCCAAGTCATGCTCTCTTCTAGAAGTTTTATGGCTTTAGCTTTATGTTTAGATTGATGGTGTACTGTGAGTTGATTTTTGGGTATGATGTCAGATAAGAGTCAAGGTTGTCTTTTCCATGCAGTTATTTAGTTGTTCCAGAAGCATTTACTGAAAAGACTTCTTTCTCATTGGTTTGTCTTGGCACCTTGGTAAACAATCAATTGTTCATAGGAGTGTGGGTTTATCTATAGACTTTTCTATTTGTTCCATTGATCTATATGCCTATTCTTCTACCACCACTACACTGTCTTGATTACTGTAGTTTTATAAAAAACCTTGAAATCAGATAGTCTAAATTCTCTCACTTTGTTCTTCATTTTTAATATTTGTTGGCTATTCTAGGTCCTTAATATTTTCAGATGTATCTTAGAATTAACTTGACAAATTTTGCCAAAAAGCCTGTGGGAATTTTTATTAAGATAGCATTAAATTTATAGTCCATTTGGATAGAATTGACATCTTAACCATGTTGAATCCTCCATCCATGAACATGGTATCTCTCCCCATTTATTTAGGTCTTCTTTTTTTTTTTAATGTTTATTTATTTTTGAGAGAGAGAGAGAGACCAAGCGCAGTCGGGAGAGGGGCAGAAAGAGAGGAAGACACAGAATCCAAAGCAGCCTCCAGGCTCTGAGCTGTCAGCACAGAGCCTGACCCGGGGCTCAAACTCACAAAATATGAGATCATGACCTGAGCCAAAGCCGGACGCTTAGCCAACTGAGCCACCCAGTCTCCCCTATTTAGGTCTTTTTTTACTTTCTGTCAAGAGTATTTAGTAATTTTCAGGGTAAAGGGTCTTATACAACTTTTGTTAACCTTATTCCTAAGCATTTTATGTTTTTTGATGTTATTATATATGGTATTGTTCCTTAAATTCCATTTTTGCCTCATTTTTTCTAGTATATAGAATTATAATTTATTTTTATATGTTGGCCTTGTGTCCTGTGACATTGCTAATTTAATTTATTATTTCTGTGTTTTTGATTTTGGAGATTACTTAGGACTTTCTATGTAAACAGTCATGTCATCTGGGAATAAAGAGTTATGACTCTTTATTTTCTTATTTTCATGCCTTGCCTAATTGCACCAGCTACAACCTCTGATAAAATATTGAAGAGAAGTAGTGAATGTGGACATCCTTACTTTGTTCCCAATCTTAGGGAAAAGCATTCAGTTTTTTGTGTTGTTGGTTTTTTTTGTGTGTTTTTTTTTTTTGTTTTGGCCATAAAGCATAATGTTAGCTATAGTTTATCATTGATTTTATTTTATTGTATTGAGGAAATTCTTTTCTATTCCTAGTACGCTGAGAGTTTTTATCATGAATAAGTATTGCTTTATTGCTTTTTTTTTTTTGCATCTGTTGAGCTGATCATATGGCTTTTCTTTATTTTTTTAATTTAGTGAATTATGTTGATTGATCTAAAACCTTGCATTCTGAGGATAAACTTTACTTGGTCATGATGAATTATCTTTTTTATATATTGCTGGATTTGATTCACTGATTTTTTAAAATAATAGATAACAAACTTGATATCTTTAACCATAAATATGAAATTTTATTTTATTTATTCTTTTTTTTGAGAGAGCATTCAGATGGGGGAGAGGGGGAGAGGGAGGGAGGGAGAGAGAGAGAGAGAGAGAGAGACAGAGAGAGAGAGACAGAGAGAGAGAATCTCAAGCAGGCTCCACGCTCAGCACAGAGCCTGATGCAGGGCTGGATTCCATGACCCTGAAGTCATGACCTGAGCCGAAATCAGGAGTCAGACAGTCAACCGACCGAGCCACCTAGGTGACCCATAAATATGAAATTTTAAAGAAAAAAGTAAGAAGTTATTTATAAGCCATAAAAAGTCCTAAACGATGGGTAAAGTAATAAATAAACTAAGAAGTCATGTACGCAGCCCTGTCACAGCTGTGTGTTAATTGCCAGAGATAAACAAACTCAAGTCACTAGGTTTCTTGAGAAGTTAGCAAAAGAATCCCTTAAAAAGAAAAGAGTTGGCAAAATAGGAAATGGCATAAAATAATGATTTAGAAATATGTATATTAGATTCTTGAGGCTGCTGTAGCAAATTACCGTAAACTTTGTAGCTTAAAAACAACAGACATTTATTCTCTTACCCTTGGGGAAGAGTCTGGCATCAAGGTGCTGGCTTTGGAGGCTAACGGATAGAATCCGATCTTCACCTCCTCCAGCTTCTTGTGGCTGTTGGCGTTCCTTGACCTGTAGTTGCACTGCTCTAGTCTCTGCCTCTGGGGACACATTGTCTCCTCTCCTGCGTGTGTCTCTCATGAGGATGCTTCCCATTGGTTTTAGGGCCCCCAGGATAATCCAGGAAGATCTTCCCATCTTAAGACCCTTAACTTCATTACATCCGCAAAGACGGTATTTCCAAACAAGATCACGTTCACACATTCCAGGGATTTGATGTGGGCTTATCTTTTCGGGGGCCACTCTTCAGCCTATTACACAGTGTAACTTTAAGATTTCCTGTATGAAACAATGGTACTTGATTTCTGATAATGAAATAAACTGAATAAATACTAAATAAGAAGACTAAATCTATGATCCTTGATTTTGACCAATTTAATACTTTTTAAAATGCTACTCTGAACACAGAATGAAAACTTACTAAAACTAAAACCGTCTCCTCCAACACAAATTGTCATCGTTATAAATGGTTAAAATAAACAAGTTTTGGATAACTGTTTGGGTAATTTGGGATTATTGCCATTTGGCAAAGTAATTTGTGGCTAATTGGCTTTTGATAAATTGGTCATTTGACATGTTGATTTTTGGCCAACTGGCTCTTGGAGAAGTGATGTTCGTCAAGTTGGACTGCCTCCCACATGGGCCTGGGGCTTGATGTCTGGGGCCAGGCTGTGAGGCCCACACGGGCGCCTGGCAGGCTGAGCGCCTGGTCCAGGATCCAAAGATCATCTTAGATCAGGAGGGGAGAATCCCAGAAGACCTGGCCACCCCGCTTCATCGTGAGACCCTCCTCCAGGAGATTTAGGAGCTACAAATAATTAACAGAATGAGAGTGACCTTTCATTGACTGTGTGCTGGGCCCTGGGCTAAGTGCCTGTGGCATTTGACCCCTACAGCAAACCTGTGCAGCAAGCATGATCGTCTGCATTTTACAGTTAAGGGAGGGGGAGGTTCAGAGAGTTTGGGTTACCTGGCCATGACCACACTGGCAGATGAGTGGCAGAGTGGGGATTCCAGACCAGGTAGGTTGTCTGCCTCTAAAGCCCATGCTGTTAACCACTTGGTCAGAATGAATCAGATACAGTCCTTGTTTTTAAGCAATTGCTGGTGCAGTCAGCTCATTCAGAAAGAATTTCTGTGGGCCTCATTGCAACCTGACAGTGAAGCCCTTTCCTGTTTCTCCAGATGAGGAAACCGAGGCCTGGATAAGGTGTGAGATTTCTGGAAGGTTGCACCGAGGATCAGCGTCAGAGCTGGGATTAGAACCAGGCGGGGCCTCATTCCTCGTCGCTCGGCCACCTCCACCTCCAGCCCGGCTCCTGGATTTCTGCTCCTTTGTGTCCTTTGTGTTGTCTCTGAAAGTGGGACAGACCCCAGAGGCCTCCCTGCCTTCCACCCCCCAGCCCTCCTTGTTTATGTCCATGTTAATGGGCCTTTGCAGGCTGGTCCAGCTGCCGGGTGTGAGCCAGCAAGCCACCTGGCGCTGCGTCTGCCACAGAATGTTTACGGTGCGTGGAGCCGGAACGAAACAACATCCATCTTGTTGACTCTGCTCCCAAACACTGCACTCATTCATGGCCGGCCCGCTGACAGGGTCCCTGTGCTTGGCAGTGAGCTGCCGTGGCTCACCCGGCAAAACCTGGCAGCCAAGCAGGGTGAGGAGGAAGCAGGCAGGCTTTGGGGACCTCACATCCTGAGCCCAGGCCCTCCTGCCCCTTTCTGTCCCCACTCTTCTCTAGCCAGATGCCTGCGTTAAGATGGTACCCTGCAATGTCAGGGTTGGCCTGAAGAAATGATGCCATGACACTGAGCTGGCATCAGAAGCACAGGTCAGTGATAGCCATAGGCTTCGGTGAGGCCCAGTAGGGCCATACAGGTTACCGTGAGGTGCCATATGGTCAAAGCCAGCAGCCTAGCAGCCTGGCATCCTAGAGAGAGCCTGGGCGTGACCCCAGGCAGTTTACCGGCATGGTCCTCATTGCCTCCCAGACTTAGTTTCTTCATCTCTCCAGTAGGGTTAACGATGACCTCTGCTTTCAGAACTGATGGGAGAATCCTTGAGATGCACTCATAAACCAAGTTGTGCCTATGAATATCTTATCTCTTCCAGGAGGCTAAGGAGAGTGTTACCCCCTCCAGCCGCCATTAAGAGGTAGAAGTGAGGCACCATGGAGTGAGTGCCTCATGGGGACTGCAGAGAACTGGGTCTGATCCTGACTTGGCCACTGTCTGTGTGAACGTGGACAAGCCCCCTTGCTCTCTGTGGTCCTCAGTTTCTCTTTTCTGTAAAACAGAAGGCTGAGATTAGATGATCATTGTAATAGAGTTTTTAGCCTGTTTTAGCCCTGGCATCTTAACATCAGAATGACTGAGGTAATGCTTCTTAGGATGTGTGTTTGTGGTCCCGCTGGGAATGGCCTCCCTGGGCCTGTGCGTTGTCCTGTGGGTGGGGCATGGGATGAACACTATAACCCTGGCTAAGGGGTTATTCCAAGTCTAGAATCAAGTCCCAGGTCGGCTTGTTTCTAGGTGTGTTACTCGGGAGAAGTCATTTCACCTTTCCGGGCCTTGGTTTCCTCACCTGTAAAATGGGCTAACTGATCTATCTAGCAAGACTATTGAGAGGCTCACGTGACCCACTTAGCATAGTACTCTGCCCTACCAGGTGCGGACGTAACTTATGTCACGCAGTAAGGGCTCAGGAGTGGGACTCCCAGCATTCCTGGGAGCAGCCAGTCACAAGGCAAGGGTCAGGAGGAAGTGGCCACGACGCTGGAGAAAGGATGAGTGTGCAAGTATGCCGCCTCATCCTTGGGGATGGGGGGCACTTCAGTACTGGTACTGATCCGTCCTGATGTCCTTCTGTATTTAAAGGTCCATGTCACTCACCACGGACTGGCTCCTGAGGGCATCACCAGCGTCTGGCTCATCTCAGTGTCCAGTACCCAGGCCTGGCTCAGAGTAGGAGTGTCGGGGAGGGATAGGTGCTGTTCTCAGCACATTCCAGAGAAAGCCTTGGGTTCCTTTGGGAAGTGGCAGGCCCCAGGGTAGTGAGGAGCCCCAAGTGCTAGGGCCTGGGTTGGGGCGGGGGAAGCTGGGGCCTATCCAAGACCAGCCCCTCCTCTGGGTTGTGAGGCCTTTTGACAGGGAATTCAGTATGGCTGTGTGGGTCTAGAAAGAACACGAACATTTAGGGGCACCTCCAGTGCACTTCCTTTATTTTATAGGAAAGGAAACAGGCCCAGGGGCTGGGAGCTGCTCAAGACGTGCAGTGAGTCTTCAGGGAAGCCTAGAATGCCAGGCTCGGCGTCCCTGCCCAGGGGGCCTTTCCTCAGACTCTTGACCCCAAGTGTGAGATATGGGGTCAGCACTGAACGTGAGGGCCACTGGACCAAAATACACCATTGATGCGTTTACTTTTAATGAGAACCTGCCTGCCTCCCCACGGAGGTGAAATGTGACCTCGTGGGCAGATTTTCTGCAATCACAGCAGCCACTCACAACAGCCACGAGCATCCTCGAATGGGCTGTCCCTCATCAGCTGCGTTTCCTAGAAACCTCTTCCTTGCAGCCTGCAAAGTCCGGGCGGTGCAGCTGGGAGCAGAGCCCGGGCTGGGCCAGGGCTGTGTCCACCCACACTTCCACCGCCTCACAGAGGCCTGCTGCTGTTTGGAATGAAAACACTGCTAGGTGCTGCTTCCCAGACCCTCAGACACGTTTGTGGATATGTTCGCTGCGTTTCCATCCCCCACTTCTCAGGGGAATCCGTGGGTTTCGGTCAGTAAAGCTGTAATGGCTGGAGCGGAGTCTGCGCCTGGCAGGCCCACCCCCAGGGGCTGAATCTTAGAGAAAAGGCTTCTTGTCTCTCTTGCCTTTCTAGATCTGCCTTTCCTGGCAGCAGGGGTTCACGAGTCATCCAAGGCCTCGTTCGTGGATGTGTTCACTTCCGCATTTCTTCTTCAAGTTTCCACCTGAGCCACACTGCATGGTGCACGGGGAGCTCTGACGGGGACCCAGGACCGGGGCGGGTGGCGGCACAGAGGGCATGCGTGGTGTGGGGGGAATGGCAGGGACTCAGAGGAACAAAGAACAGGCCAGGTCTGTGAGCAGCTGGCCTCAGCTGCAGCAGGGAGCATGTTGGGAACGGCAGGAGAGGGGCTGGGGCCAACAGAAGGTGCTCCGTCTTGTTTTCCTGGCTTAGACATTCAGAAGCTATCTCATGGGTTGTGGGGGCCTTGGAGGGTGAGGAGCAGGGGGGGACTGGTCAGACTCTCGTGCTTTGGAAAGATCACCTGGCTGCTGTGGGGTGCAGGGATTGCATTCAGGGAAGAGGGGAGACTGTCGTCCAGGTGAAAGAGGTGGCTGTTTGAACTGAGGCAGAGATTGAGAGTGGTTAAGTGCGGGAATGGGGGGCTGAGGGAGAGAAGAGAGCTGAGTTGGGGAACATTGCAGGAGAGTGGGGAAGGTTTGGGGTGGGGGAGGAAAGGGGTGCGGAGGTGAGCTCAGTCTCAACCCCCCAGCCGCTGCTGATCAGCCAGTGCCGGGGACTGCACCTGCCAGAGCCCCTTCTATGGCCTGCCTCTCTGGGGGCTTCCCAGAGTCATCGTGGCACAGCCCACCTTGTGTCCCCAGGTCCCTTCCCTGGGGACCCACCTGGGAACCATGCACCTGCCTTCTTGACGGTCCTTCTGGGTTCAGGGTTCTCTCTGTGTCCCTGAATCCAGAAACGGACCATGAGATTCAAAGACCTCAAGACGTGGGCCCTCCCTCTGTGTGTCTGAGCACTGTAGAATCAGACACACTTGGCCAAAAGGCTCTCCGGTACTCCCCTCACTATGCGACTGTGGAGGAGGCCTTGCTTTCCCCATCTGAAAAATGAGTTGGCTGCGGTCGGGGGTTCACATCAGCGCTTCCTTTTTCTAACAGGGCCCTTCTTGTCCTGCCTCCTTTACTCTCCTAAAATGAAATTCACAGATAATGTAACCCGCCTACACCATAATTCTTAAAAATTCCATATAATGTTTCAATTGTATTATAAAAAAGAAATGAAAGGGAAGGAACTCCTAAGTAACGTGCATTTCCCTGCGTAAGCTGAGGCACAGCCGCGCCAGGAGACGGGATGAAGTCGTCAGCTGCCTGCACCTGCGTGCGGCATCCCCGAACCGGCCAGCTACAGACACACAGACATCACAAGCTGAGTGACCGAGGGTGACGTGATTTTCTGAAATGGTGAACAACTCCTGGGCAAGTTCCAAACAAAACACAAGCCAGTCTTTCCTCAATTTACATGGTAGTTCCATTCCTGGAAAATTCAGTATATGTTAAGACCATGAAAAAGCTGTTTCTATGTAAGATGGAGCTATGTTCTAGGCATAGGTGACGAGGTTGCTCATTTACAGTTCTTTTAAGTATCTGGAAAGATATACAAAAGTTAGTGGAGAGCTGACCCTCCTTGGGGCCCATCCCTGACTCCTCCCCACTAAATGACAGTGACTTCCAGTCCTTGTGACCAACAGAAATTCCCCCAGTGATTTTCAGCATGCTCCCTGGGGTAGAACATACACCCTGGAGAGTCCCTGTTGCAGTGATGCCCCTTGGGCCTGGTGGGTGACAGTGCAGACTGGAACACTGGCTGTAGTTCCTCGACGAGGGCAGAGGAGGAGAGCAGAAAGGCTTCCTGGAGGACAGGCCCCGGGAGCTGTGTGGATTCAGATCTACCAAGGTCGTGAATTTTTTCAGAAGCCAAAGCAACTTCTATGACTTCTTCAGTAGGCTTTGCCAGCCTTTTGTGGCCTTAATACGAAACAAACCATCTTTTCCAGAGTCTGAAACTCTGATTCTCTCTGAGGGATGAGGAAAGGTTCCCTCTGCCTGCTCTGGGCTGCATCCCAAGATGCACCCTTTCCTGGAGGTCGAGGTGTCTTCCTGCAGGTGGTGGTATTTTCTCAGTCAAAACAACTGATCCTTCCCAGGGAGACCGGAGAGGGAGGATGGGGATTTTAACGCGCTGGCATCTCACATCCTACCCCACATTCCCCCAGCTGCCTGGAGCTGGGCATTTCTCCCTCTTGTTATGTCTTTCTTCTTGTTTCATATACTTTTGAGCACTTTGGGGGAATATTTCATCGGTTAGGGGGAAGAGCCAGCATGAACATAGGGGTTAATTAGCCTGATTTAAAGGGAAAGAGGTTTTTTTTCTTTTTTTAAGTCAAGCATGAAATAATAAATATATGCCTCACATAAACATTTATGGTCCTGTATTTACTGAAAAAAAAAGACAGATGGAATATGTTTGCCTTTGAGAAGTTTTTATAGATTCAACAGTCATTTCCTCTGAATTTCTTGTCATCCTATGACTCTTGGGCTGTTTGGAGCTTGGATAAAAAGTGGTTCTTGGTGATCATCACTTTTGCTCCCGGATGATTTGGACCAGCCAGGGTCGTCGTGCGTGGGCTCAGGGCACTCTAGGTAGTGGCAGGACTTCTGATTAGAGACATGTGGGATTTTACAATCCCAGAACCAGAGAATCTCCTCGTGTCTCATCTGTGACATCACAGAATCTTAGAACCGTAGTAATTGAAATGCGTAGCTTTCTAAAAATCTCAGAAGGAGAGAACTGTGGAATTTTAGAATCCCAGATGCATGGAAATTTCTCATTTTAAATTTTGGAATCTTGATGGCTCAGCATGAGAAAGTGTAGAAAGAGAATTTTAAGAGAGACCAGTTTATTAGCCCTCCGCCGCCCCCCCCCAATATATTTACATATGCTAAATACACATAATGCTTTCTTCAGCCAGCCCCTGGGTTCCCTCCCCACTCAGCCTGGAATCTCAGTCACTCCTGGGGAGTGGGGGGAGCACACTAGCAGTCATTTACAACCAATGTGGTGCAGCCTTTCAGCCTTTCCCAAGGATGGAGCTGGGAGGGGGAGGGGAGGAGTAGGAGGAGGGGGTGGGGAGGAGGACAGGCTAGGAGGCTGTGAGACAGCAGGGGGAGGGCAGAGGCTCCTCTTGAGGAGAGGAAGCCCTGAGTCCTGAGGACGTACTGGGCAGCGCATCTTTCGAATCAGTTCCCTTACCTCATGTGAACATGCCTATGTCCTTTAGGGCTGTTCTCTTCTGTAAGCCATTAAGAGGACAGGTACCCAGAGGTCCCCCGGGCTGGTGTCTGGGCGTGCTCACACGTACCCTGCCCCGGAAGTGCTTGTGGTGGGCTAGGAGGGAAGGGTATGCTGGAAGATGGTCTGTGCCATGTTAGGGACAGCCAACTCCATCTTGGGTCTATACTCAAGGATGGATTTTGGCACAGATTTTTATTAAAATAATAGAAAATATTTTGGAATGTGTAATACAGAGATTTTCAAAAGACATTATTTTAAAATTTGTGTAAGGTAAAATTCACATCACGTGTGAGTGTGAACAGTTCCATGAGTTTTGACAAATGCATAGTCATTACGTCAGGAGTGCAAACATCATTATAGTCAGCAATTGAGACAGTTCCCTCACCCCCCAAAGGAATGGCGAGTTTAGAAAACATTCCTATGATGAAGCCACCGCTCTCCCTGCATCATCTACTCTTTTCCTTCTAAGGTCTGTTTTCAACACAAAACTCAGATGTGATCCCACACCATAGGTGAGATCTGGTTGCTCCTGCTTTCCCCCTCTGATGGCTTCCTGATGCATCAGGGTAAAACCCAGATCCTCACCAGGACCTTCCCAAGACCCTGCCAGTCAGGTTCAGCTTGCTCATCACCTGTCCCTTTCACCCCTGCTCGATGGGCTACAGCCACCCCTGGACTTCTTGTGTTCCTACTCTGGAGAACACTCCTACCTCAGGGCCTTTGTACTTGCTGCTCTCTCTGTGGGAATGCTCTTCCTCCTGGTTCCACCTGGCTCTTTCCTTCTCTTAAGTTTCTGTGCAGACCCCTCAGAGACACCTGTCCTGACCATCTCCATCTCTGTATTTTCTAGTTTCTTACCCCTATTTTAATTCACAATGTTTATCTCTACCTGATATCGTAGGATATATTTGTGTGTTTGCCTTTGAAATTGTCTTCTTCTCTCTTAGCAGAATGAAAACACTGTGAGAATAGGGATTTATCTTCCTCATTCATCCCTGCATTCCTGGTGACTGGTACCTAGAACACTGCATTTCTGGTGCCTAGTGCCTGGTCCTGGCACATGGGCATTTAGTGTACATGTGTTAAGTGGGTGAAGGAGTTAATAGCATTTGATGTACATTTTGCATTTGATATTAAAGGAAATTTTGCATTTTTTTTTACAACCCAGGCTATTTTCATGTCTATGGAATTTTGAATCCTGCCCTTTCCATTGAATATACTTCTCATAAATATTTTCCCTTCTAATTAAAGCCTTTGATAAATCCAGCAAAACGTATCAGATGCCTCGTGATGAGGCAAATTCATATAAAACATGATTGGCCGTTGCCTCTGCCCTCCATCCCTTCTCTTCACAAATGGGGCTGTGAGATTGTTCATTTCTCTGGGGCTTGCAAGGCATGCTGGTCTTAGGAACTGACCGCCTCACAACCACATGAGACTTTCTCAGTTCCTTGTGTGCTGTGTATTTTGTGGTAAATGGGCTATTCCCAACATATCTAATAACTAAGAACTTTTTTCCCACATATTAGCTGGAAAACCACCAAAAGTATAATTTTTAAATTATGTAATAACATAACTCTGTACTTCTAACTAATTATAGTTTTTGCGCCACGCTATTGCATTATGGTGAGATTTTACTGTATCATGTTTAATGGGCACGTGAAATTTCTGAAGAACCTTACTGTAGTTTACCTAATAATTGTTGTATTATTAGATATACAGGCTGTCTCCTACTCTTTTCTGTTATAAACAACCCTGAAATGGTAAATTAAGAGATTTGTTTGTTTGTTTTAACAAGAATACCAGACTGGCGAGGGTACAGGGAAACAGGTATTTTCCTATACTGCTGATGGTATCAAATGATATATTCATATTCCTTTTGGAGAGCAATTTGAATTGCAGGTAGCTAAATTCTTAAAATTTTGCATGTCTTTTGATTCAGCCATCCCACATCTAGGAATTTGTCTTAAGGCTGTAAATATGGACGGACATGAAGACAGGTCTATAAGGACATTCATTACATGATGGTTTCTAGCTTTAAACTTTTCTAAACAGTCTTAATCCCAATTCTGGAGGCTAGGTTAAATAAAGTATGTACAACCATATGATGGAATACTAGACAGTCATTAAAATTATTTGCTGGAAGGGGCTTTTTACATTTGGCTATACCAAGTAAGTTTGTATAAAATATAAAAACCAACTGTTTGAAGACATCAGAGGACTACCAAGACATCCAGGGCTTGAGAAACCAACATTCTGAAGAGAAAAGAAACGCACTGATGTGGATTTGACACTCTGTACCACTTCTTCCTTTCAGGTATCTGCCAATTTGCAAGTAGTGTAGGACTAAGAGAGAGCTGAACAGCTTTCTACAACCTTACTTTGCTGGAGAGACAAAAATTGGAGTTTAGGGTTACCAAGATAGGCAGTTCTGGAAGGGCCAAGATTCCATGGAGACAGGAAGTGGCAAAATGCAAGCCTAACATTCAGTGTGTTGCTTTTCCTTTCAAAATATTTGTTGGTTCTTAAGTGGCTCAGGCTAAGTGGCTGAGAAATCAACAGAGTATGGCAGTTAAGAGGTTGAGAAGCTAAGCAGAGCTTTCAACAGCTTCAAGTTCTAGGAAGACACATACTGAAGTTTAGTGTCAACCAAGGAAGAGGAGCCCTGGCCTCCCAAGCTTTTAATTGGGACCCCTGAAGGGCAGCATCCTAGGAGAAAGGATGAGTAAGACATAGAGCTACTTTTACAAAGACTTAAGCCCAGCTTTAAAGCAGCTAAAACCTAAAGTGGATAAAGACGATCTTCCCCTCTTTTAACTACTTATAAAAAGCAAAAGAGGGGCGCCTCGGTGCTTAGCTGTTTAAGTGTCTGACTCTTGATTTGGGCTCAGGTCATGATCTTATGATTCATGAGATTGAGCCCTATGTCAGGCTCTGTGACAGTGTGGAGCCTGCTTAGGATTCTTTCTCTCTCTTCTCTCTCTGTCCCTCCCCTGGCTCACACAGACTCCCTCCCTACCCGCTCTCTCTCTCTCAAAATAAATAAACTTTTTTTTTTAAGAAACAAAAGGAAATTCTCTCTTAGGAAGATAACATCATCTGAGGCCTGTAAAAATTTCATACACAACATTGGGAATTTAGTCAAAAATTATCTGGGATACAAGGAAACAGGAGCAAGAGGGGGAGAATCATGATAAAAACAGATTCACAGGTAGTCCACATTTTGGGGTTATCAGACATAGCATTTAAAATAACTGTCATGAATATGTTTGAGAAAATAGAGAAATGGAGAACTTCAACATATCTGAAAGCTGTAAAAATCAATGAATTGGAAAATTAAAAGATACAATAAGCTTAAGGACTCAAAGGTGGATTTAATAGATTAGATATGGCTAAAGAGAAGATTAATGGATTGGAAAATAGATTAGTAGACAATATCTAGACTGAAGCTTGAGTTTAAAAAGATGGAATACAGAAAAGAGCATAAGAGGTTTATAGAACATGATGAGAAGGTCTAACATACATTGTTTCCCCAGGAATGTAGAGGAAAGATAATGGATAGAAGTAATATCCACAGTGATAATGGCCAGCAATTTACCAAAACTGACAGAAGACATCAAGCCACATATTTAAGAAGCCCTATGAACTTCAAGCAGAATAAATACAAAGAAATTCACATCTAGGGGTGCCTGGGTGGCTTAGTTGGTTAAGCGTCTGACTTTTGATTTTGACTCAGGTAATGATCTCACTGTTTGTGAGTTGGAGCCCCACACAAGCTCCTTGCTGAGAGTGCAGAGCCTTCTTGGGATTCTCTCTGTCCTCTCTCTTTGCCCCCCCCCCCAACTCACTCTCTCAAAATAAATAAATAAACTTAAAATAAAAGAAAATCACATCTAGGCACATCTTAGTCATAGTCAAACTGTTGAGAATGAAACATGAAGAGAAAACCTTAAAAATAGAGATGGGGGGCAATGTAGTATCTTGAAAGACTTAAAGATGACTTTTCAGCAAAAATGATGAACTCGAGAAGACAGTGGAATGAAACTGTAATGTACTGAAAGAAGGTGACCGCCAACCTAGAATTCTATACCCAGCAAAAATATCACTCAGAAGTAAAGGGGAAAAAAGAATATTTTTAGACAAACAAAAGTTGAGAGAATTCTTTGTCAGCAGACTTAACAATTTTTTAAATACCTTCATGTAGAAAGAAAATGACTCCCATATGGAACCAGTAGAAGGTAAAATATTTGAATAAATATAGATGATATAAAACATTGATAATGTCTGGTGAGGTTTAAAAATATATGTAGAATTAAAATACACACAAGAATAACTCAGCGAGAGAGCAAGAGAAAGAAAGTGTGTGTGTGTGTGTGTAGAGTCCTGAGGTTCTTGCCCTTTACAGGAGATAGTAAATATACTAGTCTGTATTAGACTGCATGCAATAAGTCTACGATGGAGACTATAATTGCTAGAAAACCACTAATAATAAAAGAATGTGTGTTTAGTAAGTTAATAGAGATAGAAACTGGTATGATAAAAAAAAATCCCTGATCTGAAAGAATGCAAGAGAGAAAAAGGATATAGAGTAGGTGGGACAAATAAAACACAAGTAGTAAGATTGTAGATTTAAAGCAAAATATAAGTTACTTACATTAAACGTAAATGGTATAAATGAACTACCCAACAACAAAAGTTGTCACAGTAGATAAGAATTATTTTCTAGAAGAATATTGTATTAGTAAGGATGCTTTTTGTTTTAAGTAACAGAAAACCCATTTGAGATAGGCTTAAAATTGTATTGGAACTTCACTCTTCACACAAAAAGTTCTTAGCACCACCAATGCTGTGATTTAGTGTCTCTTGGTTTATTGTTCTTGCCTTCCAACCAACTTCCCGTGGGAAGATAAGATAGCTCCCCCTAGCTGTCAGGGCCTCACGCCTCCTCACTTGCATGTAAGGGAGGAGAGGCTGCTCTTTCCCCAGTTGTCAACAGAAGTTCCAGGACTCTAGTTAAACCAACTTGCATTATGTGCCAATCACTGTGGCACTGTGGCTGGCAAGAGAACGTCATGCTGATTGGTTCAGGCTTCCACAGCCCCCTCTGGAGTGGGTTAATGAGAAAACAATGAGGCAAACACTCACATGGCGTCTACTGTGTGCCAGGGGTACTATCTATCGTAGGCATTTTACGTGTGGTATAGGAACCCATTTCAACTTCATAAACCGGCACAGAGATGTTAAATAGTTTGACCCAGACAAGGTCACAGCTAGTAAATGGAAAAACCAGGATTCAAACCTAGTTAGTTAGGCCCCAGAATCTGCATCCCACATGCTATCTATACTGAATCTCCTTCTCAAGCCCCATAGATATAGGAAGTATGGGACTCTGTTAAGGAATGAATACTATGTGTTATGGACTGGATGTTTGTGCTTCCCCAATCCATATGTTGAAAGCCTAACCCCCAGTATGACTGTAATTGGAGATGGGGCCTCTAAGGAAGTAATTCAGGGTAAATGAGGTCATAAGGGTAGGGCCTGATCCAATACAATTAGTGTCCTTAAAAGAAGAGATACCAGAGGGTATGTGCATTCACTCCCTCCCTCCTTCTTGCCCTCTCCTCTTCTCCTTCTCCTCCCTCTCTCTTTTCTTTCTCTTTCTCTTTTCTTTTTGCATACACTGAGGAAAGGCCATACGGAAGACATAGCGAGAAGACCACCATCTACAAGCCAGGGAGAGAGCTCTCACCAGATACCAAATCAGCAGGAATCTTGATCTTAGACTTCCTGCCTCCAGAATTGTGAGAAAATAAATGTCTATCGTTGAAGCCAGCCAGGCTGGGGTGTTTTGTTATGGCAGCCCAAGTGGACTAACACACTGGGGAAGCAATCACTGCATTGCCTCTAAATCCCTTCATGATGGGCAACAACATCAGGCCAATCCTGCCTTCCAAGTCCAAGAGAGCTGGGCTTGCATCTCCCGACTCCACCCTCTGCCAGCTGCGTGACCTTGGACAAGTCAGTTACTCTTGCTCTGGAAAATGGCATTGGTAATTCTGGCATGGAAAGAGCCTAGTACTTCTCAGGTTTCACTAGTCTGAGTTCCCGTAAATAAATCTAGCTTAGCTTTAAAGGGGGAGTTTATAGAGTTTGGGGGATGTGGGATAAGAGACGATGGGCAGCCATAAGCCCGGTGTGAGGCCTTGAGCATTAGGCTCTGCGGCTCCAGAAGCCCTGACAAGGTTACAGGCCCCCTGATGGCTGTGAATGCCCCAAGGTGGCTCCAGCGTGGGTGAGTGGGCCTTGGCTAGCTCATCCCACCTGGTCTGTGGACATGAGAATGAATCTGGCTGTGTGCCTTCCTGCTTCTCCTCTTTCAGAAGCCCCCACCTCCTGCTGTTTGCCAGACCTTTGGGTTTGGTGAGGAGAGGGAGGGGACAGTGCAGCCTGGTGAGGTCAAAGGGGTCCTGCAGGGTGGCAGTGCGGGCCCTGCTTCTGCTGTGTGTCCTGAGAGAACCACTCGCCCTTCCTGGGCCTGTGAAGTGGAGCTCTTGTCTCCCACTCTGTGGGATCTCTAGTGTTCCTCCTGCCCTGGCCTGGCACTCCCACTACTCAGAGGGGAAAGCTGAGGCTCAGAGAGGGGGCCAGGGCCCTGCTCTACCCTGACCGAGCCTGCAGAGCCCAGGCTCAGACTCAGGACCCCATTAGCCTGAAGTTGCCCTTCTTTGGCCATTAGTGCTCACTACTTGGGAACACGCATTTCTGTCCCAAGAGACACAGGTCACCCTGGAAGGCGATTACTCTATCTCCTCAGCCCGTCAAGAAAGTAAAACAGAGGGACCTTTTCTAGGGTGCTGCACCCACCGTGCCTCTAAATACATTAACTCATTTACTCCTCACTGCCTTTTTCTGGAGCTGGGATTCTTATCCCTGTTTTACATATGAAGAAACTGGGGCTCGGAAGGGTGAGGTAGGTCATCTAGGGTCACGTAACCAGAAAATTCAGGGTAGGGCCAGGGCTTCAATCTGGGTGGATGTGTCACAAAAACAAGTGACAGTGACAGTCCTTCCAGCCACCCACCTTCCCAGGGTTTCCAGGCACCTCCTGCGGGCCCAGCCGTGTGCTAGGAATGAGGGGAATATCTCCAAGGGGGCCTTGGTGTCTAAAGAACCTTACTGTGTGACCAAGATAAGCCTGTCCTTCATCTAGGTTCATGTTTTCTGTATGTGAAGTAAGTTGGACAAAATCATGTCTCAGGAGGCATTGACATTTAGCAACTCTGGGGTTCCACAACTCTTGTCCTGAAGGTTTTTATAGACTTGTGGGGGAGGCAGGGTTCTAACTGCACTTAAAAGCATCGGTGTGGTAGTACAGAGTGGTGTAATCTTGATTTTGTGGTGACATGGTGGAGATTTAGAAATAAAATATTTCAAGTACTTGGCATGCGCTGGGTGTGCATAAAGTACACCTTGAATGGTAGCTGTTCACAGAGACTGCTGTGAGCTGAGGTAGGGGAGCTCGGAGGGCAGGGAATATCCTGGAAGGAGATGCACTACTCCCAAGCTCTGAGGGCCCAGAGGAGTTTGGGAGGTGTCAGGCTGTCCTCACTGGGTGGGTGAGGATGTGTGCAGCATAGCAGCAAAGCACTATGGGAGTGCAAGGTAACGCCCAAGTGGAGGGATGAGCCCAGGCTGTGAGGGCCCCCCATCCAGGCCAAAGGGACTTCATTTATTGAATGCCTGCAAGGGGCCAGCCCTGCATTCAGTATTTTCCAGGGGTTTTCACATCAACTCCACCTTCTAAAAATCTCCCCATATTACAGATGCAAGAAGGTGCGATGGTTTCATATTTGAATCTCTGTCTGCAAAAACCCTACCTCTAAATGCTGCATGAGCTCAGGGGTTAGCAGATTACAGCCCCAGAATCAATGAGCTGTTTTTCTAGATAAAATTTTATTGAAACAAAGCCCCATTCATTCAGTTACATATTGTCTGCAGCTCCTTTTCACTGTTGAGTAGTTGTGGCAGACTGTGACCTGCAAAACCTACAATTTTTGCTGCTTTGCCCTTTTTTAGAAAACATTTGTTAGAGTAAAAATGTTTGCTAGACTAGATAGCTGAGTCAGAAGATTCAGTGTATGTCTGAGCCCTACACTTGCTGTGTGAGCTTAGGCAAATTGCTTGCCCCCTCTGAGCCTGCCCAGCCAACTCTTGACGGTTGTGGTGAAGGTCATAGGTGATGGCTGCAAAATGTTTTCTATACTGTGAAGTGTGGTACCCTATCGCCAGCCTGGCACCTGGTGGACACTAAAACTCTGCTTGTTGGTGAACGAGGAACAGTCATTGTGCAGGCCTTCCTAGACCCAGCTGCTGGCTGCTCCTGGGACCGCAAGGAGGTGGCATCTGGGCCTGAGATGCTGAATGCATCATTGTTCTTCTTGTGCAGACTTGGCAGGTTTGAGCATAAATTAAAATTCTTGTGGGGAGTCACCTTATATGTGGTACCACTTTATAGCCAAGTCATTACGGTAATTTGCAAAACTCTCTGGTGTGTAACTGGAGTCATTTGCTTCAGATTTGCTGGCTGTGACCTCATTCAGGCTGCCCGGTCCTGCATTTGGTGACCCTTGAGTCTTGGAGACTTGTCCTGAGTCTGGCCTCAGGGTTAGCCAGACCTGACATTCTGGGGCTAGAATACAGGGGCTTTGCCTCCCTCATGGATAAATAGGAGAAGAAAATGATTATTGTTATCATCCTCATTTCTTTTCAAGTGCTGTGAGCTAGGCACCATGCCAAAGGCATTGTGTCCAAAATCTCGTGTGATTGTCCTCACAACCTTGTGAGTAGCTGTTAGCACCATTTTACAGATGAGAAAACAGAGACTTAAAGAGGAAACTAAACCAAACCCTTACCTAGTCCCGGGGGTGCCATCCAGGCTGTGCTGTGGATTTGCTGTCTGACCAAGGCAGGTCCTTTCCTTCTCTGAGCCTCAATTTCTTCATCTGTTCATTAAATGAGTGGGCAGTCGGTTCCAGCCCTAACATTCTAGAATTTCTCCCTAACTTATAAAAGCGAATATAGGACTTCCTCACCCTCCAAGTCTCCAGTGAAGCTTCATTTACATGGAAACCAGGTCCAGGATCTGCTCTTGGCTCCAGTGGCACAGAGAGAGACATGGCTGCGGGCACAGCCCTTCCCAGGGCACCTCCCTCCCCCAGCCTGCCTCAGGGCAGCAGGGCCAATGTGCCCTTCTCATTCCCCTGCCTGTGCAGGAAAAGACTCTGCCCTTGCTCCCTGGAGATGAAGAGTGAGCAGGGGTGGTTCTTGGGATGCCTTTGGGGACGGAGAAGCAAGATACCAGTAGGTGGGAGGGCAGTGGGAGGCCCCCTGGCTGACTGGGACCCGTGGTGGGCAGTGGTAACAGCATCTCTGGGACACACATTATAGTCTATGGTTTAATTTCCAGCCTTTGAGAAAGCAGGTGGCCCAGGGAAGGGTCTGGCATGGGCTTTGGGAGACCTGGGTTTGGGCCCCGACTGTGCCAGCAGTTGCCACGAGACCTGGGACAGTGGCTTGCCAGCTCTGATGCTCCCCTCCCTCTGCGAGTTAGGGAGGCTGATGCATTTATCCAGAGTGTTGTGAGGGTCACACAAGACAAGGGCTTGGATGGGCTTGGAGCCCTAAACAGTGCCAAACTGTGACCTGAGGGGCTCCTTCTTTCCTCCCTCCAAGAGCCGGCTTCTTTGTTTATTGTAGGAAGACATCTTACATATCCAGTGGAGAAGAAGCCAACGGGCCTTAATTATTTGTCGGGTAATAACTGTTTTTTCCCACGGAGGTGATGGGTTTGCATCTCAGCAATGCCCTTTACTCCCTGTGTGACTTTGGGTAAACCACTAGACCTCTCTGAGCCTTCATGTGCTTGTCTGTAGATGGAGTGGTCCTATCCTATGACAAAGACTGAAGTTCAGGAGCCATTGGAATGGTTGTACTTTGACTTCCCCCAAGACTCCCCAAACATGATCTTCATTGGAGTCAAAGATGGGGATGCCTGTGTGGGGGTCCTCAGTTGTTCATCGGTTGGCTGAGAAGCAGCAGGACTGAACTCAAGCTTTGAAGTCTGAGAGAGCTGGGTTTGAACTGTGACCCCCACCTCTTATTCCCGAGCCTGGTCAGGGGCACTTAATCTCTCCAAACCTCAGTTTTTCTCATCTGAAAAATGGTTCCTTGAAGGGAACCATGTGCCTCATGCCTAGGAGGGGCTTGATAAGCGCTGGGCTCCCCGGCACCTTTCTGGGGGCCCACCTTCCATCGCTCCACACATCCTCCTTAAGTGAAGGGAGGGTAAGCAACCCAGAGGCCCCCAGTGGGTCTGGTGGGTTTTTGGAGGAAGCTCAGAACCACCTCCCCAACCCAAAGACTGGGAGAAAGACCCTGGCAAAACAGCCCCGTGTGATGATTAAGCTTTCTTTGCTCCAAATGCTATTAATGGTCATAAAATTATCCACAGTTTTCTGAGGCCCAGGCCCAGGGTCTGCCTCAATGGGACAATAAAATCGCATGCAGAAACGATTTGGAAAAGGGAGAGACCGCCAAGCAGAGCTGGGGCTAAACGAGCGGCAGCCTGCTCTCATTAGCTCAGGCCATTCACATTTGTTACCAGGGATTTCTTTTTAATTAAAAAACAACCAAGTTATTAAAAAATAGGCTTGTGAGCGGCTGGCCCAGCAGCAGCCGGAGCCAGCGGGAGTGAGTGTTCCTCGCAGCAGGAATGAGCCCAGGGAAGGTGACAGGCGCTTCTGAGCAAATCTTCATGCGTGCCCTCTCCAGCAGGCTCGCCTGTGCTTGGGAATGCAGAGGCTCAGCTGAGCCCCTCCTCGGCCCTGGGAGCATTGCTTCCGGGCTGCAAACTGCAATGTGCTCGGCAGGTGGATGCCTGGAACCTGTCAGAGCTGTAGGCACTCGGCAAGTTAGCACGGAGGCTCCAGCCCCCCTTCGGGTTGGGCGAGGATTAGGGTTGGGTGAGGTGGATCCTTGAGGATGGGGTTGCATTTTTGTCTAAGAGGCTACTTTTTGTCACGTAACGATTCAGAATTGGGGTTTGGGTGCGACAGACCTGAGCCAGAGATCCAGCCCAGACTCTTACTAGCTGTGTGATCTCGGGCAAGTGACATAAGCTCCCTGAGCCTCTGCTTCCGCTGTGCCTCTCCTCATCCTCAGTCTCGGCGGCTAAAATCAGGACCTGGGGGCAGCTCCCTGCTCATCTTAACGGCTTGTCTTGCTCAGAGTTGACCGTACTGGACAATACCTGGGCCTGCTAATAATGCTTTATCATAGGGGCGCCTGGGTGGCTCAGCCGGTTAAGCGTCCGATTTCGGCTCAGGTCATGATCTCACGGCTCGTGAGTTTGAGCCCCGAGTCAGGCTCCATGCCGACAGCTCGGAGCCTGGAGCCTGCTTCGGATTCTGTGTCTCCCTCCCTCTGTCCCACCCCTGCCAGTATTCTGTCTCTTTCTCTCAAAAATAAATAAAACATTAAATAAAAAAGAATAATGCTTTATCACATCTGTAGGACACTTCATGCTTTTCAGAGTGCTGTTTGACCATGAGAACAATTTCCATTCCTGGAGCTCACCCACTAGGTGCCAGCACTGTGCTGGGGGCTTTGCACCTCAGCTCTCAAAACCTCACAGCCATCTCTGGAGAGCTGGGAGCGGAGGGTCAGCCTCGGGGAGGGATGTGTCCAAGGCACAGACTTGGTTAGGGGCGGTCGGGGCTCACCCCGAGGTCCATCAGGCTCCAAAGGCCGTGTCTTGTCCTCCTTAGGGTTATGGCTGCCAGGTGACAGGACAGAAAGACTGAGAAGATAGCTTCCAGATTAACCCTCCTCGTGCTGTAGAAGAGAACGCTGAGGCCCAGAGAGAGGAAGTAGCTTCTAACAACTGCCTAACAGTTTTGTTACACTGTGTACAGTTTTTTTTTTTTCCAGAGTTTTCATATCTTCTCCCTCAATTAGTCTTCATAAAAACCCAGTAGCTGGGCAAGGCGGGGCATGTGACAGTGAGGCTGTCAAAGAACCGTGGAGAATCGTGACGTGGTGCAGTTTGGGGAATAACGTAGATTGAGTTTTGGTGAGAACAAGAACAGATGCTGTTGAGCGAGCACCTGCTCCGGGACGTACGGACATCAGAGCTGCTCACCCGGCCTGCCCGGCAGCGCAGCCCCAGCATGCATCCGTGCACCTTGTCACATGAGCGCTCGGTGACCAACGTGAGGGTCATAGATGGTTACGTTCCAGGAGGCAGGAGCTCGTCTGCCTGGTTTGCCACTGTTTCCTGCACCTGGCAGGGTGTTGGTACGTCGTCAGGGCTCAGCGCTTGTGTCAGGGTCCTTCGACTACTGGAGCTCGGCATCCGCATCTAAGTATTGGGGATTTTATTCCCGATCCTGCTGCTGATTATGGAAATTAAATAAGGGATCCCCAGTGCTTTGAATGCAGCAGGGGTTCAGTTAGTGTGCTCTGTCCCACGCTGTGCCCCGGAGACTGCCCTCTCCCTGCACCCCTCTGCATGCTGTCTCCACTCACGTTGTCTCCTCTTCCTGTCTTTCTTTGCACAGTGAACGGGAGCTACGGCCACTGCACGCCAGGCTCGGAGAAGAGCCTGCTGGACCTGGACCTTGTGGAGGGCCCTGGCCCCACCTGCCGCCAGGGCCTTTTCCTCCCCGCGGGCACCCCACCACCCCGGGGCCACCCCCCAGCCTGCGAGAGGCTCCTGCACTTCCCCCACCCTAGCAGGTAGGTGCTCTATCCTCGCCCATCAGCTGCCTTCTGCGGACACTTCCTGAAGGTCAAGGACCTCACCTGGTCTGCCCGGTTGTGGGATACGCAGGGGAACTGTTGCATGGGAGGGCCGGGGACCAGCCAGAGCCCGGTAGCACAGTGGTGGCTGCCTGGTCTAGGCCTTGAACCTCTTGCGTCGCGTTGCCTCATGAGAGACGGAGATGGTTTTCTTGGGGTGTCTTTCCCCATTGCGGAAGCCGAGGTGGCTTTTCACAGAGAATCAGTAATTTCAGAAGAGGACGATGCATGGTGGGATGGGGATGGAAAACCCAGCTCAGGGTTTGTGTGCACTGTGCTGTCCAAACCCTGGACTACTCCTGGAGGGAGGGGCTCCTCCGCCTGGGGCCATCTCCTGCCCCAGGAGGCCATACCTCGCAGAGCCCTCCTGCCAGGTGACCTTCATTCAGTGCTTGCACATCTCCAGTGACGTCCACTTGTGGACAGATGTTGTATCAGATTGCGTATTAGGCTGGAATCTGCCTCCTGGGGTCCCAGCGGTGCCTCTGTGCCCTCTGGTTTGTGACCTCTGACAGGCAGAGGTCAACCGCCGGCAGGCCGCTGTTCCCATAGCTCAGCCCCAGGGCCTGCACCTCACCGCCTGGGCATGCTGGCCGAGGCCTGCTTCACAGATAAGAGATGCTAAAACCTGGCCCAGTTGCCTGTTCGCAATTCATTCTCTTATCATTTATTATGTGCTGTGCACCGGGCACTGTAGGATGCTGGAGATGCCTTGGCAAAAGAAGCGGAGGGGCGCCTGGGTGGCTCAGTCGGTTAAGCGGCCGACTTTGGCTCAGGTCATGATCTCGCGGTCCGTGAGTTCGAGCCCCGTGTCGGGCTCTGCGCTGACCGCTCAGAGCCTGGAGCCTGTTTCCGATTCTGTGTCTCCCTCTCTCTCTGACCCTCCCCCGTTCATGCTCTGTCTCTCTCTGTCTCAAAAATAAATAAACGTTAAAAAAAAAAAAGAAGAAGCAGAGAGCTCCTCAGTGGCGTTGACGGTCCAATAAGAGCTTCAGGTGAGAGATATTACTAAATAGCAGGATGCTTATTCTTCCACACGGAGCCCTGTTTTTTTTGTTTTTTTTTTTTAGCATATAGAATCCCTGTGGCCTTCATTGGTATTAGTGAGACTTCTGATTTCTAGGAGTGTGTTAGTCTGCTTGGGCTGCCCTAGCAAAACACCACAGCCTGGGTTGTTAAAACAACAGAAGTGTATTTCTCACAGTGGTGGAGGCTGGAAGTCTGAGGTCATGGTGTCCCCTCAGGCTTCTCTCCTTGGCTTGCAGACGGCCACCTTCCTCACATGGCCTTTCCTTTGTTTGCACGCCCTTCGTCTTCTAAGGATGCTAATCATATTGGATTAGGGCCTCACCCTTACAACCTCATTTAACCTCATTTACCTCCCCAAAGGCCCTGGCTTCAAAGTCCATCCCACTGGGGGTTAGGATTTCAGCATGGGATTTTTGGAGGGACGCGACTGAGTACGTAACAAGGAGCCAGCATCTTTTCGACTTCGAGCCGCGTGTTGGTCGGTGACAGGCCAGTGCGTTTATCTGCTTGATTATTCACTGATGCTCCCCCAGCAGCATCTGGTTTCTCCAGGGAAGTTCTTCCTATCTCAGGGTAGAAGCTATGCTAACTTAGGGAAAGCTAAAGCAGGTGGAATTTTTCTTTTATTTATTTTGATACAGATGATCCAAAACATTTGTCATTTTGAGTGTCATTTTGACGATTTAGAGCCTGTACCTAGAACCCCACATACGCATTGATCTGAGGGGCTGCCATTTCTTCTGCTGATGTGACAGCATCATACCCCCTCATTTTCCTGAAGCAACAGAGGGCTCTAGCCCCTGTCCCACATCCAGTTGGATCCTCTCCCTTCTTCCTCCCATTGGACTGCCTTATGTTAGGGACCCCTCCCCTCCCTCCGTACTGCCCCCTTCCTGTTCCCTGGCTCCTTGACCCACTGCTTGGGTTCTGGGAGGCCTTCTTGCCGCCAGCCCAGCTTGCTTGCTTGCTTGCTTGCTTGCTTGCTTTTTTTTTTTTTTTGCTTTCTTAATTTTTTAATGTTTTTATTTTATTTTTGAAAGAGACAGAATGTGAGTGGGGGAGGGGCAGAGAGAGAGGGAGACACAGAATCCAAAGCAGGCTCCAGGCTCTTAGCTATCAGCACGGAGCCTGATGCGGGGCTTGAACTCACGAGCCACGAGATCATGACCTGAGCCGAAGTTTGGATGCTTAACTGATTGAGCCACCCAGGCACCCCGGGCCCAGCTTTCTAATACTAATAAAAATGGCTTCCGCTTTCTGAGTGCCTGAAATGTGCTTGTGCACATCTCTCATTTAATTCTCGCTGCTAATGAGTGACAATCCTGGAGTACTTGCTATGTGCCACACACATACTAGGCCAAGCACTCTTCATGTTGTTAGCTCACTCAATTCTCGTCTGCCAGAGGGTGGGGAAATTGAGGTTAGAGAGGCCACAAAACCAGCCTGAGGTCACCCAGCAAGTGGTGAGAGTATTAAGTAATGTCAGCGATACCTTGATTTTGTCATTTCTGTGCTAAAAATGACTACCCACCACGGCTGTTGTCAAGAGAATGTATTCGTACATGCAGTTTGAGATCTAGCCCCATCACTGGCTTTCTGGGTAACCCCAGGCAGGATGCTACTCTTTCTGGGCCTTGTTGCCTTACCTGTAAGGTGAGGATAGGAACACAGAGTGCACAGGCCGCCAGTAGTGTGGGAAGGCGCCCTGTGATCTGGCCGCTGCCTACCCACCCATCACGTTGGCCTCCTGGCTTTGGGACCCGTGGGCTGCACACTTTCCCACCTTCATGCCTCAGCCTTCAGAACTCCCCCTTGATTGCTTATGTTTGCCAGAACTCTGTCCGCCTCTTAGCAGAGTTTAAATGTTCCCATGAGAGCCGGTCCTCGGTCTCCCCTGTGAGAAGGGAAGCTTCTCGAGGGCAGGGAACTGGTTTATGAAACATCTCGTGTCCTCAGCATCACAGAGCACAGAGGGAAAAGCCTGCAGAGCGACCTCACTGGCCCCTAGCCCAGGCTGTAGCCCCTGAACCAAAGGGTGCATGGACCCCATGAGATCCAAAGACACCCTCCTTTCCGCTTGAACCTCTGCCCGAGAAACACTAGTTTTCCCAATTTCAGCAGCTCCCTTCCAGGGACCAGGATGACAGACAGAGTTGGAGTTCTTGATACTCACAACATTGAAGCTGCCAGGAAACGTAATGGTCATCAAATTACATCATTTTATATAAGAGGAAGCTGGGGCCCCTGGCAGTACATTGTTGTGGGAAAATCCCAGGCTTCTGATTCAGACAATCTAGGTTCAGATTCCTGCTCTAACACTAACTGCCTCTGAGGGCTTGGGCAAGTTGCTTCAGTTTTCCGAAGTATAAAACAGATGGTGGTCTCTCCCCCGAAGAATTCAGTTATGCATTCGGCAGATACCACGCATCGGTTCTGCTGGGGTCGGGTTGCGTGGGACAGCCTTCAGGAAGGTTCCTGGCATGCAGGGCTGCTCAGCAGTTGTTTGCTCTGTCTAGGGACCCCTGCTCACAGTTTCCAGAGATGTGATGGGAGTTGTCTGGGGAACCCAGGGCTCAGAGGCAGAGCAGGGCAGGAATCGCTGCTGGCCTTCCAGGGACTGAGGGACCCACGAGGACAAGCAGGGGGCTGTCTCAGCTAGCATTTGGAGCCAGGAGACACCACAGCCTGAGCTGTCCCCTCCCCACCCGATGCTCATAGGTGCTATAACTGTTCTCTTGATTGCTTCTCCTGTTCTCTTCTGCTGATTATTTAGCCTGATGCTAAGCTGGGTTTTTTTAATGTTTATGTATTTGTTTTGAGAGAGAGCGCGAGCAGGGAGAGAGGCAGAGAGAGGGGGGGAGAGAGAGAATCCCACGCAGGCTCTGTGCTGTCAGCGTAGAGACCAATGTGGGGCCCAGTCCCACGAACCACGAGATCATGACCTGAGCTGAAATCAAGAGTTGGACGCTTGGGGCGCCTGGGTGGCTCAGTCAGTTAAGCATCTGACTTCGGCTCAGGTCATGATCTCACGGTTCGTGAGTTCGAGCCCTGTATCAGGCTCCATGCAGAGAGCTCAGAGCCTGGAGCCTGCTTTGGATTCTGTATCTCCCTCTCTCTCTGCCCTCCCTTGCTTGTTCTCTGTCTCTCTCTCTCTGTCTCTCTCTCAAAAATAAATAAACATTAAAAGAAAAGAAAGAGTTGGATACTTAACCCACTGAGCCACCCAGGCACCCCCTTGATGCTGTCTTTAAAGGGATTATTCCCAACAGATGCTTACCTGGGGCCCACCCCTGCCACGCCCAGGATGACAACCATATGGAAAACAGCTATGCTTTAATTTTTTTAAGGTTCACAAAGTCACAACTTTCATATCAGCTCTTTAAGCTCCTCAGAGCTTTCTGCTGGCAGTGGTGGCCCAGCGTCCCAAGGCTTGGGGAAGGGGGGAATGTGCATCTGCTGTCCACCTTGGAGTGCAGGATCCTTCTGATTCCATCTGGTGGCCAAGCTCTGGGCAGGGAAGGGAGGTCTTTTCTGGGTGAGGCAGATAATTATTGGTCAAGTGTAGCTGAGAAACAGAAGGGCCTTCCCACAAGCCTTTATCCGGGGAGTGCTTCGGGTCTACAGTGAAGAAACGCACACCTCCAGGAGAAGGGGAGCCCGGCTCCTGGCCCAAGCCCCATCACTGGCTTGCTGCTCCTGACTGTGGGCAAGCCCTGTGCCTTCTTGGCTCCTTTCTTGTCTGTGGAGTCATGAGGTTGGAGCCCATGCTCTCTGAGGGCCTCTGGGCTCTGCCTCCCTGTCTCCCCTGCCCCTTCGTTCCTTCCCCTCCTCCTGAGTAGTGCTGGGGCTGCTGCAGCTGCAGGGAGCCAGAGACAGAGGGCCTGGGGCTGCCGGGCAGCTTGGAGCACAGGGACAGGTGATGACCCCACAGCCCGTCTGCAAAGAGTTCCAGAACACTGGCGGTGATATGGCGGTCATGAAGGCACCATTCACCCTGCTGTCCCCCTTTCCAGAGGACTGTCACGGCACCTGCCGTCCCACTTGGTCCTGGTACCCACCCTCTGAGGTAGTGAGGGTTAGTCCTTGCTTCGCAGGTGAGGAAACTGAGGCTCAGGCCCAAGGACACATGGCATGTCCTAGTCAGGACAGTGGGCCCATCGGCAGGCTTCCTGTTCTGCCCAGCCAGCCAAGGGGCTTCTCTGACCCTTCATCTACATCCCCTTGCTGGTGGCTGGAGGCCCTGGTGCCTCTATCTGCACTTACTTGTCCTGCGTTTGGGAAAGGGCCTCTCTACGAATGTGTGCGCCACATGCCTAAGGAAGACAGCACCACGTGCAGCCCTGCGCGTCACACCGTAGTCACGCTCGGGAGAAGAACGTGCGATCAGGAAAGGGGCCCAGAGTGCCTTGCCCAGCTTTGTGCAGCTGGGAGTGGCCGAGCCTGGTCTCAGACCCCGGTCTCCCACCTCCCCCGAGCTGCCCTCCCAGCCTGCCCGCCCATAGCCTTACCCCAGAATTGAGTTTCATGTGGTCACAGTGTCTGGGCTTGAAACCTGGGACCACCCCACCTGGCTTTTCCTCCGTCATTCCTAGGATGCCCCCTGTCGTCGTGACTTGTGTTTCAGACCCCCAACTTACTGATATTCACTGTGGAAAAGACAGACTGCTTGGGGCAAAATGTCACATAATTAACATTTCTAGAAATTAACAAAGATTACAAAAATTAAGAAAGATCTAAGGGACAAATAGGCAGAATTTAAAACATACTGGACCTGGGGTTCTTGGGTGGCTCAGTCGGTTAAGCATCCGACTTCGGCTCAGGTCATGATCTTGTGGTCCCTGGGTTTGAGTGCCACGTCGTGCTCTGTGTTGACAGCTCAGAGCCTGGAGCCTGCTTTGGATTCTGTGTCTCCCTCTCTCTCTGCCCCTCCCCCACTCATGCTCTATCAAAAATAAACATAAAAAAATTTTTTTAATTAAAAATAAAACATACTGGACCTGGATGTCCCTCAAAATGACCGCCTCAGCCTCCTTCCTCCAGAACTCACTAGAAGGTCACAGGGAGAAGGTCAGGGGAGACCCTAGGGAAGCCTCAGCAATTGGACAGGATGGCATCTGGGGCTGGAGAGGTAAAAGGATGAAACGGTGGTCTTTCCTGGCATCCTTTTCAGACCTCTTCCCTTTCTGGAACCTCTCTCCAGCCCCTCCCCTTTTTCTCTCCCCCATATTCTTTCCTGCTGACCACATCCAGCCTCTGCTTTCTCTCTCCCTCTGCCTCCAGCCCTCAACCTTCACTCCTGCTCTGGGCTTCTCCATCCTTTGGTCCCAGGTTCCCTGCTGTCTCCTGCCCGGGTCTCCCCACTGTGAAGTGCCCACCCTCTCACAGCTTCTCTGGTCACTGTCTTTCAGGTCGCCCAGACCCCAGGCCACGTATGTGAATGGTGGCCTTCCGGCCACACAGCACATCAAGCAGGAGTCCCTGCCTGACTACCGGGCCATGACGGAAGCTCGCACACCCCTGTCTGCTCACTGCCGGGCCCCGCCAGCCACTGGCCTGCACTCGGATCTGGACCTGCCGGGCCGAGGCCTCGCCAACCCTGCACCTTCCTGCTACCTTCTGGGCAGTGAACCCAGCTCTGGCCTGGGCCCCCAGCCCGAGGCCCACCTCCCCGAGGGTGGCCTGAAGCGCTGCTGCCTCCTGGGCCTGCCCTCCACCTCTGCAGCCTCCCCCTCCCCCTGCGCTTCCTCCGATGTCGCCTCCATCATCCGCTCTTCCCAGACGGCTCTGGTCACCTGCGTGAATGGACTCCGGAGCCCCCCTCTGCCGGGAGACCCGGGGGGGCCCCCCAAGCGAGCCCGGCCTGGCCCTGCAACCACAGAGAGCCACGAGGGTGGCTTGCAACTTGAAGCCTGCCGGAAAGCGGGCTTCCTGAAGCAGGAGCCTGCGGATGAGTTCTCAGATCTCTTTGGGCCTCCCCAGCAAGGCCTGCCGCCCCCCTACCCCGTGTCTCAGTTGCCGCCCGGCTCGGGCCTCGGAGGCCTGGGTCTGGGCCTGGTGGGCAGGGGGGTGGCCGGACGGCAGGCATGCCGCTGGGTGGACTGCTGTGCGGCCTATGAGCAGCAGGAGGAGCTGGTACGGCACATCGAGAAGAGCCACATTGACCAGCGCAAGGGCGAGGACTTCACCTGCTTCTGGGCGGGCTGCGTGCGCCGCTACAAGCCCTTCAATGCCCGCTATAAGCTGCTCATCCACATGAGGGTGCACTCGGGTGAGAAGCCCAACAAATGCATGGTGAGTTCCCACGGCCACCAGGCCGTGCCCCTGCCTGGCCAAGCAGAGCAGCCCCCACCTCCGTGCTAGGAGTGGCCTACCGGGGGCTCCTTCCCTGGGGGCTGGCTGAGATCCCCTGCGGTCGAGGAGGGGAAGGATCAGTGCTGTGGATGTGGTCATTGGTCAAGATAATCAGGGCCCCTGTCACCGGGAATCTTTGGCTCCTCTGCTCACCGGGTGCCCTTCCCCCACCCCAGGGCACATGACCTGGTCAAACACACTTGTTCAGGTGGTGACAACACACACTCTGAAGTCAGAGCAGGCCTGGCCACCTTCTGTATTACACACAGATGCTCAATGTCTCACCCACCACTGGTCGGGCAGCCTTCCCAGGGAGGCTCTCCGGGCCTTGGAGCGGCCCACAGGCTTGGCTTCCTCCAAGGAGCACTGTGTCCTCACAGGCATCTGGCTTGAGAGCTTGGGTCCCTGGAGCAGGTTTGGAGGTAAGGGGAGGGGTAACAGATAAGGCCCTGGATGGCACCTGCAGTGCCATGGCTGGGGTTGAGCCTGAGGTTTCCAGGGAAACACACACACACACACACACACACACACACACTAACAGTGGGCACCGAGGCCTCCAGCCCTTCTCACTGGTCATTTCTGTATTATGCTCTCACGGTGGTAGAAATCCCTAACAGTCTTAGTCCCTGATACCCTCCACCGAGCTGCTGTGCCTAACCCCAAGGCCCAGCTACCCCACCGGGAGAGGCTCCCACCTGGGAGTGGAGAGTCTGGAGGAGCCACCCAGTCTTCTAAGGCCCAACTCCATCTTCCAGCCACTGGGGCGTTGGTGAGGCAGAAGAGAAAGCAGCATGTCTGGTCTGCAAGGCCAGCGTCATAGCCGACGTCAGGTTCCCCCACACGTGCATGCTGTCACTGATGCTGGGCCCCTCTTCATGAAGCCCTCAGTCTGGGATGGAGTGCCCCTCTGTCCCTGCTCAAGGCCCAGGGTAGTATTTACAGGGGCCGGGGGAGGAGGAAGCTTTGGCAACCAGCAGTATAAACTCCACCTTCCTGGGACCCGGTGGTCACCCTTGGGGCCCCATCTGCTTGTGGAGCTGTGGCCTGGGCATCCAGCTAGACCAGCTTATTCAGCTCAAGGGGGCCGGTTCTTGAAGAGGAGGAGGAGAGGCAGTGAACAGCCTCTGCAAAAGGACAGCCTCAGATTAGGAGGGAGCCTGCGGTTGGCGTATTAGTGTTGTGGGGAGAGGCTGAGCTGGGCAGGCTGAGGATTTGACTTCATCGTGTGCCTTGGGGCTAAAGCCATGCTGGGAAGGGCTTGGGGGCCGGGCCAGTCCCGGGCATGCCCCTGTTCCTCTGGGGTGTTGTAACACAAGTCTTGCTGAAAGGCATGCCTCCCCCACTCTCCCCGCCGCCCATCTCTGGAAGGAGATGACCAGCAGACTACTGGAAGACAGAGGGTACCGTCTCTGAGACCCTGGAGCTGACAGCTGTTGAACGGCGGTCCCTGATGTCTTCTTTCCTGTGGGGGATCCTCCTGTCTGTGGGGGCCGGGGCGGAGGCCCAAACCCTGGCGTGGTGCGGTCCGGGGCCTCCGCCCACCAGGGCCCCTTGTGTGGAATTACGGCATCCAGTAGTGCCCGTTCTGGACGGCAGGGACCTTGAGATAATCTAGCCTTCCCTGCCCATTTGCTGGGAAACAGAGGCCTCGTAATTGGGTCAGAGAGGCCCAGCTTACTCAGTGCGGTCTGGGGATCTTTCTCTACGGTTCTTTTTCCTGGGCCTTCCAGGATCTCATTTGGTTCAACGGACTCCACAGAACACTGGCTTACACCTGGCTCGTGCCTGTCTCCGGCGACCCAGACGTAGACTTTCCAAGGTCTTTGCCTGCAGGCAGTTGTGGTCAGCAAGGGGTGGGAGATGGGTGTGGACAGGTTCTGGATGGAGTTTGCATAGACCCAAGGACAGGAGGCCCACAAGGGCTTCGTGGAGGAGGTGACTTTCAAGCTGACATTTAAATCTTTACAAAAACCCTGTAAAACCAAGGTTTTACAGATGAAGAAACAAGCGCTCAGTGGTGTCCAGCCGGCCTTCTCCCTGCTACTATGAGAACACTTTATCTTGCCTCCTGAGGGGTTTAGGATTTTGATGATAACACCAACAAGCAGTCTCTGAGTGTTGACTGTGTGCAGAAGTCATTCTAAGTGATAACTCCATGCAATCCCGGGAGCAGTTCTACAGGGTGGAAACTATTAACTCCCATTTTACAGATGAGGAAACTGAGGTTCAGAAAGATTGCTGAATTTGCCCCACGTCACACAGCTAGTTAGGAGCACACAGTAACAACAACAATAATAACAGAGACTGCTAATCATCGTGGTAATAATAGTGACAACAGTAAAAATAACTTGCCTGAGGTTACACAGCTAGTAACCGTTAGCGTGAAATCTGAACCCACATCTTTCTAAATTGTGATGCTTTTGTTTGTGTAGATTGTCCCGTTACACTCCTCATTCTCTGGGGTCCTCGGGCCAGCCTTGCTGGGTGCCATCATCTGGAGTGGTGGGAGAGACCTCCTCTGAACATCTCCCTGCCTGCCGTGGGAGCGCTCCCCCTTCCTGTGATGCTGGTGCAGTAGGTGACCCAGGGGAAGGGGCAGGCCCCAGCCCGCACCCAAATAAGTACAGTCTCCCTTCCCTGTAAAATTATTAATTTCTCATGACAGGCCTCTGCTACCATGTGCTGTAATAGACAAAGGAATTTTGGGCCCAGATCCTCTGGAGAACAGGAAATAGATGAGACACTTTGATTGAAGAGTAAATGGCCCACTAAAATAGCAGTTAATCCTTTTATTATCTTTCCAGCAGCCGTTTCCACAGTTCTTTCATGAGGTAAGCCTTCCCCGCCCCATCCAACTGTACCACTCCGGTCCCTGCCAGCTGGTTTACATTTAGCCCGCGGAGCCTCCGCTCACGCACCAGGCAGGCCCGGAGGCGCGGCGAGGAGCCGGCTGCCCTCTGCCCAGGTTCTCAGGTCCGCCCCGGGATCGGGCCTCGGCTGGCGGGGGCCCCCGGGGTAGGCCGCGCCATCCATCCCCCCCGCCCCCCAGCTCTGCCCTCTCCCCGGCCCGTCCACGCCATCCAGAGGAAGCTCCCTAATCTCTTTGCAATATCCTGTTATGTTTCTTATGTTGTCCGAGTTGTCTTAGCCTTATTAAATTTGGGGTTTCATCTGCATTAGGATAGCGAGGATACGTCCAACCCAAATACTGCCGCGACGCCTCGAAGACGTTAACTTTGAAAAGATTAATTTCTTGCTTTCTTAGGTTGGCTCTCCCAGACAGTTGGAATCCTGATTGTCTGAGACTGCAGAAATTAGCGGGCTGTGTAGTTTGCTTTCCTCCCCATCAAGAAAAAGAGAGGCAGAGTGAAAAAGGAAAACCTTTCATAACCTTGGGTTTCATAAAATAACAATAATAATGACAGCAATTCCTGCCTTTGTGAAGAGCTTTAACCGAAGCCGTGAGTGCAGTGTGGACGGTATGTGTAGGCAGGTCTGGAGTCACACAAACCCAGTTCCCTCCTGGGCCAGCCACGTAGCAGCTGTGTGACATCAGGCAGGTGACTTAGCCTCTCTGAACCATAGTACATTTGGTGGTAAAATGGAATGATAATCGTACCTCCCTTTTAGGAGTTTTGTCATGAGGGTTTAAAGAGATGACACAGGGAAGTGCTTCGTTAGTTCTCTCATCCCCCATCATGCTCCGTCACGTCGACCATCTCAGGAGATTAATACTGTAGCCCTGAGAGTTACAACAGGATCATTTGTGGCTATCTTACAGATGAAGAAACCCAAAAGAGCCAGTCAGTAGTGGAGCTTGGACTTGAGGTCAGCCAGTTCCAGCGGCCTTCACTGTGGGTGAGGTGGACAAGGCCGTCACCCATGCCGGTGGCCGGGTCAGGTGTCTGCCAGCAATGTGGAGCACCTGCTCTGTGCCAGACGGTGTCTGCTCCGGGTGACTGGAGCTAGAAGGGGAAACTGGGGTGGGGACATAGGGAGGAGGCTCTGGTCCCTGCCTTCCCAGGCCCGGTGTGCGGCTGGAGGCTGGGCTCACGTCCTGCCTGGGTTCCCCTGGTAGCTGCACCTGCTCTGGCCGCTGGTCTCCATCCCTTACACCCCTCTCCACCACTGGACCTGGCACCAGGGAAATACAGCCCACTGAAAGCCGAGCATGATTGGTTGGCCGTAACCAGCCAGGGAATCAGACACGAGCCACCTGGCTGGGCCTTTTGGGACGGCCTTGCCCACCTCCTAGAAGGGCCAGCCTGGGCCAAAGCTTCTCTCCTTTCCCATAATCCTGGGGCTTCCGGCTCTCCCTTTTGGCTTTGCCTCAGTCCCCTAACCCCTGAGAAACAAAACGCAGGGTGCTGGAAGAGGTGAGGGAGGCGGAAGGAGGTGCTCTTGGCTGAGACGCCGAGATTCTAATACCCGGGCCCAGGGCTAGCCATGTCCTAGTCCATCTTCAGAAAACCACTGGTCAAAACGCTGAGGCCCAGAGAGGCCAGATCAGGTTCCAGGGTCACACAGTCGGCCAAGTGGCCGGGCACAGCTACACATCAGATTTGCCCACCTGCCCGGCCAGGCTGTGTGTTGGGAGTCAGAGAGAATCTTGACTGGCGGTGAGATCATATCTCATTGGAAGTCCTCAGGGAGAAGAGAACTAATACATTCTGAGGTATGCTAGGTACAGCCACGCATCACCATGCCCATTCTTTCAGGAGAAATTGACGTTCACGGAGGAAATGGCTTGCTCTTTGTCACCCGGCTCAGCTGCCTGGGCCACTCCACGGGCCACACGGCCCCCCACCCACCTGCCTTTGCTCAGCCTCTTCCACACAGAGGCGAGTCGGTGCTTCTTAAACCACAATGAGTGGGTCCCTGGGCATTGCTCCCCCCGTGCCCCACGTCCTGAGACTGGCCCCGTGGGTTGGGCATGTTTCTGGGCCAGCGGACACCCCTGACTCACGTCAACATCTCCAACTCATTCTCGGGAATTTTCCTAGAGCCCAAAATGCATGCGCAGGTGGGTCTTCCGTCCATCTTCATCGTTACGGAGAAGAGACAGGGAAGACAGATCCTGAGAGGACAGTGAGGGGCCCAGGATCCCACAGCAAATGGGGCAGCTTCAGTGGACAGGGAGTTTCCTGAAGGGGCTAGTAACCAAAAGTTGGGGAAAGTTAGACCGTGGGGAAAGTGACCGCAGATGAGGGAAGAGTCCTTCCCAGAAACACTTGCCTCACCCAAAAGATGGGTGCCCCCGTGTGCTCAGCCTCATGCTGAGCTGGGGGTCCTGAGACAAAGATGAGGTGATAACGAGACTTCTGGCACCTTGGGGAGGACACCAGCCACCCTTGAGTCTCATGCTGTTATTGCTGGATGAAGGAGGGAGGGGAGCCAGACGCTGAGGATTTGAGGCCTGGCTGCATAACCTTGTCTAAGTCAGTCAAGGCGGCTGGAACATTATTGGGAATTTTTCAGCTTATATAGGGCTTCCACACAGGCATTCCTCAGAGTGGAGGAATAATTCCTGGGGACTGGATCATTATCCCCATTTTACAGATAGGGAAAGGGTAGTCGGGTCCATGCCCCAGTTTAGGTCTCAAGTGCATCATAGGGTGAGATTTGAACCCAGGTCTCAGCCTGACTCCAGAGACTGTATGCTAGCTGTGACCTCAAGCCGCTTCCCAGGCAGAGGACCATCAGTCTGCCTGTAAATATGAAGAAAATATCCAGATTTGAAACTCATTTCAGCAAGCTGTCAAGGAGCACGCACCTCCTGTATGCCAGGCCCTGGTGGACCCAGGGGTCACAGAAGGGAATCAAAGCCAGCTTTGGTCTGGGGGAGGCTTTGTTAAGCAGAGAAAACCAATAGACGCTTGCATTTTTGCATTTAACTGTTTTCCCACACGAATCCCCACCCCACCCCACCCCCGCCCCCACCACCTTGAGAGCCTGTCTCAGGCCCCCTGCCCTGCTGATATGATGACTCCTTTGTTCTATCTTGGATGAGAGGGCCCTTGTGGGATGAGGGGGGAGACATTTCACCTTCTTTAAAATAAATAAATAAGTCACCCAAAGACAAGCTTACTTTCTGGTGAGCTAAAAAGCTACAAAGTGGAGCATGGTTTAAAACCCCTGCCCTTGAAAATCCTGCTGTAAATGAGCACGGAGAGGTCAAGCTGGCCCAACCAGCTTAGGTGACAAGTCCACCCACTTTGGAAATGGGGTCTGAGTGTCACTTTGTTCTCAGGTGGGAAGGGTCTGGGTAGAAAGACCTTTCTAGGCAAAGGAAGCTTTTAAGTTGGCATGCAGATGTGCCCTTTTCAATGACCGCGACTGGGGTGCCTCCTGGGATCATAGCAGTTCTCGTGTCTACTTATTATCAGGCGGGAAACCCGAAGCCCAGAGAAGGTGCAGAGTGGCCCATTGTCACCCAGCAAGTTAATGGTAGCCGTGGGATGCCTGCTTTATTTCTCCCTGCCCTGAGGTTTCCTCTGCAACCGAACTCCTAGAGAGTCTTGGCACACTCCAGCTCCTTTCACTCCTCTGGGCCTTGGCTTTTGCTGGTCTCTCTGTCTAGAATACCTTTCCTAGCCCAGCAAACTCCTAACCATCCTTCAGAACCCAGTCCAATGTCCCCTCCTCTGCTTCCCCCCTTTCCATGCCTCCTGCTCTCCCCACACATATTGCCCCACGTAGAGCAACATTTCCTGGTATGGCCAAGTGTCTTGGGGACCGTGTGCCCTCTGATGTCTGGCTCAGCCTTGAGGCAGAGGGGCTAAGCCTGCCCTCTGGTGCAGAGGCTCTGACCAGCTCTGTGCATGAAGCAGCCTGGACACTGTCCTCCAGAGCAGTTTCCAGTGAAGTCACAAGATGGGCAGGGCCCTAAAGATGGGCACGTCCACCCTCTAGTCTGGTGCTTAAAGTTTTTCTGCAAGAAAGTCTGAACTTGACACGTGGCTTTGCTACCTGACAGCCTGTGACCGTGTGTGAGTAACCCGGCTTCTGTAAGGCTTTGCGTTCTTACCTGTGAAGTGGAGGGAGCAGGACAGCTGGGAGGCTCCCATGAGATGCCGTATGTGAGGTGCTTCGGCAGTGCTTGGCACATAGTAGATGCACAGCAGATAGTTGAGACTGTTGTGGGCAGGTTGTATTAGGAAAAGAGAAAAGGGAGAGTCTGAAACGGATAGTAGCTATGCAGTCGTGAACATCCCCATAGGAACAGAAAGGGCTGGTGTAAGTCCCAGCTTGGTCACCGACTGGCTGTGTGACCTTGGCTGTGCTGAGCCTCAGCTTCCTGAGCTGTGAAATGGGATAATGTCTAGGACTCTGTGTTCAGTGGGAGCCCAGTTTACACTAGTGCCTTCCTTTTTACCCTCTTGGACCCAACGCTCCAGCTCCACAGAACTTGGCTCAAACTGGGCTGCCTCCCTTTCTCCTCTAGTTTGTAAAAATCAAACTCAGGGGACTTCCTAAGGAGAGGCTTCCTAGAAGCTCTGGCCTTGTGATTGGGTCAGAGCCCTGTACAGGAGGAGAAACTGAGGCCCCCGATGGAAATGACTTGCCTGGGGGAAGGGAGAAGAACTGGAGGCAGGTGTGGGGGCTCATCCCAGCTCTCCTGCGCACTAGCTGTGTAACCTCGGGCAAGTCATTTCGCTCCCCAGTCTCTGCTTCTGTGTCTGTAAAGTGAGGGCTCTGATGCTCGCCCCAGAAGAGTGTCTGTGAGAGCCAGAGGGGCCGTGATCTACAAACCGCAGAGCGCCCTTCAGGAGGGAGCCAGCTGGGTTCCCGACCCCCAGGCCTCAGAGGACACAGGCACCCTCATAGGCGTGTTCCTCCCAGATAAGCCTTCCATCAGGCGTGGTGCTGGTTAGCCGCAGGCTCCCCAAATGCAGTTCCTAGCCTGCAGCTCTCCAGGGCCTCCTTCCTCCCTGCACCACAGCCCACCCTCCTCACTTCCACCTCCACGGCCCCATCCAGTTCCCCACCCCCACCCCTACCTCATCCCCATCCCTGCCCACCCCCTTCTGCCTTATTTAAATTCTGAGTCAGGAATCCGTGAGCCAAGTGGAGGCCTAACCAGCCCTGGGACCTCAAACAAGCCACGTGGCCTCTGGGAGCCTCAGTTTCCTGTGTGTGTGTACAGGGGAGACAGTTGTGAGATTAAATGAGATCATGCATGTGGAGCACTTACCTCATGCCTGGCAAATACTTGGCACTTGAAAACAGGAGCCCTTGTTCTTTTTTCTTTCTTTTTTTTTTTTTTTTTTTGAGTCATCAAACCCAAGGTCTCGCTCGCATCCTAGGAGCACCAAACTTGAGGGTATGGGAACGCTGGCCAAGTTTTGTGAACTCAGCACTGCTTTATGGAATATGAAAAAAATTAAGGATAAAAAAAACACAACCTTCTGAATTGAATTTAAAATAATAAAAGGGGGGAAAAAAGCTTTTTAATTTAATGTAAATGGCATTGAAATGATTGTCTTATTAGAATGAGAAAGTCAGATAAAATCAACAGTGACTCTAAGAAAGTGTCCAGACCATGTTTTCTGAGAGGAACATCCTGGAAATGGTAAACTTCATGATTGAGCCTTAATAGGCGCTGTCTCCACTGGATGGCAGATGGGTTAGCTGAGCTGACTTCCCGTGCCTCACTTGGACTGCCACAGTGATGGACCTCAGGATCCTGCCCTCATCTGTGAGACGGGTCATGGTCTCACCACCCTGTGGCCTCAGTCACCGAGGACACTCTAAGACCCGGGAGACTCAAGACTCCTTACCTGTGCCCCTCCCTCAGGAGAGAGCCTTGTGCTGTCTGTGTTGTCTCTTTCCTCACCCCTGCCAACCCTTCACCAGCTTTATTGACACCCATACCGTGGCAGGTTTGATGCTAGAAGCGTGGGGTGCAGCGTCAGTAAGGAATGGTGAAGGAATTAACAGAAGAGGGAGAAGGCTTCCCCTCAGGATGTCATGAGAGCTGGGCTTTGAAGGGTGTGTAGGAGCTTTTGAAGGGTGTGTACGAGGAAAGGCTTTTCAGGGAAAGGGAACAACACATGCAAAAGTTTTGAGATGTGACAGTCTCGGCCCTCGGGGGGAACATAGGTGTCTCCTTGTGCTTGGGGTGTGTTACCTGCACGGCGCTGGGAGCAGAAATGGTAGTTGGAATTGGACCATAAGGGGCGTCCAAGTTCAGTATCGGGAGCTTGGCCTGTGCCCTGAGGGAAGTGGAGGGAGTGGTGGAAAGGTTCTGAGCAGGAGAGCAACGCAGTGAGTGTTAACATGGAGAAGAACGCTGGGCATGCGGTGGGTACACAGTCCTCGGAGGGGGAGTGACAGCAGGCAGATGAGGACACGGAGGCAGGAGAGAGCCTTCTTTCCCGGGTCCACCCGCGCAGCCCAGGTCAACTGTGACCCCCAGCCAGCAGAGCTTGGCTGTCAGCCAGGGCCTGGGCACCGCGGGCCAGGCCGGCTCAGCCCAGCAAGCCATGCAGGGGCACTGTGTCCGTAAGGTTGGGTAACCGAGCTCAACTCCCTTTGGAAGCAGCGTCCAGCACATTCACCAGTGGGAAATGGGAAAGGCATTTCCCATAATGTGGCTCTGTAAAGTTTGCACAACTGTTCTTTGTTTTCCGTCCATCCCCACAATAAATCTTCCTCCACTGCCAGGACCGGGGCCTCCGTGGTCTGTAAGTGATTACAGCACCGAATGGTGCAGCACTGCCTCCTCACGATCGTTCTTCTGACGTGGGTAGTGATAAAATGGGAGCCCATCACTGGGACTCTGTGGCTTTGTACGTGGCGATTTCCAAATAGCTAGGAGGTGGCCTCCTGAAGGGGCACAGCCCACGCCTGCCCTCCACGTGCCGACCCCCTGGACGAGTCTGTCACATGAGCCCGAGAGGGCAGACATGCACAGGAGTACCGGACTGTGCATTTCTTGCAGATGGGACAGTGGGACTGGAGGTTTCTGCAGGCCTGTGCATTCCTGTGGGCAAGACTGGGAAGTCTCTGCTGGGCCCGGCACCCAGTGAGTGTTCGATGAACCATCCACCAGCCTCTTTGTTTTATCAGAGCTGAAACGCATAGGGTTTTGAGCTGAAGGTAACATTTGCACCTTCCCAGGGCCCTGGGATGCAGAGTTTTGGTGGGTTGTTCCCGTGCAGGACCCCGGGAATGCACAGGGCAGTGGCAGAATCCGTTTTACAGTGAGGTCACTGAAATCCAGAGCTTCTGCCCCCTGGCCAGATGTCCCATCTGGGACTCCGCCTCATGTCCCCGGCTCCCTGCTCTGTGATCTTCCCACTGCCCACAATTGCCTCTGTACCCCCATTTAACCATAAGTCCGTGCTTCCCAGAATCTTCTGAACCCACGTTTCAGGAGTCCTTTTGGCCTGTGGGGTCATTTCTGACCAGGTTTAGTTGCCAATGGTCACAATAGCAATTGGAAGTCAAGAGGGCTTGGCTCCAGGGAGAAAAATGAGTCTGCCATTCTCAGATATTTCCTGGAGGTCCTCCTCCCCTTCCAAACCCTGCTCCCTGCTCCCATTCCTTCTCCCCAGGCATCCAGGGGAAGAGGAGGTGGTTCACTGAGGCTGTGAGTCCCAAGGCCTGTTTGTACTCTTGCTGTTTGCTTATGTGGACACAGGCCTGTAGAGAGGATTTGGCTCAATGAGGGTCACAGGGCAAAGGAAGGAGAGCTCAGCTCCCTCGCCTCCCAGCCCGGTGCCCGTCCCACGCCACAGAGTCACTAACTGTTGAGAACCTACTACGCGCCAGGCCCCCGTGTTGAGGGCTTTTGTGCACTGTCTCCGTCTGTACCATCTTTCCCTCCTGTATCCTGAAAGAACACAGGCTTGTGTTGCGTTTGCACCAGGGCATCTCATCGGATGCTGCCCGCAATCCCTGCAGCACCCTCTGACGGATGGGGACCTGATGACCCGCTAGAGGTCACACAGCGGGAGATGACTTGCGGCTTGTGCAGCTCATGCCTGTCAGCATCACCTTCCCCTCCCGACAGGGTCTGGTTTGTGAAGCACTGCCCAGCAGGCTCCAGGGAGACTCTAGCTGGCAGTAGGTGTCAAAGCTCACACCTCTTTACGTGCTCTGGGAAAGCATGATGATTGATCACTGGGGGTGTCAGGCCCCGAGGAAGCCTGGCTTCCCTGCAGAAGCCCGCAGGCATGCTCTTCCCCTGCCTGCCCCCACGCTTTACTTTCTTCAAGCACACAGAGCCACCTGGCCTTGGGACCTCACTTTCTTCACCTGGGTGATTGAACTTTGTTTAGTTCAAAGCTCTTAGGACTCAGGACCCTGATTTGGTCAGTAGAGGTGGAGCATGGCCCACGAGTTCAGAGCTCAAACTGGGAAAGTCACGAGACCCCTTTGGGCCCTCAGTGTTCCCATCTGCAAAATGGGAGGCTAAGTCTCCAGGACTTCTAAAGATCCTTTGGACTCAGATGTTCACATATCCATCTTTATCATCCCGGGGGGAGGAAGGAGAGGGAATACAAAGAAAGGGCAAGTGTGGGGGCCCCCAGTGAGCCCTCTGGTCTCAGTTCCTTCCACGCTTTGCTCTGCTCCAGCCACCCGGCTCCTGACTATTCCTCCAACATGCCAAGTTCATTCCTTCCTCAGGCTTTTCGCTTGGCAGTTCCCTGTGCCCCAAATACTCTTGCCCAGCCCACCTCTGCCCACTCGGTCTCTGCCCCCACGTGCAGCAGCTGCCCACTAACTCGGTCTCCACAGGTTCTGCCGTTATGACCGTGGGCCCAGAGCTGGAGGAGAACAATTTTGTATTAATTGATGACCAAAACGGATTACAGCCAAGAATGCGACAAGGGAAACGATTAAACTACCCAAAAGCAGCTACTTGAAAGTGTGAGGAAGGAAGGAAAGTGGTATTTGTTAGGAATGTGCTCTCCTCCAGATACCAGGTTCATGTTTTCTCAGTAAACTTTTGATGTTGGCTTTAGTGCCCCATTCTATGGATAAGCAGACTGTAGCTCAGAGAAGTTAAGTGCTGGGGTATCAGCCCCTGGCCTCCCACTGCTCCAGCTTACTCTCTGCATCCACACAGTTTTCTGTAATCAAGCATGAGCTGATTATTCCTTGTTTTCATTGAGCTCACCCCAGGGAACCCCTAACAAGGAATCTTAATTCGTTACTGGGACTCCTCAAAAGCAATCACATGGAATCTGGGCTTTTCATGGATCTGGAGCTGATCCTTCCAGTTAACCTGCACTGGATGGCAGGGAGGGGGTGCTGGATCAAGAATCAGCACCATGAGTCCAAGGACTCTTCATGTCCCACTGTCCTGGCTTCTACGTGCAAAAAGATAGCTGGCCTCACAGCTTAGGGTGGCCTTGCAGGCGTCAGAGGAAGGAAGAGGTTGGGGGACAGCTGCCTGGAGCTCCAGACCTGAGAAGGGGTGCAGGAACCAGGTCAGGATGGAGGGGCTCTGCAGCTCATGACTGCATACACCAGGACAGAAAAGAACGTGGGGAGGTCTTACAGCCAGGAAGAGTCAGACTTGAATCCAGGTAAGCCTGCAGGTGGAACCACTCCTTGGAGAGATCTAGACCCTGCCCTCAAGGCTCCTGGAATCCAGGTTCCAGGTCCAAGGCCTTGCCTGACCCCTAATTTACCATGACCTTGGCTGGGTAAGCTGTTTGCTGGTTCTGGCCCCAGTTGCCACCTCTGTTGAGTGGGAATGATAATCCTGCCTTATCTGGGTGCAATTGCTTAGGGTTCTTTGCTCCATATCATCCTCATAATGACTTCATGTCTTTGAGAACATTGCCCCATCTTCACAGGAAGGACGCAGGGGCCTGAACAAGCAGGGTGGTCAGCAGAGGGTCACACACGGGGCCACAGTCTTGCCCAGAATCACACAGCAGGTCAGCAGCCTTGGCCAGAGTCCTACAGCAGGTTAACAGCCAGTCCCAGGGTCACACAGTGGGTCCACAGCCAGGCCCAGGGTCACACAGTGGGTCTGCAGCCAGGCCTAGGGTCGCACAGTTGGTCCGAAGCCAGGCCCAGGGTCACACAGTGGGTCCGCATCCAGGCCCAGGGTCACACAGTGGGTCCGCAGCCAGGCCCAGGGTCACACAGTGGGTCTGCAGCCAGGCCTAGGGTCGCACAGTTGGTCTGAAGCCAGGCCCGGGGTCACACAGTGGGTCCGCATCCAGGCCCAGGGTCACACAGTGGGTCTGCAGTCATGCCCAAGGCAAGGTATTCCCCTGCCATACCTGTCCTTTGAGTTCTGTCAGCTGTTGTGCCCAGGGATTATATGGTGTCTCTCAGCCCAACCCTGCTGCTGCTGCTGCTGCTGCTGCTGCCCGCACAGTGAGCCCAGCCCAAGAGCTGGGGGAAGACGAGGTGTGGTCCTGAGACCTGAGGAACAGAGGGTCTGCCGCCTGCAGTCAACACCTCTGTCAGGAAGTTCTCGGCTCGTGCCTTCAAAGCGCCAGTCTTTAATTGTCTCCACATTGTGAACCCAGGAAGGTTTGTCCTGACAAGTGGTTGGTGAAATCAGCCAGGAGATCCCCCTCCCACAGCTTTTCAAGAGCTGTCTGAGGTGGTTACCGAAGGGTATAAATTAGATTCACCTGGCAAGGCCCCACTTCCCTCTGGAATATTCGTAAAAACGCTCCCATTGGATCCTGTCAGACAGAGAAGCATGGATTAGGCCTGGGCCCCCAGGAAGTTGGGCAAGTGAGAAGTAGGAGCTTCCTGTATTCCCTGGTGAGGTGGTAAAGTGAACAGGGCCTCACCATGGCATTTGCCAACCCCAGCACTTCTGGCTTCAGCTTCTCCCTCCATAAAAACACTAAAAACTACATTTTATGATGGCATTGGCATAAAGACACATATTCGTATTATGTATTAAAACATTTTCTTTGACCTAGAAGTTCCTTTTTTTTTTTCTTCCTATTTTAAATTAAAACATTTTCACGAGGCCCTGAAAATTTTGTGGACTCTCGCCACTGTGCCTGAATGCCCAATGGATAAGTCAACCCAAAAGCCAAGCCCTGCAGAGGCTGGAAACGCTTGAAGTATGATCCATGCCTCGCCTTTCCCCTTCCTTCCTTGGGCTTCAGCTGCATCCTCTGTAAAGAGGAATAGATAGAGGAAACACCAGAAATCCTGTTGTGATGTTCTAGTCTCTTCCCTTCTATTCTAGTCCATCTTTTTTTCTTTATCATCGAGTTCTTGGCTTCCATTAAGGATTCATGGACATTTACAATAAAAGATCTATATGTAGTTAAACTGACAGTGAGAGAAAAGGATGTAAATACATGAAAAACCCAAGTTCGTTTAGTTATTGTGTGTTTTCTTGGAGCTTCCTAGAAGCCAAGGCAAAGAAGGCAACTTGCTGAATTGCAGAATTCTGGCTGGCTGGGAAAGGAAACAAACCAGCCAGCTTGTGTATTGGGACCGGTTCTTTGTGCTCTCAGATCCTTTTGAGGCAATGGTGAGAGTCACCTGGATTAAATGGCTGGAGGAAGGCTGTTGAATTGATTGTTGATAATGCAGAGTCACTGAACAAAACAGTAGACCTTATTTTCACCAATAACTTTGCTAACATTCTTTGAGAAAAGCCGAGGCAAGTAAATACTGGCAGTGAAGGTACCTTACTTGTGTTCTCTAGTCTGTGTCCTGCTTTTAGTCTGTCCATCCCCCTTTTGCGGATGAAGAAACTGAGGCTCAGAGAAGTTAAGTAACTTGGCCCTGATCATCCAGCGGGACCTGAATTCTATGGCAAGTGGCCTTTCTCTGCAGATGTCACGCTTTACTACTTGGGGCATACTCGGTCCCTTCCTCGAGGTGCTCATAGCCTAAGGGGGCTCTATGGATCTTAAAATGAGGGTAACATTGTGTGCTGTGTGCTCTGAGGGAGCTCAGGGGGCTTGGGGGGCTAGGAAAAGGAGTAGCTATCAGCCTGGGCCTAGGGGAAGGCAGAGTCAGAATAGCATCATGGAGGAGGTGAGAGAGGGCATCCCAGGAGGTGGTGCTAGCATGGGCCAGGACATGAGATGGTGACACCTTGGTCAGAGCTGTGGCAGAGTGGAGAGAGGCGGCTGCTCTGGCCGTAATGAGCCCTGTGTCCCCCCTCGCCCCCCCACCCCCTAGAATTTATCGGCAGGCCCTTGTGAGCACAGACCATCTGTCTAAGGAAAGAGGAGCAAGGCCTGCAAGCAGGGAGCCTCCACCTGCTTCTCTAAGAGACCTCTGTGCTCTAGCTGCAGGGCCAAAGCTGTAGCAGGACATCCCAGTGGCCTGGCCTTTCTCTAGTCTCCCTCAGGCCACCGGAATATCGCTTCCTCCTTTGTGGAAGGCATAAGGGCCCTCCCTGTTCACACCTTCACCTCCCACACTGAGGACTCTTCAGTGTGGGGGAAACTGGGCTGCCAGTCAAACCAGCACATCTGTCAGCTACAGAAATGATTGGCTCTGAGAGATACCCAGGAGAGACGGTGGGCAGAAAAGGATGAAGCTGTTAAACGAGGGATTGGTGCTTCACACTGGCCTGGGATCATCGAGAGGATGCTGGTACAGCCTTAGCAGCACAAGAGAGGAGGGTGTGAGCCGGTTGGGTCCATGCTGAGTAGGGAAGTGCCAGCCGGAGAGTCCCTGGGGTTGGGGTGTGCAAGAAGATGGGCGTCATCAGCCTGGGGGCCGACCTGGTCAGTGATATGGGAGGGGCTGGAGTGAGCCTATCGGCCTTTACAGGATGGGGGAGGCCAAGGCCAGGGGGAGAGAGGTAAGGCGTTTGGGTGGTAGGGTAGAGCAGGGTGGTTGGTTGAAGAGCCAAGTGATGAACTTGGTTTCAAGAGAGAGAATCTTGGACTTGCTGGAAGTTGGATGAGACAGGCTGGAGGAGAGCAGGGGAGTTTTGGAGAGGCGGAGAGGGGCGTAGGAGGGAAACTGTGCACTGGGCTGGGTGGCTCCGACAGAGGAGCCGAGTCCATGCAGGCAAAGCTCATCTGTGGATTTGCCCCAAGAGTGGGGTGATGCTGGGCAGTAGCCGAGAAGCTTGGGAAGACAGTGAGAGGCATCTGAGCTGGGCAGGGAGGGAGATGGAGATCCAAGAAACCAGGACAGACAGGAGGCCCGTGGGTGAGCTAGTTGGAAGGAAAGGTAGCCGTGGTAACAATGCTTGAGCATTTTACATGTGTCATCTTAAACTGGGAGAGACATGTTATTACCTCTCTGTTGTGGATGAGAAGACTGAGGCACAGAGAGGTTAGGTAACTTACCCATGGTCACACAGTGCCAGAGCTAAGTTTGTCCCTGCAGTCTGGGGCTACACTCAGACTCCCACTCAGATGTGCAAGTCTGCAGCCGGCACCCAAAATGTGGTGGGGAGAGGAGGCGCGTTTGAGGTGAGCAGAGGAGGGAGGATTGGGGACCCAAGACCAGCGCAGGGAGTCACTAAGATGAGGCCCTGGGCCAGGGAGCGAGCCTGAACTGGGAAAGAGGGACTTTGCTGAGTATGGAGGGGGAGGTGCCCAGGGACCACTTCTCTAGGAGCCAGGGAGGAAAGGGGGTGGGCGTCCAGAAGGTTGGGAAGGAACAGTGGCCGTCCAAAATGAAGAGGCAGAGAAAAGTGGGCTGTTCCCACTGAGAGAGCTTGGTGGAGTCACAGGGGACAGCGAGGGCAGTGTGGCCGTGTGGGTTGTCTTGCCTAGTGAATCGGCTGGATCACATAGTATGGGATGCTTTGGGTTGTTCACTCACCTGGGCCCTCTTGGATTCTCATCCACCCCCTACTGACTGGGCTGGCCTGTTCTCCAGGAAGAGATAGCAGTGGGCCGGGGTACCTCTTCATTCTGCTGGGATAAGGGGAGTCCTCTGTGCATCAGCTCCTGCGCCGTCCCCAGTGCCTTGGGCAGGTGCATGGGCCGGCTCAGAGCAGCTTCTGTGTGTGTCCATTCACCGCCATGTGCCTGCTCTGCGCCTGCTTTGTGCTGAGTATTTTCCACACAGCATGGAGTCCTGCCCTGGAGATGCTCATGGTTAGAGGGGGGACAGACAAGGGCCCAAGTTACTAGACCCTGTGATGAATTCCCCTGGAGGAAAATAAATGGGAACCGAGAGGAGAAGATTTAATCCAGGGGGAAGAGGCTTCTGGAAGAGAGCTAGGTAAGAATTATCCAGATGCAAAAGGATGGGAAGGGTGTCCCAAGGACAGGGAACAGCATGGAGATGAGAGCTGCAAGTGACTCAGAACATGGAATGGGGGAGAGGTGAGTAGGGCCATATCAGAGGACCTCATGTGTCAGATGGAGGAGCCCAGGCTTTGCCTACAGGGCTGCAGAGACCCGAGAGTAGGTTGGAGCAGGAGGGGCATGAGGTGTGTGTGAACATACACGTGTATACGCTTCTTGTGCCTCACGAGAGCCAACATCCAGACGGTCATGCCAGGCCACTAACCAAACTCTCTGCCCCACTCTTGTTAATTAATAGGTAACGACTTGATTTTGGAGGCTTCTCCAAGAACGTAGTGTCTTTGGTTGCGGTTTCTCAGGGTTTAATAAACCCTTTTCTCCAGATTTATATAGGCTGCTGGAGAACACTGTGCTTGCAAGCAGTTTTCCAACTTGGCCCAAGAACCCTCGGTGCCGGGCCAGGGTGTCCAGCGAGGAACCCTTATGAGATGTCAGGGCCAGACAGGGCCGCCTGCATTGCGCCTGGAGTAATTGCACTGTGTGTCTAGAGAGGCCCTTCAAAGGAGCCCGAGCTTTGGGTCAGGTGGGCATCCCCCCTCCTGCGGGCCTGAGGTCAATCCCTGGCTGCACTCAGTTCTCCTTTTAACTATATTCGTGTCTAGACCCCAGAGCTAGGCGAGGATCACAGTGGCCCTCGTCGATGGTACAGCTGGAACCACGAGTGTGGCTCGGACACGAGGGCAAAGTGCAGCTGCTTTCTTTATTGGGGACCAGCAGCCACCCCAGTCAGATAAGGTCTGGGGAGCTGCCTCCCCAGAACTAAACCTCAAGGGCTGGCTATGCTATGTGGCACGGGGAAATTTTCTTTACCTTTCTGAAGCTTCCGTTTCCTCCTCTGTAAAATGGTGCTTAGGTGGCTGTCCCAGAAGCAGACCCTGAGAGGAAGATTTGTGTACAAGGATGGGAGGCAGGGTCTGCCACATATGGTAATGTGCCTGTCTTGCAGGGTGGAGAGGGGGTTCATTCATTCCTTCAACAGTCTTTTAGTGATCCTTAGAATATGCCCAGCAATGTGTGAAATGCTGGGGACACAGAGGTGAGTGGGGCCTACGAGAAAGACAGGCTAGGTGGAGAAGTTGCAGGGGAAGCCGACCAAAGGCTCAGTAACACTTGGGGAAACTGAGGCTCAGAACTGTGCTTGACCGGGGCCTTACAGAGAGTGACCTCGATGGAGCTCAGAGCAGGACCGCAGAAGTGGAGGTCAGAAGTGCAAATGGTCTGGAGGTGGGTGAGGCCCTGTCCCGGATCAACGAGTCCTGCTGTCTGGAGGGGGGCGTGGGGTGGGGGGAGGCGGGCTGCAAGGTCTGTGTGCACGGGCTGACTGGCCTGCAACAATTGCTGCTCTAATTGTCATTGTCGTGTAATTTGTCCAACAGCTTGCGTGGCATGGAGTCGAGCAGAGGCTGTTTCTGCCATTTCTAAAAAAAAAAAAAAGCCCCTCCCATGCCAGGCTTGCTGCTGAGAGTGGCCAGAGGGAGACCTGTGGTCTCTGGCATTAGCCTGAGCTGCCCCCAAGGGATGAGTTCAGGGTCAGTCAAGTCCATCTCTAGGGAAGCATGGAGCCCTCCTGCCCTGAGGTAGCTCTGACCCTGGCCGTCTGGCTTCTGAAGTTTCCACATGCCTCTGAGGGCCTGCATTTGTGCTTGCTGTCTCTGGGTGCTTATCACCATGACTACATGTACCTGGTGTGTGTGTGTGTGTGTGTGTGTGTGTGTGTGTGCGTGCGCGCACGTGTGCACGTGTGCATGTGTGACTGCATGTTAGTATCTGTGGGCACGTTTGTATGGTTGAATGTGTCTCATACAGGTGACGTGTATGTTCCTGTGAGTGAGTTGGTTTGTGACTATGTGACTGTATAAGGGGTGGGTGCCTGCACCTGTCTTGTGTATCTGTATTCTTCCTGGCCAGAGTGGCCAGGGGAGGACCGCTGAGAAGAGCAGGCTGGATTCGGGACCTGGAGAGTGGGTACCAGTGGGGAGTGGGGAGGCTTCTCCTCCCCACTGCCCTTCCCCCATTCTCAAGGCTCAGAGGAGGATACTGTCAGGAAGCAAGTTCAGCTCGGTACCAGGAATGACTTTCTAACGGGCAGGACCTTCCCCAGTGGAGGGAAAGGGTGAGGTTCTCATCCCAAAGTGTGGGTGCAGAGGCTGGCCTGCCGCTTGGCGATTTCAGTCAGCAGACATTCCCTGAAACTTCTGTACCAGCGCTTGCTCTGAGCCCTGAGAATAATTAATAATAATAATAATAATAATAGGGGTACCTGTGTGGCTCAGTCAGTTAAGAGTACGACTTTGGCTCATGTCATGATCTTGTAGTTTGTGAGTTCGAGCCCCGTATAGGGCTCTGTGCTGACAGCTCAGAGCCTGCAGCCTGCTTCAGATTCTGTCTCCCTCTCTCTCTGCCTTTCCCCTGCTCATGCTCTGTGTCTCTCTCAAAAATAAATAAACATTAAAAAATAACTGAAAATAATGATAATAGCTAAAAGCGATGGAGTCCTTACTGTGCTAGACATTGTTCTAAGCCTCTGATGCACTTGAGCCAGGTGCTGTTTTACAAATGGGAAACTGAAGGCCGACTGATGAAGCAGCTTGCCTGGGGTCTGCACAGCAAGAAGAGACATGGAACCCGCTAGGCGTGGAACCCGCATGCCCGAGTCAAGAGGACCTGAACTGCCAGCCCCCCTCCCTTGCCCCAGCTCCAGGCAATAGTGCCACCCAGGGCCTGGAAGAGGCTCATTTCTGTCCCCAGAGCTCATGTGCATCCAAGAGGTGCCCGGGCCATCCCGCCTGTTCCCTGCCAGCCATCCTCTGAGAGCTCTTAGCACTAGAGCCAGGTTATTAATCACCAGGGCCCCGAGGCCGCCGTTGCAGTGCCGGCTGAGGATTTTAATCCTCCAGGAATGTAAACGGCCCGTGACTGCATGGGGGCTGTTGGCCACTGTGCTGCCCACTGCAGCTGCTCCTCTGACAAGGCCTGAAAACTCGCCCTGCTGCAACCCCCAGCGGCCTAGGGACACCAGGCAGAAAGGGCAGCATAGAAGGAACGTTGGAGTGGGAGGCGGGGGTGGCCCAGGTCCCTGCCCCAACACTATGTTTATCGTTATCACGAGCCATACAGGTTTCCCCCACTATTGGAAAATAGTGAAAACTTTTGCGAAGCCAAAATGCAGGTCTTTGATAAATGCCAAGGGTCATGATGCAGACTTTCGGAAAGCGGGGGATACCTGGCCATAAAAATAGCAAACGCTTATTGCTTCTACATGCCAGATACTGTGCTGAGTTAGGATTGGCTCCCAACACTCCAGGAGGGAGGGAGGCGTCACTATCCCTGGTTTACAGATGAAGAAACGGAAGCTTAGGAAAGCGAAGAGAATTGGCAAGGACACACGCTAGGAGGTAGAAGCACCAGGCTTTAAACAAGCGCTGATTAGCCCCAGAGCCCTTACTCATGTTTACATTTTAAAAAATTACATCCTATTTGATACAGTCAAAAGAATACATGCAAATATGTGTACCTAATAAAGCGTAGCAAAATGAACATCCATGAGTTTCTGGAACCCCTGTTCTTTTTCTGCTTAGCATTCTCTGCTTTTCTGTACGTAGTTTCATCACACATATTTATCCATAAACAGTGCATTGTTTAGTTTTGCTTGGTTTAAAACTTTATAAAAATAGTATCGTACCGTATGTGGTCTTTGCGATTGTTCCACAGAATATTATGTTTTTAGGATTTTATCCTTATTATTGTATGTGGCTGTCATTCATTTTCACTACTGTGTAATATTACATTGTGTGAATAATCCAAACTTTAATCGTTTTCCTGTTGGTGGACATTTTGGTTGTGTCGGTTTCCTGCCAGTTCACAGTGCTGCTGTGAACGGGTGTCTTTATGTGTCTTTCTAGGCCAGTGGAAGAGTTTCACTAGAATGTGTGCCTAGAAATGGAATTGCTGGGTCAGGGAATGGGAGATAGTGCCCGGTTGTTTTCAACGGTGCTTCTATCAATTCACACTTCCGCTGGCAATACCAGGCCCCCCTGCTTTTCAGAAGTTCACGTTATGCCACTTTACTTTCACAAAAGACTTTATGTTAGTACCTGTTTTCGCTAACCAGAAGAAATCGGAAGACGATTTTCACTTTTATTTTTTCAAAAAGCTAAAATAATCACCTCACGCCAGTCAGAGTGGCCAAAATGAACAAATCAGGAGACTATAGATGCTGGAGAGAATGTGGAGAAACGGGAACCCTCTTGCACTGTTGGTGGGAATGCAAATTGGTGCAGCCGCTCTGGAAAGCAGTGTGGAGGTTCCTCAAAAAATTAAAAATAGACCTACCCTGTGACCCAGCAATAGCACTGCTAGGAATTTACCCAAGGGATACGGGGGTACTGATGCATAGGGGCACTTGTACCCCAATGTTTATAGCAGCACTCTCAACAATAGCCAAATGATGGAAGGAGCCTAAACGTCCATCAACTGATGAATAGATAAAGAAATTGTGGTTTATATATTCAATGGAGTACTACGTGGCAATGAGAAAGAATGAAATATGGCCCTTTGTAGCACCATGGATGGAACTGGAGAGTGTGATGCTAAGTGAAATAAGCCATACAGAGAAAGACAGATACCATATGGTTTCACTCTTATGTGGATCCTGAGAAACTTAACAGAAACCCATGGGGGAGGGGAAGGGAAAAAAAAAAAAGAGGTTAGAGTGGGAGAGAGCCAAAGCCTAAGAGACTCTTAAAAACTGAGAACAAACTGAGGGTTGATGGGGGGTGGGAGGGAGGGGAGGGTGGGTGATGGGTATTGAGGAGGGCACCTGTTGGGATGAGCACTGGGTGTTGTATGGAAACCAATTTGACAATACATTTCATATATTGAAAAAATAAATAAAAATAAAAAAATAAAAATAAAAAAGCTAAAATAGCATTCAGGGTTTGTTTTGCAGCAAGCCATTATATGGGCAGCGTGCGCCCCAAGCAGCCCACATGGCATGGCCACGCTCCTTCCCTGGGACCACACTCAGCATCTCAGCATCCAGCGCATGGCTTTGAACTGTGTCTGTGAGCATCTGTGTTTTATCTCCGTTTATTTTGTGCATCTGTTAGCAGAAGGTGTCCTAAGGTACCAGAAAAACCTAAGAGAGTTTATTTTTTGAGTCTGGAAACCCTCAAAATATTTTTCTATTCATGGTAATTGCTTCTTCACTTTATGCCATTTGGGCTTACAGAAGTCTTCACAGGAATGCTCTATTTTTGCATAGCAGGGGAAACCTGTGTATAGAAGTTCTGTTGTTCCACACCCTCAAAAACACTGCACCACTTTGTCAGTCTGGTGGGTGTGAAATGGTATCGGGTGGTATTCTTAATTTTCATTTAGCTGATTACTAATGATTACTAGTACCTTTTCATAGTTTGTGGGCCATTCACATTTTCTCTTCTATGAAATGCCTTTAGTGTCCTTCCCCATTTTTCTATTGGCTGTTTGCTTTTTTCTATATTAGTTTATAGGAATTCTTGATACTTTCTGCCAGCTTAGGACTTGTAATGTCTCCTTTTTGACGGTGTTTTTCTTGAGCAGAAAGTCTTAATTTTAATGAGTTGAATTTATTAGTCTTTCTTTTCATTGCTTTTATCTTTTGTGTCTGTTACAATAAATCCTTCTCTACCTAGATGTTGCAAGTAAATCATCTTGTATCATAATGAGAGGATTTATTTTCAAGTTTTTCAAGTTTTAAAGTTTAACTCTCATTTAAGGTTTTAATCCAGTGGAAGTAGTTAGGGTGTGTGGTGTGAGGTAGGGACTCAATTTAATATTTTTCCATGTGGTTAACCATTTATTGAATTGCCCATCCTTTCTCCAGTGATCTGCAGTGCCATCTGTCATATATCAGTTTCTTACATTTGAGTCTGTTTCTAGGCACTTTTGTTCTATCAGTCAACTTTTCTATCCTTGTACCAATATCATACTAACTTAATTACTATCGTTTTTGTAAGAAGTCTTTGCTAATCTAATGGAAAAGTCCATCCCCCACCCCCCCCCCCACTCCCACTCCAGTCTCTTTTAATGTTCCTCTACTGTTGTTGGGACTTTAACCCTAGCCATTCCATTTTTATTTTAGAATCAATTTTAAAATTTCCACAAAAGGGGTGCTGGGTGGCTCGGTTAAAGATCCAGCTTCAGCTCAGGTCATTACCTCATGGCTTGTGAGCTCGAGCCCTGCATCGGGCTCTGTGCTGACAGCTCAGAGCCTGGAGCCTGCTTCAGATTCTATGTCTCCCTCTGTCTCTGCCCCTCCCCTGCTTGTGCTTTTCTCTGTGTGTGTGTGTGTGTGTGTGTGTGTGTGTGTCTTTCTCTCAAAAATAAACATTTAAAATAAAAATTTAACATTTAAAATAAAAAAATTTTAATTTCCATGAAAAAAATCTTGTGATTTTGATTGGCATTCCATTTACTCTATAGATCAATTTGGGGAAATGGATCTCTTTATGATATTAACTATTCCTGTCTGTAAACATGGTCTTTGTTAATGATTTTCTGCAAGGTTTTATACGTTTTCCATACATGTTTTACATATGTTTCTTTTAAATATTTATTCATAGGTTTCTTTTGTTCTTTGTTGCTAATGTTAATTAGATCTCTTTATAAATTACCTTTTTTTCCTGGTGACTAGGAATATAATTGCTGTTTTGTATATTGATCTTACACCCAGCCATCTTCTTCTGTTATTTCTGTTAATTTTTGATGTATATTCTTTTGGTATTTCTATATAGATTTTAATATATGTGAGTAAGGATAATTTTATTTATTCCTTTTCCGTATTTACACTTTCTCTTTTATCTCTTGGAAAAGAAACAATGATAGTGGACCTCCTTGTTTTACTGCTGATGTTAAATGCGTCTAACATTTTATTATTGGTATAATGCTTTCTGTAGGATTTCTGTAGATACCTCCTACAAGATGAAAAGCACTTCTTTTTTTTAAATAGATTTTATTTTTTTAGAGAAGTTTTAGGTTCACAGAAAAATTGAGCAGAAAGTACAGAGAGTTTCCATGTATCCCCTTCCTTCCCCAGCCCCCTGACTATCAACATCCTGGACTCAAATGTGCGTTTGTTACAATCAGTGAACCTACACTGACACATTATTATCATTCAAAGTTCATAGTTTACATTAGGGTTTACTCTTGGTGTTGTACATCTGTGAGTTTGGCAAAGGTATAATGACATGTATCCACCATTATATCATACAGAATGGTTTCACTGCCCTAAAAATTCTCTGTGCTATATTTATTTTTTTTTTCTTTTTTTTTTTTTTTTAAATTTTTTTTTCAACGTTTATTTATTTTTGGGACAGAGAGAGACAGAGCATGAACGGGGGAAGGGCAGAGAGAGAGGGAGACACAGAATCGGAAACAGGCTCCAGGCTCTGAGCCATCAGCCCAGAGCCCGACGCGGGGCTCGAACTCACGGACCGCGAGATCGTGACCTGGCTGAAGTCGGACGCTTAACCGACTGCGCCACCCAGGCGCCCCTATATTTATTTCTCCCTATCCCTTAACTCCAGGCAACCAGTAATCTCCATAATTTTTCCTTTTTTGCAGAATGTCATACAGTTGAAATCATAAGATGTAGCCTTTTTCAGATTGGCTTCTTTCATGTAGCAATATGTATTTTAAGGTTCCTGTATGTCTTTTCATGGTTTGATAACTCATTTCTTTTTAGAACTCAATAATATTCCACTGTCTGGATATATACCATAATTTATTTGTCTACTGAAAGACGTGTTGATTACTTCCAAGTTTTGGCAATTATGAATGAAGTTTCTGTAAACATACAGTGCAGGTTTTTGGGTGGACCTACGTTTTCAACTCTTTTGGGTAAATACCAAGGAGTGCAGTTTCTAGATTATATGGTAAGTGTATGTTTAGTTTTATAACAAACTGCCAAACTCTCTCCCTGAGTGGCTATACCATTTTGCGTTCCCATCAACAATGAATGAGAGTTCCTGTTGCTCCACATTCTCTCCAGCATTTGATGTTGTCAGTGTTTGGGATTTTAGCCATTCTAATAGAATGGTAGTAGTAGTAGTGGTAGTGGTAGTGTAGTGGTATTTCCTTATTGTCTTAATTTGCAATTCCCTAATGGTATATGATGTGGAACATCTTTTCATTTGCTTCTATGCCATCTATATATCTTCTTTGGTGAGCTGTCTGTTCAGGAAAAGGTTCAGACCTTTTCCCCATTTTTTAACCAGGTTGGTTGTTTTCCTATTGTTTAGTTTTTAAATTTTTTTTTTCAACGTTTATTTATTTTTTGGGGACAGAGAGAGACAGAGCATGAATGGGGGAGGGGCAGAGAGAGAGGGAGACACAGAATCGGAAACAGGCTCCAGGCTCTGAGCCATCAGCCCAGAGCCTGACGCGGGGCTCAAACCCACGGACCGCAAGATCGTGACCTGGCTGAAGTCGGACGCTTAACCGACTGCGCCACCCAGGCGCCCCGTCTTATTGTTTAGTTTTAAGAGTTCTTTGTATATTTTGGATAATTGTCCTTTATCGGATATGTCTTTTGCAAATATTTCTTAGTCTTTGGATTGTCTTCTTGTTTTCTTGACAGTGTCTTTTGCAAAGCAGGAATTTTTAATTTTAATGAAGTCCAATTTGTTAATCATTTCTTTCATGGATCATGCCTTTGGTGTTGTATCCAACCCAAAGTCGTCAAGATTTTCTCGTATATTGTATTCTAGGAATTGTATAGGTTTTCATTTTATACTTAGGTCTGTTATCTGTTTATAGTTAATTTGAGTGAAGAGTGTGAGGTGTGTGTCTAGATTTTTTGGTTTTGTGGATGTCTGGTTGCTCTAGCACTATTTTTTGAAAAGACTACCTTTTAACCATTGTATTACCCTTTTTCCTTTGTCAAAGATCAGTTCATTTTATTTATGGGAGTCTATTTCTGAGCACTTTATTCTTTTCCATTGATCTATTTGTCTGTTCTTTCACCAGTGTCACACAGCCTTGATTACTGTATTGATATAGTAAGTCTTGAAGTCAAGTAGTGTCAGTCTTCCAACTTTGTTCTTCTTCTGTATTATTTTTGCTCTTGTGTAGATTTTGCCTCTCTGTATAAACTTTCATATCAGTGTCAGTATTCATAAAGCTGGATTTAAATTGGGATTTTGGGGGCGCCTGGGTGGCGCAGTCGGTTAAGTGTCCGACTTCAGCCAGGTCACAATCTCGCGGTCCGTGAGTTCGAGCCCCGCGTTGGGCTCTGGGCTGATGGCTCAGAGCCTGGAGCCTGTTTCCGATTCTGTGTCTCCCTCTCTCTCTGCCCCTCCCCCGTTCATGCTCTGTCTCTCTCTGTCCCAAAAATAAATAAACATTGAAAAAAAAAAATTTAAATTGGGATTTTGTTGAATCTGTAGTTTAAGTTGGGAAGAACTGGCTCCCTGACAGTGTTGAATCTTCTTACACATAAACATGGAATATCTCTCCATTTATTTAATTCTTTGATTTCTTTCATCTCTCTCTCTCTCTCTCTCTCTCTCTCTCTCTCTCTCACACACACACACACACACACACACACAAACTGTGTAGTTTTTCTTATAGATCTTGTACTTGTTAGGTTTATATGTAAGTATTTCATTTTCAGGGTGTATGTGTGTAGTGATGTAAATATTATTGTGTTTTCAGTGTTAGTTCCATCTGTTCATCACTGGCGCATAAGAAAGTGATTGACTTTTGCATGTTAACCTTGTATCCCTGTAACCTTGCAATAGTCACTTATTAGTTCCAATAGTTTTTTGTTGGTTCTTTTGGATTTTCTACATTGTTGTGTCACCTGCAAAAAAAAGATTTTATTTCTTCATTTCTGATCTCTTCTTTTTCTTTTCTTTTCTTGTCTTACCTCATTAGCTAGGACTTTCAGTGTGATGTTGAAAAAGGAAAGAAGGAGGACATCCTTGTCTTATTCAAGGCACTCATTTTTATTTCTAATTTGACAAGAATTTTAGAAAATATGAGCATTGAATTTTATCAGATGGCCTTTCTGAATCCATTGAGGTTCTCATATGTATATATATGCATATTTACTTCAATTTGTAAATATGATGAGTAAAATTTCTAGATTTTTCTGTTAAATCATTTTTCTGTTAAATCAGTCTGACAATTCTTAGGATCCACCCTACTTGATTATGGTGTACTTTTTTTTTCTATTACTAAATTCAGGATTTTACATCTTTATTCATGAGTGACACTTGCCTGTAGTTCTATTTTTGCATACTTTTCTCATTTTGGTATCATTTTTTTTCTCCTTTGGCTTCATAGAATGAGTTGGGGAGTGTTCCTCTTTTTTCCTATTCCTTGAAAAGTTTGTATAGGATTGTAATGATACGTTCTTCAAATATTTGGCAAAACTTGCCTGTAAAACTGTCTTGAGTCTGGAGTTATCTTTGTGGGAAGATTTTAAACTACTGTTCCAGTCACCTCAATTAGCATAGAACTAGTAAGGCTTTCTATTTCTTCTGAAGTCAGTCCCCCCACCCCTGGAATTTGCCTATTTTGTGTATGTTTTCAAATTTATTGGCATAAAATTGGTCATAGTGTTCTCTTTTATTTTATGGTCTTTGCTGGATCAGTAGTTATGTCTTCCTTTTTGTTCCTAACATTATTCTTTTTTTTTTGTGCCTGCTCTTTTTTTTTTCTTGATTCATTTCACCAGAGGTTTGTCTCTGTTGTTAGTCTTTCCAAGAGCTAATTCCTGGCTTTGTTGATTCTTTCTATTGTGTCTTTGTTTTCTACTTTATTAATTTCTGCTTTTGTATTTATCTTTTTCCTTTCATGTTTTTTTATAGTTTATTTTGCTGCCCTTTTTCTAATTTCTCAAATGGGTCGCCTAGCACGTTAATTTTTCAGACTTTCTCTTTTTCTAGTATAATCATTTGCAAAATAAATTTCTTTTAATACTACTTTTACTGCATCTCAGAATTTTATATGTAATGTTGGTATTATTGTTGAGCTCTGAATAAGTATTTTTAATATCCATTATGATGCTTTGATTTACCCAGTGAGCCTTAATTTTCCAAACATAGGGGAATATTTTCCCTTTTTGTTATTGACTTCTAATTTGATTTCAGTGTAGTTGGAGAATATTTCTTTATAAAATATCAACCATTATGACTTATGATGCAGTTTTTTATGTGTTCCATATGTACTTGAGAAGAATGTGCACGTTTTATTTTCACTCAATAGATCAACATTTTGATAGCCTTGCTAATTTTTTCTTTGTGAGACCTATTAATAATTGAGAGAAAGGTGTTGCAATCTCCCACCAAGTTGGTAGGCTCCGCATTTCAATCAATATTTGCAACAAAATTAGGTTCCTAGAAGTTTAAAACTTTTATCATTTAGATAACTCTACTCCTAATAATTTTTTAAGTTCTACTTTATCTAATATTAATATGGCCATTACAGCTTTGTTTTGGATAGCATTTGCATGATCTAGGTTTTTCAGTCCTCAAACTTAACTTTCTCATGTGCTTATGCTTTAAGTATGTTTATTGTAATTAACAAATAGTGGAAGCTGTGGTTTGCTTCTTCAGTTCATTTGGACGTATTCTCTTTTAATTAGAGCTTTGTCTGCTCTCAATTATTGTGATTACTAATGTATGTAGATATGTTGCTGGTATCTTACATTTTGCTTCTACCTCTGCTTTTTCTATGCTAACTTTTTTTGTTCGTTTTGGGCTTAATTTTTGTTGTTTGTTTTGTTTTGCTTTTTTGATTGATTAAGAGAGGGTTTGTTTGCTTTTTTTTTTTTTTTTTTTTTTTTTTTTTTTTACTCTTTATTACCTTTCTCCCTCTGCTGGTTTGGAAGTTATATACTCTAATTCTTTTGTTTTAGTGATTACCTTAGAATTTCCATCATGCATTCTTCACCTAAGGGAGCCTAAAGTGAATACCTTAATCCCTTCCCCAGTAACAGAAGGACCTCAGAACACAACCTCTAATTACTCCATCCAAGTTTATATCCAGTTGTCATACAGCATTCTCTTTCTGTCCTGGTTTCAATGCCACAAATTAGAGAATGTTATTATTTTGTAAGACAATGTTTGTTTAGCTCCACCTCCATATTTACCTGTTTACACATTTATTTGCCCATGATTATTAATTCTTGAACATTTTAGACCCTCCTTCTGCAATCTTTTTACTTCTTCCTGAAGTTTCATCCTTTAGAGGTTCCTTGAGTAAGTCTCTCTTCCCCTCTCATTTGTTTATCCGAAAATGTCTTTTCTTTCACCATTGTTTTGAAAGATAGTTTTTGAAGTGCCCCGTTCTGGATTGACAGTTACTTCCTGTCAGCATTTTGAATACATGATTCCATTGCCTCTGGTTCCCATTCTGTCGTAGAGAAGCCTGTTGATAGAATCGTCATTCTTTCGTGGGTTTATCTATATTTTTTCTCTACTGCTTTTATGATCTTGTACTTTGGTGCTCTGCATTTTCACTACTCTGTGAGTAGGTGTGACCTTGTTTTAATTTTTTCCCCCAGCTCTGGGAAATTCTCAGCCATTGTCTCTTGAAATACTGCTTCTTTTCCATTCTTTCCTCTTTGCCTTTGAGGCTTTGATTAAAGGTATCCATGCCTTCTTCTTCTGGCCTCCACACCTCTTATTTTCCAAGCTGCACATCTCCTTGGTCTGAATTCCTGAGATTTCTTCAGCTCTTCCAGTTCAGCTGTGTCCGATCTGCTGTTTCACCCATTTCAGTTTTTAAACATTTATGTCAACAATTATATTTTTAATTTCTAAAAATTCTACCTGATCCTTCCCAAATCTCATTGGTTGTTTTTGACTCCGTCTTATTACTTGCTCATATTTTGTCATTCCAGCCTTTATTTCTTTCAACATTTCACCCATAGCAGTTTATATGCACAGTCTGATAGTTTTAAACTGTGAAATCTTTGGAGGGAGCATCTAATTTTGTGCTTCTTTGTCTCCTCAAGTTCTCCCTGTGCTTGTTCCCTAGTTGCTGGGTAATTTTGAGTGTGAGGTCATGTAGTTGGTCTTTGTCTCTGGGCACGCTTGAGGCGTGAGTTGACCTGCTTTCCTCTCTGGAAGATTAGTGTTTGCATTTGCCAGAAGCCAGGGAGCACTCAGAATCAGGTCACTCCAAACTCCAGCCAGACCCCAAGCTCAGTCTAGGAGTCAAAGGTCCCCAACCCTGCTGCTGTCCTGATGTTAACGGGACAGCTCCGCCCCTTAGCTGTCTAGTCTGAGCTCATGGCTTCTTGCTTTTGTGTCTCCCCGAGCCTCTGAGAGTCTTCTTACCTTCTAGGATACAAACAACTCAACAAAAACTCTTTTATGCATAATCTGATTCTTTGCCCAGAAGCAAAACCTCAGTTTCCTCGTCTGTAAAATGTTCACCGATACGAAGAAGGAGAAGGAAGAGCTGTCCCACAAGTTGTTGTAGGAATCATAGGAAATGATATATGGCAAAGCACCGTAAAAATGTTATTTGAAGTATAACCACCATATGTTGTTGATATTTTACGGTGCTGAGTGCTTTACATGCATTATTTCATTTAATCCTCCGGCAGATCTGGTTCTGTCATCACCTCCATTTTACAAAGGAGGAAGTTGATGTTTTAAGTGGTTAAGGTTCATTTGCATCACTGTTATTATCATTGTGTTGTTGTTGGAGGAGAAGGAGGTGAGAGTACCTGTGGGTGTCCTAGGGTCTAAGGGAGCGGGGTGGGCCCCCCACCTGTTGGTTGAGAGGCAGTGTGGTGTGGTGGGAAGTTACGCAGCGCAGCTTGGACTCAGGAGGAATGGTGGCGTTGTGGCTCCGACAGGTTTCCGCTGGGTGATCTTGAATCAGCTCAGCTCGTGGTCTGGGGTGCTGGCTCATGCCTTAGGAGCAGAGGGGTGAGCTGTGGGTGCAGCAGTGTGTTTCAGTACATCGTGAGTCACCGCAGAGGTGTGGCTCCGAGTGTTTCACTGGGAGAGTTGCACTTCTCAGATGTTGCCAGGTTCCTTGTCTGTCTCATCTCTGTGGCCAGTGGAATTCTTGGTGCCCTGTTTTCTGCTTGCGTCTTAGCTCCTTGAGTGGCAATGCTTAAAGTCACGGATTCTGCTTGGCTCTTTGTCACCTGGCAAGGGCCTGGTGCACCGGTGTTCAGCCGACGCTGCTTCCGGGAATGGACAATGGCTCTTCTCTACTGCATCATGCAGGGACCCCACCCACATCTACAGCGTCTTCATGAGCCTCTGCTTGTTCATCTCTGGGAAGCTCCCTCCCTTCCCCCGCATGGTGTTCCGGCATCATCTTACCTTCGATCCGTCATGTTGCCCTCATAATCACCCTGGCACTTGTCATTCCTAGCGGATAGATCTTCTGGTTTGGCAAGTATCTGTAACCCGTTTGCCCTCCGAGTGCCACACACTCTGTTCCTGTGTGACATGGAAAAGGGCTCTGGAACTAGTCAGCCCTGGACCCACGCTGTGGCTTCTACAGTTGCTGGCTCTGCGGACAATTAACATAACCTCTGGGAGCCTCTGTCTCTCTAGCTTTGAAATGGGGATAGTGAGGCCGGCCACCCAGGAATGTGGAGAGATGTGCATGCTGTAGGTTCATGGTAAGGGTGAGTTCCCTCCAGTTTCCCTAGCTGGCCTTTGGCCCTGCTATTGGCCAACATGTTCCACCTGACCAGAACACTCTGGCTCACAGGGGCCTAAGTTCCTTTGGTTCCACTCCTTAGGATGACTGCTCCATGGGCTGCTGGGCCCATCAGCCCCTGCCAAGCCCAGCATGTTCTGAGGCTTCCCGTGTATGAGCCCAGCCCCCACCCCAGGCCCTTTGCTCTGTTCTTGACTGGCTGGGACGCAGCTGCCAGCCAACTGTTTACCTTGGGAGTGCGATCGCCTCTCCTGCAGCATTTGCCAGCCATGGAGCGAGGGCAGATTTATGAACTTGGTCACACAGAAACTATTTAAGGCCCTGGTTGGCCAACAATAATGTAAAGACATACAGTACTTGTTTGAAAAAAGATTGCATTTAGGTGCCCACACTCTGGTCTGATTTACAGCGTAGGCTGACGATCCAATTAGCAGTCACAGTCGTCTTTCAGCTGAAATCCAGCGCCTTCCAGGATTATGCAGACTTTCCAGGGTCTGTGCTATGATGAAATTATAGCTGGAGGCTTGTAAAGTTGCACACCATTTATAAATGCAGTATATTCTTAACTGTTTTGCTGCTCAGCTTACCTGCAAGCCTAGAGCCCCTGTGGCCTAGCTGCTTGTTAAAGTGACCCTAGGAGATTATTAGAAAGGGGGACCTGGTTTCAATCCTGGCTCTCTACTACTTGCTGTGTGACCTTGGGCAAGTGGTTTAGCCTCTCTGAGCCGAACTCCTTCATCTATAACTTGACTAGGGTGGCAGAGTGGGACTTGGGAAGAGTTAAGTAGATAGCTCTGCCTTGTGGGAATCAAACAGATGAGCAAGGGCAGTAGGGAGCCCATCACAGTTCTAGCACATAGGAGGTGCTCAGTGATGGCATGCACGTTCGGGCTCTTGAAAGAACCACACTTCTGGCATGGGGCTGGCCTCTTCTCTGGTACTCTGCCTGGCTGCCTGAAGCCGGATGGGGCAGGAGCAGAGGCAGACGTGGGAGTGGAGAGCAGAGTGTAATATACCGCCTGTGGTCCTTCGGGCAGCAGGGCCTGGAGTCCTAAAGTCACGAACCTGTCGGGGTGGCTGCTGCAGGGGCTGAGATGGGCTGGAGCTGGGCTTGCCGGTGGAGGTTTAGCAAAGGGAGAGACTCACAGGGGGCCTCAGGACCAGGACCCTATGCCTCATTAAGGCAGTTGGGCTTGACCCTGAGGACAAGGAGAGCCACACAGTGAGAGAATGGATGGGAGGAGCAGGCCTGGCAGCCAGTTAAGAGTCAGAGCCTGCCAGTCAATATCCCAACCTAAAGTGGCATGGCAGGATCAGGGCAAGGGCAGAGCAGATGGAGGGATCTTCAGAAAGACAATCGCCAGGGCTGAGGGATTGACAAGCAGTCAAGGGAGAAGTCCTTGGTGAGGGCAGGGACCCAGAGTCCATCTGTCTCAGAGAGTCCCAAGTTCTGGGCCAGTTCTGGGATTGAACGTGTGACGAGGCAGGGTTGTGACTTTGTGGTCTTTGGGGCCCCGAGGTCCTCTCTCCAGTCAGCAGCCCCAGTGCCTGTCCATTCTGTGCCAAGCTGGGCTCTGAGAGGGATGGGCACAGCCAAAAAAGATTTAGTCTCTGCCCCTAGAGAAGCCAAGATCTGAAAAGACAGGGTTTATACAATTGGCAGAGGCCAGCAAAGCCTACTGCATTATGGGTTACCATTTCTACGAAGCCCCCCGGGTTCAAGACTAGAACGTTTTCTAGGCTCTTCTAACTGTGCGTCTGAGTCTTCTCTCAGCTGTGGCACACACTTAACCAGGTTGGGCTTTGTGCCTCTCAGCTTTTTGGTTTCTGGGACAGCACAGATGAGTCCAGGATTGTGCTCCGTTTACCTACAGGCCTTGTTGGCTCTGTGACAAATTCTAGGTGGCCTAGAGTCCTACAGAGTCCTAGGCCTACAGAGTCCTGAACTGTGCAAGTTAATTGGCTCATCCCAGGGGAGGATGGGCATTCGTTCACTCACTCATTCGGCCTTTGCCAAGAGTTCCTCTGGGCCCGGCTCTGGGTTGGTGCTGAGCACCACAACACGAATGGAACACCCTTGTCAACCTTGCCCTGAGTCTTGGCGGGTGGAAGCCAGGCAACTGGAACAAAGGGAGTAGACGTGCAGATTGGCCCAAGGGGTGGGAGTTTGCCAGGAAGAGAAGGAGGGACAGTGTGAGCTAAGGACGGTCATGTTCTAGGACTGACTGGGAGTCTGCTGGGGCCAGAGTATAGGGCCTGGGGTGAAGAGCAGCAGATGGGGACTAGAAAGGTCTCGCAGGGCTGGGTCACACCGGGGAGCTGGGACACGATCTTGGAGATCCAGAGGAGTGATACCATCAGCTTTCAAAAGATCGCTTTGATAGTGTCAGAGCAGTGACTTAACCCCAGGGGATGGCGCACGGTATGACACTCAACCTGCCTCCGGGGTCATTAAGCTACCTTCTCTACATTGGACCCTTTGAATGTGTCCCCCTGCCCCACGGCCCCACTCATGTGCTGTTCCATTTCCTGAGCCCAGGCTCCCGGCACATTGTTTACACATGTGTGCTTTTGACCGTGTGCCCTTCTGCCTGACAAGCATTGCCCACTGCAGGGCCTCATCCCTCATCATCTAGAGCCCTGTTCCCAGTCTAATTAGTGGCTCCATCCTGCTTTGATTGGGGCTCTCCTAAAGACATTTGATTGGCAGTAACTGGAGTCAAGCATAAGCTCAAGCGGAAAGGCAGATTCTTTACGTGTTTTCTTCTGTTCTGTTAACAATGACTTCAGAGGGGCATATGGAACAGATAAGAGATTATTTAGAAATCAGAAATTTGCAAGAGACTGGAAAGAACTTGATAAAAACCGTTTAGGTACTATAACGTGCTTCATTTGAAAAAGATACATATTTACCTAGTCTGTCTGATTTTACAGGAAGTGAATTGGGAGAGACATTCAGAAATGTAATTGGAGTGACAAGATATTTCATGGTAGCTGCTCGTCGGTGCCACGCACCCATGCTATCTGCATGCACTTTGTCTATCTCAAGGCACACCTGATGGGGTCACAGGCTCTGCTCTTCCCAGGCTGGCCTCCGCCACAGGGTGTGGTGCCTCTGCCTCTGGAAACCCACTGGTGCCCCCACATCCCTTTCCTCCAGGACCCCAAGAGGCTTTCTGAACTCTTCCTCACTTCCTTACATCTAGTGCATCACCGAGTGCTGAAGACCCGGCCTCCTAGACCTTTCTCCCGAGCCAGGCTGCTTGAGTCAAATCCCAACAGCAACTACTTTCTCTGGGCAAGTTAACGAATGCTCTGTGCTTCAGTTTCTTCATCTGTAAAACGGATGATGGTGATGCCCACCACTGAAGCTGATCTGAGGACGCAGGCGTGGCCAAACGGATACAATTTGTTTCTGGTCCCAGCCCTGGCCTGCGGGATCACCCTGGGGTTTGGGGAAGTGGGTGGGTGTGCTGTGCACAAAGCTTGCTGAGCCCCAGGCTGCTGGCTCTGAGGGTGGCTGGCTGTGAGTGCTGGGTGAACACGGTCTGTAGCTTGGCATTCTCCTCCCAGAGCCGGGAGTGAATTCTTCACCTCATTTTGACTAAGTGCTGCTCCCCGATGTGCCTGGTGTTGAGGAGCTGAGGGGTTTTGTTCCTTAAACCTCTCCTGAAGCTCGTCCCTGGGGCCACAGTCCTGCAGCCTACACACACACACGTGCTTGCAGTAAACCTGCACGCGGCCAGGGGAGCCATGCCCTGTCTCTTTCAACAGCCTTCAAAGCCACAGACAAGGTCTGGAGTAGAGGAATTAAGGAATCAGGGTGGCCCAGGAGCCTCTGTTGTCCCAACACACTGCTTTGTAGGGAAGGGAATGGAGCCACCTGAATGGAGAGGAGGGGTGGCCAGGCTTTAGACCTGAGAGTCCCTGTGGAACTTTCTGGAACATGCCAGCTCTGTGGGTTGCTGAGCCTAGAGAAGCCACCCAGTGGGCAGCACACATGTCTGCCCAGAGAGAGAGCTTCAGGGCCCTGGGAGCTGCCAGTCCTTCTCAGATCCCCAGGTCTTCTGCCCTTCTTATGAGGTCTTATCCATTCTGCACCTCAGAGAATGTCCCCTTCAAGCCTCATAGGCCCTGATGGAACCTGAGAGGATGACACAGTGTCCTTCATTGGTGGCTTCAGCAGGACCAGAAGGAATGTCAGGGTGGGAAGCCCTCCTGAACCCCCGAGGCAGTGGTTCTTAGGTTCTTAGTGTCCCTCAGTTTCTCAGAAGTGGCCAGTGAGGCCCGATGACATTTGCATTTGGGGACCCTCTGATTTTCCTCCAGGGTGATTTACACCAGGTGGGGCCTGTGTCACTGCCTCCCTGAGGTGACCCCTCACCATCTAACCCCACACTCTTCTCCCGGTGACCCTGTTGCCCACAGGCTCAAACCTGAGTCCAAATCGGCATCAGAAGAGGAAATTTGCCTGAACAAGCTGCTTGATAAGTCCTTTGGTGCCAGACTTGAGTCAAGTCCTGGCCCCTCCTCAGATTTGCTCTGTGACCTTGCGCAGGTCGCTTCACCTCTCTGAGCTTTGGTTCTCTTAATTTTATAAGCTAACGTATATAAAGGGCTTGGCCCCTACTGCCTGTTACTACCTCAGTTGCCCAAACATTACCTCATAGGGCTGTGGTGGGATTGATGGGGTCCTCTTGACACCCCAAAGAAAGGGCTAGGGTTCCAGTCCCACTCACCAGGTGACCTCAGATGATTGTCCTAGGTCTTTGTGCCTCAGTTTATTCATCTGTTTAAAGGACATTGTCATGCTTGTCCTCCCTTCCTTGACTTTGGAATGCTCAGATGGGATTTCCTTTTTTTTTTTTTTTTTTTAATGTTTATTTTTGAGAGAGAGTACATGCAGGGGAGGGACAGAGAAGGAGAGAGAGAGAGAGAGAGAGAGAGAGAGAGAGAGAGAGAGAAAGAGAGAGTCCCAAGCAGGCTCCGAGCTGATAGCACAGAGCCCAATACGGGACTCCAGTTCATGAGCCATGAGATAATGACCTGAGCCAAAGTGGGATGCTTAATCAACCGAGCCATCCAGGCACCCCATCAGATGGGATTTCAAGTGTGAAAGTCTCACAGGGCATGTAATGGAAGGGGCTGCAATAAGGTGGGGTGTGGGTTAGAGAATGCGGGGTGGAGTCTTGAGGTCTCATGGGTTCAGGATGGCGTTCTCTGCACCGAGAAGTGGCCCTGGCAGGGGATCCTGGAGCCAGACTTTGGAGAGGTCTAGTGTCCTCTTTACTGTTTAGGAACACCCAGGGAGGCTGTCAAGGCTGACACTACACTGTCTTAGTGGGCCCTGTCTCCCAGATCATTGGCCAGACCCAGCAAAACAGGCTCACTCACCTCTCTAGACCCCTTTAGCTATCTTTCCCCTTGCCCAGTCTGCTCCAGCCATGCTGGCCTCCTTGCCCTGCTTCCTTTCCTGCCTCAGGGCCTTTGCATTGGCTCTTCCCCCTACCTGGGATTCTTTGTCCCGAGAGCTCAGTGTGCCTTGCACCTTCTCATCCTTGAGGTCTTGTCTCAAATGCCACCTCTTCAGAGAGGCTTTCCCTGACTGTCTCTTCCCTACCACAGCACTCCCATCACATCACAGGGCCAAGTGCTTTTGCCACTGCACTCACATGGTCTGACATTATCTTATTGGTTTGCTTTCTTGGTTGTTATCTGTGTCACCCCACTAGCATGTGAGCTATGAAGGGCAGAGGCCATGTAGTGTCTTGTTCACCACTATGTCACCAGCAGCTGTGACAAGGGTACCCAGCATTTTGTAGGCACTTAACATTGGATGGGTAATGGATGGGTGAGCGTGTAGATGCATGAGTCATGGTTGGATGGAAAGGTGGTAGATGGATAGGAAAAGGCTACCTCGGGTGGGGGGCACTATCTCAGCAGGTGTGTACGCCAAGGGAATGGTCCCTGGCAAGGAGGCCATGGAGTAGTTTCCTATCCTGGGGGAGGGTTGGGTGAGGTGACCCCACAAGTCCTTCCAGCCCTGGCTGTGCTTTCTTGGTGTCCTCGGGATCTGAAGCACAACCTGTGTTCACCAAGGCTCCCAAGGGTGGGGCTGACTACAGCTGCCTGACCGGCCCCTGCGGGCCAGCTGGGTAAGGTGAAGTATCGTAGAAAGGCAGAGAAGGTTGGTGGTCTCCTTCCTCAGCCTATGGAATCTGCTCAAATAACGGCTGTGTATTGCTTTGTCTGAGCCCTGCCACTAGTTGAGGACTTGAACAAGTTACTTATTGCCTCTAAGCTCAGTTTTTTTGTGTGTGAGATGGAAATAACAGTAGTACTTACCCTCCAGGGGGTATTATTTGTTTAAAAGGTCCGATTAAATAAATGGCAGCTTCCTTCTTTTCTGTCACTGAGGTGGTTGTCTCTGCCTGCCCAACTCCTCCCTCCAGGGTTGATGATAAGACTAAAAATAGGAAAAGGCTCGTAGAGATAGTCCCACAAGGGGCTGTGGCCTTGGTGTGGCCGGATCCTCCTCTGGGCCCTCAGCCTCCAAGTGGGGAGCCATCCCTGGAAATGAGCCAACCCTGCAGAGGAGAGGAGGGAGGCAGGGAGGGAATGTTTCTATTAGGCCACGGGAATGTTTGCTTTTCTTCTCCAAGAACTGGTTGTGGTCATGTAAATCACCCTGGAGGAAAATCAGAGGGTCCCCAAATGCATCTGTTGGTTTTTATATTAAAAAAAAAGAGAGAGAGAGAAAGAAAGACAAAGACAACAATCTTTGTGGTTGGCTTGAAAGTATTTTAATCATCAATGAACAAGGGAAGAATAAACCTCTGGAGCAGGCAGGAATGTAGCCAGGGGACCTGTGGATGAAGGCCCAGTGGGGGCTGCCAGTCTGCGAGCCACCTGGGCCCCGCCGTGCAGAACTGGCCCAAGCATGCAGTTTGTACACAGGCTCACAGGGACCTGCCTGTCCCACTCCCATGGGGACACAGTCTCCACCCATAGAGGTTTAAGGTTGGGGTGTGTGGTGAGGCCTGGGGAGCCAGTAGGGGAGAGTCTGGGGGGAGACTCCTTCTTGGGGCCTGGGGAGGTGGTCTGTGAAAGTGTGTATGTGTGTGGTTGGCTATACCCGGGTGTGTGTTAAGCATTGCAGGGATTAGGAGAGAGGGGGTACACGTGTTTGTATGATTAGATCTGTGTGGGTGTGGGGGTGTTGTTTGCAGTAAGATTGGAGGTATATGATTTCATATTATACATTTGGGATTGTGGTGGGGGGGTGTAGCGTTTGCTGTGGGATGGGGGTGTTATGCAGTTAAGTGTGTATATACTGGGGATGTGGTCGGGGAAATATATGGCTGAGACAGACATATACCATTGCACACCCCATCTGTCCCTACACATCAACACCCAGAGCATACCCAGACATCCCTAATACCACACCCAGCACCTAGTAAACACACACATCCGGCCCCTAGTGAACACCCCCTCACCAGCATATACTCACATGACACCCTCCCAAGCACGCTCCTCCAACAGACGTACATCTGTGTGCCTGCGGGTGAGTAGAAGCTTGAGTTTCTGTTTGGGAGGTGTGGTATGGTCTTGCATGTGCTTATGTTGGGGGAGAGTAGTTTGCGAGTGTGGTTGAGTGTTTGGGTGTGTGTCGCATGTGCTGTGTGTGTGTATGTGTTGAGTGTATAGTGTTGCATTGGGTGTTGATCATATGTTGGGTGTGCATGTGCGCAGTCAAGGCACGCGTGTGTTTGGAGGAGTATGTTTGAGAATCTGTTTCCTGCGCGTACGTATGTATCGGGTATGGGAATGTATGTTGATGTTGGTTTTGTGTGTGTGTGTTTAGGCGTGTGATGGGATGCTGGATGTGCGTCGGGTGTGTGTGTGTGTGTGTGTGTGTTAGGTATAGAGGCGCCGGAGTAGAGCTCGCACTGGCTGGGGGGGATGAGTCTGCTGGCTTGGCCCAGCTGCAATTTGAACCCAGGAACCTGTAGCCCCCACTCCTTCCTCCTCGAGTCAAGGACCATGTGAGGTATTAGAGGGGGCATCTGGGAAGATTTCTTGGAGATGAGCGGAGCTTAGGGTGCTCGGGAGAGCACCGGCACCCAAGGACGTTCAAGGCCAAGGGGCCAGGAGGCGGAGGTCATGCAGTGCATCCAAGGAAAGCAGGTGGGCGTGAGAGTGAGTGTGAGGTGAGGGAGAGTAGAAGGAAATGGCGCTTGGGCCATGACGCGGTGACTCTGAATGTCAGGCCAACAAGCAGAGACGTGATTCCGTGGGCAGCGGAGGGAGAGATGGAGCAGGCTACCGCAGAGGTCCTGGGAGAGGCCCTGGGAGGGCCAGTGTTGCCAGTGGTGGTTTCTGAAGTGCGCAGAGGGTCCCTGAGAAAAAGGCAGCCACTTCATGAGGCTTCCGTTGGTCTCCAGGGCTCTGCCCAGGTGCCTGTAGAGCAACTGTTTGACCTGGCACCCTCCCAGCACGCATGGAGGCAATAGGCCAGACATGATTGCCCCACTGGACAGATGAGGACACGGGATGGGAGGGAGGAAGCAGCCTGAGGCCTGGACGTCTCCCATCGTCTATGAGAGGCCTCCCTCCTCGGCTCAGATGCTGAGTGTAGGTGGGCTGCCACAGTTCCCGGAACGCCACCTCATTCGTGACCTCCCCAGGCTTTGCTGCAACCCCAAGAGGCCGGGGTTCTGCATTTCTTTGTATGAACGTGACATATTCGTATGCTGGAAATTTTGCGGAACCAAAAAGAGAGAGCGGACCACTCTGGACCAGCACGGGACGCAGTTGCCTTTGGGCCTGCTCCCGTCCATGTGTGACATAGTGCTTAGCGCAGCATCTGGCACACAGCACGAGCTCAACAAGCGGGTGGCTTCAAATTCATTGCTGGGATTTTAGAGTGAGAAAAGTCCAAGTCCCAGCCCAGCCCTCATGTCGGATGAAGTATTCACCGCTCTGTGCCGGTAGGAGGATTATTAAGAATCAGCGTTGAGGGGCACCTGGGTGGCTCAGCCGGTTGAGCGACCGACTTCGGCTTAGGTCATGATCTCACGGTTTGTGAGTTCGAGCCCCGCGTCAGGCTCTGTGCTGACAGCTCAGAGCCTGGAGCCTGCTTCTGATTCGGTGTCTCCCTCTCTCTCTGCCCCTCCCCCAATCATGCTCTGTCTCTCTCTGTCTCAGAAATAAATAAACATATAAATAAATAAATAAATAAATAAATAAATAGAATCAGTGTTGATAAATTTAGCATTGTGGCTAAGGAGCTTTCGTGATTCCGTGGCACATCATAGCCATCATTTTTCATGGCAGTATTATAGTCCATAGTGCGGATGGTGGTACAGTTTACTCCGCTTTGCTCGCGTTGTTGGATCTAGGTTGTTCCTGAACTTCCACTATTCCTACTTCATAACAAGAAGGTTTCATTAACTATCATCCGGCATAAAGCTTGTCTGATTGCCAACCTGCGTAGGTGTCCAGAACCCAGATGGCAGTAGGGCAGTTGGAACGTGGCACTGTGTGAGTCTGTGTGCACCCTACACACAGTCACACCTAATCCTCCAACCCCTGGGGCAAGACTCTCCCATCAGGCTCGCTGCTCCTCCAGCATTACCGCCTGCCTCCTTCCCGCCCAGACTAGAGAGAAAGGGCACGGATGCTCGCTTGCTAATGTGTTAACGGGCGAGGTTCCCTCTAGCACTGACGGCTCAAAACCTCATCATTTGTGATTTTTGCAGTGATTTGATTCCTGGACAGGAGTCTGAAACCTCCTGGGAGAAAAATCCCTTTTCCACCCAGTTTGAGCCTGTATGGCTTATAAGGAAACTGAATCCTTCCCGAATAAAATTGAACCCAGCTCTCCCGAAGGTGGCAAAAGAGACAGAAAATCTCCTGGCTCTTGTCAGGAGCATCGGGTCTACTCTGAGGGTTCTCTTGCCACTCTGCCCTATATCAGCCCCAGGGGCACCACGCCCTTCCCTTAATGCCCCAAAGCTTCCACTTTGCCACTTCCTAGATGGGCGACCTGAGCAGGGTACTGCTTTATGACTCTGTATACTCATCTGTAATATAAGGATGATGATAACACAACAACAATAATAATACCTGCCTCATGGAGTTGTTGTGGGGATGAAAACACTCATTACATGTAAAGCACTGGCAACGGGGCCCAGCACATAGTAAGCACTCAGTCAGTGTTAGCTGTTGTTGCTTTAGCTTGAAAATGGCTTTACTTTTGCAATCACTTTTCTGATAAGGGACTTGTACCCGGAATATATTAAGAGCTCTTACGATGCAATCGTGAAAAAGATAAATAACCCGTTGTAAAAGTGGGCAAAGGATTTGAAGAGACATTTCTCCAAAGAAGATACACCCATAGCCAAAAGCGCATGAAAAGATGTTCAACATCGTTATCATTAGCCATCAGGTTAATGCAAATCAGAACCATAATGAGATACTAGTCCACATCCACTGGATGGCTACAATAAAAAAGATGGGCAATGGGGTGCCTGGGTGGCTGAGTCAGTTAAGCATCCGACTCTTGATTTTGGCTCAGGTCATGATCTCATGGCTCATGAGGCTGAGCCCTGCATTGGGTTCTGCGCTGACAGCCGGAGCCTGCTTGGGAATTCTCTGTCTCTTGTCTCTCTGCCCCTCCCCTGATTGCTCTCTGCTCTCTCTCTCCCTCTCTCTCTCTCAAAATAAATAAACATGAAAAAAAAAAGATGAGTAATAACAAGTGTTGGCAAGGACGTACAGAAATTGGAGCCCACATGCACTGATGAGAGGAAGGTAAAATGGTTCAACCACTTTGGAAGTAGTCTGGCAGTTCCACAAACAGTTAAATATAGAGTTGCCCTAAGATCTAGTAGTGCCATTCCTAGGTATTATACCCAGAGCAAATGAAAACATATGTCTACACAGATCTTGTACACGAATGTCCGCAGCATCGTGATTCCTGGTAGACAAAAGGTGTAAACAAACTGACCGTCCATCAACTGATGAATGGACAAATGTGGTCTCTCCATACAATGGAATGTTACTTGGCCATAGAAGGGAATCAAGTATTGATTCACACTAGAGCACCGATGGACTTTGAAATCATTATGCAGGGGCGCCTGGGTGGCTCAGTCGGTTAAGCGTCCGACTTCAGCTCAGGTCACGATCTCAAGGTCCGTGAGTTTGAGCCCCGCGTCGGGTTCTGGGCTGATGGCTCAGAGCCTGGAGCCTGCTTCGGATTCTGTGTCTCCCTCTCTCTCTGCCCCTCCCCAATTCATGCTCTGTCTCTCTCTGTCTCAAAAATAAATAAACATTAAAAAAAATTTTCTTTAAATCATTATGCTTACCTGAAAGAAGCTAGTCACACTAGGCGTGGCATGCCAGAGCCAGAAGGGGCGGTGGGATTATCTTCAACCCTCTTCCCTTTATTTAACAAATGGGGTAAACTGAGGTCCAGAGAGGGAAAGTGGTATAGTGGAAAAGAGGAATCAGGCAGACTTGTATTCAGGTCTTAGTCAGCCTGTACTCCTGGGGTGGCTTTGAGCAAGAGTCATCTTTAAAATGTAGAGTTGTTGAGGTGCCTGGCTAACTCGGTCGGTAGAGCGTGTGACTCTGGATCTCAGGGCTGTGAGTTTGAGCCCCATGCTAGGCATGGAGGCTACTTTTTAAAAAATAAAATAGAACGTGGAGTGGTTGAGAAGGTAAAGTGAGCAAACCCAGGGTCCAGGTCGAGCTTGGCAACTGGAGGGGAGATTCATCCCATTTTAGCAGAAACTGCCCCAGTGCAAAGAAGCAACAAGGGAGGCAGGCCATTGGGGAGGAGTCAGAGACGCAGGAGGATTCTGTCCTTGAGGTTTTTTTTAATTGTTTTTCAACGTTTTTTATTTATTTTTGGGACAGAGAGAGACAGAGCATGAACGGGGGAGGGGCAGAGAGAGAGGGAGACACAGAATCCGAAGCAGGCTCCAGGCTCTGAGCCATCAGCCCAGAGCCCGACGCGGGGCTCGAACTCATGGACCACGAGATCGTGACCTGGCTGAAGTTGGACACTTAACCGACTGCGCGACCCAGGCGCCCCTGTCCTTGAGTTTTTAAAAACAAATATTTGTAGAAGTTTTATACGCATATTGCGGAAAACATGGAAAGCACAATAAGCATAGATTTATAAGAACATGAAAGTCCTCCCTGCTCTCCCCTCACAAAAAGACTCTCAAACTGGACCTCTCTTGGCTGCTCCTGGCTCCTTGAGTCAAGTAGAAATGGACTTTATGAACCATATTTCTAATGAGAAATTACCGTCATTCTGCTCTGGTAATCCCTGGCAGCCCAGGCTTGGCTCGGCACGAAGGGAGAGGCAGGGAAATAGAGTTTGTCAGACCTGGACTGAGCCAAGTTCGCCAAGTTTGTGTTCCAGAATGTACAGTCATTCCAAAGATGATGAAAACCCACTGTGGTGCTTGCAGTTAGCAGATACACTTTAAAGCAGGGCCCTTGTGGATCCAGGCTTGAGTGGGCCTGGAGTGGCCCACCGGGGAGCCCTGGCTCTTGGTGAAGTTCTGGGGGGCTAGGGGTGTCACGGGGGCTTGGCCTGGGTCGGGGCCTGAGACATGGAACGTGCAGAGATAAGTAGCCCCGTCCATCCATTAAAAGGCAGGAGCAGGCGGTGAAAAGTGGAATAGAGGTCAGGGCCCAGGAGTCAAGAGCTAGTTCTGTGAGCATGCAAGAGGAGATGACCTTGACGTCCTTTCTCTGGGTGAAGGAGGAGAATACCCTTGAGGCCAAAGGTCAGAGAGCGCTAGGCTGGGAGTCCGAAGACTTGGCTCCCTGTCTTGGTATCACCACCGACTTAATGGACACGCCTTGAGCCAATCTTTTCTCCTTCCCCAGCCCCAGTCTCCCCATCTGTAAAATGGGGGCAGACTTCCCCTAGCACTCCTTCCAGCTCGGACCTTCTGTGATTTTAAAAGAGCCTTTCTCCCTACCCGAGGGTGGGACTGGACAAGGGTGACTAACAGCGACTGAGCAGATTGTTCCAGTCAGCAAATGTGCCCTGAGCCCCCGCTGTGTGTCAAGGCCGTTGCTGGGCTCTGGAGTGAGACCAGTCAGTGGACCATCCCCTGTCTGACTCACACCCCCAGCTGGCAGGAGGAAAGGGTACAGAAGCTGACAGTTACAATCCTGAGTCCTGGGGGGGCTGTGATGAGGTGAAGGACAGGGCTGTGGAACCCCAGAGAGGCCTAGCTGTACCAGTGGGGCAATCAAAGAAGGTTCCCTGGAAGAGATAGCATAGGAGCTGAAGCTTGGAGGATGAGCAGGATTTTGCCAGGGGCAGGGGCAGAAGGGCACTCTAAATAGACAGTGATGGGAGCAGTGGCACTGGCTGCATGGAGTGTGACTCCCGTCATTGTCATGTTGTATGGCTGGGTGGAGCCCTGTCCCAAGCCCAAAGATGGTGGGGCCCTGCCACCTCTTATCTCATTTGGCCCTTACAACAAACCCACAAGGAAGGCTTGTTGACTCTTTTCAGAAGATAGTTCTGGACCAGAGAGGCTAATTACATGCCTAAGGACACAAGCCAGTAAGCAGCAGAGCTGGGACTTGAACCTTGGTCCGCCTGACCCGAAACCCACACCCCATCCGGTTGGCTCAGAATCGTGTCCCCAGACACTCAGCCGAGGCTGTAGAGATGGGTGTAGAAGGAACACTGTCTCCTCCCCAGTGCTCTGAGCTCTTGGCTGCTGCCGGGAAGTGAACTGCAGCCTTGCTCTCCCTCATCTGGGCTTGTGGCTCAGACTTGCCTGTGTGTCCTCTGCCCTAGGAGTGAGGCCGTCTGTCACCATTATTTAATTAAACTGTCCACTCCGTCTCCAGAGACTCTTCAGTCATCATTGGCCACTGTGTATCTAACAGCTCAGTGATATCATCCTGTGAGAAGGCATCTGTGTCCCTCAGGGCATCCAGGGGGGTGGGCCTTGGGTCCCCTGATGCAGGTACACAGCTGTCATTGTCATGGGCTTCCTCTCCCGTCGTTTGGAAAGTTGGTCACATCCATGTCTTCCTTGATCCTCAGATCCCTTCTAGAGGTCATCGTGTTGCCCCCGTATATTAATGTGGAAGGAAACTGAGTTCAAAGCAAAGTTCTTTGCCCACATCACAGAGGACAGAGGGAGCACATGTCAGGTCCAAACCTGACTCAGTCTCTCTGGCTCCACATTGAGGGTGGGAGCATCCTCGGGTCCTATTCCCCAGGACGACTCCTCCAAAGCCCCATGGAGAACTGAGAAGTCTGGTTCGGCAACCTCAATCTGGCTATGAAAGGATTACACTGACCACTGTGATTTTCTGTTTTAACTTCCAACAAAACAGAGTAGCATAAAACATAAAGTAAAAAAATGTAAAAGTATAACCTATCAAGGAGCACCTGGGTGGCTCAGTCGGTTAAGCATCCGACTTCGGCTCAGGTCATGATCTCACAGTTTGTGAGTTCGAGCCCTGCATCGGGCTCTGTGCTGACACCTCGGAGCCTGGAGCCTACTTCAGATTCTCTGTCTCCCTCTCTCTCTCTCTCTCTCTCTCTCTCTGCCCCTCCCCCGCTCATGCTCCGTCTCTCTCTCTCTCTCTCTCTCTCTCAAAAATAAACATTAAAAAATTTTTTAAAAAAGTGTAACCCATCAAGAAGTAGAAAGTAGACAGTGAAGTACAAAGAAAAAAAGGAAAAGTTACTCCTAACTACACCACTCAGAAATACCCCTTGTTTAACATTTTAGAGTATTTTTCCAGACTTTTCTCTGTACATATGATAATTATACTCTTTACTAGAATGGAATCATGCTGTATTTACTGTTTGGTTACTTGCTCTTTTCCCTACATTATATTTTGGACATCTGGTTCTGTGCACTTAGCTGAGTGAGTGAGTGAACGAGGAAATGAATGAATGGCTAGTAAAGAACTGAATGAACTGCTATCTTGTGTCACTGAAACGAGTCAGGCTTTGTGAACTGCACTCAGACTGCCTTCCCAGAGGCAGGAGCTTCTGACTCTATCCTGTCACTGATGCCCCATCCTCTGTAGCCTCAGACCTCAGTTTCTCCATCTGCACAGGGGGGTGATGGTCGGTGTTGCAGCAGTATCCGATGCTGACTCTGCACAACCCTAGGAGGGGGTGACCCTATGCTATCATTACCATTCTTGTAATGCCGACAGACGCGGAACCTCAGAAAGGTCAGATGGTTTGCAGCTGTCACGGAGCTGGAGGGGAGTTGCAACTTGAACTCAGGCCTGGGTGACTCCAGGGTACTCTATACCCCAGAATGCGCCTGTGGGAGCAGAAAGAGCCTGCCCTAAGAATCCAAGGGGCCAAAGCTAGGGCGGGGGGGCCAGGGAAGCCTTGGTCAGCCCTGCCCTCTCTGGTCTGCTTCGATGTCCCTATCTGTAACACAAGGGCCTCCAAAGGCTGGCCAGTCCTAACACTGAGTCTTGGGTTCCTACATAGTCTGGCCCAGCCATCCTGCCTTTATCCCAGGACCAGAGTGGACCCAGAGAGGTCTCTGGCCCAGGGCCTGCCTCAAAGCCCAGAGCTTTTGCAGAGGAGCCACTATTGGAGTTTAGCCCTGATGCCTGAGGGAATTCCAGGCTAAGGGAACAGCATATGCAAAAGCTGAGAAAGTACAGGAAGTTCTGGAAGCCCAAGTAGTTGGTGTAACTGGCACCCGGAGAGGAAACAGGAGCTTGGGGAGCCAGCCACAGCTGGAAGGCCTGCAGGGTCAGATGCTGGGAGGCTGGAAACACCAGGCTGAAGGCCTTGGGTCCTATCCTGAAGGCAGTAGGGAACCATCACTGGGTTTTGCGCAGTGATAAGGACAGGCTTGCGATCTAGGAATCTGTCCGACTGCAGGATAGGTGATGGATTTGAGCACAGTGGTCAGGGAGGTAAGGAGGGGCCAGTGAGGAGAGCGCCAGGGTGGGCGCGAACCTGGCACTGCCGTGGGGAGTGAGCAGTGGGAAAGCCTCACCTGGGCCCTGCGCCCCCAGCCGCCCCCTCCGCCCCCCGGCTCCCAACTTGGCTTGCCCCAGGACAGAGCTGCAGACTCATCGCTCAGTCCTCAGTCTTGGGCTGGGCCCAAGTGCAAGGCAGAGATTTATATTCTGTAAATTATGGGTGCCCAAGTCATAGCTGCATGGCTCAGCACAATGGCATCCTTCTCTTTTTGTCCTCCTTAATTTTAGAAGCCAAAGCTAAATGTTTTAATTTTACATTATTCCTGACATAATGCTAATGAGTTCCAGGCGTCCCCCTGAGTTGGGCTCAGCTCTGCAGGGCCAGGCTTCTGGGAGGGGCCCTGTTCCCCGGAACGCCCCTCCAGCCGCCCCCCTTGGTTCTGGGCCAAGTGCCTTGCAGCGTGTTTCTCCTTAAGGACCCCTTTCTGTTTTATCATATGGTTACACTTTTTTTCAGTTCACTTGGTCTTCTTTCGTGGGGTGACCACAGGGTGTTTCCCTTTGTCTGAGGGACAGAAGGCTCCCAGGAGAGCCGGACAGCATGCCTGACCCAGCAGAAGCCACATTTCTCCTTCAGAACCGTGGGGCATTCGAGGCTCAGGTGAGGGGTGGGATGCCTCCCCCAGACTCTTCCAGAGTTTTCCAACCTGTGCTGGACTGAAGAGCGGGGGGATTTGGGTTTTAAGGGCAATCAGTGCTCTTAGGGAATCTGAAAAACGGTGTGGTGGCTATTATTGCTAGTACTGCTGTTTTCTGGTAAGGTGAGACACTTAATGTTTTTTCCCATTTCTTTCCCACGGCCTAGTGTTTTCCTAACCATTCTGCTTTTTGTCGAATGCAGTGTGAGAGCAGGACCAAGGGCTTTGCCCCACAAATCAGTCCCGATGCTGCCTCAGTTCAGTCCCGATGCTGCCTCTTTACTCCACGGGTGCCCCGAGCTCAGGCTCTCTGGGATGGCCTGTCTCCTTATCTGTGAAAGATGGTGATATGGCATCTTGTGTCCAGGGTGCCCTGAAGGTCAAAGAAGGCAGTGCACCGAAAGGGTCCACGGCTAACTTATTTACGTCGGGTTCAAACATCAAGTCTGAAAACTCCAGTGAGAGAGAAAGGAATGTAACGTGGACATTTTCCTTGAACTCCCTGCCCATTCTGAGCATCTACATGCTTGCATTTCAAGAACACTGCCATGTTTCCTCTTAGTTGTATCTAAGTTCTTGGGGGTGGGGGCATACACTGAACCGAGGGGTCCTCAGGGCCTTTGTCATGCTGGCACCTGCTGAGCTGTCCAGCATCCGGCCCCATCTTTGGCCAGACTCTGCCTGTGCGCCGTCCATCTGAAAGGCTGCCTCAGGGCCAGCTCAGACTGTCTCCCCCACAGTGCAGGGTGTGGGACCTCCTAAAACATCTGGAGCCCTGCCTGTAAGGGGGCCTGGGCCCCGCCTGGGGAGAGCCCTGCTTCAGGTCACACAAGTCTAGCTGGGGGTGCTGTTGCATACCCAGGGGTTGGCCCCAGAGGCGTAAGAGCAAAGTCCAAAGCCTCTCCACTTCCAGGGACTGCAGCCATCTACACATCTTGCTACCCCTCCTCTGTCCCTGTCGCAGCTGGAGCGCTGTCTCAGGAGCAGGGACACAGGAAGCTTTGCTCTTCCGACAAAACCTCTCCTGACCTCTACTAATTAGGGGTCTCCCTGCCCCTCACTTCCCTCGAGGCTCAGTTGTTTGTCGCTCGAGGCTCAGTTGTTTGTTGCTCGGTTCTTTCGTTCATTAACAGATATTTACGAAAGCCCACTCGGTGCCAGGCGCCGTGTTGGGCACTTTTAGGTTTATGGCAGAAAAAATCGTTTGAAATATTAACTGTGCGTGACTCATCTCTGTCTCCAGAGATCTTTCCATTCGGTCCCTGGGATGGTGAAACCCAAAAGCCAGAAATTCACTCCTGTTTGCCCTGCTTTCTACTAAGTTATCTCCTCCCTGAGGCACCTGAGTAGAAGCATAATGCTATTCCACACATACCCATTCAACAGATGAGAATTGAGGCTCAGCAGGGAAAGGGACTTTCCCGGGATACCTGGCCCAGGGGGCTCCCCTGTGGCTGACCGGTTGGGTGCCTGGCTTGTAGCTGGATGTCACTGTGCACAGTGGGGCAGTTGGGGACAGGGCGGAGGGGCCCTGACAGCAGTCCCAGCTACAGAGAAACCCCACAACGCCTCTCACGGTGTCGCTGTGATGCTGGTGGAGCCAACGAAAAGAAGTGTTCTGCCGACTGAGGCAATTGGCCACCAAAACGGTTTGCTGTGTCTCTTCTTGAGCTCTCATCCCCTCCATGGGTTGGGTTTCATTTGGGGTTTTTGCTTGGGTAATTTGTTCCTAATTGTAAGTGACCTTCCTTCACTAGCTCAAGTACAAGTGCAAGACTGCCACCTCTCCTTCCATCCACTGTTACTAAGAACCCATTACAAATCCATGGCAGGAGGATGTGACATGGGCCCGCTTGGCCTCATTCAGAGTGTGGCCCTACGTCACCTGCACAGGGTCAGCCCACATTGGCACCCCTGAAATGATCAGTGATGGGTGGTTAGATGAGGGAGTGGTAGTGGTGCTGAGGCGGGTCATCCTGGCCCGTTTATTCCGCTGGGCCTCGGGTAGCAGGTCCATCCCAGTTTAGAGCCGGTAGCTTTAGGAGCCATCTTGTACCGTCCAAACAGCCCCAGTGAACACAAAGTTGCCTGGTTTTGTTCCTGAACATCGGGAACAGGCCACTCCCCTCCTCCCTGCTAGGGTTCCTCCTAACATTGATCAGGGCCTCTGTGACTCCTCCACCGACCTCCGTGGCCCTTGCTGCCCCCAGAGCTGCCCGTGCGGGACCTAGTCTGACCCAGCCTGCTCCTGCCCCTCACAGGCCTGGTTCTGAACGCTGCTCCCACCTCAAGGTGGGGGCCCGGAGCCTCATAGGACATCTTCGGACGATCTAAATCCCAGGTGCACACTGGGCAGCTTGCTCCCACCCACCCACAACCTTAGATGGGAGCTTTGCATGTTGTACATTTGTAATGTTTCCCGGTGGCCTGATGTGAGGTTTTCTTTTAGGAGATGGGTGGGAAGTTTGGGGTCTCTTTCCCCCCTAAGCAGTCCTAGGACACTGGGAATTATGCTGCTGCCACCTGTATGACCCTGGTGCACATTCACACCCACTGTCCCACCCGTCCTGGGCAGGCAGCCTTGGGTGATTAAGTCCAGGGAAGGCAAGTGACTGGTCTAAGATTACATAGTTGGCCTCGGGTCTTCAGACCCTGATGTTTTCGCATCTGGACCCATCCCTGCTGTTGCTGTTTGGAATTCGAGAGAGGAGCCAAAAAGGGGACTAACATTCCTGAGCACCTGTCCTGTATTCAGTACCAAAGGCATGGCATTCTGACGTCCATCACATGCATCTCAGGCCAGGAGTGTCACCCCATTTTGCAGTGGGAACACTGAGCCTCACAGGGGCCAGCAGGAAGAGGAACCGGCCCTGAACCCCAGCTGTGCTAGTGGTGGGGAGATATCCTGCCCAGACCGGGGCTTGAGCTTATTTGGGGGAAGGCGGTGGGGTTTGGAGCTGATAGCTGGAAAGGATCCTTTTGTTCACCGTGGTCCCTCTCCCTCCTCTTCCCGAAGCAGCTCTTCCAGTTGGACACTGCAGCCGTCTGCAAAGGTGTCACCTCAGTAAAGGGGACCAGGCACTCCTGCTTGGTGGTTGGCCGTGGAGATGGGGTCGGCTGCATGTGGCTCTCTGGCCTGTGCCTGCCTGCCTCCCCTCCTAGGGGAGAGTTTCTAGACACCGGGCCCAGCAGCAGGCAAGGCCCCAGGGCATGTGTGGTGTCTGCACCAAGGGTGAGCAGTGAGAGGTGGGCAGTCCTGGCCTCGGCACCAGGATGGCGGCCCGGCAGAACTCAGTCCCAGGTGCTCAGAGAAGGGCGGAAACAGGGAGGGTTAGGGAAAGACTGGGGAGAGGAGCAGGCGTGAGCCTTGAGGCAAAGCCTTAGAAGACAGGGAGGACGAGACAGGCAAGTAGATGGACCTCATGTGAAGAGGACACTGCATTGCCAAAGGCCTGGAGGCAGGAAGGTGTGGCTTGTGGCTGAGCACGGGGAGGAGGAGGGAGCATTGGGCTAGAGGTCAGCACAGCCAGAGGGCGTTTTTGGCCTTGTCTTAGGGTTCTTTAGTCATGTGTGTCCTCCCCAAAGCCAAGCCAGTCCATCCAGCTGCCATGGGAAAGTTGGGAGATACGGTGGGCCCCTGAGGGCTGCCTAGAGCCATGGAGAGAGGCGTGTGGGAGTGGGAATGTCCACAGGACTGGCTGGGTTGGGTGTTAAGATGTTATGAGGGCATGTCTTTATCTACTGACCTCTTGGAAGACTTTCTGGATGTTGTCTCTGGGTGAGTGTCTTCTCCCTGTGCGTACAAACCATCATGAGGCCGTCCTGTGCCGAGATATGGGCCGGTTCCTGCATGTGCTGTGCTGTGCGTGGGGTTGTCTGCCAGTATGTCTGGGGTCTGGGGGGGTTGTACGTTTGAGCCTGTGGTGGGACCTGGAGCTCGGTCCTTGGTTCACGTGTGAGCGTGTATGTGCTGGCCTCTGCGTCTCTGTGACGTGAGTCATGTTTGTGTGGCCATGTGTTTAAATCGGTGCTGTGTGTTGGTGTCCTGGGTTCTGTGTCTTTGATGTGGAGCTTGGTTGGAAGGGGAGGTATCAGGCAGAGTGTGTGTGTGTGTGTGTGTGTGTCTCCAGGTCTGCGGCTGGGGGCTTAGTGTGTGTGCGTGTGCTAACCATTCCGTGCTGTCTCCTTCTGCTGGCCCCTGGCCCCTAGTAGGGCCTCTTTCCGCATCTCCAATGATGTCTGGCCTTCTCTTGACACCGGGAGCTTCCCCAGATCCCACCTGTCTACGCAAGCAGACTCTGAGCCCCTTCGCTTCTCCTATCCCGCCTGGAGGGGTGGCATAGTCCTCTTGGCCCTTGCTGCCTGGGAATAAGAACCTGCTTCTGGCCCAGAGACCTTCTACTGGAGAGTTCTCAGCCAAGAGCCTCCAGTGCAGTCCTGGTGAGGAAAGACAAGGGGTCTGCAGCCCTCATCCCGACCCTTGGAAACCTGGAGAGCCGTGGTGCCTCTGGCCCAGTCTCCCTTTGCCTTTTGTGTGCCACGCCCCCCACCCCCACCCACCCTGCCGCCTCTCTGGATGATTACGAAGACGCAGAGAGCTGAGCAGTTGTGAAGAGACCCCCCACCCCGGCCTCGGATCTCAGTCCTGGCTGGCCCAGGGCACAGAGCTCAGGCGCTGGAGGCAAACCCAGGCTCCCTCCCTCATGAGCTCTGGGAATCTGACCCCTAAAGTCTCTGGGCCTTTGTTTTTGCCTGTATAATGAGGTAGGGGGGGTGGTACACTGTCCTAATGGGACAAAGGAGATCGTATTTAGGAAGAGTTTGGCCCAGTCCCAGGTACAGAGTAAATGTGATAGCTGCTGTTAGGATCATAGTCTCCCTCGTACACACATCTGCCCACTCCTTCATTTATTCAGACGGCACTGCGTGCCCAAAGCTAGACCAGACCCTTGTGGGCTCACAGCGCACAGAGTCCAGGCTGGCCCTCCAGCCTCACCTCCCAGGGATCCTTCCATATCTGTTCCTCCCCTTCTTGCCCGGACCCCCTGAGGACTGGCGAAGCCCAGGCTCTGAAGAGACTTCCATGGAAACCCCAGAGGGCCTCATAGGACAGTAACCTCGGGGCCAGAGTCCCCTGCAGGGGTGCGGGAGTGAGGAGTAGACCTCAGCTCCCGGCTGGCTGGCCTTTCAAGCTGGCCAAACACAGAATTATTTGACATCTTGGAGAAGAATCTGGCACTGCACATCCAAATCATTGTTATAAAGTAAGTTAAAAGTTTGCACAAAAATGAGAAGTTGATCCCCGAATGGCCTGCCAGACTGTTGTAACCCAATATATTTTACCCTTAAACCAGAAATGTGTTTGTTTAGAAGCAAGTCACTGGCAAATGCCAAAAGTGGAGGCATTTCCTCCCCTGCCCCCACCCATGCCCTGTTCCCCCAAAACTCCCTCCTTGCCCTTTGTGTCCAGATTCTTAGCCAGAGCATGAGAAACCAGGCCCTCGCTCCTCTTCGGCCACAACAGCGACAGGGAGGAAACTTGACGTTCGCTAGACGCCTACCGTGTGCCAGTTGCAACAGTAGTTAGTGGCAGCCCCGTTTTAGAGAGGAGAGAAATGGGGGCAGGGATGGGACACGATTTGCCCAAGTTGGTGACTCTCGGTGGTGGAGCCCCCGGGAACAAGCCTCTGTCTGCGCGACCTTGGGGTCTGTGGCATGCGGCGCGTTGCCCTACATGTGGAACGGCACTCTTGCTCTTTCCCCAGGGGCCAGAGGGAGAGAACGGTCGTGCTCAGCACCAGAGGTGTGTCTGGCACCGTGCTGGGGCTTCCCCGAGTGATCTTGCTTAGCCATTCGACAGATGAGGGCGAGGCTCAGAGAGGGCAGATTGCTGAGTGAGGGGAGCCCAGGCCTGCAGATTCTGACAACTGACCCAGTGCCCTCCCCCCACCCCCAGCCAGAACTTAAAGGGCCCTTTGGCTCGGCCTCCCGGGCTCCTGGGATGGCTCCCCCATCTTTCATCTCCTGCCCTTGGTTCTGTGAGCTGCACGCAGCGGTAATGGATTGCAGTGGACTTTTTTCAATTAGGTTCTGATTCTCCCCTGCCTGTTACTATAAAACTCCAGATGGTCTAGGGCTTCACGGTTCCCGGGGTATTTTCCCCCGTTATTTTAATCTTCTCTTGTAACACGCCCCACATGTGGAAACTGGGCCTTTCAAGACTCTGTGCTCTGTGCTCTTTCTTCTCTGCTCTGCCGCCTTGTTTTTCCTTTCTGTGCGGTGGTATCTCCTCTCTTGGAGGGCGTCCTCCTCTCCCAGCGTCGGCTCTACATCCTGGGCCGGGCCTGGCCTTTGCCTGGGACTGGAACCCAGGATGTGGGCCCAGCTGGAAATCCTAGTAATAGCTGCTGAGTGCAACCCCGTGGTTGGTGCTTTACTCCTGAGGCAATGGCCAGAGTGTTTAGGGACACATAGGGACAGACTGGCACATCAGCCATCGAGATCAGACCCCAGCTCCGCCGGTTACCAGCTGTGAGTTGAGCCAGTGGTGTCATCATTCCGAGCCTCAGTTTTCTCATCTGCACAGGGGGGCTAAGAAGGAGGCTTATCAGCACAGCATGTTGTCATGATTAAATGACACAGCCCGTGAGACACACACAGCAGCCGGCCCTTGGTAGGTGTCCGAGAGGGTGTCCCCCAGTCACTTACATCATTCTGAATTCACCTGTTTTGTCTTACGATATATTTTACGTTTATGCATCATAAAGTAAAGAAGAAATCCCTAACACCCATTTCTTCGCATTTTTTAGACAAAAGTCTTTTCTGTTTCTTCTCTCCTCTCTTTGTGCCTCCTGCCCACAGCAGCTACCCTCTCTGCTGCCCATGGCGTGTGAGCCTTTGTTTCTGGCCAGATAAATGTGTTGTGTGTTTGGTTATGTGAGCTGGTGTGTTTCACATTCACCTCAAATAAGACGGAATGCTGCATGCACCCTGTGGTTCACGGAGACCACCCACCTACTGTGTGCCCAGGTGTGCCCGAGTGGTGCCCCCACTTATGGATGAAAAATCTGGGCTCCGGCAGAATGAAGTGAACTTGCCCAAGGCCATCCAGCTGGGAAGTGTGGATTTGCATCCAGGCTGCTCTGATACTGAAACACGCCGGTTTGGAGATGGGAGTTGGAGGGGGCGGGCACCACCAAACTGTCACCGGGGACCAGATCACACCAGCTGGGATGCCGTGGTGAGGATTTGTACTCCCCAGGCACTAGGGAACCCGTGCAGGGTTTGAGCAGGGAGGCACTGGGACAGACCTGTGGGCTTCAGTTTTCGTTCTAGATCCCAGATATCCTGTGGGAATGAGTTGAGAGAGGAGGGGCAGGAGGCAAGATGGTGGCTAGTGCAGTCACCTGGGTGAGGAATGCTGGGGGTGTGGACCAGGGCAGCGGGGCAGCGAAGAAGAGAAGAGGGTGCACGTGAAAGATGGTTTAAGAGGTGGCATTTCCCTGACCTGGTGGCCGATCAGATACAGCGACCAGGGAGGAGGGAACAGGTTCCTGGCTCAGGCATCTAGGTGGAAGGTGGGAGGTCCAGTTAGTGGGGAGTCTAGCCAGCAGCAGTGGCACCGGAGTCCCTCCAGTGAATAGCCTCGGGCCACCCCATTTTCTGGGCCACATCAGTGAGTGCACAGGGCAGTTTCTGTGATGTCTTAATGGGATTGAAAAATCCCTAAACTTACCTGCTCTAGAATGGATCACCACTGCATGGGTGGGAATGAAGGGAGCCCCCGAATTCCCATTTCTACTTCCACCTCTCCTTCCCTGCTCCCCTTAATCTCCAGAATATTCAGCACCCCTCCCAGTCTCCCTGTGCTTCCCACCCTGTTTGTCCAAACCCTGCCTGGGCGTCAAGTCCCGGCTCCTCCAAGAAGGCTTTAGCGACCCCCGACCTCCCCAGCTAGAAGCCCCCTGAGATTAACCCCTTCTTGGGGCTGAATACATGTCTTTCTTTTGGACTTATGGGTCTTTTGTGGTCTTCTTTGCCCTGAAGTCTCAGTTCCCAGCGTGCCGCCAGGCACAAAGGGGCAGCTGAGTGAGGCAGAGGATATGAATCAATGTGCAAAAAGATGAGAGTGAATTCCAGAAGTGAATAGGTGGAAGCCTGGGCAGGTGCAGATGGGATACCAGCAGTGAGGGTGAGTGATAAGGTCGGGGGCAGGTGGATGGGGTGCATGAACAACTTTCAGAGTCAGGGGGTCTGTCTGACCTGCTAACCTCGGGTTGAAGATTGAGGAGTCCCTTCTTTCTGCGAGAGAGGGCAGTTCTGACTGTGGCTTGGCCCTTCTGGTACAGTAGGGACAGTTCTCCCTGTGCCCCCCTTGCAACAGGGTGAGGGATGCCCCAGGAGGTCTGCTCTGCAGGGTTATATACCTCAACATTGACAGCCGGGAGGAAGGGGTCTGTCTGTCCAGGGCAAAGTCTGCCTTTGAACCCCAGGGGACCGGAGTGTTGTGGGAGGAATGTCAGGAAGGCCCTTGTGTGTACCTCCTGGGGGACAGACCCCATGGAAGCATCCTTACGTCCTTGGGTCACAGTGGCATTGCCTTAGGACCCATCTTCCACCCCACTCAGGGAAACCAAAGCTCAAAGCCAGAAACAAAGCCAAGACCCATGCTACAGGACCCTTCTGCTACAAGATGCGTGTGTCTATTCCAGCAGCATCTGCACCCCCACAACACAACAGTGGTGGGGCACCTCTCCATGCTGACCTCCCAGCCCCCACACGGCCAGTAGATGGGGCCCCATCGGGCCATTCCCACCCCCAAAAGGCTGCCTTGCTCTCATTAGAGGCTGTTGCTGGCACCCAAAGGACACCACATGGGGTTGCCATGGTAAAACCTGACCTAGGCTGGTGTTTTTTTCTGAGGGCAAGATAGAAAGAATCACCACCACAATAACAGTGATGACATTTACAGAGTATGTCCTGTGTGTCATGCACACATGCACATCGTCTCGCCCCACAACCAACTCCGTGAGCTGGTTTCTGTCTTCGTTTTACCGAGAAAGACACTGAGGCACAGAGGGGGCGCTGACTTGCTGGACTTTCTGCTTTCCAAGTCTGGACCCTTCACCCCAGGCTGTGTGGCATCAGACCCTAGAAGGCCTCCAATGCTAAGGGGATTGACTGGCTGTGAGAAGGCATGATGAGCCCTAGAGAGTCTTGAGTGGAGGTGACCCACCTAAATGTGCAGCGTAGAAATAGACTCACAGAGCGGGAAGGGCCGTAGGGGTGTCTGGTGAGGCCGCTGGCTGTAAGGCAGCGGGGAGGGGCTCATAGGAAACTCAGATGGGCAGGCTTCAGCTTTAGGCTTCCAGATCCTGGATCCCCAGGGTAGAGAGACAAGGGGAGACAGACCTGTCCAGGATGCATATGCTCCTGTAGAAGTGGAACCAGGACAGCCCTGGACACCTGCCCCTCAAGCCCCCATCCCGTTCCCCAGTCCCCATGCTGCTCCAGGCCGCAAGCCCAGGCTAACCGCCCCCTACACCTGAGCCAAGGGGTTTGAAAGCACAGGGTGTGATGGGATGGTTAGTCCAAGCTGCCAGGCCGGAGGAGGAGGATGGGGAGCAAGGTAAGGGGTGAAGGAGTGAGAAGTGGAAACGGGACATGGGGAGATGCGGGAGCCCACCGTGCCACACACACACACACACCCCCTTCCACTCTACAGAGGGGCAGGCCCGGGAGACGCCACCCCAGCAGAATGCCACCTGCTGCTTACCTGCTTGGTGACCTTGCCCGGGAGCAGCAGTGACAACACTAGGTGGGGACTTGGTGCTGAGCTAAACACTTAACCTGGCACTCTTTCGTTTCGCCCTCACAGCCACCTTCCACAGTTGGAAGGACTCACCTAGTTTTACAGATGAGGAAACTGAGGCTCGAAGGCTTGGAGGGACTCCTCCCGGAGCACTCAGGGAGTTGAGCAGCCAGGACACAAGCCCAGGTTGTCCCACGGCAGAGCGGTGTCTATGACTGCCGTGCTGGTCCCCTGAGCCCCAGCTCCTGGCAGGAGGAGAGGAATATTTGCCCCTAGGGCTGTGGAGGGATACGAGGGCACCCTGGTGACAATCCTGGGCCCAACAGAGAGGGTGCACATAGGTGTGAACCCACAAGTGTGCCATCCTCCTCTCTCTGCCTCTGTGGGCCATCTGTGCGGTGCTTGAATGGGGAGGACCGAGTGGACCTAGGCAGCTGCAGACAGAGCCCCCATGGCCTCAAGGTCCCTGGCATGTCTGGGTGCTGGCCTCATGGGGGAGTTATTCTGCCGTGGTACTTGCAGCCTCCTCACCCTGGAACAGTCTTGATGGGGCAGCCACCTCTCCCCACCTACTGCTACTACCTCTGGTCCCACCTCGGGGGTTCTACCCCGATAGCTGCTTGCCGCACCCCAGCCTGGGACTCAGCTCTGGGAGGTTCCGCGGGTGTGGGGTTAGGACAGGGCTGGGCCAGTGTACGTGGGCGTGACACAGACATAGGGCACAGGTATCAGGGTACTTCGATGGACACTGGAGGGAAGGGGGTGCACTCATAAGGGCACGTATGTCCCCAGGCCTGGGAATTTCTGTTCGTGCTCCCATTGGCTCAAGTTTCTAACCCACCCTTTGTCCCGTGAATGAGATGCCAGCCCTGCCGTCAAAGGAACTCCCAAACCCTCAGCCTAGAGGCATGGTGAGAAGTGAATGTGCAGCAAAAATCTTCTAACCCCTAAGCTCAGGGTGTGACCAAGGAGGGGCCACAGAGGTTGGGGAAGCTTCTCAGAGGAGGTAGTGCGTAGCACCTCTAGTAGACATCTGCAAGATGAGTGAGGGAGGGAAAGGCATTCCAGGCCCAGGGAAGAGCTCAAGCAAAGGCCCAGGGGCATGAAAGTTCCTGACACATTGAGAATCACACTCCCATGCAGCTATAGCAGGACACACGGTGGGTGTGCAGACAGGAGAGGCATCGGGGCTGTGGTGGAAGGCCATGAACACCAAGCTTGCAGATCCTAGGCTTTTGAAAAATGTATGAATTAGAATATCAACGAATTGGAAGGGAAGGTGGGGTACCCAGGAGGGGTACAGCTTGAACGAAGCAACACTGCCGAGACGGAGGCTGGCCAGTGGGGAGAAGATGAAACACCGGTCTCCAGGGCCTGGTGGACGCCCCCAGAGTCAGGAAAAGCACACAGCACATTAGGAGTCACTGCCCCTCGGCCTTAGATGTCCACCCTTCTGGCATGGGCCAGAGGAGGAACAGAGGGACCGGCTGAGTGCCAAGAGGCAGCCCGCTTTCCAGCTGTGGCTCCTCCACCTCATTTCGGGGTGAACTTGGCACAGGGCCATTGCAGGAGAGCAAGGGAGTAGTTGTGGCCTATTTATTCCCCAAACAGGATTTCCTCCTGGTTTTGATGCATGGAAAAGGCGCACCATCTGGGCGAAGGGGGCGGGGCAGGCTCTGAAACCCGGCTGCAGGCGGCCTGTCCCGGATGAGCCCCAGTAGAGCGAGGCCTGCCGTTGTGGCCAGGCCTTCAAGGGAGAGACAGACGTGAAGGGAGCTCACCCGAGAGAGAGTCATGGTCTCTCGAGTCTCTGTCCTCGTGTCTGTCCTGAGCTGGGGGATGAAACTAATGATTTGGGCAAAGGAGCTGGTTCCTCTGGCCTCGTCCTCCTCAAGGGTCACCTCCCCCTGCCCACCTGCAGGGAGTGGGCGTAGCAGAGCCACCTGGCATCAGTCGTGGCCTGCACCCTGTCGTTGCCATGTCACAGCCCTGTGATCACCACACGAAGCCTCTGTCCCTGAGGTGTTGAGGCCTCACACTTCAGAGTGATGGTGTGGTTCAACACCTCACACCACGCCTGGGTGGACAGAGCAGGTTCGGGTGCGTGTCGGTTCCTCTTCCCACCCCGTGGTGCCCACCACAGGAACACCGGCCTGGCTGGGCCCCCCAGACACTGAGGAGAAGCAGGAAGGAGCGGCCAATCACACGAGGGGACCAGGGAATGTGCCATGGGGCAGCATTCAAGCTGGACTCTGAAGGCTGAGGGGAGATTGGATGGATGGTTATGAGAAAGAGGACGTACCTTGCTGAGCAACTTGTGTGATCTAAGGCTTGAGATTGCCTGGTGGGCTCCTGCCGTGTTGAGGGTGTGGGTGGGAGTCGGGAGGGGCAGGAAGGTGTGGAGGGTGCAGGGCTTAACATTTTTTTTTTAACGTTTATTTATTTTTGAGAGAGAGAGACAGAATCAGAAACAGGCTCCAGGCTCTGAGCTGTCAGTGCAGAGCCCGACTCAGGGCTCAAACCCACAAACTGTGAGATCATGACCTGAGCCGAAGTCGGACACTTCACTGAGCCACTCAGGCATCCCAGGGCCTCAGGCGGAGCAGCGGGGTCCTGTTGTTACCTCAGAGACCTCGGGTGGTCACGTGGGGAGGAGTGAGCAGTTAGAGGATTCTGGGGTGGCAGGCGGGAGGTGGACAGAGGCTGTGGGACGGAGATGGGGCGGCCTGAGCCATGGGAGGAGGCGGTGCGTTTGTTGCTGTCCACCCCCACTCCGGCCAAGGGCATCGCTAGGTCTGTGCTGTACCCGCTGCATGCCCACCGCCCAGCATGGGGCCTGGTACATGGTGGGCACTGGACAAATAGCCAAATGATAAATCAAAGACCCTGAGTTTACACATACGGTTGTTACTCTGACAGCAGTCAGCACTGATGCCGCACTCCAGGTGGACAAAGCCCTTTGACAGTCATCGTCCCCCCACCCTGAGGCCCTCATATCAGCCCTGGGTGGTGGCCACAGGGTCTCGAGTTTGTAGGCAAAGAAATAAGGGACAAGGTGGGCCAAGGGACAGGCACTGCCCAAAGCCTCACTGGGACAGAGCCCCACTCAAATCCAGGCCTTAGGTTCCGAATGCGGGTTGTCTGCACCTGCTGTCCTGTCTGTCCGTTCAGGGTTGCCAACAGCCGTGTGTCCTTTCCACATGCCACTGGGATCCTTCCAGATCCAGAGTTGGAAAGACCGCTTTCTTTTCTAGCACCGGGAGCCATCTCTAAGTCAGGGGAGTACTTTTTCTGGACCCACCAGGGCTTCCCAGATATAGTCTGGGTCCTGATCACTTCACGGGGAGCTGAAACAGGGCACCTGGAGGCCTTAGGCAGGACTGGGGGCAGAGGAGACGGGGGGCCATTTCCAGGCTGAGTAGTGGGCCCTCCGGGGGCTGCAGAACGCCCCTCACCAGCCTCTCCTGCAGTTCGAAGGCTGCAGCAAGGCCTTCTCACGGCTGGAGAACCTCAAGATTCACCTGCGGAGCCACACGGGCGAGAAGCCATACCTGTGCCAGCACCCAGGCTGCCAGAAGGCCTTCAGCAACTCCAGCGACCGTGCCAAGCACCAGCGTACCCACCTTGACACGGTAGGCCCGAGGGCAGAGGCCGAGGGGGAAGGGGTGTGGGAGGCGTGCACAGTCCCTCACTCGTCTGATGCAGGGTAGCACCCAGGGTCCTCGCAGAAACCCTGCCTTCGTCCCAAGCGCTGGGCGTTCTGGGCAGGATGACGGCATGCAGGGAGAGGGAAGTCTCGTCCTTGTAGGACAGTTAGTAGTATCCCTGGCGTCCAGCCACTAGACGGGCAGGAGCAATTTTCCCTCTCCCAGTTGTGGCAGATGTCTCTCAACATTGCCAGATATCCTGGGGAGGAGGAAGCAAACTCTCCCCGAGTTGAGAACCACTGCTTTAGTCTGTGGATACTGGCCCAGGCACCAATGGCCAGGCATGTCCCCATGGAGAGAGTGGGCTCACCACCCTCTTCCTCTCCCCGGGCCTGTCAGCCAGCCCCAGAGCAGGCCTTCCCCGCTCCGCCCACCCCACGCCCTCCGTGCAGACAGTCCAGAGCCTCTCCAGAGCTGTTCTTTACCCCCTGAGCGTGGTGGGTGAGGGGTTGAAGTGAGCAGGGCCTGAGACTCTAATTCTGGTCCCCAGATACCTATATGTCCACCCCCTTTCCCTTGTTTGGGCCAAACTGTGACAACCTGCAGCTCTATCAGGGTCAGTCTCCCCGTTTTCTCCCATGCCTACAGACCTCAGAGGTTAACAGAGCACGTTCTAGAACATCGTGTCCACCATCTCATACTGACCAGGCCAGTCAGTCACGATGCCATTTGACAGATGGAGGAAGCAGGGCTCCAGGAGGTTCAGTGCCCCGAGCTGGGCCTCACACCCCTCTTACAGGGCCTGTGTGAGGGTGTGTGTGCAGCCTGGTAGGAGCCCAGCCCCCATGTACAGCAGGAGATAGTTCCACAGCCGGAGTCCATGTACCTGTGCTCTTTGGGCAGATGTTTGGGGAGCTGTACTGGTCGGGGGCTGGGAGACCCGAGTGGCCATCCGGCCCAGCCTGTCTAGTACCAGATACACAGATGAGGAAACAGAGGCCCACAAGGCCGACTAACCCCTCCAGGGTAAGTTGGAGGCCACAAGACAACAGCGGTCAGAGCTGGAGGCCCTCTGATCCAAACCCTTTATTTGGATGTGAATAAGCTGGGAAAGCCAAGACCCAGAGAAGATGGTGGGGAAGGGGGTGGCAGAAAACATAGGGAGCTCAGTGTTTTGGGTCCCAGCCAGGCCCTGGGCAGAATGTTCTATACATTTTCTTCACAATCAGTATCACGTACGCTCTCCCCGAGTTTAATGTTGGCAACAACCCACAAGGTAAGGGCCATTATCCTCATTTTGCAAGGAAACTGAGACTCAACGTTAAGTCACAGACTGTCACACAGCTCCTAAATGGCAGAGTCCAGTGGCCCTTGCTGGAAAAGCCAGTGTATCGGCCACCCTGGAGAGGTGGAATGGAGTACAAGGGACAGGGTAGGAAGGAGGAGCCCTGTCCCCGGCTGAACCCGACCCTTCTCTCCACCCCTCCCCTCTCAGGCTGCATTATCACAGGCTTTGTTGGAGACGCAAGTGAGGAGGCATTCTAACAAACCCCTGCCTTCATTACCTTCTCACAAGCCCAGCCCCTGGGGCCCATGGCCCCCACCCAGGTCCTGAGGGGCACAGTTTGTGCCCAAGCCTCCTGGTTACATCTCCCAGAGACCACAAGGCAGCACCCACAACACCAGGCCTCTCTGCACGCCCCACCCCCAGCCTGAGCAATGTCCCTCCAGGCCTCTCAGGGTCACCTACTCTGACTTACTCCCTTCCTCCCTCCCTCCTTGCTGCATTTCCTGGACCCAGCCCCAAAGCAACAGGCCTCTGGCCCCCACTTGGTGTGTGAACAGAGCTCTGAGGACTAGGTCAGGTCAGGCCCAGAGTGAGCCCACGGGGTTATCTCAGGCCTTCATCTCCCCAAAGGTCCTGGTGAAGCCTGTAGGTACAGCCGCCAAGCCCTGCACCCACAGCCCAGAGGCCAGTGGGTCAGGCCCATGCAGGCTGGGCCTTGTTTTCCAGAAGGGACCCCGTCATGTTCCCAGCTCCCCTCTGGCGCCAGAGATCGGAGGATTCTCCCCACGGGCAGGAAAGTGGAAGAACAGACTAGAGAGAGCCAGCCAGGTTTTAACTCTGGCCCTCCACCTGGGCTCAGAGCTCGAAGAAATGCCCCTAGCCTCTCTAGGCCTCCATTTCCTCAAACACCTACATCATAGGGGAATCAACTGAAATGATGCAAAGACAGGCTTGACACACGGTCTGCACGGCAAATGTGAGTCCCTCCTTTCCCTCCTCTGACTCGCCGACTGAATGCTGAGCAAACCCTGCCGCACGCATCCCCAGGCACTCAGTGTGGGCTTTCAGTCCTGACTGCCACGGCCCCAGGGGGCGATGGTCTCTCCTTTGCCCAGACGAGAGGAGGCCTCCTAACAGAGTGTCACTGGCACACTCTTACTGCGAGATCTTGGACAAAGCTTCAGCCTCTGTTTCCTCATCTGTGCTTCGGCCGTGGCACTGTGTCCTTACTACACCATCACGAGTGTCCTTGTTACTAACAAGGCTTCGGAGCTGGGGCAGTGACTCCAGGCCTGGGGCTTGGCTGCTGCTTGGGACAGCCACAGGGTTTCCTGAGGGCTCACGGAGGAGCGGGGCTGGAGGAATGTTCTGCACACGTCAGGCCCTGGAAAAACAAACACAGAGATGGGCCTCGCGCCCTTTCCAGGCAAGCGCGCCTGCACACACGGAGCTCTGTTTGTTTGCTTTTTGGCAAAAACGTGTGGATTTGTATCAGCATCCCCCGGGGACGGGGCCTGGGGCAGGACAGGGCAGGGCCCATGAGAGAGAATGTCTCTGTGTATGTACGTGCATGTGTTGGGGTGGGAGCAGGCCCATAGCGTTGTGTGCATGTGTGTGCGCGTGTGTGTGTGCACGCATGTGTGTGTGTGCAAGCATGTCTGTCTCACGCGGCTGGGGAGGGCACGTCTGAGTGTGCCCTCCACCCTCCTGCCCCACACCTTCCTTTCAGCGCGGCAAGCCTCTCACTTCACTGTCTCTTTCTTTTTGCTCTCCTCCGTTTCTTTAACCTGGCAACTGTCCGTGGCAGCACCAAGGTATGGTCATCTCTTTCTGCTTGCCCCTCCCCATGAGGTCCCTGGGTCTGCAGTTGGAGTGGCCTGTCCTCAGGCCAGCAGGGACAGAGTTGCCTGAGGTCTGGGGTGGGGGAGGGGGGCAGTTCCACAGGGGCATGTCTGACAGGGACATAGTGGTCCCCGGTACTTAATGTGAGAGGCACCGCATCCTGCAGACACCCTCCCTGCCAGTTGCTAGAGGCCGGAGGGCCCTGAGCAATCAGGACCACTAGGTATAGTCAAAAAGGGAGGCCTTAGGGATGGACTGTTTCAAGCCTCAGCAGGAGCCCCTAAGGGAGAGCTCAGAATTCAGTTGGAGCAACTTCCTGGGTCAGTCCCTGGGACCTGAGATGAATCCGAAGGGATCATCCCCTGAGGAAATGCACCACCTGGTAGAGAAGGACACTGAACAAACCCAGAATTGCTGGGTGCACAGTGGTGCCCTTGGGAAGATCAGGAGGTAGAGACAGAAAGAAGATTCCAGGAGGGCTGGGTGGGTGGGCACACAAGGACAGGGGCAGGAGGAGAGGTGAGAATTTCAGTAGGCCCAAGTCACAGCGCGCCCTCAGTACCGGGAGATGGGCTGTGTCCGAGGGCACGAGGGAGCCATGGAAGGATTTTTCAAAGGTGAGAGCATGGCCAGGTCTGTGAGAAAGGCTCTCTGGCTGTGGTGGGAGGGGAGATTGGAGGCAGGGAGAGCAGCATGAGGCCCAGGCAGGAACAGGGGAACAGGGGAGGTGGTAAAGGGTATGGATTGGTTCTACATGAGCAGTGGGGGCCCCTAAGAGGAAGTTCACAAAGGGCACAGACCCCCAGCCTCCCCAGGCCTGTGTCTGAGATCCACCTTCCCCCAGCTTCCCGTGATCATCAGAATGAGGATCTGGTTTTCTCATGGTCCAGAGAGCAGTCTGGCATCTCTGGACCCACTACAAGGTGTGATTAGTCACTCCCAGCCTGGGGCCCTGCCGTACTCCAGCTTGGTCCTGTGCTGTCCCCTCTCTTCCCCTGCCCCTCCTCTTCCTCTCCAAGGCCGCCACCTCACTGTACTCCTTGTCCACTCGCACCTTCTCTGCAGCCGTGGGCTCAAAGGGTGTACTCTTCTCAGAGCCACTGTCAGAGCTGGGAGAATCCTTAGAACTCAGTTGGCCCCATTTTGCAAGGGAGAAGAGTGAGGCTCAGAGATGGGAGGCGACTTATCTGAGGTTCCAGCACGAGAGTAGAATGGAGACACAACCCCTCCTTCACTACGAGGCTGTGGGCAGGGCTGGCAGAGTTGGATCCTTCCTGGCTGGGGACAGAGAGGGAGGGACAGGGTGTGAACCTGCTGCCTGCCCCCTCCCAATTGCAGGTCACACAGTATGACCTTGGGGCCTGGCAGATGGCCCTGACTCACCCCACCTCTGCACCTCTGATGTTACAGAAGCCGTACGCCTGTCAGATCCCTGGCTGCTCCAAGCGCTACACGGACCCCAGCTCCCTCCGAAAGCACGTGAAGGCCCATTCAGCTAAAGAGCAGCAGGTGCGTAAGAAGGTAAGACGGTCTTCGTTCCAGGCCCACCTCTGCAGATGCCCCGCTGGCCTCCCAGACACCTGTCCAGCATCAAGCCAGGTGCCCGCACTCCTTACGTGCATTCACCCACACGTCCGAGGATGGTCCTGTCCATCGTCCGGGATCTGCCTCCCACCTGGCCCCAGAGTTCACTTCCTTACCTCCAGCCGGCCAGACATCTATCTGCCCACAGACCATCCACCGGCTTCTCTGTCATCCATCTGCCCACTCGCCATGGCTCGTTTAGTAATACATGAGGTAGGGCCCCATGTAGGCACCGAGGATACAAAAATGGAAAACCATGGTGTCCTCCTCCAATGGAGACCTGGCAGGCAGAGATAGACATAAAGAGATAATTCAATATAATATAATAAAGATGGCAATGGAAGGATGCAGAGAATAGTCAGGGGCACAGAGAAGGGTGGGAGCAAGAGGGTCCATGGAAGAAATGACATGGGGGACAGTGGACTGCAGTTGTGTGTGCTCTGGAGCCAGCCTGCCCGTGGCCTTGGGCACATCTCTTAGCGCCTTTCTTCTTCATATTCCTCAACTGTCAGATGGGGGCAACAGAGGACTTGTGTAGAGGGTTGCCGTGAGGCTTAAACTAGTACATCTACAGTAAGGATGTAGAACAGTACTTAGCCCAAAATAAAAGCTCCGAGAAGAAGTTGGTGCATGTTGTCATTAAGCACTGGGCAGGCCAAGACAGTAAGGAGAGCGTTCCCAAGAGTGACTAAAGCTTGAAACAGCAGGCACCTTGCCTGTCTCAAGGCCAGGCAGCTATGCAAGGAGGAGAGGCGTCCTGCGGGGAGCAGACGTGACAGGCCCAAAGCTCTGCCGAGGAGTTTGGGCCATCCTGAGGACAGTGGGTGTCATCAAGGGGTCTTAAGCAGAGAAGGGATGTGTCACCTTGAAAGATGGCTCTGGGGGCCATATGGAGAATTGGTTGGGGCTGGTTGGGAAACCTGAGGCAGGGAGGCCACTGCTGGGAAGCAGGAGAGGTGGGGGGGGGGTGGCTTGGGGCAGAGTGGGACGGCGGGCGGGGGCGGGGGAGAAGGGGGTTGGCAGAGGAGTAGCAGAAACAGATTCTGGGGGGCAGGATGGTAGTGGCCCCCTTCACCAGGACAGGGGGTCTAAGGAAGAAGCAGGCTTGTGGGAGAAAGCATTGAGTTCTGTTTGGACAACAAGTGTGTGAGTCACAGAGGGACCCAGTGCAGCAGGGGGATGGGACAGCTACTTGGTGCAAAGCCCACCTCTCGGTTCATCCCGCATCTCCAGAAGAGCACCAGGGCCATGTGCGGTGGGTACTTGAGTGTAAGGGAGGACGGGGGCGGGGGGGGGGGGTGGTGAAGAGAAAACCAGGGCCAATCCAGGGACATCAGCGTGACAGTGGACAACAGAGCAAGGAGAGCCTGTTAATTTGCCCTGCAAGATTTATGGAGCACGTACTGTTTTCCGAGATACAGCTGCAAATAAAGCAGAGAAAGTGTAGAGGCTGGAGAAAGAAAACTACTTCAGTCCTGTGGGGTGGGGGCGTACAGAGATGGGTCTGGGACAGGCAGGCCTCAGCTGGGAAGACGTTGCAGGGGCACAGCCAGGCTTGAGGCTTTGGTCTTCATCCTGCAGGCAATGGGGAGCCACTGGAAGCAGAAGAGGAGAGGAGGGACACCGTCAGAGTATGCACATGAGCTTGCTGGTGAAAACACCACATCTGTATTCACTCTGGTGAGGGAGGGACGAACCTGAACCTGAACCTGAACCTGAACCCAGCGCTGAGCCTGGTGTTTCACACACCGTATCTCATTTAGTCTTCTCTATGAATCTAGGGGGTGGGCAGTTTTTAATCCCCCATCTTAGACGTGGAAACTGAGGCCCAGAGAGTTAACAAATCTGCAGGGTTGTGCAACGCAGGAGCGACGGAGCCAAGGGTCCCACCCCAGACCTGCCTGTCCCCGGGGCCTGAGCTCTCTCTACTGATCTCAGGTTAAAGGGCCTGAGCAGGGACAGGGAATGGCCCGGGCTCCATGCCAAGGAGGCCTCTATCCCGAGCAGACTGGTGCCCGAGGACCAGAATCCTGCCCTGGTTTTCCCAGGCCCCATGCTTGGCTCGCACTGAGCCCCAGGGACCTGGGGCCGCAGATCTGCAAACTTCCCAACCATAAGCATCCATTAGGAGCCATCGGGGACGATGTATCTTTCTGGGTAAAGCGACCCTTGTATTATGACAGCTCCTTGGCAGCCCTGCTGCGTTTCAGAGAGAATTAGAAATGCTTTTCTTCCTTAATTCTCCTCTCCTGCTGCTCCTAATCCGATCGACATTGCGGTCTGCAAGAACATGCCTTGGCCCTCTTTTGCCAGAAACTTAATTTACATGGAAAACAGCTGCTGGGTCAGGGAGCCGAGGGCCCATCAGGAGGCTGGGCACGCCTTCCCCAGGCCTGGGTGCTAGCCCTTCTGGCCTGGGAAGGTGGAAAAACCCTTGGGGCTGACTCTCAGCTGCTGTGTGACGTGGCACAAGGCTCTCACCTTCTCTGGGTCTGTTTTGTCCCAGGTGGAATGAGGATCTGGACAAAATCTTCAGGGCTCTGAGAGTCAGGCTTGGGGACTTCCCTAGGAGAGGGGCCCCTTCCCTTCCAGATGAGCTCCTGCCTCATGGCCCGATGTCCCAAGGGCCTCAACTGGCCACTCCCTGTCCCCATCTGGCCTCTCTGGGAAGGCGAAGACATTCTGGGCTATGGAGCTCGAGTCTACCTTAAAGACGGCTAAGGGTTGTTGGCCAAGGATTTGCCCACCCAGGCTTGTTCTCAGCCAGTGACCTCAAGTCCATATATGGATCCAGCATGCCTACTGTCACATGACCATGTGGGACACGGCCAGCTGGGGTCAGCCAGCCCCTTCACACAAGCTTGTCCATACCTGTCATCTCCTTACTCCACCTAGCAGCCTGGGGGGTGGTGGTGGTGATTGTCGTTGCTTATTACAGGCAGGGGAGAGCCAGAGAGGTTAAGGTATTTGTCCAGTGTCACACAGGGAGGAAGAAGAGATGAGAGTGGAGTTTGAACTCGGGTTGCCCTGGACTATTTCCATCATGCCTCATACCAGGAAGAAAGGAGGATGGGGGCAAGGGGGAGAGAAGGAAAGACACTCCCTGGGTGCCCACTGTATGTTACTCTGCCCACATGAATTCATTGTGGGGCAGCCCCGAGAACGGGCCACACGGAGCTCTGGCTACCTGCGGGAGGCCCCAGCTGCTGTACTTTGACACCCTTCTGGGCACATGTGTGAGGCCATGGCTCCTGTAGGCTGCTCCCAGCCAAGGACTGAGTGTGGCAGGCCCTGCAGAGATGCTGATGCCTGGGAGACACAGGACCCCGTGACTTCCAGCACACTTCAGCTCCCTGAGGACTTCTAGTCTAGAAGCTTCCACCAAACTCCTTCCCCACTCTTCCCTTTCCCAGACTGCCCAGCTCCCTGGTTTTCTCTCACACAGGCACTTCCCCTGTTAAAATCCTTGCATGTTCACTCCTAGTGTTTGCTTCTCAGACCTGAACTAACCCAACGTATACAGTTCGCTCCGTTTTACAGATGAGGAAACTGAGGTGCAGTGAGGTGAAGGGTCTTGCTCTGGAGCCACCATCCTTGCCCTGTCCCCTAAACCGAGGGTTGCCGGTGGGAAGATGGTCTCGTGCTAACACCCTCTCTCCCTCTGCTTGTTCCTCAGCTGCACACAGGCCCTGATACTGAGGCTGACGTTCTGACCGAATGTCTGGCCCTGCAGCAGCTCCACGGGTCCACACAGCTGGCGGCCGGCGAGAGGAAGGGTGGCCGCGCCCCGGAGCTGCTCCCAGGTATGCGTGTGGGGAGGCAGGGGCCAGGTGCACAGCCCAGGAGGGCTCTTTCACAGCCAGCCAGCCCTGCAGGAAGACAGTGATGCTCTGTGGGTGCCCAGGGGCCGGTGGGGGGCACCCGCTCCTCTGACATACCTTCCTTCACACTCTCGTGTGGCGCCAGTGCCCAGGGGAGGAAGCCCAGGATCCTTTCAGCCTGGCCTTCGGGGCCTCACGGGGCCGAGGCACTCCTAGCGGCCTCCCACACCAGCCTTGCTTGGCACGTCAAACATAGTTCCTTGGACATCCCGTGCTCCCTCTTGCCTCTGAGCCACCGTATACGCCCTGCCGGCCTCCTCACCCCAGCCCTTCACCGAGGCAGCTCCTGCGCTTTCTTCAGGCCCCACCTCAGGGTTCAGGCCTGGGCTTCAACCTAAAGACCCACGTGCTCCCCACCAGATCTCCATACCACAGCTTCCGGCTTCAGAGGAGAAAACTGAGGCTCGGAGAGGGTGGGCAAATTGGTCCAGATCACTTCCAGCTTATTCAATTCTGTGGCCTAGAGGTGGAGCCCCTCAACCCCCGGAACCCTTCCGGGCCATCCAGCTGGACACTCAGAGCCACTGGTCCAGCCGACATAGCCTGTCTGTCCTCCCCAGGAGGCCGCAGGCCGGGAGGCGGGTCTCGGGTCCGGCAGGAACGCTTCACTGCGTGGCTTGCGATGTGGCCCGAGGGCGGATTCCAGCTGACAAGACTCGTGCTCTACCCTCCCCATCCCACAAAGAAACCACAGTATCAGAGCAGAAAGCTCTTCCCACCCTCTGGGATTTCTTGAATTACTCTAACCATTTTAGACATTTCTTATTTTCTAATTTTTAATGCTTTCCCCTCAGTGTTGAGGTAGCAACAGATTTAAAACTATGTCGAAGCATTTACCAAACAGCCTCAGGGAGAGAAGGTGTTTACACTTTTTCTGGGTTGCCCTATCCTCACATAGGTCCACAAGGGCAAGGACACCCCGGGAGAGTGGATCTATGGAGAAGGGATCACACCCTCCTTCCTCCAGCTAGAGGCTCCTCTGCCGTGGCTGTTTCTCACAGCGTCAGATTTGCTAAAACAGCTGGTGACAAAGAGACCCAAGGGATAACAGGGATGTGTTGAGGATACTGAGGCTCGGCAGAAAAGAGGGCTGTGACTGATGAGCAATGGCTTCCTTGGGGAAGAAGTCCTGCAGCCCTATCATTTTGATCCTAGGAGGATTCAGGATTGGGCAGGAGGAGGACTGACCCAAGGTCATCTGGAGAAGTCAGCAGCAGATCCAGGCTAGAAGCCTGTTCTCCCAGATACCAGGCCAGGGCCTCTCCCAGGGAGAAGGGCTAGGCCAGCAACAGCCACCTCTTGAGCGCCCGCATGGGCTGGTCACTAAACAAACATCATCTCATTCAGTCCCCATGAGCCCATGCTGCAGTTGAGAAACAAAGTCACTGAGGCCGCAGCATGGATGGTGGGGGCGTTAGGGTAATACGCCTATGCAGGCCTGCTCCAATAGCAAGCGAGTGGTGTCCTCCTTGCCTCAAGCCTCAGTTTCTCCCCCAGACCTGCTGTGACAACAGATGTGATTGTGACGCGATCACTTATATAAACCCGCTGTGACCGATAATTTTTGTCATCATTATTATTCTTGCTCATCGTGAATGAAAAGAGGAACCATTTATTCACCCATCTCCTAATAATTTACAGCCAGCATTTATTGAATATTTTTCACCCCAGGAAGCCATTCTAGGGGTTGTACAAGTACATGTTCACAGAATCCTCACGTCAGCCTTATAAAGTACATGCTACTATGCTCTTTCTTTTCCAGATGAGGAAACTGAGGCCTCGAGAGGTTAAGTAACTGTTTGCTGATGTCCCACAGCCGGTAAATGGCAGAGGCCAGGCTTGAACCCGGGCCGTCTGGCCACAGGCCCTGCCCTTAACCAGAGAGTCTGCTGCCTCCCTGATGTTGATGCTAGATCTCACCATCCTGGGCACCCGCTGTGTGCCAGGCTCTGTGCCGGTCCCTGTCCTCAAGCTGCTTCCAACACAGCAGGGAGACAGGGACCAACCAGGAGAACCCAGAAGTCCTGGATCCCTCTGGGTTTCAGTGCCAGGTTCTTCCGCAGGCAACACTGCAAATGCTTGAGACACAGTTGGGAACAGATGTTAGGGCCAGAGGTTAAGCGCTCATGGCTGATGATTGATGATGCTGATTTATAGCCTTAAATGGTGCATTTGGGGGAGAGGCCAGCAGGCTCCATGGCGTCCTCCTCCTGCTGCCCCTCATGATGACTCCCTCCTTGCCATCCACTGTCTGTCCACTGCTTGACCTGCCTCGTTCACACACTCAGTGGCCCACCCTGTGTCTGTCTGCGTGGCGTTGGACAGTCAGGGCAAAAGGCAGGGGGAAACGGGACAGATTCAAGGAATGTTAGGTCAGAGAAGTCCAGAACAGAAGAGTTGAGGACAAGGGAGGAGCTGGCAAGGATGACCTCAAATTTTCGTTGTCTGATGGTAGGAAACTCCCCAAAACCTGTCTCTCATCAGGAAGGACGAACTCACCTCACAGGAAACCCTCAGGAGTTTTTCTGGCAGGCTCCTTTAGCAGACCCAGGTAACGTGATGGGCAGCGAGGATGTGAGAAGCACGAGGTCGGCATGGCTGAGGGAGAGAAAGCAGGATTTATCAGGATTCTAGGCCTTCCTAGCTGTCAGGCCCCCAAATTGGTTCAAGATGGCAGGTGAGGAGGTGCTCCGAAAAGTGGTGAGCAGAGCAAGCCGTGAGCAGCACCCAGCCAGGCTCCATCCACAAAATCTTCTCCAGTGCCTTCCTGACAAAGCTGGGGGGTGGGGGTGGGGGGAGGATGGGTGGTAAAGGGTGGTGGTGGATAGATGGATGGGCAGGGCTGTCCATGGGCAGAGTTCCCTGAGACAGAGGGGTAAGGACTGCAGAAGGGAGGAAGGCCCCCAAGAGCCCATTTAGAGCACTGGGGTCTCACAGGCCAGTGAAGCCTGGACCATAGGACCCTACCTGGCTATCTAGGACGTAGCCTGAGCCGGAGCCCCAGGCCATTTCCTGGGCCTCGCTTTAAACAGACTTTCTTTTGGTATCACTTGGGAGGCCTGATTAGCTGCGGTTGAAGATTTGAGCTTGCAACCCCTGCCCTGGCCTCCTCAATCCCCGGTCGTAACTCCCTGAATTGCAGGCCTGGGTGACAGGGGCCAGCCTGAGACAGGCTAGCCTGGAACGGCAGCCATCTGACAAGGTGAAACTTCCTTCTTTATGTGGTTTGTGCTCAGATGGTCCTCGTGATAGGGAGCCTTGGGTCTCGATCCGTGATGACCAGAGTAATATTCAAAATGTAACAGCTGGCCCAGCTGAGCTCTGACTAATCAGCATGGACACCGCATCAGGACGGCTCTGCGTGCGGCCCCCCGGTCTGCAGAGTCTTCCCAGGGCATCAACTTGATGGGTTGATTTCTAGGAAAAGGATGTCAGTTTCTATTAAAATACAAATAAACGTGGCCAGATTTAAAAAGGGGAATAAGATTGGCCCCATTTTTTTTTTCAGATAAAATGGAGAAAAACACGGAACCCTTGCTGAGTCCCTCCCAGGCTCCAGTCCCAGAGTAGGGGTCCGATCTCCCCTCTAATTGGGGTTCCTTGGTGAAGGCATTTGGGAAACACTGGCGTCAGTAACTGCTCTCAGACCGTCAGGCCCCTGGAACGACATCTGACTATGACCTAATGTCCCCCATTTGATTCTTCCCCCACCTGTCTTCTTAACAAGGGTAAGGCGCTTAGGAGTAAGAGGTGACAAAAGGTGGTATCACCCTGCAGGTGTCTTCTAGAGGTTTAGAATCGTAGGCTAGAGCATGGCCGACTCCTCTCCTCAGTCAGGACCCTTGTGCAGTGTACAGCCTGTGCAACCATCTCTGGTTGTACAACCATAGGTCTCCTAGGCCGGCCTGCCATCTAGCTAGCACAGCCATCCTCTATTTGGGGTCCTTCACAGTGGACATCCAGGCTGTGCTTGCACATCTCTGGGGATGGGTAGTTCATTTCCTCCAAAGGCGGCCCATCACCCTCCAGCGGCTCTGCCCGTGAGAAGCCATGGCCAAGCCCTGAGTTCCTCTCAAGCTTCTCTCCATTCCAGGATCCATGTCTGCCTCTGGGGCTGCACAGAGCAAACCTCTTCTTTCTCACAACAGCCCCAGAGACTTGAGGCAGCTTGCTCCATGCAACCCTCCTCCCCCAAAACACACGTGTGGGCACACACACACGCACACGTGCACACGCACACGGCCTGACCACCTAATGCCTCTGACAGCCCCTGGTAGTCCACCACCTACCCTGCTTTCAGGGTAGGCCTCAGCCCCACATGCAGCCCTTCAGCCAGGGTATGAACCGCAGCGTGGAGCCATCGTCTCCCCGTTTGGGCCCCTAACCTTCTGTTAATACAACCTTGATGGTTTCCTTTTGTGTCTTTCTCTTTCTGTCAGCAGGCACACAGCTCCGGGGTCATTCACAGCCACCTCTCGGGAGTGGCCGAAGCCCAGTGATATTTGTTTGCTTTCCTTCAGGCGTATATCCTGGCTCCATCACCCCCCATAATGGGCTCGCATCAGGCATCCTGCCCCCCATGCACGATGTCCCTTCCAGGCACCACCCACTGGACGCCACCACCAGCTCCCACCACCATCTGTCCCCCCTGCCCGCGGCCGAGAGCACCAGGGATGGGTATGTACAGCCAGCCAATCCTCCCTCGGCATAGCGAGCAGGCACCTGCGTGGGACGAGGGCGAGGACAGGCGTCCCGCGCGCTAGATGGTCGCTACTGACCACGAAAGTAGCCAGCATTTATGCGGCACATACTGTATACCGCACCCTGTACCAAACACTTGCCAGGCACCATCTCATTGGCGCCTCACGGCGACCCTAGCAGGTAGATGGTATTGGCATCTGAACTTTGTGCCGCCTCCCCTCGTGTGCGCCTCAGCTGTGAGCGCAGCCGTGGGAAGACGCTGTGCACCCGCACCGCATTCCAGACTGCCGTACCAGGCCTCCTTGGGAGTCTCACCCTGGCTTCTCTTCGGCTCAGACCATGCGTTTGGTGAGCAGACTGCCCGCTGCCCACACCAGAGGTGCTCATCCTGTCCTCACCCCCACTTCTGGCCGCTCCAGCTGTGATCATGGTTCAGCCTGCCGGGCTGTCCCGGGGCCCTTGCTGTAGGATCACTGCAGAGAGGAGTAGCCTTTTCTGTATTCAATGTGGTTCCCATTGTGGCCGCTTAATCGGCTGGAAATGGTGAATGTGCTAATTGCTGGTCCCTAATGCTGCCAGAATCTGTTTTCCTTGCAGATGGGCAGAGGGAGGTCACATAGCCCCACCTCCTGCCTTGCCTGCCACTTTCACTTATCGCTAGCAGGACTTGATCAGACTTGGCCCCCAAGGCCTGACCTCAGTACCTGCCTCCTCCTCTGCCCTTCCTCCCTAAGGCCACAGCCTTAGCCTTGGCATTGGCCTGGCTGTGCCTGGGACCAGCCCGGCTTCATCACCAAGTTTGTGGCCCAGGGCTCCGAACTAGGCTCCTTCTGCTACTCACTCATCCATTCATTCGGTGTCCGGTTCCTGCGTCCTTGGTGTGGGCAGGCCCTGGGCCCGGTGCTGGAGCCGCCGATGAGCCCAGTCCTGGAGGAGCTCACCATGAGGAGGGGAGATAGAGCCGCAGGGATTGACCACGTGGGACAAGTGCTCTGAAGGAAGAAGCAGAAGGGGCTGTAGAAGCCCAGAGGAGAACCCAGTGAGCTGGAGGACGTCAGGGAAGGCTTCCTGGAGGTGATGCTAAGCCGGGCCTCTGAGGTTAAGTAGGAGTTGACCGAGTGGAGAGATTGGGAGGGACTAGCCGCGAGAGTGTAGACATGGTGAGAGCTTGGCGTGTTCTGGGAAACATGAACCTTCGTGTGGGGTGACAAGCTCAGGAGGGAGGTCGCTAGGGACAGATCACGAGGCCTGCGGCAGGAGTGTATCCGAAGGGTGCCGAGCAGGGATGTGGTCAGTCCGGGGAGGAGGGTGCAGCCTGCAGTGTGGGGCTGGTTGCCAGGGCAGGCATCAAATGTGGGTGGATGGCAGCCTGGGCCAGGGCTGGTGGGTGGGGAGGAGGAACACCAGGAGGCATTAGTGAGAGAGCATAAGCAGGGCTGGGGAAACTCCCACTGGGCGGGGAGAGGAGGAGGGAGGAGCCACCAGAGATGAGCCCCTGGGGAGGCAGAAGTGCTGTTCACGGAGCAGCGGAGCAGCGGGGAAAGTGGGAAGACTGTGAGTGGGGGGAGAGGCACGAAGAGGCTGCCTGATGGGGCTCAAAGGGGGGCCCAGAGAACCAGGCCTCCCTGAGCCTCAGTTTCTTCCCCTATAAAATAGGTATTAAAATACCCTCCTCTAAGAAGGTGGTGAGGATCAGCCATGCCTGAAATACACATGCCTGGCATTGTATGTGTCATCTGGGACAGGTTCCACGGACACTACCCACCTCCCCACCCACCGGCTCAGGCCACCTGCTCACCCACCAGCCGGCCCCAAAACATCTCCAACCAAAGAAAAATAAACCACAGAGGCCTTTCCCTGCTCAGGCCCGTGCTCTCTGCTCCGCCTCATTCATCACCCGCCTGCCGCCTGCATAAGTGCCGGTCAAGAATTCCTGCAGCGAGAGGCAGAGTGATGACAAGACCAGGACAGCCGGGCCCGCCATCCGCCTGCCCTTGCCTACGGGAGTGGGAGCGAGGGCTCGGGTCACCCCAACAGCCAGGCGCCTCGGCTCCTTGGGCTGGGCTGCAGGAGAGGAGGGCCCTCAAGCCCGACACCAGGCCCAGGCCCGGGCCCGGCTTGAATGGGTTTCTTTTTTCAGCTCCTGAGAAGAGAGGCAAGGCGGGGAAAAGGCCTTCAGCCTCCCCTTCCTGCCAAAGTCAACAGGGAAGGCCACTCGCGGCTCCCCGGTGGTTTGCTGGGACGTTTAAATAGCTTGACAGAATTATCTGATTCACTCAAAAATATGCTAAGAGGGCCTGACTTCATGACCAAATTTATTTACCCTGGCTCAGAGTAGACGCCGAATAGGGCAGTTTTTTTTTTTTTTTCCCCAGCCCCATACGAGGTATGAAGCCCTCAGTCTGCCAAGCCAGTGAGGTTTTATATTAATTTTTATAGGTTCCAATTGAAGCAAAAATATTTGATTTAGGAATCATTTGCATGACTCAGAAGAGGAGCTCCAGATGATCTTTTTTTCCTTTTAAAGAGTTCAGGTAGAGCAGCGTAACCTCAGCCTTCACGTCTGCTGTGGAGAGTCGTGTTCTGTTTAATTTCACTGGCTGTGAAGGTGGCAAATGTGAATTTATGGCAGGTTTGAGACAGGAAAAACAAACTTTGAGAATGCGTGGTTTTTTTCCCCCTTCAGATCTGGTTCTCCTTAATTCTGCAATGCTGTTAATCTCTGGGTTTTGTAGCCGAGTGATTAAGGAACCCATTTGTTAGTATTTATCAGCTGTTTGCTGTGTGTCAGGCCCAGTGCTAAGCACAGAGTGCCTCAGAGGCAGAGACCTGGCCCTCCCCACGAGCTCCCAGGGGAGGGGACGATCAGGAAGTCAGGGAAGAGCTGTGTGTGGGTGCCAGGATGGGGTGGGTGTAAGGCCAGTGGACCCCATGAAGAGGGCTTGAAGGAGGACCCACCCCCCCGGCCACGCCACGGCCCAGCCTCTCTGGGCTCAGCCAGAGAACTTGTCGTGAGGACACACAGCTCGTGCACAGCCCTCTACAGTTTACAGACTGCAGTGGTAGACCCTGTCCCACTTGACGGCCCTGTGAGAGAGGCCTAAAAATGTTAATGATGACGATAATGAGAATTTATGGAGCTTCGATGAGGATTCAGTTCATTAACTTGAGGTTGAGGGGTACCTAGAGTGTGTTAGATGTTGGGCTGGGGACTAGGGACCCAGGCCTAAGGCCCTCCCTCTGTCTTCAGCATGCTCACAGTGGTGGGGTTCCAGACATGTGAATGATGGCAGTGCAGCCAAGGGGCAGAAACGGCAGGATGCCCAGGCTGGAGGGAGCAGATGGGGACCCAGCAGAGTTACAGACGTGGAGCCCACTGGGCTGTCCCCAAATCTTTCTCTGTTTCAGAGAAAGGCACTGATCTGTCCCTTTAACCCATCATGTTTTAGAGGGTAGGCAAGGGTAATATTCCTGGCCTGAAAAGGTCACCTATAGCTGTGACATTGAATTTATACTATATTTTAATGTGGATGGTCCAAAATCCCAAATGCCAACAAGAAGATGGACTCTTTGAGCCACCCCCCACCCTTTCTGCAATGCACATAAGTGCTTTGTAGGCTAGGAGCCTTCAGCCTGGTCCCAAGAGCCCCTAAGTCCATCCGACCTCAGGGCCATGTTGGTTCCTGTGAACAGACTCCAGGGGCTTAGGGGGCAGCGTGAGGAAGGAACCTAGTTCACAGTGATATGCAGTCCAGTTAGATGACCCACATGGGCTCAGCTGGGTTCAAGGTAACTGAACAGCTCTACACTACTACAGCCGCCTTTCAGAACATGAGCTTCCAGAGAGCCCAGACTTGGGCCTGTACCACCTCGGGCTCTGTATGAATGGAGGTGGTGAGCCCCCCATCACAGGATGTATGCAAGTGGAGGGGAGATGTCCAGGGATGGAGACAGAAGGCCCCTGAAGGCAAGGCACACTGTGCAGGGGAATAAAGCCCAACTTGGACATCAGACCTATCTTCTAGTTTTCTTTCCCACATCTTTAGAATAGCGATGATGATTGATGGAGTGGCTGAGAATACCTCTGATGTCATCTTGGGTGCTTTGTCTGTTTTGATTTATTTAGTTTTACCCTTGTCATAACCTGTGAGGTCAGTGCTGTGCGGCCGGGAGTTGGTGAGCAGCCTCTCTGAACCTTGGTTTTTTGATCTGTGAGGTGGACACAAGAACTTCTCTCATGGGGCCTGAGGCGAGACAGATGCTCAATAAGTGGGGACTGGAAGTGCCATGGAATGTTCTCCTGCTAAGGAAGCACGAGAGCTTTCAGTGCACCTGCTCCTGGGCTTGTCCTCCAGAGGCGGCCGGAGTGGCAAACACAGAGGGAGAGTGTCAGGATCCAGTGGGGGAGGCTGGTGGTTAGCCCTGGGTGATAATAGTAAGTGCACCAGGGGGAGACACAGCCACACTGTGAGGAAACCAAGGCTTTAAGAGACATTAAGCAACTTGCCCAAAGTCACGTGGCCAGTGAGAGCAGATGGGTAGAAAACAGTTTTGTCAACTCCAAGGCCCATGTTTATAACCAGTGTTCCTTGCTGATTTCCAGTCCTAAATGCCAGATAGAAGTTCTTTACTGATTCTTTTGGATTCTGAAGCTCAGAGGACTTAACATTTAATTCCAGTTTGAACATACTCAGAAGTAAAAGCTTCCTCTTCTAACTGCACTGTCTTAAGTCAGAGCGGAGCAGATAGTGAGCTCAGCGTTGCTAGAGGGAAGCAAGCAGCAGCAGCCATGCCTCTGGCCCCCACTCCCCACCCCACACACTGCCCCCAGAGCCTCTCCTGCTGATGGCCATCTCTGTTCTCTCCAGGTTGGGACCCGGCCTCCTCTCACCTATGGTCAGCCCACTGAAGGGGCTCGGGCCACCACCGTTGCCACCATCCTCCCAGAGCCATTCTCCAGGGGGCCAGCCCTTCCCCACACTCCCCAGCAAGCCACCCTACCCGCCTTTCCAGAGCCCTCCACCCCCGCCTCTGCCCAGTCCGCAAGGTAAGCTCTGGCTGAGGGCCTCTCCATATACCTCCACTGACTCCTCCAGGGTCCAGGAGGAACAAGGCACTGACCTAGGGCAGGGAGGCGGGGACTCGGAATGACGGAGGGCACTGAGGGCCACCGTGAGAGAAACCAGGAGTCAGGTGACCCGACATACCTCGTCCGGGGCACTTCCTGGAGGAAATTCCACCTGAGGGGTGAGGAAGCGTTTGTCCCATTGACAAGGCATCGCAGGGCTCTCCCAGCGGAGGGAACAGCATCTACACTGACAGGGGGGTGGGTACAGCCTGCTGCTTGGAGGAGAAGAGTGAGCGGGCATCTCAGGAGGTGGGGATGGAGGGCCAACAGTCCCCTCCCTCAGAGCACTATGTCAGCCACAAAGTCCAGCGCAGCCACGTGAGGCCGCCTCGCCCTACCCCCTCCGGTGCCAGACAGAGCTGGGAAAGGGGCCCAGGACCCCTGGCACCTTCTCCACCCTGGGGCTCTCTTCTCTGCTTTGCACCCACCGTGCCTGGACAGGACAATGCGGGAGGCTGGACAGTGCAGCGGGATGGTCCCCTCTCTGCCCTGGGCTGTTTTCCTTTGTTAACGCATCCCCTGCCGCCTCCCTTTGCAGGGTACCAGGGCAGCTTCCACTCCATCCAAAGTTGCTTCCCCTATGGTGACTGCTACCGGACGGCCGAGCCAGCAGCCAGCGGGGACAGTCTGGCCGGGGAAGCCCACGGCTTCAACCCCCTGCGGCCTAATGGCTACCACAGCCTCAGCGCACCTTTACCTGCCACAGGTGAGCCCCACTTGCACGCCTCTCTTCCCTGGCCACCTACCAAGGCCCAGCCCTGTGCTGGGTACTTGTGCACATGGTCCTGAAGCCTTGGGACAGCCCAGAGGGGCAGAGTCCTCTCCATTTTACAGAAAGGGAAATAAAGGCTCACACAGGTCCCAGGACCCCACAGAGTTGGGATTTGCACCCTGTCTACCTCCGACGTCCGTGTTTCTTCCACACTGTCGCACAGCAGGTGTGTGATACGTGTCTGGACTCTGGCAGGTTTCTGAAGACAGAAGACTCAAACTGGACGCTTGCAGGCTAGTTGAGGTTTCCCTTTAAATATTTAGTGAGCACAGAGTATGTACACAGTTGTGGACCCTGGGGAGACAGCAGGGAAAGAGACAAATACTGATCTCTCTTTAACATATAAAGAAAATGAGGCCAGAGAGGCCACCCTACCGGGAAAGACAGGACCTAGAGGTTGTGCTTGTTCCTTGTGCTGCATCCGTGTCCCCTACAGGGCCCTGGGCCTTCCCCACGTAATGCCCCTGGCTGGGGTGGAGAAACCCAGTGAGAGGGAGGGCTGTGCACAGCCCAGGGTGGAATCAGGCTCAGACCAGCGGGGCCAGTGCTGATCAGAGCAGGGGCATCGGATGGGGGGGGGGGGGCAGACCCTCCCTGAGTTCCCCAAGCCCAGCTCCACCCCGAGTCAGCCTCCAGGCCTGGATCCAGCTGGAAGTTATAAGTTCTGGGCAGGCTGGGGGCCCCAGACAAAGGGGAGCCTGAGACCCTGTGCCAGAGGCCCCTTGGGCAGCTCTGGGTGTGTGCAGCCGGGGATCGAGGATTAAGGACATAGGGACAGTAATGAGGCCACAGACAAGCATGCAGAAACCTGTGGGTCCATCTGCGTGAGGGCCCATGTGTTCCTGTTCACACACAGGTTCTCACGTCCACGTACGTCTTCTTTTGTCACGTGTTTGTGGTCCCGTCTGTGTGGACACATTGTGTGTTATCCATCCCATGACCCCTGTGTGCACAGACTGTGTTCAACCGTGGTGTAGGTGTGTCTGTAGGTGGACGCGGGTCACATACATGCACCATAGGCAGATGTGTGCCGATCACAGGGTGCGTGCGGGTGGGTGGGGCGTGTTCCGCGTGTGCACATGCGTGGGTTGGTGTTCGATGAGGCCCTGGCTGCTGTTCCCGGCACTGCTGGCTCACCACCTCATCCTCCGCCTGCTCCATCCAGCCTGCGGCGAGCTTTCTTGGGGTTTAGCAGCAGAAATAGGTAACTCTGATGGGCAAGAGGCAGCTTCCATGCCCCCACACCAGGGTGGTGGATTCTTCCGGCCTCCCGTCTCCCCTGCTATCTGGGTGGCAGCCCGGCGTTCAGTGCCCGTCCCAGACCCCATGCATCTGCCTGTATGTCCTCTGCCAAGCTGAGAATAGACAAGCTGGATTGATCCAGACTGATAGGGTGGGGCTGTGGGCCCTCGGGGTAGTAGTTCGTCGTGATCCCACTGCACAGATGGGAAGACTGAGGCCTGCCTGTCATGGGCTACGCGGATTTGTGACAGCAACTCAGGGACAGAGCTCTTAGGGCAGGGACTGGATAAGACAACCTCTCCAGGCCCCTCCAGGGTAAGGGCCTCTGAGCAGCGGAGCATGTCCAATGGAAGAACCAGGTGTCTCAGCATGTCCAATGGAAGAACCAAATGGATCTGGGTTCAAATCCCAGTTCCCCCACTTACTGGCAATATGACCTCAGGCAAGTGTCTTGGCCTCTCTCAGCCCATCTTCTCGGTTATAATATAGAATAATGACTCCTACCTCACAGGATTGTTGTGACTGAAGGGAGATAAGACTTCAGTGAAACCTTGGTAAGAGCCCAGTCAGTGCTGGTCCCTTCTTTGGGCTTCTCGTGTCTGGTGGGGTGAAGGAACCTGAAAGGGTGGGGTTGGGCTGTGCTGCTCTGCCAGGAGGGGCCCAGCCCCCGAGGACAAGAGCTGTGATAGCCCATCCCACCCTCCCCCACATTCAGCCCTACAGTCCAGCGCTGGGTGACGGACTGCTCTAAGCCAGCCGGCTGTCTGTCCAGCTTCCCCGGGTCCCTTGGCAGTGCAAGGCCTGGAGCACCTCCTCCCACCCAGCAGCTCCCCTGTCCGGAAGAGCAGAGGCTCCGAGCAGGCCCCACTGAAGGGATACCGTGTGAAGGGACCCTGGACAGGAAGGTGGGGTCAGGGGGCTGGGAGAAGATGACAAAGCATAGCCCTTGCATCCTCCAGCCCGGACCCTGTTCCCTCCCACACCCACAGGCTACGAGGCCCTGGCCGAAGCCCCATGCCCCACAGCACTGCCACCACAGCCATCTGAAGACATTGTGTCCAGTGGCCCCGAGGACTGCGGCTTCTTCCCCAATGGGGCCTTTGACCACTGCCTGAGTCACATCCCGTCCATCTACGCAGACACCTGAAGGAAGGCCCAGCCTGCACCTGTCCTCCCTCCATCGCAGACACTACCTTGCCCACTCGCCATCTGTCCCCACCCTCTGTGCACCCAGCCTGAGCCGCCAGGCCAAGGCTCCCCACAAACTCAGGGTGCTGGGTCTGCGGCGGCTGCCCTGCGCTGTCCAGGGACAATCGCCTGAGCCCGAGCTGGGTGCTCAGAGGTACCCGTCAGGATCCGTGGCCCCCGACTTTCCCTTGACTGTGCCTTCCTTTTTTTCCTCCCCAATGGTTTTCAAATCACAGACCTCGTGTATATAAAATGTACAGAACTTGTTTTCCATTCCCCTTCCAGTTTTATATTTTGGGTTTTACAAGAAAAACATTAAAAACTGGAAACGAGTCATGGGGGCCTAGTTTTGCCTGTGAGCCAGCAGAGTAGAGGCCGAGACGAGCGGTGGGGCGGAGGGGTGTGTAACAGAGCCGGTGTGCGAGGCTCAGAAACCAGCCCAGGCCCTGGATTCCGTCAGCGGGGATGGGCGCCCACCTCATGCGGCCCCCACCATGTGCTAGTCCCAGGACCCCGCCGCAAGGCAGGTGAGCCGACCAAGGCTAGGGCTAAAATTGGAGCCCGGATCACCTGACTAGACCTTTGTTCTCTGCACTGACTTCTCAGCTGGCGGAAGAACGCACTTAAATTCTGGCCCGCGGTTGGGCCAGGCTGCAGACAGCATCCCAGGTACACAGAGATCCACCCCGCACCGAGAGGTCTGGGAGGGGGGAGAGGAAACCACTTCTGAGGGCACCAGGGCTCACCCCCTGCCCATCTCCCTCCCCATCATCCAGGCCTGTGCAGATGGCCTGGACGCTGTCCTGCATCTCACCGTGTCCCCCTGAAGGTCACCTGGTAAAAGAAAAGTCCTCCAGGAAAATTTCTGCCTCGTCGCCGCCGAAGTGAAATGAAACAAGGGAAGTCACGTGTACTGCATGCCTACTGCGTGCCGGGCCCTCCTCCTCCAGCAGCTCCGCGAGGATCTTCCTAGCCCCCTTTAGCTGCGGGCGAGCAGTCAGGATTCAGAGCCGGGTCAAAGGAACACCTCTGTGTTCCGTGTGGCTGGGTTAGGTAGGCAAACCAGATGGAAAGATCTAGCCAATCCCTCTCTACATAGTGGGAAACTGGGGTTCAGAGAAGCCACCCAGTCAAGTGGTGACAGAACCAAGACTGCACCCTGTGTGCGTGCCTGCTCTCTCCCCGCGACCGAGGGAGGCCGCGAGTGCTACTCTGTGTCTACAGCCCTTCCCTCTGGCTCCCAGCTGGCTCCAGCCAATGAGGAGCCCAGCTTGGGGTGCGGGCGGAGAGCAAGAGTCCCTGGGCAGGCCCCATTCTCACTCAAGGTCCCGGCTCCAGTCAGGTGGCCCTCTCCACACTGCAGGTCACAGCAGCGGCCCCCTGTCCTCCCTCTTCAGGCATGGGCTGGGGCTGGAGCTGCTCCCACTCTTAGGAAAGTCAGACCCCGCACTGTCCCTCATTTGCCTGCCACCGGCCCCCACCGTTATACGGAGTCCTCTCCTTAAACCCTCCTCAACCGCCCCACTCAGAGGGCCATCTGTTTCCTGCCAGGGCCTGACGGTTACCCCACTTTACAGATGCAGAGACTGAGGGACCGTGAAGGGAAGTAACGTGTCCGTGCCGCACAGCCAGTGGGTGGGAGAGCAGGGATTCACACCTGAGGATCAGGCCCCGGAGCACATGCTCTCACCCACCGCACTTCCTACCCTGGAGGACTCTGGGCACCTGGCTCCCACCTCTGGCTCCCAGAGCAGGCCAAGTCCAGGCCCGCAGTGGGGAGATTCTGATCTCATGTCACACAGCATCCCTAATGTCATCAGGGATGAGGACCCAGGACTCCCGACTCCCAGGCTCCGCTGGCCCCCTTGTCCCATCCTCCACTGGTTTTATGGAACTAATTAGGTCGTGGCAAAATTCCTTTAACAGGGATGCTCAGGAATCAATACTGCATGTCATTGTAAGCACTTAATCCACTCCAGATAAGCAGAATTAAGCTGTACAATGAGGACATATTTCTATTAATAATGAAAGGGCTGAGCCGTGAGCAGGAGAACACACAGGGAGCCAGCAGTTGGATCCCATTTAGTTTCTGAGAGACAGAGAGAGGGAGAAAGGGGGACAAAGGCAAAGACAAACAAAAGAGAAAAAGACAGACAAGTGAGCTGGAGACAAAGGCTCGGCACACAGTAGGGATTCAGTAATAGCAGCTTTTATCGTGCCCCTGAGCTGTAAATGTGACTGTTCCCTTCCCCTGCTGGGGTCTCCTCTGAGCCTCCGCTCCTCCTCTTGACGCCAGGAGGCCTTCTTCCCAGATGCCTGCAGGTCTCCATCCTGGTCGAGTGGGCACAGCAGCCGGTGGGCACCTGGGGCAGGACCCGCCGAGAGACTGGATCCGAGCTCCCTTCCCAGCCATGCTTGCTTCGTCCCTTGTTTAGAAAACACTGAGCACCGAGGTCCCTCCTGAGCTCTGCCCGAGTGCCAGGGACTGCAGCCAGGAGTGCGGTGCGGTCACAGGGCGGGGTGATTACTGCCAACCCTCACACAGGGGGCGTTGGGTCAGGTGGCACTTCTTACCTGGAGAGGCCCCGGGGGATGGGCCAAGGCTTTGGGCCCTGCAGGGTCTGTAGGGCAGTGGAGCTAAGTCTGCCCGAGAGCCCCTAAAGGGGGACCCAGGGTACCAGCACGGTGCCCAGCCCTGCCAGGGGACCACACTGCTCTTCCAGCCCGGCCACTCCAGGCAGCCCCTGCAGCCCTGCCCTCCGTCCAGTCCAGGCTCATATTGGCCTGCCCCCCACCTGCCCTGTCCCCATCTCCATCAGAGGCCCTCTGTCTTCCATCTCCCCCTGTCCTGTCTTGCGTCCCCTGTCCCTCTGTCTTCTGTCCCCCTGTCCCTCTATCTTCTATTCCCTGTTCCTCTGTCTTCCATTCCTCCCTGTTCCTCTCTGCTTCCCCCTCACTGCTACCCCTGGTCCCCTAGCAGCTCTCTGCCCCTCCAGCCCTCCCTCTGTCTCCCCATCTCTGCTGTGCCCTTTTGTCCCCCTCCCAGTTCTCTCCTTCCCCCCTTCCTCTGCCCCTCCAAGTTCACTCCCTGTGTCTCTTTTTCTTCTGTTTGTCTTTCCCTTTCCCTCTTTAAACTGCAGGTCTGTCTTCTGTGCCCCTATTCTCTTTGCCTTGTCCCCCTCCTCACTGACTCTTGCCTCATTGTCTGGGGCCTAAGGCAACATAGAGCCCTAGTGGTTACAAGGAGGGGAGGCCAAAAAGGGGAAGAGTGCTGGTGAGACAGGCCTTTGGGGCAGGGGTCTGTGGTCACTTGACCCCCTCCTCAGCCACCTGCCAGGGGTCTCTGGGGAGAGTGGGTCTCAAGACCTCCCCTTCTGCCCTTCATGACCAGGCCCAGGGTCCCTTGATGCTGGGCACAGGGATTCCCCATTCCTGGATCTGCCTGGACTCCCTCTGCCTCCAGAGTCTCTGTTGCTGCTGGCCGTTGGGGTCCCCCGTGACCCAGACCATCAGAACTAAGAAGCCCACTGAGGCCACCGGCACTGCCCCCTCTCACTCCATGGATGGAGAAACCCAGGGGACATGGAGAATGGGACACCAAGCAAGGGGGAGTTGGGGTTGCTGTGCCCGCTTTATCCCTCAGGACGCCCTCCGCCTGCTGCTGTGAAGGGAGCGGGCAGGGGGAGCTCCCCCTGGACCATGGGCCCCGGGAGGTGGATCCTGCTCTGCCCTCCTCACCGCTGACTGCCCAGCCCCCACAGCACATAGTAGGTGCTCCGTACTTGTTTGTTGAATACATCAGTGGAGCATGAGAGCCGGGAGCAAGGGAACCGGGGCCCATCTGCACAGAACCTCCTGCAGACTAGGGCCACAACAATCATTTTTGAACTCCCCACCCCGTCCAACCCCTTGTTTTCCAAGCGAGAAGACAAGCCCCGAGAGTGTGACACAACCAAAGTTACAGAGCAGGTCAGTGACCCACAGGGGACAACCCAAGCTCCCTGGTCCCCAGCCTACACTGTGTCCACCACCTCCTGTCAGCCGGCCTGAAAAATGACAGCATCCCGTGCTTTAAGGCTCCGAGAGAACCTGCATGACATCATCATGACACTCCACAAGGTACGTGCGATTAAGCCCATTCTGCGGAGGAAAGAACTGAGGCCACCAAGAAAGTGAGGGCAGAACTGGAATTCCAGACCAGGTCTGTGGCACCAGCGCCCGGCCCACCCTCCCCTGCTGACTGGGGTCCAGGGGAGCAGCCTGAGGAGTTTTGGCGCACTCCCTTCTCCACCGTCCGGGGGGAATCATTAGGCTTTTACAAGTCCTGATTTATATACTCGCCTGGGCCGTCAGCCCTGCCAGGGATTTATAGGTTTCTCAGTGATCGTGTCTCTGAAGGGAAACGCAATCGGAACGTGAACCAGGAAGGAAAGGCCCGCTCTCATCAGCCCTGCGGCTCTGGAGCCAAAACTCGACTTATTCCCAGGGGCCCCAGGCCTGTGGTGCAGCAGGCCGAGCAGAAGGCCTGTCAAGGGGCTGGTGAGGAATCAGGCCTCCAGGAAGCCACGTGCCAGGCTTTACCACCCAGGAGATGTGTCCCAGTCTCTGCAGGAGGGAGGGAGCTGCTTGAGCTCCCACAGGGCCAGGGAGCGAGGGACACGGTGGTGGATTTGGTCCAGGGGGTGATTTTAGGGCAGAGCAAAGAACTGGGGCAACCAGGCTTCAGCATAATTTGGAAGAGAGTGCGTGGAGGGGATGGAAACAGGCTTTGCCTCGAGTTGACAATGCTAAAGCTGGAGGACGGGCCCATTATACTATTTTCTGTGGCTCGTTATATTATATCCTCTGTACTTTCAAGTATGTTTGAAATCTTCCAGAAAAAAAGCTGACCCAGCCCCAGTGGGGCCAGGCCGGGGTTTTCTTGCTTGTCTGGCAGCCTAGACGGGTACAGGAGGCAAATTCAGGCTAGCGCCCTGGAGGACGGTCTGGGGCCCAAATTCACCTTTGCCATAGGACTGTCTTGTCACAGCAGGACCTATGTTGGAGGCCTTATGTCCCCAGGGCCCAGCACAGGGCCTGGAACGCAGTTGGTTCTTTGGGTTAATTTGCCAGGGGCAAATGAAAGTCTGTGCAGAACAAGGGCCAGGACAGGGAGAAGTCTGCTCACCTCACACCTGAAGGTGGCTGCAGAGAACGGGAGACTCGGGGGCGGGGTGGGGGGGGGGGGACCTTGAACACAACCCCAGAGCTCAGCAGAATGCCCTGAAGAGAGGGTGCTGACAGTACTGGGAGACCCCCAAGTAGGCTGGGACCCCAGGGAGTGGGGCTGAGGGGCAAATCTCAGATTTCTAAAAGGCAAAACCCTCTAAAGTAGAATGGACTACTTTGGGAGGAAGCGAGCTCCCCATCCCTGGGGGTGTGCAAGCAAGAGTGGGCAGGATGCTATGAAGCAGTCCTGTCCCTGGGTCAAGGGCTGGGCTGCACAACCTCCAAAGGCTTCTCAGGCCCAAGCTGAGACAGCAGCTGTCTCATGCCCACACAGGCAGCAGTGGGGCCCGCCATGCCGGCATCGTTCCTGAGACTGGACATAGGGCAGAGCGTGTCCAGGTGATTAATTGCGCATTTGCAGGGAAAGCAGGTGGCCAAGGCTTGGGTTACTGCCTAAATATTTTCTCAGAGGTTCAGGGCTGGCAGACCTCACACCCAGGCAGCTCAGGACAGCAGGAAGGGGCAGCCATGATGGGAGCCTCTGTTCTCATGTTTCCCCAACAAGGAGCCCATGCGTCAGGAAACTAAACCTTGTCTGGAGACTGCAGGGGAAGAGCGGTGTTGATGTAGGGCTGCAGGCTGGAGCACGTGAGCTTCTGTCAGTCTTTGGAGTCTGGAAGGCGGCCAGTCCACAGGTGGGGCAGCATCTCACCGGCCTTTCTCCTCACAGATGGGGAAACCGAGGCTCAAGAGGTCAGACTGGCCCCAAAGGGTGGGGGCAGCGAGGGACGGTGGTTATTTACAAGAGAAGAAATTAAGTCGCAGAGAAGGAAAGGCTGTGCCCCGGACAACTTAGCTTACCCATCTGCAGGATGAGTAGCTAAAGCAGAACCGTCTTCTTACTTCTTACTACACATTAGAATCATCTGGGAGTTTCCACACCTCCACACGCAGATCCTGCCTCCGAGCAATGGAATCTGCTCTCTGAGGGAGGGCAGGGCTCCCCGGCAGGTGCCCAGGGAGGGCTGGGAGCATTGACTGGTTCAGAGGCTCCACCTGCTACGGGCCAGGCAATGTCAGTGCTCTACACGTGCTAATCATTTAACCCTCACGCAGCCCTGCAGGGAAGGTCTTGTTACCGTCCCCACTTTACAGATGAGAAAACTGACGGCCAGAGAGGTGGCCAGCCTCACACACTGCCCAGCCAGGCTTCGGACTCCTGTCCTCCCGACTGCAAAACCCTGCCCTTGGCCAACCTCGGAGCCCCAGCACTTTGCTGCCCCTAGACTCCCAACAGTGCACTGGGATGCCAAGTGGTGACAAGTTCCCAGAATCGGGCGACAAGTTCCCAGTTACGACCTGGGGGATCAAGAGCTCTAGTGGAACGGGAGCCACGGCCTTGTGGGCCGTGCAGGGCTGTGCCCAGGCGAGCTGGTGTTTTCACCCAAGTTTGGCACTTTGCCCTCACCTGAGGTTTCCTCCGTGTTGGTCATGCCACCGCCAGACAGTGAGCAACTTGAGGCCACACCTGGAGGGGGAGTGGAGTCTGATCACCCAGAAAAGAAGGGCAGGGGGGATCAGGTCTTCTGCTAGGGAGCAAAGGGGGTGAAGTCACTAAGTCCTGCACCAGGTGTCTGCCAGGCCAAGCAAGACGCTGGGTGTTGTGCAGCCATCTCCATGGAGATCGGCTTTACTAGGTGGTTCCGTGCCCCAGAGAGGTCTGGAATGTGACAGGCAGACGCCTCTCGATTTTTATTGATGGAGAAACTGAGGCTCAGGAAGCTTGTAGCTCTCAAAAGATGGTGAGGCCCAGAGTGCTGCCAGCAGGGATTCCGATGTCTCCAGAATTGCTCAGAATTGTAGACAGGTCCCCTCGCTGAGTGTGTGGTTCTGCTCTGTAAGATGAGACAATGGCCCTCCCTCAGGAGGCAGATTAAATGGGACAATACTGTGACATAGTAGGTGCACGAGAAATATAACCGTGTTGCTTCCGTTTTAGGACTGCCCGTTAAGACAAACGCCCCAAGTATTTTCCCCATAATTCTAAACCAAGCTTCATGTTGCAAGTAGGGAAACTGAGGCCCAGGAAGATGGTCTGCTTGGCTGGGGACATGTGGCGATTTGGCAATGGATCTGATCTCAGGATTCCCAGGGCAGTGCTCACAACATCCCATGCTATCTTGGGCAAAGGCCTCGAGGGTCAGAACACCCCAGCCTGTCTAGTCAGGTCCTGCAACCTTGATTCAAATTCTGACTCTGCAGCCTTATGCAAGTCACATGTTCTCTCTGGGCCTCCGTGACCTCACCTGAGAAATGGAAAACCATGGTTACACACAGGGCTGTACTGAGGACGAGATAAGAAACCAGATGTGGCAGCATCTGGTGACCATGAAGAACCACAGTATTGGGGGAAGGGAGGTGGCCTTCATTTATCAATTTATCAATTCAGCAAGTGAGTAATTCATTCTACCTCACTTCGTTCTAAAGAAGAATTTGAGGCTCCTTCAAGAATTCATCTACCTGTCCAACAAGGTAGGCTTCTCTAAACGTGTTTCAGGGCCCAGCACCCAGAAGTGCCCCCAACACGACCTGCCTTCTCGTAGCTTGCGAACGTCTGCCTTCTCTCTCAATTTCTCTCTGTGCATTTAATGTGCTCTTGAAATAGACTTTCCTCCATGGAGCCCTCTTGATGGCCATTTGGACATATGCCCAGAAATGGGCACTGCTTTTAGCATCTCCCTGCATAGGCTGATAATTGGGGAGGGAAAAACCATGCCATTGCAGGAACAGATAGAATGTGACCCTGCCCACCGGCAGGCCGGGGCTGTCTAAAAGCAAAGCCGTCGCTCCAAGGTCAAGACATCTTCTACAGTCCGTGCCACCTACTCCCTCCCATTGGCCAAGAAAGTGCCTGCCTCGGTCTCGATAACTTCCAAGACTTGCTCATTAGAACCGTTTATTAAGTACCTCTGTGTTCCAGCCACCTACCTATGTTAACTCATTCTCTCTTCAAACAACCTAGAGAGAAAGAAAGAGGAAATCCAGGCTCAGAGCACCAGACAGACAGGCCCACTGGACCGTGAGACCCCTCTTCTTTTTACCAGGACAAGCTGCCTCTCTGAATCCTACTTCCTCCAAACTGACCTTCATTATTTCGTCCAGTTCTGCAGCTACGACCACCAGAGCATAGTCAGTGCTCAGCAATCCACTTGGATGGTGTGCAAGGTCTCAGGATGAGCTCATAGGGTCACAGGCTCGGGACCAGGAGAGGCAGAGAGAAGTGGGGCCTGCCCAGGCCACTCAGCAAGTGGAAGAGGGGTAGAGGCTGGATTCACAGGTCTCCAGACACCTAGCCGGGGCCCCAGGACTCCCACGGCCCCACCCAGCTGGTCAGCCTTTCCCTAACTTTTTTTTTGAGGTATCTCATCTCCCAATGACAGGGAGTTGTTCTAGGTCGAGTTACCCAAGTCTCCCATCCACACCACACAGCACTCAGTATGTCACACGGCGTAGATGCCAACAGGTTGGCTGGAGACTCCCACACAGCTGTCGTCCCCTGTCCGCCCACCCCCGCCCTGGGAGATGGCCCCAACTCCCGAGTCTTCAGTCTCTAAGGTCCATCTGTCAGCAAGGCCTAGAGTTGCACCCAGGCCATCTCAGAAAGGCCAACCCCCATTTTACAGAAAGGGTAGGTGGGAAAGTTGCCCCTGAGTGTAGAGCCCAGGTCGGGACACTTCTGTCACAGATCCTTTTCCTGAAGAGATCCAGCCCGGAGAGACTTTAGACTCAGCTGTTTCTCATTTCCCTCTTGCGTCCCTTGGCTCGTGCCGATCAATTCATCAAACTGTCTCCACGTCTTCTCTGAGCTGGGCACAGGAAAGTGGGATTCGTCAGTCTGGTCCCAGCCCTGGGCGGCCTCACAGTCCTGGGGAGAAGACAGGCTCATAAACAGCCCATTAGAGTCCTTGTCCCCGTGTGCGAACCAAGTGCTGTGCTCACACACTCCCACTGATAAGGTGCTTACTACCAATGAGGGGGTCTCTTTCATCTTTGTTCAGCTCCAACTGTGAGGAAATCCTTCCTTCAACATTTTGGGTACATTATACAGTGAAATAAGGCAGTATATGTGGTGTAAAAACAATTTCCTAAAAATATATACGCACCCAGAAGAAAGTTTAGACAAATGTACTTCCAAAGGTTAAGAGTGGTTTATCTTTGGAAGATGGGGTTGATGGTGACATTTATTGCTTCTTCATGCTTATTCTTATTTTCCAAATTTACTCCAGCTTTTTTTTTTTCAGCCTTCATTTCCTAAGCTATAAAATAAGGACAAAAATGTCTACCTTCCTGGCAGTTATATAAATGGGATGAGACATCTGAGAGTGCTAGAGATAGAGTAAGCATTTAAAAATAACACAGGAATAATACTAGTTGCAGAATGCTAGAGTCCAAAAAAGGCTGAAGAAAATCTTAGCGACTCTAGGTCCCAATCCTCTCATTTTAAAGGAGAAGACACTGAGGCTTGGGAGCTATTGCTCGAGGGAGAAGGAAAAGGGGAGAGTGACCCTTTGACAGAGGCTGAGATAGGCTTCTTATTTTCCTTGCCTGGAACCAGCAGGAGCCCGTGGAAGAAGTTGCTGTTCTAACGTCTTTTTTGCATCTGTCCAAAATCAATCTTAAAACAAAATTGAAAAATTGTTATTAGAGACAAAGGGGTACATGTGATAAAAGAGTCAATCCATCAAGAAGATATAACAATTATAAACATATATGCTCTGAACAGCAAAGCCCAAAATACATGAAGCAAAACCTGACAGAATTAAAAAGAGAAATAAATTCAACAATAGGGGGAGACTTGACTACCTCACTTTCAATAATGGATAGAATTAGGCAGAAAATCAGCAAGGAAATAGAAGAATTGAAGAATACTAGAAACCAGTAGACCTAACTGACTTCTACTGGATATTAGAGGTTCTAGCAAAGGCTATCGGGTGAAAAAATAAAAGGCATCCAGTTTAGAAAGGAAGTAAAACGACTTCTATTTGCAGATGACATGATTTTGTGTATGGAAAATCCTAGGGAATCCACCATTAGGGCTAATAAATGAGTACAGCAAAGTTGCAGGATACAAGATCAATGCACAGAAGTTCATTGAATTTCTATGCATTTGCAATAAATAATCCAAAGATGAAATTAAGAAAAAAATGTCCAATAGCATTAAAAAGAGCGAACTGCTTAGTAGCAAATTTAACAAAAGGACAAAATGTGTATTCTGAAAACTACGAAACATTGTAGAAAGAAATGAAAGGAGACCTGAATAGATGGAAAGACAACCCATCATCATGGATCAAAAGACTTGATATTGTTAAGCGCAAGACTCCACAAGTTGACCTACAGATTCAACACAGTCCCCTTCAAAATCCCACCTGGGTTCTTTGCAGAAATTGACAATCTGATTATAACACTCATGTTATCGTCCAGGAATCCGAAACAGCCAATATACTCTCAAAAAATAAGAACAAATTTGGAGGACTCACACGTCCCAATTTCACAATTTACTACAAAGCTATATAGTAATTGAGGCAATGTGGTACTGACAGACATACAGATCAATGGAATTAACTTGAGGGTTCAGAAACAGAGTTTCACATTTATGGTTAGTTGATTTTGGGCAAGGATGCCAAGACAAATGAGGGAAGGGATAGTCCTTTCAATAAATGGTGCTGGGACAAATGGATATCCGCATGCAAAAGAATGAAGTTGGACCCCTATCTTACATCATATACAAAAATTAACTTCAAATGAACCAAACATCTAAATGAAAGAATTAGAACTATAGAACTCTAAGGAAAAAATATGTAGAAGTAAATCTTCATGAGCTTGTATCAGGCAATATTTTTTTTAAATATGACAGTAAAAGCATAGCAACATAACACAACAAAGATAAATTACACTAAAGTTAAAAAATTTGTGCTTCAGGGGTGCCTGGGTAACTCAGTCAGTTGAATGTGCAACTTCAGCTCAGGTCATGATCTCACAGTTCATGGGTTAGAACCCCACGTAAGGCTTTGCACTGACAGCTCAGAGCTTTCTTCGTATTCTCTGTCTCCCTCTCTCTCTGCCTCTCCCCTTCTATCTCTCTCTCTCTCTCTCTAAAAATAAATAAACATTAAAAAAATTTTTTTTAATTGTGCTTCAAAGGATACAATTAAGTGGCGTCTGGGTGGCTCAGTAGGTTAAGTGTTCGACTCTTGATTTGGGCTCAAGTCACGATCTCATAGCTTTGAGATCGAGCCCCGCATCAGGCTCTGTGCTGGGTGTGAAGTGAAGCCTGCCTAAGTTCTTTCTCTCTCTCCTTCTGCCCCTCCCCTGCTCATGCACACTCTCTCTCAAAACAAAAACAAAAACAAAAACAAAGGACGCAATTAAGAAAATGAAAAGACAATCCGTACAATGGGAGAAAAGACTTGCAATTTGTATACCTGGTAAGGGTAAGGGACTTGTGTCTAGAGTCTATAAAGAACTTTTACAGCTCAGTAAGAAACAGACAACCCAGTCAAAAAATGGGCAAAAGATCTGAAGCAACATTGCTCCAAAGAAGATTTACAAATGGAAACACACACACACGCGCGCACGTGCGCACACACGCACACACGCGAAAAGGTGCTCCACATCATTAGCCACCAGGGAAATGCAAATCAAAACCACAATGGGATACCACTTTACACTCACCAGGATGGCTCTGAAAAACAGTTTGGCAGCTCCTGAAAAAGTGAAACCTAGACTTAACATATCACCTAATCATTCCACTCTCAGGTGGAATAAAAACCCAAGGGAAACTAAAACCCAAGCCCACAAATGTACAAAATGGACAAAATCTCGTATGTGAGCGTTCACAGCAACATGACTCACGATGGCCGAAAAGTGGAAATGACTCAAATGCTCATCATAAACATAAAATGTGGTATATCCATACAATGGAATATTATTCCGCAGTGGATAGAAATGGAGCATTAATATTGCCACCGTATGGGCAACCCTCGAAAACACGACGCGAAATGAAATGAAGCCAGTCACAAAAGATCACGTGTCGTGTGATTCCATTTATACACAGTGTCCCAACTAGGCAACTATATAGCGGTAGAAAACAGATGCATGTTTGTCCCGGAATGTAAGCTTGAGAGGGAATGGGGAGTCATCACTAATGAGTATGGGGTTTCTTGTGAGGGTAATAAAAATGTTCTAAAATTGATTGTACTGACGGTTGCACACCCCTGAATGTGCTAAAAGTCAGTGACGTGGGGCCCCTGGGTGGCTCAGTCGGTTAAGTATCTGACTTCGGCCTACATCATGATCGCACAGCTCCTGAGTTCAAACCCTGCCTTGGTCTCCACACTGCCAGTGCAGAGCCTGCTTGGGATTCTCCCTCTCTGCCTCTCTCTCTCTCTCCCTACCCCCCCTCGTGCTCTCTCTCTCTCTCTCAAAATAAATAAATACATTTTAAAAAATAAAATAAAATAAAAATCAGTGAGTTTTACACTTCAAATGTTTATTTATTTTAGAGAGTGCAAGTGGAGGAGGGGCAAAGAGAGAGGGGGACAGAGGATCTGAAACAGGCTCCACACTGTCAGCAGTGAGCCCAACGTGGGGCCCGAACTCACGAATTACGAGATCGTGACCTGAGCCCCTCAGACACTCAAGCGCCTGAGCCCCCCAGGCCCCCCAGTGAGCCATACACTATAAATGCGTGAATTGTATGATATGTAAATTATTATCTCAATAAAGCCATTCTTTTTTTTAAAAGAGAGTGTCTGTGTGCTGAATTTCTTACAAACCTCTTAATGGTGACAAAGTCCATGCAGTCTAATAAGTGACTGTCTTGGCAGCAGCAAATGACTAATTATGACTTTTCCCACTGGCACTGTGTTTCTCATCAGTATGTAACCCTTCCCTTGCTTGGTCAGCTGTCTCACCTCAGAGACAGAAAACTAACAGGTCCGGCACAAATTATTTTAAAAACAACAACTCTTGGGGCGCCTGGGTGGCTCAGTCAAGCGGCTGACTTTGGCTCAGGTCATGATCTCACAAGTATGTGGGTTCGAGCCCCGCGTCAGGCTCTGTGCTGACAGCTCAGAGCCTGGAGCCTGCTTCACATTCTGTGTCTCCTTCTCTCTTGCCCCTCCCCTGCTCACACTCTGCTCTCTCTCAATAATTAATTAATTAATTAATTAATTAAAAAAATCTCTCCTATAGTGCAAAAAAAAAAAAAAAAAAAGAGGAATCACTAGGAAGGGTATACAAACCTTTTATACAAATCAAAATTATTATTATTATTATTAAATGTTTATTTATTTATTTTGAGAGGGAGAGCAAGCAGGAGAGGGGCAGAGAGAGAGAAGGAGAGAGAATCCCAAGCTGGGATTCAGCCTCATGACCGTGAGATCATGACCTGAACAGAAATCAAGAAATCGAGAGTCAGACGCCTAATTGACTGAGCCACCCAGGTGCCCCACAAATGAAAATTGTTAAAGGAAAAGGTTTTATTTCTAGAGAAACCACAAAAAGGCTGTGGAGAGGTGCTCCTATAGACACAAAGGATCATGGGAGGTGTGTTGAGGGCTTTCACCCCTGCCTTAGGAGGTAATCTTTATTCTTACAAGCAAGCTATCCCCCAATGTCTTTTGTTCCTTTTCCAGGGGAACCACCTGTGCAAAGGTGTGGAAGTGAGAGAGAGAATGTGGGGTGAGCAGAGTACTGGACATGGTTCAGTCCAGTGCAGTGGGGAGGGGTGGGGGGGGTGGGTAGGAGGCTGGAGAGGTCGGCAAACCAGGACCCTATCCAGGGCTCTGACTCTGGCTGAGGAATTTGAATGGCCTCACTGGGTGACCTTGGGCAAGTTCCCCACCTCTCTGAGCCCAGCTTCACATGTATGATTTCCCTCCTAGGGGTCAGTAAGAATCCCATGAGACAATAAATGGTCACATACTTCATAGTGCTCTTGGGATGGAGCAAGCTCTGGACAAACATTGGCTGTTATAATGACAATGACGTTTCTTTGGCACCTCTGATTGCCTGACACGAGCAAAGTCTAACTGAAATAATGGGGAGAAATTAGACATAAGTGTTGATCTCATCTCCTTCTAAAACGCCGTGAAGGTGACGGCACAGAAATCAAAAAGACCATGAGAATGGGAGAGTTGCCAGTGGAAGAAGCGTCTGGTGGTGAGCAGAGCCCGAACCAGTGGGCCAGAAGCAGCTCCATGTCTGTGGGGGGAGCATTGCCAGACATGAGCAGGGCTGCCCACAGAGCCCCAGAATGGCTCAGGACTCACAGGCACCAGATATTGAGGAAGGGGGAAGGGGCAGGATTAAAAAGAAGGGGGCTGATGGCAAGTCAGTGTAGGAGCACTTAGACTCCCTGGTACCTCGTTTCCCAACCCGCACAGCCACTCCCAGGAGACTGGCAGATGAAGGTCATTCTCCAGAGACCAAACCAGAGGGGATCCTGGCCCAGAAACACCCAAGCAGCCGCAGAAGACAGGAGGATGGAGAATCTTCTCTGGAGTAATTGGCCTCTGGAAATGGGCATTTGGAGCCCTCCTGAAAAAGCTGACTCACCACCAGTTCACCCCAGTGAAGCCCACAGCCAACAAGCCGTGCTCCTCCCCCACTGAAATCAGGTACAGTTTCCTATCGGATTTTTAGTGCCTGCAAGAACACATGGGGGGAAACCCTGGAGGAAACAGAGTCAAGCAGGCAGAAGAGAAAAAACAAATAAACAAGATAACTGAAATCAAATCTCTGATAGACATTTTGAAAGGTAACATGAAGGAAATTGCTCAGAGAGTATGTAAAAACACATAGAAATCAAGAATAGGAAAAAATAAATAAATAAGAAGGATTGAGGGTCAACCCAAAGAGTCAATATCTGACTAATAAAGGTTCCAGAAAGAGAGAAATGAGAAAATGAAGGAAGTAATCAAAGAAACATAAGAAAAATTTCCAGAACAGAAGCATGTGAGTGGCAGCTTAAGGGGTTCACTGCATGCCCAGTACAATGGATGAAAAAGCCCCTCACCAAGGCACATCATTTGAAAACTTCAGAAAACCAAAGATAAAGGGCATAACCCTAAAAAGAGTAGATGGAGAAGAAACAGAAAGCCCCATACAAAGATAAGGAATCAGAATGTCATGGAATCTCTCACTGGAAGATAGACAAGTGGAAAGCAAAAGTCTGAAATATTCTGAATGAAGACAATTTTCAACCTAGAATTCTACACCCAGCTAAACTATTAACCAAGGGTAAGTGTAGAACAAAGATATTTCCAGACATGCCAGGACTATTTTTCAAAAAGTTACTGGAGAATGAGCTCCACTAAACTGAGAAAATAAAACAAGGACAAGAAGACATGGGATCTTACCAAGAGGGGGTCCAGTCCAAGCGACTGTCAAGGAGAAGGCCAAACAGACAGTAGTGCAGCAGGGCTGCGGGGGGAGTCCCGGGCTGAATTGGGGCTCTGACACGCGATCAGGAGAGGGGGTGTGTGTGGCTATCAGAAGGGTTAGGGAAAGGGGTACCTGGCTGGCTCGGTCGGAAGAGCCATGTGACTCTTGGTCTCAGTGTTGCGATTCAAGCCCCACTGTTGGGTGTAGAGATTATTTAGATACATAAAACTTTTTTTAAAAGGAGGGTTTGGTTTGGGAAGAATTAGCACTAGTAACATAGAAAACCAGGGGCGCCTGGGTGGCTCAGTCGGTTAAGCGTCCGACTTCAGCTCAGGTCACCATCTCACGGTCCGTGAGTTCGAGCCCCACGTCTGGCTCTGGGCTGATGACTCAGAGCCTGGAGCCTGCTTCCGATTCTGTGTCTCCCTCTCTCTCTGCCCCTCCCCCGTTCATGCTCTGCCTCTCTCTGTCTCAAAAATAAATAAACGTTAAAAAAAATTAAAAAAAAAAAAGAAAACCAGACAAATGAGAAAACAAGGCAGTTCTTCCAGAAAACGGTAAAAGTAGGAGAAAAAGAAAGCAATCAGAGTACAGCACTTGGAGGAGCTGAGTACAGTTACACGGTCATGATTACATAAATCCAGAATATCTATTTAATGAAAATGTATGTGCCCCAACTACTGGGAGCCTGGGGACAAGGGAAGTGGTGGGAGCACCAGAAGAAAGATCATCACTGCCCTCCCCAGGAAGGCAATAGAAATACCTCAAAGTGAGGAGTCAAGAACAAGCGGTTAACATTGCTTGTATTGGTACATGTATAATATGTATTGAAGTTATCAAAGTAAGAAAAAAATGGCATCAGGATTTGAATGGAGCTGCCTCTGGAAAGTGGTGGTACTGGGATCGGGGCTGGGCGAGCGGGATAAGGTGGGGACTGGTGATTTTTGTTTGCAGCCCATACATGGTATGTTATTTGGTTCTTTGAAACAATGTGTTCGTATTACCTTGAGAAAAATAAAAGTGAATGAGCAGGAGGTATAATTAATCCCTGTTGGTAGGAGAAGACAATGAAGCTTAGAAGACACTGACACTTGGGTAAGGAACTAGCATGGCCAAGTTAGGGCAGGAGCCAGGGCCTCCTCTTCCAGGCAGCCCTCGGGTGCCCATGACTGCAAGTGATGGTCACAGGAAAGATGAAAACTGGAACGTTACCGCACTTGAATCTGGAAGTGAGTCTGCTTGACCCTCCAATGCTGGAAGGATGGTTTGAAAAAAGTTCAATTCACTTATGTTATGGCTAGTGAAGTCAGTTGAGTTCAGAAGAAACGTAGGACCATAATTTACATTTATTTGATCCATAAGCTTTACTTTCAAAGAAGGGGAAATACGGGACCAGGGGAAATTCTTCTCAATGACCGTGAATTCCCAGGCCACAGAGCAGAGGAGACCATTTCCATAATATTCCACCTTATTCTATACACGTTTCCAAGCAGCCTTTGATGCTGAAGTTTAGGAAAGCAGCACAGAGCCTCCCGCTCTAAAACAAATCAGCTGCTCCCCACCCTCCCTCCCCACTTCCCCCTCCACCCCCACCTCACTGCCTACTTGGCAGCCCCAGCTCCCACCCACCCCCAACTCCACTGCCCCCTCCCAGCCTGCATTCCAATGGGGACAGCTCAGCACTAGGGGGCAGAGTTTTGGGGGTGCCAAGGGTGGGCTCACACAGTTAGCAATGGGAGCCCCCAGGGTGGCGGGAGACTTCCGAGTGAAAAGACAATTGCAGACCAGTGTGAGAGACATCCAAGCTCCCCTACCCCCAGCTGAAAGTTCAGAGGACTTCGTGAGGCCTCGGGGCCTCCATATCAGAGGTCCTCCTTGGCCCTCTTCCCATCACACTCTCCCCTCCCGTTCTTTCAGTTCTGTCTCTTGCTTCCAGGCACTTGTTCGTGCTGTTCCTCTGTCTGCAACATTCTTCCCTGGACTTGCCAGGTCACGGCACCAGTCACATTGCCCTGCATTGTCGTCTGTAGTAGGCGGGCGGCTCCCTCCTAGGCTGTGCGGGCAGCGGTTTCTCTCTGAGTGCGCTGGCACGGGGGTGGTCTCACCAGGGGCCGGGTCAGTGGGGGAGTGTCAGTTAATGCTTGTTGAATGAAAAAAGAAAGGAACTGAAGTGTGACTGCTGAGCTTGGAGGTGCGTCCGGCCTGGTGCCCGTGGACAAGCTACGTCCACCTACGCAGTGGTTTCTCATTCGGTGGCCTTCAGTCCTCTGGTTCACAGCCACTTGGGGCAAGTGCTACAAATGCAGATTCCCGGCCCCTCTGAGGCTCTCTAAGGTTGACGGTCATGTTCCGTGTTCCAGGGCTATGTCTGGGCTCAGTGCCCTTCCTTGGGGGCAGCCTTCTCCTGGTGTGATGAGCATCTTTGTGGCGCCTAACCCTGGTGCTAGGGGATTCCTGCCTCCCGGGCACTCCGAGCAAGCAGGGAAGAAACAGAGCCCACCCTGGGCCCAAGGCCCAGAGTGCAAAGCTGTGGGCATTTTCAGGCAGGTGAGCTTGAAAGCATTCAAGCTTCAGTTCCCTGCGCCTCAGTTTCCACACCAGCAGAGTCAGGACTCCTGCCCTGATTTCCCAGAGGGTTGCGAGGGTTGGGCCAGTGTGGAAACATTTTCAGCAAACCCCAGAGCCCTACAGAGCCTGAAGACACCCTCATAACCAAGAACACAGGAATGGAGGCCTCCACAAGCAGTGGGTGGGTGGGGCCAAGCACAAGATCACTGCAGTGTGTAGGGCGGCGAGGCACGGGCAGTTCCGGGCCCTCTCCTACCCTCACCCACCCAAGTGAGTAAGATACTACCATAGACCCAGGGGAAAAAGGCGCAGAGAGCACTCAGTAGGACTGGCACGAAGCCTCTGGCAGAGCTGGGAACGGAGCTGGGCCCCCTGCCTCCTCTCAAGGACAGGAGAAACCCTACACCATGATAAAGTTAAGAATTCTCATTGCAGCTAACAGCCCCTTCGAAATATATACTATAAAGACCACAAGCACTCTCGCTGGAAGTAGCTGGTTGGCTTGGGTCATGGCGCCCCCTAGTGGCTGTTCCTTCAGCTTTTCCCACAGGCACTTTCCCCACTGGAAGCGCTGGTGGCAAGAGACTGGGGGGCCCAGACAGGCTGCGGGGTGCTGTTCCTGGTGGAGGAAGGGGCCGGAGGACTGGACCTCCTTGCACTCACGCGGAAACCTTGGACAAGCTCTTGGACACAACCAAACCAATTCATCAGAAGGGACTTTGGAGATTACTAATCTCCCCCCAACTCAGGACTCCAAGAACACAGGGCTGCCTAGAGATGCCAGGCAGGTGTGACATGTGCCCGGGGAGTAGATGCAAAGGTGCTGGGGAGGGTGCAACATCCTGCACTGGCTGGTCCTGGAGAGGGGGTTTCCAGAGCCAGGGGAACCAGATGAGAAGCCAGAGCCACCCTCACCAACCCCCTACCCCTGCCCCAGGGGCCTCAGAGTCCTCTGGTCAGCCACTCCCCTCTCCCCCCTCTCCCCCCACTGCCTCCACCATCCTCCCTCCCCACAGCCTGACTGCCAGCTGCTCCTCCTGCCCCAGACCCCCAACACCGCCAGGATGGACACTAAGGCTGAGGGCCAGCTGGGATTCACATCCCAGCCCCAGGGCTGCCCCAGTCTTGGGGCCCGGGGCCCCTCCCCCAGGTCCACACCCCTCCACCCATTCAAGGCTCACACCGCAGAGACCCCCACGGGCCAACCCTGTCTAGGTGCTGGCGACAGCCTCTACTGGAGCTCACAGCAAGCCTTCTTCCATCTTCCTTCTCTGTCTCCCAGACCCCCGGCCACAGGCCTCTCCTCCTGCTCCCCCAGACCCACCATCTGATGGCCCGCTTGTGACAACTGGCCACAAAACCTGGTCCTCCCCTTCCTCCACGCCCTACCTCCCGCCCCCTCCATCTGCAGCCTTTCTTCCGCCCTTTTCTGATCAGCACTTAGAGTTCTCAGCTCATCTTCACACACACACAGACCCCCTGCCCTCACCAGCTACTTCCTATCTCTGTCCTCCCTTCAGAGCCCAGTTTTTATTTTTTATTTATTTATTTTTTTTTAATTTTTTTTTCAACGTTTATTTATTTTTTGGGACAGAGTGAGACAGAGCATGAATGGGGGAGGGGCAGAGAGAGAGGGAGACACAGAATCAGAAACAGGCTCCAGGCTCTGAGCCATCAGCCCAGAGCCTGACGCGGGGCTCGAACTCACGGACCGCGAGATCGTGACCTGGCTGAAGTCGGGCGCTTAACCGACTGCGCCACCCAGGCGCCCCTGAGCCCAGTTTTTAAAAGATAAGTGTTCACTCACTAACCCTTCCTGCCTTACATTCACTCCATCACCTTTTTTTTTTTTTTTTGAGAGAGAGAGAGAGAGAGAGAGAGAGAGAGAATCCCAAGCAGGCTCCACACTGTCTGCATAGAGCCTGATGTAGGGCTCAAACTCACAAACTACAAGATCATGACCTGGATGGCAATCAAAAGCTAAACAGATGCTTAACCGGCTGGGCCACCCAGGCGCCCCACTCCATCACCTCCTGTTCCTGAGCCCAGTAGACACTTTTGATCCCATTCACCCAATGAGCTAGCCAGGCTCACACCTCACCAAGCCCTGCTCTCTTGGGTCTCCAGGACTTTGCACATGCTGTTCCCTCTGCCTAGAACACCCTTCCCTCCTTTCCTCACGAACTAATATCTTCTCGTTCTTCAACACCAAGCTTGAGTGTCGCTTCCCTTAGGAAGGCTTCTGTGATGCCCCAGGCTGGTTCTGGCAACCTCTAAGGGCAGCCCATGATCCTTGTGACCTGGCTCCTGGATGTCTCAGGCCCAGGGAATTTCTTTTGGTTTCTCAGGTGTGAAAACCTCTTTCCAGCCTCAGAGCCTTTACATGTGCTGCTTATCTGCCAGGTCCCATCTCTGTCCACCTTGTCCCCATTTTATGTGTGGAAAACTGGTGTCCTCTCCTCCAGGAAACCTCTGTCTGTCTTCAAGCCAGCCAGTGGCCTCCCCGGGTCCCTCAGGTCCCAGCTTCCTCTGTCATAGCACTTATCCCTCGAGGCGTCACAGAACACATACATGCCTGTCTCCTGTAAGAATAACAGCTCACTCTTCCTGGGCACTTTCTAAGCCCTATGCATATATTAATCCTACTGTGTATAGAATAATCCTATTGTGATCCCTGCTTCACAGATGGAGAAAGTGAGGCCTCGCGTCCTTCATCCAGGGCCAGAATCAAGCACACAGGCTGTACCAGGCAGGGCTTCCCAGACCCAGAGCTCTGCAAGAACAGATGCCTCCAAATCTGGTTTAAATGGAAACCAGCCTCCGAGCCGCTCCCCACCCCACCACCAGCCCTGGATGAAGGCTCTGCACCGCCCCCCCTCTTCATGCTGTTTATTCTTTTGAACAAATTGTGAGTTTTATAAGACATTCAGGGCCTGTGGTGGCAAACACATGTTCCCAAGGAGAGACCTCTCAGACCTGCTGGGCCCCCAGCCCCGCTCCTGTCCCTGTTCTTCCATGCACTGAAGATACGCCCGAGCAGGCCCCCACCCTGCCCCTCGGACTGCCGGAGACAGGGGCCAAGGCTTCTTCACCCAGCGTCCCCTCAGGTCCACGGCTCCCCACCCTGCAGAAGCGGGGCCCTCACGACATCCTAAGACAGGGCACGACCGTTGTGTCTGTTCAGCAAAGGAGGAAACCGAGGCTCCAAGGGGGAGGCCAACGTGCCCACAGTCATGCAGCTGGGTATCGAGGAAGCTGGGAATCAGAACTCAGGTCTCCTGGCTACAAAGCACACAACTTCATTCCTGCCTTCAAGGCCAAAAAAGCAGAAAGGTTTTGCGTCCCTTGTGCCTGAGATGCTGTTCTCCATCCAGACTGTCCTGGAAATGCCTAAAGGTCTAGGAAGCAGGGACGTTGTATTCTAGGCCGGGGTCTGTACTTCAGGAAGTCACCCACCTCCCCCGGCCTCAGTTTCCCCTCCTGAAGAGTGTCAGGTCACACCCCTCTGAATGGCACTCTGCCAGTGATAAGGTTCTCTCCATCTCTCTTTTCTACCGCTTCTCCAGATAATCCTCAGAACTGTCAGAAACGCTGGAGCTTGTTTAGTCCAATGTGCATTTTGCAAGTAAAACCTGCGTTTTCAAAATAAAGTAATTGAACAAGGGCCCCATAAGTGTGAAACTACGTAAAGATGCAAATATGAGGCAGCCCTCTCTGTTCTGAGGGATAAACTAGGGGGGAAACCCACTTGCCTTATATTCGAGTATATATATGGTAGCTGCCCCTCCTCAGAGGCCTGGGGGAGGACCCTAGCGGCCTTCCTGCATCGCTCTCAAACAGCGTCTGTGGCCCACCTCTTACCCCAACACTGTGCTCCCATGCTCCAGCCATCCTTCCCTGAGCTGCCCAAGACTTTGGGCCCATGGGGACTGTTCCTGGGAGGGGAGGGCTGTAGACCCAGGTGAGCCAGGGAAGGCATCTGAGAAGGTAACATTGCATTGAAACCAGAAAGATAAAAAAGCAGGGCCAGCAAAAGCATTCCAGGACGAGGGAACAGCAGGTGCAAAGGCCCTGGGACAGGGATGAGCTCAGAGTGTGTACAAAGAGGCCAGCATGGCTGGCATGTGGTGTGGGAGGGGAAGAGCGGTGAAAGGGGAGGGGAGAGGTAGACCAATAGGGGCCTGGGTGGTGATGTCCTCAGCAGCACTGCCCCACAGCCGAACCCCCACGCCCGAGTGCCAGCAGGAGGGAGAGTGTGAGAAACCTGGGACGCCACACAAGAATGTCACGCGGCGGGTGAAACAAATGGGCCACAGCAGCCCACAACAACATGGATGAGTGTGAGCAATATAATATCCAGTGAAAAAAGTTTGCTCCAAAGACAATAGCCTAAAATAACTTAAAAAAGCCAACCATTTAAGAACACATATGGATGTGATGAAATAAAAAAAGGAAAGCGAGCAAATGAGGCCCTGGGATTCAGGATGCTGGTGACCGCGGGTGGGGGAGGTGAGAGCAGGATTGGGGACCAGATGGCTGGGTGGAGGGCTTTTGTCTGGAGCAGTGGATTCATGGGTACTTATCACATGATTAAAAACAAGCGAGCAAATCAGAGTGGCTCATGCATGGACCAATGATGAATTTGTCTCGTGGACCAGCCTGGGTGGGAGCCATTTGATCTAGAACCTACCTCGGAGACCAGGCGCGGGGGTTGGGGTTTTACTTGAAGACCAACGAGAGCCACCGTGGGGTTTGGGGCAGGGGAGTGACTTGAGTTGATTCCTGGTTATAAGGATCACTCTAGCTGTGTATGAAGAACACGGTGAGGGGTGGGGAGGAGAGGGAGGCAAACCAGCCAGTTAGAAGGACACAGCCATTGGGGGGGAGGGGCGCAATCTGGGGGGGTGGGGGCAAGCAGTGCTTGTTAAAGTGAGAGCTCTGTTTTGCCCCTCAGGTTTGAGAAGTGGGCTGGTTGCTCTCCCTTTGCCTCTCACGCACAGATCCCTTGTCCACCCTGCTTTGTGTCCACAGGGGCTGACCCCTGCAGACAGCACCTCCTGGGCTCCCTCACTCTCTGGCTTTCAGTAGGAGACCAGAGGCCAGGAGGAGATAGGATCTGGAATATCACCTCTAAAATGAAAGACCTCTAAAATGAAAACTCTTTTTGGATTTGGGAAGTTGTCTACACCATACCTGGGGGCCAGCTCTGACCCACTGACTGGGGAATTAGCAAGCTGCCAGTTTGGGATGGGCCTGAAGTAGGAGAGGGCTCTGCATTTTGTCCAGATTATGGTGCCGGCTGCCCTGCCACACAGGCCTCGTGGCCCAGCAGATCCGGCGGGCCGTGGAATGTGGGGGTGCGGCGGGGGTGGGATCCCCGGCATGTCCCACAGCATCAGCACAGACCGCTGAGGTCCTGGAGCCCAGCCTGCTCTCCTCTAGTGGCGGTTCTTCCGTATTAGAAAAGCAGCCTGGCCACTTGCTCTGGGAGAGACTGGACCCCACAGCCTCGGGGCACCAAAGGGCTATGTGACCTGAGCTGCTGGCTGGTTGTCCTCCTGCTGCCCACGTTTCCCTGTCCCCTGTCCTCTCCCCTGCTCTGTGCCCCAGGAGGCCGACCTGTGGGGACTGTATCAAGGGGCTCCTTTGCCCTCTGGCCTCTGGCTGAGCTTACCACTGAGGAGCCCCGGCAGGAGACTGGAGAGGGGAGTGGGGGTGGCGCGGGGGGCACAGCAGTTATTCTCCCAGCTCCCTTCCTCCAGGGTGTCTCTGGGAGAGGTCACTGCTCTGTCGTAGCAGACTTCGCTACATGACTGTCTCCTTCCAGGTCCCACTAGCTGCTCTGTCCCTCATTCTTTCAGCCCTAGGGATGCTAATGAAGCTCCCATTCACTGCACTAACCTATGCACTTTCCTACTGCCTACCAGATCTTCTTATGAGTTCCCTTATGGACAACTCCCCCTTAAATGATCTCAGTTTGAGCATGCTGTTTCCAGCTGGAACCCTATGAAATGATAGGTGTGCAGGCAGATTTCTTTTTTTGTATTTTTTTTAGTGTTTACTTATTTCTGAGAGAGAGAGAGAGGGAGACAGAGCACGTGTGGGGGAGGGGCAGAGAGCAAGAGAGAATCTGAAGCAGGCCCCAGGCTCTGAGCTGTCAGCACAGAGCCCGACTCGGGGCTCGACTCACAGACTGTGAGATCGTGACCTGAGCTGAAGTCAGATGCTTAACCAACTGAGCCACCCCGGCGCCTCCAGAATTCTTAAATGAGCCCAAGAATCCTGCCCCCTAGTGTATGTGTCCTGTATAATCCCCTCCACTTGAGTCTAAGTATGATGCAATCGTCTTTCCTGTGATTGCCTTCTGTAAGACCCTGTCCTAGCTGACTGAAGAATCTCCTGCTGGCTTTGAAGAAGAAATTAGCATGCTGGGAGAGACCCATGTGGCTAGGACCAGAGAGGAGCCAGGAGGAGCTGAGAGTGATTCCCAACCAACAGCCGGCAGGAAGACGGGGACCCCAGTCCTGCAACTGCCAGGAACCAAATTCTGCCAACAACCTGAATGAGTCTGGATGGGAACCCTAAACTTCAGATGACATCGCGGTCCTGGCTGTCACCCTGATTTCTGCCTGGTGAGACAGCGGGCAGAGAACCCAGTTGTGCAGTTACCCAGTTTCCAACCTACAGAAACTGTGGGGACATAAGTGGGTGTTGCTTTAAGCCGCGAAGTCCGTAGCGATTGGTCACGCTGCAGCAATAGCAAAGGAACGCACTGGTGTCGATCTGCTCCTCCGAACTGTAAAGCTAGGTGCAAGCAGCAGCATTTCTGCATTCGATGCAGCTGCGTGTCCAAACTGAGACAAGTCAGTCAAAGAACACATGGCTTTGATGCCCATGGAACCTCGTGCCGCTGTTCTGACAACCCCTTGGGGGAACTCCCTTCCACCAGTTAGCAGAAGAGAAACCACTAGGAGGCAGGGTCACAAATTAGTGTGCGTTGGAGTGGGTGGAGGCTGCATTACAGCCCCAACTCGGGGCTGCCTCAAAAGAGAGTTGTGAAGGGAGAGCTTCCCGCGGGCAGAACTTCAGGTGGTACCTGACCGCCCCCTCCAGTGGAAAAACAGAGAGTCCGAGGTGTGGGTCCACACTGATTCGTGGGCAGAGATTCCTGGGTTAGCTGACTGCACAGTAACTTGGAAAGAACAAGATTGGGAGGCTGGGGACAAGGAGACAGGTATGTGGACCAGCCTCTCGAAACAGGCCGTGTGTGAAGACATCCATCTCCCATGTACATGTAACCACTGCGGAAGAGGCTTTCACGAACTAGAGGAACAAGATGGCCCATCCTCGGGATGTCAGTGAATCTTTCTCCCCAGCGAGTCCTGTCCTCGCTCCATGGGCTCATGAGCAAAGCGACCATGGCAGCAGGTGTATTAGTCTGCTCGGGCTGCCATAACAGACTGGGTGGCTTAACCAACAGAATTTCACTAACCATAGTCCCGGAGGCTGGGAAGTGCAAGATCAAGGTGCCGGCAAGGCGGGTTTCATTCTGAGGCCTCTTCTCTTGGCTTGTAGGTGGTGCCGTCTTCCTGGGTGCTTACATGACCTCTCCTCTGTGTGCATGGAGAGGAAGAGAGAGGGAGCTCTCAGTGTCTCTTCTTATAAAGACACTACTCCTGTGAGATCGGGGCTCCACCTGTATAACTTCATTTAACCTTAATTTCCTCAGTAGAGGCCCCATCTCCAATATGTAAATTACTGGGGGACACAAACATTCAGTCCATAATGGCAAGGGTAGGGGCTTTTCATAGGCTCAGCAGCATGGACTTCCCCCTACCAAAGCTGATCTGGCGACTGCCGCTGTTGAGTGCCCAGCCTGCCAATAACTCGGGCCAATGCTGCCCGCTTTGGGCACCGCTCCCCAGGAAGCCATGATGATGGCACGTTGATCACATTGGATGTCTTCCATTATGAGGAGTGCATCCATGAATCCTCATGGAATCTGGGTATAGAGTCGCCTTCTCTCCCGGACACAACTGCCAGCACCGCCATCTGTGACCCTGCAGAATGCTTTATCCGCCACCAGGGCCTGCCACATTGTATTGCCTCCAACCCAGGATTGCAATTAACAGGGAGAGGAGCGTGGCGGTGGGCTTGCACCTAGCAGCTAGCCTGCAGGGGCGGCGGGGCGGCCTTCTGAAGTTTCCTTTACAGCACCAGCGGGAAGGGAGCACCCGGGGAGGTAGGAGATCTGTCACATAGGATGGGAAGTGTACCTTAATCAGTGACCAGTGGATGGTGCTGTCTCCCGCCAGGAGCATCCCCGCTCACTTTGTAATTGAAATAACAGCTTTCTCGTATGGAATTCGCATGCCGTACCATTCACCCATTCAATGTGCACAGCCCGATGGTGTTTAGCGTATATTCCCAGTTGTGCAACCATCACCATAGTCCGCTCACTCTCACACCTCCATAACTCTCTGCCATAACTCGTTTCCCATCTTTGCAACACAGCAGATCGTATTGAACCCTGCCCAGATTCCCTCAGGTTCCTTTTTTCCATGTTTGGGCCCCTCCTGGCTTCGGTGTGTTTTTGCGTCTGACAGATGGATCTGAGGCTGTTTTGCAGAGACCATCCCCTGGGCTCCCAGAACCTGCTTGGCCCACAGGTCAGACGGTTGGAGGTGCCTGGGCATGTACACCCCCCCCCCGGGCAACCCTTAACCAGTGACTGAGGGCAGAGGGGCGCAAAAGCCCGATTCTCTGACCTCATCCAGATAACTTGGAGGCATAATGTGTACTCCAGAGCTGTCACACTGAAGCTGAGCGCTTACCTGAAATGGCATCAGCCTGGCTTCTCTCTCTTCCCTGTCCTGCTCCCCACTCACCCTTCCTGGCCTCCCCCAAGAGTACTTCTTTCATAAATCACTTCTCCCCCAAACCTCACTTTGGTGGGGGGGTCTGCTTTTGAGGAATCCACACCATGACAGCAGCCTTTGGCTCAGCAGGTTTGGGGGAGCTATTTCCCAGTAGCCTTTCTCGGCGGTTTCCACTGGGAACCACAGCCATGATTCCACTAAATTAGGAGCTAGGCTTCCTCTTAGCCACCTTGACCCCCGCGATCTACAGAACTAACAGGCAGAGTTGCCATACTGGCCTGGGTGGGGGTGGATGGTGGTCCCGATTCCCGACAGGCAACCGAGCTCTGCTGCACATGGGGAAAAGGAACGTCTGCCTGCAGCCTGGGTACTTACTGCGGTCAAGGAGAGATGCTTCCATGTCCTCTAATGGCAGCTGGGGGGAAGCTGCAACATGCAACAAAGACAGGATGACCGAGGACTCAGGCCCCGTGGAGGGGGGGAGGGGAGGCGGTGTATAGAACCGGGTCACCCTACCACATACGGAACTCCCACCAGCCCTTACAGAGCATAGGGGAACATAGAACGGGGGCTAGAAGAAAGTAGTAATGATTCCTGACTTCTGCCCCTCAATCCACTACAGACATGGTGACTGCAACCACTATCTATCGTACGTTGATCGATCAGTTTCCTTCCCCTTTCTTGCCATCTAGCTCGTGCTCTAGCTTAGCTTTCAGGTGGGCGCATGACCGAGTGACAGCACTCCGTGGCGATACAGCAGCTGATGCGCTTCCTGCCTCGCCCCCCCCCCCCATTTTGAAGATGAACGTCTCTTGCCCTGAGAGAAGAGCAAAGACACGGAGGGGCACAGGGGTGGACTGCAATAGTGACTCTCTGATTGCCCCTCTCCAGCCTATCCTCTGCCCTTCTCTGCCCTATTCTGTGCTGAGGGGCCGAGCCAGATGGCTGCAAACAGCATCACGCGGGCTCCTTTGCCCTCCAGCTTCTGGCTGGGTTTGGCCAACGGAAGACACTCGCAGGAGGTCTGAGGGCGGGAGGAGAGCAAAGCAGGGCTGTTTCTAACTAGTCCCTCTATGGTCTGGGCTACTTTTTTGGGCTGAAGTTCTATCCCTTTATGACCACAGCAGGCTTCGGTGCACTCGGGGAACACTACTTGTGAGCCTTCCAAGTTGACTTCTGTTTCCTACCAGAGCCCTCACGGCCAGGAAACCTGTCAGACATGCAGTTAGAGAGGTCATGTAGATAAAGGTGTCACATGTCCGCAGCCCAGGCTAGCCCTCACCACGTACTAGATGGAGGGTAAGGACACGGACCTGCATGAGCCACTCTAGAGAAAGAGCACTGACAAGCAGAAAGGAGGGTCCGGGACCCACTGGGGAGCGCCAGCCTCCAGAAGGCAGGCAGAGAAGGGGCAAAAGTGGCAATGGGTGGAGGAAGAGCAGCCATGAGACAGGAATGAGGAGAGAAGAGTGTTCCGGAAGTCTAGAGAAATGGGTGAAAACGTGTTAGGAGGTCAAGGGAGCAGACGACAGAGAACGGACCACAGGACTGGCCAAACGGTCATCACTGGTGACCTGAATGGGTGAGCTAGATGTCGTCCTTACCTGTGACGAACCCAAAAAAGAGACAAGGAAGTACTGTGAAGTCTTGGAGGGAGACATGCAGGGCACATCAGGCATCAAAGGAGAGCAAGGCTGGACCCCCTCGCAGGGCTCTGAGCAGGCTACTCAGAGGTGTCCATGAGCTCGAGGGAGGGCTTGCCTAGGCAGGGGACACTGCACAAGCACAGCCTAGAGGCATTTTGGGAAATTCCAGTGCAATGAGGACTAAGAGGCATAGAAGACTCTGGAACAATCAGTTGGGTTGCAGGTTTCAAAGGCCTTGCAGGCCAGCCTGGGGAGCTGGGCCTCGGTCCTGGGGCAGTTGGGAGCCAGAGAAGGGCTTAGGTGGGGGAGTACTCAGATTGCGGTGTTAGGATGCCCAGGTCAGGATATGGGAGGGAAACACCCATCTCATCGTAGGCGCAGTACAAGGCCAGGCCCATTGTAGGTGCCTGACGAATGCTTGTTGACTCTGGGAACAGAACATGGGCTGTTGCGAATATTGAAGATGGTGGCTGACATCACCCCATGACTGATGTTAATATACTGCGGTAGTAAAAAATTTACTCCAAATTGGAAAAAAAAAAATCGAAAAGCCAGATGTTCAAAAGCACTGACTTAATTAAAGACTGACAGTGAAATGGCCAGGGTTTCAAAACCAGGTATGTTTCACACATTTCACAACGAGGTGTTATCGCTTATTTTCCCAAGTGGGGGGATGTGGGGGGGAGCAATTGCTTTAGCAAATGGCTGACAATGTTGGGAGGTAACTCAGGGTTTGCCGGGCAACTGGCTTATAGCTGGGAATTAATTGCCCATGAATGTGGAAAAACAGCCAAGTCCACACAGAGTGTTCCATGGACTGCATCTACTACCAAGAAGAAGAAAGAAAGAAAGAAAGAAAAAAGATGTTCTGATTCCAATTATAAAAAGAAAAAAGATGAAGAAAAGGCACCACCCAGCAGCTAATTACTGACAGGCCAATGCCTGCACTAGCTCAAATGCAAGAGCTGACATGATAGAATGTTCACGTCTTACTATCTGCTGTTAATAAAATGTAGCACAAAGGCTCAGAGGTGCTGTGCATCTGCTCACAGGATGCCGCACAGCTTGGGGAACCCTCCCCAGCCTGCCTACCTGCTGATTCACTGAGGCTTAGGGTGGAAACCCTAGCCTGGGCTTGAGGGCAGGGGCAATGGATGTCCTCGGATGGAGAGTGGTCAGCCCCAGAAGGAGGGGAGCATGGGCTGGAGGCTGCTGGCCAAGATTCCCTCTGCAGATCCGCTATGGATGCGTCACCAGCCAAGGGTCTCTGAAGGCAGAGGGGTCCTCTGGATGGCCCCCAGTGGGGCCAATGTTGAGAAGAACATTTCAGTAGGAAAAAACACTTATAAAAATTAAGTGAACACTCATAGCAAAAGATTGGAAACAACCTAAAAGTCTCATAGCAGGGGGGCGCCTGGGTGGCTCAGTCGGTTGACCATCTGACTTCGGCTCAGGTCACGATCTCACGGTCCGTGGGTTCGAGCCCCGCGTGGGGCTCTGTGCTGACAGCTCGGAGCCTGGAGCCTGCTTCGGATGCTGTGTCTCCCTCTGTCTCTGCCCCTCCCCCGCTTGTGCTTTGTCTCTCTCTGTCTCAAAAGTAAATTTAAAAAATTAAAAAAAAATGTTTTGAAAAGTCTCATAGCAGGGCCCTGTGAAATAAATTAAGAGGCATCCATTCGATGAAATACTACACAGCTGCTAACAAGAATGAGGCAGCTGGGAGGCCCTCCAAACTTTAATGCAGAAGTTCATGATTGGGGTTGGGAAGAGAATTAAGGGCTCTGTGAACTTGGCTGGGGAAGAATTACATCTTGATTTTCACTAACCTCTAACTGTAATTTAGTGTTTCCTTCAATTAGGAACGTAGGCCACAAAGCCCAGAAGAATTAGCAGTGACATGATCACCAGAGAAGTCACAGATTTTTCTCATATCACTTTACAGTTGCTGCAGGTATCTCAAAAATATCAATTACATCACGACTTTGAAACTATTCATAATGATTACACCCACCACTAGATCTTGTTATTTAATGCATTAGTAAAGAAATACATGTATTACTAAACCACAAATGTATTTCTCTATTTTGACAAGTATATTAAACATAATTGGTTTCCTCTGTAACCTTGTGTTTTATTTTATCCATTTAAAGCACTGCTCTGAAAAGGGGTCAGAGGCTTTCCCAGACTGACAAAGGGGTCCATGGCTCAAAAACGACTCCAAAGCCCTGATCTGGTGTTAATGAAAAGAGAAATGTGCAGAACAGCGTGGCTCATATGCTACCATTTGTGGGGTTTATTTAAAAAAAAAAAAGCAGATCAATGGAACAGATTAAAAACTCCAGAAATAGACCTACACGAGTAGGTCCAACTGATGCTTGACAAAGGTATAAAAACAATTCAATGGAGGAAGGGTGGTCTTTTTAGTACGTGGCGCTGGAGCTCATGGACATCTATGGGCAAAGGAGGAAAAAACAATGAAAAACAAAAAACAAGAAAACAAACCCTCAACCTAAACTTCACACCTTATTACAAAAACTGAACGTAACATGTAGAAGGGAATCTGAATAAGTTGAGTGGACTGTGTCAATCTCAATATTCTGGTTGCGATCTTATACTATAGTTTTGCGTAAAGTAACCATTGGGGAAAACTAGGTCACGGGTCCATGAGATTCCTCTGTATTATTTCTTTTTTAAAAAATTGTTTTAATGTTTGTTTATTTTTGAGAGAGAGAGGCACACACAGAGCGGGAGCGGGGAGGGGCAGAGAGAGAGGGAGACACAGAATCAGAAGCAGGCTCCAGGCTCTGAGCGGTCAGCCCAGAGCCTGGTGCGGGGCTCCAATTCACTAACTGTGAGATCGTGACTTGAGCCGAAGTCAGATGCTTAACTGACTGAGCCACCCAGGCGCCCCTCTGTATTATCTATTACACCTCCAAGCGAATATATAATTATCTCAAAATTAAAGATTCATTAAGCAAAATAAAGCTTGTACAAATTATCTCTGGAAGGAGACACAAAAAAGAGGGGACATCACCGAGGAGAGAAATGGGAAAGGACAACAGGGGTGGGGGAAAACTCTTATTTCTGGCTTATGCTTTTAAATTGTGTACAATTTCCATGAATTCCTTATATTCACAATTAATTGTTTTTACTGTTTATTTTGAGAGAGAGAGAGAGAGAGAGAGAGACAGTGAGCTGAGGGAGGGGCAGAGAGAGAGAGGGAGAGAAAGAATCCCAAGCAGACCCCATGCTGCCAGTGTGAAACCCAAAGTGGGGGCTCAAATTCACCGCAAGATCATGACCTGAACCAAAATCAAGAGTCAGGCGCTTAACCGACTGAACCACCTAGGCACCCCTCACAATTAATTATTTTCAAAGCAAAACAAACATCTCCTGGAGAGAGATAAAGAAAGGAGCATGAAAAGAAATCAAAACTATTCCCTAGGTTACACTTGAATTGCAAGCATTACGATTGATCAATTTCCCAGCAACCTTGTGAAAGGATTTCGATTACAATTTTAATATGCTATTAATACTCAGCTCTTTAAAAACTGACTTCACGCTTCTTTGTTCATTTTCAAAATGAACTTAAAGGGTTTGGGGGGAAAAAAATTAATGGTTTCATTCCTTGTGTAAGACCTGAGCTGGGTTGCTCTTTGTATTCAACCTGTCCACGTCTTGAAAACCAGCTGCACTGGGGGGACTGCAGTTAGGCAGCAAGCCCCAAGACGCACCACGACTTCTCCAAGACTCATAGCCCTCCCTTTCTGGGAAGCAGGAAAGCACAGTGTGGTTAGGAACTTAGCTCTAGACTCAGGTGGAACTCGGATTTAATCCCGGCTCTGCCATTTATAGGCACTATGGCCAAGTACAAGAACTTAATCTCTGTAGGTCTCAGTCTTGCCATCTGTAAGTCAGGGGTATTATGGTGCCTGCCTGGAGGCGTCGCTGCGAGAATTCGCAGAAAGCATTTGTGAAAAGTGCTCAGTACAGTGCCTGGCACATGGGGAGCGCCCGGCAGTAAAGAGCCTCAGCTATTGGGCTTTGCAATTCTTAATCTCCTGACACGGTTTCAAAGAAGAGGCTTCTGTCAACCATCCAACGACACAGGTACCATATACTGTACATTAAGAGGTGGCATTAGAAGTGGCATTTCAGGGACGCTTGGGTGGCTCATTTGGTTAAGCGTCTGACTTTGGCTTAGGTCATGATCTCACAGTTCTTGGGTTCAAGCCCCGCGTCGGGCTCTGTGCTGACAGCTCAGAGCCTGGAGCCTGCTTCGGATTCTGTGTCTCCCTCTCTCTGTGCCCCTCCCCACTCATACTCTGTCTCTGTCTCTCAAAAATGAATAAACGTTTAAAAAAAATGACAAAAGAAGAAGCATTTCATACAAGAGCTTCCTGTATCCTCAGCACACCCCTGAACCAATGTTACAGGGGCCAAGGGAGGCTCAGGGAAGAGATGCGATGTGCCCAAGAACACACAGCTAAGAGGAGGCAAGGGGTGGGGGGCTTAGCTGGGGGTGGAGCCCCTGGTGTGTGGCCAATGAGAAGAGGCCGTGACCCATCTAGGGTCTCTGAACAGCCCCCCAGTAAGACGAACGTAGGCCCAGGTCCACAAAGACCACAGCACCCAGGAGTGGAAGGAGCTGTGAGGATCCCCAGAGCTGTAGGGAGAGGGTCTCATCCCCTGTGCTGGGCCCAGAGGGGTGTGTTTCGTCTCCAGGAGGGTGCAGAGCACCCCCACCCGACTCTCCGGGAAAGCTGGGGGCATCACGGTGGGAGAGCTTCTCTCCAGTAAGGTTTGAGGAACCAAACCTATTTGTGCAGCCTTAGAAGACACAAGGACACAGACGTCCTTGCTCTGCACAAGCCACAAGAACAAGCGTTCCAGCAATCCTGGCTCACACAGTGGGGCTTAGGTGAACCCCAGGCCACGATGGGAGCTCAGGCAACGGGAAATGCTGACCGCCTTCTGGCTCAGAGGCCCGGAGGGCCCTTCCCACACCCATCACCATGATGCCTACTTTAGCATTTTCTCAGGAGGCTCTGTGTACTATGGTCAGTAGATTGGGAAGTGGTTTCCAGAGGCAAAGATCCTTAGGCTATTCTCCCTATACTATGCTAGAATCTGCTCAGAAACTAGGGAGCTTTCATATGGTTAAAAAAAAATCTGAAGATAGGAACTCAGGGGAAAATGGGTATTAAAAACTCTGTAACTGGTGCCCACGGATGTATGTGGCCCTTTGCACACCCTTAGAAGCTGTGTGACATTGGGCAAATCGCTATCCTTCTCTTTGCCTCGCTTTCCTTCGTGAAATAGGGATGATAACGCACCTCTTCCCTGGATTGTTGTGAGGATTAAATGAGGGGAGGGGTGCAGTGCTCAGCACACAGCATAGTTTCAGTGAAGGCTCACTCCCTGTTCGTCTGCCCCTGTGTGGGACCCCAGCAGACAGGGCACAAATATAAGGCAAAAGATGCTGCAGTGAGCGGCGAGAGCAGGGCATCTCAACTCCTCACCCCCAAGTCCCCAAGATGGCCCTGAGATGCAGCCATTCATTCTGTAGCAGGCACTCGGTAACTACTTGCCGAACCAATGCTGAGCCCACATTGGGAGCTGGGGACTACAGGGACAAATGAGACCTTGTCTCTGCCTCCGGGAAATTTGAAGACTTGGGAGAGGGGCATCTATTCAGTGGGATGGGTCATGTGATAAGAGGGCTACAGAGAGCCTGGACAGGCTGAGTTGGCCTGGAGGAGGGAGCAGGTGAGCTAAGTCTGAAAGGGTAAGTAGGAGATGAGGGGGTGTACGTGCAAAAGTGCAGAAAAGGAAAGAGAGAGAGGAATAAGCCATGGGACGCTGGGGTTGGGATTGGGGCTGGTGTCTGAAATATAGGAGGGTATCTATTTCACAGGCACAGCAAAGATGATTGCTGAGCAGCTGGCAATCACACAGCCCAGCCTAGAGGCTCATCATTCTGATTTCCCAGGGAGATCCCAGGTCTCTGGGGGGCGCTTCAAGCCCTGAGCTGCGGAAACCTATTCTTCCAGCTCAGCTGGCAACGGACCTGCGCGTGTCTCTGCGGCCAGTCGCTAGGCAACAGGCCCCGCCCACAGCTGCTCCCCGCGCGCCCTCTCCTGGCGGCTTCCTGACAGTACTTCCGGCGTCAGGCAATGCCAGCCAGCTGCCTTCCAGAAGATTCTCCCAGCTCATAGCCAAGCCTCGGTTTTTAGGGATGAGCAGTGCTGCCGCTGGCTGTCGGTCTCTCTGCTTCCCATCCTTTTCTGCCTCGACCTCGCGGACTCCACCCCTGCAAAACCTGGGCTGGGCCAGCCTGTGACAGAAGAGGCTGGAAAGCTGGGCAGGCAGATTGTTGCAGATACTGGCCTCAGAGCAGTAGGGAGCCATAGAAGGTGTGTGAGCCAGGCAGCATGCTCAGATCCTGTGTTTCAGTGCTCATGCTGAAGCTGCTTCAGGAACAGGGCATTCAGGGAGCAAAGATTGGATTGACTGGAAAGGCTACAGGGAGCAGGGGTCCACCGACACCACCAAGGTAAATAAGCATGGTGTGAACACACAGGAAGGGACAAGCTGGGGCTATCAGAACTTGGGCTTCACACCAGGGGTAAGGGAGGAAAGCAGGTCTCCAACCCTGTCCTACAGTTGGTCTTTTCACCACAGCAGGCACCTTCAAGGTTCCAGGAAAGATGCTAACCAGTCTTCAGACAGTCTTCAGATCACAGGCCTATAGAACTGAGCAACCTTCCTCTTCCTAGAGTCCTGTGGACATGGACTCTGGCAACAGGACACTGCGCTTCTCAGCAGGCCATTGCTTCCTATCTCAAACCTCACAGGCTAACCAAACATCCTGTTTCCTTGCACTGGTCTGGAATGTTACAGAGTACACGTGGTTAGACTCTCCCACTTCTGTGTGCATTGAGCAAAAATGCTTTGATTAATGTAGCTTGGTCGAAAAATCTTTCAAAACATGGAATCTAAGATAAAACAAAGTGTATTGAAAAAGTAGGGGTTGGGGCGCCTGGGTGGCTCGGTCGGTTAAGCATCCGACTTCGGTTCAGGTCATGATCTCACAGTCTGTGAGTTCGAGCCCCGCGTCGGGCGTCGGGCTCTATGCTGACAGCTCAGAGCCTGGAGCCTGTTTCGGATTCTGTGTCTCCCTCTCTCTCTGCCCCTCCCCTGCTCATGCTCTGTCTCTGTCTCAAAAATAAATAAACGTTAAAAAAAAAAAGAAAAAGAAAAAGTAGGGGCACCAATCCAGCCTCACTTGGCCATATTGACAGGTCAGGGTCCAATGAGGGCAGGGTGAGAGAGGCCAATGGGAATCCAGGGCCACTGCAGTACTGTGGACCCAAGGACAGGACTGTGGGGGGGGGGGGGTAAGGGGGTGTTTCCAACTCAAAGCCAGGCTAATCCAAAGCCAGACTGAAGCCAGTGCTGACCTACAGGCCTACAGGGCTTGGGTCTGCCCCGCTGAAAGCACTGTCTGTAAAGCACTAACTGAAAAATTCCTAGGACTGTACCTGCTCCAGTGCCTTCTAACAGAACAGGTCCAGGCCTAGCTACTACACCGATGGTGGGAGAACATGGAGTATCACTTCTCGGTGATCTTCCTGCCACTTGTCCTGTGAGGATGCTACAGGTCAGGCAGGAAGCAGGTCAGTTTGTTCTCTTGAAGACCAGTCCTTCCCTGGACAGAGAACAGGACACGCACGGTCTCTCACCCAGAATCCTTCACTCCAGGTGCCCTATTCTCTTTCTGCACCCCCTACCGGGAGTGCCTAGTTTCACCTAGTTCACTCGTGCTCTTTAAGACATGGTCGAGGCCCCAAGTGCTCTTTAAGATGTGGTCGAGGGGCGCCTGGGTGGTGCAGTCGGTTAGGCGGCCGACTTCAGCCAGGTCACGATCTCGCGGTCCGTGAGTTCGAGCCCCGTGTCAGGCTCTGGGCTGATGGCTCAGAGCCTGGAGCCTGTTTCCGATTCTGTGTCTCCCTCTCTCTCTGCCCCTCCCCCGTTCATGCTCTGTCTCTCTCTGTCCCAAAAATAAATAAACGTTGAAAAAAAAAAATTAAGACGTGGTCGAGACCCCAACTTCTCCAGAAGGCTATCTCTGCCCACCCACACAGCCGGGGAAGGGAAACTAGAAGAAATCTTTATATTTTATGTGTCTGAATCCGATTTCCTCAAAAGGTCTCCACTGCTTAAGAAAAAGGTAGTGACAGTAACAATAATAATTAAAAAAATCTAGTAGCCTAGCCCAAGCGTCTCACTTGATAACAGAGGGAAAGGGAAAGGGGAGGTAGACTAGGGAGTGGCTTGCCAGGCCCCTGACCCCCAACCCAACACTGCCTTCCGTAAGGATTTAAAAAGAGAATAAACCTTCCACAAGAATTTCCAATGCTCATTTTATTTCAACAGTCAGCTGTCCCCAGAGAAGGAACGGATACCACAGATGATTTAGAAGCACCATTCTATTGTCTGAGAACTGTTATCAGTGCTTACAAACAGCCTACTTTTTAAAGTTGGCAATCACTATAAAAATATCAAATAATCAAACTTTAATAGATTTTTTTAAACCAGAAATGATGCCTATAATGGCTTAAACTTTATGGATGGGAGCCCCGGTGGTCAGAATGCTCAGTAAAGCCCATTGGAGAAGGGGCGCGGGGCAGTGGCCAGGCAGCCCTCGGGAGCCCGAGCAGCAAGGAAGGACGCTGCAGAACCTGCCGTCAACGCCCTGGGCCCCCGCTGCTCCCACCAGCCACCTGGATGTGCTGGAAGCTTGGTGTCTGTGCCCCCAGCTGGGACCAAGCAGAGGCAGAAGCAGAAGGCTGAAATAGATGTGCCTCCTGTCCTGGAACCCGGCCTGAGGAAATCAAAGACCGCGTCTGGGAGTGAATCTGACAGCGGCACAACCTGGACACGGTTAAATTCATTCCTAAATGTGAGCTTCCACCAGCCCCCCGATCCTCAGAGCCCTGGCCTTCCCCTGCTAACCATCCTCCATCCTGTTCAGTCCCCCATCCCGGGACTGAGAGGACCCTAGAAATCACCCTCCTTCTTCCTGTCTTGAAATGGAAATTAACTGCTCTCTTAAGCCTACTACTATCCTTCCTCCCTACCCATCCCTGAACTCAAACAAGAACATCATCGCTGTAACACCCCCAAGCGCCCCCGCTGCTGGCCCGAGAGCCCGGACCTAGTCGGACTGCTCCTGAGAGGGCGGCTGGCTGGGCTCAGGCGGTGGTTCCTCCCCCTCCTCCTTCTTCTCGGGCGGCACCTCGGGCGGCTCCTCCGGCGCCGGTGCTGGCACCTTCACATCCTGGTCGTCTGTGAAGAACAAAGAAGAGGGGCTGGGTTTACAGGATTCACTAGGAGGAAGATTACCTACCTTCAGATGTAAACTTTCTATAAGGCACTCTCACCCGTCCTGGTCCCCGTGGAGAAGGACTTTGCCTCTCATTTGCTAGTCTGGACACTGGCAATCTAGCCCCCTGCCACATGACACAGACTCAGGTTCAAACTCTGGCTCTGCCTGTGCGAGCTGGGGGATAAGAAGCGAGCTACTCCCCAGCTCTGAACCTCAGCCTCTTTCCGTCAAATGAGAGAGCTACCTGGCAACATCAAGGTCAGCAAGAGGACAAGGGGAAACAGTGAGAACGCTAATGCCTTCCTCGTTCTAGGTTCTGTTTAATCCTCAGAATAACCTCGTGAGGTAGGAACCATTGTTAGTCCGGTTTTGCAGAAGGTGAAGCTGAGGCACCGAGGGGTGAATTAACTTCCCCAAGGTCACGCAGCTGCTAAATGCCAGAGCCAGGACCAATACCCAGGCTGTCTGGCTCCGGGGCCAGCATGCTTCAAGCTACGTCCCGTCTCCCCATCCTGTGGATCTAGGCATCGCACACACAGCCAAGTGTGCGACAGGCCTTAGTTTCTTTTCCTAAGGCGACTCAGGGAAGGTTAGAAAGGGGAAAAAAATACCCTAGAACCCTTAAAGCTGCGAGAGTCTCAAAGGAAAACCAAAGCATTTCTACATCCAGAATTTCAGCTATCACAGGAACCCTGTGACATGACCCATTTTACAGATGAGAAGACGGAGTCCTAGAGAGGGTATGAATGCCCGAGGTCACCCAGCGCACCAGTGGCAGAGCTGTGAAGGACAGGGTCCCAAGCTCCTGGTCTGTTTCTCTCTACAAGTGGCCTGGGGTAAAGGACCCTTCCCCAGCCGGCCCAACCCAGCTCCAGCTACGGCTCCAGGCTCCGCACCTGTCGTTTCCCTAGCCAGAGAGGCCCCAGCCGAGCCAGAGAAGCCTGGCACCTCTGGTCTTCTGAACACACCACATGCATGCCACCCTCCACGTCTCTGCCCACAGGCCCTGGGAAGGGGAGGGAATTAGCAGCGGACCTGGAGCCAGACAGAATTCTGTTGAAATCTAAGCTCTGCCATCTGCCACTTACGTATGCGAGAAGCTCTCAGGGTGCTGTTGGTTTTCTCACCTGAGACTGGGGATCCCCTCTCTTAGATGCTCGCACAGGGAATAAAGGGAGGGATATAAGGAAAGAGCTTATCCCAGGGTCTGATACATTTTAAGTTCTGTTCTCCATTTCCCTTCTCTCCACATCCACTTCAGATCGGGTCCCCCTTCTTCGAGAAAGTCTTCCTGGCTCCCCCAGAAGCTGGACTAGAGGTCACTTACCAGTGGTCTCCTTGTCTGTGTCAGACAGGACAGCAAGAGAGAAAGATGCTGGTGGCGGCGGCGGTGGCGGCGGCAGCGGTGGGAGGAAGTGGAGCGCAGACAGGAAGCCGGGCGGGAGGAACTGAGGCTGCTGCGGAGGCGGAGGCGGCGGGTAGTAGCTTGGCTGGAAGTCTCCCACCGACTCCGACACCTGCACAGCACACACACGGCAGAGAAGCCAGAGAGGAAGAGGCTTAGCCAGATGGGCTGATCAAACAGGTCTCATACTTCTAAATGGGGGGCTCCCCAAGAGGTCGATTCGCCTCTCTGACCTAAACACCTGGGCACAGGGCACTCGGAACAGGGTGTTCAGCAAATACGCACCAAATAACTGAAGGCAAGAACAAATACCGGCACATCTCAGGTGAGCCTGGGGAGCAGCCAGTCCCACCGAGCCCTTTTGTATATGCTTAGATCCATGACCTCACTCCACCCTCATGACCCTAGGAGGGAGGTTCTAGTGTCATCCTCACTATAATGATGGAAAACAGTGTCAGTGAGGTGAAGCTTCGGGCCCAGGGCCACAGAGCTGGTAAGTGCAGAGGCAGAACTGGAGCCCAAGTCTGTCGGACTCCACTGCTCTGTGCTGAATGCATCCCAACCCCCTGTGGCCCCATTTTCTGGTATAGCTAAGGACTAGGAATTGGGAGTCGGGGGCCTTTGGAGGCCCTGTTCCAATACAACAGCGTGTGGTGCAGCTGTTAGAGGCAAGGGAAGCTGGGGGACCTCAGCAAAGCAACTTCAGCAGTTAGCCCTTCCATGTTTCTGTTCCTTCTTCAGAACATGGAAGCTGAGCTCATGCCACGGGACCCCAGGGCTGGAGTGGGGGCATCTGGAGTGAGGACTACACAGATTGGAGCTTAACCCAGAAAGACATGAATGTAATAAAAAAAATAATAATAAATTTCACTGGGGCGCCTGGGTGGCTCAGTCGGTTGAGCATCCGACTTGGGCTCAGGTCATGATCTCATGATTTAGCAGTTTGAGCCCCGTGTCGGGCTCTATGCTGACAGCTCGGAGCCTGGAGCCTGCTTCGGATTCTGTGTCTCCCTCTCTCTCTGTCCATCCCCTGCTCATGCTCGGTCTCTCTCCCTCTCTCTCCAAAATAAATAAACATTAAAAAAAATTCTTAAATAATAATAAATTTCAGATGTAGTTCCTATCATTTACTTCTCCATCCAGATCCTTTAGAGCAGCAATTTACATGCCATGTTCTAGAGAATCCTAATGTCCTAGAAGAGATCTGATGTGCTCTTAAAAGTGGTCTTTGTTAAGGCAGTTTGAGAAATCCCACACACTGCCCCCACACCGGTGAGTCACACAGGAGCATGTTAAAGCCTTGAGACAATCTGCAAAAATCATTTCCTAACTCGTTAACCACAAGGAAAGGAAGAAAGCCCACCTTTAGGTGCCTGCTACATGCCAGACCCTGTGCCAGGCACACATTACCACGCATTACACCTATTCCGTCTGTCAATGGCCCCGTGAGATAGGTACTCTTACCCCTACTATACAGACCGAGAACCTGAGTGAGATCCTCAGAGGTTACATGACTTCCCCAGGCCATATGGTTAGTAAACAATGGAGGCAAGATTGGATCCCAGGTCTGTCGAGCTCCAAGCTTGTGCTGTTTTGTGGGAAGAGAACAGAGGAAGTAAAGCAGCAGCAAATGGGGCAGGGACAGGAACAGGAGGCTGAAGACCTCTCCGGAGAGTATCTCAGAGCCTGGGCAGGGTGCAGCAGGACAAGGATGAAAGCAATTCATAGGCTCTTGGGTTTGAAACAGCTTCACAAATAAACGCCTGATCCTTTATCCAGACGTGGAGGGGGTGGGAAGGGGGATTATTAGTGCTTTAATTCCAAGCTGCTCAGCCAAGTCTCTCCCTGGATCACAGCTCCTGCCTGGGGCCTGTGGTGGCAGCTCAGGCCCAGATAAACCAACTGAGATCACACTCTTAACAAAGGCCGTCTGGCAAGCCTGTCAATCAGAGCCCTACCCTGGACGCCAGGCTCCATCCAAGCTTCTGTGTGAGCAGACGGTGGGTGCGTGCTCCACTTGGCCAGGGCCCCCTCTTTGTGTGAAGGCTGGAGGCACCGTGCTCTCCTTGGGCTGCGAGGGGGTGGCCAGCGCCGACAGAGTTCAGGGGTGTGGGGAGTCAAGGGCCATGTCTGCTCCTCCTCTGCACGACAGACACACCTCAGGCGGCACAAAGTGCCAGGGCTCCAGAGTTGGGGTGACTGCCACTCTGTTACTGAGCAGCTGTGTAATCTGAATCCCCAGTTCTGTGACCATGAGCAACTACTTAGCTTCTCTGAGTCTTCTTCCTCCAGTCTACAGTGGGGTAATACAGCGTGCCCTGATGGCTCACATAAGGGTCAGGAGGCGCCCCAGAAATTCTCAAGACCAGTGGTTTCCAAACTGTTTCCCCTTGAATCAATGGAAAAGGACTTATCAGTATCTAAAGTATCTGAAACAGACAGCAGAGACGCTGCTGGGGCTGCAGCAGGAGTGGGGACCCAGCGCCCTGGGTGCATGACCTGCCTGGACACCTCTGGAAGCTCAGCGCTCCACACTCTGCAGCTAAGACTCTCGGTACGCGTTAAACAAAGAAGCCCGCTCTGTCCTCGCTCTTCTCTACCCTCCACCCAAGAGAAACACCTAACACCCGGAGTTAGGCTTTTAGTTCTGAGGGAGGCAGGAAAGGTAATAGGGGTCTACTTTTCCGTGAGCTTGAGCTGCATTGGAGTGGACCTTCCCTACAGGCCCAGCCTCATGGGCCCAAAGTCAGGACTGGATACCCAGGCCTCTACCCTGCAGTCATCACAGGTCTCAGGGTTGCCAAAAGGGAAAGGGCTTTTAACCACTCTGGTCTGGAAGGAGCTGGTAACCAAGGCCACAAAACCTGATCACCCGGACTCATACCTCACATAACAGGGATGGCCTGACTCTTACATACTCAGTATTCAAAACTCCAGGCTTATGTCGGGGGAATGTTTCCATATTTTTCATGACTCAGCTTAAATTCCTCCTGAAAGCCCTCTGCAGTCTCCAGCGGCCCATACCTTGGGGCGGGGGACCTACGTCTGCTCCTGGCTCCGCCCTCAACTATGTGGTTCCAGGACAGTGATGCCTCCTTTCTGGTACCCGGCAAAATGAAGCACCCTTCCAACATCAGCATCCCGTGAGTCCAGGCTGGTGGTCACTCACCCGGTCGGTGGTACTGTGTGGCTATTCCCGGGTTTATCTGAGATGTGTCTGCATTCATTCTTGCTTGAGCTCCCAGCTCTGAAAAGCACATGCCACAGCCCAGGCCAACTTGTTTACACGCGAATGGACTTGCCTACACATGTGCACTCCCACAGGTGTACATGGCACAAGGTCAATGTTATATCCATCCCACCAGTGCTCAGGGCCTGGCACAGCCTGGCACAGCGGTCTGCTTCCTGGGATTGAGGATCCGTAATGGCAACAGGGCATGTGGGATAAGCAGGAACCAGGAAAGGAGTGAGGAGGGGACTTACCAAGCTTCCTCCATGGTAGGGGCTGCAGGACACATGCCGGAAGCCCCGCTGCAGGGGGATCCCCGGAGGCGGGGATCCGTCCTGGTAGCCCAGCGGGAATGCACAGTAGGAATGCATGTTGGAGCAGCTGGGGTACAGCTTGGAAGGCTGTCTCTCCAGGTGCTCAGGCCCCACCACATGATCTGAGCTGATGTTCAGAGGGAGCCCTGAAAAGGTAAGCAATGACGGAAGTGTTAACACAGAGCTAGGAAAAAGAGCATCACATCACTGTGCGAAGGCAGCACACAACACTAAGATCCACTTAGAAAGATCTCCCACATCCATTATGCTTTTGATGCTCCCTGCTTTTTAAGCCCTTCAGCCACGTCCCACTGCTCTTAGAAAAAGTCCTTGGCATAGCCACAAAGCCCCATGAGGGCTGGTTCCTGCCTCCACTCCAGCCCCCGCATGCACTATAACCCAACAGCTTCCCCTTTCTCATCAACCTCAAGGCCTTCACAGATGCTGTTCCCTCAGTTTAGAAGACTTTCCCCCCTAATCCCACTGTGCCGCTGGAAGTCCTCAGCTCCTACTCTTCCTTCAGACCACAGCGAGCCCATCAATTATTAGAGCTCTTTACATTGATTTGTGTGATTCCTCGACCAGTGCTGTCCCTCCCACAAAGACAAGATCCTTGAAGGCAACAAATGTGCCTTTGCCCTCTTCACTTCTTCATCACTAGTGAATGGCACATAGTTAAATGCTCAGCCCCTGTTGAGATGGAACAAAGAAAGGCACTGTGTCTATGGAAAGGTATCTTCTAGAATTGCTATTTCAGGTCTGTCTTCCCCATCTAGTTTCCTGGGGACCCACATTTTACTAGAAATGTCCCAGAAGACAGAAATGGCCTTCAGAAAGCATCCAGGCCGGTCCCCTTAGCGTAGAGGGGAGAGGCTGCCACAGAAGGAAGGAGCTTGCCCAAGGTGACTGAGCAGTTCCCCTAGCCTCCTGTGCTCTTCCTACCACACTGCCATAGGGAAAACCAAAAAAGAGCGTGTCTCTGCCCATAAAGAGCGTCAAATCTACATATGACTTGCGATTGAAATTTTAAGGAGGCTCCAATCTATGACTTGAAATTGTACTTTTAATAGTGCAAACCACAAGACATAGAGAACCATGTAATTTATGCATGTGATGGGTGGGGAGAAAAAGAAGCAACATCAATATTTCAACCGTTCTCCAGTGGGGAACATAAAACGGTCTCATTCCCACGCCCGGGAAAAGGGTGCGTAGGGGTGCGCAGGCGCAATGGGCTAGGGCCCTTGAAGGGGAAGTCCGCTGGGAGGAGCCTCCAGCTTCTAGAAACGGAAGGAGTGCGCAGGCGCAGTCAGGGCTGCGCAGGCCCACCCACAGTGGCCTCCTGAAGGAGGCGCCACCAGCCCAAGAAAAAGGCGGGAAGAAGCGCGCAAGCGCAGTAGGCCGCCTCTCGAGCGTCTTCCTGAAGAAGGACCCACAGCCAAGGCGTCTGGGGGCCATTTTCTTTCTTGCTAGACGGCAAGGCAAGAAGCTAAATTTTAACATTTTAACGGCTGTCAGAACCGCCCGTTCCTTTCTAACTCTCTCCCGTCACCTTTTTCCAAAATGCCACCCAACCCAAATCTCTATTTAGAGGAAAGCTTCCCAAAGCAAGAGTACCTCTGGAAAGCATTTTCCCCACCCCCACCCCGAGGGTCCATCCCCGCAGGATGCAGGATGGCCTGGGCTGCCAGCGTAAGGCACTGGAGAGGAATCCCAGGCGGGGCGAGGCCACGCAGGGCCTGGGAATCTTACCGAAGTCGAACGGCGGGCTGGGCAGGGGCTGCAACGGACTGCGCAGCCCCAGGCGGTCAGGGCACCCCCTGCCTGCTACCTCCATCCCAAGCTGGGGCCCCACCGAACCGGGCATGGCCACGGCGGCTCGATCGCCGCTCCGCCCCACGTGGCCGCGGCCGCGGCCGCGGCCGTGGCCGCCCAGAACTGGCTGGAAGGCGCTCGGGCCGGGGCTCGGGCCCCGTGGGGGCCTCTCTGGGAAGCCAGCGGCCACGCGGCCCTCGGGGCCCGGCTCCCAGTCTCCCGAAGCGGTCAGCAGAGGCAGCTGGCGGAGGCCTGCGCCCAGGGCTGCGGCCGCGGCCGCGGCCCCTGTCAACAGCTCCGGGCCCTGCGCGACGAGGGCCCCGTCCTGCTCCTCCTCGGAGGCCTGCTTCTTGAGCACCTTCTGCGCAGCCATGATCTTCTGGCGCTCGGTGATCAGGTAGCACTTCTCGCAGGTGCACTGCTTCCAGCGGCACTTGCCCGCATGGCCCTTGACCGGTACCAGAAAGCCATGGTTCCGGCACCTGGAGCACTTGGGGGTGCGCAGCATCTTGTCGGCCAGCTTGGCAGGGTCTTCCTTCATAGCACAACCGCCACCTCTGGGAGCTGCAGAGCGAGTGCGGCAAGGATAAGCGGCGCCCCACAAGTCTCTGCTGCTGGGGACTTTGGATACACTTGTAACAAAGCAGTTCTCCGTAGTCCCGGGAACTGCTGCAGGACCCTTGCATTTTCCCTCCTTTTTTGGAGTGCAGAATTTGGAGTCGTTGTGTGCTTTGGTTAATTACATGCAAGGGATTGAGTTGATTAAGTTCTTCATGGAATGCTATTGCATGTATGTCTTCTGTGTTATCTGAAGTCTTACGCAGTTAATTTTCCAAACTTTCTGTTCCCGCCACACCGCAAAGTATTTTTGTAACTTCAAAAAAGGCGGAGTGACGTTCAACGGTCCACAGATTTAAAGCACCAGAGAAGCCGAGCTCTCAGTAAACCCATTCCAGGAGAAAAGCATTCTAAGAGGGAAACCGTGTTTCTCCTCCCAAAAGTTGCTGCTTCTGCTGAATTTCATTTCTCTCTCTTTGCTGAGAAGCAACGGTTCACAGTCATGCTTCCAGAATATTCTCAAGAGCTCCGTGCAGTGTGATGGTTGTGCAAGGGTCTGCCCTTAGAGGAAGACTCTTACTGGTATAGAAATGCTTTTCTGGAAAATGGTACATTGCTGTTGTGGATGCCTTCCAAAGTAAAGCGTATTTGCGACAGGATATTTTAGCATGAGTTTTTTTTTTAATCATTTCTTAACGTTTTTTACCATTTCTTAACGTTGCCAGTGAATTTAGCTATCCCTATAAAGCAGCCTGAATATCGGGACACCTGAAAACTGGCACAAATTTCATAGTTTTACAATGCTACTAAATTAATTCATTTTCTTGTCTGATAGAAATTTATGCCACTCTGAGGTCTTTTTTTCTTTTCTTTTTTTAGGCCCTTAAAATAGGAAAAAAAAAAAATGGGTCACTAATACCTAAGTTGAAAAGCCTATAATCATAGGGTCAGTCATATTTAAGGAGATAGTTACACTTAAAACCTGACTAAAATGTGTGTGTTTTAAACTGACCTTTTTCTGAATTTCTTTTTCTGGTAGGAGAATGGTAGAAGCCGAGGCCTCGTGTCCACCTTGACTTTCCTGAGCTCGTGGTAGTGGCTGTCCTTTGCACTTCTCGCGAGCCTCCAGACAATAGGAAATGGTTGCCCTTCTGAGGCTGATACCGAAAGCAGAAAAGAGGTTTGTAAAACCCTTTTCTGCTTGAAAGAAACATATTCCTCATTTTAATAAGAGGGCAAAAGTATATGCTTCCTGTATTATTTGGCCCTTCAGGAATTCCACTGGTAATTTTATAGCCATTTAAAGAGATCGAGATTTGTCTCTGCTTTGCTTTAACACCCTCTATCTTAGTTTTTGATTTAAAAAATATGATCCTGTATATAAAAGGACAGGCAAGCTCCTTTTCTGACTCCACCAATTCAACACGTCTAACTTTTTCACTGCACTTGTCATTTGAAAATGGTCCTTAAAAATCATAGTTTCAGTACTGCTGTCAAAAAATCTGGGGCATAAACTGCATTGTTTCATGATAAGGTCATATTCCGCATTATCAAATTTAAATTTTAACATCAAATAACATCGGATGATGAGACAAAAAAGAAAACTGCTCTCATTTACATTTCATGCTTGACCACCCAAGCTCTCTTCATTTTCCTATTAATGGTTTAAAGGAAAATCCTATTCAAAGCCAACTATTTGAATTAACATATTTTGCTCTCGTTAACTACAAAATGCTTCCATATTTACTTCATAGCTTTAGGGGCAAAACATACCCAAGGTGATGTGAATTTCCATCATGCTTTGAGAACATTAATAAACAACCATATATCTTTTTAATCAGTAGTCACATTAAAAGATGCAAAAACCCCAGGGTTTACACAGTAAACAAATCTAAGAGAAAGAAAAAAATTCTAGTTTATTTCTCTCTTCCCTGGAAAGTCTCAATTTGTGTAGGTAAATTCCAACAGAGCTTTATTTATTTCACTCTTGGAAATTCAGGCAAACTGATAGTTTTGTTTTATTTGGTGTGATGACTGATTACTTCTTAGGCTGCTGCTTTTTAAAAGAAATATATACATTTCCTGAAATTGTTATTTTTAAAGGATGGTAAAAGTGAAAAACTGGAAGTCAGAAAAGGATGGGAGCCTTAAGTATATAGTGGACCCCTTCTTTCCTCACACCTAAACCTTAGGATACTTATGTTTAAGAAAGGCTGCATCCTTGTAAGCAGTAGTTTATAAAATAACAAGTCATTGGGGAACCTGGGTGGCTCAGTTGGTTGAGCATCCAATTTCGGCTCAGGTCATGATCTCACGGTTCATGGGTTCGAGCCCTGCATCGGGCTTGCTGCTATCTGAGCCTGCTTTGGATCCTCGTTGCCCCTCCCCAGTGTGCTCTCTCTTTCTCTCTCAAAAATAAGTAAACATTAAAAAAAAAGTAAGTCATAGTTACCAATGAATCACCAGTTTGACTAATTAAGCACAGAGGGGCTGGTTGGTGGTCATATGTGACTCCCAGGTTCAAGGCTCCTTTTCCCTGGAAGTCCCAAGTTTCCTGTCTTGAATAATTCCTCTTCTTTTCAGTTAATATGACTGCTATTGGTACTGTTTAATTTATATTCATTGTAAAGAGTCTTGTGTTATACAGTGCATGGAGGTATCATTTATAATCATTAAATATTGCATGCACTGTAATGCCTCCTTACTGATAGTACACAAGAGTAAGGAAGGCCTTTTTTTGCCTATAGCTTCTTTCCCCTAACAGTTATAACCCAGATATCTGCTATCTTCCCCTTCTTCAGGCTCTCTTCAGTGAGCAATGAAAATTTTATTGACGATATTGTAGGGGATGGAGGGGAGGATTTACATAACACATCCTATAGCAGACGCTTTAAAATCCTGCCTTAGCATTTCTGTTCTCTCAACATCCTCCTCTACTGTGCGGTACCCACCGGAGAGAAACTGGTCTGCCCCCAGCACTCCACCCCCCACTCCCAGTCCCCAGCCTCTCTAGTTTCTCTCTTCTTTCTTGATTTTTTTGGGAGCTCTGTAACAGCTGTGACTATCTTATTTTCCTCTATGTCTAGCACAAAATAGACATTCGGTAAATATTTGTTGAATGTACAAATGGATCTTGCCTCCCTCTCCTGCCAATGTCAAAATTATCTCATCTCTGATTGGCACAGTAAATCGGCTTGGCTTCAGCAACTCTCCTCAAACATATAAAACAGAAAACCCACGATGAATAAGATCACTCTCCTGAAAAGTATTATTTGGTGATCAACTTTGGTTCCGTGAGCTCACCCCCCAACCTCTAATGGTTTAATAAAAGAAATAATCATTGCTAGCACTTACTGTTTATATATGCAGTAATTATTCAGTTCTTTGTGTGTATTAATTCATATAATCCTCACCAACAGTCCTCTAAGGTAGGTGTGCTGTTATGTTCACCCCCATCTTACACATGAAGAAACTGCGGCCTAGAGAAGTAACTTGCCCAGGGTTTTACAGCCATTGAGCGGCAGAGCCACGATTCAAAACCAGAAAATCTGTCCTCAAAGTCCATATTCTTATATCTGCTAATTAATATTTCTTCTAAATTAACACAGTGCTCTCCCCAAGAAAACTTTAGTGATGAATAGAAATGTTTGTTTTATTACATATCCCATTACAACTGGGGCAAAAGGGGGGAAGGAAGTATCAATCTGGGGAAGCTTCCTAAGATGCCCTGCTTATTAGTTGCTTTTCTTCACCCGTAGCTGATATTTATTGAGTGCCAACTATGTGCTAAGTATAAGTGACACAGAAGTAAATAAAAAAGACAGGATCCTTACCTTTAGGCATACATTCTAGCTGGCAAGCTGGGCAGTAAACAGATAATTCCAGATGAAAGCTGGGGAATAGTGGGGGGTGGGGGAGCATGTGGAGAGAACCAGGATTCTATGGGAATCCCTATGAGGGCCTAACCTGAATCAAGAAATCAGCTCCCTTGAGGGGTTGATTTCCAAGCTGAGGCTGAAAGGATGAGTAGGAATTAGTCAGGTGCAGGGGCAGAAGAGAGGTGTGTCAGACAGAGGGAATAGCATGTTTCAAGGCCTGCAGTGTGGCCATGGTAGAGTGAAGTCAGGAGACTGGACAGAGATAAGGAATAGAAGCTAAACAGTAGCCAGGGGCGACTGGGTGGTTCCGTCGGTTAAGCGTCCCGACTTCAGCTCAGGTCATGATCTCACAGTCTGTGAGTTTGAGCCCTGTGTCAGGCTCTGTGCTAACAGCTCAGAGCCTGGAGCCTGTTTCAGATTCTGTGTCTCCCTCTCTCTCTGACCCTCCCCCATTCATGCTGTGTCTCAAAAATAAACAAACGTTAAAAAAAAAAAAAAAAACAACTTTTTAAAAAAGTTAAACAGTAGCCAGATTGTGGAAGGAGTCCTTGGGGACAAATTATGGGTGTCACTATCTAAGATTAAGTAGAGGAAATGACATAGCAGAGCCAGCCCAAACTAGAACCCACACATCTAGACATGTCCCTGCCCTTAGTTTTTCTTCCAGAAAGTAGAATAATAAGTAACCAGGACTCACATAGGTATTGCAAGATTAAAATGAAGTTGAGTATGGTTTTCTTTGGGGTGGTTGTTCCAGGCGGAGCACGCACTCGAGGCTAGCCATGGCTCTGAACTAACACTATGCTAGCCAGGATTGTTTATCCTATGCCTGCAGCCCCGTTCACTGGTTCATGTGACCTCCCCTAGGAATCTCTTAAGAGTCACAAAGCAGCCGCGATGGAAGACAAAACAGTGGCAGAAAAAGAGAGTGACATGAAATCAAACAGAAAGCAGTTGAAAAGGTTTTGTAGGTAAAGCCCAGAACAAACAATTCTGTGCAGAAAGTACACGATCTGGGCAGAGAGGGCATACTCAAGGTGGTACAATTAACTGAGTTAGACCCAATAGCGCTGTGGCTAATGTTTTGTTTTCACTTGCTAATTTGATGAAAAAAATATTTTTACACCTAGAAACTTTCACATACAACTGTTACATGTACTTTCATAGTACTATTTTTTATCTTAAAAGATGAGAGGCACATATCCCTATAAACACATTGTTGATAGGGAATAAAAGCCTCAATATCACTCTCCTTTAGTAAAATGAAAATTTGGTTTTACACAACATGCATGAATTTTTTTAAATGTTTGTTTGTTTATTTATTTATTTTTGAGAGACAGAGACAGAGAGAGCACAAGTGGGGGAGGGGCAGAGAGTGAGAGGGAGACACAGAATCTGAAGCAGGCTCCAGGCTCTGAGCTGTCAGCACAGAGCCCAACACAGGGCTCAAACTCACAAACCAAGCGATCATGACCTGAGCCGAAGTCAAATGCTTGCTTAACCAACTGAGCCACCCAGGCACCCACAACATGCATGAATTTAATGCCAATATATGCAAGGCACTGTTTCCGAATAAAAGGAGAGTCAAAAAGAAGAAAGGATCAAAGAAAATTAAAGTTTCCTTTACATGTATATGCATTGTCTAGTTTCTTAAAACAGTAAATTCTTATTTATCCAAACAAAACAAAACAGTAAATCCTTACTTACCAAAACGCAGACTTTCCCCCTGAATTCTGCTTCTATGAGAATGGCAGGCAGATATCAGGAATTTATCTTTCAAGAGATCTTTTCATTTTATGTCATGGCATCAGTATAAATTCAGTCCATATTGTAACTGTAAACACATGACAAATACTGCTTTAGAGATAGGCAAACTGGGTGAGAACCTGATCACTACTCATTAGCTGTGTTACCATGGCTAGGTCACGTAACTTCTTTGCACCATAGTAATACCAGCAGTAGAAGTGATATTTGTCTAATGTGCTACAAATTCCAAAGTACCCCACATTTATCCCAAATAGTATTATTAATATTTAATGAATGTGCCCACAGCTTTGCAGGTGAAGGGGTTCAGAACAAGTCTCCCCAACATGTGCTACTTTGGCATACGGACTATTTTAAGCCGAAGGCGATCAAGACCCTGCAGGCCTAAGAGAAACTTTCCACCCTTCCTTAACTAGAAGAATATGAATTGAGGGGTTTTGCCAGCGTAAGAGTTATTATCAGAGATAAGTTTTATCTTAATGACCTATCTGTACGGCAGGGCAAACATCTGATTACCAATCTGCCCTTCTTATTATTGGCCTGTGAATTGCCCTCCTCCCCTTTGAAGCCCCAGGCCCCTATCCCATTTCTTAGCTCAGGATGGCAAATATAAGCCCTTTAACCTTCACGTTATTAAACGTCTCATGTATGCGGGGGTTTCCACACATACAAAACTAAATTTGTTTTTTCTCTTGTCCATCTGTCTCATGTCAATTTAATTTAGACCAGCCAGAAGAATCTTTGAAAGATAAAGGAAAAATTTTCCTCTCCAACATAGGCATGGTCTCATTTAAATCATAGGACATCCCAGGGTACCTTGGTGGCACAGTTGGTTAAGCGTTCAGACTTTGGCTCAGGTCATGATTTCACAGTTCCCGAGCTCAAGCCCTGCATTGGGCTCTCTGCTGTCAGTGCAGAGCCCGCTTTGGATTCTCTCCCTCAAAAATAAATAGACATTAAAAAATTTAAATCACAGAACATCCGTAAGGGAAGTACTTTTGTTATGTCCATTTGACAAATAATAAAACTAAGGCTTAGAGAAGTGAAGAAAATTCTTCCCCAAGGTGTACAGGAAGTGGCAGCAACATGTATGAATAGCTTCCAAGTCTGTTCTCTTAACCATTATGCTATCATTGCCATCATTTAGTTATTTCATTTACATTATACTTTTTTTTATAAAAGCAGATCTCTGACTCTTGCAGGATTATAGTGCATTTACAATGCCCAGCACAGTGCCTGGTATCTGGCACATGGTTAGCATGCATTACCTGGTATCCGTGAGGAGGAAGGGCAAGGGAATAGGGAGAAGAAAGAAATAATATCTCCACCTCCAACCAGGAGATTTGATTCAGCTGCTCAATCTTTCCAGGTGGCTTCAGGCTCTCCAAGCACAGATTAAACCCAAGCTGACTGACACCATAGCTTTACCCCCATGTGGCTGTTGAGCGCTTTGAAGTGTGGCCACTCCAAATTAAGATGTGCTAAAAATATAAAATACCAGATTTTAAAGACATAGTCCAAAAAAGGATGTAAAATATCTCATTGATAAGTTGTAGAGATTATATACTGAAACAATGATATTTTGAGTAGATTAAGTTAAATAACATATTTTATTTTAATGTGGTTTTTTTACTTTTTTAATGTGGCTGCCAGAAATTTTCAAATTACGTATATGTTTCACCTTGTATATCTACCGGATAGCGCTGAAAGAGATTTGTCTACGCGGGCCTTCTTCCACTTCCAAAGAGTAGGTTTTTAACAGTAACTCAAATTTAAGCTGTTACACCACCGTCAACAGTATGCCACTTTGACACACCCCTTCTTCACGTAGGCCACGTGACCTTCACTAGCTTGAACCTACTCTGTGTCATTTCGGGCCTTTCTAATGGAATCAAAACTCTGTCTCGTGCTTTAGAATTGGAAATATTTATCTGACTATTAGGATATGTCAGCTAGAAGATTCTAATAAAACCGTAGTTTGCATGTTGAACCTTCAGATGTATTGATGTTATTTTTACAGGAACATTTTCATACTGCTCTTGGTAGGTATAAATTGCTAGTAAAAAAAACTACGTAAACTAGAAAAGAAGGGTGTTATTTCATACTAAGCTTACACCATTCCTGAGATACATAACCCTTTAGATTCTCCTAAGATCCCAACCAGAGGGCATGGACAATTATGTACATGCTGCTTGATAAATGGAGTCCTTTGGACATGTAATATTGTTAGGAACTCTGGAAGTTTAATAAAAAAATTATTTGATTTATGCCCTTCTCCCCCAGAACTCACCCCAGATAAACAGTTACTACCACCAGGAGCATTAGTGCTGCTTTGCACAAATAATTCCTTAAACAAGCAAACAAAAGGCATGAGGATTTGTTATGAACGGTTTTCATCTAAGCATATAGGGATTATTACCTCCCACGACATTTTCTTTAAACATGGTTAGACTTACTTAGTTTAATGAGTTTGGGGATTGTTGCTTTTTCCCCTTCAACTTGCCAGATACATCAGAAATATTTATTTTCAGAGACAGTTTAAGGAACTCCGTAATTCCCAATCTGTTCAAGTTTTACAGTAAATCTGAGTTGAATGCCTGTCATTGTTCCCAATCTGGTCAAGCAAAAAGAAAAAAAGGCATACAGTTCATCAGAATAATTAGTTGATTGAGGTTAAATAATTCTAGGAATAAACATTTGACCCCCTGGCACATCATAAACCTCCTGGAGTGAGAAGGATTATAAATTAAATGTACAAGATTTAAAATCATCCAGATACACCCCAAACATTATTGCAGGCATGTGGGACACATTTAGATAAGTTAAAACCAAGTGTGGGTTTAGAGTTTAGCCATCTTTGATCAGTGGCCTACTAAAGCTTTATTGCTTTGGTGTGAGTAGAGGAATCGTGACAACAGTGCCCCCTGCTGCCCGAAGGCCACCTCCCTTCCCCGAAACAAGTTTCAGGGATTTTTAAGACACATGGTACCCCAGGAGATAATGAAATTCTAGTAAGTATAAGGAGCTCAGGAAGGAAAACAAACAAACAAACAAAACAACCCCCCCCCCACAACTAACATTCATTGAGGGCTGACATTGCTCAAGCACTGTGATTTAATTTAACCATAATATGAAGTTTATCACAAATTCAGGAAAGAATAGGATGAAATCTCTGGATAAAGAAACCGAGGTTCAAGAAAGCTAGATGACATTTACAGGATTCATCACTAGAAATCGAATGAGCCAGGATTTGGACCCAGGTGTGCCTGGCTCCCAAGCCACTGATCCTTATGTTGCGGCAAGATAGCAGTGGCTGGAGGCCTTGGGCACAGCTGAGACTCTTAAAAGTATCATGACCAACCATCCTGATTTGCCTGGGACTGAGAGGGTTCTGGGGACACTGGACTTTCAGTGCTGTAAATGGGAAAGTTGGGGGGCAAAACTGGGACAAGCTGGTTGCCCTAGCTAGAATTCAACTGAATAAAGCACCAGGCTAGGAGGGTCTGTTTGGGAGGGAGGAAGGCTGCCCAATTGTCTGTCTGTCCTGTTCCTCTCTGTGGCCCAGGTTGCTGTGCCACAGGTGCGCAGTCTCCGTCCTATTTTATTCTGTGACACATCCTGGGGCATTGTCAAAGAAGTTCACATTTCTGCCAGCTATGATTTCTTCAGTTCCCATCCTAAATCATCAGTCAGTTGGAATTTAGTTAACTGAATAAATCATTCGCTCGAGTGGAAGAGAAAGAGCAGAGACTGGGGCATCACGGAAACACGAGTTCTGTGAGGATTAATGAGGGCCAGAAAAAGCGGGTGAGTAACAAAACTGACATTCATGGAATGCTTACTAACGTTCAGGGCACTGGGCCAGGTATTTTGTGCGATTATCTCTTCTTTTAACGACTCTAAAGGTAGCTATAATTAACCCTAATTACAGATTTTTAAAAGGAATAAATAAATGAAGTTCAGAAAGAGGCTGAATAACATGGCTAAGGTCATCGAGCTGGAAAAAAGGGTGAAAAAATCTGGTACAGAAGCCTCCTAAATTGTTTCCTTCAACTTGTACATTTTCTTGAGCGATATATTAATGGTACGGAAGAAGTATCTCCTATGAATGAGATAAATTAATTTAACTTCTGTTTTCATGAAGTGGCCAGTGACTCATGCTACATGTTGGCAAAACATCCAAGTTACGCCTTCAGGACATAGAGGCCTAAGTAAATGGTACCCGCTGTTATTACTCTAGCCTTCCTTACTCCTCATTTTCTCCAAGCTCTATTTTTTTTTAATTTTTTTTTCAACGTTTATTTATTTTTGGGACAGAGAGAGACAGAGCATGAATGGGGGAGGAGCAGAGAGAGAGGGAGACACAGAATCGGAAACAGGCTCCAGGCTCCGAGCCATCAGCCCAGAGCCTGACGCGGGGCTCGAACTCCCGGACCGCGAGATCGTGACCTGGCTGAAGTCGGACGCTTAACTGACTGCGCCACCCAGGCGCCCCCCAAGCTCTATTGTTGATGGAGTTCAGCATTTCCCAAGGTATACTGCATGGGAGACTATGTCTGTGAAATGAGAATAGGTATCCGGTAAGAAAGGGGTTCTGGGATCCAGTAAAATGAGGATAGCCTAAGTTAGCTAGTCAGCAGACATTAAAGTTCTTTCCTCTGAAACTTCTCACTCTGTAATAAGTTCATGTGCCCCATGAAGCTCCAAGAGGAAGTTCTAGTGCTGTGTTCTCAACCTTGTATTCATTACTGGCCCTCCGTTTCCTGAAGCCTTTTCAGACACTCCCTTAATCACTCCTTTCCATCCACCTGCCCCTCCCCCAAATTAAATACTAAGGAATAAGATTTTGGTGAGTAGGTTGAGTTGGGGGGGGGGCCCAAGCCATTGTATTAAGGGGTTTTTGCCCCCTGTGAACTAATTTTTGCCCCCTTGAGGATGACACTGCTTCACTTGAGAATGCAGGCTCTGGCATGAAATGCTTCTCAAATGTGTTTGACCCACCACTGACCTTTCCTCAAGTGGACCAGTATTCCCAGGAACGTACTTTGGGAACCCCAATTTATTCAGCATGAGATAGTTTAGTTTAACACTTTTTGTTTTCTTATGAGTCAAAGAGAGAATCTCTTCTTTTATACTTATATCCCTGATGTGAAAAGATAAACTGAGACCTATTAAAAGTTTAAGAGTTTATTTGAGCAAAGATCAATTCCAATTGGGCAGCACCAAATGGGAAGTAGTTAGAAGCCTCCAGGGACAGGAACTAGGGGACAGACTTTCATAGAGAAGATGCCAAAGCAAACCAAAGAAATTATCTGATGGGTGTTTTGCTTTATATGGAAAAGCCTAGTTAGCCATTTGTGATTGGCTGTCCTTAGTTTTCAATTTCTTAACATTTGCAGGATTACATTTTGGTTTCCTTCCATAGACTGCTAAAGCATTAAGTCCACCTTAGTCTATTTGCCTTGTTTAACTACTTTAACACTGGTATAAGACTATACAATAAGGGGGCGCCTGGGTGGCTCAGTCAGTTAAGTGTCCAAGTCTTTTTTTTTTTTTAATTTTTTTAATGTTTATCTATTTTTGAGAGAGAGACGGAGTGCCAGTGGGGGAGAGAGAGACAGAGAGAGGGAGACAGAGAATCTGAAGCAGGCTTCGGGCTCTAAGCTGTCAGCACAGAGCCCGATGGGGGGCTCGAACCCACAGACCATGAGATAACGACTTGAGCCAAAGTCAGACACTCAGCTGACTGAGCCATCCAGCCACCCGGTAAGTGTGCAACTCTTTTTTTTTTTAATTTTTTTAAAATTTAAATTTATTTATTTTTGAGAGAGAGAGAGAGAGAGAGAGAGAGAGAGAGAGAGAGCATGAGCAGGGGAGGAACAGAGAGAGGAGACACAGAATCCGAAGCAGGCTCCAGGCTCTGAGCTGTTGGCACAGAGCCTGATGCGGGGTCGAACCCTTGAACTGTAAGATCATGACCTGAGCTGAAGTCGGACGCTTAACTGACTGAGCCACCCAGCCGCCCCATAAGTATCCAACTCTTAATTTCAGCTCAGGTCATGATCTTATGGTTTGAGCCCCACATTGGGCTCTGAATTGACCGTGCAGAGCCTGCTTGGGATTCTCTATCTCCCTCTTTCTCTCTGTGCCTCCCTAACTCTCTCTCAAAAATAATCATTAAAAAAAAAAAGGCTACAGTAAGGACAGGAGTTCAGTAAGACTTGTTGATTGAGAAAATCTATATCTGCCTCTGCTCTCCATCAGGTCATCATCCTAAGTTTGTAATTAGGACCCAATTCTATTTTTTTTTTTTTTTATACCACCAGTTTAAAAAAGTATATGTTAGGAGTGCCTGGGTGGCTCAATCGGTTGAGTGTCCACTTCTAGATTTCAGCTCAGGTTATGATCTCAGAGGTGTGAAATCGATCCCCATGTAGGACTCTGTGCGGAGCATGGAGCCTGCTTAAGATTCTCTCTCTCCCTCTCTTTCTTCCCCTCCCCTTTGTGCACACACATGCACACTCTCTCACACAAAATTAAATAAATAAAAATATGGTATAACATACATAAAGTGTCTAATGTTCACTAATCTTAAGTGTACAGCTTGATGAATTTGCACAGGATAAAGTACTAAAATTTTTAATCAGAGAACCTTTAAAAAAAAATCTTTGACCTCCTATCATCTACATACTGTGGTTTTCAAACTTTAATGAAGGATCCACCCGAGGGAGCTTATTAAAATTGCATATTCCTGCCCTCAGAGATTCTCATTCAGAGGTCTGGGGTGTGCTGTTAGATTTTAAATAAAGCATTCCAGGTGATCCTGATGCAGGTGGCCTATGGATCACACTTCTGAGAAATGTTAGCCTCCCTACAGGATAAATGTTAAAGTGCTGAATAAAGCATTAAAGCTTTCCCTAATTTGACCCAGTTTCTCTTTTTCTAGACTCAACCCTTGCTAGTTGCCACCATGTTGAATTACTCACCCCTCCTCAGTACTTCATGTATTCATGTTTCCCCTAACCTGGACCTCCATTTCCATCTACTTTATGTGACAGCCTCCTACTCATCCTTCAAGACCTCACTGCATGGTCATCTCCTCTGGGAAGTCTTCTCAACCTCATGAGATAGAATTAGTTGCTCCCTCATTGTTCACACAGAACTTGAATCAAACCCCTATCATAATACCACACAAGGCTGATTTTTAAATCCCCTTGTTTAAAAATAAGCAGGACTATATCTAGCTCCTCTTTGAGAGAGAGAGAGAGAGAGAGAGAGAGAGAGAGAGTGCGCACTACAAGCTGGGGAGAAGGGGAGAGAGAAAGAGAGAGGAGAGAGAGAGAATCTTAATCCCATGACCCTGGGATCATGACCTGAGCCGAAATCAAGATTCAGATGCTCAATTGGCTGTGCCACCCAGGCGCCCCAGTCTAGCTCTTTCTTAAATCCCTAACCCTGCACAAGGCCCAGCACACAGTGGGTGAATGAATGAGTGAATGCTAGTGATTTACACGTGGAGTCACTCAATTCTCACTTTCCAAGCCAATGAGACTGCAGTCTCCCTAGGGGAAGTGAGGGTTTCTGCCTCACTTTTGTGATCTCCAGAATTATGCCAGGGATTCAGTAGTCAATGAAAAAATACCTAATGAATGAAAATAGTCAACAGAATCCCCACCCCCCAACTCAGCGAGTACCTCCATGCTTCCTAAGCCCTCACTGCAATTCTTGGAGGGAAACAGGAGTGGAGTGTGAGTGCTTGGGGGGGAGACGGCATCCCTATCTGCCAGATGAGAATGGTAGGCTAGAAGCCGCAGGACTGGCTGGCCTCCAACACCATGTTCCTGGTTCTCTCTGCCCATTCCTTCCATAGAACACTCTGTTGCCATGGAGAGGACTATTGCCCTAAGTGGGCACAATTAGGTGAGACCTCCAGAAAGGCCTCTCAGGAAAGCAACGGTGCATGGCGACTCTTCGCCCCCTAGCCCAACTCCTTATCTATTTGCTCGCCTATTCCTGTGTGTACTCATGTTTGTATCTATTGATTTACTTTATTAGCGTCTTTGTAGAGGACTAGGCAGCTGAGCTGGGCAGAAGCCACCTGGGCACGCTGAGCCTTACCTACCGCTCAAGGTGAGATCTAGGGACCACTGCCCATTGGCTAGGGAGGGCTGAGGGGATGGGCTCCTGCCGCCCTCCCATTGGGCTGAAGGTGTGAGGGAGGGGCGGAGGGCGGTCCTGGCAGTGAGGTACAGGGTGATGCTCCCCCTAAACCTCTGGGAGCCGGCCTCAGGCCCCCAGCTAACCCGACCTGTGGGGCTGCGCAGGCGCGTGCCGAGGGCCGGCAGAAACCCTACGGACACCGACGGTTGGGGTCACGTGCGGGAAGCTCACGAAGCATGCGCACCTGCCCTTGGGCCCCCGAGAGGAACGGGCTCCGGCCGAGGGAGGTGTGGGGCTGGACGGAGCGCGGTCATGCGTGACGCTGGCGGTTGCCGGGCCCCGCAGGCCGGAAGCTTGGGCCCGCTCAAGGGCAGGTTCTGGGCGGCGGCGGCCGCGAAGGAGCACAGCTACGAGTACGGCTCCGCGAGATACCTGCTGCTGTGCGGCCTGGGCGGCATGCTGAGCTGTGGGCTGACTCACACGGCCGTCGTGCCCCTGGACCTGGTCAAGTGCCGCATGCAGGTGGACCCCGCCAAGTACAAGGGCATCGTCAGCGGCTTCGGCGTGACCGTGTGCGACGACGGGCTGCGCGGCCTGGCCCGAGGCTGGGCGCCGACCTTCCTGGGCTACTCCCTGCAGGGCCTGTTTAAGTTCGGCCTCTACGAGGTCTTCAAGATGCGCTACGCCGAGCTCCTGGGCCCGGAGAAGGCGTACAGGTGGAGAACCGGCCTGTACCTGGCCGCGTCGGCCGGCGCCGAGCTCTTCGCCGACGTGGCGCTGGCGCCCATGGAGGCGGTGAAGGTGCGCATCCAGACGCAGCCCGGCTTCGCGGGCACGCTGCGCGCCGCCGCGCCGCGCATGTACCGCGAGGAGGGCCCGCGGGCCTTCTACAAGGGCGTGGCGCCGCTGTGGCTGCGCCAGATCCCCTACACCATGATGAAGTTCGCCTGCTTCGAGCGCACGGTGGAGGCGCTCTACGAGCACGTCGTCCCCAAGCCCCAGAGCCAGTGCACCAAGGCCGAGCAGCTGGCCGTGACCTTCGTGGCCGGCTACATCGCCGGCGTCTTCTGCGCCGTCGTGTCCCACCCGGCCGATTCGGTCGTGTCCGTTTTGAACAAGGAGAAGGGCAGCTCGGCCTTGGGAGTTCTCCAGAGGCTGGGGTTCGCGGGCGTGTGGAAGGGCCTGTTCGCCCGCATCATCATGATCGGCACCCTGACTGCGCTGCAGTGGTTCATCTATGACTCGGTCAAGGTCTATTTCAAGCTGCCTCGCCCCCCGGTCGCCCAAGCGCCCAAATCCCCGAAGAAGCAGAAGTAGGCGTGGGTGTGTCAGCCCCTGTGGCCACCGTCCGCCCGGAAGGCCATCCCGTGGGAGGGGGAGGGGGGTGGGGGTGGGGTGCGTCCAGGCAGTGCTAGCGTGTAAAATGTTGGGTTTTCTGGTTTGGGAGAGGTGACGATATGTAGTCCGAGTTCTCTTTAAAGGATTGATTCCTTCTCTTTCGGCGATCCAAGAGGATTGCAGCCGTTTCATGTAGGGGTCCGGACCCTTGTCTTTGGGGAGTCGGCCTGGCTGCTTTAGCTCGGTAGCTTTTGAGCCACTGTAAGGAGAAAACCCTTAACGGGAAGTCATGTTAGGTAATTCAGGGTCTCTAGTTTGTTTCTACCTTGATCCGCCGTTCGGTGGAGATTTCCTGAATAGCCTACTAATGAGGTTTTAAGGTCAGCACAACTGTATGGGACAGGGAACAAAGTAAAATTCTACTAAAAGGCATTCACCTCGGTAGAAGTCGTGTACCTATTGAATAGATGACGGCCTCATACCATGTTTCTTGTTCATGTCCATTACAGGTGAAAATTATTAAAAGTCAAATTGTGACTTGTATTGCCTGATACCTTAGAATGTATTCTCTGTTTTCAAAGAGACATGACATGAGAAGATCTGCATTTTCTCATTTTGCTTTGTCCAATTCTCTTCCTGATGTTGCTGATTAGAACATAGCTCTCTCCAGGAAGTGCTACAATTGGATCAATGTGGAAAACCAAAATGAGATGAAGGGCAGGCTCTCAGAATAAATATGTAAAGAAAAGCCTCTGTTCTCTAAAAATTTCTTTTGTACAACTCAGCTTTCAACAGCCCCACATCCAAAGAGGATCATACCACCCTGACATTTAAAAACACACACATGAAACCCTGCAATTCCAATTTTTTGTTGAATATTAAAGAATGGTTTTGGTGACTTTGGAAGGAAGATCTCACTTTTAATGTCGCAAATGCCATTCATTTAATTTGGTACATGTTTCCATGATCTTTACAATGGTTGAGCTTCATAAAATTTACTGAAGTTATAAGGCACATTTGCAGTTTTCTGTGGCCTTCACATCTCTGCCTGAGGAAATTATAAAATTAGTGAAATCCTGTGAATTAGAGATGTTTGTAGAATATGAGCAAGAAATAAACTTCGATGTGATATTTGCTATAATTTGCCTGAATGTTACACGGTTGCCTTAACTTGTATTAAAGACTGCAAACTTAAAAGATGTTGATGTTTTAACTATGTAATAGTAAACTGTTCAGTGTAAACTGAAGTTTACACAGTGTAACAGAAGCTTAAAAGTGTCTAAATTTAAGTATGTTTGAACTGTCTTGACTGAATAATAAAGAACTTGGAGGAAAAAATCAGAACTTGTGAATGAGCTAGAATGAAATTTATATTTAGGGCCTGTATTTTGTTTATTATTGGGGAAGATGCATTGGAAGGATACTATGTATTTTTTTTTTAATTTTTAAGTGTTTGTTTGTTTTTGAGAGAGACAGAGAGAGAATATGCGCGCGCACATAAGTGGGGGCGGGGCAGAGAGGGAGGGAGGCATAGAATCTGCAGGAGGCTCCAGGCTCTGAGCTGTCAACACAGAGCCGGATGCAGGCCTCGTACCTGCCAACCGTGAGATCATGACCTGAGCAAAGTCGGACACTTAACCGACTGAGCCACCCAGGCACCCCCAGGATACTATGTATTATTAAGACATTGACTTTCCTTAGGCAGTTGGCTTCCAGGTTTTTGAAAAGAATTCTCAATGAAGGAGAGTGATAAATTTCAAAGGACTAACTTGTGCATGTTCTTACTAGAAAAATTTTAATACAAATATATTTCTGTCTAGTGCTGCCTTGTAAAATGTTAGTGGGAAGTTTCTTTGGTCAACAGTTTAATAAGTTCTTTCTATAAGTACTATGATTTAAGGATTTGCTACAAAATCTTTGGAATTTCAACATACCACTAGTTCTGCTCTGTGGCACTTCATGATTGCTCTGTTGAGAACACCAGATAATTTCTGTAATATACCCTGAGAATTATAATCTAAGGAGAACTATTTGGCATGATTCTGACTATTGTGGACATGGTCAAGGAAATGGGTTTACTTAGTTTGGGTTGGCAGTTTTCCTGTTTAGTTCCTAGATTTCTATTCATCTTTTTTTTTTGTTGCTAGTTTACAAATGTCTGTCTAAGTAGGGGCCAGAATAGCTGACAATAAAGAGTAAAAATTAAGGTTAATAAAGGTCAATAAGTAAATCAATTTAAGTAAGGCTAATAAATACAAGTTAACTTAATTAAGTAACTTAATGACTGTTTTACATTCAGAGTCATTGGGGATTTTTTCCCTAGTTAACTATTCCTTTGGTACAGCTTAAACTTCTATGCAGTGTTTTACTTTGTAATTACCGCTCAGTGAAATCATGCAAATCCGTTAGGATCAGAAAAGCCATAGTATATGTTTGGCATTATGAGACATTTTATATGCATTTTCTCATAATCTCAGTCCTTGAAGTAGTGCGTTTTATAGATAAAGTGCATTATATATATAAAGAAACAGATTCAAGGGCTGGGTAACTTTCTCAACATCATATAGCTAGTAAGTGATCGTCTGAATCAGAGTCCACATTTTCTGCATTACTCAAGCTCAGTGCCTTGACATAACCAGTAATTATTCTTTTCATAAACTGCTTTTTATAGTGCCTCAAGAATATTTTTTAAATTTCTATTTGTAAAAAAAGATTTCTAATTTTACACTAATGGAAAGTTTATAATGTATTTCGATTGGGGAAAACCTATGGCATAATTGCTTAGAAGTAATCAAACTGCAAAATATTTAAATACATGTAATTCAATATTTAAATCATTTTCCACACCAGGTCAGTGCCTCAGTCCTAACTTGAAGGGCCTGATGATATTAAAAAACAGTGCTGCTGCTGCTGCTGCTGCTTCTTTTTTTCTAATTTGTGGTACTACAGTTTCAAGGCTTTATTTTATCGCATTTTCTAATTCTTTCCTCTAATCTTTAATTCCTATAGCTAAAAAAGCTGGCTTAGGCTATTTATCTTTTCCCCCAGGTGGTGATCAAAGTAGGTGTTTCAAGTATATGAAATTAATTTCATGATAGGGAGCTGTAATCTCATCCACTGATCCATCCTTTGAGAAGTGAATAAAGAGAGTAGGTAAAATCTTGAAAAACAAAGGCCATATTTACACGTTAAACCACACTGATAAAGATTGAAAAGAATCAAGGTATTAATGTTTCGAGTATTTGTCCTTGCTGTATAAATGTGTCTTTAGAAAGTATTTCTTTTGAGCCTTTCAAAGGCAAGAATGATCACTGAAGTCAGATCACATTTTGATAGGCAGCCATTCAATTATAGTATGTTTGTTCTGTGTGATCTTAAAGATCAATATATTTTTTTAATCTTTTAATGTTTTATTTTTTGAGAGACAGAGAGCATGAGCGGGGAAGGGGCAGAGAGAGAGGGAGACACGGAATCCAAAGCAGGCTCAAGGTTCTGAGCTGTGAGCACAGAGCTCAATGCAGGGCTCGAACTCACAAGGTATGAGATCATGACCTGAGCCAAAGTCAGACGCTCAACCGACTGAGCTGCCCAGCCGCTCCAAGATCAATTTTTTTTTAATCATAAGCAAAGAACTATTTGAAAGGGAATTAAATTTTAATATTATTTAGAAGGCTTTGTCTTGCTTTTGTGAATGGTAGGAAGAATTTCAACAATGCAATTATAACTAAGATTTGTGGGTATGTGTGCCCATTTTAGTTAACGTATTTTGAGACATTCAGTGATAGAGTATCCAACATTTTTGAGGCAATTTGGTAATTCTTCCCATGCCCAGTTTGTAACACTATTGATCAACATGTATCATATACCAAGTGTTGTGCTAGGCAGAGGGGTTTTCGTGATGAGCATGATGCATGGTCCCTGCCCTTAAGAAGCTTACAGTCTAGTAGGAAATGCAATTTACAGTCATAGTGTGCTGCAGAGAAGTAGAGGGTGTTTGTAAGATTGGACATCTAAGTGATATCAAAAATGAGACCTAGAGGATAAGCAGGAGTTAGACTGGCAAAAAGAAAAGATACACAGCAGTGGGTAGAGCATGTGCACCTGCCCTGGAGAAAGAGAAAGCCTGATGGTTTTGAGGAAGTGAGAGAAGTTCATTTTGGCTGGAGCCTTTCAGTTGTAGAGGGGCTGGTATAAAATGAAGTAGGAAAGGTAAAAAGGAAGAGGGCCACTCCAAGCTTTGTAGTCCCTGTTAACAAATTTGGGCTTCTTAGAGTGTTCTTACAGCCATTGGAAAACCCATGAAGGACTATAAGCATGGAATGACCTTCAGGTTGCTGTGTGGAAAGACATGGAGTGGAGGGAGAAGAGATCAGTTAAAATGCTGCTATAATCCAGGTGAGAGAGACTTTATGGTGACCTGGACTATGATGACAGTGGGGACACTAAAGTATCATGAGAAGCCAAAAGGTGGAAATAACCCAAAAGTCCCTCAGTGGATAAATGGATGGATAAATTGGGGTATGTACATACAAAGGGATATTATTCAACCATAAAAAGGAACAAAGGACTGACAGGAGCTACAAGTTGGATGCACCTCAAAGACCTCATGCAAAGTGAAAAAAGTCAGACACAAAAGATCACATATTGCATGGTTCGTTTTTTACAATACATCAAAATAGACAAATCCATGGAGATAGTACACAGATTAGTGGTTACCGGGGGTTGGGGTGAAGGGAATGGGAAGTGATTATTTAATGGATATGGAGTATCTTTCTCAGGTTTTAAAAGCATGGAGAGGTGGTGGGTGAACAACCTTGTAAGTACACTAAATGGCATTTAATTGTACACTTTAAGATGGTTAATTGTGTGTTAAATTAATTTCACCTCGATAAAGATATCATGAGATGCTTTATTCATATTAGCTCCAAAGTGGAAACAACCCAAATGTCCATCAACTGATGAATGGATTAAAAATGTTGTATATCCATACGATGGAATGTTTTCACCATACAAAGGAATAAAATACTATTTCACATAAAAGAAACACACGAATACAATACATGCTACAACATGGATGAAACTTGAAATCATTATACTAAGTGAAAGAAGCCAGAGCCAAAAATGGTATGCATTAATCTATATGAGATGTCCAGAACAGGGAAACTCATAGAAAGTAGATTAGCGGTTGCCAGGGGCTGGGGTGGGGGTGCAGGGATGGGAGGGAGGAATGGAGAGTGGCTGCTAATGGTTTCTTAGCAAGGTTTCTTTTTGGTGTTATGAAAGTATTGTGGAATTAATGGTGATGGTTGCACAATTTTTATACTACAAACCACTGGACGATACACTTTAAAAAGGTGAATTTTGGGGCGCCTGGGTGGCTCAGTCGGTTGAGCGGCCGACTTCGGCTCAGGTCATGATCTCGCGGTCCGTGAGTTCGAGCCCCGCGTCGGGATCTGTGCTGACAGCTCAGAGCCTGGAGCCTGTTTCAGATTCTGTGTCTCCCTCTCTCTCTGACCCTCCCCCATTCATGCTCTGTCTCTCTCTGTCTCAAAAATAAACGTTAAAAAAAAAAATTAAAAAGGTGAGTTTCATGGTATGTGAATGATATCAATAAAGCTATGAAAAAATACCTTGAGACTATAAAATACACCTCACACATCTTTTTCTTCCTTGAAATACAGCCTTTCTGTCTTTCTCAATGGAGTTAAGACTCCAGCTGCAAGGATAGTTACTAGACCTATTGTGGTGATTATTTCGCAGTGTATGCAAACATCAAAATCATCAAATCGTTATGTTGTACACCTGAAACTAATATGATGTTATGTGTCAATTACACCTCAATTTAAACAATAAGAAACCTTGTGTGGAAAAAAAAAAAAAAAAGACCACAGCGCATTAGTAAACTGCTAGCTGTGTCATTGTCATGTTAAATTCCATACAAACGAGTAGGGACAAACCGCACCACGTTGTAAAGGCTGGAAATTGCCTCTAAGGAATGAATGATATCTTCGTCTCTTAGTGATGCAGAGATCATTAATTTTGGAGAATTGTTAAGCCACCAACAATTTTGCCCTTTATTGTAAGAAAGAAAGAGGAACAGATGGATTTTGAGAAAAGCAGATGTGCGTATAATATACAAGAGAATCTCCATTAACCAACATGTTCAAGAATTGGTGGTTCTATGTAATGAACTGCAAGGTAACCAGAAATTCTTTTTTATCTCCAATTCTTGATGAATTTTTGTCTACATGTCTGATTCTCTTTCATAATATATTAAATATGATTAATAATTCAGGGATTTGTAAAGCCTCATGGCTATCAGTTATGAAAATCAATGCTTATTGTCTAGCCGTAGAAGGTGTAGGGCTTTTGGATGGATGTACACGGACCCTATACATAAGTGGATATGGCTGTATGTGTGTGTTTAATCCTCTGTGTTACTTTGAAACCCTGTCATTTGCTCCTTTGCTAAGCACAGTGAAGGAAGAAATGGGGTTTACTTGAAGGTTACTTATTACTTATTACATATCTACTATGTGATATTACCTCTATTATGCCAGGTACTTTCACATGTTATCTGACTATATGCCTACTTTGTGTTCTAGTAGGTTGTTTCAAAAACTGGTGATTTCATTGGTAAACTATACGTAGTCCTGTGAGTTATCCCACGGCTCCAAAATGGTAGGCTATATCTAAGGAAATATTCCTAAATTATTATATTTTTAATATATGTCACTATATCTATCTTTCCTGCCACAAAGGGGAAAAATGTGTTTTTAGAAAATAGTAAAATTTGGTATTCTGGAAAGAGATTCTGTGGGTTGAAAGAACTCTGCCCCTTTGCAAGGCTGGTAATTCACATACACATAATTGTTAGTCTTCAGACATGAATCAGAGCTGCTGACAGGGTGATTGTCCGTTTGTAAGAGGGTGGATGGAAACCTGGCAAAGAACCACAGTCCTTTCATCTCCATTAACGTTCACATTCTGGCTGTAGTTACATCTTACTCCCAGATATAAGGATTTGTCGCTGTAGTCATTGTCTTGGACCTCAATGTCTCCCCCAGCCCTTACCAAAAATATAAAGCTTTTTTTGTTTGCTAAATCCGTACCGTTCATTTGATTCATCTGTTGTGTTTGGAAACTTTTGTTCTCTTGGATCCTTACCTGTGTCTGATTAATGCCCTTACTAACATTTACAGCAATGATTCGCTGTGCCCGGTATTGTGCTAACTACCTTACATCCAACGTATCACGTATTTACAACCATCCTGTGAGGTTGATATTTTTGTAAGTTAGGACTTTTGGGGGGGGGGGGTACAATAAACACAAAACCCTACACAACAGGTTAAACAATAAAAGACATTTACTGTTGACCAGAAATCTGGAGATAGGTAGACCAAGTTTGGTTGAATAGATCAGTGTTGCTCCAAGGACCTACACTCTTCGGGTCCTTCAGCTCTGCCATTTTTAATGTGTCAGTGATGGTCCCGTTTGTTTTGAAGAGATGGCTGCTCTTACCCCAAACATCATGTCTCCACAACAGCATCTGGCTCAGGAAGCAAGAGGGCCGAAGGCAGATGGGCTTTCTCTGCACACGTGTCACTTATCAGAGAGGAAAATCTTTTCTGGGAAGCTTCTGCCAGATGTCCCGTTTGGCCTCATCAGTCAGAATTAGGTCACTTGCTCTCCTACGGACCCTACAAACCAACCATTGGTAGCAGGAATGGACACCTTAGGTCGTTGCAGCGCATCTGCTGGGATTGGGCATATCGGGAGCCAAACAAAATCAGGATTTGTCGTCGTCGTCGCCGCCAGCAAGGAAGAGGAGTGAAATAGTTGGCAGGCAACCAGGCTCTGCCCTTACGTTCTCCCCTATTTTACAGATGAGGAAATGGAGGCTCCGAGAGATTGAGGTAAACCCATAGTGACAAAACCAGGACTCAAGCCAAGTCTGTCTGCCTCCACGGCAGTTTGTTGTCCCCTTACCTGCTTTAGCCTGGAACTTGCTATGAGGCAGAGCTACTACAGATGATATCAAAAAAGATTTATTACTGAAAGTGTCAGAAAAACTGCCTCCTAACAGTGACCGCATCACAGTGAAGTCCGGAAGCCGGGGATCTTTGGACAGCGGCAATCCTGGAGAAGGAGATATGATTAGATACAAATTTTGCTGTCACGTCCCGAGAAAGGGAAACTAGGTGAGCAACAACACACAAAGAAGCTTCCTAAAAGAAAGCAAACGAGGATGTTTATAACCATCCTCGGTCTTCTCATTCTGCGCTTTTCCCCCTATTGACTTTCCAGAAACGGCCGAGTTCTGTCAAATGCTGTCTACCGGAAGAATCCAAAGGCTTCAACAGACGAACACGTTTCAAAGTGCCACTACCCCTTTTTTCCTTAAGAAATGCATCAAGCATCTGATTTGCTGCTGATACATTCTCTGTAAGTAGCATTATAATTAAGCACACACAAAACCATTCTGTGTTTCCAAGAATACAGCTGGGCTGGCACCGAATCGGCGACAGCGCACGGGCACTGAGCGGGAGGCTCCCATTGCATCTCAACTACCGTGTACCTTCTTTGTGTGGCAACCAAGCCGTCTCCCCCCCTCCGCCCCGGCACCCTCTGAATCACAGGCCATTGCCCATTCACCCCGTGTCTGTCACTGAGCTAGTGTATTGGGCACCTTCACTGAGCCTTGAGACTGGCTGTCCTGCTTCCAAACTCTGGTCAGAAAAAAAATGCCAGGAAACCCAAGGGGTGCACCTCTCCCAGCAGGACTCCCTACCACCCCCAGACTGGTAGGCTCGGCCCTTGGAAATGAAACAATGGTATGCAGCAAAACTGCGGGGGGGGGGGGGGGGGGGAGAGAGAGAGAGAGAGGCAGTGACGGGGAGGGGGTGGCAGGAAAGGGCTGAGAGGTGAGATCAGGCTTCCCAACCTGGCTTCACCAGTGCTGGCTTGTGCGGCTTTGGCGAATTACCTTACCTCCAGCTCCCCAAGCCTCAGCTTCCTCATAGGTAAAATGCGGAACCCCAGCACTGACCTTGAAGACTGGGAGAATTAGCAGTAATTTATATAAAACACGTGGTGTAAAATAAAAGCTCCCTGTATTATTATTATATTATTACCACCAGCTCCTTTGTAAACATGGACGTCTGTTGGCACAGAAAAATTTAGCCTGTGTTGTTATTGTTCTTAGGGTTGTTCGTGGATACGTACAAGATATACTTGCTTTAATTTTTAATGCATCACAAAGTACATAACCCTTTGTGGGAAATGCAGCGTAGAGGAAAACGAAAAGCAAGTAGCCTGGGGGTGTTGTGTGTATAAAAGCCAACAGTGGCAACCCCATCTCTCCCTGGCTTCTATGCAAACAGTTTCCTTTACAAATGTGTTTTTGGTATGCAAATCACTCTATGCAGATTTCTGTGTGCAAAATACAGCATAGAAAAATGGCCCTCTTGCCAAGGAAGATAGGAGATGTTGGCTGCCATCAGATGAATTAGCAGCAAATTTTAGATTTCTTTTGCTACTGCTCTTTCTAACAATGTATGGGGGGAGCGTATTTTTGGCACATTAAACTGAACTATTTTGGCTTTAGGTTGTGTGTTCTTGTGATAAAAGTGCGCTTATTGAAGCCTGTAACTACTTTTTGAAACCATAATAATGTTTAGTGGTATTTAATTTAGCATTTCACAACAGAGTGCCACCACCAGCTAGTCAAAGGGCTTGTTCTAAAGTCACAGATGGCTTCTCATCCCAGGTTAGGCTGCTGGTCTCCCCTGCTTCTGCTTCCTCCTTTTCTGGGAAGATTTGTGCTTATTAACAGATTTAAGTTTATATTTTGGAAACGTTTTCCTCATAATTAATGTATGTCTTAGCAAGTGAAAGGAATACCTTTAATATTAAAATCACCCCCTTTCTAAGGGTGGGAACACGGGAAGCTAGCTCTTAATTCACAAGGCAATATTTAACCATCCAGGCAGAAAATAATAGGTCTTTTTCACGGTGTTCCTTACTACTCTCAAAGTTTTTTCCTATTGGCTCCTCTTGTGAGGAGAAATTTTGTCGGAGGTCACTTGTAACAAAGGACCCAGGCCTGGGTGTTCGGTGCTTCTCAATCACGCTCAGGAAAAACAGCACCTGTCATCAGTGGATGGCCCCACCATGTTCCCCCTCTCTCTTCTTTCCTGTCTCTTTCACCCAAGCTTTTTTTTTTTTTTTTTTTTTTTTTTTTTTGGCTAGCTTTGGATGTTTCAAACTGGCCAAATGAGACACTCATTGATTTTACAAAAACAAAACTTAAATTGGAAGCATTTCTCAAAACAAAGTACCTCATCGGAGAGAGAATGACGAGTTAGCTTACTTCTATCGGACATCGGGAATGACTGGGAGTGAGGGAGGAGAACAATACCTTCGCTCATTCATTTACTCACTTCCACGCGCTTCGGTCCATTCATTCAACATCGCGTTCATTCAACATCGTGCTCAGTGCGCATCAGGCATTACCGCAGGCGCAGGAACACAAACACCAAACTGGTCACAGCCGCTGAGGAGTTCGCTGTCTACTAGAGGACGCAGATGCAGAAACAAACCGGCACCGATGTCCCCGCAGAAGCATGTGCGATGTACAGAGGCTGTACAAAGGTGGGATCAGTCACTCCATCACGCCTGCAGCGAGGAAAGATTTTGGAGGAGTTGCCTCTATGAAATGTTTTAAAGAATGAATAGGTATTCTCCAGGTGGGTAGGGGTGTGTTGGGAGGGAGAGCACTTGAGGCAGAAGGAACAGGAAGCACACAGGCACCGGGCCCTGAACCAGGAAAGGGTGGGGAAGCTTTCACTGGGGAAATTTCTCTGGCCTAAGAACAGAGAAGGGGAGAGGTATGGGAAATACTCTCAAGAGCTCATGCATTTGTTTCCCCTTTTTTATTTCCATTACCCATGTCAGGTCAGCTTATAGTTTGTCCAAATTCTTGCTGTGGCTTGTAACTGATCTTGTTGCCCTTGGTCTCTTCCCCTAATATGAGAATATTTCAAAAGCCACCTTCACACACACACACACACACACACACACACACACTGACACTGCTGTGGGATAAATTCTGAGCACCTTACCCAGAGTATTTGAGGCTTGCTATCAGCCGACCCCACCCCCTCCACGCCACTGGCATTGATTGCTTCCTGCTCCACTACCTACCCCTCACCCTGTTTCTCAGGTCCAGGCCCCAAGCGTGGCCCACCTGCTTCCTGCTCCCTCCTCTGCCACGTCAGTCCCCCTGACCAGGCTGTCCATCCCTTACTGATTTTCACTTTAGTCCTTTAAGATTTAGCTCAAGCACCCTTTATCTGTGGGGTTGGCTCCGTCCTCCGTCTGCCAGCATTGTGTCAGGGACTAAACAAAGGTTTTAGAGTCCCCAGAGTGGGCTTCAGTCTTGCCTCTGGCTTTACACAAGTTTCTGAGACTCAGTTTCCCCAACTGTTAAAGATGACTGCCTACCTGGCCCAGCTGTTCTCAGACTATCAACAGAGCATGTTTATTAAGTGTCCTCAGACATTAAAGCTATTATTTGTTATAATAAATTAACCTCTTTGTGAAATTCAGGCAATAGTAACCACCTTTCTAACTTAATATGAGGCTTATAAACTGATGAATAGGATCCTCCCATAAACTGAAAAGCCCTTTAGATAAAGCTCATTATTATTGGTATCTCTAGTAACACACTCGTCATTTTTTTCATGCATTCATCCACTTATTTAACATTTATTAAGTTCCCAATATTTGGTACATCCTAAGCTCAACATGGGGGATAGCAACATGAATTTGAAATGCTCCCAAAGAGCCTCAGGGAAGAATCAGACAGGGAGGCAGTCAGGTCAAAAACCAGGTGGGGAACTCTGTGACCAGATTGGGTGCTGCAGAATATGGGAAGGCCCAGAGCTTAGGGATGAATTTCAGAACTGCTGCCCCTGTTCTTGGGTCCAGAAGGATGTGGTGAGGTGGGGAAGGGCGTGGAAGAGACTGGAGTGAGGTGATCCTGGGGAAATCGCAGCGGGGACGGAGAGGTTGGACAGGCAGCCCTGGCCTGGAGTGAAGGTTCTCAGTGCTTGCGTGCTGGGGCAGTACAGAAGGCTCCACGGCCCCGCCCGCATGAAAGCTCCTTGAACACAAAGATCAGAAATGGCTTCAGACCCTCTGATTTCCCCATGGTTCTCAGGGCCTGTGGGGCACGGTGCTGAGCAGTGAGTCCGGAGGGTGGACCATGATGGGAAGTTCTAAAGTGCAGGAAAGACCCCCACCCCAGCCACCACCCTAGCTGTGCCCCGAGTCTCCAGCCCTCCTTCCTGGCACTGAGTGGTGGGGGTGGTATGTTTTTTGCCAAGGAGCTGCGACATCCACAATGTAGTAAGGCAAGTCAACAGGAAAATAGGGTTTGTGTTAGAGAATTTCACTCTGAGTAAATTTTGCTGAAATGCACACAGTTACAAACTGAAGGAAAGTCTGCCAAAATGCTTTAAAAGTTGCAGGAAATGATTCCCTGTAATGGTTATCCCTTTTAAAGCCCTTTGAAGTCTGCGGGACAAGGCCAGCCACCATGTAGGTGTTAAAATCAACACTAACTTGTTGATCACAAAATAGGCTAAAGGGTACTGATTATAAATTGGTAGCAGTTGAGGGTTAATGACCTTTTCTTCCCCCCCCCCCCCCTCCATATGTGGAAAAATAACCACTTAGAATAGAGACACCCTCTATCCAAATACACAGAATCCAGTCAGGTCTGGTACTATGTTACTACCACCCTCTGAAGTTAAGGTTTTGAAAATAAACACTTGAAAGTCTGCCCAGATTGTTGTAATCTTATTAATCTAACAAAGAGACTCAGTAACTGCCTCAACCAGGGGGAGCTGTGTTTACCATGTAATTTGCAAGTAGCTGATAAACACATCCCTGCCCCACTTGCAGGAAAAGTCTCATGCTCCCTGCAAGGAAGCAGTTGGCAGAAAAGCAATAATAAAGGATTAGAGACTCCAAAAGCCGTGGTTTAGGTCCTGGGTAAATGTTTGCTCATCTCCCCTATCCCCGGCCTCCCAGCCCCTGCCATCTTTCCAAGTTCCCAGGAATGGTGTGTGGTTTCTCCCGGTCTTGGCCCTCCTGGGGGTTCTGTCATGATGCTTCTGGCCCTTCCGGGCAGTCTACCAAGTTCTCCCTATGAGGGATATCTGCCCTGGGGTCTTGCCGGTCAACTCTGAGGTCATTCTGGATTCTGTGGTGGATTTTTAGAGCTGTCTTCTCTCCCTAGTCCAAGGGAGTGGTATTTGACAACTCCGTGGAGCGTGGCTCCTCTAGGAGTTCTTGGTTGCAAACCTATAGGACGACCTCTGGCTAACTCAGCAGAAGAGGAATTTATTGCAAGAGCAGGGGCAGGAGTCAAGGAGGTTAGGCAGCCGGGGTTATGCCAAGTTACCACAGGGAGAGTCCGGCTGTCCCCAGCACAGCGACCCAGCCATTGCTTCCTCATAGCTCCCAGCTCTGCAAATCATTGCCAAGTGTGGTCCCGCACCTCTGGATTAAACCCTCAGGATTAAAACCCCAGGAGGGGGCGTGTGTTTAGCTGCCCCCCAGGCCCACCTTCTTGCCTCCTTTCTTGCAGAGTTAAGCCCTGCCTCCCACCGGGACCCACACAAGAGGAGATTTGGATGTTGGGCGGTCAAAAGATGAAAAATGTCCATTTCACTGCCCTCAATAACGATAGCTAACATTTACTGCACACTGTGCCACGTACTTTAAAGGGATGAACTCATTTAGTCCTCACACTGAAGATAGGGCTTCGTTTCACAGATGAGAAACTGAGGCACAAGAAACTGAATAACACGTTCAAGGTCAAACAGCTAAGAAGTGACAGAACTGGGAGTCAAGTCTCACCGGGGGGTTTAGACAGATGTCAGTTATTGTCTGTAGAGGTCCTGGAAGCTACATGTAAACCTGGCCAAATATGAGTCTTTCACATATTATTAGCTAGCCTCCCCTGGTTCCTGCCTCTAACCTCCTCTCCTTCTTTCTGCCCCATTTTGCTTTACTTCCAGGCCCACCGACTCCCTCACCCACCCCGTGTCCATTGTCCATCCAGGCTCTTGCCCCCACCCTCTTACCCACGGCTGTCTGTGCAGTGCCCCTCCTGGCTCAGAAGTGTACGTGGCCCAAATCCGAAATACAGGATACAAAATGCCATGATTAATTCCATGTGAGAAATCCCTCCTCTATGTTTTAAAAACCGTCCTTATGAGGGTCTGTTCCAGGATCTGAATCATGAACAGCAAAGAGCACATTAACATTCATAAATCTAATATTTCTATGTTTTTTAAAAACTGTCTTATCAATCAGTGATCATAGCATGGATAGCAACACAATTTGACATTCAGGGATTTCTATTACTTTTTTTAAATCGATACGTTTGGAATCTGGTACATGGTGGTCCCCTAATCAATATCAGCTGCATCAAGGAAAGAACCAGAGGCCTGTCACTCTGGCAATGACACCCTTTACTGAAAGATTGACTTTGTGTGTGTGAGCATGTCACAAACAAAGCCTCATCTTCAGTCTTAAAGTATCCTAATTTTTTAGTCCTTTATTTATTTCCCTATTTCTTACCTCCTTGTAGATTACTGATTACCTCCACTTGCACTCTTGGAAAGGGCTTTTTTTTTTCTAAGAAATAATTTTTGTCCCCCCCCACCCCCACCCCATACACACACAGCATGAGACAATTCCTTGTATTCCACGCCATTACTGAAGTCTAAACACGGTGATTTAGAATCTATCAGGCAGGAACGTGTGTGTGAGTTTGTCTTCTTCGGCATAGCCCCCTATCCCACTGTCATTTCTCAGCAAGACATGATAATTATCCATAATTGTAGTGGGCATGATAGATAAAGACTGAACGTTAAATCCATCCTTCTAAAAACAAAATATATGCAGTGCACTATGTCTTTTGCAGTCCCAAGTTGTCATTAAAAGATACCCGACAGGGGCGCCTGGGTGGCGCAGTCGGTTAAGCGTCTGACTTCAGCCAGGTCACGATCTCTCGGTCTGTGAGTTCGAGCCCCGCGTCGGGCTCTGGGCTGATGGCTCAGAGCCTGGAGCCTGTTTCAGATTCTGTGTCTCCCTCTCTCTCTGCCCCTCCCCCGTTCATGCTCTGTCTCTCTCTGTCCCAAAAATAAATAAACGTTGAAAAAAAAAAAAGATACCTGACAAACTCCTTAAACTGAACTCTGGGTAAAGTTTCTAAAATAACAATGGGCCAATACTTTACAAATAAATGTGTTTTGAATAAAAAAGTAACTGAGGATTTAAGACTCCAGGAGCGGGGTGCCTGGCTGGCTCGGTCGGTAGGGTGTGCAACTCTTGAGCTCAGGGTTGTGGGTTCGAGCCCCATGTTGGGTGTAGAGATTACTCAAAAATAAAATCTTTTTTTTTTTTAATTTTTTTTAACATTTATTTATTTTTGAGACCGAGAGAGACAGAGCGTGAACGGGGGAGGGGCAGAGAGAGAGGGAGGCACAGAGCCGGAAGCAGGCTCCAGGCTCCGAGCCATCAGCCCAGAGCCCGACGCGGGGCTCGAACTCATGGTCCGTGAGATCGTGACCTGAGCTGAAGTGGGACGCTTCACAGACTGAGTCACCCAGGCGCCCCAAAAATAAAATCTTTTTAAAAAGAGAGAGAGAGAGACTCCAGGAGTGATACAAAAAGGAAGGGAAAGGCCTCAAGACGCCTTTGCCTAAATCAGAATGATTGAATTTGTTTCCACCAGCTTGATCCTTTCCTGAAGGCGGCAAACCAGAGTGCATCCAGTCACCCTCAAACATCTCATCAATCTCCCGCCACAAAAATGAATCAGCATCACATCCAGACTCTTATCCTACTTCCCCTCAGCCAGAGCACCTGCCAGGCTGCGTTAGAGATGAGCAATGCCAGCACAGATGGAGGTCCACGCATCCGGTGCTGGGGGGCCCGGCGGGAGGAAAGGAAGAGCCCCCGCAGCTAAACGCTGCCTCTCCTCCTAGACGCGCCGGGCTCACACTCCCTCGGGCATAGATCTGTCACACGCCGTTGTCAGCAGCAGAGCTGCTGGGCAGATGTGTGCGTGGTCGGACAGCTGAGATGCCTCCACAGTGGGGTGGCTGCCAGGCCATGTTTGGCGGGGGTGGGGGGGTGCTGGTCTGTCAGCAGCTGCAAAGGCAGACCTTGCTGCTGCTCGCTTGGGCTTGCCTCTCCCAAGGGTCTCAACCCCATGAAAGCAATTTCCTTAAAAATTGCTCTAAGGTTGCTGCTCACACTGTAAGTTCCCGGAGGGTAGCCACCCGGCCCGTCAGGGTGAATTGTGGCTCGCAGCGCATCCCCTGAAACCTCAGTGGCCCAGGAGCAGCGATCCGTTTTCTGCCTGGACAGGCCGATGAGATTCTCCTGAGGTCCCTGGGCCTCCTCGTGGGACGGACGGAGCTGGAGGCAGATTTTAACACAGCCACCAGGGCAAGGTCCCTAACCGATCTGAGCCGCACAGTAGGGATAATAATACCCACCTGCAAGGGTTGTCGTGAGGCTCACAGGTGCACACGCACAGCAAGGGGCGTGGAACCTGACATGCTCAAGGTGTCCTGTTTACTGGACTGGTTTATGGTCAAGATCTTTACGACGGCCACCCATGTGCCATTTAAGAGATTGCACTGAGTCAGAAACATCCCGCCTGGCGATGAGCCAGGAGGGACTCCCAAGGGCAGGAGACTTCTCATTTCACTGAGCTTTCTAGCTGTATTTAGACCCCCCACCTAGGCCCTGGGATGAGGGCCTAAATTCCCCCTGGGTTTCCTTAGCTTGGTCTGGTCTGTGAGAGGGCTTGCAAGCTACCCTGTAAGTGCTGCTCTCTAAATAAACAAACAAACAAACAGAGAGAGAGAAGAGAGAGAGAGAAAATCCAGGCAAGCTCCACACTGTCAGTGCAGAACCCAACACGGGGCTCAATTTCACAAACCATGAGATCACGACCTGAGCCAAAACCAAGAGTCATGTTTAGCCGACTGAGCCACCCAGGCGTGCCTATAAGTGCTTCTCTTCAAAGCACTTTCCTCTCCTTTTGCGGGCATTCTTTCTTAGTTGGCATTAATGACTTCAAAGAGCCAGAAGGGACCAGAGGGACCATCTGGATCCCAGATGGGGTAACTGAGGACTGTGGCAGAGCTGTGGGTAGATATCCCGGGACTCCCCGTCCAGTGCTCCTTCTATTCCCCATGCTGCCCTGGGCATGCGTGTCCTGAAGTGTGGTTGCCAGGGAAACACTGTTCAGATGTGCTGCTTCTGGTGCCCTGGCAATGCAGCCTGCCTTGTGCAGGAAGGAAGGTGGGCAGCAAATGCTGCGCTTAAAGCAGCTGTTTTGGGGTCTGGCCACTATTGACTGGGGGAGCCTCCTAGAAGGCCGAACACGGGTCGTCCTGGCACCGCTGTCTGGAGACTCACGTGACCTTTTCCCGTGGCATTCTTCAGATCCTGTGAAGTTTATGCCCTGTGAGTGCACTCCTCTCCTTGCCAGGCCCAGACACTACCACATACCTGTGCCCCAGTCCTTCCCCCACCTTCTGGCAAACCCGCCCCAAGGACAATCCTGCAGTTGCCCTTCTCTGTGCCTACCCAGGCTACGGAGCGCTGCTGGGTTCTCAGCACTGCTGGGCTGTTCCCAACTGTCCTTCTCCCTGTCCCAGCCAACCTGCAACTCAGCCCCTTGCCCCTCTCCTGAGCCCTCTCCCCCATCCTCTGGCTCCAGGTCTCTCTCAGGGGAATCTCAGCCTCCATGTTCTCTAAGCTGCTGGCACCACCAACCCCCACACCCCTTCTCCTTGTACCCGGGAGTCGTCCTTGATTTCCCTCTCCCTTCCCTCAGGCTCTTTCCGACAGGTACCTCTTCTCACTTCTCATGGCAACTGTCACCTCTGGCCTGGGTTCCTACCCTAGCCTCCATGGGCAGCCTGGCCCCCCTCACTCAGAATGGAACCTGAATGGGTTAGCTGTCCAAGTCAGATTCTCTCCCCATCCATGACCCCCAGGGCTCCCCTGGCCCCCTGGGTGGGGTCTACCCCTGACTTTGGCAACACTTTCACGGCCCTCTGTGATTTGGTGTCCTCCAACCACTCTAGCCAGGGTCCTTCCGCTCTACCCTTCCTACTTCCTGGGGCCTCCTCATGCAAACCCCCTGCCTGGAGGCCCCACCTCCCCTCCCAGCCCCCCGCTCAGCTGACTGATTCCTTGCCATCCTTCCAGACCCAGATCCTTTGCGTCACCGCCTCCTGGGGCAATCCCCAGCCTCTGGGGTTAACGTCACAGCCCCCGATCACCCCTCTGTCCAGCCTGGATCACAGGCCGCTGCCGTCTGTTTGTACATCTACCTCCCATGAAGCTGGAGTGTCCTTCCCAGGCACGGGCCACGCTCCATTGGCCTGTGGGCCCCCCAGCCTGGCACAAGGTGGGCGGTCAGTGACTGAGCTGTGATGGAGCTCAAGCAGGAATGTGAATATGCAAAGCCCACGCCTCTGGTCTGGCCAGACTGAATAACATATCCTGTTCACGTGGAAGGACCCTATCTCCAGCTTCACCTTCGGCTCCTCTTCAAATCTGATGGCAGGAACAGGGCTACAGGGCCAAAGAGTCCCAGCTTCCAATACTGACTCCACCACTTACTAGTTCGGGGACTTTGGGCAACCTCTCTGTGCCTTGGTTTTCCCATGTGCAAAATGGAGATGATAATGCCTGCCTTATAAGGTTCTGATAAAATGGAGTGAGAGAATGCAGATAAGGGCCTGGTAGAGCGTCTGCACACAGTAGACATTTAAAAGTGGAAGTTAGTACCCCAGTGGGCTTTTTAATACACACGTATTAAATATAATAGGCCCGAATCCACTAGGTGACACAATTATGTTAGCCAACTATGTCGCCAAACCAATGTCCTCAATGGTTTACAAAAGGGGGGAAGATTTGGTTAAAATGGTAAGTAGATTCACTCCCAGCTCACAGATTAGCTGATGCTGAGATTCTCTGATTCTACAATTTCATGAACTACTATACGAAGCCTGAGGCTCTACTATGGTTTTTAAGGGAAAATGCATCCCAAACTCAATTCTACTGAAGGGCAAAAGATTAGCGTTGGAAGGCCAAGTCAGTCGGCAAGCCCTTACCTGCAAATATGTCCATCCACGTGAGAAGGTGACTTTCCTTCTGAAGGGTTCAGAGGCAGTTAACGCTCCAAACAGCCACTTTGTGAATCTCAACAATGTTCAACATTCCAGCAATCGCCGTGAACGGCTGGCGGGAGCTTGTGTCTGCAAAATGCAGCCTTCTGGATGAAATTTGCAGAGAAATAGAGGCTTTAGACATTACAGTGTTTTCAAATATCATTATTACTGTTCTATAAATACCCCTCGCCCACTGCATATCAGGTGCCACATGGGAAATGTAGGGTTCGGTTGGAGATTTTCTTAAAAGACACGTAACAGCACCATATGCCAGTCATCTTGGATAATACTTATGTACATGCTGCAGAAGCAAAGATCAGCTGTGTCAATATGTATAGAAAAATGCCACAAAAGAGAGTCTGTGGGGTGTGTATTACCTGCACTTATGATCAAACGCATTTGCCTTATTTGTTTGCTGCTTTAAGAGCTATTTCACCCATCAACTACAGAGGGGTTGGAGGAGTGAAGAATTAGTACAACAATAATCAGGGGGAAAATATCGGAGATCCCTGGGGTCTCCGACTAGCAGTAGTTCAGAGCCTGTACAGCTAAAACGAGCAGTTCCAGAGCTGTGAAGAGCCATTAACCCTTCCGTCTGCTTCCAACTACTGGGATTCTAACTTGGCCCATTCCTCTTCAATTGTCCTTGCCAGCATACCAAAGGGGGAATTACTTGGAGGAAAACAAAGTTTTTGCGTAGAAGACATGCATGAGGAACAACTATTCCCACTAATACGATTCCAAGTGCAAATTTGCACATGAGCACTGTACAAATAACCAGTCAGCTATTTTAGTAGGTGGGTGCCATGGACTGAATTGTGCCCCCCCTTCATATGTTGGAGATCTAACCCCCAATGTGATGGAATTCAGAGATGGGGCCTCTGGGATGTAATTAGGTTTAGATGAGGCCGTGAGGGTGGGGCCCCGTGATGGGATTAGTGCCTTTGTAAGAAGGCATAGTGGAGAGCTTGCTTCCTCTCTGTGCCATGTGAGACAGAGTTGAAGGTGTCTACAAGCCTGGAAGAGTGTTCTCGCCAGAACTGTACCCATCTTGGACTTCCAGCCTCCTCAGAGCTGTGAGAAAATAAAGATCTGTTGTTTAAGCCACCCAGTCTACGGTATTTTGTTATGGTGACCCAAACGGACTACCGCACTGGGGTTCTCACACTCTGAGCTTTCGTCTTAAACAGCAATGGGATCAAAATTCGGGAGTACGTTAAGCAAAGAGATACACTCAAGCGGCCACGTAGGCATCGGGTGTGTTGCCTTTGACAGGCCGTTGAGGGTGGGTGTCGCCGGCTCCTATTTTCTTGTTAGAGCCGGTTATTGACCGAAAGGACATGTGACTGTCTGTTAGGGAATCAGTCTCAAGCTAAAAATATGACATCATTTAATCACTTGGAGAACAGAACAGGACTACTCAACACCCTAACGCCAGGAAATGGTTCGAAATTGAGATGCACTGTTGCAGAACCCAGGCGGGCGGAGGGCGGGGAGAGGGAACAAGTTCGTTTATTGTGAATTGCGTTTCTCTTTACTTCACAGTTTCATTTTTAATTGCAAAGTGTCTGGTTGAGCAGTTATTACAGGAATTCATTTTTGTAATAAAAGCCCTTTGTTAAAGTGCAGTTTTAGTAACAGTGACATGAACTGGATTTTGCTGTAATAAATAAGATGCTGAAGTGCTTTTAAAATTGGGGAAAAACGTCTGCAGCCCATCCCAAATCTTAATACGACTGTTAGGCAGAAAAAAAGTGACCTAATTGTATTATCTGAGAATTCATGGGTGCTTTGTTGAGCATGCTGCGGGCTTGCCTGGCTGCAGGAGGCTGGTGTTCTGGATTTGATTCGCCCTAAAATAGCTGTGTGACCTGGGGCCAGTCCCTTCCCCTCTCTGGGCCTTGGCTTCTTCCTCTGTCCAAAAGAAAACAAAAACAACAACAGGAGGCTGGATCTTTCTGCTCTGACATTCTTCTCAGGAATAGGAGTCCACTCAACAGCAGGCAGTTCTGAAAGATGAATTCCCAGACCTGGCAGAAAATGAAAGGTTAGGGACAGAACTGAAACATAAAAACTGGTTACTTAGGCATGGAAACCCCAGTTGTCACCATCATTATCTAGTCCTCTGTGATGCACAGCTCCAGGCTTCACTTCATGTTGGATGTTGGTGGTGGGGGAGGGGAAGTGTCCAAAGCCACGTGTGGGCAGCTCCAGGTCGTGGGAGAAAGGACCCAGGCCAAGTTCTACAGGGAAGCTGGCTCAAGAGTGGCTTGGGGAAGCAGGCGGTTGAGAGGTGCGCCTGGGGCTGGTTACTTGGGCACTAGGTGAGGACTCTGTGCTCCTGGGAGGGCTGGGCAGGTGTCAGGCAGAGCCCACAGCACAACGCGCTGACTCCTCCACCCCAACCTGAGCCAGCTTACGGCAGTCACGGAGGCCAGCCTCAAGAAGCCACTGGAAAAGCTTCTGCAGCCCGGCCCATCCAGCGGGGCCGGTGAATGCTGGGGTTGAGGCATGTTAGTTTGCTCCGGCCGCCATTGCCAAGTACCACAGGCTGGGTGCTCAAACCACAGAAATGTATTTTCTCACAACTCTGAGGAAGTCCAAGATCAAAGTGGTGATGGGGTTCCTTTCTTCCGAGGCTCCTCTCCTGGGCTTGTAGATGGTCATTTTCTCCTCCTGTCTTCACATGGTCTTCCCTCTGTCTGTGTCCAAATATCCTCTTATGAAGAGGATTAGGGCTCACACTAATCACTTCACTTTAATTCAATCACTTCATTAAAGACCTTATCTCCAATACGGGTGCAGTCTGAGGTATACTGGTGGGTTCGGGCTTCGACGAATGAACTTTGAGCGGACCCAATTCAGCCCCTAACAGGAATCTTTACTTTTATAGGTACCCTGTATTCGTTTCCTAGGGCCGCCCTAACAAATTACCAAAGTCTTAGTGGCTTAAAAGAACCACGATTTGTTTCCTCACCGTTCTAGAGGCTAGAAGTTTGAAATTGAGGTGTTGGCAAGGCCCTATTGTCTCCAAAGGCTCTAGGACAGGCTCGCTCTTTACTTTTCCCCGCTCTAGTGTTCTGTGGCCTTCGTCAGTGGCAGGTCTTGTGTAGAAGCATCACTCCCCTCTCTGCCTGCACTTGACATAGCACTCTCCTCTCTAGGTGTGTCTGTAGCTAAACTTCCCCTTTCCTTATAAGCTGCGTCCTGATCCAGTATGACCACCCTTAACTTGATTATACCTGCAAGACTCTATTTCCAAATTAGGTCACATTCACAGGTAGTGGGAGTTAGACCTTGAACCTATCTTTTTGGGGGACAAAATTCAACCCACAGCAGACCTCTTCTCCTTATGCCCCTGCCCTTCTGATCTCAGAGCGACTTGGGTGTCATTATTTTGCAGAAAGGTTCAGAAAAGGGCGCTGACTGGCTTCCCTTATTGAATACTTTTTGAAATGACTAACATCTTTCTCTTTCCCTGGTCCCTTTCCTCTCCCTCCCTTTGTCTCTTTTCTTTTTTTCTTCCCCTTCCCCCCACTCTTGTTCTGCCCTGTTTTTGTCTCTGTTCTGTCTTTCTCTCCCAGTTCCCCCACTCTCCTCGTGGCACCTTGCTTAGGTATCTGCCCGGAGGACACCACCTTTTTCTCAGACATGATGACCAGGAAGAATGTTTCTCAGTTGTTATAAAAAGCCTGAGTCTCTGCTTTGTTCCGGTGACCACATGAAGGCTTTCTTCCCAGCTTGTCAGGGATCGAGGCTGCTTTTTTCAAGTATTTTATAATAATTATTTGGCTTTTCACCCTTCTACATTCTCTCTGGAATTAATAAAGTTACCAAAAAAAAAAAAAAGACTGGTTTTTTTTTTTTTTCCCCTTCTTCTAAGGAAGCCCCAAACTGAGACGGGTCAGTTAATTCAGCATAAGTTCACCCTGTGCTCAGCGGAAGAAACCTGTTGCTGGTCCCTCCATGGGACCACCATAGGAGGCCACCGTGCACTGCGTGTGGGGTTTGCACATAGACACAGGGTCATGACATCACAGCTTTTTCTAAAGTTTCCTTCTTCACGCCCTGAAGCTTCTAAATCAGGTTTTTTTGTTTTTTTTTTTTCTGGGCTGTTCCTGCCTGGTTGTTCTATTCTGGATCCAAATCTTGGTTCTTTGCCCTCACCACAGATACCGATGCTTATGTCCTAAGGGAACTATTAGCAAACCAAATCTAGCCGGGTATTAGAAATAGGCCATGATCAAGTAGGGTTTATCACAGGAATTCAAAGAAGATTCCAAGCAATGAACCCTTGATGCACACCACACCATGGATGAATCTCAAAATCATTATTCTGAGCGAAAAAAGCCAGACCAAACAAGGGTGCATATAAAACCCTGGAAAGTGCAGATTGATTTATAGTGACAGGAAGCAGCCCCATGGCTGCCTGGAGGAAGGGGGTCCTGGGGAGGGGTCAGGAGGAAGTGATTCTAAAGGGACAAGAGGAAATTTGGGGAGCGATAGGTATGTTCTCTCTAGATGCCAGAGATGGTGCCGCCGAAGGTATGCATATGGCAAAACATCAAAGAGCACCCAAAAAAGATCAAAGAACGTTCCACGTTTAAGAACTCTATTAATGCAGTCAAGTGTACAAGATTTGGTGCCAGGGGCACAACTTGGCCAGAGGCCCACAGCGAGGACAGGCTGGGACTTGCCCATAACTCCCTAACAACTGTGAGTCCCCGCTTAGACCCCGAGAGACTCTTGCTGAGGGCACAGCTGGCCAGAGCCAGGGCTCCAGGTCTCTCTGTCTCTCCGGTCCTGTTCCTCTGTCTCCTCCACATGGCCCTGACTCCCACAGGGCCAGGCTTCAGGCTGGGGGTGAAGGGGTCCTCTTGCCACAGCCGCCCCCACAGGGCAAAGAAAGAGAGCCTTGCAGCCGCCTCTATTTGGACAAGCAGAGATCGTCACATGTCAGCTCGCCCAGCTGACACCCCAATTTCTCTCTTGGGCTCAGGAGGGGCAGGTGTGATCCAGGAGAGTGGATGGAGCGTTTTAACAACCTTTAATACCTGCCTAGTGCCAAAAAGGACATCCACACCGAGAGAATTAATGAATGCACTGCTCAAAAGACTTCGGTTGGGGAAGGCTTTTGATTGGATCTGGGAATGCAGCCAGGAAAAAAATCATTTCCACAGCCCTGCTGGGAACGGAGACAGTGACCCCATTAGACAAGCCTTTGGGAGGGGGCCTAGCCTGACTGTCCCCTCTGGAAGGGGCTCCTACCACCCCTTTTCTCCCAGAACCGCATCATCTACACAGTTCTTTAGGGCTTTTGATTGTTCTGTCTTAAGGGAGGGGGTGGTCCCTTACTGGGAATGGCACACCCTTCCCATGGAGTACTACTCAGCAATAAAAAGGAGTGAGTCACCCACACACGCAGCAATATTCCCCAATCTCAAAAAGAATATACGAAGTGTAAGAAGCGAATCTCAGGACACATGCTGTAAGATTCCATTTCTATGATATTCTGGAAAAGGTAAAGCTACAGTGATAGAAAATATAGAGGGACCAGCCTGGCCAGGGGTGGGGAGGGCATCAATAGCAAAGGGTCCCCAGGGGACTTCTGGAGACAATGGAAATGCTCTAAGTTTGTTTGTCAAAACTTCTCAATTGTGTTAAGTATGTAAATTTTATTGTATGTGAATTATCCCTCAGTACAACTGATTGAAAAAGGAAGGAAGGAAGGAAGGAATGGGGCGCCTGGGTGGCTTTGTCGGTTAAAAGTCTGACTTTTGACTTCAGCTCAAGTCATGATCTCACAGTTCATGGGATCGAGCCCTAGCTTGGAACCTGTCTGGGGTTCTCTCCCATCCTCTCTCTCTGTCCCTCTCCTGCACTTGCTCTCTCTCAAACTCTCTCAAAATACATAAACATTTAAAAGAAAGTTTTAAAAAGAAGGAAGGGAGGGAGGGAGGAATGAAGGGCGGCAGCCTCTGGTGGTGGCTGGGTCCCCGTCCCAGGACCCACGGGCACTCACGCTTAACGTGTAAATGAATGAATCCAGAGACCGCTCCACGGGGAGGGCCATCTCTGACTCCCTGGCCTCCGCCCAGCAGGCTCTCTGCCAGATGCGGTCCTGGCTGGGTTCCCGAGGACTGCCTGCTTCCCCTCACCCCCAACCCCCACTAAGCCCCTCCGCGGGCCAAGCCCGGTGCAGGTGCTGGGGACAGGACCCTTCCCTGGAGGCACTCACACTCTGGTGGGGGTGGGGGAGCTAGCTGCAGACAGCTATGACAGGGCAAGACAGAGGGAATCCCTTGACTCTTGGGATGGAGATGGAGCAGCCCATCTTGATAGAAAGGCTTCCTGGCAGGAGCGACTTTCCGGCTAGGCCCAGACAGGGGTGGGGAGGGGTTAGCCGGTAAATCGGCCGGGGAACTTCATGATTCAGGGCAAGCATGAGGCAGTTTGGCGTTGGGGAGGGATTTGGGGGAGGGGACAGCAACTAGTTCTTACTGGGAATGACAAGAGAGGTAGCTGGTAAGGGCCTTCTGGAGTCTTGAGGGCTTGGAGCCCCTTGGACTTTGAACTCTCCTGAGGTAGTGGTGAGGCCCGTGGAGAGCAACGTGGTCAGATTTTCACCGTGGGGAAATCCTCGTGGCAGGAGATTTGTATGAGCCGCAGCCAACACACCGAAGACATGCACAGCTCCTCCCGGGGCCTTGTGTGAGCGCTCTGTGAATTATGTAAGGTTATGATGACCCACCTCAGACAGCCCTGTGAAGCCAGCAAGTGTTTGAAGCCCATCTCACAGGTGGCCGCACACGAAGAGATTGTCCCAGACTCCCATTTTGTGGTGGGCCCACGCTGGCGCCTGGTACGTTCCTTTTCACGCTGCCTGCTAAAGAGGGAGAGGAGAAAATGTCACACACACGTTTCTGTGTTCAGTCGTTGGGTGCCGTCAGAGGCGGCAAAGCCTGAGCCCTCTCCCCTGGGGTGCCCCCGCCTGTGCCCAGGAGTTCTGCCAGGCCAGCCCGGAAGGCCCCAGGCCTGAAAAGCAGAGCAGGGCTGCACCCACCCTCTGAACCTCCGTCCAGAGGCCTGAGCTCACCTAGATGCAATTTGGGGCTATGACCAGCAGGGGGCGCCCCAGGACTGATGACTTCTTGGGACGGGCCCACAAGCGTCACCCAGAAATCGTGTCCTTCGCAGTGTCCCTGCTCTTCCTCTTCTTCCCAAAGCCCAGATGGTCAGATGTCTTCAGTAAATCATGTTCAGGCAAGCCTTTCTGACACTCTTTACCACCCAGCCCCTTTGGACCAAGCCCTTCTCAACAGGAGAAGCTTTTCCAAGATGACTGGTCAGTCCCATTCATCAAGGAAAGAGGACAGATAATCAGAGAGTGAAGGTTGGGGCGGGGGAGGGGATACTGATTGGAAGAGGTTCCCAGGGGCCCCTGTTAGCATTCACCAGAGCGATTTCTCAGAGCCCATTTAACCTGTTCCCTCATTAGGCTCCCTCACTCTCAGGGATCTGAGCGGCAAGGGGGTGTGTCAGAATCTTGGGACCCTCCCCCCACAATACCCACACTGGGCAGGTTTGGCTCTGACCCGAGGCCAAGGGTTCGGTGGGGTTCATCCTGAAGTCAGTCCCAAGATTAGCCCAGAACTGCCCTGGGTGGGGGCTGGAGGAGGTCTTCTTTAGTTATTTTAGGGTGAGAACAGGCAGCCTGGCTCAGGAGTGTGCAGTGTGCTATGCAAGTAAGCCTCAGACAAGCAGAGTTCAGTGCTGTAATTAAGTACTACATGCAACAAAGTTAATCCCACGCCTACCTAAAGCCACGTGTGGTGTGCTTGTGCGGCATTATAATTGGGCGCATAGAAAATGTGTCGTGTAAATGACTGGAAAATAGAAAATGTGTCACGTAAATGACCGTAATTAATGCTGTTTTTGCTCAGCAAACCTTCGCACGGCTTCCTGTCCTCTGCTAGTGCTTCCCTGTCTAAAGTAGAGGTGATGGTTCCTCCTGACACCAGTTTCATGCCCATCCTACCCACCCTGACAGAGACATCGACTTTTGGAACCTTCCTTCGCTTACTTGCAGTCCTTGTAGTTTAGGTGGTGCTATGCCCATGCCCAACCTCAGGAGTGAGCATGTGACCCAGACACGCGCAATCAGAACACTGCACGCACCTGTGCCCCCAGTGATTGGTTTAGGAATGGACATGCAACCCAGTCACAGTCGATGCAACTCAACCTTTAGACTTTGGTTAGATCTGTAGGGAAGAAAGAAATCTCTCTTTCTGCTGTCCTTGATGTAGAGAAAGTGAGGTCAACCCAAGTTATACTAGTTGAGGGGCTACACAAGCAGAAGACACCAGGTCCTTTTGACATCATTTGATCTCCTGGATCCAGCCATGCCTGAAGTCACTATGAACTTCTTAGTTACGAAAGCCAATGAATTCAAATTTTTCTTTAAGCCGATTTGAGTTAGGTTTATGCAACTTGTAAGTAGAAATCTCCTGTCTACTACCTATTAGAGGAATTTAAGGCCAGAGAAAGATAGGTGGGGAATGAGAGGGAACCAGTCAGATATGAGGGCCTGAACTTGGACAAGTACAAGGGAGAGAGAGAAGTGAATAGATTCAAGAAGAACTCAATGGACATCATCAATGGGTTTGTTGAATGAATGGATTTGTTGGAAGAGGGAGAGAGAGGAGTGAGGATGAGCCTGGGGGCTAGGGTCATCCTATTGTTAAAATCAAAACCAAATGGAGACCAGCCTTGAAAGTTTCCCGAGCAGACAAAACCAATTGAGTCATACAAGGAAAGTTAGATTTAGTTTCTTTTGCAAGGCTAACTTGATCTGGGGCATTTCTTGCTTATGCCTCTGAAAATCAGAAGCAAAATTTGTTTTCCAAGGGTGATATGAAGTAACCACTGACCAATTTCCTACCACTTAAGAAAATCCTAACATTATAACCAATCACTGTGGAGAATACACAGTCACCGCTTTCTCACCAGGATAAGCTGTTTTAGAACAACATACCCCTGAGCCTCATTCCCTGTTTTGGTCTGAGTGCTCCCAGTTTGCAAACTATCTTTTTTGATGTGTACACAATAAATTTTTACTAATTGTGACTTCAGTGGTTCTTTGGTTTTATGCTGGCTAATTCTGAAACTTTGACATCATTCACCAAGGCACAGAGTAGGAGGAGTGGGGGTGGCGGGGTACATGGAAAGACACCAGCTTGCACTTTGCAAATGTGTGGCTTGGGTGTCCATGGGCAGTCAAGTTGGCTGCTGGCCACGGGAGTCTGCGTAGGTACCGTGGTGGTGAGCAGAGGGGAACATCTGGAAGCCTTGAGAGTGGAGACAGTGCTGGGAAGAGGAGACAGGAAGACCGTGTATCCTCAGCACCAACCTACACTGGTGTGTGATGGGGGCTGGGTGGCTGCTTGTTGGATGAATGCATGAAGGAAGGAGGAAACAGCAGCGGGGCTGGTGGACTATAGATATGAATTTGGTCCCACTTCTTACAAAAAAAAAAATCAGATTGGGACATTAGGACACCAGGCTGGCTTGTTCCTTGGGATGGGCACTGTGTCTGGCACCTCCGAGAGGGCCTGTCTCCTTCAATTTCAGGGCCAGAGTCCTCCCCCACTCCCCTCTCTCCCTTATGTCACCTCAAGTCACAGCCAGGAAGGGGCTGGCAGGGAAACGGGCCGCTTGCTTTTGTTTTCCTTTCCAAGGGCTTGGTCTGACCTTATCGTAGGTGCCTCCCGGCGCCCGGCCCCGGCTTCCGTCTCCTCCTCTCCCCTCTCCCTGGCGACTTCTTCCTCTACAGACACTTCCCTCTGCTGACCACCGCGGTGCCTACTCAGACCCAGACAGCTAGCAGCCCACTGGTCAGGTGCCCAGCTGCCCACAGGCACCCAAACCACACACTTGCAAAGTGGAAACTGGTGTCCTTCCATGTACCCCCTGCTCTCCCTCGTACTCTCCGCCTCGGTGACTCGCATGACCCTGGCCCCCTGGGTCATCTTTCACTCCTCTCTTTGTCCTCCAACCCTACTAACACCACCATTCAATTACTCATCCAGTCCTTTTGATGCTATTGCTAAATTCTTCTCAGATCTGCCCACTTTGCTCTTCCTCAGTCTCTGCCTGACTTCAGACCCTTGACTCTGTCTGGCTTGCACTCATTCTTTACCCTTCCTCTTCTACCCCCAACCCTCCCCCGCCCCTCCATGACACCACAGGTGGGAGCCAGGAGCCAGCCTTGCTGTCACTTGCACACTCATCCCTAGACCCATAGACCACAGGGGCTGCTGCTGTCATTCACCAAAGTTGCCTTTATTATTCCCTCTCCTTCCCCACCCCTGCCTGGGCTCCAGGCACTGTCCAGCCCGCATAGGGTAAGTGAGCTTCCGGACATGGTGGGTATTTGGGCTGCTGGGATGGAAGCTGTAGGTGGAGAAGAGAGGCAGACAGTCTCCTAACTGCAGGGAGCTGGTGAGCCAAACTGACCACACTGCCTGGGAGCTGACATAACAGAAATGAAACTAGAGCCATCGTGTAAGTGTGGTGTCACCTTGTAGTTTTAACTGGTGTGCCTCTACTGACTGATGAGCTGGAAGGTATTTGCATGCACTCTTTGGCCCTTCCTCTAATTTCTTTGGTGCAGCGTCTATTCAAATCTTGTGCTCAACATTTTTTTTAAGTTTTTATTTATTTCGAGAGAGAGAGAGAGAGAGAGAGGGCATGAGAGCAGGGGAGGGGAGGGGTGGGGAGAGAGAATCCCAAGCAGGCTCTGTGCTGTCAGCTCAGAGCCCGACTCGGGGCTTGGCTCAATGGGCTCGGCTTGCCGGGCTCGGCTTGATCCCAAAACTGTGAGATCATGACCTGAGCCGAAATCAAGAGTTGAATGCTTAGCCCACTGAGCCTACTGAGGCACCCCTGCTCAACTTTTAAAATTGAGGTTTTATCACCTTATTGAGTGGTAAGAGTTCTTTATATATTCTGGATACAGGCCCTTTGTTGGATATATGTTGTCTTTGTCCACAACTTTATTGGGCTATAATTCACATACCACAAAGTTCATCCTTTTAAAATGTGGCTTTTAGTATATTCACAAAGCTGTGCATTGATCATCACTATGTTGGATGTATGTTTGCAAATATTTCTCCCAGTCTGTGGCTTGCTTTTTCATATTCTTAACAGATTCTTTCAAAGAACAAACCTTTATGAATTTGATGAAGTCCAATTTATTGCTTATTTTTCTTTTGTAATTTTTAATTTAAGAAATCTTTGCAAAACCCAAGGTCATGAAGATCTTCGCCTATGTTTTCTCCTAGAAGTTTTATAGATTTAGTTCTTATATTTAGGTCTACAATCCTTTCAGCTTGGTTTTTGTATATGGCATGATGTAAGAGCCAATGTTCATTTTTATTTTTATTTTTTTGTCATTTTGGTCTTATAATTGTTTCAACATCATTTGTGGAAAAGAGCATCCATTCACCTTTTTCATTTTGTTGAAAATCAATTGACCATCTATGCATGGGTATTTTTCTGGACTCTCTATTCTGTGATTTATCTATTTTTTATGTGAATACCACACGGGCTTAATTACTGTAGCCTTATAATAAGTCTTGAAACCTGGTAGTGCCCATCTTTTAAATCTGTTCTTATTTTTTTTTACGTTTTATTTATTTAAGTAATCTCTACACCCAAAGTGGGACTTGAACTCATGACCCCGAGATCAAGAGTTGGGTGCTCTTCTGACTGAGCCAGTCAGGCACCCCTGTGCTTCTCTTTGAAAAGTGTTTTGGCTATTCCAGACTCTTTGCATTTACATATACATTTTGGAATCAGCTTGTCAATCTCTGCACACTTGCCAAAAAGCCTGATGGGTTTTTATGGAAATTGCATTGAATCTGTACATCATTTGGGAGAGAACTTCTTAATATAGAATCTTCTGATCCATGAACATGGTCTATTTCTCCATTTGTTTAGGTCTTAATTTCTCTCAGTATTGTTTCAATGTTTGGGTCTTGAATATCTTTTGACAAATTTGTCCTTATTTTGAACAGGAAATTTTGAAATTTTGTCCTTATTTTTTTCCTATTTTTGAAATTATGATATGATATTACTTTCAAAATATCAATTTACAACTGTTCATTTCTAGTATGCAGAAATATAGTTAATTCCTGTACATTGGCCATGTATTCTGCAAACTTATTAAACTCCCTTATTATTTCTAGTAGCTTTTTTTGTTGGGGATGTAAAATTTTCTACATAAACGATCATGTCATCTGTGAATAAAGAAATTTTTCTTCTTCTTTTCCAACCTGTCAACATTTTATTTCTTTTTCTTTCCTTATTGCACTGGCTAGGGCCACCAGTATAATGCTGAACACAAGTGATGGAGTGGACATCAATGCCTTGTTCCTGATCTTAGAAGGTATTCAGCTTTCTTAGAAATCACTCAAACTTTGGGACACCTGAGTGACTCAGTCAGTTGAGCATCTGACTCTTGATTTCAGCTCAGGTCATGATCCCAGGGTTGTGGGATCGAGCCCTATGTTGAGCTCCATGCTGAGCATGAAGCCTTCTTAAGATTCTCTCTCTCTCTCTCTCTCTCTCTCTCTCTCACTTTCCCTCTGCCCTTCTCTCTTGATTTCATGCACTCTCTCTCAAATGAAAAGAAAATCACTCAGATTTTACCATTAAGTATAATATTAGCTGAAGGCTTTTTGTGGATGCCTTTTATATCAGGTTGAGAAAATTCCCTTCTGTCCTTAGTTTGCGGAGAGCATGAGTGGAGACTAGGTTTTGTCAAAATATTTTTCTTGTATTACAAAGATCATATGTTTTTCTTTTTCAGCCCATTAATATATTAAACTCTCCTTACTTTCCTAAGATTGACTCCACGTAGTCAAGATATGCTATCCTTTTTATATATATATTGTTGTATTCCATTTGGGAAAGTTTTGTAAGAATTTTGCAACTATGGCTGGTGGGGACACAGACGATTCCCTATCGTATGTGAGAAACATTGTGTCCCCTGTTCCTTGTGGGTGGCTCTGTCCCTAGCCTCGGATTGTCTCCACACCACATGCCCTTGTCGGTTCTCAGCTGAAGGCCCAAGCAAAGCAGATCTCCAGAACTTTCTCTCTGGGCACCTCCTCTCCGGTATTCTGCCAGTGGATCCTAGTGTCACTGCTCCCTGTACTCTGTTTCCTCAACTCAGGGGGACCAGGTTCCACCTGGACTCCCCTAACCATACCACAACCCGGTCCTGCTCTCCAGGCAGAAAACTGAGGTAATCAAGGCTCCCTCCTCAGGGTAATTCTTCTCCCAGGGATCCAATGTCCTGTGCTGCCTGTTGTTAAATGTCTGCAATCCATTGTTTCATATATTCTGTCCAGTGTTTGTTTAGTGTTTTAGGCGGAAGGGTAAATCTGGTCCCTGCTATTCCATCTTGGGTGGATGCAAAGTTCTTCTTTTCATATGAGAACTGTTTTTAGGTAGTCAGAATTCTCTCTTTTTCTTACTCAGCATTTTAACATAAGCATTTTCATGAGATCATAAACTTTCCACAGATGTCACTGTGAGAGATGCAAAATATTCTGTCAAGGGCATGGCCAGGTTTCATTGACCCTGCCCCTAAGTCTGGATAATCCCCATCCCTGCCAAGTAGGAAGAGGTGTGGTCCTTTGCACAGCAGGGTCTCTGCCTTCCCTCCTCAGACTTTGCCCATCACTCTGACGCACTTCCTAACAGAACACATTCTGTACCACAAACTTCAATGAGGTGATGATTAAGGACTGCAGAAGAAGCGTTTTTCAAATTAAACCTATTTTTTTTCTTTGAATGGAGCAGGTGTTTGGAAGTCACAGTTACAGGAATGAAAGGATCACATTATTCATGATTTTCCTGTAATTAAACTCATCCACTTTCTGAATGAGGCCCTGTGCCCAAAATAATAATAACTATAGCTCCCGCCTGGGGACCTCTCACTGTCTCTGCAGCAGGCAACTTCTTGGGTACCAGAGCTGGGTTTGGTTCAGACACTGGTGAACCCCATGAACACCTCTCCAGGAGCCCAGACACCCTGGTGGACACCCTGGGGGAGAAGATACAGGGAGTACCTTATGAGGAGGTTGATAAGATAAACTCAACAGCAAGAGTAATACTAATTTTACCATTTATTAAGACTCAGTGCTAAGTGTTTAATCCTCAAAAACCCTGTGGGGGACAGACTGGGAAATTACAGCTCAGAGAAGTGAATGAACTTGCTCAAGGTCACACAGTGTGTTGGTGGTATTCCTGGATAGTCTAACTCCAGAAACATTGCTTTGAACCACTATGATTTGTTTAGCTAATAGAAGCCTCTCACAACCCCCAGTTCCCATATACCTTGTCCCAAGATGTCCAGAGGGGCTTCGGTGACTGGGGTAGCTTGAGAAATACTGAGCCTCAAGGAATCCTGTAGTCCTGGGAACTGACTGCGTGTGGCCTGAGTAAGTCCTCTGCCCCGCGCAGGTCTCTCCTGCCTCCATGCCCACACCCTGCCCCCAAGCCCCAGAGCCCTTCTCCTGCCCTGAGCTCTAAAAGAACCAGAAAGTTCTTTAGTGAGGCTGATCAACTGTCCTGCCAATCGACACTCCCAGTGCGGTGGATTCTCTTTTGGAATTCTCTGGGTATTGTTCTTCCAACTGTATTGATGAGGAAACCAAGCCCAGGGGGTAAGGGGATAATTTGTCCAAAGAAAGCAAAGGAAACAGGATTCGAACAGAGGTTTGCTGAGGATCCTGTCACACCATGCTGAAATATGACCCACTGGTGGCAAAACTTTGTATTTATCTAGAGCCTTTGTGTCCCTCATCTCATCTACTAATACTTAGTGAGTAGAAAACAGAAGGCGCTCTGTTCCTCTGGGGGCGGGGGCGGGGGCGGGGGGGGGGAGAGCGTGGAGGATCAGACAGATAACGGATATCACACTCTTAATCCGAGGCCGCCCTGACCAAACAAATTGATTGAGGCTTCCACTAAACCGTTCTGTGGATTAAGTATAGCGTGTACCCTTCAGGGTCCTTGGTTAAGGACAATAAAAACGGACTTGAACAACTTGAGCAAGAAAGGGGCTTGTTGAAAAGATATCATACAGTAACAGTTAACCTCACTGAGCCCTCACCAGGCCCAGGCATGTGCCAAATGCTTGGCCGGTGTAACTCATTTTGCAGATGAGGAAACCAAGGCATGGTAAGGCCAAGCAAGTTGCCCAAGATCTTCAGCCAGTAAATGGAAGAGCCAGGATTCCATCTGGCTGGCTAGTTCTGGAGCCCACCTCTGAATAACCATGGTTGTTTTTGTTGCCGTTATCTCTGATAGTCTGCCTGCTTTGTGTCCCTTCTTTGAGAGCCAAGGACCCAGCGGAGTTTTGAGCTAAGTCCATGTCCCAACTGTCAGGGAGAGGAGAGGAGACTATCTGTTCTGCCAGAGGCATGGCAGGCATGGCCCTGCATTTCAGCTGTCTTAAGATTCCCCCACACGTGGAAGGTGTTGCAGGTACTGGCTAATCCTCAAAGGTCAATGGCCCCTACAGGACTGAGATGACTCCTAATGAAGACTTTCCTGTGTATAGCCCTCAAAACTTTAGGCCCCCAGGTGGGGAGCTAGGCACACAGACTTTTGGGAGAGAGTGGGTAACTTGGAGCATGAGCTGGTGGTCCTTCATGGGGACAATAGAGCTGGGTCCCCCAGATACCCAGGAGCCATTTCCTTACAGGCTGGAAGCCATGTTTCTCAAGATGGTGTCAGCCTCCCTCACCCCATTTTCCCAAGAAACGGCGGCGGATGCCTCCCCATCCCTGGAGTCACATCTCAAGGAGAGCAGAGCTGCTATCTTTGTTTGGCATTTCTCAATGTCAGCAGCAGAGAAGCAAAATCAGCCCAAAGGGCTGTTTAATTGCAATAAAAAAAAAATCATGCTTTTTCAAGGGAAAAAAGGAGAGTTCCCCACCCCTTCGGTTTCCAGCGCAATACCGTATCTGCTGATTCGGCCTCATTCAAATCCAAACAAGCACATTCATCATCGCAAAAAGTGCCATTCAAGCGAGCGCTCTCCACAGGCCTGTGTTTCGCCTCAGATGTTCCCAAGCCCAATTAGGCCTCCCGCGAGCTCCTGAACCCCGGCAGAGCGGTGTGGAGGGAGATACTACAGCAGTTCCCTGGAAAAGGCTGGTTGGCTGCTCTGGTTCCCCCCAGGGCAGAGGGAAAGTCAGCAGGGGCCAAAAATCCTGGCCCAGAAGCCAGCTCGGACCCAGGACATGTCCTTTCCCTTCTCCAGGGCTTAGTTCCCTATCTGTAAGATAAGAAGTCAGGCTAGGTCAGGGGCAGTGAGTATGTGAACCTTGCACCCCTAGTTTGCCCTCTCTTGCCTGGGCCCATGTCTCTAATTGTTCAAGGGTTTATATACTGAGCCCAGATTTGATCTCAGAATCCTTCTCAACACAGCACTTGAGGCGACTGGCACTTGAGATGAAGTGTGTTGCCACCGCTGGGCTAGAAGAGCCTCCTGGGTGTCTTCCTGGTCACACACTTGAACCCTGAGAGCAGCAGTAACAGCCACCAGCCCCTTGCTATTGCTTCCTGTGGGCCAATCTATGTGAATGCTTACTTAACCCACCCAACGACTCATGAGTATTACTGATGGGCCCATTTTATGGAGGAGGCACAGGGTGTTAGGAACTTGCCCAAGGCTACACAGCTGGTAGGTAAAGGAGCCCAGATTCAGACTCAGGCAGTCCAGTGGAGACTCTGAGCTCTTAATCCTTCACGATGATGTAGGTCAGTCAACAAAGACCAGCCTCTGAATAGAGGGTCATCTTGATGTCCCCGGCATCCTGCACTCAATAAATGCTTCTTGAATAAGCAAATAAATGAATAAATGAACGAACAAGTGAAAACTAAAAACTGCGGGGAACAGCACAATAATACTGAGAATAGAGGCAGCTGTTTATTAAGTGCTTACTGTTTGCCAGATGTGCCCAATCCCCCAACTTGGGAGGAGCTCACTGTATATCTGTCGAAAAATGAGGATAGTGATACTTGGCTCCTGTAATAATACCCCCACACCCCTCAGAGGTAAGAGCCACAGGGCCTCATTTGATCTGGGGGAGAATGTTCCCCTTGTTTAGTGTCCTCTGTTAGCAGAGCAGAGCTGGGCTCTGTGCCCAGGTCTGACTCTCAATCCTGCCCCTTCTGGACTCTACCTAAGTGCTAGGGGAGGCCTGGGGAGAAGAGAGCTGGAGAACCCGGAGCCAGACCCGTCCGTATTAATTTTGCCTGTGGAACCCACTCAAGTCGCTGAGAAAAAGATATTAGGAGGTCAGCCTGGGGCAGCCTCTGGGTTGCTTTCATCCACATTCAGTGCTCACTTGACCCGGCCGCTCAGCGACCAGAGGGCGGGCCCAAGGGGGGCCCAAGGGAGGCACACGGGGTGTAGCAGTGCCCTCGGTGTCCTCACACCTCCCCTCCTGCCCCACTTGCAACAGCCAGCCGCCAGGGAAGGGAACAGCCTGACCGCGCTCAGGCAGAGGCTTTTCAATCCTTTTGACGATGACCCACAGAAAGAAATTTGTTTTATATAAACGCTCGGAAACAACAGTCCTGCAAAACAATATTTACCCTTTCTCATTGCCAAGCATTGTGATGATTTTCTATTCAATTCTCTTCTCGCCAAAGAAACTGCTAATGGTGACGCACTAAGTTGATTTCACGGCCCATTGGTGGGTTGTGTGATTTGAAAAACATCACTGTAAGGTCAGACATTAATAATAGCTAATATTAATTGGGCACTCACTACCACGTGTTGACTCCTACAACAGCCCTATTGGTAGGTCATTACTATCTCTGTTTTTCAGATGAGGGAACTGAGACCCAGAGAGCTCAAGTGACTTAGCATGACATCCCAGTCAACGGTCAACGACTGCCACAGAACAAGCAACCCCGCGGGCTCAGTGCTGCAAAACAATGAGCATTTCTTTTGCCCTCACCAGTCTGTGGGGGGCGCTGCGGTGGCCCCACGTGAATCATCCCCAGCTGGGACAGCAGGCCAGGGACGTCCTCTTCCAAGCAGTGGAGGGGCACGCAAGCCCCGTGGCAAAGCACACTGAAGCTCCTGCTTGCATCACATCTGCCAACTCCCACGTCATGGGGATGCACTGTTGTGCTTTCAATTAAGGCTTGGGGTCCTTCCGAAGAAAAGAGACAGACACATGCATAGCAGCATAGCAGCAGAACAGGTCCATTCAGACTGCTTTTGGGGTACAGAGGCAAATTACAACAAAGGAAAGAAGGGAGGGAGGGAGGGAGGGAGGGAGGAAGGAAAGGAGGGAGGAAGGAAGGAAGGGAGGGAAGGAGGGAGGAAGGAAGGGAGAGAGGGAGGAAGGGAGGGAAGGGAAGGAGGGAGGAATGGAGGAAGGAAGGAAGGAAGGGAGGGAGGAAGGGAAGGAGGAAGGAAGGAAAGGAAGAAGGGAGAGAGGAAGGAAGGAAGGGAGGGAAGGAGGGAGGGAGGAAGGAAGGAAGGACAGAAGCGAGGGAGGGAGGGAAGAAGAAAGGAAAGAAGGAAGGAAAGGAGGGAGAGAGGAAGGGTGGGAGAGAATCCACAGGGTGGACATGTGAACAAAGGGCCTCACATCTCTGAGCTGAAATTTCCTCACCTTTAAAATGATGACACGGATGAATATGTGTTAACATGCTGTTGAGTGACAAAATTAGGTTACAGCACAGCATGTAGAGTGGGGTCTCATTTTCACAGCTTTGTATTCATATTTAATTAATATATGCATATGTATTTAGGTGCAAATATGTCTGAAAAAGGTTCACCTAAATCGTCCCAGTGGGTTACCTCGCAGTGGTGAGATTTGGAGTGATTTTTTATTTTTTCTGCTCGCTTGACCTATGTGAATATTTTTGCCAGGAGTACGTGTGTATTACGTACATCATCAGAGAAAGCAACGAGGGCAATTATATTTTGCTAAACAAAACCTTAGTCACCGGTGCTTGTGTCCCATCCCCAGGGCCCTCTCATGGAAGCAGCCTACCTGCTAGGTGTGCTCTTTCAGAGCCCAGGCCTGCTCGTCTCCCAGAAAGGGGGCAGACCCGCGCATACTCCCTCCACACTCTGGCTTTGTGTCCTTGTTCTTCCTCCTCACTGCCCTGAACGCTCTGGACATCTTATCTGGCACATTCCATTTCCCTGTCCCATTCCCATGACCTTTAGCAACATGGGGTTAGTTTTCATTAACACTCTGTGAGGTTGGAAGTCATCCATTCGTTCATTCACTCATTCATTCATTCTTCTATATATGCACTCATCTATCCATCCATTCATCCAACATTCACTGGTGCCTGCTCTGTACCAAACCCTGTACTGGATTCCAGGAACCCAGAGGTGAGTCAGATGCCAGCCCTCAAGATCCCCAGTCCAGCATGTGACATGTACCAGCCAACAATAACATGTACAAAATGCTACAGGAGCATCTAACACTCAAGTTTACAAATAGAGAAATATTATCACCACCTTTCTGCAGAGAAGCATGACAGAGGCCCCGGTAGAGCAGGAAGGCCCTTAGAGGCATCTATTAAGGATGGGGAATACATGGCAGATGTAGTGTCTCTTCGCCCAGCCCTTGACTGAGGCAGACATTCCTGATCAAACAGGCATCTCTCCGCATGAACCTGGAGCACCTCTGAGTCAATGTCCACACTCCGTTCCAGGCAGCCATCCCAGGCACCTGGAGTCATCAAGTCCTATCCCTGGCTGGGGAATGGAGGCTCAGGCTCAGAGGCATTGAAGGTCATTTAACAAGTTAATCTCCTGACTCCCTGCTTTTAGACACAGAGGAAACAGACCACAGAAGGATTGTACTGGGGTTTACTGTGTGCCCTCCAACGTGCTTCCCTGTACTGATGGGTGAACTCTTAACCTCCTCTATTTCCTGGCAGGCAGGGAGGAGAGATGACCCTCCGCTGAAGAAATCCACGAGGCGTGGCAGGGTGGCTTTTTGGGGGGCTTGTAAATTGCCAGGAAAGGATAAATAAACCAAAAGACACCAGCCCCACACATGGTAACCGGCACAGCTTGGATGTATTTCATTTCTGACCACACCCGAACGGAGCAAGAATTACGGACAAAGTGCATAAACCTGAGCAGCCACGCTTGGTAATTTACACTCCTCACTGTCATTTTTAATGCGCCGTGTCTGCCTCTCTCCAACCAGAGAAACACTAAACCCAGCTGCTTGAAGAACCACTTCACGCTACAATATGCCAAGAGTCTTTCTCAAGACTTGGAGTGGTTCCCATGGGAGCTTCTGCACACACCAGGGCCGGGTTCCCCCCTCCCTGGGACCCTGCTGTGGGGACTGAACACGAGATGAATCTGGCAGAGGGGGCACTTGACAGTCGGTCTATAAGTTATACGTCAAGCACACATCCAGGCCCATATCCACACTCCTTCTCTCCAAAGCTCCATCACGTTTTAGGCATAAGAATGAGTTGGGAGCATAGGCTTTAGGGTCACATGGACTTGGTTGGACTGGAGTCCTAACCCCAATGCCTATGAATGATGGGAGTTCGGAGGAGGCAATTAATCTTTGTCAGCCTCAGTGTCCTTATTCGTAAATAGGCTAATGATATCGACCTCGTGGGGTTGTTGTGTCCATGCTGAGAACATGTGTTGGACACTTGGCAGAGTTCTTGGTACCCAGTTAGGACTTGAAACATGACAGTTATCGTCATGACTTTTGTCCAGACACAGGATGCTGTACCTGCCCCCTGGGGCCTGCTGTGACGCCTCCAGGCCAAGGCTCACAGAGTCTTTGGCTGGACACAGGATGTATACTGTATATTGGATGGATGGATGGACTGATGGATGGATAGGTAGATGAATGGATGGGTGAAGGGCTAGATAGAAGGATAGCTGAATAGGTTCTATTTGGGGCACAGAGAACATCAAAGCAGGGATTTGAGAAAGCCCAAGTTTGGCCTTCCTGACGTCAATCTCCAAGGTGACATTTCCCACTCCCCTCAGTACCCTATTACTCAGCCACCATTAGAGAATTTCCCTAAACTTTTCCCAAACCCCTCAGCAGGACTACATAGATCCAGACACACCTCTCACCTTGCTCTGCCTTATCCAGTCCAAAACCCTTACCTCAGCACTCAGGACCGCTGCAGCCAGGCCTGTGCACCCACCCCCTGAGCTGGGGATAGCAGGGGGCCCCATGAAGGGCAGGGATGGCTCTGGGAGGTGTCAGGGGCCCTGCTTTGCAGTCAGATTGAGGCACGTAGGCAAGGCTCCTGCTGTCAAGTGTGAGTGGGATGAGATTCTGGACCCCTTCAAATCTGCAGAGCTGTTCAGGGTCTCTGGTTCTCATCTCAGCTGGGCCCGTGGGCACCATTCCTTCCCAGCTTTAATCAAAGGCTGCAAGTTGCCCTGCTTGGCAGCCTACCATCTCAGCAAGATGCCCAAGGCGGCGCAGGGCGGGGCCTTCCTTGTAACTCCTGCGGTCACTTGACACACAGTAAATTGCTTTTCATGAACTCAGGCGGGAGGCAGTCCAGGGGGAGCCACTGTCTTGTGATGAGTGACATTCGGAAGGTGCGATCTTTATTCCGAGCAGGCAGGGTTGGGGCTGCCTGGCATGAGAACCCGCAGCAGCAGCAGCTGGCTGCTGTTCCACGGCACTGGCCCAGGGCCGAGTGCGTCAGCCAGGGGGCTCCACGACCGAGCCGTCAACAGAGACACAGGTGGAGGTGGGTGAGGCACCCTGAAGGACCCGTGCTAGCTGCCCGCTACTAGTTCCCAGCGTTGGTTCCCTCCCCTTTAAAATGAGTGCAATGGCCTCTCCCATTTCCCGGCATAATTCTGAGAATCAAACAAGCAGAAGTCATGACAATCGTAACAATGCTTGCACATGTACACCATTCTACAGTTAACAAAGGCCCTTTTCTTGCCAGGAATCCGATTCAGTTAATATTCTCCCCTCGCCTATGAACTGCTGTCTGTGATTCCACCATGAGACTCCAGGTGCTTTATCCTAAGCCTTTGTCGCTCCCACCCTGCCCCTTCCCAGAGGGCAGCACTTTGCATGCTCCAGATGGGATGCTCTGGGAGGAGAAGCAGCAGAAGCAGCGGCTGGTGGCTCCCCAGCGAGGGCCCTCCGTACACCCTGCCGTTCGCCTTCCATCTTTGCTGTGGGCAGGTTTAGTGAGGAGCGTCGGGGGAGCTGGGGGCCTCCCTCTGGGGGGAAAGGACCAGGATGGGAGGTGGGGGGAGTCTGGGATGCCACAAAGGAAGCTGGCTCTTCCACCCTGGGGAGGATGGAAGGCGAGGGAAATGTCACCTCCAAGTGCCAGCTGTTCCCGGATATGTGCAGGGTGTTTCACAAAGTGTCATGTGACGCTCCCAGCAACCACTCCTAGGTAGATATGGATTAATAGCCCCATTTTAAAGGGGCACAAACTAAGACCCAGAGAGGGCAGGGAGCATATCTAAGCCACAAGACCAGGAGGTGGCCAAGCCAATATTTAGACCTGCTCTGGGGCTGGGGTGGGTGGATGGGGAAACAGAGGACAGAGGATGGGTCTTGGAAATGCCAATAGACAGGTGAGTAGAGAATGGAAGGGCAGTGGACAATGAAGGGGAAGAATCTGGAAGGTGCTGGTTAGGCCACAAGTCAATAGCAAGAGATTGAGTTAGGCTTCATCCCTGCAGCATAGTGTTCTCCCAAACTTCCCCAGTCTGGGCTCCAAAGGGCTTCTAGTCAAGGGCGGGAGAGGCCTTTACCTGGGCCTGTCTCCAGGAAGCCTGGGGCGCCCACAGGGAGCGGTGAGTGGTGGAGGTGAGAATGGCAGAGGCAGTTGACTTCCTTCTACTCCAACCAAGGTAGCCCCCCCTCCCCAACCCCTGTCCCCAGTGGTGTGAGGGCACAGGCTGAGAGACTGGCCACCAGGAATGCTGTAGTGGGAAGTCCCACCTGAGTGGAAGTTGTAATAAAGGGACTCTGGTATTCTAGAACAGTCTCAGCTTTACTCTTGCTGAAACAGAGGAAGCCTACCTTGGGGGAAAGGGTCCCCTGGGAATCCTAGAGTGGCCCAGCACAGAACTGTCTCCATCCTGGCTGCCAGCAGTTTCTCCTCATCAAAGGCTGAGTCTCCTCCATATCTCACCAGGCCTAGGCTGCCCCCAGATCCACATGTACCTGGGTTCGGTCCTCCCCTGGCTCCTTTCACCCCAGGAGCCTTGCACATCAAACGCTTCCCTCTCTCTGTGCCTTGTTTTGTTTTTAAATATACTCATCTCCTTCCTCTTCTCCTGATCCATGTCTGCAGGGACAGCCTTTCCTTCCAGTTGCCCAAGCCAGAAATGTTGGGATCATTCTGGAAGACTCTGTCTCTCCCATCCACATCCAGGTGGGCAGATCTGTGGCACCTCCTTCAGATTCCGGTATTCCTCCACACTCCCACTGTGGCTGAGCCCCCACCACCCAGGCCTGGATACTTACTGCCCATTGGTCTCTGCTTCTCCCCTGTCCCCTACAGTCTCTTCTCAGATTAGCGTCAAGAACGAGCCTGATCAAATCCACATCAGATCACAGCCGCCCTAGGCTCAGATCCCGGCAGAGATCCCAGTTCATTCAAGCAAAAAACAAAATGGACAATGTCTTCTGGTTCCTTTTGCTTACATTTTTACGGCAAGACCCATGAATTGCTGGTCTCCTGCAGATACTGTCCTAGACCATTTCCAAATGTCATCTTACTCTTTTTCACAAGCCATGTGATAGGTATTGTAGCTATTTTTCAGATGAGGAAACAGAGGCCCTGAGGGATGAAGAAATCTGCCCCAGTTAAAAAAAATTTTTTTTAACGTTTATTTATTTTTTGTGAGAGACAGAGACAGAGGGTGAGTGGGGGAGGGGCAGAGAGAGGGGGAGACACAGAATCCAAAGCAGGCTCCAGGCTCCAAGCTGTCAGCACAGAGCCCCACGCGGGGCTCGAACTCACCAACCGTGAGATCATGACCTGAGCCAAAGTCGGACGCCCAACTGACTGAGCCACCCAGGCGCCCCTGCCCCAGTTTAAACATTATCTTAACAATTGTATTAATACTGGATATGGCATTTTTTTATTCCGTCCTTTTTGCCAAATCACATCATGATCGTGTCCCCAGGTCGTTAACGGCCATCGAATATTCTTCCCATGCTATTAGTTCCCTAACTATTCCTTCACGGTTTAGAATTTGGGGTATTTCTAACTTTTTTATTATTATAAATAAGTAAACATTAAGCTTTCCCCACACTTTGTTGTTATTTCCTTCATTCCATCTCCTGAGACAGAGGAAAATCCACGGCTAACGTTGTACAAACTTTTAAAAAGTCTCTGGCTGCCTGTTACCAAATGCCCTGTTGGCGTCTGTGACGGAAAGGTTCTGAGTGTGTGAGTTGGTGTGTGGGTGGTCATCTCAGATGTTTTACTGTGGTGTCTTTGTCCTATTCTTGGGCCAGAATGGCTCACATTTCTCTGGGCAAGGACCTTGTTCATTATCAAAGTCCATCCCTCAGCCTAGCTACAGCCAAGACCTCTGACCAGCTACATTAATCTTGCACGCAGGGCTCCTGAGGGCCTAAATATTTGATCAGAGAGTGTGCTGAGCTGTCAGTGAGCCATATTCGGAGCAAACGAGCCCCCCTCCCCTCCTGTGGTACCCAAAGTGGTGTGAGGCCTGGCCACCAGACGACAAATGTGGTCGTTGTCTGTGGAGAGCTACTCACTGTGGGGAAGGCAGGTTAAAACAATAATGATCCGAATTACAGCAGCCTCAGCATTTACTCTTTGATTCCGCACATCTGACCGCCTGCAACAGTATCCCGCCGTCTGGGTGGGAAGGAAAGACAGGGTCCACTACACCCAGCCAAAGCCCTGGAGCACACAGGCCCCGTGTGTGGTCGTCTGAGTATATGGCTCGTCCTTGGAAAATGGGAATGTTCATTAGGTGCGGTCACTCACCACTTATTAAGCACCTATTGAGTACCAGCCTCCATGCTGTGCACTTTGCAGTGACTCTTTACTCTTAGAAGAGTGCCTAGCACATAGTGTTTTAAAAGGGTTTGCTATCAGAGTGCCTGGGTGGCTTAGTCGGTTAAGCATCTGACTCTTGATGTCAGCTCAGGTCTTGATCTCACAGTCATGCTGGGCGTGAAGACTACTTAAAAATAAATGAATAAAAGGGTTAGCTATGATAATAATAATAAGTAAATGCTACTAATTATTTGTTATTGTTAGTTATTATCTCAATTCTGTGAGGGAAGCACAATCATTACTCCCATTTTGCAGATGAGGAAACAGAAGCTCAGAGACTTGGCTAAGGAGCCAGGAGGCCGGCCACAGGCCTTGACCATTCATTCTAGATCAAGACCTGGACATGAACGCCATGGCCATGGCCCAGGCTCAGGCTCATGGAGTCAGGGTCTGCCTGGGACTCCATACTTGTGTATCCAGGCTCCTCCTGGCCTGGCTCCAGCCTCACAGTCCCAGCACCAGCTCCTGGCCCAGCCTTGGCTACAGGGGGAGAGGGACAGACAAATTCCTGGGGCCAGTGGACCTGCCTCACATGATAGTCATGGCGCTGAGAGGAAGAGACCCTGTTTTCCCAGAGGAGGACTGCCACCTCAAGCTGGCATCTAACGTCTCACCCATTATGGAGCGCCAAAGCCCGGGTGACAAGAGCCTGGAAGGAGAACAGGAGTGAGTTGTGGGGGAGACTGGGGGGTGATATAGCACAGAGGCTGGTGGTGGAGCAGGCCCAAGTCAGCAGGCCCTCAGGGACACATTTAGCCGTGTGACACTAATATAGAGCTGGCACCCTGAGATGAGGCCATCTGAAACAGCCTGGTCCCGGGCCCCAGTGAAGACTGAAGACCTGCCCTACCCACGGGCCAAGGGGAGAGGCCAGGACTTACCTGTCTGTCTAAGGGTCACCACCTCATCACCCTGGGCGGCCTTCTGGCAGATGTGTCCCACTCTGCACTCTCTCCCGCATGCCATCTCATGTCCCAAGAATCCTAACTGGCCCCACTTCTAGGAGCGTATTCTGTAAAAATAATCAAGGAAGTGTATGGATTTAGTCACAATGGTGTTCATCATGGTGGTGATAACAGTAACGTCATATCCACACGACCGTCTCACACACCATCACCGACTCTCCCCTTCCTTCGTTCCTCGTCAGATCAGACATGCTAAGAGGAGCCCAATGTCACTCCTCTCCTCTACCTTAAACCCTCTAATGATTTCCTTCACACTTAGAATAGAAATCAAACTCCTTACCTGGCCCTGCTTAATCCGCCCTGGCCCAGCTCTCTGATGTCTTTGTGTTTCTGCATTAGCATTCGCTGTTTCCTTTGTCTGAAACCCCCTCCCCGCACACTTCAGTAATTTCTCAGTCTCCCCTCCCCCGGCAGCCCTGGTGGCTGAGGTGGCCCCCCCTGCCCCGTCCCCTTCACTCCACCCCAGCACCCTGTTTTAATTTCTCAATGAATCCTTTTTTAGCCGTTTACTTGTTTGAGGTCTACTCTGATTTTCAGAGCCCAGGGGAACAGGGCCTTAGCTTGTTCACCGCTGACCACCGAGTGTGCGTGCTCACGCCGGGCATTGCCAAAGGAGAGGAGAGAGGGAGGGAGAGCGGGGGGATGCCAGACCAAGCAGGTTCTCTGCGAGCTGGGGCTGGGGTGCCGCTGGGAATGCCTAGCCAGCCAGAGACCGGGTGAAGGGGACGGAAGGACACTGCATGTACCCACCGTGCCCCAGCCCGTGGAGTCTCCATCTCAACGGAGGAATGGGACACGTGTGGCTTTGCCCATTTTACAGATGAGCCTGGGGAGGGACGCACGGGCCCTGGAATCCTAGCACCGGGTTCCCCCTCTCCCGGCATTCTGCACCCCCCCCCCCCCCCCCCCCCCCCCCCCCCCCCCCCGCCAGGGCCAGGTGCATTGCGGGGTCGGAGGGAGCGGGCCTGCCCTGCTTGTCATTCCAGCCCAGGCTTCCTTCACTCGGGCGCTTCCCACTGCGCCAGGAGTGGGTTTGTGATAACGTCCGAATAAATTATTTAAGCGACTTTCCGCGAGGCGGGGATGAAACTCTAGGCTGATAACCGAGTGGGGGTGGGGAGGCAGGAGGGGAGATTCAGGGCTCCCGCGCTGGCCGTGATGGTTCGCTCTCCGCCCCCTGCAGGTGGTTCGGTGGCCCCCAGCATCAGCATGTTAATTAAACCCCCGCAGGAGGGGTGGGGAGGGCCGCTTGGCCATGGTCCCCCACTCTTGGGCTCAAAGAACCGTGTGCGAACAGGGAGAACAGGCGGGGTCACGGGCTCGGAGGACCAGAGGGAGTCCCCCAGAAGCCCCCCAAACGGAAAAGTTTCCTGATCCAGACAGGGCTGGCCCAGAGCCAGAGGACTCAGGATGGAGAGCCCCTGGGGGAGAGGAGTGCAGGGAGGGATGGAGAGTGGAGGACTTCCTACAGAGATGTGGTTGTCGCTATAGGAAACACCTCTGAATTAGGGGCAGAAATAGGGCTGGGCCTGGCAGAAACCTGGGGTTGTCACCACTGGGACCCAGGTGTGCCTATGGGATGCCAGCAGCCCTTAGGCTGCCATCACCTGGCATGGGGGCCTAACCAGGGCAGGGGCCTGCAGGCAGGTAACTTGCTCCCTCTCCATGGAGGATAACGGCACAGTCCCTTCAGGTCACCCAGTATGGGGAGGTGATGTAAAGCACGGCCTGGTGACCCTGGTGACCGCTGAGTGGAGCCAGGGCCAAGCCCACAGGCCCAGGTGTGTGCGTAGTACCTTCCTGGTTTTTTCTAAGAATCCACTTAGTCTGGGCCTTGTGGCTTAGGCTGAAGCACAGGTTGGTCCACACCTGTCACTGCCCAGTCCTACAGTCCCCAGCTCCGGTTGGTGGCCGGCCCGGGGCTCTGGCCGTGTGGGTCCTCAGGATTTGAAGGGCCTGGAACCATGTGCCCATTCCTGCCTGAGGTCCTGTTATTTCAGGGCTCATATATCCCCCAGTGAGGGCTTCTGTTTTTTTCCCTCTGTGGAAATTCCTTCATTCCCTCTCCCCAAGCTTCCCTCAGAGGCCCCCTCACAAACAATTTCCCTAGGAGCTTTTGAAATCCAAACCAGGAAGGGTTGTGTCTAGCAGGCAACTTCTGCTTTGGGCCCTGCCACAAACCTCCCCTGAGCCAGAACGGGGTGGAAGGAAATACCAAGGGAAAGACATAAACCAGTCTCCTGAATGATATTCCTGCCCTCTGTAATCACCCAGAGCAGCAGCATCCTTTAGGGCTGCCAAAATTTCATTCTTCCTCTGCACTAAGGTGGGTGACAGGGTGGCCTGGTGGCTGCAAGGAGAGGGGCACGGCCCAATCGGCCCCGGACAGGAGTACTGGTGGGAGGAGCGGGATTCATGGCTAGGGAATGGGCCCCTGAGCCCTGGGTTTCTTTCTGAGTCTCAGGGGAAGAAGGTGTCTAGCTGGTGGGTTCTGTTCCAGGCGTCCTTGAAAAGTTTGTGTTTGGGAGATTGTTTGAGGCAAAGGACTCGAGCCAAATGGGTTTAAAAATCTAGCTGCCATGAGCTAGCTGTGTGACCTGGGCCAGTGTTCTGACCTCCCTGAGCCTCCACCATCTCCTGCATAACTTTAATGTAAAGCACTATCACCCTCCTCCTCCTGTGGCCCTAGATCTGTCCAGTCGGGCCGGCGGGAGTCCCCCCAGCGGTCGGCACAGAGCAGGTGTTCTTGAGCCCCAGAGGACTGTGAGGTAGGGAGCCGGTATGGTGGTCTGGAGAGCGAGGAGGCCAGGAGTGAGGCCCAGCCACGGTCTGTGCCGCTGTGTGATCTTAGGAAGCTGTGGCCCCCTTCCTGGGCCTCGGTTTTCCTTCTGTCAGCGGGGATCATAGTCCTTGCCCTGCGCGCTTACGGCGCACAGACATCACAATAACAACTCATCCTCACACGGCGCTTCCTGGAGGTCTGCTGCCCTGAGAGCCATCCAGGTATAACCCATTGAGGCCCCACAACAGCCCTGTGAGGTAGGTACTATTACCCCACTTTACAGATGAGAGCACAGAGACACAGAGGGTTACCTAATTGGCCCACAGGCACAGCCAATAGTGTCTAACAGTGGCTAAGGCTGGCTTCGGAGTCAACCCTTAACCATCACAGTGCGGGCTGGCGGCCGGGGAGGAATGGAAAGGATTTGCTTTCCGAGGTCTGGGGTTGCCGAAGCTGGCCCTGGGCACCCTCTAAGACCCAGACACCGGCAGCACTTGCTAAGGCCCCACATCCTGGCGGCGAGCTCCGCTCTGCCCCCTCAAAGTGGACCTGGAGGAGGATGAACCCAGGGACGGAGGCGGCTGGCATGGTGGCTGGGACTGAGGGGGGAAGAGGGATGGGAGGATGGGAGGCTGGGGGGGGGAGAGGACAGACGGTCAGCAGGCAGCCGCAGCCTCCTCTTCACGCCCAGTCAAGATGCAGATCTGTGTCACCACCTCCTGCCAGAACCCAGCAAGTGCTCCGTGGTGAAGAGGACCCGCTGCCCTGGGAGGGATCTGCAGCTGGTGCCGTGGGGGAGGCCGAGCGTCAGGGCCCGCCTGGCTCCCGTGGGCAGAGTGACAAGAAGAAAGCACCACTCCCAGCAAACCTGTGCCTCATTTAACCCTCACAAGAACCTGCAGCATGCAGTTGTTACCAGCCCATTTAGCAGAACAGAGACTGAGGGCTAGAGAGTGCGGAAAGAAAAGATACAACGGAAAGCAAACGAGGCAGCCGCGTGCTCGGGCTTTGAAGGCCCCGCAGGTGGTGCAAAGTTGTAAAAAGGCTAAAGGCTCGGCCTTTAGGCGCCAGCATTTAGGGAGCACCTGTTTTGTGCCTGGCAACGTGCTGGGGCCCTTGGCTCCATTTTACAGGTAAGCAGACTGAGGTTCAGAGAGAGGAAGTAGCTGGCCCCAGGTCACACCGCTGGCTGGGTCAGCGCGAACCTGAAGCAATTCTCTGCCCTCCTGGAAGTTTTAGTCATTTGGGGGAACATTCATACCAGCCCGAGGCAACGGAGCTGTGACTGAGATGTAAACCGATTCCTTTGGGAGACAGACACGGAGGAGGGAGTGCCAGTGAAGAGAATTTCATGAAGAAGGAGAAGGTGTCTGACTGGGACATCTGGACTGCTGTGCACCAGTTTGTTTGTTTTAAAGAATTTGTAATTTGTTATTGTATTTTTTTAAGTAAACTCTACCCCCAGCATGGGACTTGAACTCATGACCCCGAGATCAAGAGTCACATGCTCTATTGACTGAGCCAGCCAGGCCAGGTGCACACGCCTCCCCCTGCTCTTTTAAAAGAATTTATAATTAGGGGCGCCTGGGTGGCGCAGTCGGTTAAGCGTCCAACTTCAGCCAGGTCACGATCTCGCGGTCCGTGAGTTCGAGCCCTGCGTCAGGCTCTGGGCTGATGGCTCAGAGCCTGGAGCCTGTTTCCGATTCTGTGTCTCCCTCTCTCTCTGCCCCTCCCCCGTTCATGCTCTGTCTCTCTCTGTCCCAAAAATAAATAAACGTTGAAAAAAAAATAAAAGAATTTATAATTAAAAAAAATTTTTTTTTAATGTTCACTTATTTTTGAGAGAGAGAGAGATAAAGAGACAGAGTGCGAGTGGGGGAGGGGCAGAGAGACAGGGAGACACAGAATCCGAGGCAGGCTCCAGGCTCTGGGCTGTCAGCACAGAGCCTGATGTGAGGCTTGAACCCACAAACCACAAGATCATGACCTTAGCCAAAGCCGGATGCTTAACTGAAAGAGCCACTTGGCACCCCAAGAATTTGTAATTTTTTATTGTATTTTTATTTATTCTCTTTTACATTGTGCACCAGTTTAAAAGGCAAGATGAAGGGAGGGCATTTCAGCCATGGCAGCAAAGCACAGAGGCAAAGTCGGTCAAGGCAGTGCTCTGAGAATTGTGAGGTGTCCCGGGGGGCTGGAGCACTGGCCTTGAGAGTAGGGAGACTAGAGATTAGGGAGGAAGGTGGCCCCCTGCTGGGGTCCCATGGGGAGTGGAGAGCCTCTCTGAGGTTTAGAGCACAGGAAGGCCAAGGAGGATGGCTGAGAGGAAGATGAACAGGGCACAGGCTGGAGAAGTGAGAGGGCGGAGCTGGGTATGGAGGCAGGAACCCATGGGGCTCCTGGGGTCAGCTGGGCCAGTTGTCTTGGGCTTGGGCTCTGGCATTAAGCACATCTGGGTTTGAATCCTGGCTCTGCCCTTACTTGCTGGGTGGCCTCGGGAAGTTGCTTGCCTTCTCTGAGCGTTGGTTTCCCTCTATGTGAAGAACAGCCTCCTGGGGTCATTGTAGATGCCAGGTATGAACCCAGGGCTTTTCATTTAACCCTCCCACCCTAGGAGGGAGGAGCTACCGCTACCCCCGTTTCACAGAAGGGCAAACAGGTACCTGGTCATGGCCAGCATGTAAAGGCCCAGACATTTTGACCCACTAGAAAGTAACTTAGAGGGGCTGTGTAGGCTCCAGGGGTGGCTGACGCCCTGTTTAGACCAGCATCACCCATCAACTTCTCTAATCTTGCTTCTGCCTCCTCCCTTCCTCGAGTGTCGATCCCTAATAACTATCCTCTGCATCAAAGTCCACTCCTGGACTTGGGGTCCGCTCCTGGACAAGCCCTCGTGCCACAGGGCTCATTTATATTCCAGTCTGTATGACAACCCTAAATCCTGGGTGGTGCCCCCAGACTGCTTTTGTGAGCAGCATGGCCTCAGAGGCCAGTCCTTAAGACAGTGGTCTCTTCAAGGTGGAGCAAAGACCAATCTAAAGAAATGAGGGACCAGTTAGGCCAGGAAAGGGCTTTGGAGGCCAGCCACTTTGGGACCCGTAGTGGGATGAATAGTAGCTCCCCAAAATATATGTGTATGCCCTAATCTCCAGAGCCTACAAATTTTGCCTCATTTGGGAAGAGGGTCTTGGCAGATATATAAGTTAAAGATTTTGAAACGAGGAGATCCTCCTGAATTATTCAAGTGGGCTCTAAATCCAATGGCAAATGTCCTTGTAACAATGAGATGGAAGGAGAGAGACACGTATAGAGAAGAAGGGCACGTGGAGATTGGACCGATGTTGTCACGAGCCAAGGACGCTGGTAGCCCCCACAAGAGGCAAAAGAGGACCCCTCTCAGAGCCCCTGAAGGGAGTGCAGCCCTGCCCCACCCCTGGGATTTCGGGCTTCTGGCCTCCAACACTGAGAGGGAATATATTTCTGTTGTGTTAAGCCACTCGGTTTGTTACAGCTGCCACAGGAAAGGCATACAGGCCCCACATCCAGGTCCCGTCCCGCTCCCTTGGGAAGCTTTCCTGGCAATCCCTGGAGGCCCCTGGGGTCATGCACTATGCCGGCCTGGGGTGGGGTCAGAAGAGAGAGGCAGGCTTTTCAGAGGAGGTCTTCTTTACTTTGGGTTTTGACTTTGAGTAGGAAGTACTCATCAGGTAGGGAAGGGAAAAGAATGGCCAGGGAGAGGAATGTCATTTCCCTGGAAGAATTGATCATCATGGTGCTTTCTAGAAAATTCAACTTGGAGATATGGTGGGAGTGGGATGTACTGGAAGGAGAGAGGAGAGAGACGCAACAGGAGGCAAGGGCCTGATCTCAGAGGTCCCCTGATGCTCACGCGATGCTTGCTTTTTTAAAGTACATTTGAAAAAAAAATTGTAATGTTTATTTTTGAGAGAGAGAGAGAGCACGTGTGGGCGGGAGGGGCAGAGAGAGAGGGAGACACGGAATCTGAAGCAGGCTCCATGCTTTGAGCTCCACGCTTTGAACTCACAAACCGTGAGATCATGACCTGAGCCTAAGTCAGATGCTTAACCGACCGAGCCACCCAGGCGCCCCACTAAAAGTATATTGTAGAACAGTTTTAAATTTCCAGAAAAATTGTGAAGGTGGTACAGAGAATTTCTATACACCCAGTTTCTCCTATTTTAAAAAAAAACTATTTTTTAATATTTATTTATCACATTACAGAACACAAGCAATAGTGAGTCAGGGAGGGGCAGAGAGAGGGAGACAGAGGATCTGAAGCGGGCCCTGTGCTGACAGCAGACAGCCTGATGTGGAGTTCAAATTCACGAACCGTGAGATCATGACCTGAGCAGAAGTCTCTACTGACTGAGCCATCCAGGTGCCCCCACCCAGTTCCTCCTGTTTTTAACATCTTACATCAGTATGGTACATTTGTTATAACTAACAAACCAATATCAGTACATTATTATTAAGCCCATACCTTATTCAGATTTCTTTAGTTTTCACCTAATGTCCTTTTCTTGTCTCAGGATCCAATCCAGGATACCCTGGTTGTCAAGTTAGCTTAGGCAACCCTTTGGCTGTGACACTTTCTTACTCCTTCCTTGCTTTTGATGACCTTGACAGTTTGGTCAGTTATTTTGCAGAACGTGCCTCCATTGGGATTTGTCTGATGCTTTACTCATGATTAGTCTGGGGCTATGGGTTTTGGGGAGAAAGAAGACAGACATAAAGGGCTATTTTCATGACAGTGTAACAAGAGTACTTACTGTCAGCACGACTTCTCGAATGTTGATGTTAACCTTTATCACTTGGCCAAGGTCAGGTTTGTCAGGTTTCCCTACTGTAACTGTAAAGTTACTCTTCCCCTGCTTCCCATACTGTACTCTTTGGAAGGCGGTTTCTGGTGGGTTTCTAGCCCACAAGTGTGGGCTGGGGACGTACGCTCCACCTCCTTGAGGAGTGAGGGGTTTTAAGCAGGAAATTCACAAGGTTAGGTTTTCCTCTTAAAACCCAGTTTTGACAAAGATGTGGGGGAAATAGACACCCTCATCTTCTGTTGGTGGACGCGTAGGTTGGAAGGTGTTTGGCAGGGCAATGTGACCCATCCATGCAAATTTTAAATGCACATTATCTTTGACCCAGCAGGTCAACCCTTCAGAGATGCCCACGCAGCGTCGCAGTGATATTTGGACAAGAATGCCTGTGGCAGCAAGGTAGCCATCAAAAATGTGAAATAAGGGAACATCCACTAACGAGGAGATGGATGAGAAAACTGATAGATTCATATCACAAAATACTAAGCAACCAGCTAAAAGAAAGAGTTAAATCTATGCATGTGACAGATGAAGTCCTCCAAGATGTGTTAGAAATGAAAAAGTACTCGCAGGCTCTTATTTATGATAGGATTCCGTTTGCGTGAAGAAAAAAGATGTACTTTTATATATGCACGTATGAATAGAAACTGTGTGTCAGGATCCACAAGGAACCCTCAACCATGGCGGCTTTGAGGAAGGGGATGCTGTGCGGGCCAGGGGAGGGGAGGGTGATTTTTACTTTTCACTTTATAACTCTCTGTTTGACACTTTGCACAATAAGCAAGTCCTGCTTTCATGAGAAAATGTTTTCAATATTAAAAATATTTCCTTAAAGGTTTGCATTTTGAGAAGCCACTGTGGCTTCTAGTGAACGATGAATTGGGGGAACCAGGGTGGGGTGAAGAAACCTGTCTACAGCTACCAGGATGTCAGATAACAAGTGGGGAAGACAAGAGAAGAGGGTGGGTTTGGGAGTGACAGGGTACAATTGAGAGGACTTGGTGACTGTGATGGGGGGGGGGTGGTGGTGGGAGAGGGGAGAGGGTGTTTCTAGCAGGGGCCCAAGCTGGCCACATCTGGGAGCCATCACCTCCCCTTCCTAGAGAGAGGGCAAGGTTGTTTAGAACAGGACAGGGTAGCTGTGGGAGAGGGTGCCTGGCAGGGAGGAAGTCTGGCAGCAAATACCCCAACCTTACCTCCCACTGCAGATGGTACCTCCCATTGGCCAAACTCACCTGGAAGCCAGAGGGCAAGTGCAAAACAGGGTAGAGAGGGATGGGGGGGACCCAGTGAGGAGAAGGAGAGGTCTAGGTTCTGACTTGGGTGCCTGATGGATGGATGTTTCCCCTCGGAGACGAGGAACCCAGAAGGAGGAACAGGGTTTCAGGAGGATGAAAAATTCCATTTGTGATCCATTTCAGGTAGTATAAGCTACCTACTTAACAAACAGCCCCCACATGAGAGATTGGGTTGGAGGTTAGATCCCAAATGGTCTGGCTTCTTGTGGAGGTCCCCTGGCACCCTTTGAGATCACTCGTCTTCCACCACCACCTGCCTGGAGCCCTGCTCAAGCACACAGGGATGGAATCTAGAGGACTTCTATGGGGGGGGTGGGGCTCACCCCAGGGGTATTGGGCCCCCACTAGTCCTGCAGGGTTATGGAGGAATCGGTGGGTGTGGCCAGGCCATAGGAAGGGCAGCCTAGGGATCCAGGGCCTCAGGGCTCAGTTAAGCCAGGGGTGGGGTGGTAGGGACTTACTCAAAGCTTGCTTGGACCAGCCTTGGGTCTGGGAAGTTTTAGGCCACCTCATCATCCCCAGATAGGGGGGAGATCTTTAAAGAAAGTTTGGTTTTCTGTGGAGGGGTTGGCTATGGAAAGGTAGGAAGGGGTACTATCCCCCAAGCCTGCAGGGGACTGGAGTGACCAGCAAGTCCTCAGAGGAACTAAGAGCCCAGAACAATGCAATCAGGGTTTTGCCAGGAAAACAGGAGTCCATTGGCACTCTCAGCACATTCCACAGGATTCTGTAATCAGATTAGCTGCCAGGAGGGTCCAGGAGGGCTGGTCAGGCAGGTGGGGAGAGGAAGTGGGCTAGAAGAAGGCCTCCCCTCTGAACTCTCCTGCTCTTGCCTCCCCACCCTCTTCTACATCTTTACATCTCATCACCTAATTGCTCTCCTCCACATTCATATGGGGAAACAGACCCAGCAGGGAGAAAAGAACTTGTCCAGGGTCACTCAGTGTCAGGGATAAGTCATGCCCCAATCCTGCCCTCCCTCTGTGGGATGACGTTCTCTGGCCCCTTAGGTGGTAGTCTCAGCTTCACCCCATGCAGGACTGGTACATAATTTGCAGGGCTCGGTGCAAAATGAAAATGTGGGGCCCCTTGTTCAAATGTGTATTTCAAGCTGGCTGCAGAGCACTAACGCCTCTGACTTTGGGACCCTGATTGAGGGCACAGGTTGCAGGAAGCAAGTCCCTCACCCCATGCCCAGCTCAACTGCTTTGTGCTGTTTACTCCTCTCCTCCTGGTGCATCCCTCCCCCATCATCCCATAGGTCCCAGCCGCTGGGTGTCCCTCAGGAGTACTGGGGCAGGAGGCATCATCTCTAGCAGTGTGTGAGCTTCCTAAGGGCTCTACTCCAGGGTCCCCAGTGCCCAGCACAGGCCCGTGGGAATTTGTAAGTGATGGAGCACATTTCTTCATGTTAGGACATTTGGGGGTATAGGTTGGAAGCCCTCTCCCACTCTGGCTCCCCTGGGGCACAGTAGGAAGAGCTCTCAGGCACAGTGCTTCCTTCCAGGCTCACCCAGGACCCAAGACCAGGCAGGCTTCCCTCCTTCTCTAGGGGGGAGGTGTTAGAAGATGGAAGAATGGGGGTGGGATGGGGACGGGGGGGGGATGGGAAGAGAGGGAATGGCAGACTAAGGAAGATTAAGGTGATAAGGGGATTTCACAGACAGCAACTGTAAAATTCAGTGACAGGGGTGAGGATTAACAGATTAATATCCAGAGCCAGGCTCTGAGCCCAAATCTTTGCTGAGTGTGGCTGAAATTCAAGGAGTTCACGGAGTACATCTCCCTCCAGGCAGTCAATCTGGGACAGAATCATCCATATTGTGGCCATTGTTCAGATGAAAAACTGAGGCTCAGAGAGGTCAAAACTCTGAAAAGCGGCTGAGATGCAGTTTAAACCCAATCTGGCCAAACTGCCTCCCTGGAGTACTGGGACACCGACCCCCACCTCCACCCCCCTGCCAACCCCCCAAATTTGAATCAGGCCCTGTTCCCACCCTCAGGGCACTCACGGTCTAGTAGCTAAGACACGAAGGGAAGTCAGAGGAAGGAAAGTTTATTGTGGGCTAGGGTAGTCAGGGGAGGCTTCCTGGAGGTGATGGCAGAGAGATGCATGAATTGTCTTTGAAAGCTTTACACTACTGTCTTCAGGAGAGGGTAAGGGTAGCTGTCATCTGTGAGCCGAGCATCCTGAACGAAAGGGTTGAGGAGGACCAGACATGGTGGGTTGGAGTCTCTACACAGGGCCTGGTAGAAATGAGATTCTGGCAGGAGTCCGCAAGTGGGCAGCAACCAGGCTGAAGAGTTTTGCCTTGGTCGTCTTGGCCAGGGACTCTCTAGACAGGGGCGGGCTGGAGACCCTGGGGGGAGGCTATGATCCGGCAGGAAGCTCCACTCAGGGCTGCAAGGATCAGGGACCAGCTCAGCTGCCAAAAGGCTTTGGGGTCAGACTTAAGTCATCTGGAAGTGGCCAAAGGAGATAATCAAGGACCTGCTTCTGCAGAGTTCTCTCTGCTAATTAGTTCCTGGCACGAGTCTGCAGAAATCTCAGTTCTAGCATGCAACCCTTCAACTGCTTCAGGTAGCAGCAGACCCGGAAGCCCTTCGATCTATGCTCTCTAGCTTGGGTGCCTCGCACTAGCCAGGTTTCAGAATAGAATTGCAGAGAGGAAGATGGTGACCAGCAAGCCCCAGGAATGCCCGTTTGGCAGATGGGAACACTGTGGCTGGCAGGAGGCAAGAACTTCCCCCAGGATATACAACTAATGAAGGGAGTGGCAGGCCGAGAACACTGATCCAGGATGGGTCTTTTAATTCTTGTTGGGGAGAGGGACAGTCATCAGGGAGCAGGCATTATTGTTCATCCTGACTACTTAGGGTGACATCCAAGCTCAGAGGGGCTAAGGCCCCTGCCCAAGGGCACACAGCTAGAAAATGGGCAGGTGATTTCTTTGCTGAGCCTCAGTTTCCTCATCTGTACAAGAGAGAGGGGAACAGACTGGGAGAGGGTCCCAAGGAGAAAAGGAGGGGCTTAGGAAACTTTCCGCACATGTCTAGGAGAACAGCCTTCTGGAAACCAGAATTCCAGTGGTACCAGGCCTTGGCACCTGGCCAGAATCTCCCTGTCAGAGGCAGGGAACAGCCTCTTTCCTCCTACGCAGACTCATGTTCCTTAAAAGTCACCCCCAGCACTCAGCAGCTGCCCTTGGGCTGAAGTAAGACCATCTTGTGTTATCACGAGGCTGGCAGCCTCCCTAGGAAATGCCTGTGACTGCCAGTCACCCCCACTCCCTGCTGCTAATCGCTTCCTGGGCCCAGAAAACAATGGGATGAGTCCCAGTCCTCAAGGAGCTCATTGTGTGTGTGTGTGTGTGTGTGTGTGTGTGTGGTGAAGGGGGCATGTGTCCTCATGTAGACGGGGGTGGGGTGAGGGGTGGGGTCAGGGAGTGGAGGGGAGAGGAAGAAGGGAGAAAGAAACCCATGGTCACGACAAAGGTGGGTTAGCACCAGGAAACATGGGCATGGGAAGCCCAGAGGAGGGAAACTTCCCAGCCTGGAGATCAGGGAAGACTTCCTGGAGGAGGGGACCCTGGAGGAGAAGAAAAACAGGGGAAGGACATCATGAGCAAGGGGAAAAACAGGAACAAAGTTGGGAGGATGAGGACCGGCCTGCTATGTTTGGTGGAAGCTGCAGGCCGAAGGGGGTGGGGAGGAGGCGGAGGGGGGAATGAAAGAGACTGGGGTCAGAAATTTGGAGTTCACTCAGCAAGTGATGGGAAGCCACTGAAGGTTGGTGTGTTTTGAAAAGGTTTTGTTATAGATAATTTCAAATATATATACCAATACAGAGAATAGAATAATTAGCCCCATGTACCCATCTTTCAACTCCCAACAGTTATTTGCTGATGGCCAAGTTTGTTTGACTTTTACCTCCACTGCCACCCTCCTCGGCAAATTGGATTGTTGAAAAGCAAACCCTGGATGGCATATCATTTAATACATTAAAATGTTAGTGTAAAGCTTCAAAAGTAAGGATTCTTCAAAAAAAAAAAAACATAATCACAATTGTTATGGGCTGATTGATGTCCCCCCAAATTCATCTGTTGGAGCTTTAATTTCCAGTACCTCAGAAGGTGACTGTATTTGGCAATAGGGTCTTGAAAGGGGTAATTAAGTTAAACTGAGGCCATTACAGTAGCTCTAGTCTGCTATGACTGCTGTCTTTATAAAAGGAGATTAGAACACAGACATACACAAAAGGAGGAAGATAGGAAACACAGGGAGAAAACGGCCACCTACAAGCCAAGGAGGGAGTCCTCAGAAGAAACCAATCCTGCTGGTACCTTGATCCTGGACTTCTAACCTCCAGGGCCGTGAGAAAATAAATTTTTGTTGTTTAAACTACCCACTCAATGTCGTCTTTTGTTATGGCAGCCTGAGCAAACTATGGAAGGCTTCTCTTTATTTATTTAGTTGTTATGTTATTGTATTATTCTAACACCTAAAATATTGCTCAGAATTCCTTAATATTGTCAAATATCCAATCTCAGTTGCCTCATGATTTTAACAGTTGGTTTGAATGTAGATCCAAATAAGATTCACACATTGCATTAGATTACTGGATCTCATAAATCTCTTAATCTGAGGGTTTCTCCTACTGCTTCCCCCTGCCATCTGGATTTTTCTTGTTTGTGTTCCAGTTACGTTATTTAACATGCTCTTCTGTCTCCTGTATTTCCTGTAAATTGATGATTAGAAGTAGAGGCTTGATCATCTTCATACTGATTTCCTAGAAAGAATAATTCATAGGTAGTATTGTGAACTTCCATCAGGAAGAATAAAATGCCTGGTTGTCATTTTGTGATATTAGCAGTCATTGATTAACAGAGACCTAATCCGTCATTTCATTAGGGCTTGGAAAATAAAGATACTCTGATTCTATTATTCCTTTATCATTTTTTTAAGCTAAAATGTTTCTGTAATGAGAAACTTCCTTCATTAACTATTAGGTTACCTTGAGGTACAGTCACTGAAGGCGTTATAGTCTAAGCAGGTGTGAGATAAGATCAAATTTGCCTTTCTTGAAAGAAAATCTTAAAATACCAAATAGCACAGAATAAACTAGGGACATTGTTAAAGAGCTAGTCTCCAAAACTACCATCCTCTAAATGTTTTATTATTTATTTGCTTATTTCTTTACTCAAAACATTTTTATTTTATTAAAACATTTTTTTAATGTTTATTTATTTTTGAGAGAGAGACAGACAGCGCAAGCAGGGGAGGGCAGAGAGAAAGGGAGACACAGAATCCAAAGCAGGCTCTGAGCCGTCTGCACAGTCTGACATGGGGCTCGAACTCACGAACTGTGAGATCATGACCTGAGCCAAAGTTGGACACTTAACCGACTGAGCCACCCAGGTGCCCCTATTTTATTTTTTAAGTAAATGCTACGCCCAATGTAGGGCTCAGACTCATGACGTTGAAATCAAGAGTTGCACTCTCTACTGACTGAGCCAGCCAGGTTCCCCTAAAAGTTTTAAAGGTGGGTTTTTCTAAGCCTCTAAGAAATAGATACCACCAATGCCAAGTGAACTGTTCTGGAGCATAGAGGGAGGAGAACTTCCAATTATTTTCATGAAGGTAATTTAACATTGATAACACGACACAGCAAAGTACAAAATAGAAAACGATAAATCAGTCTCATGTAAATACTGAGCGTACAACTATCCTAAGTAAAATGAGTATTAAGAATTGTGATGGTTAAGGGGCGCCTGGGTGGCGCAGTCGGTTAAGCGTCCAACTTCAGCCAGGTCACGATCTCGCGGTCCAGGAGTTCGAGCCCCGCGTCGGGCTCTGGGCTGATGGCTCAGAGCCTGGAGCCTGTTTCCGATTCTGTGTCTCCCTCTCTCTCTGCCCCTCCCCCGTTCATGCTCTGTCTCTCTCTGTCCCAAAAATAAAAATAAACGTTGAAAAAAAAAAAAGAATTGTGATGGTTAAAAGCAATCTATACATTTAATGCAATCGCTATCAAAATATCACCAGCATTTTTCACAGAGCTAGAACAAATGATCCTAAAATTTGTATGGAACCACAAAAGACCCTGAATAGCCAAAGCAATCCTGAAAAAGAAGAAAAACAAATCCAGAAGCATAAAAACTCCAGACTTCAAGCTATATTATAAAGGTATAGTCACCAAGACAGTAGGGTACCGGCACAAACACAGACACATAGATCAATGGAACAGAATAGAAAACCCAGAAATGGATCCACAGCTATATGGTCAACTCATCTTCAATAAAGCAGGAAAGAATATTCAATGGAAAAAAGACAGTCTTTTCAACAAATGATGTTGGGGAAATTGAACAGTAACATCCAGAAGAATGAAACTGGACCACTTTCTTACACCATACACCAAAATAAATTCAAAACAAATGAAAGACCTAAATGCGAGATGGGAAACATCAACATCCTAAAAGAGAAAACAGGCAGCAACTTCTTTGACCTCGGCCACAGTAACTTTTAAGACACATCACTGAAGGCAAGGGAAATAGCAAACATGAACCACTGGGACTTCATCAAGATAAAAAGCTTCTGTACAGTGAAGGAAACAATCAACCTCACTAAAAGGCAATTGATGGAATGAGAGAAGATATTTGCAAATGACATATCTGATAAAGGATTAGTATCCAAAATCTATAAAGAACTTATCAAACCCAAACCCAAAAAACAACCCAGTGAAGAAATGGTTAGAAGACATGAATAGACACATTTCCAAAGAAGATATCCAGATGGCCAACAGATATATGAAAAGATGCTCAACATCACTCATCATCAGGGAAATATAAATCAAAACCACAGTGAGGTACCATCTCACACCTGTCAGAATGGCTAACAACACAGTAAACAACAGGTGTTGGTGAGGATGCTGAGAAAGGGGAACCCTCTTGCACTGTTGGTGGGAGTGCAAACTGGTACAGCCACTCTGGAGAACGGTATGAAGGGTCCTCAAAAAGCTAAAAATAGAACTACCTTATAATCCAGCAATTGCACTATTAGGTATCTACCCAAAGGATACAAAAATACAGATTCAAAGGGGTACATGCACCCCGATGTTTATAACAGCACTATCAACAATAGCCAAACTATGGAAAGAGCCTAACTGTCCATTAACTGATGAATGGACAAAGAAGATATATCTATAATGGAATATTACTCAGCCATCAAAAAGAATGAAACCTTGCGATTTGTAATGATGTGGATGGAGCTAGAATGTATAATGCTAAGTGAAATAAGTCAGTCAGAGAAAGACAAATACCATATGATTTCACTCATATGTGGAATTTAGGAAACAAAACAGAGGACCATATGAGAAGAGAGAGAGGGAAGCAAACCATAAAAGACTCTTTTTTTAAGTTTATTTCTGAAAGAGAGAGAGAGTGGGGGAGGGGAAGTGAAGAGGGAGAGAGAGAATCCCAAGTAGGCTCTGCATTGTCAGCACAGAGCCTGACCTGGGGCTCCATCCCACAGGTTGTGAGATCATGACCTGAGCCCAAATCAAGAATAGGACACTTGGGGTGGGTGGCTCAGTTGGTTAAGTGTCTGACTCTTGATTTCAGCTCAGGTCATGATCTCATGGTTTGTGAGTTCAGGCCCTGTATCAGAGCTCTACGCTGATAGTGCAGAGCCTGTTTGGGATTCTCTCTCTCTCCCTCTCTCTCTGCCCCTCCCCCATTTACTCTCTCTCTCTCTCTCTCCAAATAAACTTAAAAAAAAAGTTAAAAAAGAAAAAGAGTCAGACACTTAATTGACTGAGCCACCCAGGTACCCCAAACCATAAGAGACTCTTAGCAATAGAGAACAAACTGAGGGTTGGTGGAGGGAGGTGGGCGGGGTATGGACTAAATGGGTAATTGGTATTAAGGAGGGCACTTGTTGGGATGAGCACTGGTTGTTGTATGTAAGTGATGAATACTACTCCTGAAAGCAATATTACACTATATGTTAACTAACTAGAATTTAAATAAAAAATTGGGGAACAAAAGATATGTGATTGTTATTTTTATGTGTCAACTTAAAACTGGGTCACAGATATTTTGGTCAAACATTATTCTGGGTGTGTCTATGAGGGTGTTTCTGGATGAGATTAACATTTGAATCAGTAGCCTGAGTAAAGCAAGTTACCCCCCTCCAATGTGAGTGGGCCTCACCCAATCTGTTCACGGCCTGAGTAGAACAGAGGCTGAGGAAGGGAGAATTCTTCCTCTCTGTCTTCCAGATGAGACACTGATCTCCTGCCTTCAGACTGAGACTAGAACTGAAAGTTAAATCATCAGCTGTCCTATTCACAGGCCTTCAGACTGGAGCTACACTATCTGCTCTCCCAGTTCTGGACTTTCTGTCTCCATAACTGCATAAGTTAATTCTTTATAATAAATCCCTATATATCTATCTCCATCTACACACACATACAAACACACACACATCCTATTGGTTCCATTACTCTGGAGAACCCTTATAGGGGAATATAGTTTAGAATCCAGAGCATATTAAGAAAATAGCACATGTCTGTAACTAATCTGTGAGTGGTTCAATTTTAGAAAACCTACTAATGTAGATTAATATCAAGAATATAATATTATAAACTGTCATCATTAGTAGATCAAAAGAGGAAGTAAAGTATGTTATTTTCTGTATAGATGCTGTAAAATAATTTGACAAAATTCAACATTAATTCCTGATTTTTAAAAACCTCTCAATAAAATAGAAATAGAAGGATATTTCCTTAATAGGATAAAATATATTTGGCAAAAGCCATAGGTTTGTATAATGGTGAACAACTTGAAGCATTCCCAATAAATTCACAAGCAAGACAAGGATGTTCCCTCTCACCAAGCTTGTTTACCATTACTCTGGAGATATGAGCCACTATAATTTCACAGGAAATGGGGGCATAATATCAGAAAGAAAGAGACAAAAGTATTGTTTTTGTGCAGGCTATGATTATACACTTGAAAACCCCAAGAAAATGAAATAATTGTTTCAAATAAGATAACTCAGTAAGATTACTGGGTATAAAATTAAAATATAAAAATTAATAACTTTCTTATACATGAACAGTGAATTATAAAAAATAATTAAAGGAAAAAATCCCATCTCAAAAATAGCAAAGAAGACAAGATATAAAAGATAAAATATTGGGGAACCTGAGTGACTCAGTTGGTTAAGCATCCAACTCTTGATTTGGGTTCAGGTCATGATTCACCATTCATGGGATCACACCTCACATTGAGCTCTGCACTGACAGTGCAGAACCTGTTTGGAATTCTCTCTCTCTCTCTCTCTGCCCCTCTGCTACTCACTCGCTTTCTTTCTCTCTCTCTCTCTCTCTCTCTCTCTCAAAATAAATAAATAAATATTAAAAAGATCAAATATCTACCCACACATTTAATAAGAAAAATGCCAGATCTCTACAAAAAAAATTTTAATGCTACTGGATGCCTAAAACAAAACAGGAATAAATGGAAAGAAATACTCAGTTCTTATATGGGAAGACAGTGAAAAGAAGTCAAATATATATTTGAAATGATTCCAATAAAATTAGAAATAGAGTTCTTAGTAGTATATATTAATTAGTGTAGAGCAATTGCTTTAACAAACAAACCCAAGTATATAATAGCTAGAAAATGATAGGTGTTTATTTCTAGTTTATATGAAGCTCAAAATAGATATTCCTGGTCAGTGGATATCTGTGTGTGTGTGCACGTGTGTGTGTGTGTGTGTGTGTGTGTGTGAGTCTTTCTCTCAATCAGATATCTTTAATTTTTGGCCCTGCTATTTTCAACATATAGTTTTCAAAGTAACTATGCTCATCTGCCTGACACTGGCAGAGAAACATGAATGATTAAATATGGGAAATTTTTATGGGCCGGTCTTAGAAGTGATACACATCACTTCCACTCACATGCCATTGGCTAGAGCTCTGTCATATGACCACCTTTTTTACAAGAAAGGCTAGCGTATATAGTCTATATGAGTGCCCAGGAAATAGAAGAATTGAGTTCAAAGCACTCTTTGTCATGGGAAAATGGACAGATTCTAAAGGTCACATGAAAAACATGTAAGAATAGCTGGAGAACATTCTAAACAAGTTTATGCAAAACTTGACAACTTGGATGAAACGGACAAGGAAGGTCTCTAAAAATGCAATTCTAGGAAAACTGACAAAAGAAGAGATAGAAAACCTAAATAGGCCCCTATCTATTAAAGAAATAGAATTTGTAGTAAAAATCCTTCCCACAAAGAAAACTCAGAGTGCATATGGGCTTCACCCGTGAATTTTATGAAACTTTGAAAGAATAAATAACACCAACTCTATACAAACACCTTCAGAAAATAGAGCTTTAAAATCAGCCGTGAATGTTGAATTTTATCATCTGTGGAGAAAATAATATGGGCATTTCCCAACTTATTTTATGGGACCAGCATATTCCTGATACAGAAGCTTGATAAAGATATTAGGAGAAAAGAAACTGCAGACAATGAATATAGATGTGAAGATCCTTAATAAAATATTAATGAGTAGACTCGAGCAATGTATTAAAAGAATAGTACATCATTACCAAGTGAGATTTGTTCCAGAAAGGCAAGGTTAGTTTCACACTCAGAAATCAATTAATGTGATTCACATTATGTGAATCATTTCAAATATATATTTGTGAATCATTTCAAATATATATTTGATAAAGGAGAAAAACTCACACGACCATTCCAGCAGATGCAGAAAAATCATTTGACAAAATTCAAAACCTACTCGTGATAAAAAAAAACTATCAGCAAAGGGGAAATATGAAGTTTTTCCCAAGTACAGGAATGAGGCAAGGATGTCTACTCTCACCACTTTTATTTGACGTAGAAGTGGAAGTCTTAGGTAGTGCAATAAAACAAGAAAAAGCAATAAAAGTCATAAGGATTGGAAAGGAATAAGTTAAACTATTGGAATCCACAAATGATACATTGTTTACATAGAAAACCCTTTGGGACCTGTAAAGAATTACGAGAACCAACAAGTAAATTTGACAAGGTTATAGGTATGAGGGAAGCTGATAAAAATCAACTTAATATCTGTATGTTAGCAAAAAAAACAATTGTAAAATGAAATTGTAAAAATACCACTTATGTTGTCATCAGAAAACATCAAATACTAGGAATATGTCTAATAAAATACGTGTAAGCCTATATCTAAAAGCTACAAAATATGGCTAAAAGAAATGAAATAATAATGAAATAAATGGAGACAAGCACCATGGATTAGAAGACCTGATATAATTAAGATTATCCACACATTGACAGATAGATTCAGCACAATCCCTATCATAACCACAGTAGGCTTTTTTGAAAGGTTGACAAACCGATTCTAAAGTTCATATGAGAATTTAAGAGCCTAGAATAACTGAAACAATATTAAAATGAAGAAGTCTGAATAACTAATACTGGCTGCCTTAAAGACTTACTTTAGAACTATAGTAATTAGGACAATGCAGTATCAATGTAAGCATAGACAAATATATCAAAGGAGCAGAATAGAAAATCCAAAAAGACTCTTCTAGGGGCGCCTGAGTGGCTCAGTCGGTTAAGCATCCGACTTCGGCTCAGGTCATGATCTCACGGCTCACGGGTTCAGCCTCTGTGCTGACAGCTCAGAGCCTGGAGCCCGCTTCAGATTCTGTGTCTCCTCTCTGCCCCTCCCCTGCTCAGGCTCTCTCTCTCCTTCAAAATAAATAAACATGAAAAAATATTTTTTTAAAGAAAATCCAAATAGACTTTCCACATATGCTTATATAAGTTCCAATCAAGGCACAAAACAATTCATTGGAGCAGGAACGTGTTTTTTAACAAGCGGTATTGGAACAAACAACTGGAGAGCCACATGAGAAAATACTAAACTCACACCACACACAAACATTAGTTTCATATGGATTATATACCTAAATGGAAACATCAAAATCCGAAAGCTTCTAGAAGAAAACATAGCAGAATATTTTTGGGTACTTTAGAGGTAAACAAAGATTTCTTGAATAGGATGTAAAATCACCATAAACTGAAAAACTGATGTTAGACTTGGAAATTAAAAGCTTCTGCCATCAAAAGACATCACTGAGAAAATGAATAGGCAAACCACAGATTGGTAAAAAAAAAATTTGCAAAACATATATATATGAAAAAGGATTGGTATCTGGGAAATATGAAGAACTCTCACAACTCAATAATAAAAAAGACAACCCGATTTTTTAAATAAGCAAAAATTTTGAACAGATACTTCACAAAGGAAGATATGCAAATGGCCAATAAGCAAATGAAGAAGGGCTTGACACCATTAGTCATCATGGAAATGCAAATTAAACCACAATAAGATACAACTACACACACACCAGAATAATTAACATTTTTTAATTTTTAAAAATGTTTTCTTTATATATTTGAGAGAGAGAGCAATCAGAGGAGGGGCAGAGAGAGAGGGAGAGAGAGAGAATCTCAAGCAGGCTCCACACTACCAGTGGGGAGCCCAATGTGGGGCTCTAACTCACAAACCATGAGATCATGACCCGAGCTGAAATCAAGAATCGGACGCTCAACCGACTGAGCCACTCAGGCGCCCCCATATTTTTAAAAAGTGGCAACACCAACTATTAGCAAGGATGGACTTGAAATCACAATCCCAAGATCAAGAGTCTCATGCTCTACCGACTGAGCCAGGCAGGCCCCCTTGAAATTCTTTTATATTGTTGGTCAGAAAGCAAAATGGCACAGCAACTTTTGAAAAAAAGTCTGAAAGCTTATCATAAAACTAAATATATATCTACTCTCCAACTCAGCAATTCCATTGACGACAGATGAAAAAATATATTCATAAAAAACATTTCATAAGAATGTTCATAACAGCTCTAGTCACAGTAGTCCCAAACTAGAAATAGCCCCGGTGTCTATTGATAGGAGATTGGCTCAACAAACTGGAATATTCATATAATAGAACAGCACAGCAATAAAAAGGATCAAACTATTGATAGTCACAACAACTTGGATACATTTCAAGAACATTATGTTGAACGAAAGAAGGCTTACATAAATATGTGGATGCCACATAATTCCACTTATGTGACATTTTAGAACAAGCAAAACAGCTCCACAGCAAAAAAATGCGAAGTTGTGGCCTCTTGCACTGTGGGTGTGGAGACGAGGACGCAGCATGAGGGAACCTTCTGGGATGATGGAAATGTTCTGTCTTATTCTGAGTGGTAGTCACACATATATACAATTTCCAAAATATATTGAACTGAACACTTGAAATCTGTGTATTTTATTATATTTATATTATGCCACAAAAAACCCCTAAAAAGAATAGCTGGGAAGATGATAAAAAAGAATCCAGAATTAGACACAAACACATATGAAACTTTAATTTGAGAAAGATGTCATTGCAAATGAGTGGGTAAAAATGGATTATTTAATAAATGATATTGAAATAACTGGAAAAAAGCAGCTTGGAACCACATGTCACTATTTATGCCAACATTAATTTTGGATGGGTCAAAGATTTAAAGGTAAATAAACAAAACTGTGAGAGTGCTGAAGCAAACATGGGTAATTCTTTCGTGATTCTGAGTTTGGGAGTTTCTCTAAATGATTCAAACCCAGAATCCTTGGGAGAAAATATGAGCGTGACCTCTAAAACTGAATATGTCTGATTGGAAAAAATTTTCCACAAATAAAATTAAAATAACCAAGCATTTATGTATACATGAGACCACGGGTCCATTTTTAATCAATAATCCAAAAGGAAAATGGGCACAGGACATGGGCTGATGGCTCAAGAATAAACATACAAGTGTCTTCTAACCATATGAAAAGATGTCCACGCTCAATTACAGCACAAGAGATGCCAATAAAAACCACATCAAGCTACCATTTGCCCCTGTTAGATGACAGAGACCAAAATTTTTCGCGAAGTCCCATGTCGGTAAGAGTGTAGGGCAGCAAGCTTTCTCATGCATTGTTGACCATAGTATAAATGGTTACAGTTCTTGGGAGGACAATCTGGAGATATCTATCAAATATAAAACTGCACATACCCTATGACCCAGCCATTCAACTTCCAGGAATTAATCCAACAGATACACTTCCACATGTCCAGAAAGACAAATGACAGAGATACAAGTGCAGCCTTGTTCGCAGTGGCAAATAATGGCCATCAAGAGGAGGCTGGTTAAATAAACGACCATGTCTGGATATAATGGAATTTCATGAAACTGCCTGAAGTGTACCAAAGTGGATTAATGTGGTGCCTCAGAACGTGGACTCTGCAGTCAGAATGCCCAGGTCCTAATCCCAGCTCTGCTGCTTATTGGCTGTGTGACCTCGGGCCAGTTACCTAACCAGTTACCTAGCCTGTCTGTGCCTCAGTTTTCATATCTCTAAAGTGGGATTAGTAGCAGTAATAATAATGCCACCTACCTCAAAAGGTTATGCTGAGGGTACATGAGTGAAACAAAACAAAACAAAACAGAACAACAACAACAACAAAAACGGGTCTTAAGGCGGGGCGCCTGGGTGGCGCAGTCGGTTAAGCGTCCGACTTCAGCCAGGTCACGATCTCGCGGTCCGTGAGTTCGAGCCCCGAGTCAGGCTCTGGGCTGATGGCTCGGAGCCTGGAGCCTGTTTCTGATTCTGTGTCTCCCCCTCTCTCTGCCCCTCCCCCGTTCATGCTCTGTCTCTCTCTGTCCCAAAAATAATAAATAAAAAAAAACGTTGGAAAAAAAAAAAAAACAAAAACGGGTCTTAAGGCATTTAGACCAGTGCCTGGCACATGGTAAGTATGTGTAGGCTGTAGTTATTACAAATATGAATCGATCTCCAAAACAGGTTAAGTACAAAAAAACAAGATGCTACCCTTTGGCTCCAATGCATAATACAGAGCAAGCCTGGAGGCCAGGAGACCAGTGAGGAGGTGATTGTATTTTGGAAGAAAAGAAATTCTTAGAGCCCGGGGAGGGAGCAACAGCAACGGAGTCAGAGAGAAAAGCTTGTGCTTCAGTCTTTCATGATACAACCTGGCTTAGCGCACACTGTTGGCTGGGAACTAGGCACGCAGCCACTCCGCCTGACAACCCCAGCGGATGACAGTTATCGTCATCCTAATTTGCCAAATGAGGTTAAAGTAACTTGCCAGAGGTGTGAGGGGTGGGGCCTTTGAACCAGGCCTGTCTGACTCCAAGACCTATACTCTTTCAGCACAAAAGAGTCCTTTTCCCTAATAAATTAAATCCAGGGGAATCTAGGAAGGCTTCACAGAGGAGGTTACATTTGAACCGGGGCCTTGAAGAGTTTATCCGGGGCTCTGTCCTGCACAGTTCCAAGCACTGCCATTCACGAGGTAGTCCCTGTGACTGGCTCCCCCTGCAGTTGCGCCGTGCACGGGCAGCAGCTCTGAGTTCTTCACACAGAAATGGAGAAGGTCCTCCAATTAGATTTTGCTGTATGACAAATCCCCTCCCAAATTCAGCAGTTGGTTTCAAATGATAAGCATTTACAATTTACACGTCAGCTGGCGGCTGCTTCTAATCCCAGACGGGCTTATTCCTCCACCTGAGACACCTGCTGAGCCAGTTGTAGAGGACCAAACCATTCCGGTTTGCTGATGTACCTGGAACTGTCCCAGGTACATCGCTGCAAGACCTGCCTGCCGTGAAACACCTCAAACTGAGACCTTCGGTCGTCCTGGATGACCAGAGCTGTCGGGTCCAGGCTGGCCGGGGCCAAGATGGCTGGCGCCTCTTTTCTTTTTTTTTTTTTTTTTTTTAATTTTTTTTTCAACGTTTATTTATTTTTTGGGACAGAGAGAGACAGAGCATGAACGGGGGAGGGGCAGAGAGAGAGGGAGACACAGAATCGGAAACAGGCTCCAGGCTCTGAGCCATCAGCCCAGAGCCCGACGCGGGGCTCGAACTCACGGACCGCGAGATCGTGACCTGGCTGAAGTCGGACGCTTAGCCGACTGCGCCACCCAGGCGCCCCGTGGCGCCTCTTTTCATGGTGTCTTTCAGTCCCCCGCAGGCTAGCCGGGGTTGTTCTCACGGCGGCAGTGACAGGGGTCCCGAATGAGCAGAAGCATGCAAGGCCCCTTAAGGCCCCTTAAAGCTCAGAACTGGCCCATCATCACTTCTACCACCTTCTATTCATCAAAGCAAGTCACAAGGCCAGGCCAGATTAATGGGGTAGAAAAACCACCTCCCCCACTTGATGGGAGGAATTGTACAGTCATACTGCAAAGGACAGGGATGGGGGGCAAGGATGAAGAACGGGGGCCAATTTTGTAATCGGTCTGCCACAGAAGGAGAATCCCGACTCAGGTCAGCCCGGACGACCGGTAAATGCTTATTGTTTTAAAGCAACTACTGAATTTGGGAGCTGGCTTTTACACAGCGAAATCTAACTGATACACCTTCTCTATCTCATGGGGTATATTTGGGGAGTGGCAGGAAGTCGAGTGTGACTGCAGTATGGTAGGCTGTCAGAAGATGGGGAGAGAGATGAGAACGGCTGAGTCTGCATGCTTTCCCATCTCCTGGGCTGGCAGGATGAGGACAACAGGAGACAGACCATTATTCCTTTATACAGGTGAGAAAGGTTGGGACCCCGAGAGGGTAGACATCCACCCAAGGCCACACAGCCAGTTTGCCCAGGCAGAGATTGGAACCGGGGCTTTCCTTGCTGGGCCCAGGAAAGCCATGGGAGGAAGAGGGGCCTTGAAGATACTTTTGCAATCTCTTTACTTAAGACCAAAAGGCCATCGCTTATCCATAAAAGAAAGGGGAGGGGTGGCCTGCTGGATATGGGGGGGGGGGGTGTTGAAATCACCGGAACTCCCGTTGGCACCTACACTCCTGCAGAACTGCACTTATTTATTCTTTCAGTTTGAATGATTGTTTTCTTCCAAAATTCCCTGGGGCTCCCTCTATATCATTAGCAGCAAATGGATTTGCAGGTGTTTAATTAGGCTAGAAAATTATAGACAGCCAGAAACTCGACCAGGACTCCCCTGCCTCCTGGGGTGGGGGGGTGGGCAGGCCAGGAAATCAGGCCAGTGCCAGGGAAAGGGCCTCCCTGCTGATGTCCTGGCCAACCAGGCCCCTGTATATCCACTCAACTACCAACTGACCTTCGTGGCTTTGGACTAGTTGCTTCCATTTCTGGGCCTCGAGCTCCTGGTCTGTACGCAGCAGGGTGGACAAGGTGAGAAGGGGTGCGGTGGCATTTACGACAGCAAGGAGACCGTGTAAACAAACTGGCAGGGGAGGACTGACCATGGCTATGCCGAGGACATTAGGTTATCCTAAATGATTGTGAAGAGCAGGCTCAGGCCTGTGGAGCAGGGAGGAGAGGGGAGGGGCTGGATCCTCTCTTAGAAAGGGCAGATGATCTTCTGGTTTGACCAGCAAGCCTACTGTGTGCCCGATAACCCCTAGTCTGCACTGACTCACTTCAGCTTCTCTGCACTCCTGGGGGGAACGTCTGCTACCCCGGTGGACAGAGGGGAGGGACTGTCCTATACTGCACAGCAGGTGTGAAGCGTGGCCAGTCTGACCCGGGCCTCCTGGCTCTCTCCACCAATCTGCTAAATGTTCGCAGCAGAATTCTCACCCGCAACTGCACAAATCTCCATCTGCCCCTGCAGATTCACTCTCTGCTCCACCTACTGCATCACTGAGGGTCCCTTGCCCTCTGGCTTTTGGTTGGTTCCACGGGTGGGAAACAGCAGCAGCAGCTGGGAGGGTGGGAGGTGAGAGAGGCTGGGGATTTGTTGCCTGGTTCCCTTCCTGTTGGACCTGCTTGCTTTCTTCGGCAAAGCTGGCTAATCAAACTGGTTCCCTGCAAAGCCATTGTCCATCCATTGGTCTCTCCACATCACCAGAGCCCAGAATCTAGCATTTTCCTTTAATCAGTTCTCTTTTCTGTAAAAATTTGCTTTAAAAGAATTGAATCTGGGTCTTTACAAGAAGATTTTTATTTTAGAACAGGTTTTGGTTTTGGGAAATATTGTGAAAGTAGTTCAGAGATCGACTCACTTCTTAAACGTTAAAGGGAAACTTTTCGTTATTCCTGCAAATGGAAAACCAGCAGGAGTTGCTTCCCGTAGACTTTAATCTTAAAAATGAATAGTGAAAACAATACAGTGTTATTAAATTTTAAAAATTGAAATAAAAACTTAACAGCCCAATAGAAGTACCAATAAATCTGATTGATTTATTAAAATGCATTCTGTGCCGAATTGGCCGGGCTCTCTGTGAGTGTGTAGACAGAAGAGGAGGCAGGATGTGAAGCCCTTCACGGGACAAGGCCATGGCCAGGCATCAGGTGGTTTTCCACCGTGACCTGCATCAATGGCTTTGCCAAGAGTCCTCGGAGGAGGGGGTCAGCCGTAGCACAGCCAGCATTTATGGAGCACCGGCCTCCAGTGGGGCGTCGCTCTTAGGACTCGCATCGATTGGCTCATCAGAACCTCGAGACAATCTAACAAGGTACTGGGTATTATTATTACCTCACTATTCAGATGGAGAGATTGCGGCAAGTTAAAGAGCTGGTTCAAGGCCACAGGCAGAAGCCACATTGAGGCAGTCAGGCTCCCAACCTTGCCCTTGCAAATGCTGTGCTCTGTTCCTGACAGCAGAGAAGGCAGGGGCAATTTTAAAGGGGGAAGGTCTCCTCGGTTTTATTTCCACCCCACCAACTTTGTACTCTGAAATTCCTCGATTACATAGAAAAGGTGAAAGCCTAGAAAATGAACACCCTACATCCTTCTCCAAGATTCAACAGTTGTTAACATTCTCTCTCTATGGATTTTTCCATTGTGAATGGAAATCAACAAAACCTTTCACCATATGTCCTTGGCAATAATACCAGGCTTGATGTGCTTGTTTTTTTTCCTAAATACATTAAAAAATAAATACATTGCTGTGAAAATAAGGAGACAGCTGCCCATGCGTCTCCTTTAAAGTCACCCCGTGCACTCCTCCAGGTATGACTGTCACATAGTGGGAAAATCAGGCCTTACAATAGGAGGGATCTCCATGGATCTCCATGGTTATTTTCAACAAGGATGCCACCCGAACCCACCACGGCTGGTGGTGACAGGGCTGGGGTCTGGGAGGGGAAGGCAGGAACATCCTGTCTGAACTGAGTTGGAAATTGTGGGCAGTGTAGACACGGCTTTGCATTGGCTGTTCCCTGGGCCCGGACACTCTTCCTGTGTGCGTGCCAATGCCCTCCCTCCCTTTAACTGGGTGTCTGCTCAGAGGTCTCTGTCAGAGAGGCCAGCTCCTGTGCCCCCACTCTGTTTCACCTGACGCACTTTTCAAAGCATTTCAAACCATGACACTGTTTTCTATACCAGTCTGTCAACTCCATAAGGGCCGGGACATGTGCCTCTTTACTCAGCGCTACACCCCCATGCCTGGCACAGAGCTGCCACTAGCACGTGTTAAATATTGACTGTTGGGGCGCTTGGGTGGCTCAGTCGGTTAAGCGTCCGACTTTGGCTTAGGTCACGATCTCGCAGTCGGTGGGTTCGAGCCCCGCGTCGGGCTCTGTGCTGACCGCTCAGAGCCTGGAGCCTGCTTCGGATTCTGTGTCTCCCTCTCGCTCTGCTCCTACCCCAACTCATGCTCTGTTTCTCTCTGTCCCAAAAATAAACAAACATTAAAAAATATATATGTTAAATAAATGACTGTTGGGTGGACAGATGAATGAATGAACCAGTGGCTTGGAGTTCAGATTCAGACTCCAGGCCTGGTGCCAATGACCAGGGGTAATTCAGCCATTGTCTGCAGAACCTCTGTGATGGAGAGCTCCTGAGAGGTGACCACATGTGAAGGTTTCTTTCTAGATTGTTTCCATAGGTATGACTTTTTTAATATCCCTTCAAAAACTGAGACTTATGTTTATTTCAAATAATAATGAAATTCCCTGAGGAAATGGGAGGGAGTTTTTGCCTAGCACAGGATGCCTGCCAGGGACTGAGGGAGGGCAAGGACCCTCTGCTTTCTCCTGACCCCCATTATGCATATTTCTGAGCAATTGTCCCGTTTCCCAGCAGGCTCTGGTCCCGTGGGCTCTTCACTTGCCCCACAGTTTCTCTCCCTCCCCACACTTCCCTACGGGTGAGGCGATGGGAACGTCCTCCTCTTGGCTTGGAGGCCTTGTTGACAAAATCCTGAGCTGGCTGAAGCCGTGGAAAGTGCTCCAGCTGACATGCAGCAGTCTTGGGTTCTCTGCTATTCTGAGTCACTGCGTAACCTTGGGCCTTGCCCTCCCTACCTGTAAAATGGGGGCAGTGAGCTTGGTTCGAGCCCAGGAATAAAAAAATATTCTAGGTCAGGTTTCCAAGCCCCAGGGGCTTTCTGCAAATAGCAGCGGAACTACCCCATCCCCAAAGACCTCAGGCACAACCCAGCAGCAAAGAAACACCACGGCCCGGTTTGCCTAAGCACAGACAGAATTATGGCAAAGGCACCAGGCAAGGGGCCCCCACGGCGGCCTGATTCTGAGCTGTCAGTGTGATGCGCAGAACAAATTAAGTTCATAAGTTAAGAGTGAGTTGTGGCGACTTTGCCACAAACCACTCTCCTTTGCCACCTTCGGCGGGCACTAGCAGGGTTGCCCCTCCACCATGTCCGCTTGACTTCCCCACAGGCCATGCAGAGCCTGGGCACCAGGCTTTCGCTCAGGCTGTGTTCCGGCCTGACATGCTTTCCCTGGGTGGCTCAGCCCCAGTTCCTAATCCACGAGAATGAGGTCTGGTGGGAGTCAAGGCATTCTTGGGGGTGAGGTACCTGAGCCAGTAGTTTGGGTTCAAGGCCCCGACTTGGGGTCAGAGCTGCCTCCTGGGATCCAATAGGTCAGGAGAATTAATCCCCAGACTCCACCAAGAATGTCTTCTATTGGGACTCTCATACCTGCCTGGTAACCACCCATCCTTCAAGGTCAGTATCAGGACACTTCTTCCAGGAAGCCCTGCTGGAATGGCCTGGATTCAGCTTCCTGATTCCGAGGCACAGGGGCTTCTCCTGAGGTAGAAAGGTCCTGAGCTTGGCCCCGCAAGATCTTCAATGGCCACCCTGTGTGAAATTCCAGCATCCTCCCTGCCTGAACACATCTAGTCCCCATCCTCCCCATTCCCTACTTTTGTTTTGGAGAGCAGTCCTTATTGCCATATGATGTACTTAATTTTTTTTTAACATTTATTCATTTTTGAGAGACAGAGAGAGAGACAGAGTGTGAGTGGGGGAGGGGAAAAGAGGGAGACATAGAATCTGAAGCAGGCTCCAGGCTCTGAGCTATCAGCACAGAGCCCCCTACACGGGGCTTGAACTCACAGACCATGAGATCATGACCTGAGCTGAAGTCAGACGCTTAACTGACTGAGCCACCCAGATGCCCCCTATCTGATGCACTTTAAATTTGCTTATTTGTTAATTTTCTGGCTCTCTCACTAATGCAAGCTATTTCAGGGGAGGGTCCTTGTCTTTTTTGTTTGCTTTCATATCTCCGTGCCTAAGCAGCACCTCTGAGCAGTAGCCTCAGAGATTAGTTAAACAAAGAATGGATCACAGCAAATGCAAAGGCCTGGAGGTGTGTAAGGGTGGGGAAGTAAGAAGGTGCCACTGAATGTAAGATTCCAGGAGTGAGATCCTCAAGAGGCCAGGTGAGGAAAGGAAGACCTAACCTGAGAAGGGTCGTGAATGCCAGACCAACAGTTAGAGGGTAGTGGGAGCCATGGCAGGGTGTTAGATGGGGGAACAACAGGTCCCATCCAGGTTTAGAAAGACCCTTCTGGCTGAGTGAGAGGAAGGACTAGGGGAGAGAAGAGTGGAAGTAAAGAGAAGAGTGAGGAGGCCGGGGAATAAGCCAGGTGAGGGAAGGTGGGCACCTAGCCTGGAGTGGGCAACATGGGGGGAGACACGTAGTAGAATCAGGAGAGTGAAGAGGAGGCCAGGACCAGGCTGGGGCCTGACCGGCTGTCTGGCGAATGGCCTGTCAGACTGCAGTCCTCCTGGCCAGCCCCCAGCCTGGTCTGCCTGGCAAGCCCCAACCCAAAGGGCTGCCCCACCAGGCGCAGGGGGCTGGAGGCTCCAGCCTGGACTCCAGGGATCCACAGCACCTTCTGTTAATGGCAAGAAACTGGATCAGCACTGTTGACCTAGTGCCTGCCACGCTGAGTGTGGAAGAGGCAAATTAAACCAGCGGGTGAAGCTGAGCCGACGCAAAGTGCCTGGCTCCTGAAGGCTTTGGGTATGTGGCCCCATGGGAGAAGGAAACTATTCTGATTGAGCACCTACTATGTGCCAGGCATGGATGCTTTAGATGTGTTGGATCCTTACAAACAGCAAAGCAGGTGATATTATTCCCAATTTGTAGATGGGGAAACTGAGACCCAGAGGGGCTAAGTAACTGAGGGCTATGCTTTCCACTCCACCATGCTACTTGCTGAAAGGAACCAGGCAGAAGATCCATGGAAAAGGTGTTTATGATCAGCTCAGCGATGGATGGGCTGCCTGGGAGGGGTGAGTGGCCTGTCCCAGATTGTGCAGTTAGAGGCAGAGTGAATGCTCGTCAGTGTCTCTGTAGAGGGGAGGGGAGGGGAGGGGAAGAGAGGGCAAGCTATCTCTGGGCTCCCTTCCAGCCAGGTATCTCACGGTGTAGGAAGGCCTGAGCCGAGGGGCAGCCTTGCCCCAGCCCCAGGCTCCCAAAGTACCCCTTCTCAGAAGCAGAGTCCCCTTCCTCAAGCTGGGCCTGAGGCTCTGCAAAGCCAAGAGACTGCCACATTTGCTCTGTCTCTATCACATAGCCCTGGAACCATCAACCCCACAATCCAGGCCCAGAGGGTAAATGGGACTGGCCCAAGTCACATTTATGTCCTTGAAGGATTGGACCAAACACATTACTTACTGGTGTCCAAGAATTTTGGCCACTGTCTAATCAGCTGGGCCCTCCCTGCCCTGGCTACGATGATGCCCCCAGCTTCTGGACACCCACCTGCTAGTCAGATCTTCTCAGGGGACCAGGAAGCTGGAATTCCTATGGCTCCCAGTGCTGTTCCCAGTCCTGCCCTTGCAAACACTGCACACACCAGCACAGGTGTCCAAGCCAGAAGTGGGAGAGGCCATAACGTGGTTTGTTTTTTTTTATTTTTAATGACATCACTTTTCTTAATGTGACTTGAGAGCCAGGCAGCCTGTCCTTCCCCACTGCTTGGGGCTCTACCTTTTGGGTCTTGGTGGCATCTTTCAGGCGGCCGATCACAACTGGAGGGCCAACGACCAAAGCCCACCAATTCTGCATGTTCTGGACCTGGGGAAGGGGATGCAGACTCAAGATTCCCAGCTCTGCCCCCACCTGTGGGACCTTGAGCAGGCTTCCTTACATCTCTGGGCCTCAATTTCCCAGAGGGTCCGAACATTCCGTGAGCAGGACACAGCCTGTATAGTAGTCTATGTTCCTGTTTGTTTTAATCAAATTCTTTGGCAACACTTAAAATATAAAAGATCAGGGAATTTCGCACAAAAATCTAGATTTTTCACTTTTTTTGAAAAATCAGATCCAGCCTCTGTGGGTCCCCCCTCTGCCAGGAAAACAATCCACTGGAGTGAGTCACATTCTCCAGTCCCTACAGGCCACACCAGTCCTGGAAGCTGGTGGGTTCTCTATGCCTGAGTCAAGTTAGGGACCCCAGGCTCTTGTCTCATGGTTCCCAGAGTTCCTGGCCCAGGCCTGGTCATCGGATGCGTGGTGGGCTGATGAATGAATGAATGAAATGAACACCGAAAAAATGGTAATAATAATAATGCCTATTCCCTGTTCCTAGAGGGGCACAAGGGGGGTCCTGGTGTTTTGTAAATTTTGAGGTTCTGGGAGTCATAGTCACAACAAATACGTATGTAGCACTTATCAGGTCCCCAGCGCAAAGTAAGTTTCTTCTGTGATCTCATTTGTTCCTCATGTGGCCCTATGACGTGGGACCTCTTCTGCCCTGGGGTGGAGGGGTAAAAGGGAACAGTATACCACTTACAGGGCTGGTGGGAGGATTCACTTAATACAGGTAAAGTGCTTGGAAAGAGCCTGGCACACAGCAGGTGCTTCATAAGTGCTAGTCATCAACACACAAGTCAGGGACTCTTACTAGCGACGAGCTCGTGTGGTGAAAAATGAACCCACTGAAGCTGGGAGACACTGAAACCCGCCCAAGGTCACAGTGCAAGTGTGAGAGGATTCTCGAGATGGGAAACACGTGACTTCCTGTAGCTGGGGCAACTGCCATGAAGGGGTTTCCGATGAGGGACTGAGTTTAGGAGAGGGTCTCTGGGAAGGGGCAGGGAGACCAGCAGGGCAGAGGGCTGGGGCCACAGTTTGGGCTTTGGCACTTTGGGCTTCTTCCATTCCTTCCCCGGGTTTGCAGCTGGTGAGTGGAGGCTGCCACCTTGCAGCCTGTGCCCAACCCCTTTGCCCCACTACCCTATGAACATAGAGCACCATGCATGATCACATGCTGGACCCTAAACCCATACGGGCTATGGACACAGGCCCCGGGGATTCCTGTCCCAGACTGTTCTGACTGCCATTACTTCGCCCCAGGCACTGGCTGGGGGACACAGGCCATAACCACCAGGACAGAGAGTTAACAGGCTGAGAACAGTGCAGGAGAGATGCCACCCATCTCCCTGGAAACCGGAGGCTGGGCTGGCCCAGCTGATGCAGGAAGGAGGCATTTGCCTCCTGTTTTCCATCCTGGGGCCTCCCCCTCCACTCAGTTCCCTGAACCTGGCCTGTAACCCTACAGGGGGCCCCATGGGAGGCAAGATCACATCCTTTGCCTTCTCCTGTCCTGTATCCCGCCCCCTCCAGATCCTCTTAAGTGAAGACACTTTTATGACATTGTTCCAACATGTCCTTTCCAAGCTTGAGCCTCTGTTTGAACTATTCCCTCTGCCTGAAGCCTCCTCCTCTGGAAAGACTTTCTTTTCCCTGTGAGCAGAGTCTGTCCCACCTTCCTCTGGAATCCCATGGCCCTCACAGCCTCTGTCATGCTCCCATCACATGCCATCATGACTGTGTGTCTGTCTCAAAACTCTGGTCTATGTACCTAAGAGTTTTACACAAGCACATAATCCCCTCCTAACACACAGCAACGCCCTCAGAAACATGCAGCCACACAGAAACATACAACAGCTCTCTTCCATAGGGTACACCCAGGCACCTAAACCCCAACTACCAAAGGCACATGCATACATCTGTGACCCCCTAACCAAGGCACCCGTGCACATGCTTGCACTCAAGCAAGCAACAGGGTAACATCTGTGAATGTACATATCCTCCCGCACACCCACGTGTATGTGCTCACAGCACACGTCCAAGCACATGGGGACGCAGCTACCCCCACAGAACCTGCAGAAATAGCCTCTACACTCCCAAACACACACGCCAGTATACAATCATGCAGAAACACGCACCGCCACCCAGCGGTGGGATCACACATGGATGTGCTGACGTGCACACACACTGAAGTCATTCCCCAGGGTGGGCTGGCCGGCTCTGGCCCGAGGCTGGGAGGACATCTCCTCGGAGACAGGCTGGAGGCCACATAGCGGGGCCTGGGAAACCAGGCCGCCACCTCCGGCTGGAGCTCAGGCCTGGAGAGGAAGATAAATGATGTGTGTGTTGGGCTCCTGGGTGGAGGGTCCTGGGAGGGAGGGGTCCTCTTGGGCTGATTCCCGGCTCCCGTTTTCTTCTGGCCGCTGTGCTTTCAGACCACTTCGGGCCCAGCAAGCTGCTGCCCCCAGACCAGGCCCCAGCTGTTGCTTCAGGCACCGCGGCAATCTTGTCTTTAAATAGTAAGAACGAACGCTTAGCAGCATTTGCCGAACACAAGGCCAAACGGGGAGAACTCCACCCCAGGGGCCTCCAAGGCCTCCCCATGGTCCTGGCCCTGACAGCACTGATGTCTCAAGCCTCCTTGACACCTCTGACAGGTGGGATCGTCCTACTCACGTAAAGGTGTGGAAACGGAGGCTTAGAGAGGTGAAGGGACTTGCTCAAAGTGACACCACTGGTGCAGAAATGGGCCACCTTTCCTGAGGGAGCTCCAGGTCTCTGGGCCCCCAGGCCAGTGCTGGGTCCCCCGAGCCCTCATCTGCCATGCAGAGGCAGGGAGACCTCTGGGTGGGGGGGCGTCTTTCTTTGGATCTGGGTAGATTTTGCTAGAGAGCAGTGTGGCCTTTCTGGCTCTGGGAAGCCACCTCCTGGACATGCCAGGATAGGGGCTCTGGGCCTCAACACCTTAGGCGTCAGTGGAACAGCAGCGGCTCCTGCTACCTAGTCTCCCAGCCCCACTTCCGGGTCCTAACAGGCGGTGGCCCAGTTACCAGGTGGAGGCAACATCCCTGGCAGGTTCAACCCCTGGCTCTTACAACCCCTGATCTGAAGGAGTCGAGTGTCTCAGGCTGTCCCAGGTGCTGCGAGATGACCGCTGGACCTGGCACGAGGGTTTAAGAGATGACAGCAGAAAAAGTTCAAAGGTAGGAAACCTCAACACCAGGCCGATTGCCTTTAATTCAGCCAAACAGCCAGAGCAGAGAGCAGCTTTAGAAGAAGCCTGGGCGCTGGGCTCTCCCCCCAGGAGAGTGGGGACTCCCAGAGTGAGGCTGGACAAATAAATCCTGCCCCTCTCTGGGCCACAGCCTCTCCAGCTGCTGGACACAAGTGGAGACTGTCAGACTATGTTCCCCGTTGGGGAGGCGGCTTGGGTGGAGCGATGCCAGCTACGGGCCCCTGGGATTCCTCTTTGCCCTGCAACAGAAGCACGCCGTGTCACCACGGGCTCGCCAGACTTACTTCTTCCTCCTGGGTGCCCAGGAAGACTGCATTTCTTGCGGTCTTGCCCAAGGTGACAAAAGCCAGCAGCTGGGGTTTTTTGAAAAGGGTGTTGGCAGAGGTGATGTATGCTGCTCCCAGGCCCAGCTAGAAAACTGCTAGCGTGACACTCTTTGCTCTCTCCCTTACCTCCCACATGGCAGTGCAGTGAAGTCACATTATATACAGTGGCACTATAATGTGGAAGGAACCTGATTCCTGAGTTGTCACGTGGAAAAGAGATGCTCAGGAGAGCCACTGACCCACATTGTAGTTGTGTGAGCAAGAAATAAACTTTTATGGTGTTACCCCATTGAGATTTCGGGGTTTATTTGCTACCTTAGTAGAGCCCAGACTAGCATGACTAATATGTTCTTCGATAGATTTCAGATCTGGAGGTTTCACACAGATTTTTATTTATTTATTTATTTATTTATTTATTTATTTTAAGTAGGCTCTATGCCCAACGTGGGGCTCGAACTCACAACCCTGAAATCAAGGGTTGCATGCTCTACCGACTGAGCCATCCAGGTGTCCCCAGATTTTTTTTTAATGTTTATTTATTTTTGAGAGAGTGAGACAGACAGACAGACAGAGCATGAGCAGGAGAGAGGCAGAGAGAGAGGGAGACACAGAATCCAAAACAGGCTCCAGGCTCTGAGCTGCCAGCACAGAGCCTGAAGCAGAGCACAAACCCATGAGTCATGAGATCATGACCTGAGCTGAAGTCAGACGCTTAACCAACTGAGCCACCCAGGTGCTCCAGTGCCCCCAGATTTTTCTTGAAGAAAGAATTCTACGACTAAAAAACTACATCCAAGATGTCTTCTCTCAAGGTCTCCCAGCTCTGATGTTTTGGGATTCTATATTCAGACAGCTGTGGAGCAGCGAGAGCCAAAAGTCTTGAGCTTGGTCCTTCACTGTGTGGCCTTGGGCAGGCGACACACTTTTTAGAGGCTCGGTGTCCTCATCTCCAGAGGCAGTGATACTTCGCCAACAGGGGTGCGGTGAGGATCCAAAAGGAACTGGAAACTGTAGGTGGGGGGATTGGGCTTCAGGGAATGCACTTTGCATCATTATACACATTCCACCCCCCACCCCCACTCCAGGCAAGGACAGGGAGAGACATTTAGGCTTTATTTCTAAGGGGGGGGGGTACCTTGGAGTCCTGAAATTTCATTCATCTACTCACTGAACAAGTCACTGCTCTAGTTGTAAAGGGTACAGCAGTGACACGCCAAAGTCCTTGCATCTGGGTGTATATCCCGGTGCTGTGCTGAGTCCTGGCCCACAAGTCTCGTCTCTGCAGCCGACTGCCTCTGCTCCATGAACAGGGATGGCTCATGCCCATTGAGAGTTTACTATGTTCCAGCCCCTTTATGATTCCATTAAGCCTCCATGAGATAGATACGTTCTTCATTCTCATTTTACAGAGTAGGAGACCAGAGTCACAGTGAGACTGAGTCACTGCCCAAGGTTACACAGGTAGAACTTGGCAAGGCTGGGATGGGAACCCAGGGCTCACACGCAAGACCACTGAGCACTTCTGCAGAGCGTGTCACCTCGGCAGAGCGTGTCAGCATGGGTGTGCGGGTGGCCACAAGGGATGCAGGAGGGGAGTCTGGGCTGGGGTGGGCTTCTAAGACCTAGCAGAATAGTAAAATCTCTTTATTGCTTTGTCTCCTTCTGTGTCTCTGACTCTCTCCAGTTTTCTCCTTAACCTCATTTGATACGACTCTTCCTGACTTCATAGTTCTCGGAGCCTCACCGATTCTTTCAGTGCCTTCTCCCCACCCTCAGGATATGGACCAGGTCCCAGGCTCGGCATTCAAGGCCCCCAGAAGGTCTCCTTTGCAGGCTTGCTTCCTGCCCCTGTGCTGCCCTGTGCCCTGTGCTCCCCTTAGATTGACCTGTGTGAACTGCCTTTTCCGAGTCCAGCTGGCTCTTTTCCACCACTGCCCTCTACATGTTGTTTTCTCTGCTGAGACCACTCTTCCCCACTTGTCCCACCCAGCTCCCCACAGTTCCCTGGGTCCCTGGGTTGGGCTATGTTTGCACCCTTGCTGGGCCACACCCCAGACTATGTCACTACCATGGTGTGCTGGACTGACACAGTCTCCCTGTCCACCTGAACCTTGACAGCTCCTCAAGGGCAGGGCCAGGTTGGGTCCCCACCATTGCTCAGCATAGAGCCTGGCACAGAGGGGGTGTCATTGATCCTGGGTGGCCCTGTACTGTGAGTGAAATTTTAGGGACCTCTAGAGGACCATCCCATACTGAGTGACAGGTGGAGAAGAGGGCAGAGTGGGACCTGGGGTAGGATGGGGGGTGAGGACCAAGGCGTAGGGAGGTCAGAGTGGCCAGAGGGGTTCATCCGAGGTCCCAAGGACAGATACCCAGACTAGTTCAGAAGAATGCCCAGGCCAAACCACAGATACCCTATTACATTGCAGCCAGATCATGGCCCTGGCATTAAAATTACATATATTATGTAGTAGTAGATACATACAAAATGGATGTATGACACATGTTTATAAGAAATAAATAGGCTAATTATGTAATTTATTATCCAAGTCAGAACCTTTCTGAGAAAGCGGTTGTGATGAATAATTATGTTGGGACAACAGGTGTAAATCTGGGAATACCGGATGTCTGACCACCCTGGATATGAAGCATAATCATGAAAACCTTTGAACCCAATAAAACCATGAGAGCGTGACTAATACGTGGGCTTCGTCCTTACCCCATTCCCTTGCCTTCCCTACAGAAGAAATTGCTATATAGAATTTTGTATGAATCGTTTCCGCAATAAAAAAAACCCCAAAACCAAAACACTTGTATTACATACCACATATGTATGAAAACCTAAACAACATAGTTTATTTTTGCTTGTGTTTGAACCTTAAAAGTGTTGGATCGTGTTGCATGGAGTCTTCTGTGACAAGCTTTTCTCACTCAGTGTTATGTTTCTAAGATTCCTTCACATAGTTGGCTGCAATTAGATCTGATTCATTTCCACTGCTGTGTGGGATTTCATTATATGGAGATAGCACAATTTATCAATTCATTTTCCTGCTTCAAGACACCAGCTTGGTTTTGAAGTTTTTGCTACTGTATGTTTATTTTTGAGATAGAGAGAGAGAGAGAGAGCACTGAGAGAGGGAGGGGCAGAGAGAGAGAGGGGGGGAGACACAGAATCTGAAGCAGGATCCAGGCTCTGAGCTGTCAGCACAGAGCCTGATGCGGGGCTCGAACCCACAAACCATGAGATCATGACCTGAGCTGAAGTCAAACGCTTAACCCACTGAGCCACCCAGGTGCCCCTATTTTTTTTCTTTTTTTCTTTTTTTTTTTTTTTTTTAATTGAGTTGCTGTCTTCTCTTATTAACTTGTAAGAATTCATTATGGATTCTGAGTAGTAATGCTTTTTTGTTATGTGTGCTTCAATACATCCTCCCAATTTATAACCTGCCTTTTCAACAGTCAGAAAAAAATTAACTTGGAGGAAGCAGAGACTATGCATAGTGATAAACACTTTAACAAAAACAACAACAACAAACATTGTTAACATTAACATCCTCAAAAAAATAAAAGAAAAATACTGCATCCATAAAAAAAAAAAAGACAAGATACTATACAAAAGCAGTGGTCAGGGAACAAATAAGGAGCTCTTGGAAATGTGCTGAGAAAAAGGGAAAAAAAAGCAACTCTGTAGGTCATTGAAGAAATTTTCCAGAATGGAGAACAAAAAGAGGTGGGGGGGGGAAATATTTATATATATATATATATATATATATATATATATATATAAAGAATGTAGAAAAGTGCCTGGCTGGCTCAGTCGGTAAAGCCTACAACTCTTGGTCTCAGGGTTGTGAGTTCAAGCCCCACGTTGGGTGTGGAGATTACTTTAAAAATATAAATAAATAAAAATAAAAATAAAAGAATGTAGAAGACCAGTCCAGAGGGCCAATATTGAAATAATTAAAGAGAGTCAGAAAGAGAAGAAGAAACAACAACAAAAGAGAAAGTGGAGGTGAGGAAATCATTATAGAGGTAGTTCCAGAAAATTTTTTCCAGATTGAAGATGAATTTCCAGAACGAGATGACCTACTGCGTGCCCGGCACAATGAATGCAAATAGATTTTACCCCAAGACACACTGAGGACACAGGAGACTAAAAGCTTCCAGAGAGAAAGAGTAGGGCTCTGATAAAAGATGATGAAACAGAATGACATTGAACTTTTCGACAGAAACTAGAAGACACGGGAGCAAGCCTTCACAACTCAGAAGGAAAATTATTTCCAACTTAGAATTCAATACCTAGTTATGCTATTGAGTAAATGTGAGGCACTTTTAGAAATGCAAGGCCTCCAAAAATATACCTCAAATACCTCCTCCTAGAAAGCTGTGGGTAGGTGTTCCCCCCAATCCAGATGTGAGTATAAAAAGAGGAAGATGTGGGGGGCGCCTGGGTGGTTCAGTCGGTTGAGCATCCGACTTCAGCTCAGGTCATGATCTCACGGTCTGTGGGTTGGAGCCTCGTGTCAGGCTCTGTGCTGACAGCTCAGAGCCTGGAGCCTGCTTCCAATCCTGTGTCTCCCTCTGTCTTTGCCACTTCCCCACTCTCACTTTGTCTCACTCTGTCTCTCAAAAATAAATAAATGTTAAAAAGATTAAAAAAAAAAAAAAAGAGGAAGATGTGGGACGTGGGAAGCAAGGGATTTGACATAAGAGAAAAGTGCAGAGAAACCTCCAGGTGACCGTGAAGGGAAAGTCCAGGACGAGAGCTGAGCAGCTGGCCCTGCCGTCCACCCGTCCAGATAGAGTCGTCAGAGATCTGCAAGGACTTCCTCTACACGAGTCAGTGAGTCCTTAATATGGGTGATTGTGTTAAGAGGAGATTTACACAAATTGAGGGAGAGTTGGGGATAAATAAGGGATGAATACATAGAAAATTAAGCAAAGAATAAGACAATAAAAATAAAAAGAATCAATTATTAATTCCAGGAAAGACACAAAGTTGTGCAGGAAAAAAATTCATCATGGCACACTGGGAATAGCATTTATTTTGTTGTGATCACATAAAAATCCTCCCAAGATATGCCACCCAAAGCATAGGCAACAAAGGAAAAATAGACAAATTGGGCTATATTAAAAATAAGAGTTGTGTATCAAAGGACACAATCAACAGAGTGAATAAGCTACTCATGGGATGGGAGGAAACCTTTGCAAATCATGTATACAATAAGGGGCTAATATCCAGAATATATAAAGAATTCCTACAATTCAACAACAACAAGACCAAACAACTTGGTTTAAAAAATGGGCCAAGAACTTGAATGGACATTTTTCCTAAGAAAATGTATAAATAGCTAAGAAGCACATGAGATGATCCTCAACATCACTAATCATCAAGGAAATGCAAATCAAAACCACAGTGAGATACTACCTCATACCCTTACAATGACTACTGTCAAAAAAGTAAGAGCAAAAGAAGAAAATAGCAAGTGTTGGTGAGGATGTTGAGATATTGGAGCCCTTGTGCCATGTTGGTGAAAATATAAAATGGTGCAGTTGCTGTGGAAAACAGTATGGAAGTGCTTCAGAAAATTAAAAACAGAATCATTATATGATCTAGAGACTCCATTCCTGGGTATATACCCAAAATAACTGAAAGCAGGATCTTGAAGAGATATTTGTACACCCAATGTTCATAGCAGAATTATTCACAATAGCCAAGAGATGGAAGCAACCCAAGTGGCAATGGGCTTGTTTATTTATCAATGGATAAATACATAAACAAAATGTGAAATACACACACAATGGAATATTGCTCAGCTTTATAAAGGAAGTTCTATAGTACACTACAACATGGATGAACACTGAAGACACTGTGCCAAGTGAAACAAGCCAATCATAAAAGAGCAAATATGGGGGGGGGGGCACCTGGCTGGCTCAGTTGGAAGAGCATGTGACTCTTCATCTTGAGGTTCAAGCCCCACACTGGGTGTAGGATTACTAAAAAAACTCCAGCTCTTCTGAGAGTACATAGCCAGGAGGCAAGAAACCAAGGCGGGGTTGGTACTGCTCTGCCTGTGGTCTACTATGAAACCATGAAACGCCTTCATCCTCTCAGTTGCTGGGTGTCTCCATCTGTGTCATGAAGGGGTCCTTGCAGCTAATAGCAATGATGTTCATGGTAACTGTAGATAATCGTTATGGAGGCTTACTCTGTACTCTTAACTCACAGAAACAACAACAATACCAACACTTATACAGGGTGTGCTATGTATCGAAAACTCTTCTGAGCACTTTATGTATACTAACTTCGTTCATCCTCACGAATTCTATGAGATGGCAATTCTATGAGTGTGGCAACCAGTCTCCAAGAGGCTCACAGTGATTTATGTCTTCTGGCTGGTATGCTCCTGTATGGTCCCTTCCCACATGGACAAGAGCTGACCTGGGTAACCGGTAGGATATTGCAGAAATGATGCAGTATGACTTCCACAGTTAGATCATAAAAAGACATTATGACTTTCTCCTTGCTTTCTCTGTCTCTCTTGAATGGGTAACTGTGGGAGAAGCTGGCCGCCATGTTGTAAGAGCACTCAAGCAGTCCTGTGGAGAAATCCATGTGGTGAAAAACTGAGTCATACTGTCAAAGCCAACAAGAACTTGCCAGCCATGTGAGTGAGACAACTCAGACCCTCCAGCCCCAGTTAAACCTTCAGAAGGCCACAGCACCACTAACATTGTGACCCAACTAAGCTGCTTCCAAATTCCCGGCCCATAGACACGGTGAGAAATAATAAATATTTATTGTTGCTTTAAGTTGCTAAGTTTTGGTGTATTTTGTTATGCAGTCATAAATAACTAATACTATTAGGTAACATTGTCATCCCCATTTTATAGATAAAAACACTGAGGCACAGGGAGCTCAAATAACTTGCCTTGGGTCACACAGTTAGCAGGTGATTTAAACCTTGGCAGTTTGGACCTATATAAGTACACGTAGTGAATGAGAATACCTTTTTTACAGGAATGAAGATATTCTGTCTAGCCAGAGAGAGTAAGAGGAAAAAATACAGAGAAAAGTGGCAAAGAGAAATTAGCAATTGGCTCACAGTACAGCGGGAAAGACTTGGGCTAGACTTCTGTAAACTGAAGGCCATGGACAGTGGGAGAGCTCTGCTGCCCTTACAACTCAGCTGTGATTCTCAGGTTGTTGGTTTGTTACCCTGGCTGGGTGGGTGACATAGCCTTGGGTACCTGGGCGTGGGAATCTGACCCCCCTGAGCAGCCCCACCAGGAGTTATTACCCTGCACTGTCACTGTCTGCCCCCAGACCAGAGATCCTCAAACGCAGGGACTTAGTCTTGCTCATCTGTGCCTCACCTAGCACAAGTCCAGTCAAGGAAGTCTGGGGAGATATATGCAGAAAGCCTTTAGGCTCTGGCTGTGACCTTTCTGGATGAGGCTGGAAGGCTTCCCAGAGGAGGAGGCATTTGAGCTCAGGCTCAAAGGATGAAATAGAAGTCAGACAGTGCAAGAGTGTTCTAGGCAGAGGGTACAGACTGGCAAAAGCCTGAAGCTCCAGTTCTTGTGGGGCAAAGGTGAGGGAGTGGAGCTGCATCGGGTGAGCTGCTGGGCCCCAGCAGTTCTGGAGGCAGAACATGGAGGCTTGGGCAGGGCAGAGTGACATGCTGACAGCAGGTGGAATGACATTTGTTTCTTTCTCGTGGCAAACTCACTGCGCTTGGGGTTGGGTTTGAGGGTTTTCTTCGGACACCCAAAAGCAGACACGGCCTGTACGCTTCCTTGAGTCATCCCAGGATGGAGAGAGAGGGCAGGTGGGGACAAATCACCCAGGCAGCAAAAACTGTACCCCAGTGTCCATTTGGTGCCTGGTGTCTGTCAGGGGCTGGGCTTTCTCCAACTGCCCCTCCCCGGAATTAGCCAACTTACGTGCCCTGAAAACTTCCCAGTTCTGCCACCTGGGTTCAAATGTTGGCTCTGTCATCTACTAGCTGTGTGACCTCCCCATTCCTTAATGTGCTCATCTGCAAAGTGGGATAAACACACCACTTGCCTCAGGGGGGATATTATAAGGACTAAATGAGTTAAAGCATTTAAAGCACTTCGATGGTGCTTGCCCTCAGCAAGTGTACTGTAAGAATTAGCTGTTATCATTACTTGGTACGGTTTACCTGTTAACCTTCTCGAGTATTTAAGCATCATTTATCAAATGCTAGTTGTGCGGCAGGCCTTGTACTTATCCTCTGAAAATAAGGATGAGTATGACATAGTCCTCCTGGGGGTACAGAAAACTTCAGCAAGGCAGAAACAAATATTGGTCAAATGTGCCCCATGCCAGAGACCCAGAAGTTCAGGAGAGTTGCTTCCTGTCCTCAGGGAGGTCACAGGCTGACTAGGGAGAGAGGGAGGTGGCCCAAGTTGGCTGTGGACTGAGGGGAGCCTAGAAAACCTCTGATGTGGGCTGTTGGGAAACAAGGAGCTGCCCATCTTGGCCACTGGATCTGGGGAGACCATATGAACAAAGATCTCCCTTGGGAGGGGAAGTCAGTGAATGCCTGGGCTCAATCTTTATTCTTTGAGTGTTGGGAAGTCACTGGGGGTTTTTGAAAAGGGAGTTGTGTTTGAATTATAGTAACATAAATAATGGTTAATATGTGCCAACTGTATACTTCATCCTGTGCATACATAATCTCATCTAATATAATCCTCACAACCCTGTGAGATGAGTTCTGTCATCATTCCCATTTTAGAGGAAGACACTGAGCTACAGAGGTTAAGTGAGTTGCCCACAGTCACATAGCTAGGAAGGGAATGAACAGATTTAAACCCAAGCAGTCTAACCCAGAGCCCATGCTCTTAACCTCTCTAACCTTGCTGCCTCTGAACTGCAATCCACACAATAATCTTAAAACTAGAATCTATCTTGGAAATTCCCCATCTCCCCCATTTCTCAGATGAGAAACTGAGGCTTAACAATGGGGACTGACTTTCTTAAGATCACAGAGTGGAGGAGGAGCCGCTGACTTGGAGAGGTCAGTCTGGGCTACACGAGGACTCCATCCTGGGCTCCATAGTCCCAGGCATCCTGTTGTCACAGCAGGCATCACCGTGCTTGGAATAACACCCAAACTCCTTGCTGTGACCTACAAAGCCCTCATGTGATCAGAGCCTTCCTGACTCCCTCTGACCTCACCTGATGCACCCACCTTCTCCTCATCAGCAGGTTCCAGCCCTGTCATGCTGTTCCTTTTGCCAGGAATGCCCTTCCACCTGGTCTTCATGTTGTTGGGCATTTAGTCCATTTGGGCTGCCATAACAAAATACCATAGACTGGGTGGCTTATAAACAACAGAAATTCAAGTCTCACAGGTCTGGAGGCTGAATGATCAAGATCAAGGCACCGAAAGATCAAGACACCAGCGGATTTGGTATCTGATGAGAGCCCACTCCCTAGTTCACAGATGACTGTTTTCTCAGTGTCCTCACATGGCAGAAGGGCCCAGAGATCCCTCTGAGGCTTCTTTTATAAGGGCACTAATTCTATTCACATTCTAATTGTCTCCCAAAAGACCCACCTCCAAATACCCTTGCACTGGACACTAAGTTTCAACATATGAATTTTGGAAGGACACACACATTCAATCTAGAGCATCCTTCTTGCCATTCAGGGAAATGTCACCTCCTCAGAGATGCCTTCTCTGTTTACCTGTTATTTCCCATCACTCTCACATCACCGTGTTTTATTTTTTTTCATAGTAGTTATGATGATCTGAAATGATCTTTTTTGTTTTCTTGCCTTTGTGTTTTCCTCTCCCAAGGAAGATGTAAGCTGCAGGAGAACAAAGAGAGACCTCCTCTATTTCTACACTGTATCCCTGGGCCTCAGATAATGCCGGGCACAGAGTAGGTGCTCCATACGTTTTTGTGGAAAGTGTGCATGCATTTCATTGTGTGTTGATGGCCTGTCTCCCCACCAGTCAGGGACTTCACCAGGACTGGTACCATGTCTGATTCACCTTGTCGCCCCTAGGCCCAGGAAAGCGTTGGCACAGAGTAGGGCTGGGATACAGTTGTTAAATGACTGAATGAACAAAGGATAAAAGGGGTAATGGCAAGAGCACTTGCTGGGCTCTCTGGAGTCTGTGCCCCTCTCCTATGAGGTGGCCACAGTCATTGCCAAAGGGCTGCCCCCTGTGGGAAGGAATATGGCTCAGTAATAGGGCTGCTGATGAGACAGTGGCTTCCAGGCCTGGGACTAACAGCTCCTGAAGCTCCCTCTTCTGCCCCTCTGTCATGGAGGAGAAGGGGCAGGGGGAGATGGAAGGGGGGGATTTCTACTGGGCCTAGACATCTGCCAGTCTGTCTCTTTTAGTGGCCAATGCCCTCAAACCTTATTTTCCAAAGAAGGTTGTGTGGGCTCGGCCTCACTTACCAGCAGGCAGCTAAAATCTAGTTCCCAGTCTGTTCTCTGCACCCTGGCATGGGTGAGATGGGACTAGGACCCTCCAGAGACGGGAACTTCTCCTTCATACAGAGGGTGGACAGAGGCCCTGGGTGTGTGTCCCCTATAGGCAGGGATAACACATTCCTTTTGTGGAGCGCCACAGTCCCCTCCCTTGTCCATCATAGCAAAGAATTTGCTGTTGTCCCTGCAGGTCCCCCCGATTGCCCCTTTGCCTGGCGCCATGGAGAATGCTGAAAAGGATGAATGCATAAAGTCCGTGTGCCAGACTGAAGCCACCTGCCTCACATCCTCAGCCACGGTCACATGAGCATGTAATATGCACAGAGGCACATGGGCACATTAACCAGTTCCACACATGCATCATATCTGGGTGGGAGCGGATGAGGCGTGCTTAGGTCCAGTCCAGCTCCCCCAGCTTCTCCTGATCTCACACGTCTTGGTATGGAGACCCTGACCCACCACCACCACCTCTGTCCCATGTGCACACTGCACAGGCCTGTGCACCAGGGAACATCATCTCCCATCCAGCCCAGGTTCACTCTTTCTTACTCACCCCTCAGCCTCCTATCTATCAGCCTGTCACCTCCTCCAGGCAGCCAGTGCTGCTTTCCCTGGCCTGTCTGCTACCTCTGGGGCAGGGGCCTCGCCCGGCTCATTCCAGCGTCTGCGGCTCCCACTCGCCAGCGGGCCCTCAGCAGGGTCACCGCGAGCCAGCCGAGGGAGGAGTGGACCAAGGACAGGAGGGAGGAGGGAGAGGCGGCGGCGGCGGGAGGAGCGTGGGGCGGAGGCGGCCGCGGGAGGGGGCGCGCGCGCCGGCGGCGGCCGCCCAGGGCCGGGGCCGCGCGCCCAGCCTGAGCCCGCCCCGCCGCCGAGCGTCACGGAACCTGCTTGAAATGCAGCCGAGGAGCCGGGGCGGGCGGCAGCGGCGGCGGCGGCGGCGGGGGCAGCGGCAGCCCCGGCGCCGCGGCAAGGACTCGGCGGGCTGAGGCGCAGCGGCGGCAGCCGCACGGGGTGCGCGGGGCGCGGCGGCCGGAGCCCGGGGCCCGCCATGGGCCGCCCCGAGCGGGGCGCGCTCCGGCCGCTGGCGCTGCTGCTGTTGCTGCTGCTGCAGCTCCAGCATCTCGCGGCGGCGGCAGATCCACAGCGCGGCGGCGAAGGTGCGTGAGGCTGGTCCCTGGCCGGGCTCTGAGCCGCCGGAGCCGCCAACAAAGCGCGGCCCGGGGACCGGGATGCGGGTTGCGCGGGGGCCCCGAGCCCGGGCCTGGGTGGGTTAGGCTTTTCGGGACCCAGTTATCCTTCAATTTGCCCTCGACCCCTCCCCCGCGGCTCCCGGTGTTGTTGGCTCTGCCCTCTGGCACCTGCTCCTGGGGGATGGGCCCCGTGGGGGCCAGGCGGGCCGGGAACTTTGCAGGTTAGGGGTGGTCATTGATGATTTTGGGTGGGCTGCGTGAATCTCGCCAGTGGGGTTTATTTGACACGCACGCCTCGCGGTGGCGGTGAGAGCTGAGCCGGGAGACTTCCCCGCTTGACAATGCGTTTCCGGCGACCCCTGCGCGCCGCGGAGAAAGAGGGGCTGCGTGCGAGGGGGATGTGCCCGCAGCGCCCAGTGCTTGCGTCGCGGTGTGTTCGGGGGCTCCCTGTGGGCCATGTCTGGTAGATCTCTGGCTATGGGCCGTGAGTGCGAGTGAGTGTTCTAAATGGGGGGGTATAGTCAAATCGTGTGACACGGACAGTGTGCTTGGCCTCGTCGTGCCACGGAGTAGCCCACCATCCCGTTACCATTCCCCTCCTTCCGGATCGAGGGGGCCCGAGGCCTCCCGAGGTCGTTGGCTCCATCATCGCCCCCTCTCCTGCACCCCAGTAGACCCCTCCCCCCAGCCAGGACTGCGCTATCCGCCACCCTGCTCACGCCCCCATCTCCCCCGCGCAGGGCCGGTCAAAGAGTGCGAAGAAGACCAATTCCGGTGCCGGAATGAGCGCTGCATCCCCTCCGTGTGGAGGTGCGACGAGGACGACGACTGCTCGGACAACAGCGACGAGGACGACTGCCGTGAGTGGCCGGCGGGGGAGGAAGGCACCGGGGCGGGGGCGGGGGGCTCCTTGCTCAACGCACACGTGGCTGCAGCCGCCGCTGGGCCACCTGCGTGGATCTCACTGCCAGGAAGCTGCCCAGGCGCCGCCTTCCTTAGGATTGGGTGGCCCTTGGCGACCCAGCGTGAGCTGGGCGTCCAGCGTGTCCTAATGGGGTCGGGGGCGGAGCCCCAGTCGGTGTGGCCCAGGAGGATGGCGCGCCACGCCCGGGTTGCTGGGCCGGAACGGGACCGTCCCTGTACGCGTCTAGCTTCCTGCGATCGGGTCCTCCTGGACTCCTGCGTCGGCCCCACGGAACGCACCGGTGTTTCAAAGTTCCAGGCGATTCCGGGCTTCGCCAGGCTCCTTTCCTTGCTGGTTTTTTGTGAATGAATGGGCTCCCCGGGGCCCCTGATTGGCTAGGCGAGGACCACCCCATAGGCCCCCGTGGCCGGAGCGGCCAATCGTGGAGCCGGAGGGTGTGCAGTTTTCTGGCGCCCAGGGTGCAGGGGCCCTGCCCCGGCCCCGCCCCGGCCACACCTCCGCGTGCATCTCTTGGGTTGCTAGAGCTGGCAAGGCCCTGGCGCTGGCTCCCGCTTCTTTTCTGCCTAGTCACGGTGGAGAGTTTTTTGTGCCACCCTGGGCTCTACTGCCAGCCCGGCTCGGGCATGAGTCATGGGGCAGACTAGGAAGGAGGGGGCCGGGAGGAACGGTTTGCTTCCTGGAGAGGGCCCGAGGATTGCGAGGCTGCGCGTGAACCCTCCGTGGTGGCCGTGTGCACATGGCGGGCCTTCTTTGCTGAGTGTGGTGTTTGTACACTCGGGCGCTAAGCTTTGCAAGTTCTTTCCTGGGGTGTTTGTGGGACAGAAGTGAGTTCGCCGGCAGTTACCGTGAAGGAGTGTATTTCCAGGAACAGAAAAACAGGGCTCTTTAGAAACAGACGCAGGTGGTCATTATTCATCGTTACTGAATGCCTGCTCTGTGCCAGCACTGGGGCACTTTGGACAACAGGCCCACTCCTGCAGGCCAGGGAGGCCCATAGGCTCTGCAGGAGGGCAACAGGTGGACAGATCCACAGCACCACACAGTGGCAGGATGGGTAGAGGGACACCTGGACGGACACTGTGTGTTGAGTCCTTGAGGCTTTTGTGTTTGTTTGTTTGTTTGTTTGTTTGTTTGTTTGTTTTCCCGTGGATTTGCCAGTCAGCCTCTGGATTCATTCTTAGACCCAACCCAGAGTTGGTTCTGTGTTTTGGCCCTTCCCGTCCTGTCTCCATCTCCTCACCTGACCACTCGGACTAATCGTTCTTGCCCTGTATTTGAACACCAGTTCTCTTCGTGTAATTGGAAGTAAGGAGACTAACATGTGCTGACCATTCATTAGCTGTGTGCCCGCACCGTGGTAAGTGCTTATCTCGCATAAGCTCCTTTAATCTTCTGAACAGCCCTGTTTTACGGACTAAAGAAACTGAGGCACTGAGAGATTAAGTTGAGCTATTGAGCTGCTAAGTAAGAGCTTGAATTTAATTCTTAGCCCAGTCATAACCCTCACCATTTATTTCCCAGGGCTATTGACCCAATGAAAATGGTAGTGCTGGAGTAAAATATTGCAGTGAGTGTCCTCCCTGGGAGTTGTTCTGTGGTTCCCCTTAGAGCAGGAGTGCCAAGGATGAGGCAAGCAAAGGGAAACTGCGAGTCTGGGTTGGTTTTACCTTATCTCCCTGGCTCTGTACAACAACAGTCTTGTGCGGGTTTTTCTTGTCATCCCCGTTTGTAGAGATAGGGATGCTGTCTCAGAGAAGTTGAGTGATTTGCCCAAGGTCACACAGCTGAGAGTGACAGAACTTGGTCAGGATGTCCACGTGCCTCCTAGCTTAGGAGTACTGCCTGCTGCAGTGGGGAGCGTGGTGCAGAAGGACCCAAAAAGGTGACCCAGGAGCTGGAAAGCCATGCTCTGAATGTTGGGCCTGTTGTGAAAGTCTGGGGAAGATGGAGGAGTGAAGTAACGGGTGGCCGGGTGACCCTAGATGGGACCAGGAGAGCTCTCACAGCCAATCGGGGCTCCTGCTTTTCTTCTGAGGTGGATGGAATGGAGTTGCAGGTGAAGAGTTAGTGAACATAAAAGCAAATGAGGTTGAGGGCTTGGAGTAGGAAGGGTGGGGGCTCTGCTGTTAGTATCAAGTATCAGTCCTTCCTGGCTTAGTTTTTCTGAGCGTGTTTCCTCATATTGCCAAGTGGGGCAGCTGTTCCTGCATCATAGGTTGTACGCGTGGAAAGTCTTCAGACGGGGTTGGTTGGCGGAAGGGAATGGATGAGTCTACACCTCCTTCGAAAGGGACTCCAGGAGCCATCAAGAGAAATCTTGAAGAGTGGGGACGGGGGCTTTGGGTGACTGTGTCGGGCTACGTGTTCAAAAATGGTCTTTCGTCATTCCTTGCTTCCTCATGTGGGGAGTTTCCCCCACTGTGGGCCGCCTGCCCAACCTGCATTTCCTTGAAGTACCCTCCCCTCAAGTCTGTTGGCTCCTCCCTGAGCAGTCTCTTTGCCTTACACCTGACCCCCTCTTTGTCACTCCAACCCTTCTATCCCGTGAGAGAGCCTGAGCCACCCTACCTCTGGACCTCTCTGGGCCTGCAAAATGGGTCTTGCCCTCTGTCAGTGAAGTCTGGGTGAGACAGAATGAGTGCAAGCTCCCAACAGGGCCAGGATGCAGCCCGCGACTACCAATACCCTATGGAGGCTGGAGGGAGGAAGCTTTTACATTGAGGAGGCCAAGGAAGACTTCCTGGAGGAGGAGACAGCTAAGCCAGGCCTTGAAAGATGGTAACTAATATCATTCGCTTTCAAGGCTTACCATTTAAAAATAGGTGGTGCGGTCCCCATGTTGTGGAGGAGGAAACAAGAGTTCAGAGAGGTGAAACGACTGCCCCGCCCCGGAAAGTCACACAGCTCCTCAGGGTTAGAGCAAGAACTCAGACCAAGGCCTTCTAAGTCCTGATCTTCATCCACAGTGGGTGGGACTTGGCACTTACCGGAGACGCTGGTAGAGCCGGGAGGATGGGGAAGTGAGGCGCTCATGGGGCTTCAGCTCCTAGCTCAGAAGAGCTTCAAAGCGGAGGAAAAGGCTGGAAGCCTGAGGACTATGCTCAAGGAAGCCCAGAGGCGGCCCAGGCAGGCAAAGTGAGGTGGGATCCCCGACTGTGGACCTGGGTCACGTAGGCCAGTTGGCTCCTTGGCCTCAGTTTCCTGTTGCTCTTTAGTGTCTGGGGACAGAGACAGGGGTTCTGGTCTCTGGCCAGCCCTTTGCTCCCGGAGTAACAGCAGCAACAGTGAACACTTACCGCGCCCTTGCATTGGCCCAGGCGTTGTGCCGAGATTCCACACGCGTCACCTCATTATCCTCGGTTCTGTAAAATGGGGCAAGTCTCTGAAGTACCTGCATTAGCCCCATTTTACAAAGGAACAGAGCAGTTAAGTAACTGGCCCATGGGTATTTGATGTTTAAGTGAAATTGCTGAGGTGTGAATGCAGGCGGCCAGCTATGGCACCTGTGCTGCCCCAAGCACCAGCTGATGACCTCAGGCAGGACCTCCCAGATCTCCATTTCCTCCCTTGAGGTGACATCAAGCCCCCCCCCCCCACCCCCTCCCTCATGCCCGCAGCTCTGTGCTCCTCCTTGGGGCCGGGCTGCGTGTACAGGTAGACTGGTTTCGTGCTCAAATTCTTCCACCTTGTTCATGCTTCTTCAGCTTGCCCTTGTACTCCCAGCCCCCATCAGCCCTCCATCCTAGGTTTAATAAAAAATGGCCGCAGTGAGGTCTCCCATGGCTGAGAGTTCATTAGCTGGGCAAGGCCAGGCTGCAGGAGCACTGAGGCTTGCTGGGAAGCAGCCTTGTAAATAATTAAAGCTCGGCCACAGCTCCCAGCTGGGGCTTGCAGCCAGCATCTGGCCTTCAGAGGGCTGCCTGGCCTTGGCCCCGGTCTCACACCCCAGACCCTAGGCCCCGCTTCATCCCCTTTTTGGATGGACTCATCAGAGAGACAGTATTACTCCCCTCTGAACTGCGACCTCCATGTGACCAGGCAACGCCACCATTCACAGCCTTCCTGAGGCTCCCACATACCCACAGGATAAAGTCAGCTTAGACCTCTCTGCATTTGGCTCTCTGTGACTGGCTCCTGTTGCCACTCCCCTCCAGCCTCTTCCTTTGAGCCCGCAACACTTGAGTTGTAGCTTCTCTCTCACTCTGGCCTTCCTGCTGCTTCTCACCTCCAGGCCTTTGTGCTTGTCATTTCCTCTGCCTGGGTCGCTGTTTCTGCTCCCTCACCTGGCTACCTTCTTATTGCCATCTTAGAAGATTCAGTGCGGGTGTCCCCTCCTCCAGGAGGCCCTCCCTGCTACCCTCTATTCCCAAGGCCAAGATACAGGAGTGAAGAGAGTGAGAAGGGACTTAGGGAGCTGTGTTGAAATCGTAACTCAGTGGGGCCCTAAATCAGACACACATAGTTTTCTATCCCAGCTGGGACCTTTGTTTGATAGGCCTTGGGGGAGAAGATAGTCTCTCCTTCCCAAAGATTTTCTGAGGATTGTGTGCCAATGAGGCAATGTGCCTGATGAGCAGCAGGTGTTCAATGAATGGTATTAGGTGTGATGGTTCTCGGAGGCAGGAGCTTCGCTGAGTCTCTAGGAACCTGACTGCTGGGGTCTCTGCAGGTCACCCAAGAGCCCCCTGCTTCCCGTGCCTCCATTTGCTTAGCCAGATGTCGGAAGGTTCCTGCACTGGGGATTGCCTCAGCCAGTGGGCTTCCCGGTAATGGTGGATGTGGTGCCAAGGCCATTTAAATGGACCTGGATGTGGCAGAAAGGTACCCAAGGAGGGGTTGAGGGAAGAAATGAGCCAAACAGGTCTGATTGGTCTCAGTGGGTGAGTGGCCTGGGGCCCTGGGAGAGGCAGAGGATGGCTGCCCTCAGGCCCTGGGTTGGTCCCGAAGCTGGTTTCCGTCCTGTCTGGCCTGTATTCCTTTCCTCCTGGCTGTGCCTGCTAAAGGAAGGAAACCCTACAGCCCCCATAGCTCCGCCCAGCAGGCCCCAAGCTTCCCTGTCTTCTAGATCCAGGCTTGTGCCCCCAGGGCCAGCCCCTGTGAGCCTTGGGAGCGTTTGCTGAAGACTCTCCCTCAGGGTCTTTCCACAGGCCCTCCCTGGACAGAGTTGTGCTCTGTGAGCCCCTCTGCTTTCTCAAGACTGCAGCCCCCTCCCGCCCTCCACCCCCCAGGGGCAGTAGGCCTCAGGGTTGGTTGGCTCCATCCTCCCTAGTTGTCATTGGGCAGCTGGCTTGACAGTTTTTCCCACCCTGGGGAAATACCAGCAGCAGGTGAAGCCAGAGAGATGCCCCCTGGGGAGAGGATAGGGAGCAGGAGAGTATAGGACCAGATTGTACCCCCTCAAGCCATATAACCAAATGGAATCCAGCTCTCCTGGCTCCAGGGTTAGTAGTCAGAGCCCTGGGGCAGCTCTGACCCCAGGAAGCCAGACCTGGGGCCCCACTTCTAAGCAGCGCTGGTAACACCTGCCCCCCCCCCCCCCACCGAGCTCTTGCATATCCAGATCACTGAGTCTTTGAAGGCCTGGTGGAGAGGCCACCCCTGGCCAGGTTGCCTTCCCTGACCCCTTGTCCTCCAGCTCTCCTGTTCCTGAGCTCCTACAACATGTCCTTGTTCTTCCCTCAGTCTCAGATCCTCCTCTACATTGTCTGTTCTGCCACCCTCATGCTGGGCACTAGGGATTCTGAAAGAAGGAGTTCCCTAGAGGGAATTACACACAACAGACTTTGGCCACTTAACCCATGCCTGGCACCGCGTCGGGCAATTTGCATTCGTTAGCTTTGCTACTCACAACCCTGTGAGGGCTATTTTCTTATTATTCCCATTTTAAAGAGGGTGAAACTGAGGCCCAAAGAGAAGTGACTTGGCAACATCATGAGGCTGAAGTGGTCTGGAGCCTGGACGCTTCCTCAGACTCTTCCTCTCCCCAGGACTCTTCTGCTCTTGTGGGGGTGAGAGAGCCTGGGGCTCAGAGGATGTAGAGGAAGTGGGTTAGTAGCAGCGATGTCCCAGGCTGCAGGTTTCTAGCCTGGCAGGGACTCTTCTCTGGAGACGCCCATGGAGCATGAACATACGGTGCTCCTTGTGCAGCCTCCCACAGGTGTGACCCTCCACAGTTTCCAAGGCCTCTCTTGGCCATTGCCTGTGAGGTGGAGATTACTGTTCCACCTGTACAGATAGGGAAACTGAGGACCTGGCAAATTGCCACTGATACAGGTGCATTGCTCTATGAGTGGAAAGATGTTTCCTCCAGGAAAGTTCAAGAGCCCAAGTCATCAGGACCATCCATCGAGACATCAGAGTGTGGTCTTCATTTCTCTGAACCTCCCACGCAAGTCCCTGATCCTAGGTCTTTGCACATACTTCCCTGATGACCACCCATCCCTCAACACCTAGCTCATGGCCACCTCCGTGAAGCCTTCCCCAGCTTTTTAACCTCTTCTGTGTCTGGATGCTCATGGCTTTGTGCACCCTTGTCATAGCCCCTCATAGGAAGTCCAGGTTACTAGGGAGTGTCTGAGCAATTTGAGGTGACGCACAGGGTCTGGCACAGGGGAAGTGTTTGGAGGATGGCATGTGAATGAATGAACATGATCGAGGAAACGTCACCTACTTTTGAGGGTGAAAAGCTGATACTGATCAGATGGGGGGCCCTTGAGGACCAGGAAGGGAGCTGGGTCACTTGAAGCCCAGAGAGTGCCGGTGGCTTATTGACAGTCACACAGGGCCTGGCCTGCCTCCTTGCATGTGCGTGTGGGCTTCTTAGTGCCCACCCTGCAGACTTGGGTGCTTTTCTAGCCCTAGGCTTCAGAAACTGAAACCAAAGCCCTGGTGTCCAGAAATCGGCCCTAGATGTCATCAGGGACCCATTCTCAGGACCAGGGTGACCTCACTCCCTGGGCTGGACTTGAATCAAGACAGCCATGCTCCCCCCTCCCCCTGCCACCCCTGCCCTCTCTCTTCCCTGCTGGATCAGGGAACAAGGTGTTCTCAGGATGAGGGCTGGGCACAGGCTTCTGCACAAGAAGCGGCTAGGGGCTCCCACCCTGGGCCTTACCTGCCCCTGAATTGCTCATCTAAAATCATGTTAATTATAATAGGAGTTAATGAGTGTGCTTGCTGCTGAGGACTTTCTCATGCAAGACCTCCCACAGCCAGTACCGTAAAGGATCATCACTGCACTTCACAAAGGAAAGAGCTGAGGCTGCAGGAGATGAGGTCACTTGCTCCGGGCAGCCCGGCTGGTCAGTGGCAGGACTGGGCCACGCCTGTCCGGCTGCAGTCTATCACAAGTGAAAGGAAGCCATATGCGCTCACACATCCCAGTCACAACAGCGAGGGTGGCCCGGGGGGCCTTGCTTCCTTCCCATGCACCCCAGGCATCCCGCTTGCCAGCCCCTACCAGTGGGTATACTGGCTCCCTCCTGAGCGGCTCTGGCCCCCGGGTGCCCTCAAGCATGAGCTGGGCCCCTGAGCGGCAATTTTAATCCCCAGCCATGATTGTCTGGCGCCTCTCATAAGCTGCTGAATGTCACAGACCCCAGGAATAGCCCCTCAGCCCGAGTGGTTCAGGAAGGGGCCCTGACTGTGAGTTCTTCACCTGCTGCACCCGGTGTGACCTCTGTATCCCTGGCAGGGCCCAGCCCAGATGCCCACAAGCTAGCCGCTTTGGGGGTATAGAGCCCAGCACACATCAGGCACCTCAGGATGCCCTGTGGTGACTGGGAGAGTCCCCCAGGAGAGGCAGGGATGTGAGGCTCCCAGTTCCTGTGACCACTCATGCCCTCTACATGTAACCTGCCCCTTGGAACATGGCAGAACAGACAGCCCAAAGCCTCTCTGGGAACTACCAGTCTGGGTCTGTGGGAATGGTCATGTGGCCAACATCCTCCCCTGGTCACTGACCTTGAGGTGCCACAAGGAACTTTATCCCAGACACTCTGGAGACTATTTCTTTCCTTTTTAAAAAACTTTGTTTTTTAACGTTTATTCATTTTTGATTGACAGAGAGAGACCGAGCACAAACAGGGGAGGGGCAGAGAGAGAGGGAGAGACAGAATCTGAGGCAGGCTCCAGGCTCTGAGCTGTCAGCACACAGCCCAACGTGGGGCTCAAACTCACGAACCGTGAGATCACTATCCGAGCCAAAGTCAGACACTCAACCGACTGAGCCACCCAGGCGCCCCCCAACTCAGTTGATTTTATTTATTTTTCCAATGGAAATTACTTTGATTATATAAAAGTAATTTTCTACTTGTAATTTCAAGAAAAACACAAGCAATACAGAGAAACGAAAAGAAGAAGGTGACGGTCAGCCTCGGCTATACCGTCACATGAGCAGCATCTCCTCCTGGAGGATTTTCTCTGCTTGTGAGCGGGTGTGCATGAACACACGTATTTTTTTCTTTTAACAAAAATGAGGCTATGTTAATGCTAATTGTTTTCTCCCCACGTCAAGCATGACTTTCTTTGTCAATAACAGTAGAGTCATATCATTGTTTCCCAGGGCTAGTCAGTCATCCAATGCAGGAATCTTCCATAACTTAACTATACAGTCTCCTATTGATAGACGTGTGTTTAGTTGCTTCTGTTTTTTGTCCTGTTGTCCACAGCCATGGGATATGCATCCTTGTACTGTATACCTTTGTGCATTCGTCCTTAAGATGAATTCTTAGGAAAGACGTTGCCAAGCACATCCATTTCCGTCCTTACCATGGTGCTCTCTCGAGGTGACGCTTTCCCACCTCACTGCCACACCCCTAAATCCCCACAGCCCTTTCCGGCCAGGCAGGCGGCCCGCAGGACCTCCTTAAGCACAGGGCCCCCTGATCTCCGCCCCGTGGGTCAGACAAAGTAGCCAGATCTGGGCCACGCAAAGCAAAGCAAGGAGAAAGGACAACCATGTTCTGGCCTCAAGGACTCCCCACCCCCACCAAAGAAAACAAAAGGGAACAAAACCAGTCTTCATTCTTCTCCAGATATTTGTAGAATCCATTCCCACATCATTGTAATCGTTGTTCTGTATCGGCCTGTAACTTGCTGAGTAACCCTGGGCCAGTGTCTCTCCCTCTCTGAACTTATTTCCCCTTACCCATTGTTCCTTGCTCCACCTGCCTTGCAACCAGCAGTCTGAGCAGACTCCTCCTCCCTGGAGCTGGCTCAGGGCCCGTCCTGGCCTGGGGGTGGGGGACCTATGGCGTTCCAGCTCCTTACTGCCTGGGAAGAGTTAGTAGAAGCATTGCTGGCTTGGTGGGTGGATTCTGGGCAGGCAGACAGAGGGTAGTGGACTTCGTAGGATCTCCTTCGTAGGATCTCCTTCCAGAACTTAGCCCCGAGGCCCAGGTTCCTTGGGCCACTTTCCCTTCTACCCTTTCTCCTGTGCCCGTGATTGTGCTGGGTATAGTGGCGGAATGGACAAAAACAGACCCACGAGCCCCGTGACTAGCTGGGGTCCCTGGCGTGGGTCTTCTATTCTGAGCTTTAGATCCTCGGTCTGTGAAACAGGATAATAAGCCCACGTCTCAGAGGTGTGCGGGCTGATGTCCTGCTCAGAGCCTGGCCCTGAAATTGAGCATCCCTGTTCCCCTTCCCTAGCCTGTGATCCCTGCCAAGGGAACGGCCAAGCAGAGGGACTGTCAGCAGTTTCCCTCCTCGTCCAGCAAGGACACAAGAGGGGCAGCTCCTGGAATGGTAGCGGGAGAGATGTAGGTCAACTGGCCAGTTGGGAGAACTCAGCTGCCTGGAAGTGTAGCAACTTCTCGGATTGGGAGGGTCTGGAAGAACCCGGCCACTCTGCTCCCATCTGCTTTGGGGGCCTCAGGGCGACTGCTTCCGGTATGGTCTGAGGGAGCTGGCCAAGCAGGGGGCCCAGGAGAACTGGTTAACTAGCGAGCCTGGCATGGTTAGTTATCCAGAGAGGGCCTGAGTTCACCGACAAGGCCAGGTTAACATCAGAGAGTTGGCAGCTGATGAGAGGCAGGAAGGCCCCGTCAGGGCCAGGTTAAGCTGCTCGAGTGAATAGCTGGAGGCCAAGGGTGGGCTTTCCTGGTGGCCCGAATCCAGGGACATTCAGGCCAGCGCTTGTCCCTCCCTCCTTTACTTCCTGGACCCCGAACTGCTACCTGCTGCCCCTATCAGCCACAGAGCCCTCTCTCAGCCATGTGCACCAACACACATAAGTGTGCGTGCTCCAGGAGGGGGTGTGCACCGGGCGGGAGGTGACCCTTCTGGATATACGAAGCCTGCGGGGTCAGGGTGACGTTCTTCCTCCCACGCCCGCCAAGACAGCCGAGCCAAGCCAAGGCCAAAGTCCCCCACTGGGTGTTTGTGGCAGAGAATTATTTGTAGCTGGATAGGCGCCAGCAGTTTCTGTTCCCAGCCTGCCCCCTGCCACGCCACAGCAGCCTCTCCCCGCTAAGCCCCAGCCTGCAGCCCTCTGTCTGGCCCCCACCTACCCCCACCCCGAAGGCTGAGGTTGATATAAACTCTGACCCAGATGCCAGGCCCACCTCTGCCCCACCCCAGCTCCTACCTTGCCGAGTGACATTGGCCGGTCCCTGCCTCTCTTGGGGTCTCTGCTCATTAGGAGTAGGGCATCCCTCTCAGACCCAATTCTCTGGGTATCTTTTGCTTTCCCCTAAGAGCCAGGTTGTTCACAGGAGCTGGAGTCTGTCATGGCCAAGCCCACGGTGTGGGGGTCGCAAGGAGCTGCCCCTTTCTGAGGCCCCGGAGTTCCAGAGCAGGGGCTGTGACATCCAACCCCTCCCACAGGGGACGTGGCCTGAACCATAGAAAACATACTACAGCCACTTTGGAGTTTCTGTCTGTTTTCCTGCTGAGTGTGGCTGGACTGATTCTTTAATACCTGTGAGCTAGACAGAACAGACTTCATATCAGCTACATGGGTGATGGTCTCCTCTCCCCTTCCCCTTCCCTGCCTGCCACAGCCGCCTGCTTCTCAAGGGTGTGGGAACAAGCATGCCTCCTGACCCAGTGTCAGCCAGACCTGGGTTTCCCCTGTAGTTCTTCCACATCCTGGTTGGGGGCCCTGGTGCAAGCCCCTTGAACCTGAACCTCAGACTTCTGTACAGTGAGCAGTAAGTAGTCCCTGGCCTTTGCACAGCACCTGAAACCTCACTGGGTCCCACAGAGCCAGGAACTGGGCCGCACCACAGCACAGGGGTCTGCCAGCCTGTGTGGTTACAGTTCCTGTTCTCTTTGCCACCTCCTCTCCCAGACCCTCGGCCTCCCCCTCCCTGCCCTTTGGCCTTGCCCACGCTTGCGGATTCTGTCCTGGGAGCGGGGGGCTCCGTCAGTCAACTGAACCCTGTTGAGAGCCAGTCCCCCCAGGCTCTCAGTGCCACCACACTAGGAACCAGGGAGCCTCTCCTTGTCACTGACTTGCTGAGTGATCTGGGCAGGTCTCTGCCCTTCCCTGGGCCTCAGTCTCCCCATCTGTACTGGGAGAGAGTTAGGGTTGGATCTGGAGTTTGAGTTCCTGTGGGCAGCTTGTGAAATTCAGATTCCCTGGCGTGGCCCAGGCCTAACCAAGACCTCTGCGTGCTGTGCAACTAGGTGGGAGCCACGGATGTGAAGACTCCTCAGGCCCTCCTACCTCTGATGGCTCCTGCGTGCGTGCGTTGTGTCATCCGTGAGAGGCTCCACTGTGACACAGATAAGAGCAGGGCCTTGAGCCAGGCGGCCTGGGGGCGAGTCCGTACTTCACTTCTTCCTAGCTGGGGGACCCTGGGCAAGTTACTTCACCTCTGTGAGCCCTCGTCTCATCTGTAAAATGGAGCCATCGATCCCTACCCCACAGGGTGGTTGGAGGACTGTGTGAGTTAATTTAGGGAGAACACGAAGAGTGGTCAGTGCTCAGTTCAAGACTTGCTAGGTTTATGTTGACCTCCTGCTCTGAGCTCCCGTCTCCTGTCGGTCCTTCAGGAATCCCCTCCTGTGCCGGGCTGCTGCGCTGTCGTATGGAATGGGAGGAGCCAGGGAGCCCCCAAAAAGGCTCCTTTGTGTCCGCTTCTTCCCGGTGGCCCCAGGCCAGAACTTACTGTCCTAATTTAATTAGGAAGAGTCCTTCCAGGGACTTCATTAGGAAATGAGTCCAGAGCCTCAGAGACCTCTGGGAGGGGTGGGGCGCAGGAGGAGGCTGCGTTGTGTCTGACCCTGCCCAGCCCTTGGCCCTGTGCTCCAGATGTGCCCAGGAAGATAAGGGTGCTTGTTCTGTTAGCGGGGAGGGTGCAGACCCAAGACATGGAGCATGGGCAGCCAGGGCCTCCATTCTCTGTCCCCTGCCCAGCTCCAGCTGCACCATCTCCGCTCCAGGTAGGGGTAAAGGAGGTTGAGAGGTTTCTCTGGTTCTGTTCTGCCCACTGCTGGTACCCGCTGTCCCCAGCCTGGCACAGAGCAGGCCTTGGTGAATGTATGTTCGGTGAATGAATGAGTGAGCTGTGGCTCCTGGGGCTAGACCTGCAGCCTCATTTGGCCCAAGGAGCCTTCCCACCCCATGCCGGTGCAGGGATTCCCTCAGCAGCCCTGGAGGTTGGAGTGGGGGATGTCCAACTTCTGCCTGAATACCTCCGGGGACAGGGAGCACACTAATTGACCAGATAGCTTCTTCTGTTCCTGGATAGCTCTTCCTGTTAGAAAATCTATCTTCCTTTTCAATAAAACAAGCCCTGCCGCCTGTGATCAGCTCTATTTCTGAGGCCTCTGCTCCAAGAGACTGCCTCCCCCCTTCACCCCCCAAGCCTGCTCAGCGTCCCTTCCCAGCTGTGACAGCTGACATGTTATGAGACCTGAGGTAAGGCCCATTCCCCTCTTGGGCCACTGCTTCTTGGTGCCTGGCAGGCTGCACGCTCTTGGGCTCTGTAAGTGCTGGCCACCTCCCGTGACTGTGACCTGCTTCCCAGGGAAGTGGAGAGTGAAGACAGGTGTGTCATGCCTAGATGTAAAGTGCCGTCTCTACAGACATCTTGGTCTCCTAGTTAGCAGGGCAGCAGTTCCCAGACCCCACAGTGACCTGCAGCCCAGCCCATAAACACTCCGGGCTATGGTGGGCCTCTTCTGCCCCTGGAACTGGTTCACAGCGTGGACACCACTCCAGCCTCGGTTAGGAACCTAGGGGTCAGCACCACCCCTGTCCCCTCACTGCTAAGGGTCGCTAAGTCCTTAGATTCCTCCCCTGCCCTGCCAGTCCAGGGCCTTTCCCCATCCCACTGCGCTATCCCTAGACCAGTACAGCAGTGACAACCTAAATCTGTTCTTCCCCTCCAAACTGTTCTCTGCTCAGCAGCCAAATGCTGTCAAGCATGCAGGGCTTTGTCCCATCCTTGCTCAGCATCCTACAGTGACGTCTACCACCCAGAGGATCAAGTCTGCTTGACTGACATTCAGGGCCCTTTAAGACATGCACTTGGCTTCTCTGCAGCCCCAGACCTCACCATCTACTTGCCCCCCAAATGCCATGACTCTGTGCTCCAGCAGTTCCCAGAATGAGGAGCAATATCACAGAGCATCGTACTCTTATATATAGTTCCCTCTGCCTGGAAGGTTCTCTGCTTGTCCAACTGCTCTTTACCTCAAGAGTCACTGATTCCAGGGACATTTTCCCTCCAGCTCCAGGTGGGTCTGGGCCTCCTCTGGGCTGTCCATCCCTGTGTTTCTGTCTGTCCTTGCCACTCTGCACCGGGATGGTCTGATTAAGAGTCTGGTTGACACCAGACCACAGGCCTCAGGGGGATGGGGCAGGGGGACCTGGCCAGAGCCGGAGGAGGAGGAGAGAAGGGAAGAAGAAGGCATGGGGTGCTCTCTGGCTTTGCATATGCCCAGTGCCCCTGCCAGCTGTTTGTACCCCTCACGTTGTATGTGTGGGGCATCGGTGTTTCTGAGAGCCTGAGCTCCAGTGTTCACCAAAGGGGTGTTCTGTGCCAGTACCCTGCCAGGACCCGGGAGGATCTGTAGATGGAAAGCAGGCCCTGTCTTCTGAATGTTGGCTGCCTAACTCAATGTGTGACCTCAAGTAATCAGCTTCACTTCTCTGAACCTCAAGTTACTTTGGCTATGAAAGGGGCAGAGGGCCCAAGACACTTCCCCTTTCTCTCAGGCACATCTGTGCTGTGGCTGGGGTCAGATATGGCCCTGCAGGGCCCTGAGACTGTGGCTAGACCAGAACTTCCTTTCTGGGAGGAACAATTCCACAAACATTTGACCCCTGGGGACTTCATGGGGTAGGAGTGGGCATGGGTTTGCTCTCTTTTTAGGGGAAATACCCATGCCTGCATTTGCCCAGCAGTTGGAAGCTGCCAAGAGCTTACTCCCATCCAGGGTGATGGTTTGCTCACCAGCATCCTGGTTTTACAACTAAAAGCCCCAAGCTACCTGCACCCTGCGAACCCCCTCCAGGTCTGCAGCAGGGCGACCCCATTGCTTGCGGGTTCTGCTGCCAGTTGGGCGGGGCTCACTTGAGATCAAGGAAAAGGCTGAGTGTTCCCATGTTTGGGGAGGACTGGAGGAGAAAGCCCCCTTGGAAGGTCTGGAGGAGCTGGGGCATCCTGGATGGGGTGCTGGTGTGAACAGGGCTGGGTGGCATGACCATTGTTCTGTTCCTGACTCTAACATAGCTTTGTGACTGCTCTCTCCGAGCCTGTCTCCCCAGCTCTTCCTCGCTTACTTCACAGTAGTATGGTGAGGATCGTTACCTTGATGACCCTGACTTGCCTTCCTGCTGTCATTTATATTCTTCAAGGCATTTTCCCATTTTTTTTTTTATGTCCCATTCTGGCCTCGCTACTCCCAAGATGAGCATTCCCACATTAAATAAGAAGAAGCTGGGGACACCAAACACTTGCACAAGGCTCTACAGTTTACAAAGCCCTTTCCACGTGTTGCCTCGGGGGCTCCTAGTGTCCCCTGGGAGGTGGGCCTGGCAGGATTTACTGCACCAGTTGTACAGTTGGAGACGCCAAGCCCACAACCCCACAGGATGAAGGGCTGAAAAGAAGTGAGTGGCCATGCTGTGTGGGGGTCACTGGCTGGACGGTCCTCTCCCCTCCCACTCCCACTTTGTCAATGTCTTCATCAATAGGAAAAGATGGAGACAGATGGAAGGGAAAGGAAGACACAGGGAGGAGGGGGAAAGAGGAAGGCCATGGGGTTCGGGGGTAGGGGGAGAGCGCTGGGGAGGCAGGGGGAGGGGGAGGGGTCCAAACAGAGCCGCTGCTTCCTCTTGTGGTTCTCACAGTCTGTCTGCACCAATTCCTGACAGATGGAGGGAAGGGGAGATCTAGTGCCAAGAGGCTGTCACCGCAGGCGGGCAGAGCTGGGGGAGAGGGTGCTTTGTGGCCAGGGTTTGTGTGGGGAGGGGGCAGCAGCTGGTGGTCTGGCTGCTGGCTCCTTGGAACCCGCTCCCCGGGAACCATGGTGGTAGGGGGGCGTGGATGCTGCTGGGCAGGAAAATGGGCAATGGGGTGAGCCTGTCACCTGCCTGGGACTGATCATGCCCTTGCTCCTGCCCAAGCAGAGTCAGCCACTCCTCCCTTCTCCATACCCTGTGCCGCAGGGCCCTCCCCCCAAGGACACCTCTTACCCACCCCTCACTGGGTGTCGGTCGGGCTGGGCGAGTGCTCTGGGGGCTGGGGCTGAGCTGTGGTCAATGTGGACCAGGGCAAGGAGAACATGGGCACCTGGATGCCTTTGGGATTCTGGGGCCATGGGGGGCTCAGAGCAGGTGGGGTCCAGCCTCACATCTGCAGGACCAGAGCTCAGCCCCTTTTTGAGCTGCCCAGGGGTCTCCCAAGGCTTCTTCATGGCAAAAGACCTTTTGGTTTTCCTCTAGGCTCTGACAGGGTGGGCAGGCCCGCTCCGGGGTCGGTTCGGCACCTTCAGCATCCCTTTTTGGAATGTGGGTTTCTCCAGGCAGCATTAGGTCTCATGCTCTCTTTTCTAGCACCGCCCCCCCCCCCGCCCCCGCCAGCCAGCCAATGCCCAACACAGGGCCCAGGACAGAGGCAGGGTCTAGTGAATGCTTGTTAAATGAATGGATGGATCCTCTGCTTGCATACCTCCTGGGATGGAAACCTCCTCACACAGCAATTCTTTCTATTTCCAGAAACAAAGTTCTTTCTGATTCTGTCCTGAGAGGCCTCACGGGTCCCAGTTCTGTTACAGGGGCCATACAGAGCCCCCTTGATGATCCTGCTGCCTTAGAGCAGTCTTGTAGACCAGAGACACCCCCAAGCCCACCTAGCTCCTCATTGGCACCTGACAGAGCTGGGTCTCCACTGCACTAATCTCTGGGTTATCAGTAATCACATCTATCATTTATTGACCTTTACTCAGTGCCAGGTGAGGATCATTGGATCCTCACATCAGCCCCGTAAGATAGGTCGTGTTTTATCCCCCGTCTTACAGAGGAGAGAAATGAGGCAGAAGACAGTGAGCGGCTTCCTCAAGGTCATGTGGCTGATGTGTGAGTCAGGAGGTGAGGGGTGGCTGGGTGGGCCAGGAAGACCTCCCGGAGCAGGGTGTTGTGGCAGAGTTTAGGGGTATGTGGGGCTTGGCAGGGCTGAGGAGGGGTCACACTCTGGAGGCAGATCTGCCCCTGGCCCAGCCTCCATCCCTGCCTTCCTCCCCATACTATTCACAATCAGATCCTTAACACTGAAACTTCAACTGGCCAGTACTTCAGGAGAGACGTGGGTTCCCGAGACCCAGAGCCCATCCCCACCTGGAGACCAGGCTGGAGCCTAAAGATCTTACCATGGCCCTTCCTGGTCAGTGACGTGGGATGCGTGTGGGGTCATGGCCAGCACCCTGGAGGGCAGGGTAGTGGATGGGAGCTGGGCTTCCTGCTGGTCCTTAAAGTTGGTTCTGGTCGAAGTGTCCTCCCCATTAATATTAATAATGGCAATCATTAATGATAAATTATGGCGTGTTCACCTTGTGCCAGACCGCAGCCAGGTGCCCTGGGGGAAAGCCAAGAGTAGACTGTGGTACCAATCCCGAGAGAGGGTGGGTACCTTCCACTGCATTTATCTCTTTCCAGAGCCTGTCACAGGTTGGGCACTCAGGGGGCAGCTTAATAAATCTTCGCGGTTGAGAAACAGGTACGTGGGCCCCTCTGGTGGGACACACTCCTCCCCTTTCTCCATCATTCATAGATTGATTCCACAAACATGGCTGCCGGGCCCTGTGCCCCCCCCCCCCCCCCCCCCCCCCGCATGGCCTCTGCGGCCTGCACTTGCCCCTCACCTTGGCTCTTTGGATCCTCAGTTGCTCTCCAGGGAGTGTAGTGGGTGGCTATGGTCCCCTCATTCCTGTTGACTATCTGTGTGACCTCGGGCAGATCACTGCCCCTCTCAGATTGCTGCCCAAAGCTGGCCTTGGGTTCTTCATTTGTACAGTGGGGTTATAGCAATCCTTTGCTCAAAGGACTGTGGGAAGATTAGATGAGATGATGAGCACGTTCGCTCTCACGCTCAGGATGGGATGGCGGGAATGAAGATCCCAGAACACCTCTGTTCTCTACGAGTGACCTCATGAATCCCCCGAGACCCCTGGCCCTCTGCTAACAGGGGTGGGGTGAGTCAGCATGTGAGTGGCAAATTTGAGCCCTGGCCACTCAGACTCTGAGGCCCATGCCACTGCGCCAGGCAGGGACGAAGGACTTAGCCTGAAAGCTCCTTTGGAATTGGAATTGCAGAGGCTCCTGGCTTCCCGTGCTGATCTCCTGCGAGCCTCCAGCCCCCAGCTCCCAAATCCCTCCTAATCCTGGGAAAGAGGCAGCCCCCTTCCGCCCCCATCAGGTCCGTCAGCAGCTCCCAGAACCCTCCCTGGGCCTGCCACCTCCCACATGGGCCCAGAAGTGGCAAGCGAGGGCCTGGGCTGCGAGGGTGGGGGATTTCCGACTAGGGTTGAGATCTGTCACAACATTAATGTTAATTAAGCCTCGTTAATTCAGTTCTCTGCTTACGCAGAGCTCCTGACAGCACATTATTCATAAGTGAAGTGGTAAATTTATTGCTGCGTTTTCCCAAACACTCAGCAGCAAAGAATGTGCCCCTGGGAAAGTCAGAGGAAAGGCCTGGGGACGCGCGCTGTATGGCTTCTGCCAGCCTGAACCACCTGGGCCTTGTAGCCCAGAAAAGCCAGGGCTCACTGGGAGAGGATGGACTCTGGGCCAATCAGAGAAGGCTACTGGAGATGTAGCGAGCACCCCGTCCCTGGAGGCATGTAAGCAGGAGGGCAGGGAACATTGCAAGTCCCTCTGGACCTGCCCATCATCTCTACCTCATCCATCTCACACCACAGACTGTGGTGGCTCTGTGTTTTGTTTCCTCCTATAGAGCCTTGAAGTCACACAGTAGGGCCCCTAAAGAGTGAATTCGGATCTGGATGTGAGCCCCAGAACTGCAGTGTAATTTGACAGCAGCCCAGTATCCTCCACAGGGACCAGCTCCCCGTCTGCTGAGGCCAGACAGCCCTGCCAGGAGGTCGTGAAGGGGTGTCTCCCTATCCTGGGTTGTGGGGCACTCTTGGAAACAGGATCAGGCCCACGTCTGGGCAGATGGCTCTTGAGCCCAACCCCCCTTTCTAGGCTAGGTTATCAACCCTCAAGGTAAGGGCATAGCCTCTCCTGAGTTTAGTGGGAGCCTCTCCCACTCCCTGGCCCCACAGTCCCTCCCCCTATGCCCTGCTTCCCTCCTTGGCTTTGCACTGTGCCCTGCCTGGGACATTGGAACAAACCCAGACTCCGCGTACCTAGAATTTTTTTAAATTAATTAGAGCATTAAATGGTAGCCCTGTGGGAGAATCCCACCATCTGGCTGTCACGAGAGAGGCAGGAAAATCTATGCATATTTGTCTGTACTGTGCGAATGTCATACTAAGCCACCTGCGCATGTGTGGGTATGTGGTCCATGTGCTGTGGAACGTGCACCGTGTGGCTTGTGCGTCCGAGTATATTTGGCATGCGGTGCACATCTGAGCATGCAAGTGGGCCGTGTGTGCCTCTGTGTGCATGTGTGTTCGCGTGCAAGAACACACGCTGTGGACATGCACCGAGGGTCAGTGTGCCTGCCTGAATGCACTGCAGGCTTAGCTTTTGGGGGCATGGGTCAAGCTGAGCTGGGTACAGAGAGGGGGCAGCCTCTCGACCCCTCCTGGCTGAGGTGGTGATCACAGACAGGTACGCTGTGCACAGGTGGGAGGAGGGTAGGTTTGGCAAGTGCACAGCTGGCCTGCAGAGGGCAGGCAGGGAAGGATTCCTGTCTCATCTTTGACAGATGGGGAGACCCAGGCCTGCCCAAGCACAGAGCCAAAGTGTGGAAGGGCCAGGACTGGAGCTCAGGCTCTGGGGCTCCCTGGGCTGTGCTCTTTCTGCTCCACTGGCCAGTGTTTCTTGCCTTTGGCATCTCTTATGCTGTTAGATTTTCATGGTGGCTCGGAGATGTTCTTGAGAGAACACCGCCCCCATTTCTCAGGGTTGCTTGGGTTGGTGGGGAGACAAGGTCAGGACTTGCATTGCAGACCCTGTGTCCTTCTCATTTTGTGGAGGAGGCAGTTAGGCCACTGGGCCGGCCTAGGGTGGTGGTGTCAGGGCAGAACACTGGGCAGATAGATAGCTGTGTGACCTGGGCCCATCCCATCCATCTTTGAGCCTCACAGGGTATTTGTAAGAACTAAATGAGGAAGTGTATGCAAAGGGCTTTGTAAACCCCAAGGTACAGTGGACAGATGAGAGTTTGGCCCAGAAGTGGCCTTCACACTTGTCCCCCGGGTACCCTAAAGAGAAGGCCAGGAGGTGGGGTCCTGGACTTCATGGTAGAGCAGGGGACTCCCAGAGAATGAGGAGGATGTGCCTACAGGACACTCTGGCCTCCCAGCCTCACATGGGCTCGACCTTGGACAGGCTCATGATTCAGCCAGAGATGGGCAGCAGGAACACCTTCCAGCCCCCCTCCCCCATGCAGCTTTCCAAGGAACAGCCCTTCCACATATACATGGAAAAACCAAATTAGGAAGGACCAAGAGGCCCAGGACAAGAGGCCAGGCCTCCTGATGTCCTTTAATAACTGTAACAAGAACTTTTTGAGGGCCTACTATGGAGTGGGGGAGCAACTGAGAAAAGTTGGAAGTTCCACCAGCGAACACTTTCTAATCTCTATTTTCTGGAATATTAGAATATTCTGAAGATCTTCTAAGTGCCAGGCCCCAACTGATAGACATAGCTCACGTCCAACTACCCTGCAAGTCAGAATTCACCATCACACTTTTGCACGAGGAAAACATAGGCTCTGAGAGGTCAAGTTACCTGCCAGCTACTAAGGGGAGAAAGCCAGGATTTGAGCCCTGGTTCCTTAACCTGCTCCTGGTGGGAGGAGGGCCATAGTGGGCAACGGACCAGCATCTGCCAAACATCTGTGCTAGGAGAATATGTCTACATGAAGGAAAGGCAGACGTGAGTGGAAGTCACAGGGCAGGGGGGGATGCTCCCAGAGTAGGCTGTTTCGGAAGTGGCTCTCCTTTCACCTAAGCTGTGCTGGGATCTATCTTGTTCGAGTTACCATGCTGGCTCAGAATCTCAGGGTGAGGGGTTCTGAGAAGTGGCGAACGTGACCAAGGTCTGGGCCAGGGCACCACTGGGGCGTGAGGATCTGCTGGGCACCTGCCCCGCTCCCTCTTTGCCCTTGTCTCCTGTAGCCCCGTCTACCTCCTTCTGCCCAGATCTGGCTCAGAGGCCTCACAGCTGCCCTGCTGGGCCACTGACTGGAGGCACTGAGCTGTGGCCCATGACTATTAACTCTGCCCATGCTGCCTGCCCCTCAGGCAGGCGGCTGGCCTCAGATATGTAGGTGGTCTCAGGGCCCTGAGCCCCAGCTCTGCAGGACCAGCACCCTGAGACATGGCCAACTCTGAGGGTCTTACCAAACTGCAGGGCTTGCTGGCAGCTGGCAGGACACCTGGTACAGTAGGCCCCCTGCTTAATTCTTTTGGCTTCCAGCAGCAGAGATCTAAGACTTTCCAGTTAGAATGGGGGGGTCATCAGAAGGTTGGCCCTCCCTTGGTCCCCCCCAGAACACAAGACCAAGGCAGTGTGCTGGACAAGGAGAGGCCCTGAGGGCCTTTGCACTGAGCTGTCCCTGGAGGGTGCCTGGGGACCCCCTCTGCCCTGAGCTCTTTGCCAAGCGGTCCAGTGGCAACGCGTGGGCCTGCCTTTCCTCCCCGACTCAGGCACGGCCGTCTCCCAGGAAACGGGGAATTTTCCCTCATTCCCATCATTAGGGTGCCAGGGCAAACAAACAGCCTAATCCAGATGAGCCCTGGGCCACAATCACATTCTCTTTTGGGGTTTTCTCTTTATTTCTAGCAATTTTGAGAAGACCAAAGTCATTGGTATTCCATGCAGGTTAATAGAACTGCTCCCTCCTCAGTATTATGCCTTAATTTCCTTTATCGCATAGCAAGCTGGAATTAATCGCCCCTCTCCTTCCTTTTTTCCCACCGAAACCTATTACCAGCCTGTCTGGTGGTTAAAGTCATTTTGTGGCAGTTCTTGGCTCCTTTCCACTTCCCTAGGAATCTTTCTGACCAGAGCCAAAGAACAAGGAGGGGTGAAAAACCCATTTGTACAAGGTGGGGATCTCCTGTTGAGAACTTATTTCCCTCTCTGTTCAAGAGGAAGGAACGTGTCCAGCCTCCAGCGGGCACCGCTGACTGAGTCCCCTGTTGCTGAGAGCATTCAAGAGGGCAGAATGGCCATATGTCAGCACTGGGAACAGAGGATTCCCGCACTGGTGGGGGGAAGGGGCAGGCTTTTGCCACTCCTGGAGCCTGGATTAGAACCTTCTAGGGTTCTGTTCTTTGTGAGTTTAAGATTTCTCTCTGTGATTTCAAAGTTGGACAGATTCTGTGCATCCACAGCTCTAACATTGGGCCATTTGGTTTTAAGTACTTTTAAACTGTGTGTTTTCAGATTCTAAGGTCATCTCCTTGAATTGAAGTTTCTATGCAGTGATTCTAAGGCTATTTTATGATTCTGTGAGCCTCTTAAACTGCATTCTGCTCCATGTCTGGGTCTTGCGCAAGAGTGTAATTGCTTTGCTGGGGCTGCCTTGGGAGGCTAGTGTAGGCCCCCTCTGATCTCAGTTTCCCCAATTATGAAAGGTAAGGGTTGGACCAGATGGCCTCCAGGACTTGACTTCCAGGTATGTTCTGCCTATAGTCCTTGTTGGCTCCTTCTGAGCCTACCTACCCACCCCCATCTCCCACTGCCCCCTCTGTACTGGCCACCTCCCGGCACCTCAGGGGACCCAGAATGTTCTCCCCTTGTCTAATTGTCCTGAGCGCTCTCCCCTTCCAGCAGGAAAGCAACTGAGCTCTCCTCCAAACTCTCAGCAAGGAAAAGTGGTGTGGAGGTGATGGTAAGAAAACAATCATTAACAAGAGCTCCAGTGCCTTTGTGGGCTATACCGTTCACCATAAGTTCGACATCTATAGTCTCCCATGATTTGTGCCTCCTAAGGGGGCTAGTTATTGATTGTTAGCCCCATTTTATAGGTGAGGGAACTAAGGCTCTGGAAGGTTAAGTAACTCACCTGTAGTCACACCGGCAGTTCCAGGACACTGAGTCGCTTGCTGTTAGTGTAGCTGCAGGCCGGCTGCCGGCTGGAGTTGAAGCAGATGTAAGCGGCCAAGGTGGTCAGTGTGATGAGGGAGCTCAGGGACCCAGGAGTCATCTGTCCCAGGAACCTGCTGCCGGGCAGGGTTGTGGCTTGCACTTTCCTACTTCCTGCTGGCCCCAACCCCAGGGATGTTGAAGGGCTTCAGAGAGTGGACCCCATTTCCTTCCAGATGCACCAAAAAGCCAAAAAGGAAACCGCCTTCTCCATCTGCTTTTAGAACCTACCTTTTACTTCTGGATGAAACAAGATTTCTCAGGGTGGGCTTCCCCAGCCCCCACTGCTGCCAGCCAAAATCACCTCTTCTTTGAGGTCCAGCTCTGGGCTTCCAGTTATCCCCTCTGCCCCACCAGCAACCCCACTTGCAGGAGAGGAGGTGCTGGTGAGAGCTGAGACTCCCAAGTTCAATGTCCTTGTTTTCAGCTGGGGCACTGAGACTCAGCAAGGGGAGATGGCTGTCTGAGGCTGCACAGCACCCTCACCACCCTCAATTTCTTTGTAGAGCATTAGGGATAAGATGACTGGGTTCTGATCCTTCTCAAGCCCTGTGACCTTGGGACAATCCATTGCCTCTCAAGGGTTTTACTTCCTCATCTCTCAAAGAGAGTGATGCCACCCTCCCCTACTGCCCACCCTCTAGAGCTGCTGTGAAGAGCCAGGCGCAGGAGCTGGGGGGTGGGAGGCAGGGATCTTGAACCTGCCGTCAACACCACATCCATTCAGGATCCCAGTTCTGCAGATTTCCTTTGGGCTCTGCTGAGTTTCCAGCCAGACGTCTCCTTGTCTCCTGAATAGCCCGCAGTTCCCCCTCTCAGAGCTCCTCTGTGGCCCCTACTTTCAAGGTCCTTCCCCTCCCCACATGGAGCACCTAGCCAGAACCTCGTACATCCCCTGCTGTCCTCGTCACGCAGCAGCACTCCTGCCACCTCTCCTGGAATCAGGTGCTGATTACACTAGGCTTGTAACACTCAGCCCTGCCCACATGCCTAGAGAGCCGTTCATCTGTCCCTTCCCCTCTTGACCTGGCGGGGTACCCAAGGCAGGCCCATGAATGACACACATGGAAAACCTGACTTCTTTCTTCTCCCATGTCTAGATGGGGAAACTGAGGCACAGGAAGTGTAAGGGATTTTTCCAAGGTCACTGCAGAGGTCCAGGGAAGCCTGGAGAGGTGTGCCCAGGACTCCAAGGCCCAGACCACTCAGAGGCTCCTCCCCACACCCCCAACCCAGGGCTGGGTTTGTGGGGCTCCCGCAGAGAAGCCCTGTGAAGGGTCTTCCTGTAGCTAAGGGCCCAGCTACCATGAGACATGAAGGGTCTGCATCTCCCTGAGACTGACTTCATGGTGGTACCTGAGCCATGTGTCATCGGCCGACCGAGCCGTTGGGATGACATACTGAGCTTACTTTGCTCCAGTCTGGTGGAGGGGAGGCCTCCCCAGAGCCCCAACCGGGAAATGAATGCTGTCCAGCAGGACTGCAGATCTTCAACTCGTCACTGACTGCCAAGGTGGGTGCAGCCTGGAAGGGCGTGCTCCGGGCACTGCCCAGATCTAGCCTGCCAAAAATATGGCAGCCAGATAAGCAGCCTGTGGGAATGGAGTTTGTGAATGCTTTCCCTTGGCACCCCAGGCTGGGCCTCCCCTCCTTTCTGCCTTATTGGAGGTGGAGGGCATTGTCAGACCCCATCAACCGCAGATGCTTGAGCTAGTGTTGAGGAGTGGGGAGAGTTTGCCGGGTGGAGACGGAAGAAGGACCTCCTGCCTGGTGGAGCTGCACGAGTAAAGGTAGCCAGAGGGAAGCCCACGGTTTTGCCCATGACCTTTGAGTGCATGTGGAAGCCCATGGGAGCCACGGATGGGCCAGAGCAGCTAGCAGTGTAGCTTGAGGTGTCCGTGAGGACCCTACTGAGACACTTGGTCATCTCCTGGGGCAGATGGGAACCTGGCAGGACAAGGAAAGAAAGATGGCTTTCAGATTACAGAGAGGCCTTCAGCAGGACAATGGCTACTGGCTCTGGTTTTATTGCCCCCCACCTGGAGCCATAGGAGTGGCTTAGGGGGCCTGGGGACAGAGCCATAGTTCCCTCTATCTATCAGCCTTGTTCTGGGCCTTGTGGTGGATAACACCATACCTCTGAAGGAAAGCACGTAGATATCTTCTTATCCAATCCAGCCATGTCATGGAGGAAGAGAGAAGGCACTGAGTAGGCAAGGTCACATAATACAGCCAGGACCCCCCAGGCCAGAGACGGGAGATGTGCTGCCCATTTGTCACCAGGATGGCCCAGTGGGGGACCTCCTGGGCAGTGCTTCTCCTAGCAGCCTAATTGGCAAAAGCATTTGCATTTCCACTTAGCCAGGGCTGCTTCCCAGGGTGTTCAGCCACTGCCTGCTAGGCAGAGGGTGCTGCATCAACACTGCTGCAGGGGCAGGGCCCTGACTGCCTGAGGGGTGGGTGGAGGGACTGCCCCCCTCCCAGACTGGCAGGGATCTCCACTCCATCATTCACTCCCTGACCACCAGCAAGCCCAACGCAGGCTGTTGCCTGAGGCGGTGCCTGCCCATTGTGTGTTCTCCGACCCCTCTGGCCTGGCTTCCTTGCCTCTGGCTGCAGAGTTCTGCCCTGGGGAGCCCTAGGTTTCCTACTTAAAATCAAAGTGGGTAGAGGTAGCGGAGCCCAGAGCAGTCTGTCGGGTGCTACCCAGCTTGTTGGGGGCCGAGCCTGGCTGGAGTGGGATCTAGAGCCTTTTCTTCAGCCGCAGAGGAAGAGGCAGAAGAACTGCTTCTCTTTCTAGCAGGGCGCTGGTGCCAGGAGAACAGGGCCCAGAAGGTGGGTGCCCTGGCAGGCTCCAAAGTCTGCCCAAGGGAGGCAGAGCTGTGCATCCCCAGCTCAGGTGGCCTGGCTGGGGTTAGACAGGAAAGTCCTCTGGTCAGAGGAGGCTGAGTCCCCACTGGCGCCAGCTCTCTGCTTCCCATCTGACTGGAGGGACAGTATGCCGCTGGGAGCCAGGCAGGACTCTGGCTGGTGGTCATAGAGGCTTTCCCAGCCACACCTCCTGCCTTCTGGAGGCTTCTGTTCTGAGGGTGCCATGAGTTTCCCTCCAGTTGTTTCCTTGGGCCCTAAAATCCCAGTGCCAGGTGGGTGGCCCAAATCCAGGGTGGGACCAGCCAGGGCTTGGGGCCTGAGCTGAGAGCCACCTTATCATCTAAGCAGCACCTCTCTTATAATGTTTGGTCCTTTTGCAGGCACCAGCCAAGGACCCCTGCAGATCCCCTTCCCCTCTCCCCCACCCCCATCTTCCGCCACCCCCTACAGCTGTCACTGGCTCAATACCTCCTGTGTCCACAAATCACTGTGACAGTTAGACCCCTTTGTCGTCTGTCCCTCGGAGACACTCATCTTCCCCGTGGCGACAGGGAGTCCCACATACCCCAGCTAGGGCTTGGACCTCCCTTGGTGACGGTGGGGCCGGGGTGGCCGGCAGCTTCTGAGAGCAGCTCTGATGTGCTGGGGCCCAGAGGAGGGACTCGGCTGTGGGAAGTCCCAGGTGATCCTTTTGGAGGGGCAGCAACACCTATGTCATAAAGTCACTGGCCCAGAATTTCAGCTGGAGGGTGTCCTTAAAGATTTGTTCACAAAGGAAACTGACATGCAGAGTGGGAAGAGGTCACATGGCCCATCAGAGGAGTGGGGCCATAGATATTCTCTGAGCACCCACTTGGCTCCAGACCCCGTGTGGGGCGATCACTGAGATGAAGGAAATGATGGGGAAGCACTGGTGTGCATCCAGGTGAACACCTGGGCTAAGGATGTTGAGGCCAGAGCCCTGGACTGGGGAAGAAGGGGCTAGGGTTCCAGTCTGGCCAGGAAGTCTTGCTCTAGCCCCTCTCCCGATCTGGAGCTCCCTCTCCATCCTCACCTAGTGGATGGCATGCCCCTCCAAGGACCCCCCAGCTGAGGGTAGTATGGAGACCCTGTGTCTCCATTTTAAAACAAGGTAGTGTGGGCCAGCTCATGAGCAACGTCTGTGTCCTTGGCCACAGTCGACCGGGGGATACTCCACCGGTCCTGTATTCCCCTCAGCCATCCCTCAGCTGCCCTTCCTGCTGGGGAATCACCTCCTCCAAGAAGACCTCTCTGTGGCTGCCTCTCATCCAGTCTCGCCTCCAACCTCCCAACCTTCTACACCTCATTTCCATACCTTGTATTTTGGTTTTGTCTTATGATCTGGACCAGTTAAGAAATGTGCAGCCTCTTCGTGTAGTGAGTCGGAAGAGGAGGAGAGAACCTGGAAAATCTTAAGGGAAACTGCCCAATTTAAAAGCAAAGATGCCCTCACCAGAGAGCGGTCCTCTGAGGCTCACTGTTCCATTCTTTCATTTTTTCCTTCAAACCCTTCACATGCCTGCCCCTCCCGCCCCCCCCCCCCCCCAGCACCTGCTGCTGCTTCATTTCCTCTTTCTCCCCAGGTGGGATGAGAGGGTTGGGGGGAGAACCGCACTCAGATGTCACCTGCTGATGGATGGTGGTGGCCCCAGGCCCTGGAGCCTGCTGGGCAGCACAAAGCTGGGAGCCAAGCCCCGCCCACCACGCTTCGTGGGTGTTGGGACACTGTGGGAACCATTTGCCTTTCCAGCATCGCCTAGAGCCTTGAGTCTGATTGTCAGCGTGTGGACGCTTGGATTGAGAGACACAGTGCCTTGCAAGGATGGAATTGGAGGCCATCCACAGCTTATGGACCTGCGTGACTCATGCTATAACTGTCCTGGAGTCCCGTCACGGGGCTGAGCGTGAGCAGATCACAATGTGCTTAGAACCTTGGCTCCTTAGAGAGTTACAATCTTAAATCCATGGAAGCTGTTCTAAATGTTAGATTAGACTCATGGGATCTTTATTTTTTTTAAGATTTTAGTTTTAAGTAATCTCTGCACCCAACATGGGGCTCGAACTTAAGACCCCGTGATCAAGAATCATGCTGTACAGACTGAGACAGCCAGGCACCTAGACCCATGGAGTCTTTAAACAGAGGGTTCTTAGGAGCATCACACATCTGGGGAGGGGTTGGGGTTTGAACCCAGTGCTGCTGGGGATGGGCTGTGAGCCCAGGGGATGATGGGGAAACAGCCGATGGGGTCTCCCCTCACCCTCTTTCCAGTAAGTACTGCACCTCTATTTTTGTCTGTTTTATATGTTGGGGTTTCACTTGGTAAAAGGGTTCCTGTGCCTCAAAATAAAGTTTTCCAGGCCCTGTGCTGTGCTGCAGCTCCGTGCCAGGACTCGCCACAGCCCGAGAGGGTGGCTCTGGCCAGCGGGTGACTGGGCAGGCAGACGGGGGCCTCCCGGGAGGGGGTGCAGGTTGCTCTGGGCCACCGTCTCCTCCCCCTCTCACTCCTGCTGTGTTGTTGCTGCAGCCGGAGAACACTCCGGGTCTGTCGTCCCGTTGACTGGGGTGACAGTTTAATAGTAGCTTCCTGGGCTGTCATTTAAATCTGCCTGCCAGGTTAGTAGGCCAGGGGCGGGCTGGCACGCCCCCTGCCCCCACCCCGGATCTTCATTCTGCTGGCAGCGGTTGTCTTGGCAATGCTGGGGCCTGGCGAGCTCTGCAGTAATGTAACTGTGGGGGGAGCAGCCCTTTCATCTCCCCGACCCGGGTACAAGGGGCCCAGCTGCCTTAGGGCTGGGCTGCAGGGCCGGAGCCAAGCTATCCGGTGTTGGTCCAGGCCTGGGAGAGGAAATGGGGACAGATCAGTCCCGCTGTGCCGTGGGAGGGGAAGGGACTGACCCAAGTGCCTCAGCAATCGTGTTGAGCTGGAATCCACCTTGCCTATGGGTCTCTGCTCTGCCCTCAGAGAATATTCCCTGGGGCCCACAGCCTGTCTGCAGAAACCTGAGGGCCAGTATCCCTGACATCTCTCTCATCAACCTGTCCCGTGTGGCCTGGTCCCCTTTCCTGCTCTTCTCTGCACAGGTAGGTCCCCACTCTGAGGACTGGGGTCTTCCCGTAGCTTTGGCCAAGTGTCTGTGAATACCTTCTCCTTTTTTTCATGGCTTGGTGGAGCTGGCCCAGAGACAGAAGCCTGGGTACCAGCCTCTGCTGTGTGACCATAGGCCAGTCCTTCCCCTCCCTGGGCCTCATCTTCTTATCTGCAGGATGAGGGGCTGGCACTGCAGCAGTATGCCCTCGGGTGTCGTTTATTGGCCCATTTGTTTCTTGGAAAATTAATAGACAATGGCACCTGCAAAGGATGTCCCTTGGCTAACCAGGTTTGGGAAGTGTGGGCGGAAACAAAGTCATTCTGATATCTGCAGGCCTTCTCAGGACCTTCAGTTAGCCAGTGGGCGTCATGCATCTCCAAGGGGGAAAATAGCAAGTCTTCTCACAAACATCTGGGTGGATGGCTGCCCCTGCTCTCCCGCCCCTTTGCCTCTCTCTTCCTCTGCCAGGGGCCAGTCATCCATCTTGCACAGTCTCACCAAATCCTGAAGGAAGCCCAGGCAGTTTGGAGCCACGGGTTTTGTGGGCTGCGAAGCAGTAGGCCCCTGTGCTCAGCAGAGGCTGGGTGAGCTCAGAGAAAGTAAAGCCCCTGTGCTGGGCCTCTGAGGGGCAGCTTGGTGCTGGCATGGTAGAGCTCCCAGGCCCCTTGCCACTTGCCTCCTCTCCTGCCCCAGATTGCCATTCTGCTGGCTCCCCCACACCCCAGGCCGTTATCCCACCTCCTGGAATGCCCTTTGTCGCTCTCCTCGCTCCCGTGGTTTGGGTGGTTTGGCCGACTCCTCTTCCTTGAACATGGTCCCCTCCTTCGGGAAGTCTTTAATGCCTGGGCTAGCTCAGGTGACCCACCCCCTGGCTTCCTGGCCACAGAGTCAGAATATATCAGGGCTCAAGTGCAGCCTTCCCACAAACATGTGCTGTGACCTTGAGTAGCCACCTCTCTCTGGGCCTTGGTTTTCTGCCTTACAGAATGGGAGAGTTGTAGAGGGAGGGACCTTGGAGACCCTGGGCTCTGCCTGGACAGAGCACTGATTGCCAAGAGGAATCCACACCAAGCCGCTCCACCTGGCAGCCCTGACCGATCTTTGTTTTGAAGCCCCCTGTCTGCACTGGGGCTGCTGGGTGAGCGTGGGTGGGGAACAGCAGTGGGAAGGATCTTATTGTCTCAGGGAAGGAGGCCTCCGGGGGTGGGGAAGCTGGGAGGCGCTGCGTGATCATAATAATTGCACAAGATCATAGACTCTGGGTGTTGAGCAGGACTTAAGATTCAGTCAGCACCACACCTCCATTTCCAAATGAGGAGGCAGGCCCCATGTGACTGATGGACCCAATGTCACACACACGCAGCAGCTGGGGCTGCTGACTTCCCACGCCTCAAACTTGCACCTTTACGCTTTTCAGTTCTAATGCTCTGATAACATCCTCAGCCCATTTGCTTCCCACAGCCTTGTGTGTTTGGCGAAGCAAGGATATTAGCTATGAATGTGGGTGAAGAAAGTGAGGCTCAGAGAAGTTGTGTAACTTGCAAAAGGTGACACAGCCCAAGTAGCAGAGTAGAGTTTGTCTGACCATGGACTGTCTGATGCTTTCCTCTGCCTGTGTTCTTGTTATAAGTAGCAACGCCTCCCTCCTTTGTCCTGGATTTCCCATTCTCCCCAACTCTGCCCTGGGGTCAGCTCCTCCCCGCCACCCTCTGGAATCCCAAATCCTTTGTGGCGGCCCATCTGTTGCCATGGCACCAGATTATGATGTCGCAGACCCTGGATGACTATGTACAGCTCCTGGGTTGTGGAGTACAGGGGCTCACAGAGGTGGGCATTGTCCAAGGGGCAAACTGGCATGGAAGGAAATAAATCCCTGGAAACAGGGAGCCACAGCCTCAAGCCCAGCTGGGGAATCACCCTGGGAGTTGGAGCCAAGGCTAGGAATGGGGGTCTGGCATGGCTTGCTCTGACGGGCATGCCTTGGCAGGGCTGATGCAGCCTCTTGACGAGGGACTGTCGGGCTCATTACACTGAATGACCCAACACTGGGATGCTTGCTGGGATCCCCTGGGAGAGCCTTTTTTGCCTTTTGTGCTTGTAGCAATGCTTCATGGGAAAGCCACCCTCCCCACCCCTCACTTGCCCAGAGAGGGAAGGAACTTGCCCAAGGTCACCCAGAGAGGAGGGGGCCATGCCAGCATTCAGTCTCAGCTCTTGTTCCAAATCTTTCCATGTGGTTACAGATGTGGCCCACTAGGGCATTTAGTCTGGTCCCCAACCTGAAAGTGGTCATGCTGCCTCAGTTTCCCCAGGGTGGTCCATTAGCAGAGACAGATTGTCGCAGGCCCACAGTTATTCTGGCATACACTTTTGGGCACATTCCAAGGGAATACTTCATCTGTGTGCCTGATCTGCCTCATTGCCTTGTCCTGTGGCCCCGGGGACCCGAGAGCTATTTATTTCACTGATCACACTGCATTTGCTCTTCTGGGGTCCTCTGAGCCTGAGGGCCTTAGAAAGAGCCTGTGGAAAGAGCTCGAGCTTTGGCTCATGGAATTAAAATCCCACTTCTGCCACCTACCACCCTCACCTCTTTGAGCCTCAGGTTCCTCTTCTGTAAAATGGGATTAACAGCACTACCAGGATAGATGCAAAGAATCACTGGGATATTGGGTGAAAGGTGCCGGGCCAGAGCACCAGGGTGAAAAATGTCCAAACCAGTCAGGACAGTGAACAAATCTGTTCTCCAGGACATGCCAGGAGTCATCCATTCCTGAGGCTGCCACTTCCTTCCTGAGCCTGTTTGGTCTCAAGGCCGCCCTTCAGGACTATGATGGTGTTTTGGCTGCCCTGGTCTCCTTGCCAGGTGCCTTCAGGGCTTGGCACACCGTGGGAGGCCAAGCTCGCTCCCAGGCTCCCAGCAAGGAGGGAGGAAAGGGTCTTTGGATAGTGTCTGGCTGGTCCAGGCCAGCGACAGAGCCCCTTTATCACCTTCTCCATCAAGCTGACCTTGCTCTTTTGGGTTCTGCCCGTTCTTCACCCGCACTGAGTTTCCGGGGGGCAGGTTGGGCTGATTTCTCTTCTGTGTGCTCAGTGCAGAGCCTGGCGCAGAGGCAGGCTCACTGAATGCCAAGCCAAAGCTGCCATGGGATTTTTCCCACCTAGTTTGAGGCTTTTCTTCCAAATCTGATGCTGCTGAGTGTTTTGTTTGGGGAGCCATGGTAAGGTAGAGGGGTATCTGACTGAAGTGAAATTGTGGCCCTGCTCCCACTCAGATGTGACCTTGGGCATGTACTTAACACTTCTGTGTCAAGATTTCCTCAGCACAGAGACTGGCACACAGAATGCACTTGGAGAAGGTTTGAACAGGATGAGGGAGACATTGGTATATACATTTCTTCTCTTCTGTGGATGCTGAGCTTCTTGTGGAAGGGATGTTCTGGTGTTCATGTTACAAAATACCCCACGTGCTGTGGTTTGTAATTGTACTTATTTCAGGCCGTGGCGTTGGTATCTATTACCCACAATAGCTCCTCGGTGCGGGGCTCAGGGAGGGCTGCTTGGGGATCCAGACTGGGAGGCAGGAGAGGTGGTTCTTTCTTTTTTCTTTTTTTCTTTTTTTTTTTTTAATTTTTTATTTTTTTAATGTTTATTATTTATTTTTGAGAGAGAGAGAGAGAGCAGGCAAGGGGCAGAGAGAGAGGGAGACACAGAATCGGAAGCAGGCTCCAGGCTCCGAGCTGTCAGCACAGAGCCCGACACGGGGCTCGAACCCACGAGCTGTGAGATCATGACCTGAGCCAAAGTCAGATGCTCAACCGACTGAGCCACCCAGGAGCCCCATCTTTTTTCGTTTTTTAAATTTTTAAAAATGTTTATTTATTTGAGGGGAGAGAGAGCGAGCGCACACACACGCACAAGCAGGGGAGGGGCAGAGAGAGAGAGAGAGAGAGAGCGAAAGAATCTGAAGCAGGCTCCAGGCTCTGAGCTGTCAGTGCCGAATCCAATGTGGGGCTTGAACTCATGAACCATGAGATCGTGACCTGGGCCAAACTTGGACACTTATCCGACTGAGCCACCCAGGTGCCCCAGGAGAGGTGGTTCTGATCCCTGCCTTGTTATGTTTCCCTGGGCCAGCCCCTTTCCCTCTCTGGGCCTCAGACCCCACTCCTCCGCCCAATCTGTAGGTAGACTGATTCCTCTAGTTTCTGCTAGCCCTGCACAGACAGAGGTATTCTTCTAAAGAAAGGGTGAAAAAAAAAAATTCATCTCAGAATGCAGATGTACTGCAAGGATTCCACTGAAAGGCAGAAATACAGTGGATTCAAGAGACCCAGGGTCTGTCCCCAAATCCCTGCCAGGCTGTTCAGGCCAGGCGAAGCAGTTGCATGGCCCCAGAGGCAGCCAGAGGGCCCGTGGGAGGATTTACATAATTCAACGCTGGTCACTGGGAAGAAGCGTCCCTGGGAGCAGGTGAGTCCCGGCCCTGGAGGTGTGGGAGCCATGTTCCCATACAGTTCATTGTCCGCACTGAGATCAACCCTGAGTTGGGTCCTGTGCTGAATATGACAGCATCCGTACCCTGGAGGAACATCAGGCCAGTAGAGGGACAGGGAGGAAGGCAAACCATGTTCCTGCCTTCTTATCCCAGTTTTGTTACCAGCTGTGAGATCTCAGCCTGCTACATAAGTTCCCTGCGAGGGCACGGAACACCTGTTTCCTTAGCTTGTTCGAACTAAGGCTGAAACCATAAAAACAGCAGTAGTTGCTGCTTACTGCACCTTCTGTGCCAGGGTCTCTTTCCATATGCTTCACACATTGTAGCTTGTCACTCCTCCTCAGAGCCTTTTTGTTTTCTTCTTCCCATTAAGAAAAAAACAGAGGCTCAGAGGTTAAGTAACACCCCTAAGGTCGTACAGATAGAGAGAGGCAGAGCTGGGATTCAGACCCCCATGTGGAGCCTCCCTTCCAGAGTGTCTAAGTGCCTCTTACTCTTAGGAGACTGATTTGGGTCTCTTACCCAGTAGATGCTCTTTTCATCACTCCAAACAGAACATACCTCATTAATCTTGTCTCAGAGTAATCATTTGCTTTTAGGATTCATTAGCAACAGCTCCCTGGTGCTTCCAGAGGGGCCTGGTTGGGGGGAGCAGGACAGGCCAGTAAAGGGACTGAGAAATGGCTAAAGGGGTGACTGTAACTGCCATCGGTGATGGGGGAAAACTTCCTGGAGGTGGTGGCAGTGGAACTGGACTTTGGGGGAAGAGGAATATGACAGGGGAACAGGCAGTCCCTTGGTGGATGGGTCCTGTCACCCTTGTTGGACCTGAACTCCTGAACTTGCAGGCAGGGCCAGGCGTCACCTGCCTCCACCTGGTGCTCAGCAGACGCCTGGGGAATGACTAAGCGTTTCTCTCCTGTCCTCTCTTGGTAGGCGAGGCACTCCGTGGCCTGGTGGGGTGGTGGGAGGTCATGGGGTCCTGCTTTCAGACAGAGCACATCCTGGGCACCCCAGTGCCACTTGACTGTATCCTGAAAAAACCTGTGCCCACCAGGCCCCTCACGCTCTTTTCCTTGCCCCGCAGCCAAGAAGACCTGTGCGGACAGCGACTTCACCTGTGGCAATGGCCACTGCATCCCGGAGAGGTGGAAGTGTGATGGCGAGGAGGAGTGTCCCGACGGCTCCGATGAGGCAGAGACCACGTGCAGTGAGTCCTGGCCCTAGGGCTGAGGGAGGGGGCTGCATGTGGGGAGGGGTGGGGGTGGGGAGGGGGGGCGGGGCTCGGCTTCCTCATCAGAGCTTCCTTGCTGGGAGGTTGGGAGGTTCAAGTGAGGCAATCTGTCAGACACAACTCCACACCGACCTTCTGCCACACCCTTGGGGGGCCCCTGGCAAAGAGCCAGGTGTATCCAGTGCTAGTTTCTGGTAACTTCCTCACAGGCCTCTTGCAGGTTGAGCCCTGCTCCTGGAGCATCAGGAGCTAGAAACAGCCCTTCTGCCCAGAAGCACCCAGAGCATATCCTCTGGGGCTCTCTGCCACACACACACACACACACACACACACACAATTTTTCTGGAGGGCTCTGATCATAATTCTAGCAGTACTGGTAACAGCAGGAGCCTATTACATGTTTACTGTGTGCTAGGCGCTTAGTGTGCATTAATTCATCTTCTCCTCGCAGCAGCGTTTGCAAAAGAGGACACTGAGGCTCAGAGAGGTTGAGAGACTTGTGCAAGACTACCCAGCCAGGACTTTGAGGCCCCTTTTCTTTCTTCTGCCCTGAGCTGGCTGAACCCAGGAGCCCTGGCCTCCATGGCAGGCTGGGTGGCAGCAGGGGCAACCAGGGGTGAGGCAGAGGGCCAGAGCCGAGCGCCAGGCCCGCCTCCCACAGTCAGGGCTTTGTCTCTCCGTGATTTCTTTTCCAGGCCCTAATCCTCAAAGCAAACTCACACCCGGCAGGTCATTCCGTGACATTTGTTAAATTAAAAAGGAGATGAGAAGGGGGCGGGGAAGGACCCAGGGGTCCCGAGGCAGAGCCTCAGCAGAGTAAAACTGAGACAAAAGGTTGGGAGGGGGGAGCACGTGGAGGGCTGGTGAACACCCAAGTCACACTCCTCAGGGGTCACCTCTGCCCCAGATGCAGAGGTGGGGACAGTGGAGGCCTGCGTCCTGTCCCTGTCTAGGGCTGTGGCTGGTGATAACTGAGTTTCCTCGTCTCTTAGCAACAGAGCTAGCGGTCTCCTCGTGAGAGAGAGAGAGAAAGGGAGAGAGAAAGGGAGAGCAAGAGCAACCCTGGCCCAAGATAGGAGGCTCCCTCGTTCCCTTGCGCGGCTGCCTCTGCCTTCCCTGGCCAGGCCATCCGCCCTATCCTTTTCGTACTCCCCACGCGGCCAACCTGTCCTGGAGCTTGTCCTGAGCTTCCTCCTGAGCTGCAGAAGGAACAAAGCCTAGCCACGCCCACTGTGACTCTCATCTTCAGCGCAGTCTCGGATCCCCGTTTAGAGAGAAGGAAACTGAGGCCAGGATGGGTTTGGCCACTTGCCGGAGGCTGCCTGGCTAACAAGGGGCAGAGTTGCATATGGCTGGGAGTGTGTGTGGGGGGAAGGGGCTGTGGCCACAGGGGGCTTTGCAGGGGGACTGTAGTCAGCCAGTCGGGCCATCCCAACCCATTCCAGCAGTCACCATGGACGAAGGAGGCAGCAGGGGGATGGGGGGAGCTTCATCACCATTATTATTGGGGTCTGTCCTGCTGCCTGAGAGCTAGGCTCCCCCTTCTCCCTGTGTCTCTGCCTCCTTGTATGAGTGTCCATTTTCATCTTCCCTTACCCTGTCTCCGGAGCCCTCTCCACCCTGCTCTCTTGGACCGCCTCCCCCCTCTGCCTGCCCCTCTCCTCATCCTCCCTCTCGCCCTCCCTCTCCTCCCTGCCCTGCCCCACGTTTCCCTCTGGCTTTCTCCCTCTAGCAGTTGTTGCCTTCCTATCTATCCCTTGGCAGGGGCTCTCCAGCCTCCCCTCTCCTGCCTCCCAGGTCTACTTTGTGCCCATAGTTGAATAACTAGAGGCCCAGAGAAGTTGGGGGCTTTGCTTCCAGGACGCACAGGTTGCTTGTGGCTGGTCGGCCTTCTGTGATAGAAGATGAGCGGGCTCGTCCGGCTCTCAGGCTTGACGGAGTGCCCGTGGGAGCAGGACTCAAGGCTGCACCCTGGGAGTTGGGAGGCCCAGCTCTCCTCTGGACTCTCCCAGTGAATTTGCTGTGAGATCCTGCACACTTTCCCATCCCTCTTCGGGCCTCAATTTCTAACGTCTCATAATTCCAAAGACCGTGATCTAAGATTCCTGGACTCCTAGCACCTTCCTTGTCCCAGCCGGGGCACAAGGCCCAGGATCCCACTTCTTGTGCCAAGTTACATTGGTCAGGGGCAGGCAAGGCCTGTGGGTAAGGAGGGCTGCCTGGAGGAGGTGGGCCAGAGTGGGACTTCAAGGGACAGGCAGAATTGGGGCCAGCAGGACCTGGTAGCAGGCTTGCTCACTGCCTCCCCACCAAATGGGGAACTTGGTAGCTGACCCACTGCTCATTTAACTGGTGTTGCCATAGCAACCTCCACAGCCTACCAGGTTCGCCTCTATAGCCTACCAGGTTCCTAAGGACTATGCCAGCTCAAAGAAAGATTCCAGGCAATAGTAAAGTATAGTGGGTTTGGTTGTGTGATATATTTGGGTCCAGGTCCTGTGAGACCTCAGGCAGGTTGTCCAGTCTCCCTACGGCTCAGTTTACTCATCTGTAAAATGGAGTGATGGCACCTGCCTTATGGGGTTACACGGATGAAATGAAAAAAATGTGGCAAAGCATCAGTGCTCGAGTAAACGGCAATGCTACTTTTATTACTGCATCTTGATCCCAGTCTCTCTCTCCCACATACACCAGTTTCACATTTTAGAATAAGTAGGAGGTTTGCATAGAGAGGGAAAGGCATTTGGGAGCAGGTCCCCATGTTCTTGTGTTCCCCCACTATGTCATCTGCCCTTAGCTGGCTGGGATTTCTCCTGGCTCTCCTTCCTTCTGGTTCTGGGTTTTGTGTCTATCAGATACGGCCAAGAGTCACAGTAGGAAAGCCTGGGACATTTGCCTAATGAAAGTAGCATTTTAGCTCTAATTATAGCTCACTTGATTGGAGACAGCTTCTCACCCACCTCCAGGCACATGATGGGAGGGGTACAGGGTAGGGGTGGGGAGGTTGGTCCAAGGTGAGTGAGTTGCAACTTTGGGTACTGATTACTGAAAATGGGATTTTGTTCATCGTCTTAGAACCTTTCCACTGGAAGGGGGACCTTACTGATGAACCAAGTATACTTTCCTACCATAGATCAGTAAGTGGAGGCCTGGAGGTTTTTGGAGATCACCTAGCAAGTTAGAGGCTGACCAGCTAGAAGGACTTCACCTGAGCCCATGGGAAGGACCATGGGTGTGACCTCTCCTGCATGACGGGATGGCCCCATGCTTTGCTTCCTGCCAGCAGCAGGACACTGGTAGCCCCCACCCCCCTTAGTCCCTGGCCCTCCTAAAGCTGCCCATCCCCATCTGGAGGTCGTCTGCCCCTAAGCCTCACATGAACTGACACCACAGACGTCTCGCTCACTAAGCGGCCATCAAACACCTTCCTTCTTTTATTTCGACAGACATTTCTCTTTTTATTAATTTGTGAAGTCATAAATTAAAATGGATTGGATTTCTGGGGCAGGATTCTCTGGGAATTGATAATGCCTACAGCCACTCCAGCATGCAATTTCACGCCCTTGCCGGCTTTGGAGGATTCCTGGTATCTGAGAGATGGGGGGGTTCTTCCTCCTGCCTCTCAGAACCTCTGGGACGCTTGACAGCAAGCCAGGGTATTCCTCGGGGCATCTTTCTCAGAGAGAGGCGTTTGGGTAGAGCGCGTCATCGTGGTGAGCCATGTGGACTCTGATGATGTGCACCTCCAGGAACGAGACCGGGGCCCTCCCAGCACCATGCGTTTGCCTTTCATTAAACAGGGGCAACTGGTTTCTGAGTTTGTTCCAGGCTCTGAGTGTAGAGATTCCCATGTTTCCTCATTTAAACCATCTACCAACTCTAGGGGATTATGTTACCCTATTTTCAGGTCGAACCTTGGTACAGAGAGGTTAAGTGACTTGCTGACCTGCTTCATGTTAATAGATGGTTTTGGACCTAGGTGTGCACGACTCCAAAACACATTCATGCTCCTTGTCCTGCACTGTGCTGCCTGGGGCGGGGCGGGGGGGAACTCTGGCTTCAGTTATCCCGAAAGTGGACAATAGGTGGCCATGTTGCGGTCCCCACCTGAGGAAAGGCCCAGGGAGCCTCCTTCCTCTGGTGATCCCTCTCCAGCCCAGAGGTGCTGGTGGGGACCAATGGGGCCTGCTTTTCTCACGGGCAGTGGTTAAGTGCAGTAAGTTAAGCAGTGTGTCTGGAGGTAAGAGACCTGGCTTCAAAGTCCATCTCTGCCTCTCTCCACAAGACTCTGAGCCAACGACGTACCCTCTCCGGGCTCTGCTCTCCTCATCTGTAAAATGGAGGTGGTAAGAACACTCGCCTCATAAGGGGATATTGTACGCCAGCCCGGACCAGCCTCCCGGGGCTAGGCAGTGAGGAGGCCTGACCCAGGAGCCTGGAAAGCGAGGTTCGCCTGCTAGCTTCGGGGAAGAGCTGCATTACAACAGAGACGGTGAGGTTCAAGGAGAGAGAGGTGGTTGGAATACCTGATATTCAGTAGCCTAGGCAGGTCCCTCCCCTCGCTGGGTCTCTGACTGCTGTCACTATAGTGGGTGTTCCTCGATGTGACCTCTTGGGTCCTAGCATTCCAGGACGGTGTCTTGGCTCTTTGAGGGTACGAGGGCTGGTGTCAGGCACTGCTGAATCTTCCGGAGCCTATAATTAGAGCTGTCTATTTAAGGACACAGCAAATGTCTTATTAATTATAAAGAAAGGAAGCAGACGGATTGTTTAATCATTGTCCTTGCTGAAAGGTTATGCAATTAACTATATAAATATTCATTAAAAGTTCAAACGGCTGCCTGCTGCACTGGGGTATGCAGAACCAGGCCCCGAGAGGTAGGGAGGACGGTCAAGGGCCATTTCAGTCACCTGGGCTTTTGGGTGTAGAGTTTGGGGCCGGTTCAGTCTACCTCTCCATCCACGGGGGCGTGCAGGCTTTGATGGAAAGGGCAGGCTTCAGTCAGAAGCCTCTCTGCCTCTGCCTCTCACCTGCTGTGCATCTTTGTGCCAGTTCTTTGGTCTCTCTGAGCCCGTTTCCTCGTCTGCAGAATGGAGTGCTTACCTGAAGGCCTGCTGCCCTGCTCTACCCCAGGGGTGCTGCTATGAAGATCTTTGTGAATGGCGCCCTTGGAGCTGGCACCTCTATCCTGCAGGGTCTGCTCATCTGGGAGGGTGAGGGTGAAATGAGAAAATGAAGTAGCCTGGCACACCGTGGGTGCTCAGTAAATACGGCTTCCTTCCAGCTCCCCGTGAAGTTCTGTTTCCTGAGGCCTGGCTCAGGGGTAAACGGTCACCTCGTGCCTCTGTCTCATTGCTCTCTCGGGAGCTTGCACGCATACAGAATGCTTCTATCGCTTTTATAGGAGTGAATTTAAAACGGATAACATATCCTATATCTTTTAGACTTGCAGAATGTTAACCCAGTGGTTCTCAAATGGGGTGCGTGGGAATCACCAGGGGTTGAAGAGCGTTACTGAAACGCAGATTCCTGGGCTCTGCCCTCAAAGTCTGGATTCAGCCTAAGTTGAGCCAGGCCCAGGAACCTGCTTTTCCCACAGCCCCCACACCCCACCCTACAGTCAGGAATCTGGGAAACACTGGTCGGCTTCAGCTCCCTCTTGTGCGTACTGGGGTCCTACAGTGCAGGGGTGATAGAGGTGCTCTGGAAGCGCCCCACCTCCCAGCTGCCAGACCTCCTTCACCACCCTACACCCTGCCCCAAGGCAGCCTTTGCAGAATGTCTTTTTTTTTTTTTTTAATGTTTATTTATTTCTGAGAGAGACAGAGACAGAGACAGAGAAGGAGTGGCGGAGGGGCAGAGAGAGAGGGAGACACAGAATCCAAAGCAGGCTCCAGGCTCTGAGCTGTCAGAGCCCGACACGGGAACGCATGGACCGTGAGATCATGACTTGAGCCGAAGTTGGGCGCTTAACTGACTGAGCCAGCCAGGCGCCCCGCAAGGCAGTCTTTGTAGAAGATCTGAGTGTCAGCGCTCTCTAGGGCTCTATGCAACAGTTATTTGGGAAGTGGAATTTCCATAAAATGAATCCTGTGAATCCTGTGTTCCCAGCAGGGTGCCTCGTATTTCATGACATCTATTCCTATGGATAACTCTGGGGTCCAAGGTACTCCTGTCCCTTGGTATAGTAGTGTCTGGGGGCCCTTCCTCAAACAGCTGCCCCCTCTCCCATCTTATCTGCCCTTTCTCCATCTCTTGTGCCATTTCCTCCCTGATAGGGAAGCAGAGAAAGGGGACCTGGTCGGGGATGAGAGAGCGAAGTTGAAGGGGGAGGCAAGAGTGACCTCTGCCTGCAGGTGCAGTGGACTGTGCCAAGTGCCCGGCATCGGACACAGCTGACTTTGAGTCCCCGCTCAGTTCTTACCAGCTGTGTGACTAGCACCCAGGGCTTACCACCATGTCTGATACACAGCAGTACCCAATAGATACTCGCTGAGTGAAGAGACAAGTGCTCCTCTGTTCATTTGGAGGAGAGTGCATAATCATAAGTGAGCACTGGGCCGAGCGTGCTTCTAAGTGCCTTACAGACATTAACTTGGGAGTCATAACAATCCTATGGGCCAGGGAATAGTATCCTCCCCAATCTATCGGCACCGAGGTGAGGACTGTTGACCAAGGTCACATAGCCAGTGAGTGACTGAATCCATGCTCAGCAAGCCAGGTTCCGGAGCCCATGCACTCGACCTCTGAGCTGGAGGCCTCGACATAATCCTCGCCCTGCTGGGTTTTTGTGAAGATGAAATGAGTGCCTAGCTCGGTGCCTGGCACATCCTAGAGACGACTGAGTTTACACCCTGGAAGGTAGTAGGGAGCCAGCCACGGAGGTCCGAAATGCATCTACCACAGCTGGGTCTGTCACGTGGCTCATCCTGGGACGCTCAGGATGAGCGCCGTCCCCAGCCCTGATCAGGGTTCTCATTCTTTCTTCCAAATTGAGAATCAACCCTGGGGCTTCAGGCCCCTGATTGAGTCAGCCTCTGATTGCGGCTGCAGTAATTATAGCTGTGTGGTCCCGCTGGGCCCTGCCGCACAGCACTGCTCGCAACAGCGGGCTCGGCACCACTGCTGGGGGAGCAGCCAGGAGGGGGTGGGCTGCACCGAGGGAGCTCTTGGGGCTTTGGTGAGCCCTCCAAATCCACAGGTTCAGATCGCCGAGTCACTGATCTGGAAGCCAAACCGAGGCTAAATTGGAGTATATTTCACCCCAGGGCACACAGAGGGGAGATGACAGAGAAGCGTGCAGCTTTGCGTTGCTGGAGCTGAAAGGGGAGGTTTGGAGGGAGGGAGGTGGGGCTGGTGAGGCAGTCAGGGAGGCTTGAGTGCCAGGGGCCAGGGGCCCGCGAAAGGGCGTTAGACAGGGAGTGGTGGGATCGGATGTAGGATTCGGAGGGTCTCAGGGGCAGACAGTGGCTGCTTCTCAGATGAAGAAACCGGGACCTTGGGCCGGAGGGCCCTGATGGATTCCCAGGGGCTCAGGCCAGGTGGCCGGAGTCGGGCAGTAGGACTGGTTGGCGCCATGCCCTGTGTCCCCCTTGCCTAAGCCATGCCCTTGTGTCTGTCTCCACAGCCAAACAGGTGTGTCCCGCAGAGAAGCTGAGCTGTGGACCTGCCAGCCACAAGTGCGTGCCCGCCTCGTGGCGCTGCGACGGGGAGAAGGACTGTGAGAGCGGAGCGGACGAGGCTGGCTGTGCCACCCGTGAGTTGGGTTAGGTCGCGGGGTCTACAAGGGGGTCAGGCAGCACTGGGGAGCAGCAGCCACTTCTGGGAGGGGCCTTCTCTCCGGGGCTCGGTGGGTGGAGAGCAAAGGGTAACGATCAGGACACTAGTAATGGCCAGGCGCTCTGGAGAGACATTTCCTGCTTTCATCCTCACAACCACCTCACGAGCAGCCATGATCATTCCCATTTTACGGGTGAGGAAACTGAGGCTCAGACAAGTGAGGAAAAAGCACCCGAGGCTGAGTGATGGAACCGAGATTCAAATCCAGCTCTCGATAGCCAAGCCCAGGAGTACTTCTACCATATCTGACATCTGCTCATCCATTCCATCCGTCTCCACCAACCTCCGAGCAAGGGCAGGGGGCCAGAGCCGGGACGTGGCAAGTAATGGTGGCCGCCTGGGCCAGGGCACTGGTGGTGCCGGGGGGAGGGGCAGACTCCTGAAGTGTGAAGGACGTCTGATGCTGAAATCTCAGACTGGTGAGCTCGAATGTCACAGGGCAGGGAAGACATCCCCAGCAGCCTCGGCAGGGACAGATGGAAGTGGTCATTGGGGTAGTTCCACATCACTGAGCTTCAAACACAGGATTATCTCCTTCCCAGGGAGCAGGCCAGCAGGTCCTGGGCCAGTGGGGCTATGCTTGTTTCCATTCGGTGGACACCTCCTGTGTGCCAGGCCTGGAGCCAGGCTCTGAAAGGATGATGAGGTGAATCCTACACGCTCCTCCCTCCGGGAGCTCATGATTAATAGGGGAGACAGACTGGCTGTCGATAACGAGGCTGCAAGGCTGGGCTGAGATAGGGGTGGTTTGCAGTATTATGGGGGCTTTTGCCAGGCACTTAGCCACCACTGCCTCCTACCCCACTTCCTCCACCAGCCTCTATATTTACATCCTCTCCATCCTCCCTAGCCCAGAGGAAATGCCAGCTCTCTGGAGCCTTTTGAGTCACAGCATTCTAGATTCCAAGTCTGGAGTTCTGAGGTGTCTGAAGCAGGAAGCATCTGGGTATGGGGGGGAGATCCTGGCTGGGGCCAGCAGTTTCAAAGCCCTGGTGATGGCATTGGCCTGTTTCTTCAGCTGTGATGATTTTGCGGAGCTTCGCTGGCCAATGAAAATCCACTTCCCTCTTTACCCACCCATAATCAGATGTTTCCCCAGCTCTAAGGGCCATCAGCCCCTATTGCACAGGGTGGGAGTATCTCTAACTAGGGCACGTCTTCGGAGGGAGATGGGGAGGTGAGGGGAGGGGTTAGAAGGTCTCACTGAGTGTCTCTGCTATAGCTCCCAACCACCTGGGCAGAAGAAGAATTCTTCTCTCCTCCCTCAGAGCTGCTTCCATTTGTGAGTGCTGGGAGTGGGGTCTCTGGATGCAGATCTGAGAATATGGCTCTCGATATTGCCGTCAGCTTTGAACCTCAGGGAGAACTCAGTATAAAGAAGCACATCTTCCCAGAACGCTAAACTTAGTGAGTCCTTCCCCCCCGACATGTGCAAGCTGACTCTGGCAGGAAAGAAGGGAGCTAATCTAGGCATCTGAGTAATCTTGAGGGGCAGACACCACAAGGTAATGTGTGCTTTTCCCACCAGTGCCCCAACATCCCAAAAGCCCAGAAGGGGGGAAAAAAGCAACTGTCAGAAACTTGATAGAGCCGTCAGCAACACATGAGGAGCTGCCTACATTGTGAAACTGAAGACATCATTCTATTTTATGTCCAGTAACAATGAAAAATGACGTTTTTCTATCAGAAAAATTAAAACAGACTCTTGGCGCCCCCATGTGGAGAGATCTGGTGCTGCTGCCACCGCCACATTACCCAAGGCCATAGCCACTGCGTTCATGTCCCCCCTGGGTACCCACGCTTTTTCATGGCCTCTGTGTAAGGAATGAAGTAGGCAAAGGTGAAGAGGTCGCTGCTCGGAAAACAGCTTACACTCCAGGAAAAGAGGAGGAAACCAGAAAGCTGAGAGGGGTCAGAGTAGGAGAGAAGAGCCCCAAACCTGAGTTCTGGTTCTGTGCGACCCTGGGCAAGTTGCTCCTCTCTGGGCCTCAGTTTCCCCATCGGTAAACAAGTGGTTGGGCTGGTGGTCTCCAAGGCCCTCCCAGGTTCTGAACCGAGCAGTTCACCAGAGAGAGGAAGCCCAGGGCCCCAGGCAGGGCCAGTGACCTATGCCCTTAACTACTGCACATCCCTTAGTTACCCCTCACACCTGGGCTGGTCCAGCATCCATCCGCTCCACACCGTGCACTGCCCGGAGCTCTGTGCCAGGCCCTCAGGACGAAGCTGGGTCAGTCTCAGAACCTGTCCATGCGGTTGTCACAAGGGAGACAGAGAAGGTCATCAGGCCCAGACACTTGAGCATGCTGTGAAGGGCACCCGAAAGGAAAGTAGAGGTGGAGGGAGGCTTCCCAAGTAGGAGAGCCAAAGTGTGTTGTGAAAGAGGTGGAATTGGGGCCCCTGAACGATGAGAACTCCTCATTGTGAAATTGAGACGGTGGTGGGCAAGAGGTGAGCACCCAGCAGATGGAACAGCTTGGGCAAAGACCTGGAGGTGAGCAGGTGGGCAGATAGTCTAGTATGGCTGAAGCCACGGTGTGTGCAGGAGTGAGGTGTTGGGGTAGAGCAGTGGTTCCGTGCCAGTGACCTTGGATGCCAGGCCAGGGGACTTAACTGGGATAGTGCGGGCCAGGGAGGGGGGTGGGGGGGAAGGGGCCTGGAGCTGTGCTGTTAGGAGACAGCTCCAGACCTCGTTACCTGGGAAAGGTCAGTGTCACGTTAGGTATTTCCTAGGAATATCACAAGGCCCTTCAAGACAGGCAGTGCCCTGCCGCGGAAGCGCTCCTAGCCCCACCGCCATGCTGGAGGCGGGACGGGAATTCTCGCTCCCAGTGAGGCTACGGAGGCTCAAGGGAGGGCAACCGTGGGCAAGCGTGTTGCCCAAGACCCCCCTGCATGGCCCCGGATTGGAAGCCCCCTGCGCAGTCCCTGACGGCACATCCACCGTCGGGCCCCGCAGAGCGCATGCGGCCGGTGGGCGAGGGTCAGGGCCCCTGCAGCGGGGCCGGAGGGGCCGGGGCGCCGGGCCGACCCGGCTCTCTGTCCCGCGCAGTGTGCGCCCCGCACGAGTTCCAGTGCAGCAACCGCTCCTGCCTGGCCGCCGTGTTCGTGTGTGACGGCGACGACGACTGCGGCGACGGCAGCGACGAGCGCGGCTGCGCCGACCCGGCCTGCGGGCCCCGCGAGTTCCGCTGCGGGGGCGGTGGTGGCGGCGGCGGCGGTGGCGGCGCCTGCATCCCCGAGCGCTGGGTCTGCGACCGTCAGTTCGACTGCGAGGACCGCTCGGACGAGGCGGCCGAGCTGTGCGGCCGTGCGGGCCCCGGGGCCACCGCCGCGCCCGCCTCCTGCGCCGCGGCCGCCCAGTTCGCCTGCCGCAGCGGCGAGTGCGTGCACCTGGGCTGGCGCTGCGACGGCGACCGCGACTGCAAGGACAAGTCGGACGAGGCCGACTGCCGTAAGCCCCCGCCCCCCGTACTGCGCGGCCCCTGAGCGGCCCTGCCGCCCCCTTCCGGCCGGCCAGAGGTGCGGGCTTCCGGGGCGCCTGCCCCGCCCGCCCGGGTTACCTGGGTTACGGTGGGGCGTGGGCTTGGGGAAGGTGGAGTCTTGTTTGAGGTCCCCAAGGCTCTAAAGCTGCGCGGCTCAGGTCTAACCCCACAGCTCAAGGGTCTTCTCTGGTCTTGCCCTCCCTGTCATGCCTCCCACCCCTGCCCTTCCCTGCCCGCTGGCTCCAATGCCCGAGACCTCGAAACACTCAGGAGCTCCCCCAACCCTCCTTACCTGCTGGGCTTGCTTATCCTTCAAGGCCTCAATCCTCCCAGCTGGGCTGGGTCTCTCCCCCTGGGCTACCCTGAACCACCCTATCCTACAGCGTGGCCGACTCTGTGATGTTCTCTGTGCATTCCTCAGCCCCCCACCCCCCCACCCCCCCCCCACCCCCCCCCCCGGCACCCTTGAGCTCCTAGAGGATGGAGAGCCTCTCAGTAGCCTCTGGGTTCCCCACATAGTGCCCCGCATGCAGTGGGCACTCAGGAAGGGTTTGCTGAAGGGATGAAGTCATTAACCAATGAACTCCAACACTCAAAAAAAGGCCACGTGTTGGCTGTAGGTGGGTGGCCCTGGGGAGAGGCAGTGGATGGGAAAACAGGAGACCTGAGTTTTAGACTGGCTCTGCCAGCCAGAGTGCTGTGTGATCCTGGGTGAGGCCTTCCCCCTCTCTGAGCTTCAGTCTCCCCATCTGTATACTGGAAGTGCCTTGGCCAGGTGTCCTGTCAGGACTCCCAAGCTCAGCCACCGGTTCTGTTCTTGCCAGGGGTGGATGGGGGCTGGGGCTGGGGGAGGAGAGCTTTTCCAACACCATGTTGGCCCTGACGCTCCTTCCTTGCCCTCTCCTGGCAGCACTGGGGACCTGCCGTGGGGATGAGTTCCAGTGTGGGGATGGGACTTGTGTCCCTACAATCAAGCGCTGCAACCAGGAACAGGACTGTCTGGACGGGAGTGACGAAGCTGGCTGCTTGCAGGGTGCGTGGAGTTGGGGGCAAAGGGGAACATCCTCCTCGAAGAAGAGGCCGAGCATTCCCAGGCTCCAGAGAGAGCAGAGTTTGGAGAGATCTCCCCTCGGTCCCTGAGCTGTGTCTTCCCTCGGAGCATCCCTTGCCCCCTAAATTACCCAGATTTACTCCCTGGAGGCCTACTGGCCCCAGAACCAGATTTTGGCAGATTTTGGACTTGGCAAAACGCTGAAAGAGGCCTAGGGGGATGTGAAAAGACACTGCAGGAAGTCCAGCCCCCACCATTTGTCCACACCCGAGCCTCCAAGTGGCTTCCTTCCCAGAGTGAGAAGAAGCTCAGTCCCCTGCTGGGAGCCTCCTTAATTCTCAGATGACTCTCTGGGACCCTGACCCTGGGTCATCTGGGGAAATGGATAAAGGGTTGGGCAGTGAGGCAGCCTCCCCGATGCAGGGTCTCTAGGGCACAGGTCTCCTTCAGATGGTCAGTCTAGCCCCCAGGATCTCCACAGGGCTCCCATTTTTCCCTCTCAGGGCCCCAGTACTGCCAGATCAGGTGCAGACACCGCCACCTTCTGGCCCTGCCCAGCTAGATGATGCTTGGGCGTCCTGATTATCCCTGGGGTCCTGTACTTCTATGAACAGAGCTCCCACCAGCCCTGTATTCATCTGTCTGTCCTGGGCCCTGTAGAGACCAGGAGGACTGGGGCTGGAGCTCTGCTCACCTCCCAGGGACCTGGCCCAGCCCAGCCCAGCCCTCCCTGCCCAAGGTCTCACAGGTCCTGTCCACTCTCTTGTCCGGCCCGACAGAGTCAACATGTGAGGGTCCCCGCAGATTTCAGTGTAAGAGTGGCGAGTGCGTGGACGGCGGGAAAGTGTGTGATGCTCAAAGGGACTGCCGGGACTGGTCGGATGAGCCTCTGAAAGAGTGTGGTACAGTACCTGTCTACTTCTGGATGCTGGACTAACCCCCCACCCCCACCCCCTCCTGGCATCCCGGTGGAGGCCCGTGCCTGCCATACTGCACACGTTCTGTTCTCACCCTCTCTCTGGACTCGTGGGCTGTCCTGTGGCCTCAGACGGGGCTCTTTGCCTTTGGGGCCTCGTTCTGCATCTCTACAAATCGAACTGCCTATTCTTTCCAATCCGGATGCTCAATTACGCTTCCTCTCACAAACTCGGACTCTCCTCCTCACTCCTTCTGCGTTCAGACCTCTGAGTATGTGCTCACTCTGAAACTTTCTTCCTCAGTAATTCTGCCCTCCTGACTTAGCCAGGGCCCTGGCCTCTGAGGCCTCCCAGCCAGCCCCCTGCAGAGGGAGAGGTAGGGGACAGCAGGCAGGTGGCCAACTGAAGTGGATCCCAGGGCCACCTGGCTCAGGCCAGGCCTGGGGTGAGGATAAGGCAGATCAATCAGCAGAAGGTGGCACCAACCTGACCCCGAGGAGGAGCTCAGACAATCTGGGAGACAAGACTTAACAGGCTGGGCATAAGTGAGGGGCAGAATGAGGCAACGGTCCTAATAACTACAGCTGTCAGGGTGTGTTCCAGGCTAAAAAGAACAGGAGGGTCTGGGCTGTAGGTGAAGTGAACATCCCACTGAACATGCTGGAAACCCAGTGTGGGCTCCAGGAGGGTTTATTGCCAAGGTCAGGGGTTTGAACAGAGAGTTCCTGGGGGGACAGAGCCTAGATCGGACCCTCCCTTCCTGGCAGACTCATTTCTACACAGCATCTCCCATCCTGGGCACTCAGGGGGGTTTCATTCTCTAGAACTCCCCAGGAGTGGCATATTTCCACCCCTTTTTGAGATTTAAAACTTGATTTTGAATGGAAGAGTGGTTGGGTGAAGGTCACTCAGGCTCCACCTAAGCTTGCAGGACAGATTCTCCTCTCGGGCCCTCCTGCCCCCACCCCTCCGCCAAGGGCCCTGCCAGGTAAAGTTCCAGAAAAAGAAGCCTAGGGAAAAGAGGATAGAGAAGTGGGAGCAACGGAGCCTAACCCCCCACCCCGCCCAGATTGGGAGTTCACCAGGGACACTAACCTACTAAATCTCTTCTTTCTGGTCTTTTGCATGACATACCTGAGAGAAGTGTGTACGCATGTATTTGTGTCTCTGTGCTGGTGAGAGGCCAGTATCTGTGTCCGTGGCTCCTCCTCTGAGTGAGGCAAGGGAACCGCATCTCGTGTCTCTGCGTGTTCCCGCATCTGTGTGAATGTGTCTGTGGAGTCCATGGGCCTGTCGGTGCCTTTGCACGTGAGCTGGTGCGTGTGAGCATGCAGGTAGGCGCACGTGCTGGGGAAAGTGACACTGCCCCTTCCTTCCCTGCTGGGCCTCAGATGCCACTCAGGCCTCTGGACCACCACCCCTCCTCCCCTGCAGGCCCCCAGCAGAATCAATCGCTTCCAGGCTAGATAGAATTGGGAAGGCCCAGACATGCCCTTCAGCCCCCACCTCGGCTCTGGCATTTCCAGAGCAGGGGCCACAGAGTCCGGACCCACGACCCGTTCTCTTGCCCCCAGGCACCTCGGCCCTGGAGGACTCTGTGCTTTCCTCTTTCATAGAAGCCTGAGCCACTTTGAGCTTTCCCTTTTCTGGGCCATCCGACAACATGCCAGTCTGGCAAGTGCTCCGTAAATACAGCTGTTGAGTTGCTGCTACCTGGAGCTTCCTAGAGAGGGAGAGGGGGGCAGCAAGTGGGGGCATGGATGAGGCAGTGGGTGAGTGGTGAGCAGATGGATGGACAGCACTGGGGGGATAATACGGTATGGGAGAGGGCAGGGAAGGTTTGGAGTGACAGAAGATTCCCGGGGGTGGATCCCCACACAGACCACCCCAAAGCTGCCATGGTACCGCCCACCCCACTGGGCTGGGCCTTCCCAGGGCTGGGCCTGGCTGAGTCACCCCGAGATCCTCCAGTCATGGGGTTGCTGTCATCTTGTTCTTTCAGTTCCACCAACGTCCCCGGGAAACAGGAGGAGGCCCAGGGGTAAAGGGGTCCCTATTCCCTAAGCATGGCTCAGGCTGGAGCGGGGGCACCCACAGCTGTGCATGGCCTGGGGTGGGCAGCTCAGACCAGCCATGTGCATGGCCATGGCGGGCTCAGCTCTGCTTGGCTTGGCTGGAGCGGCAGTGCACGAGCCTGGTGGGTAGAAGGGTGGCATGGCACCTTCCCTTGGCTTGCAGAATTCACCTTCTGGGATTCCAAAGCTCAGAAGATGCTATGAGAACATGGTGAGCCTTGGTCCTGGCCTCCTTGACGTCCCCTAGGATTCTGCCAGAGGGGATGAGGGGGTGGAGGACGAGGAGACCAGGTAACCTCCTGGCATCCCTTCACCCTTTGTAGCAGTTGGTATTCCTGGGACCAGGCCTGTGGCTAAGTGTAGGAAGAGGGACGGGTGCTGAGAGGAGAGCAGGTGGAAATAATCTATTGTATTTCATGGTGGGAGAGAACTGACCGAGCAGCAGCTCTATGTAGAAAAAGCCTGGGGTCTTAGATAACCACAAGCTCAGTAGGGGCAGCCTTTGTTGTTCAGACTCCCTCTGGACGGCAGACTACAGGGCCCTGTCCAGGGAGGGACATGGACAGAGGGAATGTGTCCAGAGGAAGGCGCTTGAATGGCAGGGCACCAGAAATTAGCACTTAAAATTTTTTTTTAATCTTTATTGAGAGAGAGACACACACACAAAGTGAGAGTGGGGAGGAACAGAGAGAGAGGGAGACACAGAATCCAAAGCAGGCTCCAGGCTCTGAGCTGTCAGCATAGATCCCAACATGGGGCTTGAACTCACAAACCGTGAGTTCATGACCTGAGCTTAAGTCAGACACTTAACCGACTGAGCCACCAGGCACCCCCACAAATTAGCACTTTAAAGGAGATTCTGAAGGAGCCGTCAGACTCTGGCCAATCCCACCCAGTAAAGCTGGAGTGGAAGCAGAAGCTTCAGGAAGGCCAGTCCAGTGAGGAGGAGCTTTAGAATGGCCTGTTCCAGGTGGAACCAGCTACCTGGGAGGAAAGTGGGCTCCATGAGGCTGGAGATATTTAAGCAAGGGCATTTCAGAAGGGGTTCTTGGGGTATCTTGAGAGTTGGATGTGGTCCATGTACGATGAGGTCACAAGGAAGAAGGATTTGTAAGAAACGTGTTTGTGAAAGGAAAGAACTCAGGCAGCCAAACTGCCTCTGGTAGACAGAGCTCTGGTCTGGGAGGCAAAGGACCTGCGTTCTGCTTCCACTTTGTCCCTGTCTTTGTGTCTGGCCTTGACCAAGGACCTGCCCCCTCTCTGAGCCTCCTCTTCCCTAGTCACCCGGTTCATGAGACTGAGGCTCAGTGAGGTTGGAGAGCATCCTGGTTCTGTGGGAGTCCCGCTGCCCTGAGTCTCTGCTTCAGCTCTAGGCCCTACCCCTCTCCTGCCCCTGCCCTAGCCTGGGCTCCTGGACCCTCAGGAGCCTGTGTCCCTTCCCCAGGGCTGAACGAGTGTCTGCACAACAATGGCGGCTGCTCCCACATCTGCACTGACCTTAAGATTGGCTTTGAATGCACGTGCCCAGCAGGCTACCAGCTCCTGGACCAGAAGACCTGTGGCGGTGAGACCCTCCTGTCACCCACCCCCCCCCCCCCTCACTGAGCGGAGGCAGATCCTCCTGCCAGTTCTGACCTGGGCTCCTCCCCACAGACATCGACGAGTGTAAGGATCCAGACGCCTGCAGCCAGATCTGTGTCAATTACAAAGGCTACTTTAAGTGCGAGTGCCACCCGGGTTACGAGATGGACACGCTGACCAAGAACTGCAAGGCCGTCGGTATGGGCACCCTAAGGTGGGGGACAAGGGGGCAGCTCTGCGAGGATACAGAAAGCAGCGTGCTTGCACATATGTGAGGAGCAGATGGGTACACATGTGCATATACACACACAGAAAGCAGGTGACACACAGTGCTCAGACTGTAAGTATACGTCATCCACACAACGCATTCCACACTAACAGCCACACAGACCCCGCACAGAGCCACCCAGTGTAGCCCACAGAGACTGCACATGCACCACTCACGACGTATAGACCCAAGCTGGACCATGCAGACTACACACACAACACGGGTAGTCCACACAAAGAGCATGACCTGGGCAGAGCCACCCGTGGGTCAGCTCAGCCAGCTGAATCCATCCTATTCCATTCTTTATAGTGAACACCTAACATTCTTGTAGGCATCGGGGATTTGGCAGGAAGCAAAACAGACACAGATCCCTGTCTGCCCTCATGGGACTTACATCCTAGTGAGTGAGACAGACAAGAAATCTGATAAGTAAATACAGTGCGTGACAGATGGGGCTACCAGTGAAAGAGAAATACGAAGTGGGGAAGGGGGGAGGGAGGCCCAGGAGGGCAGTGGGTTACAGTTTCAGGTGTAGTGGTCAGGGACGCCCTCTGCTTCATGAGGAGGTGACATTTGAGTCAAGACCTGGAGCAGGTGAAGGAAGGAGCCATGCATGTATCTGCAGGAACTGCATTTCGGGCCGAAGGAACAGAAAGTGCAAAGGCCCTAATTCAGGAGCACGCCTGGTGTGTTCAGATAACAGCATGGAAGCCAGTGCAGGTAGAGCAGAGAGCATAGGGGATAAATTTGGAGAGGTGACTCGGGGCACATCACAAAGGCCTTCTAGACCGTTGTAAGGGCTGACTCTTGATTTCAGTCCAAGTCTGGGGGAAGCTTTTGAGGGGTTTGAGTCGAGGAGGGACACGGTGTGCCTTACACTTTCACAGGCTTCCTCTGGCTGCTGTGCTAGGAGGACACTGTAGGGGGCAAGGGAAGAAGCAGGGAAACCATGTAAGTGGGTTTTGCCATAGCCCAGAAGAGAGGTGAGCGTGGCTTGGACCAGGATGTTGCAGTGCAAATAACGAGAAGCAGACAGACTGGACATACTTTGAAGGTCCGGGTTTCTTTGGAACGACAGGACTTACCAATCGAATGTGGGACGTGAGAGAAAAAAAGAGTCAAAGATGACGCTGAGGTTTTTGGCCAAACAACTGGGAAAACAGGACTGCTATTTACAGAGCTGGGAAAGACGGTGAGAGAAGCAGGTTCGGGGGAATATTAGACGGATTTCAGCATGTTAAGGGTAAGAAAACTGCTTAGACATCTAAGCAGAGGTTGTGAGGAGACAGTTGGACACAGGAGTCTGGAGTTCAGATGCACAAATACGATGCATGGTGTAGAGACTATAACAGCACAGCAGCCACGGTAATGGACCTGTAGCCAGCAAACCCAAAAACATACCACCCCAACTGCACAGTATGCAACACGCACATCACATCACACGTAACGTGCGGCCTGTTCTCACCCCACGTGGGATGCACGTAACCCACACCCTGAAATGTGTACGTGCAGTGGCAATGCCACCCAACTGCCGCGTAATCACGGACCCCCGCAAATGAACATCTCAAGTGCAGTCACACAAAACTCAGATCATCAGCACACTGGATTCCTGTCATGGACGCAGCTCTCAGTAAAAATCGCCTCAAGATACCCCGTAAGCCCGCTCCTGCCTTCCGCAGCATAGTGCCCCTGCTCTCGTTTTGGGATGAGGAAAATCGCACAGTCAATGGCAGGGCCTTGAGGTTGGCTTTCCTTGTTTCTCCTTCCTGTACCTGGAGTCCTGTTTTTCTGCGCTCTCTTTCAGTACCGCACCCTCCCTCTCACTCCCACCCTGCTCCATCCACACATGGGTCACAGGCCCAGGCCCCACGTGGCTCCGTGCCAGTCCTGCCCTGCCCCCAGGGAACACATCAGCTTGGCACAGATGCACAGTGACAGGGACCAGGTGGCCTGCAGAAGTGTCAGCTGAAACACAGGGAGAAGGCCCAGGCAACTCCAGGGACACGTGTTGCCGCTCAGACAGTGCTGGTACCTGAGAGTGGCCGGATACATCTAAAAACAGGCTGGAGAAGTGGCAGCCAGAGTTAGGTGCTAGTCCTAACAGGCCTGTGGCACAGCGGTCCTCACACTGAGTAGCCAGTAATGTCTGGGTTACTAGCGAGCTTCCTAAAATATAATCCTAAATCTAAAAATGGGTTTTGTGTGTGCACGGGCTGTCATGTGTTGTCTCCGTTGCACGTATATGATCTGTGCCATAACACGCATCCCACCCCTGCTACTGGCTCAGAATAAAGTACAAACTCTATACCCAGCTCACGGGACTCTTCGAAATCTGGCCCCGGCAACCGCTGAAGCACAATCTCTTGCCACGTCCCCACACACACTGTGCCTAAACTGAAGACTCACGATGACCTCCCCGAGTCTCACCTCTTCCAACTCTCCCCCTAGTTCTGACGTCTGTCCTCACACTGTAGCCTCAGTCTTCTTTCTAGAACACTTAATGCTCATGTTGCCCCTTGAACTATTGCAGTGGGGCCCTTCACAGGGGAGTTGGGGAGCGGCGCGTGCTAGGTAGAGGGGACCACTTTAGCAAAGGCCCGAGGTGGCCAAACTCTGCCATGGCTCGGTAATGACGGCTGGTCTGGTGGCTGGAATCGAGGTGTGTTAGGGGGTGATTGATGAGGCTGGAAGGGTTGCTCGGGGTCGCACCACAGGAGGCCTTCAGTGTGAGCCTAACGAAGTGGGCAGTCATAGAAGATTTGGGGGGAGTTTGTGTCTAATAAAGAGAAGGAAAATCCTTCTGTTATACATGGTACTTTGTACCTATGCTCTTCATACCTATATTTCATCTGCTCCTCTGAGCTGTGAGGTAGGAATTGCACCCCTCGCCCCATTTTATAGGAAAATTAGGCCTCCCCCAAGCCATCGAGTGGCAGTTCCCTGCCTTTTGCACTGACCGTTTCTCTCAACCTTCCTGCACGGCAGCCGGCAGAAGCCCGTCCCTGATCTTCACTAACCGGCATGAAGTGCGGAGGATCGATCTGGTGAAGCGGGACTACTCACGCCTCATCCCCATGCTCAAGAATGTCGTGGCGCTGGATGTGGAAGTTGCCACCAATCGCATCTACTGGTGTGACCTCTCCTACCGCAAGATCTACAGGTGAGCAGTGCCAGGCCTGGGCAGGAGTGGGGGCCTGAGAGAGGGAGAGGAATGGTAGCCTCTGTGCCCCGCCCACCCCCACCTTGAGTATCCCTCAGGACGGACTGGGACTTGGGAAAGGACATGCGATCACCATGGATACGGAGCTGCCAGACCTTCTTCTTCTCCTGGGCTGGCCTGGGCTGGCCTGGGCTGGCCTGGGCTGGCCTGGGCTGGCCTGGGCTGAGAGCTCTGTTGGGAGAGCAGCTCAGAGCCCCAGGCACCTGGGCCTGACTGACCTCTGGTGGCCTGGTGGGGCAGAGCAAGACACAGGAAGTGTTCCACTGGGGCAGAAAGGAAGACTTTCTGACTTTGGTGAGGACTTTTTTTATTTTAATGTTTATTTATTTTTGAGAGAGAGAGACAGACAGAGTGCAAGCAGGGAAGTGCAAAGAGGGGGGGTGGACACAGAATTTGAAGCAGGGTCCAGGCTCTGAGCTGTCAGCACAGAGCTCGACATGGGGCTCGAACTCACAGACTGCAAGATCATGACCTGAGCTGAAGTAGGACCCTTAACTGACTGAGCCACCCAGGCGCCCCTGGTGAGGACTTTTAAAAGCAACTCGTGTATCTGTGTGTTGGATTCTGGGGATGACTGAGGTTGACTCAGTCAAAGATGACTTCAACCTGGTCCTGCCTGGAGGATCATACCCATAACATTGTGACGTCTATTGTAGTGATCTTTAGAGAAAAGTACAGAGGGGGGCCTCTTACCCAATAGGGGGCATCAGGGAACCCTTCCTGGCTGGCACTACCCCCAGTCTGATGCCATAGTCAGTGGACTTTGGCTCTCTAGAAGTCCTCTCATAGGTCTTTCTCAAATACCACAAGCCTGCCTCCCTGCATGCCTGGGCTCCCCTTTAGACGTCATGTCCTTTGTTTGTCCTGAGATCCACATGGCAGAACTGCTGATGACCAGGCACGGGGTAGACTGTTAAAAGAACGATTGGATGGATGGATGGATGGATGGATGGATGGATGGATGGATGGAGGCAGATCTATCAATTCCTACTCACGGACCATTTGGTGCCTACCACACCCCCAACATACAGACACATACTCAGCTCACACACACAGAAGCAGCTAGAGCCTTGCCTGCCCAATGGTTATGCCTGGAAGAGGCAGGATTTGATGACAGACTACCTATTCTGGGGGTTTCCAGTTTCTGGCTTGGAAGGTTTTGTGGGCAGTGATGCCCTTCTCTGAGATCTTAGCAGTAGAGGAGGATGCGGTCGGGGGGGTTGCCCATTCAGGCTGGCTGAGGGGAGGGGAATGGGGTGGGCAGTTTTGGACATGAGTTCCAGGTGTCCATGGGACATCTGAGAGGAGCCAGCTGGCTTTATAGTCTGGAGCTTAAGAGAGTTGTCACAATGAGAGAGCCAGAGTTCTGGGTGGCAGTGGGCACTATGGAACTAATTAACTAGAGAGAGGACATGGGGGAGAAGAGAGCCCTGGGAAGAACAGCATTTGGGAGACAGAGAGTTCTGTTAGTGTTGCCTCTTGAGTGTCTACTGTGTTCTCAGCCCCTGTTCTCCATTCTCACTGGCACAGCCTTTCTGCACACTCTTCATGTCTCACCCGGATGCTGTAATGGCCTCCTAGCCAGTCTCCCTGCCTTCACTCCCTCCCTTTCCAGTGCATCAGTGCCACAGTGATCTAACATGCCTCTCTGGCCATGTCCTCTGACCTTTTCAATTACTCCCTCCAGAATAAAATCCTCACTGCTTAGCACGGCCTGCAGAGCCTGTCAGGTTGTGGCCCCTGCCTACATGTACTTCCAGTCTGTATCCCACATACTCAGCTCTACCCCCACCGAATACCTCACTATTCCAGAACACATACCTTTGGGCACTTGAACATGCTATTCCTTCTGCTTTCTGTTCCTTGCACTCCTAGCGAACTAGTCTTTCAGGACTCAACTACAGAGCCTTCTGCAGCCCTCCAGGATAATGGAGTCTCCATTTCTCTGCTGCTCTAGTCTCTGATGCTTTCCGTAGTCACATTGCACTGTAATTACCTGTCTGTAAATTCCCGTCCCCCACTAACCTGAGCTCCTCCAGCCCAGAGGCTGTGGCTGACTCAAGCCTGTATGCTTGCCTTGGTGGCCCAGGAAATGTGTTGAATAGGAAGTAGCCAAGTTCCTCTCACATCCACTGCCATGGCCTAGAGGGAATTGAGAGAGGGAGAGGGCACCCAGGCAGCTCCAGATGGACCCGTGGCTGGAACACCTGCCCCACGGCCAGCTCTGGTTGCTCCTAGCGCCTACATGGACAAGGCCAGCGACCTGGCAGAGCAGGAGGTCCTCATTGACAAGCAGCTGCACTCTCCAGAGGGCCTGGCGGTGGACTGGGTCCACAAGCACATCTACTGGACTGACTCGGGCAACAAGACCATCTCAGTGGCCACAATTGATGGAAGCCGCCGATGTACTCTCTTCAGCCGTGACCTCAGTGAACCCCGGGCCATCGCGGTCGACCCCCTGAGAGGGTGAGTGTCCCCACCCAGACTTCCCATTCCCCCACCAGTGGCACTGAGTCCTGGTGTGTCTGTCACAAGAGCTTTCTTGAAGACTTTGGACGGCCCTGAGCCGCTCAGACAGCCCAAGGGAAGAAAGCCCATGTGGGTCCCTCAGACTATTAACCCCTGGCCAGGGGTTCCTTGGGCATCGGTCCCAGGTTTCTCCTGAACTCCACTGCTTGCCCATCATATCATAGAATCAGAGCATGTCAGAGCAGAATCAGGCTCCAGAGATTGCCTAGTAGAAGCTCCTGGGGCAGGAAGTCTTTCCTCAGGCTACTGCATGCCACAGGTGGGCATCTGGTGGCTGCTCCCTTGCTCCCAGGAACAGGGTTTCCCACTGGGGCTGTTTCATTTCAAGACAGCTCTGCCCACTGGAGTGTTTCGGATCTTTTCTCACATTCCCAAATCTGCCTAACTTTGACTTTCTGCATTGGCCTCTGGAGTTACATCAAACATGTCTACTCCCTGCCCTGCATGACAGCCAGCAAGACAGGAGGACCAAGATCACTGGGTCTGCTCTGCTCCAGGCTGCCCACCCCTGTGCCCAGAGTGCCCTGGGTCCCTCACCACCCATACTGCCCTGATCTGGCCACACCTCCCTTTTGGGGGTAGAGATTCTGAGCAGAGCAGGCCCCCTCCCTCCCTTCCTCAGTGGGGATGTCCTGAGAAGGCATGATTTTCGGCAGCTGTGTCATATTAAGTTTACAAGGATCACTAGCTTCTTCCAATTACTGGTTCCTTAATTGTTAAACAGGGATAAGAAAATCCTCTTCTTCCAGTGAGGCCAGCTGGGGGCCAGGGTGGCCACTTGAGAGAATGTGTGAGGCCCCGGGCAGTGACTTGACAGCCGCCGTTTAATGAACACGCATAGGTGGACCCCACACAGGACCAGGCACCCTACAGATGCTCAGCTGTCTCATGTAGCCCCCACTTCAGCCCTGCTCCCTGTATGCTTCCCCCCGACATAGTTATACCCAGCTCATCTCCGGCCCATTATGGATCTGTCAGGGTCCCAGCAGGAAACCCACCGCATACTCAAATTAAGATCATTTGAGGAGGGCTTAACAAGGGAATTATTTTACAGAGGCATGGATGAGATCTAATGCACTGTCCCTAACAGTGCACTGAGGGGCAGGAGCAGGGAGGAGTACTTGGTCCAGGGAGGAAAGAGGGTCACCTTCAGAGCAGTAGCCAGCTGGAGGCAACTTTGTAGAGAGGAGTCCAGAACAAATATCCTGATCTCAGTGTCTCCCTCCCTGTGCTCAAATATTTTGCCGAATGCACCTGGAAGCCAGGAGGCTAGGGAGCCAGGCCCACTGATGTGGTTCGCACATGGGTCAGTTTTTTGGTGTACAGAGCAGAACGGGGATGAGTGAAGAGTGAATCCAAAGTGGCTGACAGAAAATATCCAGGGCAACCACTCGGCCCCCCGAGCCCAGAGTCGGCCTTGGCTTGACACCTGGTTTCAGCAAAGGCAGTTTTGGGGAGAATTAAGCACACAGGCTCTCGCGTTCCACTTGAGTTTGTATTTAAATGTGAAGGCTGGCTCCACTGCTCATGAGCAGTGTGATCCGAGGTAAGTCAGCCCCTTCTGAGCCACAATTTACTCATCTATAAAATGGAACTAATAATGAAAACATTACTTTATTCAGCAAATATTAAATAAGAGCTTGTTCTGTATCACGCATGAGCCACCTGCCGGGTACACAATGAGGCACAAGACAGACGAGCCTGCCCTCGGTGGAGCTTATAGACTAGTGGGGAAAATAGACAGTGAAATACACCAAACTACTCAAGTGTGTACATAAATAAACTGATTGGGTAAGTGCTAGGAAGGAAAGATCCTGTGCTTTGAGAGATAATAATAGGGTAAGCCTACTCACAGAGGAAGGTTTTGTACTGAAGAGATGTGTAACTGAGAAGTAACCAGGGGAAGAGCGGAGGAGGCCCGAGGCTCTGTGATGGCCTGTCTGACAAAGAAACTTAGTTCCTGCCCTGGAGGAACTAAGGAGCCCCGTGGGGAGGTGTGGGGTTTGGAAAGGTGGGGATGATGGCAGAAGAGACAATCAAAGAGGTAGGCAGGGGCCTGATGTTGCAGAGCTCTGTCAGCTGTGGTAAGGATTTGGGGTTTTATTTTAAGGGCAATAGGAGAAGCCACCGTAAAGTTTAAAAACAGGAGAGTGACAACTTGTTTCCATTTTTGAAGGCTCATTTGCCTGCTCTGTGGGGACTGGATTAGAGGGGCAGTGATGACTGCATTTGTAAGTATGTGAGGTGAAACCACTCAGCTCAGTGCCTGCCACACAAGTAGGTACTCCATAAACGGCACAGAGTAGGTACTCAATAAATGTTCAAGAAAGAAGAGAGAGAAACCCTGGACAGAGTTCTAGCTGTGTGACCCTGGGTAAGCTGTCCACTTTCTCCTCTGCACACCGGGAAAGTAAGAGAGGGTTGACAAGGGCCTTTTTTGCTTTGGCCTCTTGGACTCTGGTTAGAGCTGCCAGAAGTGGGAGAAAGGGGCTCACAGGGGTGCCACGGAGGCCGGATGAGCTCTCCGTGAATACAGGCTTCCCCAGGCTCTCAGATGAGGGGAAGCTAACGCATCTGCTACCTGTTAGATTTGATGATGGTGCCAGTGGGTTTCAGAGCCCTTCCCAGTTCCCATCACGCGCAATCTTCAACATTCAGTGGGTCATTGAGTGCCGTGACATAGACAGCCCTAACCCTGTCCCCTGACAACAAGCACAATTGAGTTCTTCTTTCTTTTAGGTTCATGTATTGGTCTGACTGGGGGTACCAGGCCAAGATCGAGAAGTCTGGGCTCAATGGTGTAGACCGGCAAACGCTGGTGTCAGACAACATTGAATGGCCCAATGGAATCACCCTGGGTGAGCCCTGCCTTCCCTGGATTGGGGGCCTGTCCTACTACCTGATCCTGACCACCGTCTGGAGCTCCATGGGTTTTGTTTCTGTACCCGCTAATAGTGCCAGTGCCTGTATTTCCTGACCGTTGCCCCAGGCTGGCCTCAGTCTGAGGCCAGGCCCAGAAATATGGGTAGGGAAGAGGGCACAGAGGAGCAGAGATCCTGGTTGGGGTCCCAAACTCAAGATCCCATCCTCTGTCCCCTTTCTCCTCCCCAAGATTTGCTGAACCAGCGCTTATACTGGGTAGACTCCAAGCTGCACCAACTCTCCAGCATTGACCTCAGCGGAGGCAACAGAAAGATGCTGATTTCCTCCCCTGACTTCCTGAGCCACCCTTTTGGGATAGCTGTGTTTGAGGTGAGCCCCGTGACAGGAGACGTGGCCCTATCAGGAAACTGAAGCCTAGAAAAGCCTTATTCAAACCGATCAGCTCTCTGAGACTTATCTAAATGGAGACAAAGGGATAGGGAAGCCAAATGTGTACACAATGTGTGAGCTCCCTGCAGACAAAGGCCTCTCAGGCTCTTGCCCTGTGTCCCCTTCCCAAGACCTCTTTCAGAGCCCTTCTCATGGGTAAGTTGCTAGACCATGTGTGTTTCCTCTCTGTACCCTCAGCACCTGGCACTGTAACCCCCATTTACAGAAGTACCCAATAAAGGGAGAGAGGGAAGAAGGAATATACATTTCCATAACACCTACTGTTAGAAATAGCCTGAGAGGTGCTGTTCAGTTCAGCACACTTTCACTGACCTTTGCTGGGCCCTGGGGTCATAGAAGTGAGTCGGACACCATTTCAGCCCTCGCAAAGCTCCCTAGAGGGTGAAGAGTCAAGACCCTCCTGAACCTGTGTTCTGACCCTAACAACCTTTCTCCTCGGGGAACGAGGAAGCCAGAACCAACCAAGGTCTCACACACCTATTTCTTCCCCTAAACTAATTCTGCCACCAAGGGGAGGGAAAGCAAGGGGACACTGGTCTATGGTGGGCATTGGCAATATCTGCTTGGAGTGACCTCACTCAGCACTGCTCTGAAATTGTGGGCAAAGCCCCACCTTCAAGTCCAGCCCCTGCTTCGAAAGACAGGTGTGTTCAGACATGTATGTGCTTGTGTATATATGTGGCATGTACACGTATGGTGTATGTGCATACGTATACGTGAATGCATCCACTTAAAATTGTGCCTTTCTCTATGTGCTCATGCTTGTGAATATGTAAATATGTATACCAATACTTAGTTAAGTGTTTATGTAGGTACAAGCGTGCCTTTGTGTGTGTAGATGAACATAGGGGTATGTGTCCAGATCTGTGCATGAGGCTGCATGGTTATACCTATAAATATGGATTTGCCTACAGATGCACCTGTAGTCTTATATGAACTAAGCACTGGATGTGTATGTGTGTATAACCAGAAGCCGTAGGACAGCCTTGCAGGGAATAAGTCCTCAGCAGCTCATACATCCCCTCCAATCTTGGTCCCAGGCCCCAGTAATGGTAACAGCTATAAAGACCCAACTTTCGGTTTCTTCTGGACTCCAGGAAGCAGACCTAGCTCAGCATTAATGAGCAGTCTCCAGGCCAAGGCCCAGAATCAACAAATAGCCCTCTGTGACAGAAGGGAACCAGAGTATATGCCACAGACTAGAGGCTGAGTGTCCCCCTGCGAATCTGTGGGCAGGAGAGCTCAGGGGAGATGGCAGGGCAGTTCTTGTGACTGTGGTTTGGGGCCAGGCCCTCAGACTTACGCTCTAGCCTCCCATCCTCTGCATCTGTACCTTACAGGACAAGGTGTTCTGGACAGACCTGGAGAATGAGGCCATTTTCAGTGCAAATCGGCTCAATGGCCTGGAAATCTCCATCCTAGCTGAGAACCTCAATAACCCACATGACATTGTCATCTTCCATGAGCTGAAGCAGCCAAGAGGTGAGCCTTCCCTGGTCCCAGGTCCCCTGCCCTTGTCCTCTCCCTCCCCTAGGTAGGCTGCATTCACGTTCGTGTAATGTAATGTCTCAGCACACCCAGAAGGTATAGCAACAGTCCCTCTCATTGGTAGAGTGCTTCGCTGTCACATATTTTCTCTCATTTCCTTCAGCTCTTGGTGAAATAAGGCCGGGCATAAAAAATATATAAAGCCCTATTTTTGCCTACAAAGAACAGGTATTACTTTTCCCATTTAACAATGGAGGAAACTGGCTCAGAGAGGCAAAATAATTTTAGCGCGTGGCACAACTGAAACCCAAACTCAGGTCTATCTGATTTCAAGAGCTCCTTCTGCCATGAAGGGAAACATTGCTTCTCATTTATTATGTGTACCCATTTTGCAGTAGTGTGAGCTAATGTATCCTAGGGCGATAGCAGTCCAGCTTGTTGGTTGGGAATAGAAGCCAGGAATCCTGCTACTAGGTTGTCCCGTCCTCTATCACTAGGATATAGTACTAAGTCTAACTGTAACTGAGGTGTGGGTGCCAGGTGACAGTGGGAAGGCACAGTGGGGAAAGGAGATAAGCTTGGTGCCTGATTCTAGACCTAGAAATTTAAGTAAGAAATAGACATGGGACGCCTGGGTGGTTCAGTCGGGTTAAGCATCCGATTTTGGCTTCAGACCATGCATGATCTCACGGTTTGTGAGGTCAAGCCCTGAATCGGGCTCTGTGCTGACAGCTCAGAGCCTGGAGCCTGCTTCAGATTCTGTGCCTCCCTCTCTCTCTCTCTCTCTCTCTCTCTCTCTGTCTCTCTCTGCCCCTCCCCCGCTTGTACACACACTCTCCCTCAAAAATAAATAAATAAAACATTTAAAAAGAAAAAAAGAAATAGACGTGGCATGTGGCAGAGGGGGGAAACAGGCTTTGGAAGTTGACAGACTTCAGTTTATTTATTTAAAAAAAATTTTTTTTAATGTTTATTCATTTTTGAGAGAGAGACAGAGGGCATGAGTGGGTGAGGGACAGAGAGAGAGAGAGAGAGAGAGACACAGAATCCGAAGCAGGCTCCAGGCTCTGAGCTGTCAGCACAGCCCTACACGGGGCTTGAACCCACAAACCGCGAGATCAGGACCTAAGCCAAAGTCGGACGCTCAACCGACTGAGGCACCCAGGCACCCTGATAGACCTCAGTTTAAATCCTATCTCTAAAATCCCTAGAGTTATAACTTAGACGATTTTTTTCTCTTTGAAACTTGGTGTCTTTTATCTGTCAGTCTGGGGCATACACCCACCTCTCTGAGTTGTCGTCAGGATTGAATGATAGTGTGGGGGTAAAACACCAGACACACTGCTGGAAGGTGCCCAGTAAAAGGAGAGAAAGCTTTTTGATCAAGCCGAGTGGGAAGGGGCTCATCCTCAGGAGAAGGGAGGGACTGGCATGCCTTACCTTTGCTCCAAGTCTGTCTCTGTCTCTGTGCCATTAGCTGCAGATGCCTGTGAGCTGAGTGCCCAGCCCAATGGAGGCTGTGAGTACCTGTGCCTTCCTGCTCCTCAGATCTCCAGCCCCTCTCCCAAGTACACGTGTGCCTGTCCTGACACAATGTGGCTGGGCCCAGACATGAAGAGGTGCTACCGAGGTAAGCAGACCTACCAGGAGGGCTGGCCCCTGGCAATGCGAGACCCCCTCCTGCTAACACCCTCCATGGGCTTCTGGGATGACATATGCTCCTGGTTTTCCTCTGTCTTTTCTGGCTACTTATTGTCTCTTCTTTACCTTCCTTGTATGCTGGTTTTCCCCAGGGTCCGTCTGAGGCTTTCTCCTCTTACTTCCAAGAAAAATGCACATATACATACGACATTTTAAATTCAGTTTCAGGGGGTTTCTGGAACTCCTTAAAGACCTGAAATTAAGAACCCTTGACCCCTATGGCTTCAGTTACTGTTTATATGCAGGTGACTCTGAGCTTGCCTCTTCCTCACCTAGAACTTAACACAAGAAGAAGCCCTTTTGTGATACGATTGAGACTAATAGTCATGACTTTGGCCATACAAGTTTATATTCAACGTTCAGTCTTGATACAGGGCCAAGGCCTTTTGTTTGAACATAAATCTGCTGCATCATTTGGGATTTCCATGTTCCACTTTGTTTAAAGTGGAGTGAGAATTTCGACCTAGCAGGGTAATAATATGTATGTAAAATCCTTGTAGATTTGTGTGATTTCCCCTACTCCCAATCTTTTACAGTGGTCTTCCCACACCTAATTCTATAGTCTTGCTTTAATGACTTGTCTTCATCAAATCAGTGTGCAGTGTAAACCCAAAGTGCTTGGGATTCAGCTAAAGAAAAGGTCATAGTCCATTCAGGAGGTTTAGGGAAGGCTTCCCAGAAGTGGCATTTGAGCTGAGCCATGAGGATGAGTTCATAAGTATAATTCATAGAGGCAAAAAATTAGACATAAGGCAACAAAAACTCTCTGTCCAAGTGACCTCCACGGTGTTTCCCCTCCAGCACCTCAATCTACCTCAACTACGATGTTAGCTCCTACCACAACGAGGACACTAGCCGACACCGCAAGAGCCCCTGGGACCACCGTCCACAGCCTCACCTCCCAGAACCACAGCACAGAGACACCAAGCCTGGCAGCTGTGGTCCCCAGCTCAGTTAGTGTCCCCAGGGCTCCAAGCATCAGCCCGTCTACCCCAAGCCCTGCGACCAGCAACCACTCCCAGCACTGTAAGTAAATGAGTTCTGTGTTCTTTCATGATGGGGGCATATGTGGGAAGATGAGATCATATCAGACCAGAATATTAGACCTCGCTGAGGAAGCAGGTGGAGGTGCCCACCTACCATTTAAGTCTTAGGTGCCACTAACTTGTAGAGGGTCTTGCAAGAAGCCACTTCCTATCTCTGAGCCTCAGTTTCCTCACCTACAAAGTGGGAAGAATAATTACCCTTACCCTACATGATTCACAAGACCACTAGGACAGACAAAGAAGGCGGTGTAAACAGAAGTGCTCACGTACACAGTCTCAGTCACTGGGTGTGTGTTTCATGTGTTACTGACGTGTATGAGGGGGTGTCCCCCACATTTGGAAACCTCAGAAGCTCTGGTCTCGGTTCTTAGCCCTCTCGGCAGGTTCCCCAGATAGTAATATCCATAACTATGGTCTGCTTGTGCCTCTTTCCAAACCCTGGCATGAAAATAAGTAAGTTTAGCACTTATTAAATCATTGGGAGCAGTAATTGTCACTGCTAGAAACGTTCTGTCTCATTGGCCAGCAAATACCTTTTTAATTGAGTTACCTGCCAGGGGGAGTTCATTTAAGATAAACCATCTTTTAAATTCTCATCCCACACGTGGCCCGGAAGCCAGGCGGCTCGGCAGCACCTTTCTCATCGGACCCATTTTGCCGGCAGAAGCTGGGTTTCCAGAGCAGAGCACTCATCTTGAAGTTTGGAGAGGCACGTGGCACCTGGGTGAATTCCAGTTCCTGTCACCTGGGGCACAGCCTCCGAGCAGAGAGTCTCCCCACTGGCTTCACGCCGCTCTGGGCTTTGCTGTGGCCGTCGGGCGCTTGCTCATGTGCAGCAAGCGGGTGGCGGCCCTTCCAAGCAATGCTACCCCCTCTTTTCTCCCCGTAACACTTAGGTTGCCTTAGAGTAACTTGGAGAAACGGGCGCGCCGTGAGGGTGGCATCCGGGCCATTGCCGGGACAATCGTCTGCCCTCTTGGAGCGAGTGTAGCTGGTGAAGGCCCTCTTCACACCTCAGAGGGCCGTCAGTGGATCCGAGAAAACATGAAGACAGTTTTAAGAGTGGAAAAGATGGCACAGCATACTTTAAAAATACAGTACATTTTCTGAGCCCTTTTCAGTTTAGAACGTGCTTTTATATACCTTATTTAGGCCTCGAAACACCCCCCACCCAACCCCCCACCCACTTTGAACCAGGCAAGGCTGTGCCAGGCATTGTGCTAAGTAAGGATTCTACATGAATTCTCTCACTTAATCTTCGCAGGATCCAGAGGAGGTAGGTAACTTGCCCACACAAGTAGGTAACCTGCCCAAACCCAGGAGTCTGTGCCGTTGATTCCACTATGTTATGTCGCATCCCAATTTAATTCCTTATTGAAAATAAGCTGGCAATGCAGATGGACAAACAGACCACCGAAACAACAGAGACCAAGGAACAGATACCGGCTGGCAAAGGCAGTTGCCCCAGTCGGTCAGCAACATGGAGACCTAAGTGCTCACTCTGCCAGGCACACCCCCCAGCTTCCTACACTGTGATACTGTGGAAAGGGTAAGAGACTTGGGGCGCAAGTCCTGGGTTTGGGTCCCAGCTCTGCTGGACAGTCACTCTCTCTTGAGTCCCTAGAACCCCAGTAAGACTCTGTTTCCCCATGTGTGAAAGGGAGATAACCTCTGTCCTGCTCACCTCAAGGGAGTTTTGATAGGATCTGGAAAGACGACACTGTTCGGCATTAGCCAGGATCATCACTTTGGAATGAGGGCAGGAAGCAGTTGGGCAATTCTTACAGCGTGAGGCCAGCAAGGACTTGGGTGACAGAGCATCTTTCTGCACATTTGTGTTTTGCAGATGGGAATGAAGGTGGCAAGATGGGCTCAACAGTCACGGCTGCTGTCATTGGGATCATCGTGCCCATGGGTGAGTGTGGCCCCGAGTTACTGTGGAAAAGAGAGAACTGGTGCTCTGGGTCTGGGGAAAAGCACTAGAAAGGCCAAGCACTTAGCACACGGACCTGTCTCATTGACTTTTTCTGTCCCAGCAGCCTTCCCACCCACTTCCCAGTCCTATAATTTGGTTTCTTAGCTTGGCACACAAGGCCCCTCAGGACCTGACCCCAGGCAGCCCCCAGTGCACCCCTGCTCCCCACTATTCACACTCTGCATGCCAGCCATGTGAAGGCAGACTGTAGGCTCCATGGGGACAGGGCTGGAGCTTCTCTTGCTCGCCACTCTCCCCAGCTGCTCGCAGTGGCTGGCACGTGGTAGGAAATAAAGTATTTGTTGAATGAATGAGGAGAGCTGCTTGCCATTCCTTTAGTAGATCATGCTATTTTGCTTTCTTTATGTTTGGTTTTCAACAAACATTTATCAAGCAGCTGCGAGGTACCAGCCTCTGTGAGGTGGAAGGAAGGTGATTAAAAATGACTAAAACATGGTTCTTGTTCTCCAAAAGTTTAGTCTTGTCGGAGAGATACACATAACAGATAATTTTGATTATGTCAGGGGAAGTCCTAAAACAAAGCCATATGTGGTCCAGTGGAAGTGCTGAAGAAGTGCTTAACTTGGAATCGGTAGGGAAGGTTTCCTAGTGGAAATGATAATGCGAGCTGAGTCAGCCAAATGAAGAAGAATCCAGAGCAACCTGAGCAGTGATAACAGCATGAAGTAAAACCAGCACCGGGAAATAGCATGGGGAGGGGAGAGAGTGGGTTTGGAACTAGAAGTTCGATATGGCCACAGTATAACATTTAAACCTCACGGAGAACCACGGAGGCCGATTTATTCTCTCGCCTCCCGCTGTTCACATAGCATCCTGAATATGCCGTGTCTTATATCAGTCTCATCTCTTGGCGGGATCTTTGAATTGCAACTGTCCATTCGCAAGTTGATCTCCCTGGCTTGCCCACAAGCACCTCAGGGACAGGGGCTTTGCCCATTTATCCCGGGAGTCCTCAGTATGGTAGTGAGCTAGTAAGTGAATGTTTTAAAAACTTCTGCTCCGGGCAAGGGACTGTGCCAAGTGCCAAGGACCCAGGGAAGAAAAAGATAAAAAAGACTTTAAGAGCTTTCGGTCTTTAGTCAGACTTAGTCATAAAAAGTGATACAAGAGAGGTGTTAACACGTATCACAATGTGCTGTAATAGAAGCGCGATGCCCGGCAGAGGAGAGGGGATGGTACTTCTGGAGAAGATGCCATTTGAATTGGCCTTGAAAGTCTTCAACACTAAAGATGATGGAGAGACTACTTCAGGCCGATTTGGAGTAGAGTGAGTGGAAAATACTCTGAAGGTTGCTTAGTGAAAGAGAAATCGAGCCCTTTCCTGACATATTCTGTTCTATAGAAGGGCTTGTATATGCGCCTTCCCTGATACAATACACTCTGATATGATTAATGTTTTTAATTTCTGCTCATCGGAGAGGTTAAAGATGAATATTCTTTCCCTGATATTTCCCTATGAGGTAGAGTATCTTTTCATAAGCTTAATGGCCATTTATATTTCATCCTTAATGAATTGCTTATTCACAGTCTTGTTTTTCTGTTGGTTCTGGTTCTTATTCTTACTTATTTGTAGAAATATTTATACATGATGGGGCACCTGGGTGGCGCAGTCGGTTAAGCGTCTGACTTCAGCCAGGTCACGATCTCGCGGTCTGTGAGTTCGAGCCCCGCGTCAGGCTCTGGGCTGATGGCTCAGAGCCTGGAGCCTGCTTCCGATTCTGTGTCTCCCTCTCTCTCTGCCCCTCCCCTGTTCATGCTCTCTCTCTCTCTCTGTCCCAAAAATAAATAAAAGTTGAAAAAAAAAATTAAAAAAAAAGAAATATTTATACATGATGAATATTAAACCTTTGTAATATATGTGACAAATATTTTCTCCCGTACTGCCTGTTGATTTATAAATGTGTTCGTGGTATCTTTTGCCATGCATAAACTTAAAAATTTTAAGTATCAGATCTGTTCATCGTTTGTGTTATGCCTTCCGGGTTTTGTGTTTTACATAGGAAGGTCTGCCTCACTATAAGTTATTAAAATATCTCCCTATACATTCTTCTGCTAAACATTGTTTTATATTTAGATAGCAATCTATTTGGAATTTATTATAGAGTATGGTGTGAGGTAGAGACTGAACTATTTTTTTTTCTATAGGCCTGTTTAGTTTTCCCAAGACCCTCATTGAATAATTCATCCTTCTGACTTGAACTGTCATCTTTATATTAAACTACATGGCTCTCTAGACTTTGATCTGCTGCTAGCCTCTTTATTCTCGGTTCCTACGTACCAGAAGAACAATTCCGTGCTGTGCTTTAGCTTCTAATAGGGCATCATTATTCTTGCAATATTTTCTTAGCTGTTTTTTCCAACTTCTCTTCTAGATGAACTTTAGAATCATCTTTATAAAAACTATGGTGGAATCGTATGCTTTGGATATATAAATTGATATGGGGAGAATTCGTGTTTTTACAATATTGAAGCTTCCCATCCAGGAACTTAACACATCTCCCTATTTATTTGAGTCTTTTGTGTCCTTTTATAAAATTTTGTAGATCATATAGGAGTTGCACATTTCCTGCTAGGTTATTCCAGGTATTTTATGGTTTTTGTTGGGCTGCTGTGAATGTGTTCTGTTCTTCTTCCATTCCATTTTCGAATTGGTTATTGCTAATTAATAAGAAAGCTATTGACTTTTTGTTAATTTTTTAAAAAGCTTTATTCATTTTGAGAGAGAGAGAGAGAGCATGAGCAAGGGAGAGGTAGAGAGAGAGAGAAAATCTCAAGCCCAGGATTTGATCCCATGAGACATGAGACCATGACCTGAGCCAAAACAAGGAGCTGGATGTTTAACTGACTGAGTCACCCCAGCACCCCTTATATGAACTGTTGATGAACTAAAGTTATTTATAATAGTTTTTCATATGCTTTTCTAAGATTTTCTAAGCATACAAAACTGATAAGTTTGGTATTCCCCCTTTCCCCTGTGTGTACCCTTCAATTCTTTATCTGTTCTTACTGCATAGATAGGTCTCTGGAATAATAAATACTAGCAATGGTAACAGGTATCCTTGCCTTGTTCCTATCTTTAATGGGTCTTGATTATTACAGTCTAACTGAAGTAAAACCCCCCTCTCTAGTGTCCTGGATGCTGCCATCAGCCTCCACTTGAATGCTCATGGTGATTGTCTACTCTCTTATGAAGCTGCTTGCGCCCGTTTTGCCCAGCTCTGTTTGAGAACTTCCTCCTTTACTCATTAATATATTCATCGATTCCAACTCAGAGCTTGTGTTTTCCCGCTGTGTCCCCCTCTAGAGATGCTTCTCTTCTTGCAGAGTCCCAGCTTTGGGAAGAAACACCCCACCCCCACCATTCACCCTCCACTGGAGGAGAGAATGGTTTTCTCAGAGAAATCCAAGGAAGCAGCAGCATTAGGACAATGGTGTGGTGAAGAAATTCACTCATTCACTCAGTACATGTTGCTGAGCAAGGCACCAGGCATAGAGAGATAAAGAAGACACAGTCCCTGCCCACAAAGAGCGCAATCTAGTTGGGGGTACAGATATATAAAGTATAGTACCGTAGGCTCGGAACACACATGAGAGAGCAACTGACTCTTCCTTGAGAAGTTGAGAAGACTTCACATTTGAGCTGGATCTCAAGGGATGAGTAGTTAATAAAGGAAGAGATAGGAGAAGGGCTTCCAAGCAGCAGAAGAAGAACACAGCACAACAGCCTGAGCAACAAGGGGCAGGAAAGTTAGAGAGGCGGCGAGAAGTGTACTGACGTCTGAGCAGTGGGCTAGAGCCTGCTGGAAGTTCAGTGTAATGTGTCCCTTCCTCCAGCGGTAATAGCCCTGCTGTGCATGAGTGGCTACCTGATCTGGAGAAACTGGAAGCGGAAGAACACCAAAAGCATGAATTTTGACAACCCAGTGTACAGGAAAACCACAGAAGAAGAAGAAGAAGATGAGCTCCACATAGGGAGGACTGCTCAGATCGGCCATGTCTATCCTGCAGTAAGTATCCCTTGCTGGAAGAATTCCTTCCTTCCTTACATCCTTCCCTCTCTTCCCCCCTTCCTCACCCCTCCTGCCTCCCCTTCCTTCCCTTCCTTCCCTTCCCTCCCTCCTTCCTCCCTTCCTTCCTTCCTTCCTTCCTTCCTTCCTTCCTTCCTTCCTTCCTTCCAACTTTATCAAGAACCTACCATGTGCCAGGCACTCCTCTAGGCCCTGGGGACACAGAAATACTGGGACAGGTGTTTGGGGTAGAAGTGTATAAGGGCCACCTTGTAGCTAGAGGCTCTTCCTTACGGTAAAGAAGCCAAATGTCTTTCTGTTGAGTACATTTTCAGAACCTTTGGCCTGGAAGGGTAACTGTGGCCGTGCAATTCAAACGTATTTGTTTCAACAAACACTGTATGCTGGCCGTGAGCCAAGCACCACACTGGATGTGACGTGTTCACAAGTAAGAAAGGAACGTACTCTCTTCCAAGTTGCTGGTGGGGGGTGAGAGAGAGTCACTTATTATTGTACGGCTGTGTGTGTCATGCCACGGTGGAGCTCAGGAGTCTCTCTTCCAGGAAGCTTTCCCTGGTTTCTTTGTTCTCCCACAGCCTCTGTCCATCACAGCACCTGTCACACTGTAGTCAACTTGTCTTTTTGCACATTGGTCTCCCCACTAGACCGGGAACTCCTTGAGGGCCGGATTGTCTGATTAATCTGTTTCCCTGGTGCCTAGCACAGAATTAGGTGGCTCCCAGTACATATTTGCTGAACAAATGCTATGGAAACACCAACAGGGGAGCTGTTCATTCGGTTTGGGAGATCAGGCAGGGGAATGCCTCACAGAGGCTGTGACAGATGAACTGTGTCCTTGAAAGGTTAATAGCTATTATCCAGCGAGAGGAGGAGAAAAATGGCATTCCAGAAAGAAGCATGTGCAAAGGCTGAGGGGTACAATAGGGCATGGCTTGTTGGGGGAGCAAGGACCGCAAAGTGTCTGGAGCAGATGTCATGGTTGTATAGCAGAGTCAGGGGGCTGAGTGTGACCTCATAGGTCATCCAGTCCATCCCCCTGTCAGGCGATCAGCAGCTTTGATCACCCACTGTGGGCAGAGCCCTGTCTTGGGGAGACCAGAGAACTGGAAGACCCAGCCCCTGCCCTCAAGGAGCTTTTTGTCTTGCCGGGGGAACCAAGGTCACAGCTGCACCAACTCCCGAAGAACCCTCTTTCCGAGCTGCCTGTCGTCAAGTGCAAGGTAGGGCAGTGCCACTTTGAGTCTGAGGGGCTGGTGAGTGAGGGCGTGAGCTTAGGCAGGTGCAGCCAATCCCAGGCGGCTTTCCGGTCCTGGAAGGCTGCAAATTGTAAGCTGGGTGTCGGGGCAGAGGAAAGATGAGCTCATTGCTGACCAAGGAAAGGGTGTGTGGAAGAAATCATCAAGTATGGGGCAGGGCAGTGTGCATTGTACATTGTTCATGAAGGGAGACATGGGAAATGAAGTTGAGCAAGTGAGGTGGGTCAGCAGATGGCCTTGAGCCTTCCCCTTGGCCAATCATACAAACAGGTGTTTGACCAAGTTTATAGACTTGGGCGGGGGTGGGGGACACAGTGGACGAAGCGTTGAGCTTAGCCTGAGGAGGTGGCTCCCAGTGTCACTGCTCTGTAGCCTTGTGGTCTCAGTCACTTCTCTCTGCTCACTTCTATTTGTAAAATTGGAATGATAACCCCCATTCTGTCTGCCTCCTAAATTCATAGTGTTCGGGTGAGACAGCTCACGTGAGAGAGCTTTGTGAGTTAGAAAGCACTCTACACGCGTAAAGTAGATGTGTAGAACAAATAACCACTCTGGAGGAGCCATTCCTGATGCCTCAAGGGCCTGAGGAATAAGCGCTTGCCAGTTGCAGAGAAATAGGAGATATTTAGTGAGACCTCCTGTGTGTCAGACACTACTCTGTGTTTTACATACACTTCCTTGTATTGTCTTCACAGTAACTTTATAAAGTTGATATGACTAGCTGCATTTTGCAGATGGGGAAACTGAGAGTCAGAGAATCTGAATAACTGGCCTAGGGTCACAACTAAGAAGCAGAAGGACCAGGATAAAAACTCCAGTCTGTATGTACACAAAAGTCTGTGCTCTTTCCACTTACATCATGGGCAGATGGCCTGGAATCTTGTTCAGTATCCTCAACATCCCGTTCTCCCCCCTGTCCTTGTCTTACTCCACCATCACTTCTGGGACCTACCTTTGGCCTAGAGATCTGTCTTGGAGAGAGTGGGAGGATAACAGGACCAGAAGAGAGCCTCAAGTGTCAGTGCTAGTAGAGCAAGGCCATGGTATTCTTGCAAAGCCCAAAGATGATCTGAAAGGCAGGGGGGTCACTTTTGATTGTAGGCTGTCCAGAGATGGGAAATGCTAGTCTGGTTCTATTTTATTCTGCTGGTCAGGTTGGTCTAGAATACTCTAGACCTCATGTGTGTTACTGTATTAAGCACTCTATAGACATTACCTCATCTGCTTTCTCAACGACTCTATGTGGTAGGTCCTGTTATTCCCATCTGACAGATGAGAAAACCAAGGCTCTGAGGGGTGAAGTGGTTAGCCCAAATTCACTTAGCTATGAGAAAGATAGCAAAACACTGGGGTCTGCCCAAGGAGTGTATCCAGGAAATGGAAGAGTGGCAAGCAGGATTACATCAGGCCCAGTTGGGGAAAGCTTGATGTGTAACCCAGAGGAGAAAACACTCAGAAGGAAAGGAAGAGAACTCAAACACTATCCGCATATTTCAAGGGTTGTCTGTATAGAACCCTCTGGGTCTAAGAGAATCAGGGAACATTAGAATATTTAAAGAAACAGATTTCATGTCAGTATAGGAAAAAAGTTAAGTCCACTGTCCACTGTTCCAATGGAATAGACCACCTCAGGGGCTAATGGGTTCAGCCCAGTACAGTCAGCCATTTGTGGCAGGGTAAGTCTAGCTAGACTAGTCTAGCTAAGTCTAGTCTATCTAATGACTAGGAAGTAAGGTTGAGGGAAAGAGGGATTGAATGTAACCAACTTGTATCACATTCTGATTCTGTATAATCAGGAGGGGTGCGACAGATTGCCTTCCTAATTGTGACTCACAAGCTAGAGACAAGTGGCTAATGGCCTGGGATTAAACATTTGCCAAAGCTAAGCCACTGAAGTTGAACAAATCTAAAATCCTATAAGGAAGGACCGAGGAAGTTGAGATCTCTGCAGGGATCCTTTACAAAGAGGCAAAAGCTACAACTCTGGATTCACACAGATCTGAGTTCAAATTTTAGTTCACCCATGTGCTATGTGATCCAGGACAAATGTTGTTAAAGCTCATCGAGTCTCAGTTTCCTCATCTATAAAATAAATATGACAAGCCTGTCTCTTGGGGTAGTATGAAGATTATGTGAGCTAATGCCTATAAAGTAATAGAATGTCTGGTGCTTTGTGGGCACTCAATAAATAGCTCCTGTGGGTCTAATGGTGATTTCTTTGCTCTGTCTCCCCAGCGAGTGGCATTAAGCCTTGAAGATGATGGACTGCCCTGAGGATGGGACCACTCCCTTCGTGCCTCATGGAATTCGGTCCCATGCACTACACTCTCTGGATGGTGTATGCCTGGATGAAAGGGTTTTCTGTATATGGGTCTGTGTGAGTGAGTGTGTGTATGTGTAATTTTTTTTTTAATTTATGTTGCAGAAAGGTAACCACAAAGTTATGATGAACTGCAAACATCCAAAGGATGTGAGAGTTTTTATATGTATAATGTTTTATACACTTTTTAACTGGTTGCACTACCCATGAGGAGTTCATGGAATGGCTACTGCTGAGTGACTAACATGATGTACATAACCAAATGGGGCTGACGGTCCAGTAGCTTACTCATTTTAAAACTATATTTACAGAGGGTATTTGGTTTGGGGGGAATTTTTTAGGTTTTGGAGTTTGGGGTTTGATTTTTTTTTTTTTTTTTTTTGGCATATAAAATGATTATGCTTTGTGGCTATCCATCAACATAAGTAAAAAAAAAAAAAGAAGAAGAAGAAAAAAATACTTCAACTCCCTCCCCCATTTAGATTATTTATTAACATATTTCAAAAAGAAGATTAGTTCTATAAATAATTTAGAGACACGAGAGTATTTATTTTTGGTATGATTGGCCCACCATACAGACTCTGTGTGCATTTACGTTTATATGTGTATGTGTGTGAGAGAGAGAAATCTGTAGAGAAGAGGCGCACCTGTGGCTGTTGTTCAAGTACATAAAGATAAGTATATTGTAAAACAGTCCACAGAGGGGTATCTGTGGTTTTCAGAGAAGCCTTTGGAAATTTGGCTCAAAAAACAGATGCCATGGTTTGGGCAAACATGTGGTGGGAGAAGCACATCTTTTCCACCTCTGGCAATTTCTAGGACCCCAGTCAGTCATGAAAGGCCTTGCAGTTCACCTGTGGCTGCCGTGACTCCCACTTGGGCTTTCTCTTCTGTGACTGAGGCCAGTGCACAGGCTTTGGACGGCACCAGGAGGTCTCATGAGCTCACATGAGAACACGCCTGAACCTCGGCTACTCCTTGTTGTAAAGCTCAGCGTTTCAAGTAACTGCATTTTCCTTCAGGATGCTTGGGTTGACTTCATTGTGTTTCCTCTGAAGCACTCCTAGGATGCCATCCTTACTTGTAGAGAGCTAAGTGAAGACATTTCTAGAACAGCCCAAGTTTACTGTAGAGACTGGCTCAGGCACCGAGATATGCTCAACCTCTGAGATATGCTGTGAGCAAGGATAAGGACAGTGGAATAGGTTTTGTTACATCTCTATTTTTCCCTTCCTTTACTCTCTACCATTTCCTTTAGGTGGGGAATACAACATAGGTTTGCTACCATCATGTGTTCATATCGATGAAAGTGGCCAGACTTGAAGTCCTCCTGAGGGAGACATGGCATACACAACATTATAGTATATTGGATGTATATGTTCAAACAGGGATTTGGTTTACTGCTTTGTAAATAAAAGGAAAAACTCTGGGTATATGTATAGATTTTTGTTTTCATCATGGACACTTTTCTTTGTTTTTCCTGGGCCTTGGGAGAGGCGGGAGAAATGCTCTTTTCTCTTTGCGGGGTCTACCATTGAAAACATAATCCTATAGTCCCAGAGGAATTCTGTCCCCACTGGCTCTCTTATCCAAGGTCTGATCTTTTCTTAACTCTGCTGTTCTGCCACGTCACTCCCACCAGACAGCCAGGGACAAGACACGTAAGCAAATTCTGACACCACCCACCCCCAGCTGCCCCCAACTCGGTGAAGTTTGGATGTCTTACCAGCGTGATACCCTTCAAATTTCCAGGCAGGCACTCTGGAGTTCTAGAACCCTGTTCCTAGGACCTTTCTCCACGTCACTCACGGTCTCCTAACTTCTGACAAAAACAGCTATGTTCTGGAGCGTCGGCACCATGTTCTGCATAAACAAGCAATTTCCTCATGATAAGCATGTGTTGATAGTCCTGAAATATTCATTGAGAGGCACTGGACCTAGAATGACCAATACCAAATAGGATTTTAAAAACAGGTGGCCAACTCCTATGGAGCTTAATTAGTCACTACTACTCTTTCAAGAATGAAAAGTAGAATTATTTTTGACTGAATAAAAATGACAAGAAATATTGAGACTTACACGAAACAAGCAACTTGTTCAATAGCCTGCCTCCAAAGAAACAATTTCCTGGGGAAATGATGCGTAGTTTCAGTCAGAGCCTGGTCTTCACACACACACACACACACAAAATGAGAAAAGTCAGGATGGTTCAGCCTGAGACTTCAAAATGATGGCGAAACACAACTTTCTCAGAGACATCCATGTTTCCTGAATATGTTACAAGTGCAGTTTGAAAGAGACGCCCGTGGGAGCAACCTACAGAAGACAAGTTGCAGAATCCTCACGTGTCGGATGGTAGTCAATAAGATGAAGTCTGAGGAGGTCACGTCCGTCCTCCCTCTCTAGTCTTGGAGGCTTCTGAGCCTCATTTTGAGGTGTAGTTGTGTTTCTGTTGCCTTTTGCCCCAGTTGCTACCATGTATCTACAGCCAATACCCAGATCATAGAGTCATTGGATTTTAGAGCTGGAAGGAAGCCTAGAGATAATGCCAGGCGGGTAGAAGATTTATCAGACAATTTCTTCTCTGTTTAAAAGAAACTGGTCCCAGGCCTTTTCCTTCTCCAAGAGACCACTTTGAACTGCCTGATTATTATACCAAACCTGCTACCTATCTTATGGCCTATCTTTCCAGAGGAATTATGAAGACACTGGCAGAAAGCCTTCCAGAAACAGAAAACTAAAATTTTATTTATTTACTCTTGACAGTATGATTATTTATAAAATAGGTTGACGTGACCTTTAACCTCAAGATGAGATGGGAATTCAGTTTATGGCAATAAGTACTATCGGTCCTTCCAGTTTTCTCTGTGATTGCAGTATATTCATTCACTGAAACCATTTGCTAGGTACCAACTAAGTGCCAGGCACTGCAGATGTACAGGTCAAGCAGATGTTTTCTGTCCTTACGGAGGAGTTCACGGTAACAATAGAGTAAGTCATGCGGAAACAAAAAGAATAGATTCTTTCCAGAGTATTATTAAGGCACAAAGGAGAGAGAGGTCACTTCTACACAAGGAGATGAGGAATGGGGTCAAGAAGGGCATTGTAGAAGTGACCTTGCGCTAAGTCTTGAAAACTAAACAGGGGTGTCCAGGCTGCTTCGGGCAGAGGAGACACAAGGGCATGAAACAGCATGGGGACTTTACAGAGCTGCATGTAATTCATCATAAAGAGCAAAAGGTTCAAGGGGGACTTAGCAAGAAATGAGGCTGGATGGAAAGACAGGTTCAACGTAAGCACTTTATAGAATACTTATGTTTAATTCTGATTCAATTATGCAAACATTTCTAAGACATTTATTGTGTACGAGGCACCAAGTGCACCATGGAGAATTCATCAGGATGCATCGCCAGCACTTTGCCGACAGGACAGTCTTTAGCCTCAAGCTTTCCAGTGGCCAAAGGGAAATAGTGACTGCATTTCATACGTTTGAGTTGACTTTCTTTGAATATAAGGGCAATGGAATTGTCACAGAAGCATTCCATGTTGTCAAGAGCCTCTGAGATTTTTCTCAACAGTGAGAAAATGAAATTTTGGAGATGTGTAGTCTGCGGAGGGAACCCCGAGCACTGTCTAGTCAGGCGCTGGTGGGAGTCGGGAGAGAGCACAGGAATGTGAGCCTCACTCCTCTCCCTAACTCCAGCCACACACTCTTTATTTCACAGAATTTAAATGAGTTAGCAATTAAACATTCAGAGTAAATAACTTCCTTTCCCATCAATGCATGAAGATAGAGTATCGGAGTCTTCTCACGCTGTATTTTTTAGGGTATTGGGGATTTTCAGGACACAGAGAACTTAGAGGTGGAGGAATTACAGCTTCAAATTTTCAGTTAATATAAGAAATCAGGAAGCTCTGTTCATTCAGGCTATGCACCATGTGCATAGTCAAGAATCAGCAGAAACCCTCTGCATTTGCAAACACTTTGTGCTATAAAAAGTAATTTTAAAAAAGCCACCTGTATATGTATATATATATATTTAAAGACATGAAGGTTTTGATACTTTTTTACAAAAACTACAAGAGAAAACATACCTGTACAAACCATGTGTTTTAAAATAGCATTTTGTTCTATACAGCCGTTGTTAATTTGGGGGTGAAGTACTGGTTTGCAGACTGCATCACATTGTACCCAAATGAATTTTCCTCGTTTGTCTTCCCCCCCCCCCCCCCCCCCCACCCTCGAATGACCATATTTGATGTAACAGGCATGTTAGAATGTTGGGTCACACTAACCGTTTCTGCTCTTTTTGTCTTGTCATTCCGAGTCCCATTAGCTTCTGTGCCCAGTGCCCTTTGCAGTCTGGTTTCTGTTCCAGAAGCAAAGGGTGGTGTGCTGCATCTCACTGGCTGTACTGACATCATCTTGGTGAACGAAAAACCAAATGTGAACATTTGTAAAATGGGTGCACTGTTTCTAGAGAGAGATTAAATTCATTTTTTAAAATCTGAAAGTATTGTTTCATGGTGATGCTTTAATGGGGGGGGGGGGGGTGGCGGTGAACTATCATTGATTGAGTCCCTAATGTGTACCCAGTATTCTACACAAATTATTTTAGACTTCAACAATCTTATGAGATCGGGCTGCCTGGCTGGCTCAGTTGGTAGAGCATGAGACTCTTAATCTCAGGGTCGTGAGTTCAAGCCCCATGTTGGGCATGGTGCCTACTTTAAAAAATAAAAATAAAAAATACATTTAAAAATGATTTTAAGTCCTGTGAGATAAATACTATCAATATTATCATCCCAATTTTATAGATGAGGAAATAGGTGAAGGAACTGCCTGAAGTCACACCGTTACATTTAGTATCCCCAAAGTACATGTAGCACATGTAGCCCTTCTGGACACATGGCGTTCTCTGCCTAGATTTTCCTTCTCTGCCTCTTCATCTGGCTAACTCCTGTTTGTCCTTGATACTCCTTTTAGGACCATTCCTCCACAAACCTTTCTCCATTCTCTTAGACCCAACTCCTAGGGTTAGGTTTCCACAACAAATTTGCCTATTTGCATACCAATACTTCTGCCCCACCTCTGCTTCCAGGCCACTGAGGTTGCTTTTACCAAGGTCACCCAGGACCTCCTTGATTATAAATCTTATAAATACTCTCAGTCTTTATCTCCCTTGACCTGGAAGCATTATATAACACTGCTGACACTCCTTGGATCACTCTTATTTTGGCTCACATGACAGCATATTCCTGGTTTTTCCCTGGCCACATCTTCTCCTTTACCTACCCTTTCCGTTATGGTATTCTGTCTCAAATCCATCCGCTATTATCTCCATTGCCACTACCTGAGTACAGGTCACCATTATCTTGGGTTATCATGATCGTAGATTAACAACTACTTATCTGAAGTTCATTTTTCTAATTCTTTCCATTTTCCAATCTACAATATTGCAGCCAGAGTGATTTTTTTCTAGAATGGAATAGGTTGTGTCACCACCACCCTTTCTTTCTACTTCCCTGCTTAAAGCTCTTCGTCGGTTTCCCTTGCATTAAAATCCAATACCTTTGGGTTGTAGCTCACACTCCTTAATATGGCTTGTAAGCCATTTGTCTTCTGCCCCGTCTCCAACCTCATTACTATATTCACAACCTCATTCTGTATTCTAACCACACAGTTCTGGGCCCTCGGTGTGCAACATTTCCTTCAGGAAGGCAGCCCTTAAGCCCCTAGACTGGAATAGGAGCCATCCTACGTGCTTCCATAGTATTCTGTGTTTCCCCTGTTTGTAACCTTTATCTCTACATAATAATCACTTGTATGCTCCTTAATTGCCTCGTCTGCAAGTTCTATAAAGGTCTGTCTTGCTCACTGTTGTATTCCCAGCACATAGCACAGTAAATGCTCAGTGAATCATGCTGAATTCAGGCACATCAAATACACAGACCCTATTCTTTGAGCTACACCATGTTGTCTCATGCCCCCAAACCTGGATCACTTTACAGCCTGACTGGAGTCCAGTGTCCTTTAAATTTTCTCAAAATTTTTGTTATTTACCACATCTGCACATGCCTGGATTCAGCAGTTACACTATAATTTTTATAATTTCACTCTTGGAAAATAACCTCATGGTGATTACCTGATGTTTCTATATACTTAATTTCAATTACCACCTCAAGATTGTTGTGAGGATGCAAAGAACAAGCACTTATTAATGGGTTCACATTTATTAGGTGCTTAATACCTGGTGATTCCCTTCTCTTTAAAAAAAATTTTTTTTAAATATTTGTTTATTTTTGAGAGAAAGAAAGACAGAGCATGAGCAGCAGAGGGGAGAGAGAGGAGACACAGAATCAGAAGCAGGCCCCAGGCTCTTAGCTGTCAGCATAGAGCCAGATTTGGGGCTTGAACTCACTGCGAGATCATTACCTGAGCCTAAGTCGGTTGCTTAACCGACTGAGCCATCCAGGTGCTCCCCACCTTTTTAAAAAAATTTTTATTTAAAAAAAATTTTTTTTTAATGTTTGTTTATTTTTGAGAGAGAGAGAGAGAGAGAGAGACAGAGTGTGAGCAGGGGAAGGCCAGAGAGAGGGAGACACAGAATCGGAAGCAGGCTCCAGGCTCTGAGCTGTCAGCACAGAGCCCGATGCGGGGCTTGAATTCACCGACTGTGAGACCATGACCTGAGCTGAAGTCAGACACCGACTGAGCCATCCAGGCGCCCCTTAAAAAAATTTTTTAAAGATGTTTATTTTTGAGAGAGAGAGAGTGTGAGCAGGGGAGGGGCAGAGAGAGAGGGAGACACAGAATTTGAAGCAGGCTCCAGGCTCTGAGCTGCCAAAACGGAGCCTGTCTTTCTCTTTTTTATACAATTCCCTTGTTACCACCCATATCCAGTGTTTTTTAAGAAAATGCCTTATGGTTTTATAGCAATTTACAGTTTGCAAAGTATTTTTCCAGTTTCCAGAATATTGTTTCCTACCCTTACAACAGTCCTGCCAGATGTAAAACATTATTTTGCTTATTTAAAAAATAAACTTGAGGTCCAAAAAGTTAATCGGTTCGCCTTCAGTCACAGTGAATCACAGTCATTAACACAAGCCTCCAGTGATTTTTTCCCCATCCCACGCACTCTATACTCGGCTGCCGATTATTTTTTTCAGGAAGAAAGGGAGTAATGGTAAGACTGGGAATGAGAATCAGAGACCCCTACCTGAATACAGAATAGTATACAGTTTTAGTAGCCAGGTCCCAAGAATGATGCCATCTCAGCACTGTCTCTAGAACTGATTTCATTACCTTCTCTGGCTGGAACTTAGATGAGCCTAAGCAGGCTTCTAATAATTAGGATTTTGATTGTCCTTTGCCTACTCACAGAGAAAAATTTTTCCACAGCCAGAAAACTTTCACTGAGGTCAACCACTTTGACCTGAAGAGACAAGGGCCTTTTGGGCATTTGTCCTCAGACATGGCTTATCTGGGGTGCTTTGCAAAAAAACAAAAACAACAACAACAACAACAACAAAAAAAAACCACACAAAAAAAAACAATGTCTACCGTGAGAGAGCTTGATTAATTGGTTTGGGGTGGGGCTCAGGCATCAGTATTTTTTAGATGCTCCCAAATGACTCCATTGCACGGCCAGGGTTGAGAATCACTGCTGGGTAAAAAATGTATAGAAAACAAGAGTAGGAGATCAAATATTCAAATTAAAGTTCTACTCACAGCACCTTCTCTAGAGGCCAGTGAGGTAGAGAGAGAAAGGTAGAAATAAAAAGAAATAAAAGTATTAAGAGATAAAATGGGAGGTAAGTTAGTTCCAGGGAAATGGCAATCTCCACCCTGGATTCTGGAAAAGCGTCTCTGGGAACGGTTTTCTTGAACTGGTCCGTGAACAGTAAAGTTCAGTTGGAGCCAACTTTTGACACATGTACCATTGTGTGAATTCTAGGGAGTCAGGTCGTTTAACCACGTTTTACTACGGAGACCTAGATCCAGAGATGGTGAATAGATTGTTCGACTCACACAAGTCGAGGCTGGAAGGGCGCAGCCTGGAAGGGCGCAGCACTCGGGATGCTCAGCCCGAAATCGAAACAACGCCCCCCACCTTCCACAGAAACCCAGAGGCACTGGAGCTGCTACTGGCCCGAGGTGTTAAGAAAACCCTGGAAAGCGAGCCTCAGCCTCGTTCCCGCCTCTGGTCGAGGAGGCGGGGCAGGTGGAAGAAGCCTTGTTTCCGCTGGGGAACGGGCCAGACTTGCCCCCACTTCCGGGATTGGGGGGCGACCGAGCCGCTGCGCTAAGGCGGACCGCGTTGCCTTTACGTCACTTCCGCGCGCCCTGGTAAACGTCAGTGCTGGGCGCAAACAGTGGCGGTGAGGTTTGCGGGTAAAGTTTGGTTGCTTCCTCGTGAGCCATGGAGAGTGACTTTTATCTGCGTTACTACGTGGGTCACAAGGGCAAGTTCGGCCACGAGTTCCTGGAGTTTGAGTTCCGACCAGACGGTAAGAGCGGCCTCTGGCCCCCGGGAGCGAGGACTGGGCCTGGGGTCGGGCGAATGGGGAGGCCGGGGTTCCGGAACGTGCGAGGAGCTAGAAGAGGAAGGGACTGTTGCCTGCGGCTCGGATCTGAAAGGATCACTCCTGTGTCCGCTCCGCTGGTTCTTTCCATATGCAGGGACTTCTGTTTGGTGACATTTTTGCCCAGAATGCTTCATTCAGCAAACATTGATTGAGTGCCTACTTTGCCAGGCTCTGTTTCACATTCTGGGAGATAGGAGTGAATGACAGACAAGCTTCCTCTCGTGGAACTTGTATTCTGGTGCTGGGAAAGATATCATAAAAGAGACTCCAGATAGTGACAGAGTGGTCAGAACATAAAATGATGGAATAATTGCTGGTGGGCTGCTTCTAAGCGGGATGGCCACTGGCGTGCTCTCTGAAAAGGTAATATTTAAACCGAACTCTGATTGACAGGAAGGAGCCAGCCTTGTGAAGCTCAGGAAGAATGAGCAGTTCTGGACAGAGGGAGTAACAAGTGTTAAGGCTGCAGGGCATGAATGAGCTAGGCATGTTTCAGGTGGCTAGCATGGCTGAAGAGTAGAGAGCTCTGGAAAGAAGAGCAGGAGACAGTGTCAGATAAGTAGCCCGGGGCACACCATGTAGGTCTTTATAGGCCGTGGTAAAGAGTTTGGATTTTATTCTAAATGCAGCAGGAAGCATTTGGAAAGATTTAAGGAGAGAAGAGATGTGATCTTTTCCTGAAAAAGCATTCTAATTATGGGCAGGAGTGGAAACGGGTACTTATTAGGAGACAGTTACGTGTTCCAGACAAAAGGATGTTGGTTGGGACTAGGGTGCTAGTAAAAGTGGACAGAAGGATTTAGGATACTATTGGAGGCAGAACCAATAGGACGTGGCTGTTTGATAGGATTTGGGAGAAGGGCCACCGTGGTGAAGGAAAAGGAATCAAAAATGAAAGAAAACTCCCACTAAAGGGGGGCACAAAGATGAATCAGACAAACCCCAGTTGTAAACAAACAATGACAAGACAGTGTTTTGGGTGCTCTGGTAGAAACAGATCGGACTCTGGAACAGAAAGAAGGCACCTAACCTAGCCTGAGAGTCAGAGGAAGCTTCCGGCATACAATGACTCGATGAAAGGGGGAGTGTTAGTCTTGAGTACTGTGTAGGAGTTGGTTAGGCAGATGAGTCAAGGCATTTGGACAGCATTAACATCATAGAGGCTGAAGACCAAAAAGAGCATGGGATGTTCCAAGCGGAAACCAAGCAGTGTGATTAACTCCAGCTATGTAAGAGAGGGCTGTTGCAGGAGTGAGCCTGAAAGGCAGGCAGGGGCTCAGTTTAGCAGTTTGCCATGTTGAAGAATTTGGATTTTATCAAGAAGGCAGTGAGAAACTATTGTCAGTACCAGAGTAGCCTATTTAGATTGGTCTGTTACTTCATCACTTTGTCTACTGTATGGAGAATGAACTGAACCAAAAGAGAGACAAGACAGTGAGGCATCAATTAATTTGGCTCTTTTTACATGTGTGCCTTCTATTCTATAGGTAAAAACAAAACAAAACCTTCATACCCACCATATACCCCGATTAGTCTTTTGGATGCACATATACACAAAGGGCCTTATATGCCAAATATGCTCAATAATAAAATCACAACTTTTCCATCATGGGAGTAGATCAGAATGTTGCATGGTCACATCAATATACGTAAACAGCATTTTACAGTTTTCAGGCTGCTTTCAACTCATTTGAGCCTCAGGAGGCCCTGTGTGCAAGGAAATTACCAATTATTATCCCTGTTTTCAGCTGAGGACATTAACTTGCAGAGATAGGATTTGCTTGTGTTCTTTTACCACACTTGAGCCGCCTTTTGCAAGAATTATAATTCAGTGTCAGCAGTATTTTTGGCTTTGAGGCTATCTAATAGCCTAAAGTGAAGAACTGAAAAGACTGCTATTGTTGGAACCCCAAAAATATAAATAGTAAATCTGTTAGACACTGAAGGGAAAGGTGGTATACATTTTAAGCAACAGGTGATAGTCTGGGTGAGCTAACGATGCTTTATTCATATGTTTTTATTATACATTGAATGTTTTTTACTCCTCACAGGGAAATTGAGATATGCCAACAACAGCAATTACAAAAATGACGTCATGATCAGAAAAGAGGTAATGAGTCTTCTGAGAGCCTTTCATTCACTGCGGTTTAGCCTTTTGTCTTATTTTTGTTCTTTCTGGGAGTAGTATTAAAAAAGAATAGAGAAGCGTAGACATATCTGTAGACACCTAAAGTTTTTCTCACATCTTCTTTTAGTTTATATTTTCTTTCACAGTGCTGAATCAATTACTGGTAATCATTTAAAGTCTTGCAAGTGTTGGTTTAAACTCTGAATCTGCTACTTATTAACATCATTGAACACATGTTAGATGCCAGGCATGGCACTTGGTATTTTACACACAATTTTGTTTAACTTATTGTAAGCCTAATCTTTCATCACTATCTGAGTCAGAACACTTGCAACTTAAATTCCATTTTTCAATTTGCTTTCAGGCTTATGTACATAAAAGTGTAATGGAGGAACTGAAGAGAATAATTGATGACAGTGAAATTACCAAAGAGGATGATGCTTTGTGGCCTCCTCCTGACCGAGTAGGCCGGCAGGTGAGTGTTTTAGCAACTATCCTGTATTGCAGAAATCTTACAAATAAGGTGCTGTGCATATGACATTGAAGCTGTGTTTTGTGTGTGTGTGTGTGTGTGTGTGTGTGTGTGTGTGTGTGTGTGTGTGTTACGGAGCCCAACACAAAGCAGATTACCAGCACTTTGTCTAAGGAAGCAGTAATCCCACAGGGAGGATACAGAGATAGCAAGTGGTGTTTCTGACCACCTAGAGCCCAGCCCTGGATTTCTCCATGTAACTCTCCCCACAGTCCTTCTCAGAGTTTTCACTGCCCACCTCACTTACTGAGTAACGACTATGGACAAAGCAGTGTGAAGATACAAAGATAAATAGAACATGGCTATTTCAGCAAACTAAGTATGTGTGTTTAAATTCATGGCTTATACATTTATTCTGAAGACTGTTACGGTAATTAAAATAAAAGCCAGTGTCATATTTGACTGTGTTAATAGGAAAGCTATTTCTCTCTGCCTCAGCTGCTCCCTTCCTAATCCAGACGTCTAATTGATTTCCTTGTTTCTTGTCCTGTATAGCCCATTTTTCCATCCTGAAGCTAGACTAATCTTTAAAATGTAAATGTATGTATTCCACTAATTTTAAATTCTCCACTGCCTTCATTCCATTTAAAATCAAATTCACGGGGGGCACCCGGGTGGCTCAGTCGGTTGAGCGTCCGACTTCAGCTCAGGTTATGGTCTCACGGTTTGTGAGTTCAAGCCCTGCGTGGGGCTCTGTGCTGGCAGCTCAGGGCCTGGAGCCTGCTTAAGATTCTGTGTCTCCCTCTCTCTGCCCCTCCCTTGCTCATCTTGCTCACCTCCCTTGCTCACCTTGCTCTGTCTCTCTTTCTCTCCCCAAAATAAATAAATATTAAAAAAAATTTTTTTTTTTTTTTTTAAATAAATAAAATCCAGGGGTACCTGGGTGGTTCAGTTGGTTGAGCTCCGACTTCGGCTCAGGTGGTGATCTCACAGTTGGTGAGTTTGAACCCTGCATCAGGCTCACTGCTGTTAGCGCAGAACCCAATTCAGATCCTCTGTCCCCCTCTCCCTACCCCCTGCTTACGCTCTCTCTCAAAAATGAATAAACATTTATTAAGTAAATAAATAATAAAATCCAAACTCCTGCCTTGTCTTCGACCATTCACACAATCTCTTACTGTGTTCAGACCTTACTGACTGACCTAATTTCTGTTCCTCAAGACACAACTAGGTTGTTCTTAATTTAGGACATTTGCATTTGCTACATGCTGTCTGGAATGTTCTATCCAAGACTGTCTTTATTATTGCAGGCTTCAAACATCACTTCCTCAGTGATGTCTTGCCTATCCATCCAATCTAAAATGTCCCTCCCCATTTTTTTAAAATAAGATCTGTTTATTTTCCTCCTAGCATTTATTACTGTCTGAAATTGTCTTGTTTGCTGTCATGTATCCCTTTTCCTCCCCCACTACAACAGACACGCATATACCCACACAAGCCCCTTGAGTACAAGGATTTTGCCTGTTTTTTTTGTCACTGCTGTATCTCTGGTGACTAAAGTAGTGCTAGTGTGTAGTAAAAGCTCAGTAATAATTACATTTATTAAATTAATATAAAAACCCAGATAAGTTCATTCGTAAATCACCTCAAAATGATGGGCAGCTCTTGAGGAAGAGTGAAAAAAAATCCTCAGTACTTTCTAACGTTAATTTCTAAAGTTGATTTTTAATTTATGTCCATAGGATCTCAGTAGAATCATATGTACATATTTTGCTTTACCATTTATAACATTTTCAGCTCTATTAACTCATTGAACAATCACAGTAGTCCTGTGAAGAGGACATGGCATACTCTTAGGCACTAGCAACAACCTGTCGGATAGGGTAATTATGATGAAATTCCATTTGTCATCCCAGCAAAAGCTATAAAGAACTTGGGAGTAAAAAAATTTTGTTAAAAATTTCTTTTTTTAAACCTGCTGACTCAGTCAGTTAAGCACCTAACTCTTGATGTCAGCTTAGGTCATGATCTCACAGTTTGTGGGATAGAGCCCACGTCTGGCTTCACGATGACAGCAAAGAGCCTGCTTGGGGTTCTCTCTGTCCCCCTCTGTCTCTGCCCCGCCCTCCTGCTCGCATGCTCTCATGCTTTCTCTAAAAAAGAACTTGGGGGGCATCTGGGTGGCTCAGTCGGTTAAGCGTCTGACTTTGGCTCATGTCATGATCTCAACGTTCATGGGTTCGAACCCCACGTTGGGCACTGTGCTGACAGCTCGGAGCCTGGAGCCTGCTTTGGATTCTGTGTCTCCCTCTCTCTCTGCCCCTCCCCCACTCACGCTCTCTCTTTCTCTCACAAATAAACATTTAAAAAAAAAAGAACTTGGTAAATTTAACAAGATGTATAAAAGTTATGGGAAAGGGCTTTATGAAGGACAAAAATATGTATCATTTTTATGGACGGAAAGATTCAATATTGTATCAATTTAATTAAAATTTATAAATTCAAAAAATCATAATAATTTATAAATTCATTGCAATTCAAATCAAAATCAAACAGGATTTTTCCTAAGACCTAAGACAGCATTAAATTCATGGAAGATCAGGGGTGCCTGGCTCAGTTGGTTGAGCGTCTGACTTCGGCTCAGGTCATGATCTCATGGCTCATGGGTTCGAGCCCCCCATCAGGCTCTGCGCTGACAGCTTGGAGCCTGTTTCCAATTCTGTGTCTCCCTCTCTGCCTCTCCCCCTCTCACACTCTGTTTTTCTCTCTCAAAAATAAATAAACATTAAAAAAAAATTCATGGAAGATCAAAGGGACAAAAGTAACCAAGATAATTTTAAAGATTTCTTGAAAAGGTATAGTCATTTGTACTGTGGTATTGCCTCAGAATTGGCCAGTAAACCATTGGAACGAATAGAGCCCAGAAACAAACCCATGAAGATTATGGGAACTCAGAACAGTGTACAACAGAGGTGAGCTTTCAAATTAATAGAAGTAGGATGGATTGTTTAACAGTTATACCGGTACAATTTGCAGTATGTTTACAGAATATTTTTAAGTTAGACCATTTATAGAAACAAAGCAAGATTGTAAAACATAAAAGAAAACTTAATCTTCTTATTTCTGAGTAGAGAAGGAATATTTTAAATTCTTCAAGGGAAAAGATTGATAAATTTGACTTCTTTAGTTAAAACTTCTGTTTTAAGACATCATGGTAAAGTTGAAAGGCTACAGACTGAAGGAGGATGTTTGCAAAACATCTGGTAAAGGGTTTTTTATATCCAGGATATATCAAGAACTACAAATTAATAATAAAAAGATAAGAATGTGAGTTATGAGTAGACAGTTTACAGAACTGGAAAAACAAGTGGCCAATAAATACATGAAAATATCTATAATTTCATTTTGAGAAATGAAAATTAGGAAAACAATGAGATGCCATTTCAGACTCATTGGAATGGCAAAAGGAGGGGGGCATCAAGTTTTAAAAAGGATATGAGAAAGGGGCACCTAGGTGGCTGAATTGGTTAAGCGTCTGACTCTTGATTTTGGCTCAGGTCATAATCTCACAGTTCCTGAGTTTAAGCCCTACATTGGGCTCTGCAGTGACAGTGCCAGGCCTGCTTGGGATTCTTTCTGTCTCTGTCTCTCCCTCTCTGCATGTGATCTCTCTTCAAAATAAATAAAGTAATTAAAAAAAGGATATGAGAAAGAAAAAGATCTTACATGGTAGTGGGAATAACATCAGTACAGGCATTTTAGGAAATAATTTGATAGTATCTGGCAAAACTGAAAAACCTTATACCTTGCTTCTAGGAATTTTCCTAGAGACATTTTCACATATAGGAGATGCATGGAAGAATATTCTTGCCACGTTGGTTATAGTAAAATAAATTGGGAACTTAAGTCTGCTTCAATAGGGCTATGATTGGAATATTCTAAAGCATTTAAAACTAATGAACTAGGTCACATACAAAAACAGTGTTGATGAAAAAAGCAAAAAGATGCATATAGTATGATCATTTACGTAAAAATGTAAAAACATACCACCAAATCAAAAAACATGAGTGGAAAGAATACGCCTCAACTTCTGGGATGCAGGAAGGAGAATGGAATGGGGAGGTGGACCTAAACTTTGTAGGTGTAATGTTTTATTTCTTTAAAAAAAAAAAAATCTGACACAAGTTTGACATACTATTAACATTTTCACATCTGGGTGTTAAGAACATCAGTCTCATAGTTTTCTATTATTTTCTGTTTGAAGTCTTTTGATAATTGAAAACTATAAATCAAAAGAAATAGAAAAAATTTAAGAAAAAAGAAGTAGGACTCGCTAGATTGTAAATTCCACAAGGGCAGAGACCTTTGTTTGGTTTTGCTGATCTGTCCCAAGCACCAAGAACAATAGCTAGCACACAGTGAGCATTCCCCCATAGATAGTTTTTAAAGATTTACAGTGCTCACTATTTAGAAATTGGGACCCAAGAGCATACAAGGATGAAACCAGTATTTAATTTCTTTGTTTCTAGTACCCAGCACAGTTTAGTGATCAGAGTGAACTGGTCTTGTTTACGTGGCCATCTGTCATCGAGTTTGTATGACTTGACAGATGATGCATCTTCTGCGGGGTTGATGAAAAATCCAACTTGGCTTGACCTAGTTTTTTTAAATGTTTCTAGGAGCTTGAAATTGTCATTGGAGATGAACACATTTCTTTCACAACATCAAAAATTGGTTCTCTTATCGATGTCAATCAATCCAAGTAAGTGTGCATGATCCTTATATCCAGATGTGTCTGTTTTAAAGCAAATTGATAAGAAGCCTTAACCAAATTGGGACCATCATGGTAGGATCTTGTACAAATGCAATACAGAAGGGGTCAGCTTTGTTCTCATAGAGACTCCAAATTATTTTCAGAGGCTTGCTCCTGTTGCTTTTGATGTTTTATTCAGTCATTGGTACATACAGCTTCTCAGTGACACGAACGGAGTAATGTCATAGGAGCAGCCAAAGTAGGTAGGAATCTGGCCAGAACAGAAAATGAAATATACCAAAAAGGAGCTTGAGATAAACTGTACAGTCAGTGGATCGATCCGAACACCTTCCTCAGTGTTGGCCATTCAGACTAGCACATCTTACAGTCTATGGTGAAACTTGCAACTGTTTAGAATACAAATTTAAAAATCATGTTGTCAGTAGGGCAAATTATAGAGTTAAGACATGAGTTTGTATGCTACAAAGAGCCCTTAGAATTTGGCAACCTCTGTGGCTCCTGTGTTTTGAGGATTTAGAATTATATATGCCTCACTTTTAGTACATGTCACGCATAACTGTCTTCCCTTGGACAGTCCTCTTGTTCTTAGCTAGTTGTTTCATAGTAATCTTCAGCCTTTTGGTCCTGCTTAGTACTACTACTTTTTTAAAAAGTTTTCCTAATTCTGAAAGTAATACATGCTCACTGTAGAAAATACAGAAAAATAAGGGGGAAATCCACCCATAAACTTACCAATTAAACAACCATTATATCTCGAAGTATTTCTTGTCTATTTTCTGTGCATTAAAAACTATATTTTAAAAAGTACAAAAAATATACTTGAGATCAACAATCTATTTTAATCATGATTTTTTTCATTTAATATAAATATTTCCCTATTAAAAACGTTAACATTTTAAATGACCTCATAATAGTCTATTTTAATATATAACACATAGCCTTTTCCTTCAATAACACTTGGTTATTTTTAAAGTTTTAATTTTGTATACATCTTTATGAAGAATATCTTGGTACATAAATAATATGGGTTTTTTAATGCATGGGGTGTTTTGGCCAGTTTTTTTCAGCTTTTTAAACATATTTTTCCTCTTGCATTATAGGGATCCAGAAGGCCTACGAGTATTTTATTATCTTGTCCAGGACCTAAAGTGTTTGGTCTTCAGTCTTATTGGATTACACTTCAAGATTAAGCCAATCTAGATTGAATGTTGGTGTGGACACATGGGGGGTTGGGAGTACCTGTTTTTAATTACCATTATCAGGAAATTTTTGTGTATATCAGGGCAATATTTTTTTTATAAACTATAAACGTCTTTAATAAATACATTAACAAAATGCAATTTTTTATTATTTCATAAAGACCTGAGCATGTGAACTTTTCTGTTATTTTTTTAAAATACTAACATCGTATGTGAAGTGTGGCCAAAAATCTAATCAACTCTAGATACAACTAACAATTTATAGGAATAAGAGAATAGAGAGAAAAGTTATCAAATACAATAGAAATCCAATCACCAATATCCAGAGGAAATTCCAGGGCAGAGGATCTGGTTTCTTCAATAAACAAATTGCAAACATAAAATAGAGATGGGGTGAGAACCAGATTTAAGGAGATTAAAGGTGATTTAAGAGACACATAATTTGGGGCACCTGGGTGGCTCAGTTGGTTAAGCATCCAACTTCAGCTCAGGTCATGATCTCACGGCTTGTGAGTTCAAGCTCTGCGACCGGCTGTGTGCTGACAGCTCAGAGCCTGGAGCCTGTTGCAGATTCTGTCTCCCTCTCTCTCTGCCCCTCCCCCGCTCACGCTCTCTCAAAAATAAACACACATTAGAAAAAAAACCACATAATTAGTACACTATTTGACCCTATTTGGGTCATGATTCAAAAAACAAAATTGACATCATTGAGGAAATTTGAACACTGGATATTTTATATTAATGAAGTATTGCTAAATTTTTTAGGTGTGAAGTGGTATTTTTTTCCTCCAGATTTATTGAGATATAATTGAGGTTGGGGTTTTTTAAATCATCTTTTATAGATACATCTGCAGGTATTTCAGTATGGAGTAAAACATTTTGGTTTAATACATTACAAGGGATAAAATAAATGCCTGGTCTCAGAAAAGTTTTCCAATAATCCATTTTAAAATCAGAAATACTGGGGCGCCCGGATGGCTCAGTCGGTTAAGCGGTCTACTTCGGCTCAGGTCATGATCTCACGGTCCGTGAGTTAGAGCCCGGCGTCGGGCTCTGTGCCGACCGCTCAGAGCCTGGAGCCTGTTTCAGATTCTGTGTCTCCCTCTCTCTCTGACCCTCCCCCGTTCATGCTCTGTCTCTCTCTGTCTCAAAATAAATAAACGTTAAAAAAAAATTAAAAATAAATAAATAAAATCAGAAATACCAACACCCATTAACAACTGATACCTAACTGATATGGATACTGTGGGAATTTGTTCAGCAGGTGTATTTGTAGGAACGTTTTCTTGATGTTAAATCGCACTGCTTCCTTAGCCAAGGAAGCTTCCTTGCTGGTTGAACAGATTGTGGGCGCTGAAAGGAGCTGGGCTTGACAAATCTCATTTGAGGGGAAGTGATTAGGATAAGCTCACGTCCCTTAAGACAGGCCAGCTTGGGACAGGTCCCAAGTCTTCTGACTCCTAGGCCAGTGTCTCCCCCTGAACCCTCCTCCAACACACACAGTGCCTCCTTCAAAGATTACGGGCCAGCAACTTAGGTGCAGATCTGGGACCAGAGATATCAGGGCTCCTAACTCCAGTGTATACCCCCACTATAGAAGGGTTCCCCAGGACAATGAATCAAGTTGGTGGTAAAGTAGCCAAGCACAGTCACTCCAAATTTTAAATGGCCATGAGAACCCCAAAGGCTCTAAGTCTCAAATGGGCTGTTCCTTGGGACACTCACAGCTTTTGTATGGTCTCAGATGTGCCCTGGGTAAGAGGACAGTTAAGGCAAGGTTCAGTTAATGTACACGGAGCCCAGAGAAGAGCCCTTGAAAGGGAGTGGCCCATCTTGGAGACTGCAGTGAGAGACGTGTACACGGGGCAACCTTCTGAAGGCAGGTCTCCGGGGAAAAGAGGAAAGAGCAGTTTAGAGATGAAAGGCTCCATCCCCCAAAATCTGCGAAGCTGGCTGTGGGCAGGGGGAACTGACGTGATCTAAAAAGCCTCAAAAGGCAAGCAGGAACCAAGTGGTTGTTGGGTGAGAGAAGACCAGACTAGTTAGGAGCCGGGAAAGAACTGAGGAGCAGGAAAAAGCCCTGGCCGAAATTTCGGGTAGGGACTATCTTGTTTGCTACGGTATCCCTCAAACTAGCATAGTGCTAGCACGAGATTGGCGTTCAGCAAATTGCTGACTGCTGGAGGAATGATTCAGCGGGTGTGAGTTCAGGCTAATTGCGGTCTCACGACACCTACACAGGTCCACCTAATCGAAGAAAAAGCCCGGCATGCCCCGGAAGCCGCGGCGCGTGAAGACCCCGCCCTCCGCTCCGCCCCACGCACGCCGGAGGTCTGCACCCGGGTGCGCTGGCGGCGCCCACCGTTTACGACGGGCCGGAAAGTAGCGGCCGCAGCCAGTGCCGGGCCTGGTCGGGCCGAGCCGGGCCAGTATGGGGGTAAGGCGAGGGCGGACTGCCGCCGGGACAGAGACGGGAAGGTGGCGGGAGCTTGTGCCAGGAGGGAATGAGAGAAGTGGGCCCGCGCTGAGAAGGAGCGGGGAGGCTCGTACCGGGAGGGGAGGGACTGGGGCTAGATAGGGCGGCGCAGGCGCCGTTGTTGCAATTGCGGTGGCCCTCCCTCACAGAAAATTGCGCTGCAGCTCAAAGCCACGCTGGAGAATGTCACCAACCTCCGGCCCTTGGGCGAGGACTTCCGGTGGTACCTGAAGGTACAGCTTGATGGGAGGGGCCTTGGCGGGAGAAGGGAGGAGCATCGTGGAGGCTTGTAGGCGCGGTGAGGTTCCGGGCCCCGGAGCTACTCCGGAAGGGGGCGGGGCGCCACAGGCCCATCCCCAGGATAGTTTTCCAGTCCCGAAGTGCCGGTCCAACGGGAGCTTTGTGTCCAGCAAGATCGGAAATATGTAGCCGTTAAATGTTATTTTCCTGGATAGAATTTTGTTCGCTTTTAAAAATGGATTGGTTAATTCTTAATTGGTAGTCTTTTGGAGTTCCTTTTGTAATTTTCTCTCCGTGAAATATTTCATGTTGTGTAAACACCGAAAGACTACCTGAAGAGGGCTTGGGATTATTTAGTAAGGAGGAGAATTTCGCTGTTTTATTCGTTGATTAGGCTTTATCGTGAAAGCGTTTTAATTTCGTGCGTGGCTTCCCCCTTCCTTCTCTACCCTATCCTGGTGAATCTGGTACTCTGGTAACTGGGTCTACAGAGGCCCCCCTCTTACCTGAGCAGTTTGAGGTCCTTCACTCTTCCAGATCTCAGAACTTCTGCTTTATTTCCCTCGTTGTCTAAATCCCAGCATCCTTCAGAACCTGGCAAAAGCTGTCTCTTTCAGGAAGCTTTGTTGGCACCCTTATTACCAAATCCTTTGAAGCCCGAGTACCAGAGCTTATTTGAGGAATTGATGCCCTTCTGCTTGAAAAAGCACACAGTCTAGTTAAGGAGACAGAGAAATAGAGTAACGACAGAGTGATGAGTACTTTTACTAGGAACCTACAAGGCCTGTGAGAACACAGGGAAAGCTCCAGACCTAACGAGGGGATGGGGGTGAGGGCTGTTGAAGCCATTTCTGTACTATATATTAGCCTTGAATTTCCAGCTAGACTGGGTGCTTCTAGGAGGGGTGCATGCCAGCACGAAAAACACTTGACCTGTTCTTTGCCCGGAGAGAAATTCAGTTACATCCTTGGTGGGGCCGGTTGTAAGGATGAGGTGAGACTGTGGACAAGAGGGTAGGTTGAACATGCCCACCTCTCACTGTTCTTACCCTTCCTTTAGTGTCTGCCCAGCTGAACCAACTATTTTACTGATCTTTTTCCTCCCCCAAGATGAAATGTGGCAACTGTGGTGAGATTTCAGAGAAGTGGCAATATATTCGGCTGATGGTAACTACTCCCCCTACCACCATACCCAAACACAAACACACATATGCCCCTGGGCAGGGATTTAGGGAGAGAACCTGTGGCCCTAATCTCACAGGTCTTTGCACTCTACTTTCTGTAGTTTGGGAGGGCAGGCACTAGTGTGATCAACACTGGGAAGACCAGGTGTCTTTGGGATGTGAGGCAGAGCTCAAAACCGAAAAGAGTCTTTTTCTCAGTCTCAAAAAGCCTCCCCAGGATTCTTGTTGTAGCAGGTGGCTCTCCCTCTCTCGATCTTGGTCTCTTTAGCTAATAAGTGGTAGGACTGGGTCTCTTTGAGACCTTTACAACTAATTGATGTTTGACTAGAGGTTCTTTTTACCCTTGCCAGGACAGTGTGGCACTGAAGGGAGGTCGTGGCAGCGCCTCCATGGTCCAGAAGTGCAAGCTGTGTGCAAGGGAAAACTCCATCGGTAGGTCAGGTTGTGAATCCTGAGCTCCCCCAACCAGGCCCATATCTTCCTGGTACCAGACCAAAGGCAAGCTCCTGTTACTGTGGGTGGACCCAGGCCTGAGGTGCCCAAGCGATTGCAGCAGACTCTTTTTCCCAGAGCCACATCTGGGCACCTGGACAGGGCCAGGGTATGGACCCGTCAACTTTGTCTTCTCTTATGTTTCAGAGATTTTGAGCAGCACCATCAAATCTTACAATGTAAGTTTCCTGCTGTGGTGGCAGGTGTGGTGGGATTAAATCTAAGCTGGAAGCTAAGAGGCCTGGGTTCTAGAGTTCTGTCTGTACCAGAGTGACTTGCCATGGGACATTCATTCATATACTTGTTCACTCATTCACTCAGTCTGTCATGGTATTAGTCGTCTATTCACGATATACTGGCTGAGTGCTTGGTAGGAAAGAGATTCATGAACAGGCTATTACAGTGTTTTCTTTATAAGCACTGGGCTGTGGATCTCAGTGTACATCTGACGCAACCTGGCCACTCAGTTTCCATCATTGAGAGTACTTTGTCTACCCTGGGGGACTAGTGAGCCTTCTCTGAAACCATGGGTGGGACAGTCCTTTGGTGCATCCCATCCTTGATATTGACGTTATAACTAGTTATGCATTACTGTGTTAACAAAGTAGTCTAAAGGGGAGGGAGGGAGTGTGTGCTTTGGGTCTCTGTTTAAAAGGTAGCTACTTGTGTTCATCTATCCCTTATTTAGTATTTAAAAAAATTTTTTTTAATGTTTATTTTTGAGAGAGACCATGCGTGGGGGAGGGGTAGAGAGAGGGAGGAAGACACATAATCTGAAGCAGGCTCCAAGACTCCCAAGCTGTCAGCACAGAGCCCAAGGTGGGGCTCAAACTCATGAACCATGAGATCATGACCTGAGCCAAAGTCAGATGCTTGACAGGCTGAGCTACCCAGGTGCCCCTCCCTTGTTTCATATTTTTGAAACATGTCTGATTTTTGCCAAATTCTCAGCTTTTTCCTGAAGTTTAAGGGAGAAGTCATGAGGATTTGCTTCCAAGTAATTGATAATATAGTGGAAGAGACAGATTAACAAACAAAAACAAACCAGAGCCAACAGAGTGTCTCATCAGTGCTAGGCACATGGTTAATGTATAGATTTTATAGTGAATGACACAATGTGATTGAATGTGTGGGTGTGGTGCCTGGCATCTCTGAGCCCGTGGGTGAGGTAGGCATGAGTTTCCTCACTAACCCACCCCTCTCAGGGTGCCACCTTCATGTGAAAATTCCATTTCAAAGGCTTTTTTTTTTTTTATAGTTTATTTATTTTGAAAGAGAGAACATGAACAGGGGAGGGGCAGAGAGAGGGAGAAGGAGAGAGAATCCCAAGCAGGCTCTGCACTGTCAGTGCAGAGCCCAATGAGGGGCTTGAACTCACAAACCGAGATCATGACCTGAGCTGAAATCAAAAGTCAGACACTTAACTGTGTCACCCGGGCACCCCTCCCAAGCCTCCTGTGTCACAGCATGGCAGATGGTTACCAAAAGGCTGCAGTTAAGTGTACTGGGCCATTTGGAAGATCTGGAGACTTTATAGCTTAACATTCTTGTTCATATTTTTTGAGAATTTTATCATTTATTGAGCATAGTCAGGGACTATAGCTGGGCACTTTACACATAGTTCAGATTCTCACAACAAACCTGCAGTGGTTTCTTCAGCGCAGTCTGACCATCTTAGATGGGAAGAGAGGCAGAAGGCAGAGCTCTGTCTGAGCTCATATCCAGGCAGGCTGACTCTAGAACCCACAGTGTTTCTTCTACAGCATCTGTGTACAAGAAGGTCTCACGGGGAACAGGTGACCAGTGCAGACTTCTTCCGGAAGGGAATGGGTTGCTCCTGAGTCCCATTCTGGGCTCACAAGGGCAGTTGGGCCCACTTGGCAGGAAGAGGCAGGGGCAGTGGGATCATCCTAAGGGCCCAGTTGGGCCTGCCCCCTCAACACATTCCTTTCTAGGCTGAAGACAATGAGAAGTTCAAGACAATTGTAGAGTTTGAGTGTCGGGGCCTTGAACCAGTTGATTTCCAGCCTCAGGTGCGTGTATCTTCCCAGGGAACCTGTATCTTTGGGGAGGGCATATAGAAAGCGACAACAGAACTCTGCTTCATGCAGAGACCATGGACTAGGACTTCCTTCTCAGAATAATAATTGTTATTTATTAAGTGCCTACCATATGATGGGCACGTTCTGGTCACTTTTACGTGTTACTTCGTTTAATCCTCACAGTGACCTTGTGAAGTTATTCACCCTATCTTTCAGACAAGGAAAGAATTTCAGATTTTGCAACTTGCCCAGGGTGACAGAGTTCAGAAACACTGGTTCTGTTATTTGAACCCAGGTCTGTCAGACTCCAGAGCCAATGCTTATCCCACTTTGTGCAGCATTTTGACCTCACAACAAATCTGTGAGGCAGGGAGATGAGACAGTCTTGTCATCCCCATTTCATAAACAATATGACTCAGGTCCAGATAGGGAGTGACATGCCTAGGATCTCAGAAAACTGGGTAATGGAAAGGTTTACCCCACACCTCCTGCCTCTGGTCCAAGGCTCTAGTTTGGAGGAACTACTATACTCCTGGGGCAGCTGCCAGGCCCTGGAAGTGCAGTAGTTATTCTAGAGCAGGTGCCCCCACTGCATCTCTGTCCTCACATGCCAGACTGGTGCCTCCTTTCCCCAGACTAACAGCTGCCGTCCTGTCACCTACAGGCTGGGTTTGCTGCCGAGGGCGTGGAATCGGGGACGGTCTTCAGTGATATTAATCTTCAGGAGAAGGTACAGGACTTGGGGGGTCTTGCAGGGTGCTGGAGGGTACCTGGTGGGAATTACCCTTCTAGTGAACAAAGATCATCAATACAAAGCTGACTCCACGTTTTTTTTGCTGATGATTTTGGTGTTTAAAATGGCCCCAAGTGTAGTACTAAAGTGCTGTCTAGTGTTCCACAAGCAAGAAGTCTGGGGTGAAAATGCATGGAGAAAATGCATGTTAGATCAGCTTTATTTAGGCAGGAGTAATAGTGCTGTCAGCTAGGAGTTCAATATTAATGAATCAACTATATATATTAAATAAGGTTTTTTTTTTTTGTTTTTTTTTTTAACAAAAACCTACCCAAAACAAGGTTATATATTGATTGAAGAAAAATGTGATCAGATGCTTCTGAGAACCTAACCTTATATTTTCCCTGGGAATAGTGGTTCACTGTTTGCTAATTCAGTGTTTGTAGTGATTATGTAGATTGTAACTACCATGAATAACAAGAATCAACTGTATTACTAGCCACATTACTGTCTTACATAGGCCTTGTGGTCAGGCTTCAAAAGAACAGAAACTTCAGTTTGCATAGCACCTAATAACAGTAACTGAAATTTACTGAGCTCTTATATGTGCCCAGTACTATGCTGAATACTTTTACATGTGTTACCTCATTTGATTCTTTCAAGATGGAGGTCTGCTACTGTCCCCCCGCCCCCCCCCCCCCTCCTTTTTAATAGAACTGAGACTCAGAGAAGTTAAGTGACTTGCCCAAAACGGAGTCTGGCTCTGTTCTGGGTCATACATGTTTGAAGTCCCAGTTCGTGACCACTGTGCACACTGTCCCATCTCGTGAGGCTAATAACGGCCATTTTCCCCCACAGGACTGGACTGACTATGACGAAAAAGCTCAGGAATCTGTGGGAATCTACGAGGTCACCCACCAGTTTGTGAAGTGCTGAACCCTCTTCCTGCACACTTGCCTCAAAGAACTGAGAAGGGACAATGTGCTCCAAGCAGCAGAGCCCACTGAGGCTAATCCCCTCATCCCCTGTCTGCTGGAAGCTGTCTGAGCCCTCACAGCCTGCATGCTGGGCTCTGCCACAGCTTCCCAAGCATCACCAATAAAGCCGCTGTTTGTGCTACACTGGTGCATGAGGACAGAGTCAGGTAACAGCCACTCCCTCCACAAATGACAATTCATGTTGGGAGTCTCTGTTTCCTGGCACATTCCCACAGTACAGGATCCATTCTGTACTTCTCAGGGCTCTCCAGCTCTTGGGGAGGGGGCACGTCAACCCGGAGGACCTACATCCTGAACCAAAACAGTGCACTGACCACCTTGCTCTCAGGTAAACCCAGGCATCTCTAGCTGGTGTCACTTCATGTTCCAGGGCTGGTAGGGACTTTGGAGTCAACAGTCCAGTCCTGGCATGAATCTGCTCTGTAAAATTCCTGCCAGTCATCAGGTCTGTGCCCACTTGCTGTGATGAGGCAACCCTCTACGAAAGTTCTTCTTTCTGCTGAGTCAGCCTCTGTGCTCCCTGCAGCTCCTGCTGGTCCTGGGTTGTCCCTGTGTGGTCATGCAGCCCTGTGGAGGTCTGAAGATCCCCCTGCAGAGTAGAAAGAGGAGTTCAGTGCACAGTAAGGTCAGGAGGACATGCTCGTGCCTTCACCCTGGTAAATCCACCATCTGGAAAACCTGCTGTGAGACCTTATTGCTCTAGTGTTCTGCTGGAACCAGGAATTCTTTGCAATAAAAATTACTGCAATTTCTGAGAGGCCCATAGGGGAAGAGCCTGCCCACTTCCAGACCGGTTGTGGGGGGCACTACCTCAGATTTCAGGCAAAGCTGGCTGTATCCAAGGGTGGTGAAGAGATTCCTACCTTGTCCATTCTCTAGTCTGGCACATACATCATGTTTCCTCCAGGTTCTGTGTTCCTGGCCCCTGGACCTCTTTTTTTGTACCTGATAAAGCAGGGCTTCTTTGGCCCTCCCTCAGCAGGTCTATCAAGTGTGTCACCCACAGGGTCCAAGTCCACTGCCTGGCATGAAAGCAAATAAGTGGAAGAAGCCTGAGTAAGCAGCCTTTCTAGGTTTTGGCCTCTGTAATATCCAGTGTGTGTTTGCTCATAAAAACAAACACTAAAAGGATCTCAAGGTTTTCTTTATATTTTAGATGATTTTCTCATTTCTCAGGGAGGTAGAAGAAACCAAATGATCACTAACAGATTAAAGGAAAAATAGATTATGCCAACAGATGCAGAAAAAATATTCAGTAAAATTTAACACTGATTCAACAGAAACAACAAACCATAGAAACTCTTAGCAGACTACAAGTAGAAAGGAACTACCCTCATCTCACAAAGGAGATCTACAGAAAACCTAGAGCAAAGGAAGTGTGTGAAGTATTCCATGCAAGGTCATGGTAAGATGAGGATCCCCTTGATCACTGCTACTCTTCCTTGTGCTTGAGGTCCCACAGCAAAAATAAGGGTAAGTCTCGAAAAGGAAGAAACAACTCATTTTCACAGGTTGGATTTTCTAAGTGGAAAATCACAAAAGCATGAACAGGTACTGGAATTAATGATCAATACCCAAAAACCAAATGCATTTCAGTACGATGGCAATATGCAAAATCTAATTCAAGAAAAAAGTGCCATTTATAATAGTAACAACAAAAAATACCTCCAAAAGTAAGTAGGAACTAAATCTATCAAAAATGTTCATGACCTTATTGGACGAAATTATTAAACTTTGCTGAAAGGTGCTAAAGCCTAAATAGAGACCTATGCTATTGTTGATTGATAGGAAAACTTGAAATTATAAAGATCCTGCTCAACAAATGTATCTATAAAGTTCTTGTTGTAATCTCAACTTTTTTAACAGAATGTAAATTCTGAAATCCATGATATGACGCAGGTGGGATACTCCCTCTACCAGATACCATGATGTAGTTATAAAGCAATGGCATTTAGCCTCCATGATACAGTATTTGTATATTGTGATATACAAATAGACCAGTGGAACAGTAGACAGACCCCTGCATGTATGAAAACTGCATGGTTTAAGACAGGTGGTATTGCCAGTTTGGAAATTATTAACTTGCCAATAAGTGGTGCTGGGGCAATTGTTTACATTTGCCCATTAAATGAAACTGGGACGTTATTTCACTGGCATATAAGTCTATTCCAAGGTTAGTTCTCTTGGGTGCTTTGATACAGCATTATGCTGGGTAGAAGAAGAATCCTGGGCTCAGTGTCTTCCTTACTGTAAACGCTGGGGAAGTACATTTCCTCTCAGGACCCCATTTTCTCCATCTAAAAGAAAAGGGCACTTTGACCTCTGACATTCTGTTGCTCAATAAGATTAGTCAAAATGGTGGCAGCATGTCTGAGGCCTGCCCCTCATCACCATCAGGAAAGTTAGTTCCTGGCCTCACACTCCAGGACTGTGGTCTCCTATCCAGGTAGTGGAAGTTAAAGCAGCCAGATGTGGGGACAAGTGGAAGATGAGACCATTTGAGGCCTAAGTTCCCTACCATCTTAATTTGGACATTCTGCGAAGGTCCTCAGTATGCTCTTACATGATCCCTGAACAGCTGTTTAAAAGGTACCATCTTTATCCAGTAGCATTTTTTTAAACTAGGCATGTGTGTGTAAACACTTGGCTTTTTGTGAATAGCAATGAGATGAAGGTTGGGTAACATTAGGCTGCATCCTCGTGTACAACAGTCATTTCTGTTGTTTCCCAGAAAGGGCAAAGTCACCCAGAATCTCTGCCTGGCTAGGCAGCCTGAGTGATCATCTCACAGTGCTGTCCCCATTCCTGTGTGAGCCAAGTTCCCTTGGACTGAGCCCTTTCCCTCATTAGCCATTAGAGCTCCAGAGAAGGCTGCATACCTGGCTGGCCTCCAGAAAGCTCAGGACCCACAACACTGGACATCTTCACTCTCCTGACACTTAACCATGCATCTGAATTTTCATTCGGCCATCTTCCCTGAGGGTTTCTGCTGCAGCAAGCTCTAGAGGGAGAAAGATGAATCAGACCCATGCTGTCTTGTTCGAGAGCCAAGTAACTAAGCCACTAATTAAAACAGTCACTGCCAAACATACATACGCATTGGATCACTGGGATTACTTGAAAAGGGTAAATTTCCTGGCCCCACGTCATTCCCACTGAATTAGAATCTCTGGGCTAAAACCTGAGATGAATCTGAGGTTTCTAGACCACCAGAATCACTAGAAGAGATTTCACAGCAGGATGTGCTCTGGGCCGCTGCAGGGACTAAATGAGATAATGAAGGCAACGTGTTCAGCGCGGTGTCGGGGGCACCACACACAGGAAGAAATGGAGGCAGTTCCAATTTTGTTAGAAATGCAGACAGTCTAGGACACCTGGGTGGCTCAGTCGGTTAAGTGGACTCTTGATTTCAGCTCAGGTCATGATCTCACAGTTTGTGAGACTAAGCCCCTTGTTGGGCTTTGCGCTGACAGCACAGAGCCTGCTTGGGGTTCTCTCTGCCCCTCCCCTGCTCTCACATGCACGCATGCTCTTTCAATAAGTAAATAAACGATAAAGAAATGCAGACAGTCTGGGCTGTTCTCTAATGACTAAGTACCCACATGGAGCTGCTCCCTAAACTGGGAAACAGCAGTAGACAGCCAACCTTGCCCTAGTTCCCCAAGTACTGTACTGCTGCTACAGCTCCCTCTTCTGAGCCTATCGCTTCCTGCTTAGAAAGAATTGGTTTGGACTGGAAAGACACAATCTAACAAGACAAGACAAACACCCGCTGTTGCTTATAAAAGCCAATTACTTAGATTTATAGCAGACATGGGCTGAGTTACAGGTGAGAAAAGACCTGGCTTTGGGTTAATCATAATAAGCTCACCCTATGACAACTGCAAATTCACTGTGAATTAAAAGTGATCACAGGCTAGATCAAAAGAAATAATGGCAAGAAATAGGATGAGAGCAGGCCCTCTCTCAGCCCCTGATTGGTTAGTCCATGCTGTGGTGAACTGTCTCATTTGGTGCTCTGCTCTTTAATGCAATTACAAACAAAACTCAGTAGGCCTGGAGATCATTCCTGTGAGGTATAGTGTGAGAACAGGAGAGGTTTCTCTAGGAGAAAACATTAGGAAGGGGGTTGGGGGGAAGGGGCAGAGGTGATCAGCCTCTACAGAGCTGAAGGACTGACATATGGAAAAGTGCAAAGACAAATTATACTCCATAGGGGCAAACTAGCACCAAGTGTAGAGTTTCAGGGGGATTTCAGTTCAATATAAAGGAGACTCTCCTAATGTCTATCCAGAATTGGAATGTGATACATTTTACTTCATGAGCTCCCAATCCCTGGAGGCTTTCAAGAAAAGACTATGAGGATTCAGGCCTCTAACTTAACACAAGACCAGATTTATCGCATCAGAATTTCTATTTTGATGCATCCAGGCAGGAATTACTGGGCTAGACAATACTAGGAATTTTACAACCTTAAGAATCACTACTACAGACAAATATATGGAGTTGAACTGTCAACTGTCAAGGCTAGTCGGTGAGAAAACCAAAAACTTGTTTCTCTTCTGAAATATCCTAATGACCAAGTTTTAACAATAACTGAAGAGGAAAATGAATTTGCAACCAATGTAATTCAATGAGCTAGCTCTCCTGAAAAACCTGGGCTCTCGCTGGGTTGTTGCCACTCTTCTGATTTGCTTGGAGTTAGTATGGAGAGGCTGCTTCAGTACCTTCGGCATACTGAACTGTAAGCACTGTTGTCCACTCTCTCTTGCCCAGCTCAGAACCTCTACCTACAGTGACCATCTTGCTGTTCCACGGACTACAAAGGCTCAGATGCCACGCACTGTGTTGAACATGGGGATGATGATACAGCCCTCAAGACGCTTGCTGGGACAGATGAACAGACAATCACAGCACGGGGCTTCAGGCGGATATTCTGTCAGTCAGTTCCCAAATATTTAACCAGCCCTGGGCCCCTCCAGTTGCCCACAGCCTCGCAATGGAGACAATTGCAGAAACTGTAAAGTGCTGTGGGAAAGGTTAAATTGTCAGGACGTTTTGGGCATACTCAGGAGCACTAATTCAGTCTCAGGATAGGGTGAGGGGAGGTTTCCTACAGGAAGTGAAATCTCGCTGAAATTTCAAAGACGAGCAGAAGATGGCCAAAAGGGCGGGGAGGGGGTTATGTTCCAAGCAGAGGCAATGGCAAATAGCATGGCATCCCTGAGGCTGTGCAAGCTGTTAAGATAGGTGAGGCTGAAAATATCAGTTGGGTCAGCCCCCTCAGGGACTCAACTGTCACATTAAGGGATATGGACTTCTTTGCAAGGTAGTGAAAAACCATTTTAGAATTTTAAGCAGGGATATTTCAAGCAGGCTTGAAACAGGGAAAAAAATCACTGGCTACAGTGAGGAGGAAGAATGGACTGGAGTGAATGAGTGAAGTCTAGAGTCAGGAGGGCCAATCAGGAGTGAGGAAATAGATTCCACCTCTTGAAAGGAGAAGCTGCAAGGTTACCCTGCAAAGGTGTGGGTGCTAGGAGAGAACAGACATCTCCAGCAATAACCCACTATGTGTCAGGCCCTTTACTGGCTAAAACAGAAGTCAAAGCTAGGAGCAGCAGGAGAATGGAGAAAGGGACGACCCGCCACACCCTAACCTCCCTCACTTTCTCCACCCGCCACTGTCTCGTGTCCTCCTCCTCAAATTCTGCCATTCTTTGTGATCGTGTTACATGAGGATAACTGGAGAGGTGTCGCTAGATTCGGAAAGCATGTTTGATGTGGTCTAACTTATAAGCTAGTAGGAACGACAATGCGATACCATTTCACACTCACCGCAATGACCACATGCAAAATAGACAGATGGATGATAAGTGGTGGTGAGGATGTGGAGACACTGGAACCTTCATACTCTGCTGGTGGAAATGTAAAATGTGTCCAGTGGAAGACACCCTAGCAGTTCCCTAAATGACCAAACAGAGCTATTACATGACTCAGCAATTCCACTCCTACATCTATACCCAAGAGAAATGAAAACATGTCCACACAAAAACTTACACACAAATGTTCACAGAATTATTCTTAACAGCCGAAAAGTAGAACAACCCAAATAGCCATCAACTGGTGAATGAATAAAATGTGGTATATCCATATGCTGAAATAGTATTCAGCAATACAAAGAAAATAAGCACTGATACATACTAGAACATGGGTAAACCGTGAAAACATTACGCTAAGTGAAAGAAGCCAATCACAAAAGGCCATACATACATCGTATAATTCCATTTATACAAAATGTCCAGAATACGAAAATTTAGAGAGACAAAGAGTATATTAGTGTTTGTCTAGGGTTTGTGGGTGGGGAGGGAGGAGTTGAGGGAAAAGGAGAGTGACTGATAACAGGTACAGCATTTATTGGGGGGACGAAAATATTCTAAAATTCATTGTAGTGATGGTTGTGCAACTGTAGATATGCTAAAATGGCTGAATGATACATTTTAAATAAGTGGAATATATAATGTGTGAAGTATGTCTCAATAAAGCTATAAAAAAAACATAAACTACATGATATCCACAAAACTCCCTCAGGAGGTCCAGGGGGAATCTCAAAGAAAAGCAAATAATCTCCAGAGAGGCTGGTATGGCTGTGAATCTGGAGATGAGCCACACTCATTCCAGAGTCATGAACAGAGAAAGCCACCTGGACAAAACTTGTTGACTTCCCAAAGCCTACTCCTCACACAGGAAATTCCACATGGGAGCGGCTTTAGGGTCAGGAAGAGCAGGGATTAATTTAACAAAGTTCATCATTCTCCTGAGTTTGGAGGTCAATTAGTTTCAGATGTTGAATGAAAGAATTCAAGCATGAACCCAAGACCAGAAAGAAGGGTGGGGTAAGTTGTAAATAGGAATGCCGAACACTGTACTACCCAAGGGTCCATTCACCCTGAACATATGCATGAAACAGGCATCTCAGCCCTGCAAGTTCCAATCAAAGCTTCGGTCTTAAGAGCTTATGCTGTGGGGAACTCGCTATGCAAGTGACTGGAACCAACTCGCTTTGATAAGGAATGGAACAGCAGAGACCTCACAGCAGCAAGAGAACACAGATTTAGCTTCAACTTATGCCAGATGCTTTACCTCTATCATTACATCCAGTCCTCATTACATCCCCGTGCTATAGGAACTGTCCTCATTCTACGAAGAGAAACTCACACAGCAGACAGGCAGAATAACTTGCCTTCGGTCACATAGTGAGGACACGGTAGAACCAGGATACCAGGAGTTCAGGTGTTTGGGGGGGGGGGGGCGGGCGGTGTCACTATTTGTTTATGACAAATAGTACACATCCAGGATCCTCTCCAGTTAGAAGTTCTTTGAGACGAGACCCTCGTTCTTGGTTAGTCGGAGAAATAGAGTCGTCTAACTCACCCACCCTGCAAATGGCCCCACAGATAGCATAGGTTTTTAAACTTGCTTTTGAACTTGCCTGTCATCCTGTCAAACATTTCCGCCGTCCGTACAGATGCACGAACCCACCAACGCAGTTCCGCGGTCGAAAGCAAACAGTGGCCGCCACCACGCAGAGGAAGCACCAGAGCAGAGGGCGGGCAGGGCGGGGCCTCGGCAAGTGCTTCCGGGTTGGCATGGGCACGGAGAGGCTCTAGTTCAGGTTTTCTTGATAGTTCCCAGGTGAGAGCAACATCATGTTCACGTGCGCTGGCAGCCTTCAGATGGCCCTCTCTAATCAAACCACGGAATACAGGGGACCTGGTACCTGTTGGGTCATCACTAAATGATTACTGAGTAAAGGGTGGAATGACTAAGAAGGGGTGCAGGCATGTTTATGTGAACTGTAAGAAGAATTAAGTGAGATGATGCTTTGGAAGTGCTGGGTGACTGGCCAGTCCCGGAATTCAAATCCCAGCTGTCCAGTGAGTCACTGGGGGATCCACTGGGAATGCAGCTGAAATTAAACACAAACAAAAACCCTTCTTTTTCAAAACACAAGATAGAACAGAACACCCTTCATATTACAGTGGTGTTATAACAATAGATTAACATAAAATTCTGTGTTCACTCAAAACCAGAGATTTCAAGTGCAAAATGTACTGAGTGATCATGTGTACATTAGGCCACAGATAGCACGCTAGATTCAACTGGTTAAAATAAATACACCACCAATAATAAATCTTGATTTGGCTGGAATAGTCAAATAGCACTCCCCAAATCCATTGGAATATCCTTCACTGCTGCAGGACTATCAGAATGAAGCACCAGCAGAACACTTACTAGAAAAATGAAGAGGACTTTTTTTTTTTTTTAACGTTTATTTATTTTTGAGACAGAGACAGAGCATGAACGGGGGAGGGGCAGAGAGAGAGGGAGACACAGAACCGGAAGCAGGCTCCAGGCTCTGAGCCATCAGCTCAGAGCCGGACACGGGGCTCGAACTCACGGACCTCGAGATCATGACCTGAGCTGAAGTCGGATGCGCAACCGACTGAACCACCCAGGCGCCCCTGAAGAGGACTTTTAAAGAGAAGATGTCTTTAAATCTTCCGGTGGCGCCTGGGTGGCTCAGTCGGTTGAGCTTCCAACTTTGGCTCAGGTCACGATCTCACAGTTCATGGGTTCGAGCCCTGCATCAGGCTCTGTGCTGACAGAGTCTGGAACCTGCTTCAGATTCTGTGTCTCCCTCTCTCTCTGCCCCTTCCCTGCTCGCACTCTGTCTCTCAACAATAAATAAATGTTTAAAAAAAAAAAAATCAAAGAGAAGATGTCCCCAGGAGAGAGAGACAAGTTCATAGGGAGGATGAAACAGTGCTTCCCACCTCACCTGAAGAGCCAGGAGCCATGGGAACTTACTGTTACCTGAACTTAATGTTCTTTGTGGGGATTAGGAAATTAGGTTAAACAACAACTGAAAGATACCATCTCCAAGCAACAATTAAATTTTATTTCTGCTTCAACAATAAATACACCTGAGAGTTATTTTTCCAAATCCCACCTTCTGATCAAATGTCCTTAAAATTGAAATCTCACATTACCCTTAACTGTGATCTAGTCCCACTTGGAAATTATATGTTTAGCTTTAAAACCATGACCTTAAAGCTCAAGTCTTACAGCACTGGCTGCTTAGGCACCTCATGATTAGTTTCGTTCTTATACTAGCACCTACTGGCTATTAGGCTCCAATTTTCATGTCCATGAAGTGATGGAAGTTTTTCACCCACTCAGAAGCTAAGTTTTGATGCATTTGCCTTCGATGGCATCAAATATGTCTTCTAAGGCCTTCTCTACACACTGGAGAAACTCCCGGGCATTGCGGCTTGGGTAGGAGGAGACGTTGCAGCCTATCCAGTTGTCATGAACAGCATACCCAATGCCAAAGCCATCAGGGACCACAGGGGCAAAGCCACCAATGTTCACTGCTGGGCTGTTCAGAGTGCTCGTGGACAGGATGTTGTGGTTTATCTGCCCATATGCAGGGTCCAGGTATAGCTCAGGCAGAGCAATCCCCTTGGCTGCTGCCAGGTAACGCAGAGCAAATAAGTGTCGGTCAAAGCCCTGGCCTGTCAAAGACAAAATAGGAAACCAGAGTCTCAGAATCCCGGAATTAAGAGACCTTAGTAAAACCTCCCACCCATAGTAGGAGTCCCCTTCACGGCATCTTTGAGAGTGGAAGAAGGGTCTATCTGCCTCCACATGTGTACCTCCAACTCACTAACCTCTGCAGCAGGGCCTAAAATTAAAGTATGATTTTTAAAATTCTGAAACTGAGTTAGTTTAGTCAAGCAGTCAAGAAAAGTGCATGAAGAGAGCTATGAATTCAAAAACCAAAATAAAACCCAAAGTCCAAGTCAAGTGTAAAAGACAAGATTGAGTCACTGGAATAAAATATAAAGGGTATTTGACCAGAGTTCTAATCTCAGCTTTACTGCTAATTTCTTGTGCAATGCTGAGCCAGTGGCCTCAGTTTCCTACCCCTAAAATGGAGAAGGATGAGACCAGAATGTCTTGGGAGATCCCTTTTACTTCCAGGACTTTTGGCTGCATGAAAAGGACAGGACTATATGGTCCTCCAAATTCTTTCCAGGCCTCCGATTTTACCACAAAGAGGCAAAGGAAGGAGGACACTTAGATTTGGGAAGACCTTTGGAGAAGGCCTATTGATAGGGAGCCAACACACAAGTGAGGTGAAGCAAGAGAGGCCGCAGACTCAGAAATCCTGAACTGTCAGAAGTTAGATGGCCAATAAATAATAATAAATAATAGAAAGACAATCAGCTGAAAGTGACCCTAAGTGAGGATGAAGTTAGATGCATTTCTCCATCCCTGCTTAGGAGGAAAAGAACATTCTGATCCCTAGTGCTAGTCTGACTGTTTAGACTGCTAGGGTAGAAAATAATAATCATCTGGGAGTTGGCAGATGGATTAAACTGGGAAAGCGGTGGAAATCAGACTTGGAGTAGAAGAATATTACTGAGGCTTACCCCAGAGCTGAGGGCAACACGACCCAAGGGCATGCTCCCCAACCCCATCTCACCCATTGCTGCTTCTTTGGTCAGCTGGCCGTGGTACGTGGAGCACTTGGTCATCATCTGCTGAAGCTCTCCAGCACTGTGCTTGGAGGGCTCCCTGACGAAGGCCTGGGAACACCTCTTGGTGAAGATGGAGGCCGGGCGGATGGTCTCAGTGCGGCCGTGCTTGAATGCTGCAGTGCTACAGGACTCGTAGGTGGCCACCGTCTGCCCATACTGCCGCAAGAAGGCCATCTGGAAGGCCAGCTGAGCCACCGAGTCAGGGCTCAGCTTCTGCTTCTTCAAGAACTCTTTGCCTCCTCTCTGAAACTGGATGAGGTCGACAGTGAGGGTTTTCACAGTGGCATCGAACTTTTCCTTAGCGGTGCTGATGCCAGTCTTTAAGGCATCGTTCAGCTTGAAGTTAAGCTTCTGCACGGCGACAGAAGAGTCCGTGCGGGCTGGCTGGCTCTGTGGGGTGACAGCAGGGGCCTGAGTGCTGTCTTTGAACACTTCGTTAAGAAACCTGAGCACCGCCACCCCATCGCCCCAAGCATGCTCAAAGTGGATAGCAGCAGTGCCGTCCTTGGCTATAATGAGGTTAAAGGACTTATCAAACCAGCGGTTTGCGCCGTCACCATGCAGCATGTTGTGAGACAAGTGGACGAGGTCCTTAATGGGGAAGTCATCTAGGCAGAGACAGAACACAGCAGAGTCCACTTTCCTCAGGGCCTCCTCATTGCCACCACACGCCAGCTTCTGCCTGAGCTCTGCCCAGACGTCTCGGTTCTCGGTGGTCAGATACGCCAGGGGAAACTCGGGGGCAGGGCTACTGTCTGAGAGAATGTACTTCAGATGAGCCTGGATTTCAGAGGCACCCACAATGTTTCCGTCTTGATCTAGGACATCAAAAACATAGAAATGTCCTTTTCTTAGGACCAGGAGGTGCCTAGCCTTCTCATTAGTAAAGAGTTCATCCCGAATGGGTTTGGGTAAACGGGTTGAATTGAAAAGCCGAAAATATTGGGACATATCCAGGGGATAAGCATTGACCAAGTAGGCCCCATACCAGGACAGAGAAGAAGGCACAAAGCGTATGAGTCTCTTGAAGGTATCAGTGTCACTTTTCGCAGGGTTCAAGTGGAAAACCTCTGGCTCCAAAAGACCAGCCCGAAGTGTCTTCAGAAACCGGATGGCAGAAACAGTCATGTTGGTTGCCCTGGTGAGCTGGTCATTATACTCAGACTTTGGGTCAGGGTTGAATGCCATAAATGGATTAAAATTCAAGACAATGGAGTCTCGAGCAGACAGGTACATATCAAACCAGGGGCCTAAAAAATAAAAGTAAAAAAGAACAACATAAAAAGTTAATGTAGTCCCTAAAGATAAAATTTGAGAGAGAAAAACAAGCATATGCAGAGAAAAATGACATCAGCCTCCAGAGGGTGAAATTCCCTAATTATTTTTCCGATCTGCAATAATTCACGACCTGTACACCATCTTTTGCATGTGGCCTCTATCACTTACTATGTTTCTGAGTTTCAGCCATGTTGTAGCGTGTATTAGTTCTTCATTCTTTTTATTGCTGAGTAATGTTCCATTATACCACATTTTGTTTGTCCATTCATTGGTTGACTGACCTTTGATTGCTTCCACTTTTTGGTTATTATGAGCAATGCTGGTGTGTACAAGTTTTTGTGTGGATGGATATTCTCAATTCTCCTAGGGCAACAGCTAGGAATGAAATTGTGAGGTCACGTAGTTGAGTCTGTGTTTAATCTTTTGAGGAACTGCCAGGTTGTCTTCCAAAGTGGCTGCACCATTTTCACCATGCATGAGGGTTCCAATTTCTCCATGTCCTGGGCAACATTAATTATTGTCTGTCATTTTGACTACAGCCATTCTGGTGGGTATATCATTGTGGTTTTGATTTGCATTTCCCTAGGTTTATTGCTTTTTCTTTCTCATTCTATTTCCTTTCTTGACTCTCAAAGAAATACAGTAACATCTCACCTGTATTCACGCTCAAACGGAACAGGTGTTAGTTCCCACCCATTTCCTTGGATTTCTCTTGTTTTATCTCCTTTCAGGGACAACATTCACACTTGGCTGTCAACCTAACGTGGGGGAAAGTATTCACCATCAGTCTGGGTACGCTGTACATTTGTGTACTCCCTCTTTTAAGAAATGCTCAAAAAGCAATTAGAAATAATAGCCAGTGTGTGTGGATCATCCAAACTAGCCTTCTACATTCCTGTGGATATTTCACCTGTAAAAATTCCAGAAGCAATATTTTATCAGAAAATGTGTCTATCACGGGCGCCTGGGTGGCTCAGTCGGTTAAGCGTCCATCTCTCGGCTCAGGTCATGATCTCACGGTGAGTTTGAGCCCTATGTTGCACTCTGCATTGACAATAAGGAACCTTCTTGGGATTCTCTCTCTCTCAAAATAAATAAACAAACAAACAAACAAACAAACAAACATTTAAAAAAAAAAAGCCAACCTTAAGCCAGTGGCAGAGAAAGCCAAGAGATAACATGATTTACACAGCAGAACCCCCAGAATGCGTGGTATTTGGCAGACTTAAGTTTTCTTCTCTGGAGAAAGTAAAACTAGGGACAGAAGTCATAGGTGAGATCTCAAGCCTTCTTCCCTTACTCTACTCCTACAACAGTAGCAACCGGGGAACATACCATTTGGCAGTTTAATGGAAAAGCCTTTCTTGGGAGTCTAACCCAGAGACATTAGTACAAGGGCACCCCAAGTAAATGGTTTAGCCGGTCACATTACAGTGAAGTTCTGACGGACCAGCCCCACCCTCATCCACAGAGCTTTTCAATATCTCACTCAAATCTAAGACAACAGAGAAGGATTATGAAGGATCTGAAGAAAGAAAAGCGGGCAAAACAAATAGAGAAAAAAGCAACTTGGAGACAGACTACGAAGGAAGATGAGAAAAAAACTTCCCCAATAAATTATTAAGCATATAGAAAACGAAACAAAATCAAGTAGAAGACCATTATTAACTTAAGAGGAAAAAAGTTCACACAGGAACAGGAAAAACAATCTCAGTATGCTCCACGACTCAGTTGACAATAGGGTGTATGTGGTCCTTAGTATAAACACTACGTATCGAGCAAACCAAAATGACAAACAACCACACTGCAATAATCAGGGAATGGGACGTGTGCATGTACACTCATATGTGTGGTGGGGACATGAGTGACTGCTCGGTTCTGGTCTTCCACAGTGAGACGTCAGCAGATAATGCCTACAACTGAAAAAGTTAAGAAGCAGTGATAACGGGCATGTGATGTGCAGAATGGGGGTAGACAGCAGAAGAATGAGCAGCTGGAAGTAAGAAGCGGGAAACTAGGGGAGGGTCAGGAAATTGCCATTTTTCCAAACAAGACTGGTAGAACCATTTGATTCTGTAAACTATGTGCATGTATAACCTTATGAAAATATAAACTAAGTTAAAAGAAGTTCTGTGAGAACAGAGGCAGAAAAAACAAACTCTGAAAGGAGAGGGAGGAGAACTGAAAGGTTTCCTGGAAAAAATCATCCCACCTGGATGTTTTTTGTCTTTTCTCTTTAAAATTGAGACATAAATGACATAACACACTGTGTTACTTTCAGGTGTACAACCCAACGATTCGGTATTTGCATATGTTGCACAACGATCCTCACAGTAAGTCTAATTAACACCCATCACCACACACTGTTATAAAAGCTTCTTGTCTTGTGATGACACTTCTCAAGATCTGCACTCTTATCACCTTTCAAATATACAATAGTATTAACTATACTCACGATGCTGTACATTATATCCCATGACGTATTTCTTTTATAACTGGAAGTCTGCACCTTTTGACCTCCTTTGACCATTTTGCCTGTCCCCCCGCCGCCACCCCCCGCCATCAATGGCAACCACATACTTGGGTCTTAAAGAAAGAATTTGACAGGTTAAAAAATGGTAGTGGGAACAACATGGATAAAGACACAGAAGAATGAAAGACTAAATAAACAGTGAGTTGTTGAGTTTTGTTGAGGCATAAGACTATCATGGAGAAGAGTAAGGGATGAGGCTGGAGAGGGTAGTTAGGCCAGAGTGTGAAGCGTCCAGGATGATATATGCAGGACACAGGACTTAATCCTGCATCCTTTTCAAACAGAACCAATGATCAGGCTCTGTCTCGGTCCTACCTACAGAGCAGGCAAGACACTGCTCCTCAGCACTGACTCCAGGTGAGATCTTAGTGGAGGAGGAATTCACTCGGCCTTCATGTTTACCTCAGAAAGAGAGGATGAGGGGCGCTTGGGTGGCTCAGTTGGTTGAGCGTCCGACTTCGGCTCAGGTCATGATCTCACGGTCTGTGGGTTCGAGCCCCGCATCGGGCTCTGTGCTGACAGCTCAGAGCCTGGAGCCTGCTTCCGATCCCTCTCTCTCTGCCCCTCCCCCACTCTCACTTTGTCTCACTCTGTCTCTCAAAAATAAATAAGTGTAAAAAAAATTAAAAAAAAAAAAAGAAAAAGAAAGAGAGGATGAGACATTACTCTGGTGGGCTGGTCTCACCAAAAATATTCTGAGACCAAAACAGGACAGACGATGCCTTACTTTCCACTGGGGAGGGCTCCAGGAATAGCGTGCCCACAGCCCAGCCCACCTACCTGAAATGTAGCTCGTATGTTTATTCTGCTTGTCCTGAGCAACTAGCTGCTCATGCAGTTCCTTTCCAATCCCATTTTCAAAGCTGTTGCAAAACTGTTCTGTCTTCCTGAAATGTTCAAGAAAAGATAGAATCAAACCAGGGCAGGAAATACATGATTTCCAGACTCATGGCCAAGAACTCTTACACAGAGCTGTGGGGCCCCTGTAGCATATCCCTAGAACCTGGGACTGAAATCAGGAAGTCCCTCTGAGCAAGAAGAACAGCCACCAATCCCAAACAGATACATTTAGGATATCTTCTTAAAATAACTGATTGGGAAGATCAATCGACATCTCACACAACAATCTATAATCTAGGAGGCAGCTTGGTATGGAGAAACGGACATAAGCTTTGGAGTCAAGAAGAGCTGAGTTTTAATTCGAGCTTTGTTACTGTCAAACTATGGGACCCTGGACATGTGACTTGATCTAAGTCTTGGTCTCTTAATGTGTAAAACAGAAATAATATACCACCTTACAAAATTAAAAAAAGTATTTTTAAAGCTAAGGATTCAGGATAGTTTTAAACCTAATACTTAGTAACTGGTAGCTATTAAATCATAACTATGTCAAGAGAAGCTTCAAGTGACTAATATGGAATATTTAAAAGCAGAGGACTAGATTATGAACAATTCATCTACATTTTCCATCACTGTTCAGTGAAGGACTCTGTGATTCTAATGACAGTGCCAGTTATCTGCACAAAACCTTCCATTATGGAAAAGTGGGATAGAAGAACTTAATGCAACCCACTTTTGACAATATCCAATATTATTTTCCAATTCCATGCTGAACTAGTTTCCTAGGACTGCCATCACAAAATGCCACAAACTGGATGGCTTAAAACAATAGAAATGTATTCTCTTATAGTTCTTTGAAGTACAAAGTCAAGGTGTTGACAGGGCCGTATTCTCTTTCTGTTCCATGCCTTTCTCTTCGTTTCTGGTGTTACCAGCTATTCTTGGCATTCTTTGGCTTATTGGTGCATTCCAATCTGCCTTCATCATCACATGGCTGTCTCTGTGTCTCTTCTCCTCTTCTTATAAGGATGCCAGTCATACGAAATTAAGGACCCACCCTACTCCAGTATGAACTCAACTAATTACACCTGCAACAGTCCTATTCCCAAATAAAGTCACATACTAAGGTTCCCAGAAGGGAATGAATTGAGGTGGGGGGAAGGCAGCATCCTATCCAGCTCAGTACACATGCCCAACATGCAAACTGCTGGTCTGCCATGTGCTCTCCTCAACGAACTCCCTATCAACAGCACATGCCCTCTGCCAATGACCATTACCAGCTAGCCTCCAGGTCTACCTGACAAGATACAGTATAAATTTGGCATTCTGCCTTATAAACCATTGCCTGTTGAGTCTGGTTAGACACAATGTCACTTCAGGGCTTGCTCAGCCCCTTCTGAGTGAAGATCTATTTCCTAAACTTGAAAATGTAAGGACGAGGTCCCAGATTTCTGGAGACCCAACTGGATCACAGACACTTCACGAAACTACTACTTGCCAGCCTCTCTTGAACCACCCAACCATGGTCATTCAGGGTTCTCTGCATTTACCTGAACTGGCCATCATCCAAGAGAGGCTTCTGTGCACGGAGGTATCTCTTAATGGTGTCTTCAAGTTTAGGAATAGGCAGCCTGGAAAGAAACTAAGTGTAAGTGTGACAATATGTGGAAGGGGTCAATTAGCTTCATAACCCAAACTAAGAACTAATTACCAGATAATTAATTTCCTTCCCAAAACAAAAGCCAATAATGGGAATCCACAAACAAATCAGAATAGAAGGATTTACTAATGTAAGTATCAATAGTAACTTTTTTTTAAGGTAAAATGAGAACTTTCTAATGTCTTAATGGTGAATTTCATAGGCGAAATAGATATTCAAATAACAGATTCAAAATGAGGAAGTGGAAGCCGCCTGAAGCATTCCTGTTTCCTAGTCACAATTACAATACCTGTGTTAACCCTGTATTGGTACTGATTTGAATCCTACTCTTAATTGGAACAACTGCACTTTTCTTCCCCAAGATGAAAACAGAAAGTTCTATTTTTTAACTTTCCTTGTGCATTTTATGGGAGAAGATCATACAGAAATGAAGCACAGTCCTGTCCAAGGGCCAGCCAAATATGGGATTGACCGTCAAGCTATGCCCAGCCACCAAGAGTCCTTTGAGGAGAACCAGATCTTCCCGTGTGTGTACTTACTCATCATTCTCTACCAGTACAATCCCAATGATGGCTATGGTGATAAAGTTACTGGTCCGCAGTGGAATGAAAACACATGGACAGCAGAGTGGGGTGTACTTTCTTTCATGTCAGTAATTTTATTAAATGATATGTCCTATAATACCAAAACTTAATCGTGGTGTGTGAAGTTACCTCTGTCAGCTCAAAATCAGCACTAATATATTCAAAATATCTAAATATAGCAGCCATTTTGGAAAACTGTGAAGTCATCCACAAAACACAGTTTAAAAGCCTACCATATGTAAGACATACTGTGATTCTTCAGTTTATTTTTCAATGCATGTTTATGAAAAACATGATGTCAAAATTAATCTGAATTATTTACAGTCAGTATGGACTTAGCTGCACTGAGTAACCACTCGTAACACTTTAACGCCATCAATTATTGTCCTTATATTCGTGGAACTACACAGAAAATCTCAAATACTACCTCAGCTACCTCATAATTATCTACTCATAGTTATCTACCTAATTTTCTCGACTTTGTTTTAATACAATAGGGACATTAACAAAAGTTCTTTTTAATTTTTTTAAATGTTTATTTATTTTTGAGAGACAGAGAGAGACAGAGCGCGAGCAGGGGAGGGGCAGAGAGAGGGGGAGACACAGAATCCAAAGCAGGCTCTAGGCTACAAGCTGTCAGCACAGAGCCCAACGTGGGGCTCGAGCCCACAGACTGCGAGATCATGACCTGAGCTGAAGTCAGCACTTAACCAACTGAGCCACCCAGGCGCCCCCAAAAGTTCTTTTAAACAAAATTCTAAATTAGAGGCAACAGCAGTTTTAGAAAAATAGTCCTTATTAGGGGCGCCTGGGTGGCTCAGTCAGTTGAGCATTCTACTTCGGCTCGGGTCATGATCTCATGGTTCGTGAGTTCGAGTCCCGCATCAGGCTCCACGCTGTCACGTGGATTCTTTCTCTCTCCCTCTGCCCCTCCCTCGCACGCACACTTTCTCTAAATAAACAAACTTAAAAAAAAAAAAAATCTGACTATTCTAAAACATCATTTGCTTTCAGATTTCTCTCCAAAGAAAGCCACCCCTCAACTTCTAGGAAGGACCAGCACCCTCCTGACCCCCATCACCTGCATTAAACAAATCTCTTTCCTCTCAAAGCCAAGTATACCACCTTCTCCCCATCCTCATCTGTTTGCTACTCTAAAGGGAGGGGTGGGTTAGTAAACCAGCTCCCGGGTGGGAAGGGGTGAAGCCCTGATTTTTAGTATTTACCAATTTCTGTAACTCTCCCACCAGGCAAATTTCAAGCTACCAACACAATGCCACTGAATGTGGAGCTGGGAAGAACTGCAGAGTTGGCTCTCGTGGTTACAGTGATGCACAGAGAGGGAAGCTCGCCACTCATCAGGATCCTTCCTTGAAACTTCTGACCTCCACCAGCACATGGGCTGCCAGAGAACAGGCACTGATTACTCCTTCCCTTCCTCCCCCAGCCCTGATTCTTCTCCATCACATTTAGTGGGCTATGTACTGTGTCCTCTCCCCCATAAGACTGCAAACTGTGAGATCCTTAAGGACATCAAAGATGGAGTTAGAAATTCTCTCCTCCCGCCCTGCTAGTGTTTTCTCCATCATCTTCTGAGTCTCTTTTCCCTATGTCCTCTTTCTCTAAAAGTGCATGTTTTCTCAAGACTCGGTCCTCTGCCCTCCCCTGTCTACTCTGTCATTAACCTTTCTGCTCTGATACTTTCATTTCTGACACACAGGCTCCTCCAAGCAGGTACTGAGATGCAAAATGGAACGTATGCAAGGGAGCATGACCCTGCCGACTGCAGATTTATTCTGTCTAGGGACAGTGTGGTATGCTGGAAAAGCATAAGCATGGAAGCCAGACAAACCTGAGTTTAGTTATAAACAAGTCACTTTTCAGAAGATAGACCAGTGGTTACCAGGGATGGGAGGGGGGCAGGGAGTGACTGCTAATGAGTACGGGTGTTTTTTGCGGGGGACAGAAGGGAATGAAAATGAACTGGACAGTGGTGATGGTCGCACAACTCTTTTGATACACAAAAAATCTCTGTGTACACTTTTACAAAGTGAACAATATCTCAACAAAGCTGTTAAAAATTTTTTAAAACAAGTCCCTTTTCACCTCTGGTGATCAGTTTTGTCTTTAGTAAGATAAAGGAAGTGAAAAAGGTGGTCTCTAAGGCCCCTCTACAATTCTGTGACTGTAACTTCAGGAGTCACATTGATTCTTCCCCTTACAAGCCAGCATAGCTGCAGTGGCTAATCTGGTTTCATCATTCACAGCTATGTGACTTTGGGCACACCACTCATTCTATACCTGATTTTCCTCATCTATAAAATGGGGATAATATTAGTACATACCTCCTAGGGGCACCTGCGTGGCTCAGTTAAGCATCTGACTTCGGCTCAGGTCATGATCTCACGGTGAGTTTGAGCCCTACATCGGGCTCTGTGCTGTCAGTGTAGAGCCTGCTTCAGACCCTCTGTCCCCCTCACTCTCTGCCCCTCCCCCACTCATGCACACTTTTGTGTCCATGCACATGCCCGCTCTCTCAAAAATAAACATTAAAAAAAATTTTTTTTATATTAATATGTACCTCCTAGGGTTCTGTGCAGATTAAATGAGGCAATGCATGTCACTGACTTAGAATAGTGCCTGGCACCTAGTAAGCACTCAATTAAATGCGAGGTTTTTTTTTTAATCTACTCAGTCCTTAAATCCTATGGATCCAAATTCTGCCATTAGACTGTTCACATCCCTAGGGAACTAGCTCATCACCTCCTCCTCAGTGCCCAGCACAACGTTTCACCATTTCTATTGTTTTGCCTGCCTTCCATGTATTCTCTCTTCTTCTGGTAACAGCACCCCTCCTACTCGAGTCCCTCTGGTTCAGGTGGAGCTGACTCCAACCCAAATCCATGGAGTGGGCTTACAGCTTACTGGTTCAGACCCAATGAGACTCAGGGTGAACCTATAAAACTTAATTACAGGATTTTTTTTTTTTTTTTTTGCACAGTTAGGAGGGGCAAATCTCTACTAGCTGAGATCACTAAAAGGTTGGGGTCTCTTAAGTGGTGGCTGCCACTTTGTCACCATAAGGAGAGAGCCTGGCTAAGACTGGAATCACACAAATGAATAGCTTTGAGTGGAAAGGCAAAAGAGTCTTGATGACATCATTTGAGCCCTTAATCCAACCTGGATTTTGCAGGTCTGTGAGTCCCTATACTTGTTTGCTTAGGCCAGTTTAGTTCGGTAACTTGCTACCACAAAGGCCAGTAAGTGTTCACTTATAGGCAACATTGCCTGTCTTATCTTTAGAAATCAAGTCGCAAGGTCACCCCCAGACTCTTGGCTGCTCCTTAAATACCAAAAGGGGTTTCATTTGCACACCTGTAGTTTCTTGTGCTGCCTGTGATGTAATTCATCAGGTGCCTTGAAAGAGGTAGAGTTAGGGACTTGAGAGATGCCTGGCAGTTCCATCTTAACCACGTGGGTTCTCCTTCCCCACCCGCAATCTAGAGAATCCCCATCTAACATTATCTGTTATAAAAGTAAACACCAAGCAGATATATCTCACTGATTATCCCTTGTGTAAATGACTCTGTGTAAGTGACCTGCTATCATTACCCAGCTTCCAAGCAGCAGGCACTTCACTGTTCTTCCTGCCAAGAACACAGCTAAAAAACCCTTTGTAATTTTTACACAATCTAGTTATCACTGGAATAAAGCCGATCTATTTTAAGGACATGCCCCTGGGGCCTACCCAGAACCTTACTGTTTCTACCTGTTATCCTCCATACCTTGGACATTCTGGCCTCACCTCCCTCCCTGTCTGAATTCTAGAGAACCTGCCCATTCTGTCTCGAACATCAACTATCATCTAAAATGATTAGGGATTAAAAGACAAAATAATATTGACATTTATTGTGAATCAACTATACAACTTAAATGGTGACCGATATTATTTTTTTTTTCAACGTTTATTTATTTTTGGACAGAGAGAGACAGAGCATGAACGGGGGAGGGGCAGAGAGAGAGGGAGACACAGAATCGGAAACAGGCTCCAGGCTCCGAGCCATCAGCCCAGAGCCCGACGCGGGGCTCGAACTCACGGACCGCGAGATCGTGACCTGGCCGAAGTCGGACGCCCAACCGACTGCGCCACCCAGGCGCCCGATATTATATTTTTTAAAGACACAATGGGTCTCTCCCAATCCCTACCCCAATGCGTGTGCGCGCGCACGTGCACGCGCGCACACACACACACACACACACACACACACACACACCCCTAGCCCAATTCTAATAACTTAGGGCCCAAATGGTGATTCTTTACTTTGGGCTGGGCTCTCCATAAACTTCTCAACATTTCTGAACATGTCATGCATTTTCAGGTTTCTGTTCCTGGGCACTAGCTGCTCTATCCTTCCCTCACTTCTCTCACTTGGTGATCGTCAAATTCTGCAAACGTCACCTCCTCTGTGAAGCTTCCCTTACTCGCCCAGGCACCATCACTCCTACCTCCACACTGATGCAATAGTTGTCACCAAGCACATCCTATACATGCAACACATGTGTGCCTAATGCAGCTATAGTACTTATGATTATCTACTAAGTACTTACCAGATTTGTATTAAAGGCACTATATGAGGGTATTTAATTCTAACAATCCCAAGAGAAAGATAACATTATCATCCCAAGTTCAAGGTTAGATGACTTTTGCTTATACCCGTGCAGTTAGTATGAAGTTGAGCTGGATTAAAAATAACATATGGGATGCCTGGGTGGCTCAGTCAGTTAAACATCTGACTTCCACACCGGTCACGATCTCACGGTTCACAGGTTCAAGCCCCACCTCAGGCTCTCTGCTGTCAGCACAGAGCCCACTTCGGACCCTCTGTCCCCTTCTCTCTCTCTGCCCTCCCCCTATTTTCATGCTCTCTTTCTCTCTCTCAAAAGAAAGAAATAAACTTAAAAAAATATTTGAAAACAATAATGAGATCTAACTCCTGCCTCAAGATCTTGTGAAAAACTGACAGGACTAGAGCCATTTTAAAATGGAGTTGAAGCAGCCATTGTAGAGAAACTGCCTTACTTGCTTTTGTTTGAACTGGCCAAAACCTTCTGGACAAAATGGTAATTGTTTTTAAACAATTGTTTGAGAAGTCAACAGGAGAACAAACATCATGATCACAAGACTGATGGCTATGGACATTCCAGAAAAAAAAGAAAAGTCAGCAGTTAATATATACCCTGGAGTAGTTTGGCTTGTAAGCATGTGTAGGAAACCTTTGTTCCCCCTTTTAATTCAACTCATGTAACTGCCCCTTATCTCTTCCTCATATAAACCTGTTGCTTTCACCCTACAAGTGGGAATCTTATTTGGGTATGTACTTGAATCTGTGCTCCCCACACTGCAATTCTTTAATCCCAAAGAAATGCTCATCTGCCTCTCATTGCAGCTCTTTATTTTCAGGTTGACAATCTTAACCACGATGAAATGTTGCTTCCCATTTATCACATTATATCTTAACTATCTGTCAAATCTCCACCCCCCCCCGCCCCCTCCCCATATGTATACTCCTCACCATGACTGATTGGTCTCCAAATCCATACCAATAAATGTGTCTCAAATTAATAATGTGAATGAGTCGGTCAGGTTGATCCACCCTTTGTCCCCTCAGGGCTTGCAGTTTTATATTCTGAGGCTAACTGTTCAGTGTATATAAATAGAACCCTTAAAAAATAACACCTAATTGAACTATACATCTAAAAATGGTTAAAAAGCTAAATTTTATGCAATGTATATTGACCACACTAAAGAAGAGCCTAGAAAAAAAATCGTAACACCTAAAAAACAAACAAATGACGGTGCAAGGGTTCTTAGGAGGAAAGTGAGTCCAAGGCCACTGGGTCATAAAGCAGCAGTGATATGACAGGAAGAGGGAGGGAATGGGATCCAATTGGACCACCACAAAGGGACTAGTCCTTCCCCAGGCCAATGGCTTAAAATAGTTCCCTATTTTGGGCATCTTACCTCACTCTATCCTCACATTAGCGCTATGAAGTATGTGTTTCATTCCTACCTTGCAGGGAAGAACCGTGGCTCAAAGAAATTAGCGGAACTGCCTGAAGTTACAAAAGCATCAGATCTAGCATATGAGGCCAAGTTCTACCAGACTTCAAAGCCAGGGCTCTTCACCAAGTGGGACATCAAAATGAGTGTCACAGATAATACATTTTGCCAGCCTAGAATCTTCAGAGATAAAAGGAATCTCATCTTATCTAACCACCAGTTTACAACTGAGGTAACAGAGGCCTGGGTGTCCTTGCTGAAAGTTATGCATTGATGTTGATGACTCCGACAGGTTTTTCTGCCGTAGGTTGGAGGAAATGATCTGGAGTATTACTCTCAGCTTTCTAATTCTAATGGAGAAAATCCCTCTGATCTTAAACTGGGCTGGAGCCCAGGCCTGCCTGAAAGTCAGATGCAACTGGGCTTGGCAAGTGAAGGGAGCTTCTGTCATTCTTCACCTTTCCCCCACATACGTACGGGCTCAGCTTACAGAGGATTCGCCTACAGGCACAAAGGCCACTTTTTCTTTCTCTCTCTCCCTTCCTCCTGCCAAACTTAAGCACTGGGGTTGGGGCTAGATAATCTCATTTTAGTCTGCTTTAGATGTCTGCACAGTTATTTCACCTCAAATGATATTCCTGAGAGGGCGGGGGTGGGCAGCAGGGATAACAACGGGTTAAACAGCTGCTAGATGTGGAGAAAAATAGCAACCTAGTAGTTGGGGATGATACTTGTGATACAGTCTATGTTCTGTTTATGGGATGGGGAGCCCTGGCCTCCAGCTCCTGGACTGGGAGATCCCCGATGGCAGTTTGGTGAGGGAGGAAGCGAGAACGGTCTTTGAGACAAATGTGGGACTTGGCACCAGGAACTAACCGGTGAGCGAGTAGAGAAGTTAAAGTCTGGTTTCAGATGGTAAAAGAACTTCAGGAAGTCTCTACCATTGAAAAAGGAGTCCTGGCAGCTGAGATTAAGGCTGGGAGTTGAAAGGCTGGGAAAACCGAAAGTTTTTTTTTATATTAAAGAAAATACCGGGTGAGGGGCGCTTGAGTGGCTCAGTCGGTTTAGTATCCGACTCTTGGTTTTGGTTCAGGTCATGATCTCATAGTTCCTGAGATGAAGCCTTGCGTAGGGTTCTGTGCTGACAGCAAGGAACCTGCTTGGGATTCTCTCTCTCTCCCTCTCTCTGCCCCTCCCTCATGCATTCTAAATAAATAAATAAATAAATAAATAAGAAAAAAGAAAAGAAAATACTGAGTAAAAAAAAAAATACTGGGTGAGAAAGGGAGAGGAAGATTTATTGGGTTTTCATAGGGAAGTGCACGCGGTGAAGCATTTTAGAAGGTGGAGAGGGTAGTTAAGGTGAGGAGGAATACAGAAGAATAGAAGAATTGGGGTAGGTTCTGGATCTAAGCTGAATAAGACTTTGAGAAGAGCACTGAGGGTGGTGTCTAGAATTCTACCAGGGGGCTGGAGTCGAAGAGGGTGATGTGGGTTAGAAAGGATATTTTAGGGGGAGAAACCTAGGGGTAGCTGAGGAAGGTCTGGAAGGGATGAAGAGTGCTGATGTTGGGGGAGGGTAAGGTGAACACTCGAGGAGTGTACTGGGTATTGGATGAGCTGCTATAAGAGCAGAGTACTGGAGGCACAGGGAGTGGGGCTGAGCAACAGGCTTGAGGGCGGAGTGCTGGGAAAAGTTGAGGGAGGGTAACTATTATGTATCAGGAATTGGCCTGTCCATATTCTGGGCAGGAACGCGGGGCAGTCATGAAAGTACTTCAGGGGACACCCTAGTTGGAGGGGTAAGGGTGGTGTTGGAGATATGCAGGTTGGGCATTTTTCAGGAAGAAATATGAGGGACTCTTCGGTATCAGGATGGAAGCTGGGTTACTGGAGAAAGAATTCGAGAAGGGTTCAAGATGGAGAATCCGAGCGAGCAATGGGGGGTGGGGGGTGGGGTTCTGGTAGAGAATTTGAACGTACTGAGGTTCCTCTACCAGGAGACTCTCAAAGTGACAGTATCTCCAGATTGCGTGTTACGACAGCGTCCCAGGGAGGGGGTTCGGGTGGAAGCGGGTCCAGTAGAAGAGTCGTGAGTGACTGACGGGAGTGAAGGTTGGGGCCGGTCCTGGAGGGCAGCGGGGACCGGGAAGCCGGGCTCACCTGGGCAGGCTGTCCTGGTAGTGCATGGTGGGCACGATGCTGCGCTGCAGGTACTCGCCGGACCCCGAGCCCGCGCTAAGGGGCCGACACAGGGGCCCCGGGCCAACTGCAGGGCCCCGGGGCCAGGCGCGCAGCAGCAGGCGGGCCACCATCGTCCCGGACGGCGAGAAGGCAGGGGATGGGGATTTGAGGGGACAGAGACAAGGCCGCCACCCCGAGGTCCCGGGGTCACCGGATCAGCGCCGTGGGTCCGCCTAGCGTCGGTCCGCCGAGCTACTTCCGGCCCTCCAGCTCCGCCCACGAAAGGGCCAGCCGCCAGCCCCGCCCACGAACGGCCCCGCCCGCCAGCGGGCTCCGCCCATGGGCGCACCATTGGCTTCGGGGTTCCGGCCCGCTGCTGGGCGGGTAGCGACGCTACCTCCTTGCTCAACTGGTCTCTCTACTGTTCTCCCTGCTTGTCTCCCTGCTGCTCCGGAGGCGGCGGGAAACGGAACTCCGAAGCCACTCCCTTCTGTTTTGGAGCAATACAGAAACTGGAGCGGAAGGAAAAGAAAAGCCGAAAAAAGCGCTGAGAATCTGATAAGCCATGCTCTGTCGACTACAGGAGGCTGCCTCTTCTCACAAATCACCTCCAGCTTTCCTTCCAACCCTGACTCTAAGATGATACAACTGAACAGAGACCTGTTGTCCCTCACGAAACAAATAACCCCAACCACAGTCTAACCCCTGCTCTCAGCTGCAGCGGAAGGATTAAGTAGGCTCTGCTCCCATTTCACAAGAAAGGAAGGTATCAAAAGACGTAAAACCGTGTTGGCTGGCTTGAGGGACAGAATTCCATTCTGGGAACTTGGCCTTTTCTTAGCTCCAGCTGTCAGTCACGGCCCTGTGTGTTTGAAGTAGCCAGGTACATTTGGTCTGCCCCATAGTTGTCTATAAACAGTGGCAGTGGCCGGAGCACATCAGAAAGAGCACTAGACTGGGAGTCAAAAGACCTGAGTTTTTGTCTCAGCCCTGTCTTTAATCTGGTTAGGTACCCCATACCCCTGGTTGAACAGGAAGACCACTAACCAGCTCTAACACTCATTCATTTGGTGGTGACTACAAATCCTTAAGAACTGAACATGAAACTCAAAGATACTGAATATCTAATCCTCCTTCCCTGAAAGGAGAACAGACAGAGCTGACCCAAACCTAAAACATCAGTTCCATTTGCCTACAGTGTATAGAGCCAGAGACAGAATATAAATTCTTTTCTAAATTAGAACATTCCATCAAATCCAGACAGTTTTGAAAGCCTTGAAACCTGAAGCAAACATTAGGAGCTGTGTAGAGCTCAGGAGATCAGAGAACCCAGAAGAAACCGCAGACCCAGTAGAAGGACAGTGGCTTACTTCTAGTGACAGAGGGCTGGTGAGCCTGGGTGGCTCAGCCAGTTAAGTGTCTGACTCTGGATTTGGGCTCAGGTCATGGTCTCACCGTTCATGGGATTGAGCCCCACGTCTGGCTCTGCGCTGAGAGTGCGGCACCTGTTTGAGAGAATCCCTCTCTCTCTGCCCCTCCCCTGCTTGCGTGCGTGTGCATGCACTCTCTCTCAAAATAAACATTTTAGAGACAGAGAGCTAAGGAATAGTGCTCATCCAATATAACAGCTGAAAGAGGGGCTCAAAAGCCTTCTGTGGGTGCATGGCTGATTGGAACAAATCTAACCCCTCACACCAATAGCCAAGGCCTTCTAATTCTGGTCCCCACCTGCTTCTCCAATCCCCATAGTAGGGTCAAAGGCAGGCTGCCCCAAGATGGACCACTCTGGCATGAAGATTATTTTGAGCTGAAGGCATTTGAGACCCTGCAGACTCAAGAGTAACTTTTACCTCTCCTTTAACTACATAAAAGAATCTAAATTGGCAGGGGGCAGGGAGGGTCCCAGAACAAGGGTCATTAGCAGAGATAAATTTTATCTGAGTGACCCACCTGTAAGGGCAAACGTCGAATTTAGCCAACATCTGTTCTTCTTCTTATTGTCCTGTGAAGTGTATTTCTTTCCTCTGAAGCCCCAGACTCCTAGGCCCCTTCTCCTTAGTTCAGGATGGTGTACATACCTCATTTCGCCTGACTGCCTTTGGAATATCCATGTCTGCGTGGATTCCCCATATGTACACTACTGAATCTGATTTACTCCTGTTATTCTGTCTCATATCAATTTGATTCTCAGTCCAGCTAGAAGGACCTTGAAGGGGAGAAGAATTTTTGCTTCTTAACCCCATCGGGTCACCCCAAGGACCCTATGCCGTAGTAACACTGAATGACTCAGCATTCCCAGAACTTGTCCTTACTCCGTGGCCTTTTGTTTAACTGTGCCTCCTTCTAGAATATTCTTTCATGCATCTCTGCCTAGTACACCTCAACATCCTTCAAATGCCACTTCAAAACACACAACCTCGGGGCGCCTGGGTGGCGCAGTCGGTTAAGCGTCCGACTTCAGCCAGGTCACGATCTCGCGGTCCGTGAGTTCGAGCCCCGCGTCGGGCTCTGGGCTGATGGCTCAGAGCCTGGAGCCTGTTTCCGATTCTGTGTCTCCCTCTCTCTCTGCCCCTCCCCCGCTCATGCTCTGTCTCTCTCTGTCCCAAAAATAAATAAACGTTGAAAAAAAAATTTTTTTTTAAAAACACACAACCTCGCTCTTCCCGTAAGCGGCCTGAGGTGATCTCTGAAAATGGTTCGCTATTCACTTGACCCGGAAAACCCGACAAAATCATGCAAATCAAGAGGTTCAAATCTTCGTGTTCACTTTAAGAACACACGGGAAACTGCCCAGGCCATCAAGGGTATGCATATCCGAAAAGCCACCAAGTATCTGAAAGATGTCACTTTGCAGAAGCAATGCGTGCCATTCCGACGCTACAATGGTGGAGTTGGTAGGTGTGCCCAGGCCAAACAGTGGGGCTGGACACAGGGTCGGTGGCCCAAAAAGAGTGCCGAATTTTTACTGCACATGCTTAAAAATGCAGAGAGTAATGCTGAACTTAAGGGTTTAGATGTAGATTCTCTGGTCATTGAGCACATCCAGGTGAACAAAGCCCCCAAAATGCGGCGTAGAACTTACAGGGCTCATGGTCGGATTAACCCATACATGAGCTCTCCCTGCCACATTGAGATGATCCTTACTGAAAAAGAGCAGATTGTTCCTAAACCAGAAGAGGAGGTTGCACAGAAGAAAAAGATATCCCAGAAGAAACTGAAGAAACAAAAACTTATGGCCCGGGAGTAAATTCTGCATGAAATACATGCAAATAAAAGTAAAAACAAAACAAAACAAAACAAAAAAAAAAAAACACACACACAACCTCTATGAAGTCCTTCTCAAGCCTCATCCTTCCTCCTCCCACAAGAACACATCCCTCCCTCTATGGCTCCACAGCACTTTTCATCCTCCTTTACTGTCATATATGTGAAACCTGACTCATTTAATTAATAGTTCATCTCTCACAGTAAACTTTTTGAGGTCCTCCAAGGCAGGGATCTTGTTTTTGTTTATGTACCCACGTGTTGAACGCAGGCATATCATGGAGATATGCTTTTCTTCAGGATGGCCTTGGTGCCTGTATCACATCAAGGGTACCCCTGAGCTGGAAGACTGGAAACACCAACTTTTGCTGTGTAGGAGTCAAGAAAGTTCCTCTACTTAGAGAAAAATCCTGAAGAATAAATTGTTTGTATTGAAGTAATCCCAGAGTTCTGCTTTGCTTCAAATTAATGTGAAAGAGCAGAACTTGGCCAGGTTAAAGTAATATTCTTTTTTTTTAAAAGTAATATTCTTATTCAAAATCAAAATTCTTAAGGACAATGAATTTTATTTTTTTTTAATTTTTTTTTAAATTTTTTTGGGGGGGGGACAGAGAGAGACAGAACATGAACGGGGGAGGGGCAGAGAGAGAGGGAGACACAGAATCTGAAACAGGCTCCAGGCTCCGAGCCATCAGCCCAGAGCCTGACGCGGGGCTCGAACTCACGGACCGCGAGATCGTGACCTGGCTGAAGTCGGACGCTTAACCGACTGCGCCACCCAGGAGCCCCAAGGACAATGAATTTTAAATAAGCATCAGAAGATTTCACATTTCAATGAAAAAGAGATCTAGGTGTTGAAAGAAATGACAGGAAGTAGCAACTCGAGTTGGCCTGGCGGTCCCAAGTTCTTCAGTTCTGCTGGCTCTTACCTGGACCAAATGTTGCCTGAAATAAGGAAAGTCACAGGCCAGCCCTCAAAAATTCACTCAGCGGGATTTGTCATCACGAACTCCAAACCTTTAAAGAGAAACAGTATGTGAGAAAGTATTTAAGTACAAAAAATTGAAACCCAAGTATAAAAAATACACTCCCTGCTCCACTGTGATGGTTAATGTTATGCACCAACTTGACTGGGCTAAGGGATGCTCAGGTAACTTGTAAAACATTACTTCTGGTGTGTCTGTGAAGGGGTTTCTGGAAGAGATTAGCATTTGAATCAGCAGACTGAGTAAAGAAGATTGCCCTCGCCAGGGCAGGTGGGCATCATCCAATCCAATGACAGTCTGGACAGAACAAAAAGGCAGAGGGAGGGTACGTTTGTTATCCGCTTGAACTGGATTCCCATCTTCTCCTGCCCAAGAACATCGGTACCCCTGGTTCTCAGGCCTTCAGGTTTGGACTGGAGCTACATCATCAGCTTTCCTGGGCTTCCAGCCTCCATAATCTTGTGAGCCAATACCTCATAATAAATCTCTTTCTGTATATCTATATATATTTTTTTGCTTCTGTTTCTCTAGAGAACCCTGAATAATACACTCATGAAAACAACAAAAAAACACTTTTTAAACTCATATGAGGGAGCACCTGGGTGGCTCAGTCGGCTAAGCATCCAACTCATGGTTTCAGCTCAGGTCATGATCTCATGAACAGTTGGTGAGCTGGAGCCCTGCGTTGGGCTCTGCGCTGACAGTGTGGAACCTACTTGCGATTCTCTCTCTCCTCTCTCTGCCCCTCCCCCGCTCTCTCCTCTCTCTCTCAAAATAAATAAGTAAACTTAAAAAACAAACAAAAAGGGACTTTTTGTAAAAAACAAACAAAAAGGGTGGCTCAGTTAAAGGTCTGACTTTGGCTCAGGCCATGATCTCATGGTTTGTGAATTTGAGCCCCACACTGGGCTCTCTGCTCTCTTCCCCTGCCCCCAATAAATAAATATTTAAAAGCTGTCAGCACAGATCCCCTGTTTCCCTCTCTCTCTTCCCCTCCACCCCCCATAAATAAATATTTAAAAACAAACAAACTCATATGTGAGTACACTAGATATTTGATCAAACCAGTGAGTGAGGAATCGTGGTATGTGAAGAAAAAACCTGTTCCTTTTAACTTATAACTAACCTGACATCCACTTTTTGAAGCATTGCCCAGAACTACTGGAGGAAAAAACAGAGGGCCAGAGCGTAAAGACCTTGCAGAGTCTTCAGGCAGTAGAAGGTGCACCTTTTGCGGGGTCCAGAGGACCAAGTTCATGCATCTGAGACATGGGTTCTGGTCACCTGAGCTGGCAGGCCTCCGGGTCCTTGGCTACAAGCATACAATGGAGAATGTGGCTACGAAGGAGCCAGAGTTGGGCTGGGGCGAGGTGGAGTGTTCACCCACAGCTGAGAGTACCTCCTGAGGAAGCCCTCCCCGTCTCTGGACCCTGTGGCAATAGATTCCTGACTTCTGCTTCACTCCTGTGTGCACTCAGCTCTTCCAAAGTGAGGAAGATTAAGCTCGACTTCAGCATCCTCCAGCCGTGGCCGTTTTCACTCGTGGACTTCCCTGGTAGGAGCAGGCCTCTCCGCCCATAGCCCCAAGTCAGCACTGGGCAGAAAGAGGGAAAGTGAGTCTCAAGGCACAAAAATAATGGCTTTGTCCTATCTCCTCGATATGATGGGATTATTATACAAGACCATTTTCCAATGGAAATCTTTGTCCTCACTGCATCCTCAGGCCTTGTTCTCTTGTGCCCCTTTGGCAATTTCAACGGGCAAGAACTTTAATGGGAGTGTGTGTGTGCGCTCTGGGTTAGTAAAAACTTCACAGAATTCAACCACACAGAAACCTCAGTCAGATGTTTTTTTAAGATTATACGAGAAAAGAACAAACTGACAAAGAACTGATGTCAAGAATTTAGCATTTTAAAAATCACACACAGGGGTGCCTGGGTGGCTCAGTCAGTTAAGTGTCCGACTTTGGCTCAGGTCGTTATCTTATGGTTTGTGAATTGGAGCCGCACATCGGGCTCTGTACTGACAGCTCGGAGCCTGGAGCCTGCTTCAGATTCTGGGTCTCCCAATTTCTCTCCCCCTCCCCTGCTCACCCTCTGTCTCTCTCTCAAAAAAAATAAATGTTAAAAATGTTTTTAAAATAAAAATCACACACAATTTCCAGCTTTACAGGGAGATCAGTGCTTTCTAACAGTGACCCAGAGGAAATGCAAAGATTCCCGTCCAAGATAACGAGTATCTCTAGACAGGCCAATGAAATGATGGCATTTGGAACAATTTAGATTTGAAATAAAAGAGCTGGCCAATATTCACATTCCAATTATTCATAGTTAACAGTTAACAATGTTATCTGAGAAAGGGTAAAGGGACAGACCCCTGGGTGCAGGGAGCTGTTGGGATAGGTAAGTGAATGACTGACAGGTGGAGAGAGATATGATACAGACAGATAGTAATGACACATTGAAGGTAAATGGTGGAGGCATAGGGTAGACAGATGTCCAGGTGAGTCATAGAGACATTAGTCTCTGAGAAACACTGGTCTCTTCCATTGGACCAGTACCACCTACCTCATTCTAACCAGGAACGTTTGTCAATGACATTTGTACATTTGTCACTTTGTCATTTACAAATCACACTTCAACTAGTAAAAGGAAAAGAACCCAAAAAGTATTGACTGCACCCTATGCCATGCACTGTATCTATATGTGGTTCCAACAAGTGTTCCCAGAACTCTAAGAGTTTGACCAGTGAAATCCATCCAGGATGGGATCCCAAATGAGATTTATTTAATTTTTTTTGTTTTTGAGAGAGAGAGAGAGAGAAGAAGAAGGAGGAGGAGGAGGAGGAACGGGGGAGGGGCAGAGAGAGAGGGAGAGAGAGAATCACAAGCAGGCTCCGTGCTGTCAGCACAAAGCCCTATGTGGGGCTTGATCCCATGAACCATGAGATCATGACTTGAGCTGAAATCAAGAGTCAGACACTTAACCAACAGAGCCACCCAAGTGCCCCAAATGAGATTTATTTAAAGACAGCTGACTGAGCCAGAGCAAGCTTGTGACTGTGAAGAAAGTCACGTGATTAACATGTACCTTCCTGAAGGGTCACCATATTGTCTGACACGTTCTTTTTGGCCCAGAAATCCCAAGGTTCTTTGGTTCAATTTCAGAGGGCTTCTCTAAGTTAATTTGTTACCATATTTTTGAGGACCTGCCAGATGGGGTGCAGCCAAGGCCTCTCTAATGCACCTAATGTCAGATTATCAGAATTCTCATCTACTTCACATAGCTTCTTTAATCAGTTGAACATGCAAGAGAAGCAATTTTGAACCGTGATCTACAGGTCACCCATGTTGTACTTTACAGGCTCCTTGATAATAGTGTAATATGAGATAATAATAAAGCTTGACTTTATGTATACAACTTTAAAATAATGCAACTCACTGGAATGAAAAAAAAATCTTAATCAGGGGGCACCTGAGTGGCTCAGTCGGTTGAGCCTCTGACTCTTGATTTCCGCTCAGGTCATGATCCCAGAACAGTGGGATTGAGCCCTGAATTGGGCTCCACACGGAGTGTGGAGACTGCTTGGGATTCTTTCTCGCTCTCTCCCTGTCCCTCTCCCTCTCCCTGATTCTCTCTCTCACTCTCTCTCTCTCTCTCTCAAAAAAAAAATAATAATAACAACAATAAGTTAATTTAATTTAATTAAAAAAACTTAGGACAATTTCAAAGCAGGGATATATTGTGACTGGTGTTTACATTCCTGCCACACGGTGGCGCCACATTAGCCAGTAAACGGAAATCCTTGCTGGGTCCTACCAGTATTGTCTGAACTAGGCTGTGGTTTACAGAATTTCTTCCAGTAATTGTGGTGGCTTTTATTTCGTTTTTGTGCCTTCAAATCTCTTTAAATATCTTATAACAGTGTCATCCAGACATTCCATAAGCAGTAGTGCTACTGAATTGATTACAATAAAGGGGATTAGCTGTGTAACACCCAGTGATATCCTCTGCTGTTCATTAGCAGAGACCACACCATAAAATATTAGAGATAATACTGAGATAATATAAAGCAAAAGTATTCTCCAGAGGGCTGTTGACTGATGTTTTCCTAGAATGCATTTCCCTAAGAAGCATTCTTCAGGGAAAATGAGCAGTGAGTGATGGGGGCACTTGGGATCCCTGCCCTGAATAGAAAGGGTTTGTTTATCTCACATTCTCGGCCATATGCTGGGAGATCTCTAGTAACTAGACTATGACCTAGCTGCTGGTTCATTTAGCAGTTAGGCCCATGGACCATGGAGTGAGGCAACCTGGGTTCAAATCCTGTTCCCACCACTTCCCAGCAGTGTGATTTTGGGCAACTCATGAACTCTCTGTGTCTTATCAGAAAAATGCGCGCCCCGCAGTGCCTGGTTCACAGGGCTGCTGTGTGAGAGCTAAATGGCAGCGATCTAGTAGGGGCTTATCACAGTCCCCGGAGCAGAGTAAGTGCTCGTTCAATGTTAGCCTCACTTCTCCTCCTCAGCAATGCCATGGGGCTGTGCCAGATCCCCGGGAGATGGAGACTTCCCATCACAGAGAGAATTCTTTCCTCTTCATCTCTATTCATATCTGACACGAAACTAACCATGTCTTCTCGGAAAATCAGCGAGCGTGTTATTCTGTTCCTTGCCAATCTTATTTTGAAATCCATGAGAAAACTTGAATTTTCCTGAAATCGTAGGAAAGTCTCTTATAGCCCCATGAATCAAGGCTGGCAAGACATTGGCAGAGTCTTCAGGGAACTGTCCCTCTCCTTTGCCATGTCTATGTCTCCTCTGGGCTTCTCTGACCACCTCCTCACATCCCTGGACACAGGACCCCATGAGCCAGGCCCAGAGTTCTCCCCACCCCTCCATCAAAACCTCAGGGAGCTGCACTCCATTAGAGACTTCTCTGGAGGCTCTCTTGCTGTCTCCGGGGAACAGGATATTTTAAGGATGAGTAAAAGGGTGAGAAAGGAAATAAGGTTACAGGGACATTTCTCCCTCTCCTCAGAGCAGCATTTAAGTGGAAAGATTTAACGGGGCCAGTTTGAGGGCTGGGGGGTGGAGGTTGCTTCTGATTGGGAGACTCTGACCCGGGACCTGCTAACGCAGCAGTTCAGGCCCAGAAGAGGGAGGGCAGGAGGGACTTCTTGGAGGTCTGTCTCTGCCCGCCTTCAGAACCTTTCTGTTTTTTCCCTATAGACCTAAAAGGTTTTGGCTACCAAATTGCATTTTTGTTTTTATTTATTTTTTAGAGAGAGAGTGAGTGCAGGAGCGGTGGAGAGGGGCAGAGGGAAAGAGACTCTTAAGCAGGCTCCATGCTTAACACAGATTCCAATGCAGGGCTTGATCCCACAAACCATGAGATTATGACCTGAGCCGAAATCAAGAGTCAGATGTTCAACCGATTAAGCCATCCAGACACCCCTCAAACTGCATTTTTAAAAGAGTTTATTAATTTACTTTTCTCCCTCTCTCTCTCTCTCTCTCTCTCACACACACACACACACACACACGCACACACCCCTGGGTATATAAACAAAAGAGGAGCCTCAGGGAGGATTGTCGGGGTGATAGAACAAGCAATACAAGCCTCTCAGTGGTCTAGGATTCAGAGGTCCTGGCTTTGATGAAGCTCTAGAAAGAGCCCTGGAGACCTGGACAGTTGCCCTTAACTTAGTCACTAATTTGCTGGGTGACCTTGGGCAAGTCACTTTTTGTAGCCTTATTCTGGAAAGTGAGGGGGGTCTGACAGCATGATCTCTCCAGTGCCTGAGAGACACCCAGTCTTTGTCTCTTCCATAGCTCCTTGCACGGCACCCAGCACGAAGTAGATACATGGTATGTTAGGTGTTCAATGAGTGCATAATAAAAACAGCAGCAGTGGCTGGACATCTCCCATAGGTCAAGTACCGAGCCAGGGACCTATGTGGACATTATGTATAATTCTGACAACACTTTGAGGTAGAGGTTTCTTTTCTTTTTTTTTTTTTTAATTAATTTTTTCATGCTTATTTATTTTTAAGAGAGAGAGACAGAGCACGAGTGGGGGAGGGGCAGAGAGCGAGGGAGACACAGAATCCAAAGCAGGCTCCAAGCTGTCAGCACAGCGCCTGATGAGGAGCTCTAACTCGTGAACCGTGAGATCGTGACCTGAGTTGAAGCTGGACGCTTCACTGACTGATCCACCCAGGCGCGCTGGTAGGGATTTCTTTCTTTTTTTTTTTTTTTCAATATATGAAGTTTGTCGTCAAATTGGTTTCCATACAACACCCAGTGCTCATCCCAAAAGGTGCCCTCCTCAATGCCCATCACCCACCCTCCCCTCCCTCCCACCCCCCATCAACCCTCAGTTTGTTCTCAGTTTTTAAGAGGGAGGGATTTCTTTTTAATTTCTGATGCAGGAAGCTGAGTTGATCGTGCCTCTCGGTGAGTAGCCCGTTGTTGTCATTGGTCTGTGCGATGCTCTTTTCTGGTTTGATCCCCTAACCCCCTTCACTAATCGCCACCCCTCTTCATCTCCTCTCATAGGCATCTAGTCTCACGTCTTTGATATCTCTATACATACGCAGGTATTCTTGTGAAATATGTCCTCTTGTTTTGTGCGTGCTTGTGTTTTGTATTTCTCTCCATGGTATTGTGATACATATGTTCCGCCTCTTACATTTTTTCCCAACACTGTTTTGAAGAGTCACGTTGCTGTATGTGTGTCTAGTCCACTGCCTCACCTGCTGTCTCAACCTCACAGTTGCTGGCCCCACAGCTTACTTGTCCATCCCTCTGGCAGGGAAAACCTTCAGTACCTCTTCTGTCCGCTACCACAGACACCGTCACGATGAATATCCTCCTAGACATCCCCTTCTGTATCTCCTGTAAGAGAACTTCCGTGGGAAATAAAGGGCGGACTTGCTGGGTCACAGGGCGCGTGCAAAGTAGAGATTATAGTCCCAATTTTAGAGCTGAAAAACCATGCTCACAATTACACAAACAGAAATTGGGGATCTAGGATTCATTTCCAGTATTTCTGCCTCCAGATCCTGGTCCAGTTCCAAGGCACCTCTATAAATAACTAAATCTGGTCCAATCAACTCAACAAGCAGTTTCTCTGTTATGCGGATTTCAGTAATGAACTCAGATAAACCGACTGGGTTGTCTAGACATCTTGGCATTTGCTGTTAAGGGCGTGCTTGCCGCGGTGGGTACGTCGCCCTGAGACTGTGGCTTGAGGAACTCTGGCTTCTTTGAATTACTGACGATCCCTTGCACGTTACAGCAAAAAACAGTCAAAATCATGTCCCACATGTATTGTCTTACTTCTCATAACAACCCTGTGAGGTAGGAACGGTCACCATTTCCACTTTATGGTGAAGGAAACTGAGGTTCAGCATCATTTAGCTGTAAAGTGGCAGGGCTGAGAACTAACCCCAAGCCTCTGGGTCCAAGTCTAGTGTAATTTCCACCCCCACCCCCACCTCCACCCCTCTGGAGCTGGTAGCCTAGGAAAACAAGCCTGCCCCCCACAGTCAGGCATTTGGATGAGATCACAAAAGTTCAGAACGTTGAGCCAGTTGTTTGCAAATCCTGTCTGCAGATGTCTGGCATTCAGCGGGGCCAGCTCCAGCCAGGAGAGACCCCAGCTGGCACACAGAAGGGGGAGGAACCTGGCGCCAGGGAGTGTTTCTTGCCAGGGCGGTTCCTGAAGCTGCAGAATTCCACACTGTTTTGGCTGGTGGTGGCAAGGTGCGGTGACCTGAACCAATGAGGGGGCGATCTGGTTTCTCTCTCCTGGGCCTCCCCCAGCCAGTGAGAAATGTCAGTGATAGCAGAAAAGAACAACAACAAATTGACTCTGCTTTTGAAGTCTTTCCTGAAACATACGTCTAGTTTACTTTATTCCGTTCCGTTCAGCTTGCAAAGCCGTGCACTTGGAAAGACGTACTGTAGTTCCGTTTAACAAACATTTACTAACTACCTACCATGTCCCAGAAAGGGTGCTCAGCCCTGGGGCCTCAAATGATTAAGCTCCTGAACCACAAGCCACTGAGCAAGGAATGTAACCCCTGTGAGCGGAGGGCAATACGCCAGTACCTGCTGCACAGGGTGGTTGCTGGGCCAGCAGCATCTCAGCACAGAGTAAGCTCGACGAGCAGTTGAGTATGAGTACTCAACGTGGGAAGTGAGGAAGGTGGTAAATACGAAATGTTAGGGAGCCCAGGAGAGAGAGAGTGGATGGTCCCTGGAGAGAGCAGTGAGGCCACAGCAGGCTCTTCTGAGCAGAGATGATACTAACTGATAAGGAGCCGTGGAACAAGTTCCCTGGGCGAGAGGCACAGGCAGCAGAGGGAAGTGTGGGTGACACTATGATGTCCCTGCTTTCTGTGAAGTGCCCGTACTCCGTGCTGCTTTGCCTCTATCTGTAGCCTGTGCGGGCCCCTCTCGGGCCCTGGCAGCCTGAGGTTGCACCTACATGCTCCCAGGCCCGTCTCTCCCCCAGACTAGAGTGCCTGAGGCCTACAACTGCGTGGTCAGCTCTTAGCACAGGGTCGTACACAAGGGCAGCCCTCATCAGAAATGTGTGAGGTGACTGAAAAACACAGAGGCATAAAAGAGCATGAACCACATGAGCAGTGGTGAGGAGTTCTGCCAGCTGGCGTGGGGAGAAAACACTGGGACCGGCAGGGATCAAAGCTGGAAGCCAGCAGTGTTTAGGATGTCAAGGGCCCTGTGTAACAGGCAGGGGATTTGTCTGGATGGCTCGGATTAGGGTGGTAGCAGGAGGAGAGATGAAATGCAGGAAAAAGAAAGAATCGGTCGCTAAATGGATTTGCATGGGGTGAGGGGTTCGTGGAAGGAGTTGGGGATGGCATTCTGCTGCATCCTGAACTGGCTTCCTGCTTGGATAGTTTACCATGTTTGCACAAGGGTCGACAAATATTTATTCAAATGGGACTTCTGACATTCTGCTGTGGTTGATTGGTTCCTATCTTGACTTCTTAGCCTGGAAGGTACTTGTATTGGTCAGGGTTCTACAGAGAAACAGAATCAATATGTATATATATGTGTGTGTAGGGGTCGGGTTGGGGGGGTGTATGAAGGGAAGGGGAGAGAGAGACAGAGAGATAGATTTGTTTTAAGGAACTGACTCATATGATTATGGAGGTGCAAGTCCAAAGATCTACAGGGTAGGCCAGCAGCCAGAGACCCAGGCAAGAATCACAGTTCAAGTCCAAAGGCCATCTGCTGATAGAATTCTTTCTTTTTCAGGGGAGATCAGTTTTTGTTCTATCTAGGCCTTCAGCTTATTAGATGAAGTTCGCTCACGTTATGGAGAGCTATCTGCTTTACCCAAAGTCCACCAATTTAAATGTTAATCTCATGCAAAAACACCCTCACAGAAACATCCAGCATAATGTTTGATCAAATATCTGGGCACCATGGCCCAGCCAAATTGATGCATTAAATTAGCCATCACAGTACTCTAAGAAAACAGCCTCATTCCTGACATGGGTAGTCCCTCTGCAATAGAGACATTCTCCCTCTCTCTCTCTCTTTCTCTGTTATTTTCACACTCCAACAGGGTCACTTTGGGAAAATTTTCAGGGACTGTGTCCAGCCCTGTATTGCCCACATAGGCCATGCCATCCATTGTCCTCTTATCCCCCGGCCAGGACATATTCGTAGCAAGAAGTTTCTTTTGGCCTAGCTTCAAGTTCACTTATCCTTTCTTCTGCCAGCTCTAATCTGACTTTGAATTCCTCTAGTGATTTTTTTTCATTTGTTACTGCTTTTTTCAGCTTCAGAATTTCTTTTTGATTTTTAAGTTTTCTTTCTCCTTACTGCCATTTTCACTTCATACATCATTTTCTTGACTTTCTTCACATCTTCCTTTAGTTCTTTGAACATCTTTATGATGGGTGCTTTAAAGTCTTTGTCCAGCATACCTGCCGTTAGGTCTTTTTCAGGCTCACTTCTGTTGATTTATTTTTTTCCCTTTGAGGGCCATACCTTCCTGTTTCTTTGTGTGTCTTACGATTTTGTTGTTGTTGTTGCTGAAAACTGGACAATTGAATCTAATAATCTGGTAACTCTGGAAATCAGATTCTCCTCCTCCCCCAGGGTGTGCTGGGTTTTGTTATTGTTTTTATTTACTGTTTTTGTTGTTTTGATTGTTGTAGGCTGCCTTTATGGTGAGGTTCAGCTAGAGGCATAAACTTCACACCTTCTCAGGTCTTTTCTGGGTCTGTGCATGCATTGTCTAATTTCCCTTGAAAGTTGTTTTTTTCAGTTGTTTTTGAACAAGCCGGTCATTAATGTCTGTCTCCCAAAAGGGAAAGAAGAGAAGAATGAAGGGGGGTGGGCAGCAATGCATAAAATTCCCAGCAAATCACTTCAGCTGGAGGGGGAGGGACTTGCAACAGTGGGGGGAAGTGTAACAGCAATGGCAGCCACCTCTTTGCACCTTCTGTGATAAGAAGCGGCAGTCAGTGTCAGAGCACAGATATTTGGGGGACAGGACACTTTTTTGCATGCCTTGGCTCTTGCAAGTTGTGTGCAGTCTCCTCCAGAAACACAGGCACAGCTGCCTGCCATGTGGCTGGAGATGGGGGGGGGGGGGGTTGGTTGGGGTGGGCAGCTGCTACTGTGCTAAGAGCTAAAATTGATTAAAATGCACTACAATTTACTGTCCAAGTCTTCCCCTGGAATCTGCAAGCCTTGAACAGAGCCAGAGTTCCAAAATAGTTACATCAGACAGATTCTTCCAGTGCAATTGTTGTCTCAGTGGGGAGACAGATTCCTCATGCTTCTTACTGCTGCATCTTCCCAGAACCCCCTCTTTTCTGTTTAGTCTTAAAGAATTGTTTGGTTCATGGGGTGGACTGAAAGAAGAGGGTGTGCCAGGCGGTGGGAATAGCATGTGCAAAGACTGACAAGAACAGGCAGAAGCATGCCAGGCAAATGAAGAGAATTTTAGTACACGTGTGGGACAATGGGAAGAGGGAGAAGGGGAGGGCAAGTAAGGAGAGATGGAGACAAGAACATTCTCTGGATTTTATGGTAAATAAATTCTCATGTCAGAATTCCTGCTGATGTGAAAGTCAGAATTGTATTCAAGACTCAGAATATATAGTGACCAACCAAAGGCCCTGCACTCTAAACACAGCTATAAACAGAGCTAAACAGAGCTTGAAAAGGATGTTTTGAATATTTTTTAAAAAGAGTCAGAAAACTTTTTGCTGTTTTCAGAGAAATTGTCTTCTCTATGCTTTGGAAATGGTGCCTACCACCTTGCATAGTTAATAGAAGTGGAGGGTCCTGTGGCCCCAGCATCTCATGGGCACAACAGCCTCCCAGAAGCCTTTTCTGAGGCCCCTCCCTGCAGGTCCTCTGCCTTTCTCACCTCTGCTGCCTCCAACCTTAGTCCTCAGTAACAGCCTGACAGCCTATTTACCCAGAATCTGAACAACCAAAAGAATCAAGGAATGAGAATGAAAGCAGTTTGCATTCCATTCCATTGGCAATAAATAATAAAAAAACAAACTCCAGTTGGGGAGTTAGTTCAACAATAGTCCCCAACGTGGGTGTAGCCCCACAGCCAGCACCATCCAACTTCTGCCCATTCTGTGTGGCACTTGAGACTTTCACAGCACCATTTATGAAATGATAGCATGACATCTGCATCTTTAAGGATTAAGGTCTTTTCAATGAGGAGCATATTCAAGGGCATTTAGACTCTCTGACTGAGTCAACCAGAAAGTTCTATTAACTAAAAATTTCCATTTTCAAAGAATTCAGAATAACTGAGAGTTCATTAGAATCTCCCTAAAATGAAGTAAAATAAGTTTACTCTCTTAAACTTAATCTAAGAACGTGGAGTTGCAGCAATGCAGTTCACCTTAACTTAGAGGGCTAGTCATTAACTTGATTTATTCAGCGTCCACTATGTGCCAAGCACTGTACTGGTTTAGTGGTTAAACATTCTAAGCAATGCTCATAACCAAGGGGTAGGAACCTAAGTGCACTCAGTTGAGCAGAATGGAGAGACTTCCCAATGGAAATAAACAAAGACCCAAATGAGAACAGAGGCTATCATTTTAGAGCTTACTGTACCTAAGGAGTCAGCCCCCATCATTTGCATTTGGTAGAGATTCAAAGGCAGGCACTGAGCAGGAAAGCTTTATGGTAAAATAAAAAGGAGACCTTCAAGCGTGCTGTGCCTGGAGGCTATTGAAGGGAAGCAGGGCATCTGCATGTGATTGCCTTGGGAATGTCTTTGGCTTTCTCTGGCTAACCTGAGTTGGAAGTAGGGGCAAAGAATAGGAAAGATGACTGTCATTGACCAAGCTTGACTGTTCTGGGCTGGTTACTGTAGAGGTTTGTGGTTTTCCTTACCAAGCTTGTTGCTGCTGGGGTTGTAGGTCAGACTTCCATTGTCATTATGGTCTGGCCATTGTCTGTTTATATATTCAGTCTCTCAGTACACACACATCCCTCATTTTCATTTTCATTTTCACACTGTTTGAGATGTTCATCAAACAGGACACAAGCCAGAGGCAACACTGGGTTAAGAAGTGAGGAGTGGAGTTGAGCACAACGATGGACAGACAGCGGACACTGGAGTCCATGGTTCTATTACTGAGGCTGGGAGACAAGTCCAGAATATCAGACTTCTGTTATGGCTCACCCTCAATTCCTTTCTATTCATTCTGTTCACCCAACAAATATTTCTATTTGTTATTTCTGTGTGAAAAGTTGTCTTGTGTTTCCTCCATGACGCTTCCTCCAATACCCACCATCTGTTCTGATGTTTCAGCTGGCTTCCTTCCTCCAAGTTTCTGAATATCCCTTCCTCCAGTTTCTGAATCCTCTTAAATGGGTTGAATGGTACCCTCTCCCCTCCTCTCCCACAAAAAGGTATGTCTACATCCTAATCCCTGGAAGCTGTGACTGTGACCTTATTTGGTAAAAGGGTCGTTGCAGATATAATTATGTTATCTTAAGATAGGATCATTCTCAATTACCCAGACAGGCCCTATAGCCAATGCCAAGTGTCCTTGTAAGAGTGAGTCAGAGGGAGACCACACAGACACAGAGGAGAAAGCAATGTGAAGATGGAGGCAGATATTGGAGGGACATGGCCACAGACCAAAGAGCGCCAAGGATTGTCAGCAGTCACCAGAAGCTGGGAGGGAGGCATGGAATGGATTCTCCCACAGAGCCTCTGGAGGGAGCATGGCCCTGCTGACATCCTGATTTAGAATTTCTAGCCTCCAGAACTATAAGCTAGATTTCTGTTGTTTTAAGCCACCGTGTTTTGTAGCCATTTATTACAACAGCCACAGGAAATAAGTCCAGTCAGCCTTAGGAAGGAGTTACTTTTGTTCAGGTCAAATAATTGTGTGATTTTTGATACTGTGTTTATATAAATACTGTTAAAATCACCTAACATATTTTTTTTTCAAAAGAAACAGACAAAATACCCATGATTCTCACCATTTTGGTTATTTCTATTTCTTCATGTTCTCTTGTGTTTGTTATACTTTTAAGTACTGTAAACCTAGTATTTGCCACGCTTCCCTTTCAGTCATTTCTACAATGGAGCTATTGTCCCCTGTGGTTTCATTGTCTTCACCATGACAGTCATGGTTGTGGTTCTTAGAGTGGGATGGCAAGCTTTGATTATTTAATCGCTATTGTTAGGTAGCTAGGCTATTTTCACACTTTTTAAACTTTTTGTTACAGATAATGTTATAGTGAAAAAAATCATAGAAATAAGAACCATTTGTGGTGTGTCCATGATGCCTCATGCTCACGCACTTCACTTTGTAAGGTTGTAGTTAAGCCTCTCAATAAAGAATTATTTGAAGCAGAAAGAAAAAGAAAGAAAGAAAGAAAGAAAGAAGAAAGAAAAGAAGAAGGGAAGGAAAAGAAAACTTCTTTCATGGGGAGACAGGTATTACTGATGAAGAAAATGGGGCTTTGAGATGTCAATCCACATGCCCCCAAATCCCATAAAGCTAAGAAATAGGAGAGTCTGGTCTGCGGTTTGACCTTTTTGCCTCCCAAACCCACACTTTGTCATTAAGCCATACTGCCTCCCAAAGTTAGTACAAATAAAATTTTAAGTTGCATCATCTTCAAACTACATTCCCAGGAGTGAGAGGACAAAGTTGAGAGTTAAACACCTATCATGTTCTAAAAAAGTATGTCGTAACCTCCTGGACTGGGTATTTTCTATTGTGCCACCCCAGCTGCGTCCTCTCTGCATCCTTCTCTGCCCTGCTCTGTGATCTGGGAGGCTGAACCCTATAAACCCATCATCACCCAAGTGCCTTGTCCTCTGGCTTCAGATTGGGTGGGAGGAGAGAGTGGCCAGTTATTTCTTGCTCTGTCTGAAGTTTGGACAGTGGCTGTGTCCCTCCCCCTCTGACCTTCAGCTGCTGACTTCAGTCCTCTCTGGTTTCAGCAATGACAGCTTCCTGCCTCTCTGCCTTCAGGCCCATGTGTGGGTGGGACTGGTTCTCCTGGTTCTGGTCCCAGAGTGCTTCACCATCCCTGGTTGGCTCCCTTAACTCTGCCCTTTCCTCCCTAGACACCCTCATGCTCTCCCTTGAGTTAATCTTCTGAGTACATGGTCTCCTTCCTGCAGAATGGTTGTACTGTTCAAAGGTTTCTCGACAGAGAATGATCCCTTTGAAACCTGAAATCTGGAAGTGCAAGAAAGAGTTGCTGGGCAGGTGTGGGATCCCTTTGGATGCAGACCTTTCCAAATCTTTCTGTTATGTCCTTCAGCCGTGACTTCTACATGAGGAGTGTGGGCTCAGCTACACTGTCCTCTTTCCCCAGATAGATACCTCTTCTAGGTAGAGACACCTTCTCCCAGGAATTTGGGATTGGGACCCAGAAACCGCTATTCCTCATGATGGTGCTGAAACCGAGAGGTCAGCTACTGCTGGGTGTGGGACAAGTGGTCCACCATGGCATGTTGGAAGACAGATACTTGATCTGTACAGAGAGAGAGAGAGAGAAGACTGAGGGGATGCAACAAGAGAAGAAGGTATGAGAGAGGAGATCACTCTAGAGGGATAGAGAAGGAATCTGAACTCCTGACTTTTCAGTTCTTGGTTCTAGACCCTTGTGAAGCCCAAGTGGCCTTATCTTCAGGCCCTTTAAGTGCTCTCCATTTCCCTTCTCACAAATCACCCCCTTTAGTTTCAGCTAGTTTGAGAATATTTCTGTTTAGCCAAATTTTCTCTGACAAAGACCATTTGCCACATGACACACACTTGACCTCGTAGGAAAAGCCCCACCCAAGAACGCCATGACAGGTAAGCAGGCGTGAGGCCTTATCAGCTTCTATTACAGGAGCCCTTTGGTGCTCACCCCTAGGAGGTGCAGGGATGCCTGGACATCATGGTGTTCTCTGGCCTTGAGGGGTGGGGGCCTGTGCAGCAGCCTGCTCAGGCTTAGGCTACTGCCTGGGCATAGGAGGGAGGGAGGCTGGTGGTAACAAGGGCCCAGCAGTATGTACAGAAGGCCTGAACACAGTGCACACTCTTTTATCTTAAGGTAATAGTCAGGCATGCGAAGATGCTATTCATGAGTATTTCTTCCAGCACTATATATAATAGCAAAACATTAAGAAATAAACCAAATTTCCAACTATCAGGGACTAGTCAACTAAATTGTGGGACAGTGATAAGGCACTAAAAAAAGCCTTTTGTTTTAAAAAAGGGGAAATGTTGTTATTCATAGGAAAAGATGTTCATAATATATTAAGAAGCAGTATCTACAATAGTTACAACAAAGAAGCAACCCAACTGTCTACTGGCAGATGAATGCATAAGCAAAATGTGGTATATACTTACAGTGGATATTCAAGGAAAGAAGGAAATTCTGCCATATGCCACAACATGGGTGAACCTTGATGACATTACACTAAGTGAAATGAACCAGTCACAGAAAGACAAATACTGTATGGTTCCACTCGCCTGAGGTTCCTAGAGTAGTCAGATTCATAGACAGAAAGCAGCATGGTGGCTGCTGGGGGCTGGAGGAGGGGGACGGGGAGTCACTGTTTAATGGGAAAAATGTTTCAGTTTGTGCAAGATGAATAGAGTTCTGGAGATGAATGGTAGTGATATTTGCACAAGAAGATGAATGTACTTCATACCAGTCACTGTATACTTAAAAATGATTACGAGGGAAATTTTTATAAAAAGAAATGGAAAAAAGAAAACAGCAATATGTATGTGATCCAGCAATTTCACTTCTACATATATACTCAAAAGAATTGAAAGCAGAAACTCAAACAGATACCTGCACACCCATGTTCATAGCAGTATTATTCACAACAGCCAAGAGATGGAAACAACCCAAGTGTCCGTGGATAGATGAATGGATAAGCAAAATGTGGCATAAACATGCAATGGGATATTATTCAGCCTTTTTCTATCCTTTTGCTCATATGATAAGTTGTCTCTCCCTTCCTCACTTTCACCAGAAGACAACATCTGTTCGTCAACAAGACTAAACTCAGCTGACACCTCCTCCAAGAAGGGGTTTGGAGCACCTGCGTTTGGAGATCCTTTTTAGTCTCCCAAGACCCCTCTACGTAGCTTATGTCACACAGATCGTGAGTTCCTTGAAGCAGTGTCAGGTCTCATCGGTGCCCAGCCCGGTGCCCAGCCAGGGTAAAAGCTTGGGTTAGCTGAGCTGAACAGAACTCATCTCTTACCTGAGATGAAGCTGGTTTCTTGATGGAGAATACCCAGTCTTGCAGCGAGGTGTGCAGCTGAGTTTCCACCCCATTTGGAAAATGATGCCAAATTTCTATTGTCCTAAAAAAGGGAGAAGGATCCTAAGTCTAGGTGGTTTTTTTTTTTTTTCCATCTTGTATCTTTATTTAATTATGTCATGGTTAGAGCAGAAAGGTTCTGATGGAGGCCGTGTTCTCACAGGGAAATAAAGCTGTGGTGTGGTGGAAGGCACACAACCTGAGAGTCAGATCCATGGGGGGAGGGTGGGGATAATCCTAAAAGAATGACTTCACTCCTCTGCGATTTAAGTTCCTCATTAAATTGCAGTGATAATCCCTGACCAGATTACTTCGTAGGCTTATTGTGGGAGAAAGTGAAATAATGGATAATGAAAAGACGGAAGGAAGGAAAGAAGGAAGGGAGGGAGGGAAAAGGATGAACAGATGGAAAGAGGTTGGGACGCGAGACAGGAGGGAAGCAAAGGGAGATAAAGGTTGAGAGAGGGAAGGAGGGAGAAAGGGACACGGACAATGCTAGGTGACTAGCTTTCTAGAGAGCCAAGTCCAGGGCATAGCAATACCAGAAAAAATGAAAACAAAAGGCTGGAAGTCTACAGTCCTTGCCTGGACTCTCCAGAAGCCCTCATAGGGGAAACACTGGTAGAAATCAGTCTGATCAAACACATTAAACTTCACTGTCTCTGCTGGATCCCAGTGAGCCTACCCTAGCAACAGGAGAATATTGTAGCAGGACATTCTATCAAATTGCATTTTGTCTTGGGTTTTCATCACACAACTTTTCCAGACTCCAGGTCTTCCTGTTTCAGGCATCCAGTTTCACCACTGAAAATACAAACTCAATGAGATAATTAGCATTCGAAACTGACTTGACTCCATTTTTAGCCTTTATTGAAAATCAATTATTGTGATGGGGAAATGTAACTTTCTTGGCCAGTGACATGTCTGTGTATATCCTGTATTTGAATTTTATTTGTCAGTGCTTTTCACCTGAACTTGAGCTACTCAAGAGCAGAGAACCCATCATATGCCCATATAGTAGGTCATCATCTCTATGCCAATTAACTAACCAATTAACAGACCCCAGGGGTACTGAAAGCTGATAATGGATAATGAATGCCTCTATTGCTATATTCTTTCAATATTTCATATACTTCTGCTACATGCCAGGCATTGTTCTGGGTGATGGGGGTACAGCAGGGTACAAATATTACAAAATGTAACTCCATCTTCCCTCCCCCCACCAAAAAACCCTTACAAAATCTTACCAGAAGCTGCATCCATAGGTTTGCCTATTTGAAAAGAAAGAAGAAAGAATGAATGAAAGAAAGAAAACAAGGAAAGACTGCACTGCCTTACAATGCAGATGAGGACACAGAAGAGGAATAGAAAGGTTCATTTTGAGCCTTCCAGCTGTGTGACCTTGGAAAAGTCACTTGACCTCTCTCTGCCTCAATTTCTTATCTGTAAAATAGGGATCATGAAAATATCTCAAAAAATTGTTGTGAGGATTAAATTAATTAAGACATGTAAAGTGCTTAGAATAATGCGTGGCATGTGTTGATTACGCAACAAATGCTAGCTATTTATTGTTGCTGCTAATATTAACAACCCCCGGGAGGTCAGAGCGCAGGGGTGAATGGTAACATCTCCCTCAAGGGTGAAGTTCAAGTGAGAGAAGTGGAACCACTTTATAAACTGGGGGGTTTAAAGCAGGGACCCGAAGCCTGTAGTGGCTAGCTATTCAGGGCGACACGGGGTGGTGAGGTGGAAGGAGGTGAAGAGCCACGGGAACTGTGAGCAGAAAAGAAGCCAACGCCGAGCGCCAGCGATTGCGGTCATGCAGATGTTTCCAATGAAGCCACAAATCCAGATTTTTATGTAGGATCTCTAGTTACTAAGTGTTGGCAATTAAGTCAGATCTTTGTTAAACACTTTGAGGGCCAATCAAAACAAGGGTGCAGGCTGCTAATCGGACTTATGAACTTTTACAACTCTTACTTAATAAACCAAGATAGGGGGCAGAACTATGAAAACAGCTGATGCAATAAACCAGCTGAAAAGCCAAGAAATAATGAACGTTAACTGGGTGCCAGGGTCGTGCGCATTATCGCATTTGATTCTCCCAGCCATCCCAAGAGATAGGCATAAGAATCTACAGTTGGGGAAACTGAGGGCTAGAGATGCCTAAGGTCACAGACCTGGTGAGTGGCTGGTGACATTGGATGCCATGTGTCTGTGACTTCCAAACCCAACCTCTTTTCGCGCTTTCACAGTGTGGCAAGATCGCAGCACGGTGTCACCTGAGCCCACGGGTCCCCTGGCTTCACTGCAGAACTAAAACGTCAAGGGGGAAACCTACATGGAGACTGTTAAAGTTAACTGTGTTCCAACATTCAATGCCTGAATTGGTCCTCACCTAAAAGAGCGTCTTGGGCATTAGGGTATCCTTTCAGTGAGGCATCTGGAGCTGGACCTAGCATACCCTAAGAGAACTGAGCGATACTTCATTTACCCAACAACTATTTCTTGAGAACCTGCTCTGTGCCAGACATAATGTTAGTGTTGGAAATAGAGTGAGCAATGAAAAAGCAACACCCTTACCCTAGTCTAGTGAGGGGAGAGAGAAAAGCAAGTAAACAACATAACATCAATTTAGGTATAATAATCATTGTTAGAAAAATAAAACAGGTTAAAAGGATAGAAAGTGATAGAGAGGTTATTTTATTGAACACATCTTCAAGACTTTGACTAAGTAATACATTCACATCTTTTAAAAAGTTGAAATGATTTTAAAAGATATACCTGGAAGAGCCTTGCTCCAGCCTCTGTCTATCCCATTTTCTGGCCCAGTGGGTCTCAAATTCCGAACTTGTGATTGGCAACCTGGGAACTTGCTAGAAGGAGTTTTGGGCTCCTTCCCAGGCCTACTGATTCAGAAGTGTTGCGAGTGGGAGCCAGTACTCGGTGTTGAACAAGCCTTCCAGGTGATGCTGGTTGAGATGTTTAAGAACTGCTGCTCTAGTCTAATTACTAAACATTTCTCTTGATTTCTCATGTATCCTTCCAGCGCCTCTTTTGTAAATACTCATAACACAAATACTCATTTTTGTTTTCCCCCTTCTTACACAATGACCATTCTGCACCTTAATTTTGTTACTTAATATATGCCAGAAATCTTTCCATTCAAGTGCAAAGTTCTTTATGTTCTTATACATTCTCACCACTCTGTTGTGTGGATGCACCACAGAATATCTAACCAGCTCCCACCTGACGACAGTACGTTATTTCTATCTTTTGTTATTACTGTTTGCTATTCTGCAGTCAAATAACCCTGTGCACGTGCCATTTCACATTGGTGCCAGACAGAGGATGAATCCCTAGAGGTAAGATGTAACATGAGAGGGTAGATGAATTTGGAAATTTCATAGGTGGTGTTTGCTGCTCAGAGGTTTTTGCTGTCTCATCTGCAGTGGATGAGGATGTTTTGTGTCACCACAAATTTCCAACAAAATGTGTCTGACTATTGCCAATCTGTTAGGTAAAACATTGTAGCCTGGTATAGTTTTAATCTGTATTTCTCCTACTTTGAATGAAGTTGACCATCTTTACATATGTTTAAGGATCATCTGTGAACTACCTATTCTTATCTCTTGCCCATCTTTTTCTATTAGATTGATGGTCTTTTTCTCCTCCATTTCTAGAAGCTTTGTATATACTAGGGGGGGGGGGATTCATCCTTTCTGATATGAACTGCAAATAGTTTTTCTCAGTTTGTCACTTACCTTTTGACTTTATGGAGATTTTATTGCTTGTTTGTTTTACTTTCATTTCTAATTTTAAAAATTAAACCTAACATTTAGTTTCTGAAAATCCGACTTTTGTAACTCATCCAAAATCAATTACAAAACTCACTGGGGCCTGTCAGAAGCAAGTGACCAAGTCCTGATGAAGAAAAATGAGACCCAAAAAAGTTAGACTTTCATCTACCATATTTGTATATAAACATTTATGTACTATCTACTATGTGTCAAGAACAAAGTGGTTTATTTATTTTTTTTGAGCTGTATATTTTTCCTACAATATTTCACTACAAATATTTGCCACTATATATATCCAATGGATTAAATATTTTTCCATGGATGGGGCCAGGAATACAACATAGAGCGTGGTATAACTTTTTTACTCCCCCAGAGAACAAATTATTGTAAGAACTAAGCACTGATTTACCACTGAAACTCTGGAATGCAGCCCACCCCCAGGTTCCATATAAGTGGTTTGGTACTTGTTATGTCTACAACTCAGTGGTAAGTTCTGTAAAGGCAGAGACCAACCAGGTCCCCACAGTGTTCACTAAATACTTCTAGAACAAATTACTAATTGATTGGTTATGGAGAAGGTGGCCTAAGTGCATCTGATCTGTAAGTGCCCACACCTGTGCCCATGCTGTTCTCATGGTCTGGGGTCCTTCTATGTACCTATTCTCCAAAGCCTGGGCCTTGAAAAGCGGGGCCCTTGTCACTTCTGGGTCACAACCCCCCCTGCACTGTTGGGCCTGGGAGGGACCATTTCCTGCAGATGAGAAGCAGATGATTGGCCAGAGCCCGAGAACCAGTCTTGGAGTGCAGAGTTCCTCATGCCCCGGGCCATCCAGCCCAGCCTCTATAGCTCGGAGACCTGCTGTGACCACAAAACCCTCTGGGAGATCAAGATAACCCTTCTTTGGGGATGCCTAGTGGCTCAGGCAGTTAAGCATCTGACACTTGGTTTCTTGGTCATGATCCTGCAGGTTTCGAGCCCTGCGTTGGGCTCTGTGCTGACAGTGCAGGGCCTGCTTGGGATTCTCTCTCCCTCTCTCTCTGCCCCTCACTTACTTGTGCTCTCTCTCTCTCTGTCTCAAAAATAAATAGGGGCGCCTGTGTGGCGCAGTCGGTTAAGCGTCCGACTTCAGCCAGGTCACGATCTCGCGGTCCGTGAGTTTGAGCCCCACGTCGGGCTCTGGGCTGATGGCTCGGAGCCTGGAGCCTGTTTCCGATTCTGTGTCTCCCTCTCTCTCTGCCCCTCCCCCATTCATGCTCTGTCTCTCTCTGTCCCAAAAATAAATAAACGTTGAAAAAAAAAATTTTTTTAATAAATAAATAAATAAATAAACCTTAAGAAAAAAAAAAAGGTAACCCCTTTCTCTCTCTCTCAAGCCTCTAGAAGGAGAAAGAGGAAGAAAAGAGAAAATCAACTAATATTTACTTTTTACATATTTGATCTTCAAAACCATCCCACGGAGGTTGGGGTATCATGAATTCGCACTGGTAGCCTGAGGGAACTAAAGCTCAGAAAGATCTATGGTCACAGAATTAATAGAGAGAGACCTGGCCTAGAATAATAACAGTAAGAGTATCAGTAACAGCTAACAATTATTGAAAGTTTGCCACAGGCCCGAAACCGCCAACCTGTTCTAAGAATGTGCATGCTGTATATGGTCCAGTAAAGTCCATGTAGCCACAGCAGGAGGAAACGAGAACATGGCTTGAAAGAAAGATGTTCATTATGCTCACAGATCCCAGAGAGGGGGCCACTGCATGGCGCAGGGCAGGGCCACTGGGAAAGAACCAGTGTTGGTCAGGAGACAGGAGTGGGGGAAAAGTCTAGGCCAGAGCCTTTATATTGGGATTTCTTCAGGAAAGGCAGGCAGGGTAAGCAGTTTGAATAATTCTAGCAGGCTCTGGGCTATAAGGGTGGTCTCTAGTTGCCTGGGACCCAGCCCCAGGATGATTTAGGGTTTGGCGTGTGAGGGTTAGATAAGGAGGTGGGTAATGGAGAATAGACTCAGGACTCACTGGTTTGCTTATAAAAGGCAAGCTTATGGGTAGGTTGACATCGTCTTTAGGAATTAGCTAGCTCTGGGACAAGCGGTGTCTTCCTGCATCTGTAAAGCCCCCAAATGCTGGAGCATCAAGAATACAAGAAACTGTAGTTAATGTAGTCGGCCCTGTGATGAATGGATGCCCAATAGATAAATACAGCATCTAAGGAAACATAGAACACAGTGCTTTTCGTGCACAGTGCTATCTAATGCTCATAAGCACCCTCTGAACCAGGAACTGTTATTAATCCTACTGTTATTGTATTAACTGTAACCCTCATCCTACTGATGAGGAAACTGGGCTCCTGAGAAGTTAAGTGACTCGCCCAGTGTCATCCAGCTGATAGGGGGTAAGGTGGTGGAGCAGGATTTACATCTATCTTCTCATCACTCCCAGCCCACTGTGCGACTTTGATGTCCCCTGTACCTGTACCAAGCACCTGGCTCAGAAGGAAGTAGGAGGGAAGGTGGCCACACCTCCATCCCCTCCCCAGTCTGCCCTCCTGGCTGTTCTTTGTCGATTGAAAACTCTTCTCTGCAGAAGCCAGGTGCTCTGGTTTCTCCTTCAAACAGGAAGTTAAGAAGTGCTGGGATCGAAACCCTGGCTGACTAGGGTTTGCTGACTAGGGTCAGCTTACTAGCTGACTACCCATTGGAAGTTTGATTTATACAGGTTTAAGTGTTCTCATTTGTGAAATAATGATGATAATATCTTCCTCACAGGGGTGCTGTATAGACTGGAGGAAATCATGTATGCCAAGGACACATCACAGAATGAGTGCTGAATAAGTGGGTTTTCTACTGGTGTTTTGGTTGAGACCAAGGCCTTCATCCACACTAGGAAATTTTATTTCTCTCAGGGTACAGATGTCTCCTCTCAAGCCCAAGAAAGTTATTCAGCCTCCACCAGTGAGGAGAAGGAGGTGCTCTTTCCTTAGATATGTGAGGGATGACGTCTGGGTAGGGAGAAAGTCTCACTCCCATTTGCCTGACCTGTCCGACTGCCTCAGAGTCTGTTAAATATGACGGCCCATGCCTTTCTGTTGAGTCCAGGTTGGATTGCAGGAAAAGCTGGCCAGGCCATCAGTTTTTGTGCTTTATGTTCTACATAAGTGGAGATATTGTGCCATACACAAGGAATCTAGAATCTAAAATGTTTCACCTTCCTTTAGGACATATGCCTACCTCTATTGGCATACTGAAGTTGTCTAGTTCTGTCTGGCTTCAAAAGACAGAACCTTCTCTCTCTGTCATGTTTGGTTTCCTTATACCAAACAACAAATGACTTGAATGACCTTTTAAAATTGTTAGTGTTCTCTGGCATCCCCAGGGAAAGATGCGGCCTTTTCAATGAAGATGCCCCTAGATTAGTAGAAGGATGTGAGCCTGGCTGGGAGGGAGGGAGGGAGGAAAGGTGTTGTGCAGAGAAGCTAACTATATTTTAGGCAGTATTTATTATCTCACCAGTCAAAGCTTCCAAGTGTACAGTCCCTGGACTTTCTCCCTGAAAGATACCAACATCAGACAAAATAGAATTTAAAGCAAAACAAATATTGCCAGAGATAAAAAGGGTCATCACCTAATGACAAAATGATCAGATTACAAGTTAATGAAAGTTAATAATACAGCCTTAAGATCTATAAATTACAATTTTTTCATTTTATTTTAGAGAGAGAGCGTGTGTGAGCAGGGAAGAGGGGCAGAGGGAGAGAGGGAGGGAGGGAGAGAGAGAGAGAGAGAGAGAGAGAATATCCTAAGCAGGCTCCATACCCAGTGCAGAGTCTGATGCAGGGCTCAATCCCACTACCCTGGGATCATGACTTGAGCCGAAATCAAGAGTTGGACACTCAACCAACTGAGCCAGCCAGGCACTCCTTATAAATTACAAATTGAAAGGACAAGAAGAAAAATACAAACCTGGTATCACATCAGTAGATTTTAACATGCCTCAATCAGTAACTGATAGATCAAACAGACACAAAAAAGAAGTACAGATATAGAAGATTTGAACTAACGGATTCTCAAGTTTGATTTCATAGATGTACATATAACACGGCACCATCATCTGCAGGATATGCATCCTTCCCAAATACATGAAAATGTGAACATGAAAATCAAACAGGTCATAAAGCACATCTCTACAAACCTCAAAGGCTTACTGTCATAGCTCTTTATTCTCTGTTCACAAGAGTTATTAAAAATCAATAATAAGCTTTTCAACAAATGGTGCTGGAACAATTGGATATCTACATTCAAAAAGATGAGTTTAGACTCTTCACCACATCACACACAAAAATCAGTTCAAAATGGAGCAGACAAGATTTAAGGCTAAAACTATAAAGCTTTTAGAAGAAAACATAGGAGAAAATCTTCCTGACCTTGGATTAGGCAAAGAGTTCTTGGATGTAACACTAAAAGAAGGATTCATAAAAGGAGGAATTGATAAATCAAACTTAATAAAATAAATGTTTATACTTTAAAAGACACTATTAAAAAGATAAAAAGATAAGCCACAGCTTGGGAGAAAATATTTGCAATTCATAATTCTGATAAAGGTCTTAGATCCAGAATATACAGAACTTAACTGAGTTCAAGAAGAAGACAACCCGATTTTTCAAATAGGCAAAGGATTTGAATAGACATTTCACCAAAGAAGATATATAAATAGCTAATAAGCATGTTAAAAAGGTGGTCAACATCATTAGCCATTAGGAAAATGCAAATGAAAACCGCAAGGAGATGCCATTTCAAAACCACCAGGTTGACTATAATCAAAAAGACAGGAGCACCTGGGTTGTTAAGAGTCGGTTAAGCGTCAGACTCTTGATTTTTGGCTCAGGTCATGATCTCATGGTTTGTGATTTTAAGCCCCACATCAGGCTCTGCACTGATAGCATGGAGCCTGCTTGGCATTTTCTCTCTCTCTCTCTCTCTCTCTGTCTCTCTCAAAACAAGTAAACTTAAAAAAAAAAAGACAATAATAGCTGTGAGAGTGGATGTGAAGAAACTGGAACCCTCATACATTGCTGGCAGGAATTAAAAATGGTACATCCACTTTAGAAAATAGTTTAGCAGTTTCTTGAAAGTTAAACATAAATTTATTTTTAACAACCTAGTCATTTGACTCGTAGATGTCTATTAAAAATAAATGAAAACATGTGTCCACAGAGAGACTTGTACATGAGAGTTCATAGCAACATTAATTCGAAAAACAAAATGTATGCTGTCCACACAAATAATACTACTCACCACTGAGAGGAATGATCTACCGATATGAATGAACTACTACATGATAACATGCTCCAAACATGGATGAACTTCAAAAATATTACCCTAAATGAAAGAAGTCAAATGAAAAAAAGACCACCTACTGTATGATTCCACTTATATAAAATGCGCAGAAAAGGCAAATCTACGGAGACAGGAAGCACATTTGTATCTGCCTGGGGCTGGGTATGGGAATGAAGATTGATGAAAGATGGCATGACGGGTGTTTTGGGGATGATGGAAATGTTCTAAAATTGGATTGTGCTGATGATTGCACAACTTAGTACATTTACTAAAAACCATTGAATTGTATGTTTAAAGGGGTGAATCATGCAGTATGTAAATTATACCTAAATAAAGCTTTTCAAAAAAATAACAAAAGATAAACAGGAAAACCTTATGCTGGGAAGTTAAGAAACATGCATGTAAAAAATCCAAAAACCAGAAACCCCTTTAGCAAACTAAGAATAAAAGAGAACTCCCTTAATCTGATGAGCAGGACCTATAACAATAATACTTAACACCAAAATGTTGAAAATATTTCTCTTTAAGATCAGGAACAAGACACGGATGCCTGCAAATCATGATTTTTCATTCAGCTTTGTACTAGAGGTCTTAACCACGGCAGTAGACAAAAAATAAAAAAATAAAAATAAAATAAAATAAAATAAAATAGATACAAAATGTATAAGGACTGAATGGAAGAAGCAAAGCTATCATTATTTGCTCATAATATGCCTGTGTACACAGAACATCTTAAAGTATAAGAAAATTTAGTAAGTCAACAGGATACAAAATCCAGGTATAAAAATCAATTTATTTCTATCCACCATAAACAGAAAATGCAATAAAACAGGATACTATTTACAATAGTATCAAAAACTAGAAAATTTATAGGACTAGATCTAAAAAACAGATATTCAACCCTTATGGAGAAAAATGATAAAGACAATTGAAACAACATCTAAATAAATGCAAAGGTTCATGAATTGGAAGATTCAGTATCATGAAGATGCCAAGTTTATCAAATTGATCAATAATTTCCATGCAATTATAATAAAAATCAGAATTTCTTTTTCTGGAACTTGACAAGTTTTTGTCTAAATTTTTCATGACTTTTTTGAAGACCTATACATTCCTGAAGAGGAAGAAAAAGACAAAGACTTGCCAAGTCTTGCTTGGCAAATAATCAAGAATTATTATAAACTTACAGTAGTTAAGACAGAGTGGTATTGACAAAGGTATCACAGATTCAAATATATAAAGAACTTGATTTTTTATTACAGAGAAGGCATTTTAGTTCAAGGTGAAAGGATAGATTTTTCAATATGCAGTAATGGGATAATTTGCTACCCTAAGGGAAACATAATTTTTGACTCTTACATTAGTCTTTAACCAGATTGGTCAGATATATATGAGAAAAGTAAAAATACATAACTCTTAGAAATTTACATTGAAAAGTAAATTTATGGGGCACCTGGGTGGCGCAGTCGGTTAAGCGCCCGACTTCAGCCAGGTCACGATCTCGCGGTCCGTGAGTTCGAGCCCCGCGTCGGGCTCTGGGCTGATGGCTCAGAGCCTGGAGCCTGTTTCCAATTCTGTGTCTCCCTCTCTCTCTGCCCCTCGCCCGTTCATGCTCTGTCTCTCTCTGTCCCAAAAATAAATAAACGTTGAAAAAAATTAAAAAAAAAAAAAAAAAAAAAAAAAAAAAAAAAAAAGAAAAGTAAATTTATTAAGATAGGGAAGATTTTTATTTATTTTTATTTTTATTTTTTTAAATTTTTTTAACGTTTATTTATTTTTGAGACAGAGAGAGACAGAGCATGAACGGGGGAGGGGCAGAGAGAGAGGGAGACACAGAATCAGAAACAGGCTCCAGGCTCTGAGCCATCAGCCCAGAGCCCGACGCGGGGCTCGAACTCACGGACCGCGAGATCGTGACCTGGCTGAAGTCGGACGCTTAACCGACTGCGCCACCCAGGCGCCCCATGATAGGGAAGATTTTTAAAAGACAAACCTTGGGGCGCCTGGGTGGCGCAGTCGGTTAAGCGTCCGACTTCAGCCAGGTCACGATCTCGCGGTCTGCGAGTTCGAGCCCCGCGTCAGGCTCTGGGCTGATGGCTCAGAGCCTGGAGCCTGTTTCCGATTCTGTGTCTCCTTCTCTCTCTGCCCCTCCCCCGTTCATGCTCTGTCTCTCTCTGTCCCAAAAATAAAAATAAAACTTTGAAAAAAAAAAAAAATTTAAAAAAAAAAAAAAAAAAAAAAAAATAAAAGACAAACCTAAAGATATAGATAAGCCATAAACAGGAAACAGATATAAATGATGTGTTAATAAATATTCAGATTGTATGAAGAACAATATGAAAAGACAAACAACCCAATTAAAAATGGGCAAAAAAAAAGAGCAGAAATTTCACTGAAGAGGAAACACAGATGGCTCACAAATGCATTAAAATATATTTAATTTCAGTAATCAGGGAAATGCAAATATACACCCTAATGTAATACTATTTCACACCTACCAGATTAGCAATAGTTAAAAATTAATCAATACCAAATGTTGGAGATCATATGTAGCAATGGGAACTTTCACACATTGTGGATGAATGCATCAATTGGTAAAAGTCATTTGGAAAACAGGTGGTATTACCCAGTAAAGTTGAACACCTGCCTAACCTATGACCTAATAATTCCATTGCTATGTATGTAACCTAGAGAGAGTCTTGCACATGTGCATATAAACATTCAAGAATGTTGATCGTGACATTGTTCATAGTAATCAAAACCGGAAAAAACATAAATGTCCATCAACAAGGCTTGATAAATAAATAATATTCCATTCATAACACAGAATGCTTTATAACAAATTAAAAAATAAATTACAGCTATACTCGACGGCATTGAATCTTGAGAGCTTGATAACACGGGGCTCCAACTCACAAACTGCAAGATGGGCCGAAGTCAGATGCTTGATCGACTGAGTCACCCAGGCACCCCAAGACCTCTGTTTTTAATTGTGGCATCCTTAGATTTTATTGATTATAGCTTGGGGCTAAGGGAAACACAACATCCCTTTGCTAGAGCAAAATTGCCCTGACTCAGAACCCTCCTAAGAGTTTGGATGCCATCAGTGGTCAGAGAGTCAAGCCAGCCTTACTCACCCCAACAGGAGTCAATCCCTGATCTTGACCTCTTGATCATTAAGCTAACGACTAATAGTTCTTAGCACTGTTGCCCATATTGTCATCCTCAAGTGCCACATTCACCATCAATCAACCAATCAAGGCATTAACAAGCTCTGGACTTAACAATGAGATAAAACGAGATTTAATTACAAGTCAGAGCCAGTTTACTTTTTTTTATGTTTGCTTATTTATTTTGAGAGACAGAGCATATGCATAAGCAGGGGAGGGGCAGAGAGAGGGAGAGAGAGAATCCCAAGCAGCCTCCATGTTGTCAGCATGGAGCCTGACGTGGGACTTGAACTCACGAACTGTGAGATCATGACCTGAGCTGAAATCAAGAGTCAGATGTTTAACCAACTAAGCCACCCAGATGCCCCAAGAGCCAGTTTACTTTTAACCTTAGGTAACTCCCTTTCCTTTGCTGGCATCTCTTCCCCCCTCTATAAAATATTACTTAGTCTAGATTAGAGTACTTGACCATTTTGAACACATACCTTTTTCAGAGGAACAGAAAAATTTCACATTTCCCAGAGATAATGATGTGAACCTTACAGGGGAATATTCTCCTCTCCCCCAACCTTGGGAATTTTCATGGCTGGTGGGGTTAGGTAGAAACAGCCTCACTAGTCAAGAACATTTTGTTGAACTCTGTTGTTCAGGTAGTAAAAAAAAAGAGAGAATTTGTGTTTATTTTCCAAAAATAAAATTAGGATATTGACTATGTTTTTTTTTTCATTTATTTTGAGAGAGAGAGAGAGAGAGAGAGAGAGAAAGAGAGAGAGTGAGTGCACACTCAGGGGAGGGGCAGAGAGAAAGGGAGACAGAGAATCCTAAGCAGCCTCCCCCCTATTGGTGTAGAGTCCCACATGGCTCAAACCCATGAACTGCGAGTTCATGACCTGAGCTGAAATCAGAGTCCGAAGCTTAACTGACTAAGTCACCCAGGCTTCCCTTGACCATGCTTTTTAAAGCAAAACTTCCTCAGAGGCTCTGTCATTACCCCCAAGGGGTTGTGCTGCATCCCGTCGCTCCTAGAGTAGAGGATCACTTAATCAGATGACTGGTCTGTGGTTGTGTCCAGCTCTGGAGACTGGTCTGGGTGGGTGAGGTCTGGGAGGGAAGGTTAATGGGCTGTTCTCCTGAGCTCCTCACTCCTGCCCTTGCAAAGGCCCATCTCTGGTCTGAAGGTTCTCCATGATCACTGCAGATCCCTCTTTAGCCAGGCTCTGACTGAAGGGTTCTGCGCCAGCTATCTGCACCATGTTTTCTTGTAGGATCAGCCCCCACCCTCAGCTCTGAGAAGGAGAAATCATCTGAACACAAACATTCCTGATGATGTGGAGGGATCTGTTAATCATGGGCTTTGCTGGGGACCAGTTCTCAGCAGGATTTTTCTTAGCATTCCCCACATGAGACTTTTCAGTGGTCACTGCCCACTATGGGAGAGAGGGTCTGGAAAAGATCGTTAGGGCCTATAGCCCAGTGCCTTCCTCCCCTCACCCTGATCCCATCAGTTGCTTGAAGCCCTTCTGCTATGTGCCCCCAAGATGTCATCTAGCTTTTGTTTGTTTTTCTCTGGGAACAAGGAGTTTACTACTTCTAGAGGGAGACCATTGCATCTTCAAACATTTATGGTTGTCCGATTCCAAAATGCTGAGGAGTTAGGCCTTAGAAACAGTGATGTGACAGGAAGGAGGGAAGGTAGAAAAGCTTTTGAATAAATTGTTCTTTCTGCTTGAGTTTTCCTAATTGAGGTCTCTATATCTTGCAACCATTTATTGAGCAGTTACTACATGCCAAGCTCATTAATTATTTTTCATGTAAGATTCTAAACTTCCCCCAAACCCTATGAGTTAGGTATAATTAATATTCTCATTTCATGGACAAGGAAGTAGAGATTCAGAGCAGTGAGGCAACATGCCTAAAAGTTGCACAGGTAGTTAAGGTGGGGCTAGGAATTAAATCCCGGTCTGTCTGACACCAAAGCCCTTGCTTTCACCATGGTGTTTGCCTGTTCTGCAACACTTTATAGCCTCTTGAAGGAAGGAGTCATCTTTGAGTTGAAAAAGCAAAAGCTCAAGGAGGTCAAGTGACTTACTGAGAGCATTCCTCAGTGTCAGAACATGCACCCTCTGCCCAGAGCCTCCGTGCATTGCTCGCTTTTATTTTGACTTTTTGAGAAACCAAAGCTCAGTCCATTTCTTGTTCAATTCCTTAATCTGATTCCCTAACATCTGTGGTCCCATCTGCCCAAGATCATCCTTTCCCCAGTCACCGGCCACTATGGCTCTGCAGACAGCTATCCTGTGTCCCCCATCCTGCCTCTCCCATTCAGCAACTGCTAACCTCAGCACCTTCTCAAAGGACATGATCATCTGGCAGCCAGAGGCAGCAGAGAGCAAGAGCCTGATCAGGTTGTACAGGAAGTGCTGGTAGTGGAGGGTGTTGCTCCCCAAGAGGCTCTACTCAGTTACTGCCATGCAGCCTCCTAGGTGGAGGCAATTCTGCACCATAAAGGCTGAAAAATGACAGGATTCTTTGAGAAGTGTTTCTGGGTTTAGGGAGAACTGAGTAGAAAGGGGGAGACTCCAGTTCTGTTCCTGACTTGGCACCTGATTTCCAAGTGGCCCTGCCTAGTCTCCTTTCCTTCTCTGAGCCTCAGAGAGTGGAGCAGAATATCTCTGGGGCTCCCTGTGGGCTTTAACCCTGGGTTTTGAACCCTCGATCCCGATTTTGGTGGCTGTATGGGCCCAAACAAGTGAGAAGGAGCGGGCTGGAAAGCAGTGAGAAATCACCTGGACCAGCTGTGGTCTGCAGTCTCTTCTATGCCTGCTGTGAGGCAGGATGGGCCATGCAGGGGAAGGGTAGACATCAGAGAAGGCAGAGCAATGGTGAACCTTGAGCAGCTGGTCCCAAGCTCTGGAGCAGCCTTACAGGAGAAGTTGAGCATTTTATACAAGAAAGAAAAGAAACCCAAGGTTAAGCATGATATGCCAAGAGGTGAGTGACTAGCATGATGTACTAGATATTTTGCTGTGTCTGCACAGTATATCCACTTCTCTGCTCCCACACACAGCTACAGGGTTACCATAGAAATGGCGATTTTAAACAATGTGACCCTACCCCCTGCCCCTATTGGCCACAGGTGATTGGTCCAGACTGGACCAATCAGAATCTTCCCTGGGAGTTTTGGATTTGGAGTGAAACAGAGCTGCTGGTAGCCATGTTTCCTTCACGAGGATCAGCACAGTAGCAGAAATGCTTCATCTCTCCATTAGAGAAAGAACAATCTAGCACAAATATCATCACCAATGTAGGCTCAATGAGAGCAGAGATTGTTGTCTATTTCTGTTTGTTGCTTTATCCCTTGAATATGTGTGGCATGTAATAATAGTGATAATAAAAGGACCATGTATATAGTGCTTATGATCAGACAAGTGTCCTAAGTGCCTCTCCCATGTAATTCACTTAATTAACATAACAATCCTAGAAGATAGGATGTTATCCCCATATTCCATGAGAAAACTGAGACACAGGGTATCCTGTCTTAAGTCACACAGATAGTTGGTCTGGGAGCCAGGATTCAAACATAAGTCATCTAGTTCCAGAGGCTGTGCTCTTAATCACTATTTTATACCACCTCTTAATAAACATGTTGATGAGGAATGAATGAATGGATCAGTCATGCAGAAAGGAGAGAGAGAATTCTGTCAGCAATTGAGAACTGAGTTCATATGGTCTTTGCAGCCCAACTCTGCTCTTGCCCTTGGGTTCTGTGAAGGCCTCACCATCCAGTCTTATAAACGGGATTAGTTCCATGGGCATCTGAAGGGTCCTGTGCTTGGTTTAATGCTCTGCTGTCACCATCTCTGAATTCTTAATAATTTATCTTTGAATTTGTGTTTTATAAGCAAAGTTGGACAGGCCCGTGGAGCATGATGTGAGCAGAGAAGATGTGTGCAGTATAAATGAACCCCGTCCAGTTTCTTGCCCCTCTGCTTGTGTTAGTGTATGTGGTGTCCCATGAGCTCAGAATTCTGGTAAGCTGGCCACACACGGACGTTCAGCAAGACTCAAAGCAAGTCCAAGGAAAGCATGTTATGTCTATAGCGGAGTCAGCAGGGGTGCTGTCAGCCATGAAAACCCATACTTTCCTCAAACCAGAACTTGCTTTGAACACAGAAAGGAGACAGTGGTGTTATAAGAAAGGCAAACGGTCAAGGAATCTTATCATATCCTTTCTTACTGGTGTAACTTCCCTGTGCTGGCCAACCACTGATACTGAAAATGATACAGAAGAGAAAGGGATACCCATATAGTTCCTTTGCTTTTCAGTCCTTCCCCACCCGTAAGCCAAAGGTAGAGGATGTACTGATTGGTAGAATGTTTATGTGTCAAGAGACAAAGACAGTTGAATTCGTTTTGTATGGTGTTTCCACTGCTCCAGTTAAGAACAAAATATATATACATGTATGGGCTTCTAAATAAAAATTGTGTCCTTTTGGTGACTCTGCATACAAGATAAATGCTCCTCTATTTGCATTTAAGAGTGGAGCTGCAAATATAAAGGTGAACAGGAAAATTCATGTTAATAATTTAAATTTTAAATTTTTATTATTTCAGAATGACATTAAATAGCAAACACAACAAACAAACAAAAAAACCAAAAAAATCCACCATAATAAGTGGTTGTGTCCAGCTCTGGAGACACAAATAACATAATAAGTTGAGAGAGAGACTGTGGAAGAAAGAAAAAGCTTCATATTTAAGTACATTTAATGCACTTTTTTCCTGCTTTTTGAACAAAAACCTCCACATGTTCCCTTTGCACTGGGCTTCACAAACCATGTCATCAGCCTGCGTATAAATTTCCTTTTTACCTAAGCCAGTTTGATTTAATTTCCTGTTATTTTCTTTAAAAAAATTTTTTTTTAACGTTTATTTATTTTTGAGACAGAGAGAGACAGAGCATGAATGGGGGAGGGTCAGGGAGAGAGAGAGACACAGAATCCAAAACAGGCTCCAGGTTCTGAGCTGTCAGCACAGAGCCCGACGCAGGGCTCAAATTCTTGGACCGTGAGATCACGACCTGAGCCGAAGTCAGACGCTTAACCGACTGAGCCACCCAGGTGTCCCAGTTTCCTGTTATTTTCTAACCAGAGTCCTAATTAATTTGGAATTGGAATTTGAACTTGCTGAGGGTTTTAACTTTACACTTTGCTCCAGCTATTATATTCAAATGAATGGAAGTATAATGCAATGTATAGGTATTGGAGAGGTTTACAAATTTGGGCAAAGTCACATAGCTTCCAAGGGAATGACCTGAGATTTGAATCTGGCTCATTGTGACTCCAGAAAGTTCAAAAGAATTTTCTGTGATAATGCAAATGTTCTGTAACTGCTCAATATGGTGGCCACTAGCCACATGTGGCTATTGAGCCCTTGAAATGTGGCTACTACAACCAAAGAACTGAATTTTAAACCATCTAATTTTCATTAATTTGAATGTATATAGTATGACCACGCAGATCCAGAATTTGTGCCCTTACCCTGTAACCCCAATACCTGACTGATTCAGCGAGTGTTTGTAGCAGGACTGAGTTGCTCACTGGTTCCCTCTGGTTCATGGCTCTTTGATAGAACCTGGCACATAGTAGGTGCTCAACAAACAGCAGCTAAGTGGTTTCATGGGTGCTCAGGCCGAATTTCTATAGATGAACAGTCTAGAAAGGAGTGGCTGTAAAGGGAAGAAGGACAGCAACTTAAGAGTCACGTTACTCCACTGTCTGAGGCAAACATGGGAAAGGACCAGCCTCAGCAGAGGTCAGGACAGCCTCTCAGTGACTAACACTCACAGGAATCCACACCAAGATGGGCAAGTTGTCCGCAGAAAACCTTCCCGGAAGGACCCAGCCTAGACTAGGCTGGGAAGGCTTCTCAGGGAGGAGATTAAGGCACCTCTGGTATGTCTCTGAAAAGCAGCCAACAAGCCCAGAGCTGTCATCACCATAACCCAGCTAGGAGCTCAGACAGCTCAACCCAAGCTCATTTCGATACATGGAGGAAGGGGTGAGGCCCCAGGCCCACTGGCCACCCCAGCACACTGCTCCCCTGCAGGTTCCAGAGCCAGCTCTTCCACCTCCCGCCTGGGCTCCTCTTTCAGAACACGCTCTCCTCTTGTCTCCCTCTTGACCAGCACCCCCTTCCTTGGGTTAACTCGTGGTTTACTCAGGCCTCTGGCTAAATGACCCTTCCTCCAGGAAGCCTTCTCACCCCCACCACCCCGGGCTGAATTGACCCCTCTGCTGGCACTGGAGAATCATCAATCACTAACAAATAAATCCACCTTGGTGCCTGCCACCACGCCCGACGCAGAGTTGTTACAGTGGCAACGGCTTGCCTGCAAACTCCCTTCTGCGGAGTAGAGCAGCTGTACTTGAGTACGGCTCACATGGGCTGCATTTTTCTTTACGTTGCATTACACTTCCACTCAACTGGATTGGGCTCGTTTTTCACAACATTCTTTATCTTCTCTGCCCATAGCATCTTAATCTGTGCAGCTCAAGTCTCCCAGGAAGCATCTCTCAGGCTTCTCGCTGCCCATCAGTTTCAGCTGCTCTGGAGGGCAACTCCTTGCTCCTCGGGGTGCCCCTTGAGCCCCTAGTCTAAGCCTTCAACTTTGAAGGTGAACCCTCAAGGTGTTTTCAAGTGACATGGTAACAGAGACTTCACTCCATTCTCATAGATATTTATTTCCTTGTCTGAGCCACTTAAAAGGGAACCAGGGTTCGTGCTCAGGTGGTGACGGCAGAAGGGCCTGAATAGGAGGAAAGAAGGAATGTTGTATCTGGGATAATTAGGGAAGGCTTCAAGGAAGATGGGGCATTGGACCTGCATCTTTGGAGTCAGAGGGAAGAACATTCCAGGCAGAGGAAATAGCATGAGCACAGGGGTAGAGGCCTAAGAGAAATGCAGGGCTGAGAGACTTGAAGTGGTTGGTGTTATAGAAGCTCCAGATCTCTCGAGCAGGAGGAGGGGGTGTCCTGAAGAGGTGAACCAATGCAAGCCCCTGGGGCCCTCAAACCCTTCCGTAAGAAGCAAGGACTTCATCCGGGAGACTGGGATGTTCCGAAGTTGTGTTCCCCAAACACCAGACCCATGGACTTCTCTGCTGCAGAAGAGGGCTAAGATTCTGCATCCCTACTCAGTGACTTCCTCCAACATATATTAGTATTGTAAAACTTAATAGTATAACTAATACTAACTACCTGTGAGTGTCTACAAGGCAGCAGGTGATGCTCTGAGCACTTGGCATGCATCACCATATTTGACCCACATCACAACTCTATGAACTAGGCACTATTGTATGTATCATTCCTATTTTGTAGAGAAGTCAAGAAGTTTGCCCAAGATCACACAGTTAGTAAATAGACCTAAAGTTTGAACTTGAACAGTCTGACTTTGAGCTGTCCTAAAGAACTTAACTTTGTTCCATCCAGAATTTCCCAACTTGTTTTTAATTATGGAAAACATTTGCATATCTAGTAACATTGTAAGGCAATTGATTCTGTGGGCAACAAAGAGCTATTAAAGGGTTCTTGGGGCACCTGGGTGGCTCAGTTAAGCACCCAGACTCTTGATTTCAGCTTAGGTCATGATCTCAGGGTTTGTGAGATCAAGCCCTGCATGGGAGGGAGCCTGCTTGGGATTCTCTCTCTCTCTCTCTCTCTCTCTCTCTCTCTCAAAATAAATAGATAAACTTTAAAAAAATAAAAAATAAATAAAGCGTTCTCATCCTGGACTCTGGATTTGATTTGCAAATATCCTTAGTAAGCTCATTATTAGTCACTTACACTTTAGTGTGAATTAGTTCTTTCTTAGCGTTCCTTGGCTACAGGCCAGGCCAGGACACTGACTGAAACACAAATCCAAATCTCTACTCCAAATATTTTCTCTTTTCAACAGTAACTGTACCGTCTGGTTAATTGGAAAATGAGACATTCATTGGAGTTGAAGGTTTATCGGGAAATTCCTGGTTTTAGGAATCACAGTTGGAGAAAAAACACCTCTCAGACTGGTAGCCACCTCACTCTCACTGCCCGAAGCTATTGGCAAAGAGAGGCCCTTTAGAAGATGTTTCTCTCATCCTTTTTTTTTGAGACTTTTAATTTTTTTTTTTAAAGTAGGCTCCGTGCCCAAAGTGGGGCTCAAATTCACAACCCCCGAGATCAAGAGTCACATGCTCCACCGACTGAACCAAAGAGGCACCGTACCCCTAACAGCCCCCACCCTGCCATTTCTCTCATTCTAAGGAGGGCAAGGCTGAGGCCCAAAAAAGGCAAGGTCACAGAGCTGGTTAAGTTGGGACCAACATCCAGGGGTCCCCCTCCCAGTCGTGAGCTCTGTTCACAGCTTCAGGGCCTGCACCCCAGCCCCCTCTGCCTGGACCCCCCAGCCCTCCCTGCCATTCCTCGCCCTCTCCTCTCCATCTTCCTCCTTCCCCACTTCGTCAGGGGAGGACCCCTTGTGCACACGCATGCTCTCCCTGCTGCTGCCTGACTGCCCCTAATGAGATTACAGACTCCTGGTGAGACAGACTAGCGTTAATTCTCTGTAGCTTTAAAGGGCAGGCCGGGCCACAAAAAAAGAGCAAAAAGAAAACTTTGCTCACAAAAATGGCTAAATGTGGACGATGATCCTAACAGCACTTTGCCCTGCTCGGCACAGTGCACCCTGCTTTCACAAATAATCTCTGGATGGGAAGTCACACCAGCGCTAATGGTGCTATTATTATGTTTGTTTTTCAAATGGGGAAACTGAGGCACCCTGAGCTTATATGGCTTGCCCAGGCCACACAGCTAGTAAACGGCAGAGCTGGGAATTGAATAGATCCCTTGAGCTGTGTCATTTTAAAAAATAATAGTCTATAAGAGCTGACAGGGTTCCCAGCTTCAGGCTTAAAGCAACCTGAGGAATACACATCACAGAGAATGGCCAGCCCCAAGTCTGAACCCAGATCCACTGGGTTCAAATCCTGTAGCCCCCATAATACGGCTGAGCACTTTTGAAGCCATCTATCTATTCATGTGGTGGAAATCAAACCAACATAGGCCTGAATTCCACTCTGCTACTGCTGCCTCTGTGAAAATGACCAAGGGACTCTCACTCCTGGGGTCTCCATTTCAGTAAAATGAAGGTTGGAGTCTTAGGGTTGTTGGGTGATTCCGTATGATTCACATAAGTCAAGCAACTAGAACAGGCCGGCGCACAACACATGTCCTTTGCCTCAGTTTCCTCATCCGTAAAATGATACGTATCAGTACTTACATCTCAGATTCGGTATTAAGGTTAAATGCACTATTGCAAGTAACGTGCTTCTAGAATAGCACCTGCTATGTGATAAATGGTTAATTAATGTTAGTGATTGCTAGTGTCCTCTTGCTTTGCCTCCAGTTCTTTCTGGAATGAAGTGGGGGTAAAAATCAAACCAACCGAGCAAGCGTCCCTCTGTTCCTCCTGCAAGTCTCTGGGCCCCTCCCTTGTTTAAGAGGTGCACTTGGCTTTGAGGCCCAAACCCCCAGACCACGTGGCCTGCTCTAATTTCCCAGGCCCTGATCTGTTCCTGGCTCCTAATGACGCAGCCGGTAATAGGATTGTGGCTTCCCTCTGGGGCAGACACACAGGCCATGGCCGTGGGGCTGGCGACTGGTGCTTAGCAACCCTGACCACCTGCCTGCTAAGCAGCCAGTGCCCCTGGCCGGGACACCGAGCCCCCGGCTGGCCTCACGTGCATGGAATGGTGCTGTGCTTTGTGCCAGCAGACTGGGCTCACCATGGTGCCAGGCGCCGTCCTGGCACGAGGGAGGGATGTGTGCAAGCGGAACGGACTGCTCATCCTGTCTGTGCTATCTGTCACCGTGGGCTGCCTTCTCGGCTTCTTCCTGAGGACCCGTCGCCTATCACCACAGGTCAGCCACCCAGAGCTTCACCGGGTCCCCATCGAGGAGGGGTATGTGGGCCTGAGGGATCTGGGAATCACAGTCCCACGCCCCGACTCCCTGGTGACATGACAGTGGGTGAGGCACTCTGCCTCTCTGGGTCCCAGTTTTCTCATCTGTAGCACGGGTGTGATAAAACACTGCAGGACTGGAGTGAGGTCCAATAAAATGGTGCAGGAAGTGGTTACAAATGGCATCACCAGGTGAGTGAGAGGCAAGGACATCTCCTTAGAAGAACCACAGGGCCAAGAGGCATGGGAACAGGAAGAATGAGGACGTGTAAGAATGCAAGGCAGGCATCAGAGAACACCTCTTACAGCAGCTCAGATGAACAGAGAGAGCCAGGAAGGGTACGCCAGGCAGAAGTAACAGCAGGAGTGAGATGCAGGGCCATGAAAGATTTGGGCATGGATGGAGCAGGCTGTTCATGGCAGCTGGAACGTACACTATGAGGCAGGGGCTGGAGCTCAGGGGCCATCGGGCCTCTGGATCCCATCACCAAGCACAGGCCCGGGACAACTAGGAGCAGTTTGGGGCAGGAGAGTGAAATGGTCAGATCTCAGCTTGGAGAGATCATTCTGGTGCTGAGTGCAAGCTGAGGCAGTGATACAGGCAGGGGACCAAATGAGAGGGTGGCTGCAGGGGTGAGACCTACAGCACGATGAACAGGGCACTTGTGAGACCTGTTTCCAAAAGAGGAGCCCTCAGGATGTGGTGGCGGATTGGATGCAGGGCAGGAAATCAGGGCAGGCCCCCAGGTTTCCAGCCTGTGTGACGGCCTGAGCAAGGGCCCCTTTCCCTCTCGGCACCCATCTCCCACGGGACAGGGAAGGACACTCATACGGCATTAAAGAAAAGATTATTCTGACACTTGTTGTAACAGTAAGGGAGACTTTATTCAGGACTATTCAGGACCATGGGAATAGGAGAGAGAGAACAGGCTTAAGTCCGAACACAACAAAGACAGCTGAGGATTTAGAGCCAATGAGCATGGTAAGGGGCCAACAGATAGAAAATTGCTAAGAGGAAACATGGAGGGTGAAGGGATTCCTGCGAAATCAACTTAGCAGGATTCTTGCTGAAGGTAAAGAGGGGGCATTCTCCCTAAACTGACTTGGCAGAATTTTTGCTATAACTGGGCTAGGCAGGCCGAAGACAAGGCTAAGGATGAGGCCTGGCCGAAAAAGGGCTTCAAGTAGCTCGTCTCGCGTTTGTGCAAGGAGTCTTTGCTGATGGGCTCTTGGAAGATCCCCTATTTCATAAATTTCCTCTTCCTGCAGCTCACAGATACCAGGTGTCAATACACCTGGGGCTCAAGGCATCAGATTTGGTCCCCCATGAAAAGGGAAACACCCCGTCCCTGAGAACTGAGCCCCTATTACAGCAGTAACACTGTTACGCCACTCTCGGCTATTTAGGGAGAAGCATGGACTCTGGGAGCAGTGGTGGCTCCCAGACCCCGGACTCTGACTCTACTAGTAAATGGCTGTGACAGGCAAAATGCTGTCTCCTTTCTGGGCTTCGTTTTCCTCATCTGGAGTGGGGGGCACTGTATGTCCACCAGGATTGTTTTGAGAATAAACAAGGATTCATACAGCATGTGAAAGAACGAATGAATTACAGCGGTGCTGAGTGGCTGGTCCTTCACTCACCTCTCCCTTATCTACCTGTCCAAGTCCGACCTATGTCCAGGAACCATCTCATATTCCATATATTATAAAAGTTCTTCCAGACCTGCCTCACTCTGAACTAATACTCTGCTCCCACACTCATGCCACGCTCAGCCTTCTGCTGTCACCAGCTGCCAGCTGTCTTGCTTCAGAGCCCTTTGTGCAGGTGTCTATCCCTCCCATCAGAATTTAACTTGATGAATATCACATGGGCTTTCACGAGCCAAAATGTGAGTCTAGTTCAGTGCTTGTCACAGAGACAACCCTTGACTCTTTGCCGAATTAAACTGGCAATGGCACAAACAATCTGCAATCTACTTTCTTTAATTTCCCTGAGCAACAAAAAATATATTTCCTGCAGGAAGATTATTTTGTGAAAACAAATTGGAATGCTTCTCATTAAAAGCCAAGCTCCTCCGGGGCCTCCTTTGCCAAAGGGGCCTGCCCCATCTGCTTGGAAATGCAAATGTGTTCCGGTCTGGATTAACCTGCCAGATAAATTGAAGAAAGGATGTGAAGTCTTAGAACAATTATTTGGCAGGAATTGGCTTTCTCAGCATCTTACTTTGAAATCCAGGAGTTGTTTCTGTGATCTCTGCCAGTGACTCAGAAACTAAACCCTTATTTTGTAAGCTTATGCAACAGTCAAAAGTCATAAACAATTTGCACAATGGAAGAATGTCCTACTTGTGAAAAGAACTTAGAAAATCACAGATTTTCTCTTTGGAAATAATATCTCATTAAAAAAATACAGATTATTTTGAGAGCTCCGGTGAAACCACGGTGAATTTACAGTTGCATCCATCTTCCTTTCCTTCCTGGAATCCCACTAAAATTATAGTAATGGAATTGTTTAAAGAAATAAACTCCCAGGAGAATATGAAAGGAGATAGTGGAGAAAAGAAGTCGAGCGAGTACAATAAATTAGGCAAGAAGGGAAGTGGATAGAGTTGAATGATTGCACTTAGTAGGAGCACAGAAAGCTAAAACCTGTGTCTGTAGAAGTAGATGCCACATCACTTTGGCTTAGAGGACTCTAGAAAGGTTCTGCACCTGAAAGTGCACAGAGCTGCAGGAGGCCACGTGAAGTATGGAGGTGAAATCAGGGGCATTGGTTGGAATTTTGTTAACCAGAGCAGTTAGGGCCCTAAGTCCCCTCCAGTTCATGTAATGGGGAGACTCCTTTCCACCCATCTCTACTGTCCTGCCTGTTCCAAAGAGCCAGAGAAGCTTGATTTAGGGATATCAGGCCCACCTGTGTGTGTTGGGAGAGGGGAGGTGATGAGGCACATGCGTCCCACCAATTAGCAGGATCCCCAAAGATTGCTGTCACCTGGGCTTAGACACACCCTCACCCCCCTTGTTGGAGTTAGGAAGAGGCTTCTAACTTAAGCCTCAGAGAAAACATCTCCAAATTCTGCTCTCAAGGGGATTCCTCCCCATCCCATCCTATCCCCAATACAAAAGTCAGACTGTCACCTGTTACCTTCCTTTGAGGAGCCATCACTTGACAAGCTTCACTCATGCACACAGAAGTTCAGTGCCTCACACTTACATATGAGCAGAAGCCAAGGTCAAAGCATCTAACAGAAAGAGACCAAACAGAAAAGAGGGTCTCTATGAAGCAGAGACAATGCAGGAAATAGAAAAAACATTTAAATCTTGTCTTAAGTTTTTTGGACATGTGAGAGAAGTTATCGTGACTGTAAAACAGAACAGGATGCAAAAAGAAAGAACAATCTAAAAACACAAAAGAGTTTTTGAAATTAAAGATCTATGAACCAAGATAAAAATGTCAGTAGCTAGCATAAAGTTGCAGGGATCTCCCAGAACGTAAAACAAGAGATGAAAATAAAAGAAAATATAAGGAAGTCAGAGGTGTCCAACATCCAACTCCCTAATAAGAGTTTTAGAGAGAGCTAGCAGAACATATGGAGAGAAAAATTTCACAGAGAATATAAGACATTTTCTCAGAAGCAAAAAATATGCACACCCCGATGAATTAAAAAAAAGAAAATCAGAAAATCTCGTCCTGTGGTACATCACCTCATGAAAATTACAGAAAACTGGAAATTGACAGATATTCCTTCAATGGATCTGAGGGAATAGAACAAGTCTCAGCTAAGGGATAGGAAGAATGGTTCCAAACATCATAAGCAACTCTAGAATCTAGAAGACAAGGGGGAGGGAAATTCTTTCAAACTAAGAATCTTATATTTGGCCAGACTACTATCGGACATAAGGGTACAATAAAGCATTTCTGTTCATGCTCATGGGACTCAGAAGTTTCTCTCCCATTCACCCTTATTTTTTAAAGACTTTCTGGCTCATTGGAAACCACAGTAGAATGGGACAAGGAGGCTTGATTTCTGGTCCCGCACAGTCACTGCTAAGTCTCCTCCCTCTCTTGGCTCAGCTGAACTAGATCTTTAAAACCGCTTTCTCAGCACCAAAATTCTATGAGTTGGGGCTTTTCAAAGTATCAGACTATTAACCAAGTGTTATGTTAAAAAAAAAAATGGTTCCAAGTACAAAAATTTAACTTGGATGGTGCTTGAAAGTCCCTGTACCGGCCTCACCCACAACCTTACCCTCAGGAAGGTGGCCTCAAGCATGGTTTGCTAGAAATAGCAAAACAATTAAATTGAATTTAAAAACTTAAAAACAGCACACTCAGTTAAATTTGAATTTCAAGTGAACAACAAAAATTATTTGTTGTTGGGGCGCCTGGGTGGCTCAGTTGGTTAAGGGTCCGACTTTGGCTCAGGTCATGATCTCACAGTTTGTGAGTTCCAGCCTGGAATCAGGTTCTGTGCTGACAGCTCAGAGCCCACTTTGGATCTTCTGTATCCCTCTCTCTGCCCCTCCCCCAGTAGCACACTCTCTCACTCACTCTCTTTCTCTCAAAAATAAATAAACATTTAAAAAAATTATTTGTTGTTCATACGAAATTCATATGAAATTCAACTGGGCTTAGTGACCCCTTCTACTTCAGCTGTCAGGTTCTGGACATGTGACTCTGGAGACAGCTGACGGGTGAGGAGACCTAATCCAAGGCCCCAAGGGTAGGCTAGACCCAGCGGCCTGTGAGGAAGCCAATGCAAGAACTCTGCCCGGTAGGGGCTCTTTATACTGGATGGTGTCCCACCAACCCGATTCTGTCTCCTTTGCCAGGAGGCTGGCAAGAACCCATGATGATGCCAGGATTGGTTGGGGGTGGGGAGGCACCAGAGAATGGGCCCAATGCAGAAGAAACTGACTCAAGAATGTCATGCTCTGTGGATGAGTCAGTCTCCCCATAAACTAGACTGGAATTCCATTGCAGGAACTGTGCCTAATTCATTCTGGGGGACCCAGCACGATGCTTGGCCATATGGGCTGAATGAACGTGTGAACAGTATATGGCCCTGTCCTCTTGCCACTTACCATCTGCTACATGAATTATACCATGAATAGGCAGATGAATGGTGCAGAGGTGGAGGAGAGGTGTCATTTACTGTGATTACTGAACATTTACTCTCATCCAGGCACTCTGCCAGGTACTTTATGTACCTCCTCTCATTTAAGCCTCCAAGTGATCCTATGAAGTAGTTGTTACCCTTGTTACAGATGAGAAAAACTCAGAGAGATCGAGTAACTAGCTTAAGGCCACACAGCTAGTTACAGGGGGTCAAGATTAGAACCCAAGTCTGTTTGGCTCCAAAGCCAGTGCTTCCTCTGTGGACTCTGCTGTCCACGTGCTGGACAGGAGAGGGTGGGTGAATCAGGGCTTTGAACGTTGTAAAGAATGGAGCAGCTGTGAGGTCGGTACTGCCTGCTATAACCCCAGCTCTTCCTGCATTTTCAGGAAATTAGTTACTTCCAGTTTCCTGGAGAGCTCCTGATGAGGATGTTGAAGATGCTGATCCTGCCACTGGTGGTCTCCAGGTGAGGGAGGGGCAGGTGTTTGGCTGGGAGGCCAGGGCTGGGAGGGGAGAAGATTCTGTACAGATTCAGTAGGTGCCATGCTCCTGCTGTGGGTGGCTGGCCTGAAAACAGTGTGATTGGGGGTCTTTATGAGCACTCGGGTGTGGCACGGGCTGCTGAAGCCTGGGTCGTTCAGTGGCACCAGTTATTTCAGTCCCATTCAATGGACTTTTTAGTGACTTAAAAAAGTGACTTGGTGTCATAGGACGTGACCTGGCTCCCAGGTAGCTCAGGGCCAGGGAGTTCAGGGATTGCTTTCCAGCAGAGGGGCTCTTTATGGTGAATGCAGCTGGGTGTGGGGAAAAGACAACTTTGGAGACACTCATGAGATAATATGCTGGCTCAGCTCTGCAACCTTGGATGTTTCCCAAACTCCTCTGAGCTTCAGTTCCCTCACCTATACAATGAGAATAATAGCACCTACTCCAAAGGGTTGTTGCAAGGACTGTACGAGACTATATACTTGCATGTGCTAGATGTTCGAAGGACTGGGTCACAGAGTGTGAGGAAGGGTGGTGGGAGCTGAAATTGGGGGGAGGTTCTTGCCCCAGCATGAAAGACCTTTTATGCCAGGCTTAAGAATTCAGACTTTACTCACTGGGGGAGGACCACTGGAAATCACTGGAGATCACCTGTCTCTACCAATGGCATGCTGTGTGGCCTTGAGCAAGCCCTTGCCCCTCTCTGCGTCTCAGATTTCCCCACCTATAACAAGCTGGCTGCTCCAGGTGGTGTCTAAGAGCCCTTCATTGCTCTGAGGCTGTGGGTTTGGAATCCTCACCTCCCAGGACTTCTCTGCAGGGAGGGAGGTGCACACATCTCTGAGACCTGTATGTGTGTGTTGGAGGAGGGTAGTGGGCTCTGTCCCTTAGGGCAGGGTCATCGCTTCGCAGCCTCCCTGCTGCTGAGCCCTGAGACACGAGCCAACTCCTCTCCCCTTTCCCTCTAGTGCGGGGAGGCACTCTCTACTCCCCGCAGGGGCGCTTTGTCAAGTACAGTTCGACTTCCTGCAGGCCGCACTTAGGTCTCTCAGGACTCAGCCTCCATCCCATCCAAGACTCTGCTGAAATGCAGCTTCCCTCCCTCCAGAAGCTTTCCCTGATTCCCCAACCCACTCTGCTTGTCATCTCCTCTCTATGCATCTTTTGAGTCATTCACTGGGTCAGTGAATCTGTCAAGGTCACCAGTAGCTTCCATGTTGCTAAATCCAAAGGACACTCTCAGTTCCTGCTCTGTGTGACCTCTCTCTCCACAGCAGTTGCTACACTCGATAGAGCAGCTGATCCCCCCTTTCCCTCTTGAAATCCTCCTCTTGGTGCTCCCCTCCCCCCCCCCCCCCCCACCGCCTCTGTGGTTGCCTGCTCTCTGCCCCTTTATCCTAGCTTCTCTTCCTCTACTCCACTCTGAATGTCGTCGCTTTCGAGACTTCTCTCGTCCATTCTCATGGCTTTGAGGTACGACCCAGAAGCCCAACACTCCAAGTACAGATTTCCCCCCCAGACCTCTCATCTGAGCACCACACTTGAACTACCTATTTGACATCGCTCCTGGATGTTCAACAGGTGTCTCAAATTTAGTGTCACCAGCCTGAGATTTTACCCCACAAACCAGTTCCTTCTCCTGTTTTCTGCTTGTCATTACACGGCAGCTCGTCCACCCAGAGATTCAAACCTCCTTGCTTATTCCCGTCCCATCCCCACCACCAGCCAGTCTGCCAGTGACTGCGTCTGGTTCTGCCTCCCAGTGCCAACCCAGCTTCACCCCCACCACACGGGTCCAGACTCCACAGTAACCTCACTGGCCTCCTGGCTTTGGTCCTTGCTCCCCTCCTACCCGTTCTCCACCCAGTGGTCAGAGTGACCTCCTGAAAAGCCATCTGGGCCATGCCATTCATTAACCCGAATGAACATGACATTCCATGGCATTTAGAACAAACTCTCCCGCCCTTACCCTGATCTCAGAGGCCCTGCCTGATCCTTCCCTGCCTGCACCCCACCTCATGCCAGGCCCCACTCACTCCAGTCCCACTGGCCTTTTAGACCAGACCGACCCTCCCCCACCTCAGGGTCTCCACACATGCTGTTCCTTCTGCCTCCAACACTTCATATCTCTTCCTCTTGATCTGTTTTTTTTTTTTTTTTAATATAACTTATTGTCAAGTTGGCTAACATACAGTGTATACAGTGTGCTCTTGGTTTTGGGGGTAGATTCCTGTGATTCAACACTTACATACAACACCCAGTGCTCATCCCAACAAGTGCCCTCCTCAAGGCCCATCGCCTGTTTCCCCCTCCTCTTCCTCTTCTTTAGATCTCCATGTCACCGTCACTGCCTTAGAAAGGCCCGCCCCACCCGTCCCCCCTCACTACCACCTTCACTCTGCCTCACCACACCCTATTCCTTTCCCGGCACAGCCCTTACCATCCACTGTTGCGCTGTATGTATTCACTTGTTTGCTTGTTTCTTGATCTCCCACAGGGACTGTAAAGTCTGTAAAGGCAGAGACAGTAGTCTGCTGAGGTTCCACTCTGGACCTAGCCAAGTGCCTGGCACATAGTAGGTACTCCTTAATACTTGTCAAGTGAATCAGTGAAGGGATTCAACAATCAGGCATTGTGCTCTCTGGGCACTTGGCCCTGTCCTGGGTGCTGCACATACAGAGATCAATGAGGGTCAGTCCTGGCGGAGCTCACAGGCTATGAGGGAGAAAACAGACAGTTGCATGACAGCTAGGTAAGTGTGTCAATGGAAGAAGCAAAGGACTCTTCTCTTTTCTCCTTTTCCCCTGGATTTATTATGATATAAGGCACAGGAATCCTGTTAGGGGGCTTTAGGGTCCTTTGCCATGACAGTCCTTTACTGCCCAGGTGTCACCGCGTACTCAGAACAGAAATACCTCAAAGACAGAGGGTTTGCATGGACTTGGAGGCCCACAGACCTGGGCTCCCACCCTGGCGCTGTTGGCTTCTGGCTGTGTGATCTTGGGCAAGTCATTTGACTTTTAAAAAGGCCTGGAGTCAGTCAGAGACCTGGGACCTAGACATGCTGCTACCACAAATTATCACATGATCTTAGGTAAGGCACCTTCACTCTGGGCCTCAGTTTACTCAGCTTACCTAGCAACTAAGGGCCTGTCCAGCTCTCCAAGTCCTGTCTCTCACTAGACAGAAGTGCTTTCTCTGGGCTGGGAATGGAATGCGGTATTAACTTGAGAAAAGCCAGTGTGTGTTCACACATTTCCTTTGTTTATTATACAGTTTGGGCTCGTGCAGAGCAATCGTGTCACTGAAAAATGGAAGTGCTTTCATATTCTCCTACTAAGGGAGAATTGAACCTTCTTAAGGGGGAAAAATGACACATTTCTAAGCCCCAAACCCTCTGTCCTTGAACTCACCTTCCTTTAGCTTCAACTGTGATCCATCCATCCATCGGTCGCCCACAGTTTCCTGAGCGCTTGCTCCTGGCCACTTCAAGGCTGTGACCCCTGTCCTCCAGGAGCAGCCACTCCCGTGTTACCACTCAGGGCAGAGCAAAATCGCCAGAGCTGCCTCGACAGTTCAGAGGTCAGGGATTTTCTGCAGGGTAACCGCTCCAGGGCAGTGGGAGGATACACATTAAGGCACATTTGCTCCCAGGTCCGATAACCTGCAATTCTGGGTGCCAGGCCACCTCTTTTCCAGCAGAACCTGCCACCCCGTTCCTATGCCACGTCCCTGGGATCAGGCTGGTTACGTCAGTAGCCCCTAAGTGGGCCGCATGCTTTTCTGTCTCCATACCTTTGCTCCCGTTGTTCCTCCTTCCACGAATGCCCTCTTCTCTTCCCAATTAAAGCCTCACTCTGCGTGCAAGACCCAGCTCAAGGTGCCGTGTGCAGTTCTCCCAGCTCTTTATTTACTGATAACGATTGATGATGACCGGTCTCCACTGCAGGTGCTGCTCATAACCCTGGGTGTACCCAGTACTGTTAGTTCAATGAATTCACAGTCACAGCTGGCACACCGCATGATAGGGTACAGACCCCTTTTTTTGTACAGTAGTGAAACAGCATTCCTATCTGGATGAGCCACTCCTAGGCCAAGAATTCCCTCTGCCAAGGTCACCAGTCGCTGTGACCCCTCCATGGAGAAGGACCATGTGCATCACTGTGTTTTTATGTGAGATACTGGGAGGGGGTCGGGTTCATTGTCCCCCTTGTCAATGGTGGTGGTCAGTGTAACAGATTTTTGCAGGAGACAGAAAATGAATAGACGAGCAAAGAGGGATGATGAGGTATAAAGAAATATGGGTGGTAATGGTGGGCAGTTGACACAAAGGATGATAAGATCCTATGCCTGCCTTCAGGAGTCTCACCATCTGGAAAGGGGACAGTCACAGAAACACTTTGTTTTAGAGAAAGGACGCCCAACTCGAGCCAGCCTGGGTTGGAGCCCAGCTCAGTCAGTCTTCCCACAGTCTAGCATCTTCCAGCTCTTGGACATCTTGTCTCTAGAATCCACTCCAAACCAGCACCTGGCCTGAGCCCCCTCCTCAGACAGGCATGCCATAGCCCAGCTGAGTGCAACCTCCCCTTGGCCAGTTGTGGCTTCCTAATTTGCAGTGAGGGAGGTGAGCAAACAGTACTGGTAGGTGTGGCTGAGAATCTGCAGGAGACTCCAGGGGAAGAGCACTTACTGGACGTGTGACCCTAATCAAGTCCCAGCATCTGAGCCTTAGTGGCCTTCCCTGTAAAATGGGGACAACACCCACCTCCCTCACAGGGTTATTCTCAGAATGAAATAAGATCATGTACTTGGAGCACCCAGCATAGCTCCTGATATATTATGAATGTAGCATGTTTTCTCTAACTTATTAAGGCTTCTCCAAGGCCCAGAAGAGATGTTTCATGAACCTGTTTTGCACCCGTTTTGCTCTCAGCAGGCAACCCCTTTGGGTGACCTGTTCTTCCTTCGTGCTTTCACTTAGCACCTGCAGCTTACGTGTCACTCTCTCTGGAAAGTCTCTCTCGACTCAGGCACACCTGGGAACACTGATACAGACCTGCATGTAGGTCTGAGTCCTGCACACCTGTGTTCATGGCAGCCTTCCCAGGCACGTGGACGAGGTGCCATGCACGCCCACACGGCACACACACGTCACCTGTGCCCAGAGCCATTTCCCGTGTGATAGGGTTCATCCTCCATGAACCCTAGTGCTCACTACCTCTGGCTCTCCTCTGCCCTCGCATTCCTGCAACTAGTCAGGGGACAGCCTTTGTCAGTCTCCCATGCACACACATATCCCTGCTTCAAACAGTACACAAATTTGGCAATTTTCATTGACAGTTGGGAGCAAGATCACAGGTAAGGATTACACTGAGAAGTGTAAGCCCTTCAGCCATCTCGTGGTTCTCTCTCTCTCTCTCTCTGTACATTCGTTATCTATTACTATGGAACAAATTACCACAAACTTAGCCAATTAACACAACCCCCATTTATTATCTACCACTTTCTGTGGCTCAGAATCCCAGGCATGGCTTAGTTGGATCCTCTGCTCGGGGTCTCATGAGGCTGCAAAGTGTAAGCTGAGCTGTGTTCTCCTCTGAAGTCTTGGCTGGGGAAGAATCTATTTCCAAGCTCATTTGAGTTGGTGGCAGAAGTCATTTCCTTGTGGCTGTTTGTCCGAGGGCCCCCCTCCTTAATGGCTATCAGCTGGAGGCCACCTTTGGGTCCTAGAGGCTACCTGTGGTTCTCTGCCTGCTGGCTCTCTCCAAAGGCAATTCCCAACATAGTTTTTTGCTTCATCAAGGCCAGAAGGAGGATCCCTCACTCTCCAGTCTTCTGAGACAGTCCTTTACAGCATAATCATGGGAGGGACATCCCATCACCTTTGCCATATTCTATTAGTTAGACGCAAGTTCCAGATCCCACCTACACTTAGGGAGGGAGAGTATACAAGGGTGTGGATCATTGGAGGGTCAGTTTAGGGTGTAGCCACTTCTTTCTTTCTCTCTCCCCACCTCCCTTCTCTCTACCCCTATTCCAAGACCAGCCAGAAATCCTGTCCTCCTCGTCTTTTACAAGTCATTTCCACGCATGCCCTGCTCTTGGACTGGGGCGGGGTGGGGTTCTGCTCAGCTCTTGGTCCAAGTAGCTTATCGAGGAATTTCTTCTAAACAAGGACAACTCTCTTACTATAAAAATAATTCTGAAGAAAATAAGTTTCTCAGGGGACCTGAGTGGTGCAGTCGATTGAGCATCCAACCTCAGCTCAGGTCATGATCTTATGGTTCATGGGGTCGAGCCCCGCATCAGGCTCTGTGCTGACAGCTCAAACCTAGAACCTGCTTCAGATTCTGTGTCTCCCTCTCTCTCTGCCCCTCCCTTGCTTGTGATCGGTCTCTCAAAAATAAATAAGTGTTAAAAATTTTTTTGAAAAGAAAATAAATTTCTCTATCTCTTTTACAGGAACATCCCAGGGCCTACTATAGGTACCAGAGTAGGTACCTAATAAATGAATATTAAATGGGTTAAGAGCAGTGGAAGGGCAGCTAAGGCAGAATTCAGGGAAGTTTCATGACCAACATTTGAACTGACGCTTGGAGGATGGTTAGGAGTTGCCTTTAAACATTTTTTTGTATTTAAAAAATTCTATAGGGGCACCTAGGTGGCTCAGTTGGTTGAGCATCTGACTCTTGATTTGGGCTCAGGTCACGATTCCAGGTCATGGGATCGAGCCCCACATCAGGCTCCATACTGAGCATGGAGCCTGCTTACTATTCTCACTGTCTTTCTCTCTCTCTCTCTCTCTCTCTCTCTCTCTCTCTCTCTCCCTCTGCCCCTCTCCCCTGCTTGTGCTCCCTCTCTGTGTGTCTAAAATTAAAAGTAAATAAATAAAATTCTATACTTATAGGCACTTTAGATAATTGAGGGAAAAAATCCCCCATTACCCTTCAGTCTTAATTCTGCCACTGTTATCTTTTTTCCCTATAAATGTTTGCTCTTATTCTTAGTAATGAATCACGAGGCCCAGGGTGTAGGGTGTAGTCCTTGGCTGACTGCTTCAGAAGCTCACCCTCATCTGAGCCCCTGCGCTGGCTGGGCCAGTCCTCTGATGCTGACAAGAGGCAACCAAATAAACCAAATGCCAATTTATTCATTCACAAAGTTATACATACGACTGGTTATACATACAACTGCTAAGGAGCACAGGTGCGCACAGTCTGGCCGGAACGTTTCTCCCTGTAGCCTCACCACTTGGGGAACCCACTGGTTACATGTTTACCCGCAGGACGATTTGAGTTTTTAATTGTAAAACCAGTGTGACTTCAGGTTTGCCACTTTAGTTATTTTCTGGGTCCCACCTGGTAGAGTCCCATCATATGTGCATTTAACTTAAACAAAATCAGTTACACCCTCCCCCATTCATGCTCTGTCTCTCTCTGTCTCAAAAATAAATAAACGTTAAAAAAAATTAAAAAACAAAAAACAAAAAACAAAATCAGTTACGTATGCTGTGGGAAACAGAGAAAAATAATTTAAAGGAGCAGGAGGCTGCCCCCATTCAAAGAGCTGTGCTCTTGAGGTGGGTGTGCTTTGCACTAAGCCAGTCTTGGTCCCCATGTGCCTCTCAAAGTGTGAGCCTCTCCCTGCAGCAATTGTGATTCTAGGGCATGAAGAGGAGATTGGGTTTGTTTTTTTCCCCTTTACATCATGGCTTCTGAGTGTACTCAGACTGCTTCAGCTGCTGTTCACCTAAAGAAACAGCAAACCCATTTCAAGTCGGGAAGAAAACTGCCTTGAGTGAACTTATATAAAACTATGCCTCCTCAACTTCATGGGCAACTTAAGGGACCTTCAAGGCAAATTTAATTATACTTGGTTTTTGCTTTATGTACTGACTTCAGAACTGAATGTGCTGAATATGGTCCTACTCCTCTGTACAGCGGGAAGCCTAGTGTCTTCCTCTTGAGGCTCGTACCATTGGCCAAAGTTAGCTTATTTCCTTCGGTGAGCTTCCAGCCAAGTAGATGGAAGTGGAACATTGGATCTTACCTCTAGCCCTGCTGCTCTGGTTCCTAACGCATGGTGTCGCTGTTGAACACAGGTCCTGCATGGTCTGGTTCAAGTCGGCACAATAAGCAGGTGCATATTCTTGCCCTGGCTCCTAGACCCACTGAAGTGCCCAGTCGTTGTTCCCCAAGGCAGCCATGCCCTGAGCGTGGCTCCTTGGGATTGAGCTCTGGTCCCTTTTCTCCCACTGTTGCATTAGCCCTGGGGGCTTTTAGTGCCAGCAGATCGTGGTCATAGGCACCCTGGTATACCCTGACCCTAACTTCAAATCACAGGGAGCAGGGGTTGGGATCTTAGTCTCTTTTCTCTCAGAAGGCTCCTGGGCCTCTCATGCAAACTGATGCACCCTTTCATAGCTCTGCATGCAGCTCTTAAAGTCTCAAGGTCTTAAGATGTGCCCGTCAACCCACAAAATCTCTCCTTTCCCCTGGACTAAGTGTGCCTTCTCACCTTATATTTGCCATTTGAAAACGTTTTCCAAAAATTAAGTCAGCTGCAAGGAGACTATAGAAGAAGCCTCAGACAAAATTTAGAAAATCCCGCCTCCCGTCACATTGGCCTAGCAATAGTCTGATGGTTAGGACCTGCCACAGCATTGTCAAAGCCCTTGAATGAGGGCTCCCCTCCCATGGGTGGTGCTTGGGTAGGTCCTGAGGGCTTTGCAGCTCTCAGTGCTCTTCTCTGTGCCCCACTGCTGATTGATCCCATGTGAATTATGCCTCTTCCACTAGAAAAGTCAAGCCTTTGGAGCCTTGGGGGCCTTCCTTTCCTGTTTCCTCTCAATGATAGCACCTGTCACTACTCCGATCCCTTTTCCTTTTAATATACAGTTTATCTCAAAGAGTACTGGCAATTTTCTGTTCCTTTACATTCTTGGAGGATACCTTATGTTACTTTCTGCAAAAAGAAATCTAGGTGCTTCTTCTTTTTTCTTTTTCACTCAATGTGATGTCATAAGAATTGTCCATGCTGTACCCTCATCTCCATAATCTTGTTTTCATCTTGCACTTGGGCTGGAACAGAGTTTGTGAAGCCCTTTTCCTTTCACTTGACACTTAGGATGCTGCTGGATATCCTTTTGGGGCATCACTGTGTCCCACGACTCCAGAGTTACCTACCTCGAGTTCTCTTATTTACCATACTCTTGGCCTCGGCCATAGAATAGACACAATGCCACCTGCAAATTTACAAAACAGTTCCCAGCAGGTGCTTTCTTATTTTTGTTTTTTGGTGGCCCATCAAGGCCCCACCGTTTGCTTCTAAGCTTGGGGAGTCAACTGAGCCTTGTTTTCACACATCCCCAGACAGGCAACACCAGAAAGCAGGGGTGGGTCAGCCCAGCATCTGGATCCAGCGAGGGCCTCCAATTCTCTGTTTGTTCTTTGCCAAACCCTCCTCTCCTCTCATCCTTCAATTTCTTAAACCAGGCATCATTCAAGGGAAACTGAATCCATGTGTTTGTGATTCACTGATGCCGAACATGGCAGAATGTTTTGTAGGCTTCACATCACAGCAAAGAAATCCAAGTGCGTGTGTGGGTTTGTGTGTGACTGCGTGGTGTGTGTCTTTACATGTGCATATGGTGTGCATGTATGTGTGTGCATGTGCATTCCTTTGTATTTATTGTTTTCCTTTCCATTTCTTGTAAAAATTTGAAACTGATTTTTCTTAGAATCAGGAAATCATGTTTGGCCAAAGAAACCTAACACTCCCTTCTCCCCCTTCCTGAGGAACTCTAGCTTGGCAGAAAACTCCCAAACACCCACGTTCTAACTTATTGGAGATGGTCCTGGGCCGAGCGGCTGTTAAAGTCTGGTTTGGAAGCCGGTGTTCAGGGGGCAGCTGTCCGGGCTCCCCAGCACACAGCGAGTGAGAGGGAGGCTGGAGGAACGGGCAGCCTGTGTTCTGGCTCCTCCCCTCAAGCCGTGGGGCAACTTTTCTTAGCAGAGCTCAGCTGACCTCTCAGATGGGAGCTCTGGGATTCTGTCCTTGGCCCTCTTGCCCAGTCAGCTGACCGCCTTACTCATCAAGAAGGGGAACATGGCCCAGCTGTGGGCTGCGGGTGGGGTCAGACCATAAGCCTGGTGACTCCAAAAACCTCCCCAATTTTATCACCCATCGCAGACTCTCTTGTCTTTCCCCCTCATGGTAAAGAATTCCTACTCATCCTGCAAGGATCCATTCAGCAGCCACCTCCTCTGGGAAGCCTGGATTCCCAGGCTAGGCCAGATCCTGCATCTGGCCCCTGCCAATCATAGCCATGACCCAGCGTTCTGTGTTGTCCAGATGAAGGTCTTTCCACAAACTGGATGGAGTTCCTTGAGGACCAGAAACTCACCTCATTCATTTCTGGGAACCAGAACACCCGGAGAAAGTTTTCAACATGGGGCAGGCTGGGAACATATTAGAGTCTGGGGATGTGCAGGAGGTTTTGAAAAGCTCCCACTATCCTTCTTCGTGGAGAACCATCGCACTGGAGGGTCTCATTTGACGTGGAGAAAGCCTCATTTGGGCTGCCCAGCCTGAGTCCTCGGTGGGTAGACACAGGAGCCCCCCTGGTGGAGGGAGAGGAGGCAGGAGACCTATTTTCCCTTACTCTGCGGTGTGGGGTGGTTTTTCCTTCCTCTGGAGTGGGGCTCCTTACCATGGCACAGTGGCACCAGTCATAACCAGGCATCCCAAGGAAGTTGTTCCTAATGGTAGAGCAGAGTAGTCATCCTCCACGGGAGCACTCTGGCTCCCTCACACCTGACATTCTTTGCCTAGTGGAAAGAAAGGGGTAGGAGTTCAGCTCTCATGGAATCAGGAACTGGACTTGACCCTTATTACACTTGGGAATACAGCCTTCCTCAAGTGGTTGAGAATGGTCAATGGTCAGACCGTGAGCTCTGAGGGCTGCAGCTTTAGCTCCTCCAGCTTTCACTTTTGATTCAGTTGAAGCTTGTTATTTGCACATCATCTGTGAGCATGTTATTTGCAAGCCCCAGTTAAGCATTGTCCTGGTGCCCAGGGGCCTGGGAAGGAGGGACCCTCAGAGGGTAGTTGGGGATGACAAGACAGCAGTGTCCCACTAGACACAGACCCATGCCTGGCTCTGTGCCTGCCCCCCTCCGGTCCCTCGTCCTTTTCCCACCCCACTTCTGTACTCCGAGCTCACAGCATCTAAAATGGAACCAAAGAACTTTGGTGTGTGAAGCTCCAGAGGACAGAGCTGGGCCCAGAATGGGGAATTCTCTTCCCTGGAGGTGGATTTCATTCTGGCACCAGGAAGGACTTTCTAATAAGCATAGCTAGCCCATATGGAGGAGCTGACAGAAGGTAGTGGGTTCTCTGTCATTGGAAATGTGCAGGCAGAGGCAGTAGAGAAATTTGTGCCCTTGGTAGGGGGTACCAGGTCCAGATGATCCCATCTTTAGCCAAGTGGGAGTCTGGGCACCCTGCCTCAGGTCGTAGAAGGAGTTGGCTTGAGGGTGAGGGTGTGGCAGAGCCATCTGGGAAGAGTAACGCGGCGCTAACGTGGCACTTGCTGTCAGCTGCTGGGCCTGTCATCTGCTCTGGGGCGGGGGGGAAACACCAAGGCATGATGCTTGGAAGGGCTGAAGGGATTGTCATGGACCCCCAGATGCCTCCTTCCAGCTGCCTTTCTGATAGACTCCCTGCAGCTGCATCCTGGGGCCTGTTTGGGGGAGCCTCCATGACTGGGTCAGCTGAGGCCAGAGCCCAAGGACTCGGCCATGGGGCTTCCTGTCTCTGACATCCTAGTGCCAGGCTGTTGTGACTATGGATGTTGTCATACTAGTGGACCAGGGTTTTTGTCTACTTATTGGGTGGCCTTAGCAAGTTGCTTGCACACCTCCGGTGACTGGGAGTTCACTACTTCTCAAGGTGGTCCATTCTAGGGCAGAAAGTTATTCCTAGTGCTGAGCTGAAATCTCCTTCCCTATAGCTCTCCCCACCAGTCCCAGCATTCCCTCCCACAGCCCCTGCCCCCTCAGCTGCTTCCCCAGGCCTGCATCTCTGTCAAAGCCACCTACCCCAGCTGTAACACACACCTCCCTCCCCTGTCCTTTTCCCAGTGGGTCTCCACCTCAGGGCAAGTCCATGACCTTCTCGACAAGCTCCCCAGGCTTCTGACCCCACAGCCAGAGGCCCACCAGCCCTTCGGCAGCCCCGTTCCCCGGCTGACTCAGCAAGCTAGCAGCAAACACACCCCAAAGTCCCCTCCCCGCTTGCTGCTGCTGCGGCTCAGCACCCCCCACAACCCCCACCCCCAAATCCCGCCCAGAGTTTGTGCTCTCCCAAGCTGTGGAAGCCAGGTCTGGCCCAACACGTGTCCGTGCTCAGTTTTATCATGTCAGACTTGGCCCGTGGTCCCAGCCTGCTGGGGTCTGCTTAGTCCCAACTCCCTCATCCAACACATTAGCTGTCATCTACAAATCTGATCCACATGCTGTCAGTGGCCTTGGCCAAGCCATTGATAAAAATGACCAGGAAGGAGAGGCAGAGGGAACAGCCCTGAAGCACACCTCCAGGGACCCTCTCAGATTCTCTTCACTCAGGAGAGGACACTGCCTCAGAGAGTCACTCCCAAAAGCTCCCATCTGTTCCCAAAAGTTCTGGTGCCAACTGCCTTGACATCACACAGACACACAGTGCCAGAGGCATCCCCTAAACCTGGCAAGAGGACCAAAGCTGGGAACCCACAATGGATGCTTATGGTCATCAGACCTAAGGCGCCCTTTTAATAGTCTCGTCTAGAATTGCACCCTGGTTTGACATCACACACATCAGCAAAGCTGCACCCAGGCTAAGCCAGGTCCTGGGCTTCGAGGACCTGGAACTGAGCCAGATTCATACCTTCCCTGGAGGAGCTCACAGTCTGCTGGGGCAGGCCGTCACTTAAGAGACAATGGCATTGTAGAGCAAATGCTAATAATTGCAATGTATTGAATGTTTATTATGTACCAGGCACTGTTCTAAACCTAGATTTACCCTCACAACGAACCATCATTTACCTCCATTTTATCCTCCAGTGGAAACTGAGGCACCCAGAGGCTCAGGAACTTGACAAGGGCTCCCGGCTATTGAGGGATAAATGTGGGAGCATACAGGAGCTGCCTAGCCTACCCAGGTGGGCTCAAGGGGCCCTTCAGAGAGGTGGTGCCCGAGTGGAGACTGGAAAGATGAATAGCAGTAGGAGGGGACAGGAAAGGGGTGCGGGAGGGGCAGGGGCAAGGGGACTGGGTTCCTCACTGCTTCTCTAGCACTCATTCCCTGCCAGCCTGTCGTATGCTGGATTGTCGGTTGGGCCCTGGAGAGTCAGAGGTGAGCATACCAGCAAAGTGCCCCGTAACAAACTGGGAAGTGCGGGGTTCCCTGGCGCAGAGGGTGAGGTGACCCCTCAAGGATGTCTTCCCAGAGGAAGTGACATCTAGGCTGACTGTGGAAAGGCAGGTGGAAATGTATCAGGTTGGGGAAATGTGTGTGGGGTGGAAAAGGGGGCATAGAGAGTTCCAGGCTGAAGGAATAACCATGCAAAGGTGGTTCAGGGAGCAGCAGGAGGCCAGGGTGGCCAGAGCGCACAGGTGAGGAGCACGAGACTGAGTCAGGCCACACTGGACCCAAGGCGTGAAGGAGTGTGCACAGTTCTGAGGGCAGTGGGGAGCCACCAAGGGCTTCAAACGGGGAGGCCCTCCTGTCCCCCCCAGCAGTCCAGGTAGTCTGTCCACTGTCCACAGTGCGGGGCACGGGCAGGAGTGGGTGCCTCCTGGTGGCAAGAGGGGTCACGATACCTACCTTAGCAGTTGGCGTTACAACCAAATGAGGGTCAGTAAACAGCCTTTTGCTTCCTCAGTAAGGAGCCTGGCAGCTGCTTCCTCCCTTCCCCCACCCCTGCAAGTGAAGCAGTTACCAGATTGAAACAGGCTGGGCCCTTGAGCCCAGCCTGCTTCCCAATCAGTGTAATCTCTTGATCCACAATCCCTGGGCTCTGGGTGGTGGCCAGATGGCTCGAGAGGGAATCCCAGACCTCTCAGCTCCGTGAGGCTCTTCCCCAGGGCCTGCAGGGATCATGCTCCACGGAGTACCCAGCCAGGCTGGGAGTAGGTGAGGCAAGGTTACCTGTTCTCCCCTCCCTGTAAATTACAGAGCCAAAAAGGACATTGGAGCCTCATGAGGAACCTCCCACTCAGTCTAGAAGCCTCGATCTAGCATCCAAACAGGTGGCCATCCAAGCTCCACTTGGATACTTCCAAAGATGGGAAGCTCACCACCACAAATCTACCATGGGACAAGTCGTCAACACTGAGAGTTGAACTACAGACGCATTATATGGACTGTATCACATTAAAATCATGGTCAGCCAAAACTAGAAGACACTTTTCTTCCCCAGGAGTTAAACCAAGTCTGTCCCGTGGAGAGGCAATGAGAGTGGGGGAAGCCCCACAGCGTTCTGAATCAGAAACCCCTGTTCCACGCCTGACTCTACAGCTTACCAGCTGGGTGGCTTGGCCAATTATCTCCACCTCCCTGAGTTTTATTTCCCTTCTCTGTCACTCAAACTGTGCAGTCCAATAAGGTAGCCACTTGTCATAAGTAGTTATTGAACCGCTGAAATGCAGCTACTACAACTGAGGAACTTAACTTTTTAAAAAAATTACTTTAAATTAAAAATTTTAGGGGCGCCTGGGTGGCGCAGTCGGTTAAGCGTCTGACTTCAGCCAGGTCACGATCTCGCGGTCCGTGAGTTCCAGCCCCGCGTCAGGCTCTGGGCTGATGGCTCAGAGCCTGGAGCCTGTTTCCAATTCTGTGTCTCCCTCTCTCTCTGCCCCTCCCCCGTTCATGCTCTGTCTCTCTCTGTCCCAAAAATAAATAAACGTTAAAAAAAAAAAATTTAAAAAAAAAAAAATTTTAAACCTGAAGCAGTGTAGAAATTGTTATATTGATTACACATTGAAATGATAATATTTCGGATATACTGGGTTAAATAAAGCTAAATTATTAAAATCAATTTCACAAAAAATGAATTTCACCTTTTTTTTCAGTTTTAAAAATTTTTGGGGGTGCCTGGGTGGCTCAATCACTTAAGCATCTGACTTTGGCTCAGGTCATGATCTCACAGTTCATGAGTTCGAGCCCCGCATCAGGCTCTGTGCTGACAGCTCAGAGCCTGGAGCCTGCTTCACATTCTGTGTCTCCCTTTCTCTCTGCCCTTCCCCTGCTTGCTCTCTCTCTCTCTCTCTCAAAAAAAAAAAAAAAAAAAAAAACACATTAAAAAAATTAAAAAATAAAAATGTGACTACTAGGAAATTTAAAATTTTTAAAAATTGTGGCCTACATTGTGATTCTATAGGGCAACGCTGAGTTAGAATATTTTTTAAGGATCAAGTGAGGTGGATGTTCCAGTGTTCGCAGACAGTTAAGCTCCAGACAATTTATGGTTTCTGTGGCTGCCGGCTACTCAAGGGATTGTGTTTTCCCTCACACAAGCAAGCCATGCTCATTCTGGAAAGAATAGAGAATGTGAATAAACAGTAAAACAAAATGAAAATCACCCATAATCCCACCACTCAAAGATAGCTACTGTTAAACTCTCCAGAGTTTTCTTCTGTGCATATCCATGTGAGTCCTCACAAAGCCTCCATACCCCAGCCTGTACGTTCTCAGAAAGGTCACTTTATTTATTATTTATCATTTGTTTGTTTGTTTATGGAAAAGTCACTTTAACAGCTTGAACCTCCTTTCTCGTTACCGTGAGTCCCTGCAGTGGCCATTGCCACACGCGGAGTCCGGGGCTTTCCTCACACTTAACCTCCCGACCTTCTTGCCCTCTGCTAACCTGCGGTCCCCCTGCACTGCCCGCACCAGCCTGGCTGTTCTATCGGCTGCTGCCAGCAGTTTCCTCCCCGCGAGCTCCCTTCTCCATGGCTCGCCTCTCTCTCCAGCCAGGAGAAGAACCCTTCCCAGTTTAGAGGTTCCAGAGGGGAACTGACTGGGGTCCCAGGTGTCGGAATCCCTTCCATTTTATCCATCAGCCCTCTCCTTTCCAGAGCGCCTGCGTCAGGTCCCCTCTTGCTCTATGTAGAACCCACACCCCCTCCCTTCCCACATCCTGGTCTGTCCCCGAGTTGGCACCACCCCTGAGTTAGACCTCTTCTTCCTGAGGGTGGCCTTCTCAGGGGCCCTTTGCTCCTTTCTGAAATCCGGTTGTCATGTACGCCCCTGTCCTGCACCAAGGATGTCCGTATCTGGACTGTACATTCTGGAACGGGATCTCGGTCACAGGAGGCTCTGCGCCCTGCAGGCGCCCCTCCACTTAACATCAAGTAGGAACATCTTTCCATTGCCACCGTCACCTCTAATGGCTGCTTAGAACTCCATTGCATGGATATGCTGTAACTTTTAATCTAATTCTGCACTGATGATTTCTTGGGTTAGTCCCAGCTGTTTGCTCTTACAAATACCACTTCAGTGTCCTGCAGCCAGGAAATTCTGCTGGATGAGCTGTACTGGACCCCACTTCTCCCTCCTGTCCCCCTTGGCCTGGCACTCAAGGCCACTCCCACTCCTGAGCACAGCCCTATCTGTGTGTCCCCCATATCACCATGCCTCTAATGTGACCTGAGCTCTGACCACACTAAACAGCCCAGTGTGCCCACCCTTGGCAGCCTCCCTCTTGGCTTCTGCTGTCTCACTGCCCGCGATATCGGCCCCATCTTCAAATCTTCCTCTTCCTCACAAGAACCAACTCAGATGTTCCCTCCTCCAGGAAGCCTTTCCTGACTCTCCTAGCTAGAAGTGATCCCTCCCTCCTCTGAATAAAGACAGTACGTCCTTGTCCCCTTGCTTATGCTACTAATACAGCCACCCTGTCTCCTGGTTCCTTGAGTCCACTTGTGCCTGTGTCCCCGCCTGTCTCCTTCCTGACCCTACCCTGCCCCCGATACCAGGAGCAACTTGAGGTTGGGGAGCGATTCTGATTTCTTTCTGTGAACACAGGGCATGGCACAGAGTGGGCATGTGCTAAAGGTTTGAATAAATACGTGAAGGAAAGAGGACAGGCCTGGAGCTGGGGCCCGAGTTCTGGTCCAGCTGGCCACTAGTGTTTTGTGTGACCTCGGGCAGGTCTCCCCCTCAGGGCCACGGCTTCCCTGTGGACTTGGCTGGGGGGATTCTCTTGTGGTCAAAGGACTGCTTGGCCCTGCGCCTATGTGCTGGCTCCAGTCTAGGGATAATGGCTCCCATGGATAATAATTGCAGAGCAACCTCCCGTGTCCCTTGCCCGCACAATCCCGTTACGAGCCCTTCAGGATTTATGTCCGAGACCCACCCTAAGCCCATCACTAACATACGGCATACTGGTTGACAATGGATGAACAGAGATTGTAAACATTCATTCATTGATTTATTATTTATTCCCTCCTTCATTCAGCAAGCTGCTACCAAGCTCACTGCGGCCGGGCCCCGTGCCTGGTTCTGTGGACCCCACATTGAGTCAGACCCGGGCCCAGTGCTGGAGGCACTTTCAGTAAACAGTCAGCAACTCAGTGAGGTGGGGGCTGGGGCAGAGGCCAGCACAGGGCCTGGGGGAGCCCAGGGAAGGAGCCTTTGCTCCAGCTGGTCATCAGGGAAAGATTCCTGGAGGAGCCTTCAACTGTATCTTAACAGAAGAGCAAGCCTTTGCTACAGAGAGCGGGGAAGAGCTGGGCACTCAAGGCAGCAGCTACAGCCTGAGGTGGGGAGAGGTTCACCTTGACCCTGGATGCTGCCTGCGAGTAGTCTAACGATAAGAGGAGTGGGATGGGGAGGGATTATCCACTCTTGTTTACATGATTGAAACCAGACAAATACGTCCTTTATCTGAAAGAATGAAAGGGCTTTGAGGAAAAATCCTTTTGGCAGCAAAGCAAAGCACAAGGATCTCCTTAACTAATCTCTCTGCCCCACCCCGCCAACTGCCCTGGATGGCAGGCAGAGAGCCCAGGGCCAGGCAGGCAGGGGTGGGGAGGAGCCGAGGGGAGACCCACAAGGGCCCTCAACACAGCCTCCCACAGTGACGAAGGGGAACCTGGGCCCAGCGGGTAACCCGGATGGCCACAGGGTGGCACATCTCGGAGAAACCATGGCCCCACTTTAGAGATGGGATCCTGAGGCCCAAAGATGTCACACAGCCGGTTGGCAGAGCCAGGGTGGGGACTCAGCCCAGGGCTCTAACTCACTCTCCTTCGTGAATTCATTCAGCAAGGCTGCAGCAACCACCTGTGCCCAGAGCTCACTCTGTGCAGGCACTGGGGACCCAGAGAGAAGTCAGACCTGCCCCTCTTCTCTCGTGTCCTCAGCCTGATGAGAGAGACAGGTAGACAGTGACAACCAGGGTCATGACAGAGGCCATGAGCTCCTAACTCTGGGGGAGAGGCAGGGAGTCCAAGAAGATTTCGCCAGAGAGGTGACATTGAGCTTGGTCTTATCTGGTGAGTAGCACTTCAGGAAGTGGAGGAATCTGGTGATAGGACACCAGCCAAAGGAAACATGCTGGCAAGGGCCTGGAGGTGTGAAAGTCTGTGGCTGGTGACTCTAGGTGTGGGCCAGAGAGCAGAGCAGAAAACCAGGATGGAGGGGCCATAGGACTGGATGACTAGGGGGTCCCCCATGCCTGCATGATCCCTCCAGCACTCTGAGGGTGCTGGGCAGAGCCAGGAGGGGGTGTGAGTGGGTACACCTGAGTGCCCATCCTCCCCCCCCCCCCCCAGCCCTCAGACACTGACCCACGTTGCTCTTGCAGCTTGATGTCTGGCCTCGCCTCCCTGGATGCCAAGACCTCCAGCCGCCTGGGCATCCTCACCGTGGCATACTACCTGTGGACCACCTTCGTGGCAGTCATCGTGGGCATCATCATGGTCTCTATCATCCACCCGGGGGGCGCGGCCCAGAAGGAGACGACAGAGCAGAGCGGGAAGCCCATCATGAGCTCGGCCGACGCCCTGCTGGACCTTATCCGGTAATTTTTGCCACTGATACCCTACTTGGGGACGCCATGCCTGGGCTGGGGTCACCGGCTCCACAAGCCTGGCCCCACATGTCTACCAGAGGCAGGCTAGGGCATGCGGAGAGGGGTGCTCAAGGTCTGCTCTTGAGGACTGTGGTAACGAGAAGCCACCACAGAGGCCACGCAAACAGTGTCTCTGTTCCCTCAGCCCCTATGCCACCCACTGGGGTCACACTGAGCTGTCTGCCTCCAAGAGACTGGGAGCACCTCAAGGGCAGAACGGGGTCAGCTACCTGGGATCCCAGCCCCAGTGGGCGGCCTGGCACGGAGCAGGCATTAGCAGGTGTTTGCTGACTGACCGAGCTTGCTTGTGTGCACCCAGCCTCCCCAGTGGCCACGCCCCCCCTGCCTTTTCCTTGTCGGTCCTCTTCTCACAGATGAGGGAGTGAGGCTCAAAGAGATGACGTGACTTTTCCAGGGTCATCCATCAGGCAGGTCATGGAGCCAGGATTCAATGTGGGCCTAACTCCAAGGGCAGTGATATTTGCCCCATGGTGCTCTGCCTGAGCCACACAGATGCTATTCACCGTCTGTTCCAGGGACTGAGCCCTCCTCCCAGGAAAGCTTTGTAAACCCAGAGATGCATCCACATCTGATCCCCCCACCTTTCCCAAGACTCCATGTGGGCCACCCCTCTCCTCTCCATCACTCATTCACTCTCTTGCCAGTGGCCACCCTGGACCGGGCACTCAAGCCTGGCCCTAGTCCCGGAGGAGGGAAAGGCCCACGAACAGACAGGGACAACATGGGGGTGGGGGCTGTGATGAGGGAAGCACAGGCTGCGGGTGAGTGCAGAGAGCAGACTCAGAGGCGGCAAAGGTGCCCCAGGTAAAGTGTGGGATGAGAGGGAGGGCAGGGGAGCCAGGAGCCCACACCGGGTTAAGGAAACAACTGTGCAAAGGTCCTGAGCAGAGAGGGAAAGTGCAGGGAAAAATCCTCACCCACTCAGCGTGGCTGGGGCACCAGGGCAAAGGGGAGTGGACACCAGTGTGAAGGATATTGTGACCCAGGCCGAAACTTGGGTCTTGTCCTAAAGGCCACAGGAAATGGGCTTGAAAAACAGAAGTGGCACGATCTGGAAGGCTCCCTCTGGCTGTAGAGTGGAGGTGGAGGGGGGCAGGAGGAGGAAGGGAAGACAGGCAGGGATGGGGCCAGGGTGGTGGCCATGGGCACGGGGAGACCGCAGACGGAGGATTGCTCAGACAGTAAAACCAGCAGGAGACAGGAGGGAGGCGTGAGCAGGAGGGAGGAGGGGGTGGAGGAGGTGGGCAGTGCTGATTGTGAGGGCACTGGGGCCTCTGGCCTGAACACCCAGCTGGATGGCAGTGTGCTCACCGAGTCACAGGACAATGGCAGAGCAGGTGTGGACTTCCTGGGGAAGATGTCAGCGGATGGTTGGCTGCTGGATCTGAGTCTTTGGGAGAGTCCGAGTGGGAGACGGAGGTTGGGAGACTGGGCCGCCGACTCTCATTTTCTCATATCCTGCATCCAATTGGTTGGCAAATTCTGTCAGCTCTACCTTCAAAACTCCAAACCTTGCCCCTTCTGTCCTCCTCTGTCACTCTCACCATCTCCCAGACCACTATCACCTCTCATCAGAGTATCCGACCTCGTCACCCTGCTTTCTCTCTGCTTCCCTATGGTCTGTTCTCAGCATAGCCTTTATTACTACCTGACATTATCCTGTCTGTGTACTTTTTCTATTTCTCCTTGTGACTCCCTCACTGGAATAAAATATGTTCCACGAGGGCTAGATCTTTACAAAAATCTGTTCCCTGCTGTATCCTGGAGCCTAGAACAGCGCAGAGGAGGTGCTCGGCGTTTGCTGAATACAGACATAGGACACAGGGTCGCCAGTGGGGCTGGGGTCTAAGCCGTGAGGAGACACACTGGTACAGGGAGGAAGTGCCAAGTGTGTGGCTCAGAGGCCCAGGGCGAGCCTTGACCCACATTAGAGGTTTGTGTAGGGCTGATAGAGCAGGAGCAAGCAGAGGGACGGGAGGGGAACCACACCAGGAGAACAGATGTCCTAGAAACCAAGGGAAGAAGAATTTCGAGAAGCTTCATTTCTAAGATCCATTATTTCTAAGATTTAGCAGCTATGATTCATCCTTTCTTGGATTCTATGATTTGAAACAGCCTTTCCTTGTGGTGGAAGGAGTTGGTGCTCGGGGAGTCCCCGCCCTCCCCACCACGGCCTCCCCTGCTGAGGGGCTGAGGGCTCTGGATTGGACACACGTGTCAGAGTCAAATGTTCCAGGAGTGGCTCCTGCTCTTGGTTGCTTTTCACGTGGTGAAAATTGATCCTTCTGGTTTCAGGCTTTCCCCCAGTTGCTCTCAACCCCAAGGCAAGTTGTTTTGCAAAGCTGAGCGGTTGGACCTCACTGGAGCCATTTCTTAGTCAGAGAGTGGGACTGCAGAGAGAGGTCACATGCTTCCTGGGACAGGAAACCAGAACCTTGGGGATGTGAGGTCTTGTCACTGTGTGGTCCTTCCAGGCCCCAGTTTCCCCATTGGTTTTCAAGATCCCTTCTCACTCAGTAGTTCTGAAACACAGAGGCCTACAAACCAGGGAGGAAGCTGCAGGGCATGAGCACAAGCTTCCGGAGGTGGGTTCTGGGAGATGGGGTTGGGAGGATGGTGCAGAACCCAACCTTGAAGACCTTGAACCCAGGCTGAGGGGTTGGCTTTAGAAACAGGAAGCTGGTGAGTTTGGGAAGGATGGATTGGAGCAGGGCAGAGTGGACAGGATGTGACTGGAGGCAAGGGGATGCTCTGTTTAGGGTGCAGTCACTTCCGCCCCACCTTTATGAAACACCTGCTCTGGGCGAAGACGTGGTGCTGAGAGCTGGGGAGGGGGCAAATGCAAGTCCTTGCAGCAGGCTGCCCTCTGTTTTAGGACAGACATACAAGAACTGGAGAGCCACTCTTGGAGATCCTTCCTAGCTCTGATGTTCTGGGAGGCCGTGCAGCAAATGAGAACATCAGGAGGGAGGCTTCCAGGGGTCCCCTCACCCTTGCTCTGGCCCAGAGCAGGTAGCTATCTGGCATTGATAACTGACCGAGAACACGGATGGCCAGGGCAAGGAACAGGGAAGTGGGGACAGGTGTGACAGATGAGAAGTCAGAAGGATGGAGGGGCCACCTGAACAGTGAAAGAAGGACGCAGCATAACTCAGGGCTAGCAAGACATGCTTCCATCTCTCAAAGATGATTCCAGAGGAACACAACAGGCCACATCCCCAGACGACTCACCAAGACATGAATTCATTTCCCAGGGCTCCAGAAAACTGACGTCTTCTCACAGTGCAAACTCACAGAAAACAACCCAAACAAGAGGAACACTAATCAGAGCTGGGCCCCTTCTTTTTTTTCCAATCTTATTAAAACACCAGAGAGATGAGTTAATGACCTGGCTCTGTTTACAGCTCCCAGTGACCCTCTCAGGGATTGGATGAAGTTCTCAGGGGCTGTGCTTGCAAAGGAACAATCCCCACCTTGGGGCATGGGTTGGTGACATGGGGTTAAGGGCAAGTTTAGAACATCGCAGTGGGGACTTAGAAAGAGTAAGTAAGGAGAAGCGCCACAGACTGTGGCCCTGCCCCAAGTGATGTGCAGGAAGGCGGGGGCCTGTGTATACTTGATGGGCGTGACTACTAATGTCTCCCAAGCACATTACGTCGGAATTTATGCCACCAGGAGCCCAGGCCTCATGGGGCAAATGGGAAGACTTCTCATGGGTATTCAAAGCCACAAGAAAATATTGTACATTTTCCTCTTCAGGAATCAGAAAGTATAATTCATTAAAGACTACAGGAAAAGTTCATTGATTACTAGTATGAGCACATGTATTAGTCAAGAGTTGCTGTCGGCTGCTGGTTAAGAGAAACCTGAAGCAGCAGAGGCTTAACTGTGGTAAAGGCTTTCGTTTTCTCCCAAATCAATAGTCCAGCGGTGGGCAGCTCATGGTCATCAGGATCCCATGCTCCCCCTATCATGTTTATCACTTGGCTTTTATCATCAGTGGGTCTCAAGGTCCAAGAAGGTTGCTGAAGCTCTAGGTAGTATGTCCATGTTCCAGCAGGAAGAAGACAGTTGGAGGAAAGGACCAAAGGGTCCTGGCTGAGTAGGCTCCTTTTCAAGAGTTTTCTGGAAGCACCCCAATGACTCCTACTTTCTCTCACTGGCCACCCCTTTGGCAAGAGAGGCTGGGAGACAAGGTTTGACAGCAAAGCCCCGTTGGTCCCATAAATGCCAGGGCACCTGTCGGTAAGGAAGGAGAGAATAGAGACTGGGTAGGTAACCCTGCCACAACCCACATTTTAAATTATTCTAATTTTAAAGGAGATTGTAAAGAAATGTACATACGAGGCGTAAGTTCCATTCGGTCTCTTACAACTTTTGAAAGTTCCTAGTTTCAGACTAAAGCAGGCTTCCCTCTAGGTTTCATTAGAAAACTACCTTGTAAGTCACTCGAACCTCCTGGGGTTGTGCCCAGGAGAGATTTTCAGACTATTAACCATTGGCACAGCACAGGCATCCTCCCTTTTGGTCATGAGAACCCAGGCCCAGTGGACCGTTGCATTCTGGCAGCTCTGTGTCTGGCAAGCCCCCGGCATTAACCCTGGCTTTGGTGCTTTGGGTCTGCTTGATGTCAAAAGCCCTTGCAGGCAGTTACTATTCTGTTGGCAGAAATCTGCTCATAACTTGGAAAAAAAAAAAAAAAGCCTCATTTGAGCTTCTGAGATCCCGGCCCCTGACCCCTGCTCCTTCTCTCTCTTGTGACAAAGCTGAAATTAGTGGGAAAAGTCATGACCACTCTTTCCCAGTTTCTGCCTTGGTAGCTCCTTCTAAGGTCTCTTCCTCCTGCCATATGCTTACACGGAACCTATATTTTAACGACGGTGGGAAAAAAATGATAGTTTCTGCTTCCAACAGTGGCTGCTGCGATGTGAGGTTAAGGAACAATGCATACTCGTGTCCTCGTATAGAATTCCATGTATGTATGAGCAGGGTCTTGAAAAAGAAGAGATTTGCCAAGAACAAGAGTGGGTGGTAAGGTCAGTCCACATGGCCGATTTAAGGAGATGCAAACATGTGAACAAAAATCTTTGTTAGCATCCCCGACTTGGGAAAGATTCCTAGAGGTGGGTTGTCAAGACAAAGGTGTAATAGTTTGCAGACCCTCAGGTGGAATTGCAAGTCGCTTTACAGAAAGGTTGCTGCCAGAAACATGTGGGGGTGTCTGGGTCACCAAACCTCCTCAGCACAGAGTATTGTCATTCAAAATTCCTTTGCCAGCTTGATAGGCGAAAAGGAAGTCTAATTTATTGATGAAGTCGAGCATTTTTAAAAAGCTTTTTTGGGCTACTCGTGTTCCTTCTCTTGCAAAGTGAATTGCCTGGTCATGACTTTCGATCGTTTTTCTGTTGAGGTATTAATAGTTTTGCGGTCAAATTATTTATGCAGCAAATACTTGCTGAAGGCCTGTTATGCGCCAGGCACTCTTCCAGTGGCTGGGGACACAGCAGTGAATTAAACAGAGAGATCTCTGCCTTCCAGGAAGCTGATGTTCTAAGAGAGAAGAGACAGGAACGAGGAGACAAAGACAAGATTGGTAAAAGCTCTCTACAGATTTAGGATGATAACACTTGGTCACATAGTTTCCCTAGTTTGTCATTTGCTTTATAATTCTATTTCTATGTGAATCTGTCTCAGAGAATTCTCAATTTATTTAACCTTTTATTTTGGCATAATTGTAAGTTTACAGAAAACTTACAAACATACCCTTCACCCAGTTTTCCCTGAAGTCAGCAAAGTATGGAATGATGGCACAGATGTCAAAACTAAGAAATGAAATTAGTACAACACTATTAACTAAATTGTAGACCGTGTTTGGATTTCACCGATTTTCCACGAATGTCTTTTTTTTTCTGCCCCAGAATCCCACCAAGGATACCATGTTGCTCTTAGGAAATTCTTAATTTCTTTTCTTTAAAAAAATTTTTTTAGGGGCGCCTGGGTGGCGCAGTCGGTTGAGCGTCCGACTTCAGCCAGGTCACGATCTCACGGTCGGTGAGTTCGAGCCCCACGTCAGGCTCTGGGCTGATGGCTCAGAGCCTGGAGCCTGTTTCCGATTCTGTGTCTCCCTCTCTCTCTGCCCCTCCCCCGTTCATGCTCTGTCTCTGTCCCAAAAATAAATAAACGTTGAAAAAAAAAATTTAATTAAAAAAAATTTTTTTAATTAATGAATTTATTTTTTGAGAGAGTGCGTGCGTGTTCATGTGCACAAGAGCGGGAGGGGCAGAGGGAGAGGGAGGGAGAGAATCCTAAGCAGGCTCCACAGTCAGCACGGAGCACACACAGGGCAAGGTCTCATGAATGATGAGGTTGTGACCTAAGCCAAAATCAAGAGCTGGATGCTTAACTGACTGAGCCACCCAGATGCCCCTAGAAATTCTTTTGTGTGTGTGTGTGTGTGTGTGTGTGTGTGGTGGATTTCTTTTTTTTTTTAATATGAAATGTATTGCCAAATTGGTTTCCATACAACACCCAGTGCTCATCCCAACAGGTGCCCTCTTCAGTGCCCATCCCCCACTTTCCCCTCCCTCCCACTTAATTCTTAATTTCTATGTAGTAAAATCTATTGATATTTTTATTGCTCATTTTCTTCTTAGAGGGTCCTTCCATATTCTGAGATCTGAAAAATATTAACCTATATTTTCTTCTAGCTTTTTATGTTTTCGTTTTTTTAATTTCTTATTTCTTTAACCCATATGGAATTTATTTTGGCGCAAAGTATAAATAGGGATTCTAAGTTGTTGTTTTCTTTTAATAGTCGATTGGCCACACAGTGCTCTATAATAAATCCTTCCTTTCCTCACTGATCTGTGAAGCAACTTTTATCAAAAATGAAGTACTTAGGGGTACCTGGCTGGCTCAGTTGGAAGAGCGTGGGACTCTTAATCTTGGGGTTGTGGGTTCAAGCCCCGTATTGGGTGTAGAGATTACTTAAAAAAAATGAATACACTTTTTTTTTTTTTTAATGAAATATTTAGATGGTTCTGTTTCTGGGCTATAGGTTCTGTTCTATTGGTTTTTCTGTTGACAGCTGTGTCAATATTGCACTTTAAGAGAGAGAGACAGTGTGAACAGGGGAGAGGCAGAGAGAGAAGGAAACAGAATCCGAAGCAGGCTCCACGCTCTGAGCGGTCAGCACAGAGCCCGACGCGGGGCTCAAACTCACGGACCACGAGATCATGACCTGAGCTAGGGTCAGACACTTAACTGACTGAGCCACCCAGGTGCCCCAATACTGCACTTTAAAATTATATCTTTACAGAAGGTGTTCATATCTGATAGGACAAGCACCCTCCTCCTTTAGCTTTATGAAAATAATGTTAACAAGAATTATGATCTCATTCATGTGCCAAGTCATGTGTTGTGCAGCACAGATAAGATACGAACAACTGAGTTTTCAAGGAGGCCTAATCTGTGGGAGAGGCAGACCCCTGAGCCGCTGCCACGCTGCAGCAGGCTGGAGCACAGGTGATCCACAAGGGAAGGCCCACGGAGTCAGCCAGCAATCAAAGAAGGCTTGGCCTCTGATTAATTGGAGTACGAGTTAGCCAGAGAAGCAGGAAGGACATTCTAGGCAGAAGGAACAGTGTAGACGAAGGGCCGGCTGCTGGAGAAGTGTGCAGTGTTTCTAGGGAACTGGATGCAATTGCCTTTGGAGCTTTGAGTACTGGGGGGTGGGGAAGAGATGAGACTGGAGAGGGAGGTGGGGCTAGGTCACGGAGAGCCTTGCCTGCCAAGCGGGGTGTTCAGATGACCCCACAGGCCCTCCTGTGCTGGGTTGTGGAATTCTTCAACTGCTGACTCTCTTCCCAGGAACATGTTCCCAGCCAACCTGGTGGAAGCCACTTTCAAACAGGTAAGTGGATCCCAGAGCGATGGAGCAGGGCAGGCAGGACCAGCCTGGGCCAGGCTGGGAAGGGACAGGTTTCCCCAGCAAGTCTCCCTGCCTCCTGGGGGCCGGATGCTGGAGAGGAGGGCAGGTGGGGAGACCTGGATCCTCACGGCCTCCCATGGCCACACCCCTGCCCTGAGTTCCAGCTTCTGAAGAAGAGAACTTACAAGGGTGGGGGGAAGCCACTGTGCTCTAGGTTTACACCCATGCTCACGCCCACTGTCTCAGTCAGTCCTCACAGTAACCCTGCCCTCAGTGTGCCAGCCCCTCTCCCGGATGAGGAAACTGAGGCACAGAAGGATTAAAAGATCTGCCCAAGGTTGTACCACCAGTAAATGATGGCGCTGGTAGGAAAACCCGGGTCTGTCTGGCTTCTAAGCCTGTTTTCTGTTTCTTTTTAAAAAGAATCCTTTCCCCCCGTAATAAGAATAGTAACGATGTTCAGTGTAAAATGTTAGGAAAATACTAAAAAATATGAAGAAGAAAATAAAATCATCTCTTGTTCCAGCACCAAGCAACACCAAGGTACACTTTTAGTCTTATTTCTCTGCATAAATATGCTTTAGAAAAATAAAATTAGGTTAATGGTGCATAGACAGTGTGTGTCTTGCTTTTCCCCACTCCCATTACATCATGAGCATTTTCCCTGGTTATTAAGCATTTCTTTAAAATACAATATTTGCAGTGAGACAAGAGCCCGTGATAAAGCCAGGCTATAGTTTATTACCATGCCCCCTTTTGGTAGGCTTTTAGGTTGTTTTCAAAGTTTTTCCATTTTTAGAAATTATGGTAAATATCCTTGTGCACAAATTTTTGTCTGCCCTTCTAATAACTTCTAATGCTTTTCCCCTTGTAAAATGTTGGCTGCTTAGTTGACAATCCAGCGAGCATTTCCTGACCCCCTTGCCTGTGCTAGGCCCTGCAGTGGGGACTGGGGACTGGGGACACAAAGGAGGAGGTTGAGGGTTGGATAGGAGGCTCCAAAATAAGGAGTGGTGAAATCTTGAGCTAATCTCTGTATCTTTCCTAATCTCCTGGGTCTTTATCTACGAAATAAACCAGATAGTGAAGGGCCCTGAATGGTAAGCCAGGGCGTTTGGGTTTTATTCCAACAGTGACGGGAAATTATTGAAGGTGTGAGAGAGAAAGAGTGAATGTTCCTTTGCTTCATACCTGCCTGGAATGCCCTTTTTTCTTTTGGCAAACTCCTACCCATCCTTCAAGACCCAACTCAAATATCCCCTTCTTTATGAAGCTGTCTGATCCTCTGAAGCAAAGTAAGTTACTCCCTCCCCAAAGCTCTCAGAGCAGAATTCACGTCTGGTTCATCTTCGTATCCCTGGCATCCAACACAGAAAGTCCAATGTTGGAATGCTGACGGTAGTGGTGGCAGTAATAACAGCAGTAATGGCCACATAAGGCCACCATACACCAGGCACTGCTGTAAACACTTTACGTGTGTTGCCTCATTTATTCAAACGAGCCAGATAGTATTGTGACCCCCATTTTACAGATGAAGAAACTGAAGCACAGAAACTTCTGGTCCCATATATTTCCTAACTGGTTTCTCCACACCACCCTGTGCCCCAGAAGGCTTACCTTATTGATACTGTGGTGTTGGGAGGCTAGAAATTTCCCTTGTTTGGACTCCCAGTGCCTGAGGAATGAGGATTCCCTGGGGCAGAGGAGGAAAGGTAGACAGCATGGAGGCTCAGGGCTTTGCAGCTGGGACGTCTTCTCCTCCAGAAGGCTTGGGGCAACCTGAGCTTTTCAAATAGAAGGCCCAAGTTTCCATCAGTGGCAGGCAGGGCTGGCTGGCTATTAGGTGGATGGAAAATGATGTTTGGAAGGGATAGTTGGGTGAATAGAAAATTATCTGGGTAGAAGAGGAGATGGTTAGAGAGGATCCCAGATGGGTGTGATGATGCATAGAAGGAAGGAGAGGGTGGAAGGGACTAATAGAAGCATGGCTGGGTAGGGCGTACTTGGATGACAGAATCCCAGTTTTCTTTTTGGTAAAATCTTGATGATACTCCTGCCTACCTCACAGGATTATCGTCCATCAAATAGTTCTCGACTATATACAAATGTGCCTCCAAGATACTATTATTGTTGTTGATGATATTGATAGCAATATTTGGTCCTGACTCCTTCCTGGTTGGGGTGTCGCCCACTAGTACCGTACCAAGACCACCCCCGTTGTCAAATCCCCCAAGATGGCATCAGAGGAGGCCCCTCCTCGGCAGATCCTCATCTACGGGGTCCAGGAAGAGAACGGCTCTCATGTTCAGAACTTTGCCCTGGACCTGACCCCGCCACCCGAGGTTGTTTACAAGTCAGAGCCTGACACCATCGATGGCATGAACGTGCTGGGCATCGTCATCTTCTCTGCCACCATGGGTATGTGCTTCCTCCCCTTCCTGGCAGTGGCCGGGAGCCAGTCCCTTCGTGCATCTACCCTTCTCTGCAACCTGCATCCACTAATCTAAATAACCTGGAGTCTCCCATCTTCCAGGTGATTCCTTTCTTTCCTACCCAGTAGAGTGGCTCAAGTCCCTATTCCATTACCAAAGGGTGTCTCCAGCCCTCCCCCACGCCAGTCGAAGCTGGCATTCCTCACTTGGAATTCTCCACTCCTGGGTGCTAGTTTCCTCTCCCTTAAAGAAGACCATGCCTCAGGCTTCCTCCCAGCAGCCTGTTCCATATTACTGAGGTCTGGGGATACTAGGGCAGGGTGGCGGGTGGGGGGGTGGTTACAATAAAGAACAGGAAAAACCTGAAAATCTGTCATCCATCACTGTCTCATTAAAGTCCTCATTTCTCCCTTCCATTTCCAACCACAGGGGCTCCCCACTGGTCAACTCTGTCCTCAGACAAGTGTGTGTCATTTCTCAGGGCCCACAGTTGGCCTCCTTGACCACACCCTCCCCTTTGCTACTCTTCTTGCCAAGACCTTCAACCATAGGCTATCACCACGAAGTGGTGAGGCCTCACTAGCAAAGGCCTTCCTGTACCTTTTAACAACAAAACAAAACGAAACGAAACAAAACAAAACAAAAAAGTATTCTTTTTCTTTTTTTCTTTTTTTTTTTTTTTTTTTTTTTTTAATTTTTATTTTTGGGACAGAGAGAGACAGAGCATGAACGGGGGAGGGGCAGAGAGAGAGGGAGACACAGAATCGGAAACAGGCTCCAGGCTCCGAGCCATCAGCCCAGAGCCTGACGCGGGGCTCGAACTCACGGACCGAGAGATCGTGACCTGGCTGAAGTCGGACGCTTAACCGACTGCGCCACCCAGGCGCCCCAAAAGTATTCTTTTTCTTAAAGAGAACCCCCAAATAGTATAAGCTTCGGATCCCACAAAACCTATGGCTATGCCTCTGCCAACAGTGCCTTCACCACCATCACCAATACACACACACACACACACACACACACCTCTTTTCCTTCTTGGAGACAAGCCATCCAGAACAATCTAGCTGGTCAGTCCCTGTCTTGTCCTTCTAGGCTATCAAAGGTCATTGTGAGTCTTATTCTAAAATTGGCATCTACCTCCCTCTTCGCCCTGGCCAAGGTCCTGGCGAGGGCCTCTCCTCCCTCTCTGACTTGTCCACAAGGTTTTCTTCTCACTGTCCTACTGGTTGCTCATGCAGGAAATCTGGGGGCTGTTTTCTGCCTCTGCCTCTGCCTGGCCCGCATCCAAATCTGTCAGGTCTGCTTCCGAAACTTCTCTCCGAGCCCACATTTCCCTCTGCTCACTGCCAGCATCACAGTTCGAGGCCACCACAGTTCACCATTCACCTGGTTTCTGCAAGAGCCTCCTGAAGGGTCTCTGTCCTGGTGTGTCCTCCTCACGGGCTCACAAAGTCCTGCAGTGGCTCTCCAGTGCACTTGGAAAGGGGTCCCGAACTCTGTACACGGCCTGCAGAGCTCTGTGTGATCTGACCAGCCTGCCTCCCGGCTTCTCTGGTCCTGCTCTCTTCCCCCAGCCATGCTGCCTTTCGGTTCCAGGAAGGTGCCTCTCCAAAGATCTGCCCCTGCCCCTTCCTCTCCCCCTGCACCTTCCCCTCCTTGCAGGGGGACTGTGGTCTTCGCAAGCATCACGTCCTCGGGAAAGTCTTCCTAACGCCCCCAGACTGCTCAGGTGCTCTTTGTTACTCCTTAAACGTTTGACCACATTGCAGTTATCTGTTTCTGTAACTGTTTAGCGTCTACACAGAAGCATGTGTAAGCTCCATGCAGGCAGTGATGGGCCTGGCTTGTTCCCCATTTATCCCCACAGACCACCACACTGACTGGAGAGAGCAGGCACGCAGGAAAACCTGCTGGAGAGATGGGTAGATGGCTGGGAATGGACTGACCATGGTGGGTAACGGAGCTCTAATCGTCTTGGCCCAAATGTCGGGCATGCAGAGGGGCTAGGGCCTCAGGGACCCGAGCATGTGCCAGAACGGTGTTTGGAGGCTCTCACAGCACATCTGGCAATCAGTCCCCAATACTGGATATTCCCACTCCTCCCCAGCCACTGCCTCTCTTAGGGGTGGGAACATATAAACAGGACCTCTGTTGGCAGAGCAAAAGAAACCCTGAGACCCTCTGACTCACTGTTTCCTGGATGTGTGTAACTGTCTATGTGTCAGTGTGTATATGTTCGTGTATGTGTGCCCAAGTCAGCACGTGCCTATGCCTGTGTGTGTCCACTTCCATTTGGACCTGCATCTGTGTGTGCCCACATCTGAGTGTGAGCAGACACACCTGCACAGCTTCTCCAAATGCGGCTTTCTTGGGTCCCCACGACACAACCTCCTTTCCCATCTTGTCCCTGATGTTGGGACACAGCTGATACTAAGGCCCCATTGGCCGGGACTGTTGCAGGAGGCCTGCCACCAGACCCTGGGTCCCCGGCACACAGGTGCCCAGCCAGCCTGAGCCCTTATGTGTCTCCTGGTTTGGGCGGGAATAGCCTGGGAGGAGGGACAGAGCTGGCAGGGGACCTGGGTCTCAGCTCAGCCAGGCTTCCACAGGCCCTATGGGCAAGGGCTAGGTTGTATCACCTTCAACTTGGGCCTCTCCCGCCCATACCAGCAGGGCCCCCATGTCATCCCATCACCATGTGGTAGCTGTTCTGCGGATAGTGTGAGTTCAGGGCTTCCTGGGGCAGGAAAGAGCCTCTCTCTGGAGTCACATGAGCCAGGGTTCAAATCCCTTCCCTGCTTCTCCCTGGCTGAGTCAGGAGCCCCTCCAAGCACACTGCCGGTAAGCTTTCTAAGGACAGCCACAGAGTGTGTTTTGCTCTCCATTTTTGTGTCACCAGAAGGGACAGCTGTCACTTGTCACCGTTTCAGGAGTGGCCTGATGGTGCCCAACTGCACAGAGCTCACCTGGGGAATAGTACACACACGAACACTCCCCAAGTAAGAGAATGACAGGGGCTCCGGGAAAGCCTTTATTATTCATTCATTTGTTCGTTCATTCATTCAGTGATTATTGTTGAGCACCTACAACGTGCCAGCTAAGGAGATACAGTTCTTTCCCTCATGGAGCTAACCTTCTATTGGAGGAGACAGAAAAAAAAAAATAATAACAGACAACTGGAAAATAACACTTATAAGTTGTAATAAGTGATATAAAGGGATCAGAAAGACATGATACAGAGAAGAATAAATGGAGAGTTTGCCAAGGGGAGAGGGGGACAGGCCTCCAGGCCATGTGGGGAGCTGGGCGGCCAGGGTTTCAGGCACCAGGACCTACATGGGAGAGGGCCCTGAGGCAGTGAAAAGCTTGACGTATTCTAGAAACGTAAAGGAGGCCAGTGATGCCAGAGCATAGTGAGGAGGTGAAAAGCAGGGCCAGATGGAGGTGGGAGGTGTTGACAGAGGTCAGATCAATCGGGGCCTGAAGCAGGGGGGATCTTGGTTATGGTGGGAGTGTTCAGGAAGTCATTGCATGGGGGGTTGGCAGGGAACATTTTTATGGATTAGAGAGGAGGATGAGATGAGGGCCCTGGTCCAGCAGTAGAGGCCCAGGAGAAGGAGAGGAGAGGGTGCAGGGAAGCACTGTGCTTGATCCAAGGCTGCTGGGAATTCAGCCAAGGCCCGAGGCCCACATGTGCGCGCAGGTCTGTCCCTGCTGGGCCGCCAGCGTGTGCTGGCACATGCCACTGTGGTGCGTGCCTGTGCCTCGGTGTGCGGCCTCTGTGACATGCTTGTGTGTCTCTGCCCCTGCAGGCATCATGCTGGGCCGCATGGGGGACAATGGGACCCCTCTAGTCAGCTTCTGCCAGTGCCTCAATGAGTCCGTCATGAAGATTGTGGCGGTGGCTGTGTGGTAAGCCTCACTGGGGGCAGAAGTGTCCTCTTCCACCTTCACCCCACCCCCTTTCAGCCCTGCCCTGGGAAGATGGAGGGATACCACGGCCCCTTCCACTGCTTTCCTGCCCTGGAGGCTCAGCCCTGGCCACATTCTGCCCTGCATCCCCCGGCCCAGCCCTGACCAGGTCTAGTTCCAGCCCCGGGCCTGCCATTTCTGGCCCGATCAGGCCCACTGGAGGACAGTTACAAGCTAAGCGTGGCCTTGCTCTCCTGGCCCAGTTTCCCCATCCCATGGAGTCTCATCAGCTTAGCTTTTGGAGAAGGGAAACACTGGAAGTGAGAACCAGCTGCCACTCCTTGGTTCAGAGCTCAGGCCTTAGGAATCTTCTAGTCCGACCTTGTACAGTTTCGATGGGGAAACGCAGAGGCCCGCCCGGGTCACGCATGAAGTTTGTGGCACCGCTGGGCTGAAATGAGGGCCTGCTGAGGGCGGGGGCCCTCCTCAGAGACCTGGACGGGAAGGCAAGGAGGGAGGCCAGAGGTTGTGCGGGTTGGACTGGTTGAGCGTCGTGGTATTAATGAGGCCACATGTACTGGGCACCTTGGTACAGAGTCCCATTCAGTCCTCACAGGATCCCCGGGCGGCCAGGGGGCAGTGATGCCGTGCCAGGACTGCCCGGGACCCTCGCCTGCCAGGCACTGAACTGGCCGCCTGCCCCCAGGTACTTCCCCTTTGGCATTGTGTTCCTCATCGCCGGCAAGATCCTGGAGATGGATGACCCCACAGCAGTCAGAAAGAAGCTGGGTTTCTACGCGGTCACTGTGGTGTGTGGGCTGGTGGTCCATGGCCTCTTCATCCTGCCCCTGCTCTACTTCTTCATCACCAAAAAGAACCCCATTGTCTTTATCCGAGGCGTCCTCCAGGCCCTGCTCATTGCACTGGCCACCTCCTCCAGGTAGCCCTGGGTGACGGGCAGGGTGGAGTGATGCTGGCAGCTGAGCTCCGTTCATCTGTCCAGCCATCACTTGTCCATAGCCATAGAACCATGGAAAGTTCAGTATGGCCCACTTCACAAACTTGGGGGTAGCTATGGACAGTGGTAAATGAGACCAATTTTTGAAATGCATTGCTTGAGGCCCCACCGGCCTGAATGGCAGGAAGCCCTTATGGCCTCTTAAGGCCTTCCCCTCCCCAACTGCCTGCATCCCTAAGGTGCACTCAGTCCACATGGCGGTGGCTTCCACACATCTTGGGGTCGGGACAGCTGATGGGGGATGAATCTGCAATGGCTGTTGCCTTTTGCTGCCATACGGTGCTCCCGTTGGAGTCAGGCCCTGTGTTGTTTAGGGTCTTGGCCTGTCCACGGCTGCGGGGACATCCTGGCTGGATGCCCTGTCCCAGCCTTGACAGTGTAACTCACCAGTGGGGATTTGAATCATGGTTCCACCGTCCATTGGCTGTGTGGCTGTGGGCAAGTCACTTAACCTCCCTGGGCACCAATTTCCTCATATGCAGTTTGGGGATCAGGGTGGTCTCTGCCTCTAAGGGTTGCATGGGAATTAGTGGAGATAACTCACTAGGGGCACAAAGGCTAGCCTATGAGGTGGCATCTGCTCTCAAGGATCCCGGCCCACAGTTGAGTGCAGAAGCAGAGTTGGAGGCATGCAAACCCACCTGTCTGTCTACCAAGGAGGAGAAAGTGCTCTACATACTCTGTGAAGAAAGGGTGGTTCTCCCCACAGCATATGTCCAAGCTCCACGTGGAGGACTCGCCTGAGCTCAGGCCCATGTCTCTTCAGAGCCTCGTTCTCCCTTCCAGCCCTTACTGCTTTCTCTTCTCTGGGCCTCAGCTTCCCAATCTGTCAAATGGGAGTGAGGGCCCCCACCCTTGGCAGCAGAAGTGCCTCACACAGAACTTAGGAGGAGCAGGGCCCCAGTGAGGAAAAGCCCCAGAAGCCTCGTCCAGGAACCTCCACGCAGGGCAGAGCCAGGAGGTGGAAAGGAAAGGCAAAGTCCCAATGGCTGCCAGCTCCCATACCACAGGCCAAGCCCTGCTGGAGTCAGCAGCCCTTGGCCACCTCCTGCTTGGCAGAAACCACAGCCGCGGGCCCAGCACATCTGGGGAGATCATCGCAGGCTCTGGAAAATGGACGTGGGCTCCCCAGGCAGTGGCCTGTGGGAAAGGAAGGGCACTGTGGCCAAACCAACCTGAGTTTTAGTCTCAGCACGGCCACCAGGAGCTCTAGTAACAGAGACAGTAACAATGACAGTAGTGGCTACCACTGACTGCCTGCAATGTGCCAGATACTGCTCTAAGCGCTTTCTTGTTGAATCATCACCCTAATAGCTCTGTAATCTAGGTATTGTTTGGGATAAGGAAACTAAGGCACACACAGGTTAAGGAACCCACCAGAGCCACTTGGCTAGTAGGAGGCTGGAATCTAAATCCAGCAAGGCCGGCCCCAGAGCCCTACTGTTAGCCACTTTATGCTTGGCACAGTGGTATGACTTTGGGTCAGCCCCTCCTCCCCTCCGGGCTTCAGTTTCTTCATCTGTAAAATGGACTCAAAACCCCTCCCTCACAGGAAGCTGTGAGGGTCAGATAAGAGCGTGTGTAAAGCACAATGCCTGGCGCATAGTAGGTGCTCTGCTGATGGTGGCTCCTTTCCTGACCCGTGCGGCTGGTGGGGGGTCTCCGGGGCCTAGGCTTGGGCGGGTCTGGCTGGGCCACTGATCACACACTTGCCAAGAATGCCATTTGAGACCATTTTCAAAGCTCCTTCAGCCTGTCCTCCCCCGTGATGGGTGGGCTGCCTGGGGTGGGGGCGAGCTTCCCATCCCTGGCACGCAGGCAGCCCAGAGCCCCGGAGTACCCTGGGAGACAGTGGTAGGCACGCGCTGGCCCCTCTGCCCACAGCTCAGCCACACTGCCCATCACCTTCAAGTGCCTGCTGGAAAACAACCACATTGACCGGCGGATTGCCCGCTTTGTGCTGCCCGTGGGCGCCACCATCAACATGGACGGGACAGCGCTCTACGAGGCTGTGGCCGCCATCTTCATTGCCCAGGTCAACAACTATGAGCTGGACTTCGGCCAGATCATCACCATCAGGTACACACCTGACACCCCATACCCAGGGTGGATTGGCCGGGGAAGAGGAGGGCACCGGAAGGACCTTCAGGATTCTTGAGCTCTCAGATCTGATGGGGTCTCTGAAGTGCAGAGGAGGCAAGGGGTTTGTTCCTAGCCACACGGCAAGTTAGTGCTGGGATGTGGCCTGGCTTCTATGACTCAGGGCTCCTTCCCCAGTGTCACCCTGCAGAGGGGGAGCTCCGAGCAGGATGGGAACTAAGGTCCAGAGGAGGGCCTGCAGTCTGGGCATGCAGGGCAGGGAGGGGGCTAAAGGCAGGCAGAGGGTGAGCAGAGGCCAGGGGTGGGATGAGGGGACAGGGGAAGGGTGACTGCTAGTGTGGCTGGGGGTGAGGGAAGGGTGCTGGGGTGAGGGTCAGAGGCCGTGGGGAAGGCCTTGTGTGCCAGCCTGAGAGCACAAGTCTGGCCCCAGGAACCAGGCCCAGTGGGAGGCTGGGCAGAGCCATGCAGGTGGACGACCTGAATTTCTGGTCAGCTTTTTGGAACCTGACAGAGGCAGTGGCCCCAGGCACATGCTCTTCTACAAACTCCTCAGGAGGTTCCACTGGGACCAGAGATGGAGGCCCATGGAGTCACAGGACCTTGAGCAGGGACGTGCCCCCCACCCTGAGAATTTCCTGATGTGGCATTCCTAACAACCCCTGCCCCATATGGCTGTCCCCAGAGGCCCTGGCATTCTGGACTCCTTCTTGGAGCCAGGGCTCCAACAGCAAGGCCTGCCCCTCCTGCTCCTCCTCTTCCTCTCCCTGCCCCTCCTGCAGCATCACGGCCACAGCGGCCAGCATCGGGGCAGCTGGCATCCCCCAGGCTGGGCTCGTCACCATGGTCATCGTACTCACCTCCGTGGGACTTCCCACTGACGACATCACCCTCATCATCGCTGTCGACTGGGCTCTGTGAGTGGGTTTGCCCCCTACCTGCCTCATCCCCCAGGCAGCAGGCATTGAGGGTGGGCCGGGAGAACTGCCATGGTTTGGCACAGTGGGGGTGCCCTGCTCACTGACACCAGCCTTTGTGGGGCCCAGTTTTTAAAAATGAAAATGTGCCTACCCTTGTTCAAAAATATAAAGAATTTCAAGGGGGTGAGAGCAGAGCATCAGACCAAGCCCAGGCCCTTTTGAGCATGGGCACAGTCCACATGTTCCTGAATCCAGCCGTGCATCAACTTGCTTTGGCCTTGCCCGAGCAGGGGCAGTAGGCTTGAGAGCACCGAAAAGGCACTTTGCCACAGGCTCCAACCTGGCTGCCGGCTGCAGGTGCTGCTGGGCTGGGCCCTGCCTGCTGCCAGCTCCTCTTACCAAAAATAGTGCCCACCACTCACTGCCCACCTTGGCTCACCAGGGACCGTTTTCGCACCATGATTAACGTGCTGGGTGACGCGCTGGCGGCAGGGATCATGGCCCACATCTGCCGGAAGGACTTTGCTCAGGACACAGGCGTGGAGGTGAGAGCGGTGCCTCCCTCCCAGCCTGGCCGTTGGGAGGGTGGAGCTGGGATGGGGGTGCAGGTCTTCTCACCAGCTGGGCAGCCTTCTGCCAATCCCTCCCTGCCTCCTCATCTGGACACGGGGTGACCCATTCCTCTCGCAGCTAGCTGTTGAGCACTCGTCATCGTGGGAGGAGCAGTGGCAAACAAAGAAAGATAAACCCTGTCCTCAGGGAGCCTGTACCTTAGTGTGGGGGTGCGCTCTATCCTGCCGACAACAATGCAAACATTTGTACGTCTGCACAGGGCTTCGTGGCAATAACTATGTGTAACAGGCTGTCCCACTCCCATTGGGGTGGATAGGCAGGGGACCCACCAGTTCCCTCACTGGACTTCTCCACTAAGACAACCTCAAAAGGAAGCAGGACAGATTGGAACTGGAGCCCAGAGAGGCTGTGTGTGACATATCAAGGTCCCACAACACATCTGTAGGAAAACCAATCACGTGGTTTGCTCTTTCAGTCTTCCCTGGTGTCTAACCTCACTCCCTCCTGCTGCTACCAAGGCCTGTTTCCCCTCCCCAGAAACTGCCGCCCCGCGAGACCAAGCCAGTGAGCCTCCAGGAGATCGTGGCAACCCAGCAGAATGGCTGTGTGAAGAGCGTGGCGGAGGCCTCAGAGCTGACCCTGGGCCCTGCCTGTCCCCACCACATCCCTGTCCAGGTGGAGCAGGACGAGGAACCAGCTGCCACCTCTCTGGACCACTGCACCATTGAGATCAGTGAGCTTGAGACCAATGTGTAGCCTGCAGAGCTGCAGGGGCCAGGGGAGGCCTCCAGGTCTAGGGGCCAAGGGCAGGATCTCAACTCACTACTTTTCTGAGCACTCGACAGGAGCCAGGCTCACACACTCCTCCCACCCTTGAGAGGCCAGGATTCGCCCCACAGGCCAGACAATAGAGTCTCAGAAAGGGAAAGACTGCATGTGGGAGCCCCAGCTGGAGAATTATGACCTGGCACAGCCAAGGCCCCAGCTATGACATTTCCACTGTGTTAACCTATGAGGGTGGCAGCAGGGGCTATATGGTCCCACTTTCTGGATCACAGAGTTGAGACCCCGTGAGCTGAAAACACTTGCCCCAGGTCTCAGGGCAGGTAACGTCAGGGCCAGGACTCTAACTCAAGTCTTCCAGGCCCTGGCCACTCTCTCCTGGAGGACAGGGGCCTGCAGGGCCAGATGCCAAGGGTCTCTGCCCCTCTGCAGGAGCTCAGCAGCCACCACTGCCTTCAGTTTATGAAGATACAGCCATGTTCTGGTTCTGCCCCAGCTGAGTCCCTGCCCAGGCCGGTCACCCTCCCTGCCCCATAACACGTGGCCTCAGACAAACAGCCCTCCCTGAGGATGGCCCAGCCCTAGGCCAAGGCCCGCTGCCTGCCACGTGCCACAGCCTGTCCCGTCTCCCATCAGTCTCACCAGTCATGTCTCACAAAGCTCAGCCCGTGTGGAGACAGCATGGCCTCAGAAGAGCTGCAGGGGCCCTTGGACACATCTGGGCCAGTCTCCCACAGGACAGGTGGGCCAGCCAGGACTGGGGAGGCAGGCTTGCCTGGGATGTTTTAGTCAAGCTGCCCATGGAGCCTTGGGGTCAGCACTCTCCATGAGCCTGTGTGATGAAGTGGTGTTAGATTTTCTACTCCTTTCTGTGTTCGCAAATTCAGTGATAACTAAATAAAGGTGTTTTGTTTTTCAATTTTGTGGGCTTGGTGACCATACCCTGGCCAGCATTTTTTTTAATGTTGACTTATTTTTGAGGTTGGGGGGAGGGAAGAAATGCGAGCAGGGGAGGGGCAGAAAGAGAGAGAGAGAGAGAGAGAGAGAGAGAGAGAGAGAAAATCCCAGGCAGGCTCTGTGCCATCAGCCCAACACAGGGCTCGAACTCACAAACCGTGAGATCATAACCTGAGCTGAAATCAAGAGTCTGATGATGCTCAACTGATTGAGCTCCCCAGGCCCCCCAGCCAGCATTTCTTTATTGGGCTCATACAGTCTGTCAGACTGGCCTGACAGGGCAGCCAGCGTATGAACAGACCTGCCCAGGTGGCCAGAATGTACAGGCTTGTCCATGTAGCTGGAGTGTAGACAGGTCTAGCTGGCCTGTCAGTGTATGTATGGACAGACCTGCCTAGGCAGCCAGAGTGCAAATGAGCCTGTCCCTGGAGGTTGGAATGAGGACAGGCCTGTCTGACCTGTCATATGCAGGAGGCAGAGTGTAAATCGGGGGCTTTTGCTTTGTTTAAGGAGGGGATGTGCCCAAGGACATTTCCAGACTCTCTCCCTCATTGTCCTTGGCCCCAGGGTGCCTCCAGGAGGCTCCAGGGGACACAGAAGAGCCGTGGCCACACTGCCTGTTCTGAATGTGCTTTGGGGAGAACATCTAGCTCCAGAGTCTTGCACAGAGGAGCCCATGAAGACACTGAAGCTGGGGGAGGGGATGGGCTTCCCAAAGTCACTCAGAGAACCAGGAGGGCACTTGCCTCCCAGCCCCCGCTCCTGAACTCCTTCCTATCCTCCTCGCACGGCCATGATCTGAGGAGTCCAAGAAGGGCCCCGATCCTAGGATCCCCGTCTCGCTGCAGGGCTGGGGGCTGTGGGGTCCACCATGGGAGCATCCTTCCTTCACTCAGGCCTAATCACCTAAGAGAGGTCAGAGGTCAAGCTATCAGTCATTCCCACAGTGGTGTGGACCGGCTTAAACGTCCCTTCCCTGTGTCACATCTCTAAGGCCCTTTTAGCAATGAAGCCTGGCCCACCACAAGGCAGGAATCTGGTCTTTGACAGGAGCATGCTTACACACCTCCGGTAGTGGGAGGTCATGCTTCCTGGGCATCTCACCACCTGTGCTCTGAGCCGGGGGCTGCCTTCCAGTTCCAACTCTGGCACTGTTGGGGGCGGTGGGAGCACTAGGTGTGTCCGTCACTTCTTCCCCGGGCAGGCCTGCAAAGACCTGGGCCCCCAAGTAGACCCTGCTCTAGGTCTCAGGCCTGCCTCTAGTCCCCTTCCCACCCCAGCCATCCTGGGGACAAACCCCATCAGTAGTGCCCACTCAGTGCACAGGCGGTCCTCTGGGTGAGCTCAGATGCTCAGCCTCTGGAAGCACGGAGTGAGCTCACAAGCCCAGTGTGGTGGTGCTGGCCGGACCTGCTGACCCCCACCAAGCTGACGGTCACACGTGCCTCCAGGCCTCCTCACCTGTGACTAAACCCTGCGTCTCTGGACCTCTGCCTGTGTGATTACTTTGTGGGCCCAAGAACTGAACTTCGTGCCGACTCCTGCTGGTCTGGAAAGGCTCTCAGGTGCTTGTATCCTGCCCACCCCAGCCAGGCACTGGCCTGGCACCTGGCAGGAAGCACACACGGACACGGCCATAGGCTGCCAGAAAGGGGTAATGCTTTTATATTAGTTTTTCTATAACAAGAAAAATCAGTTTTGTTTTTTATCATTTTTTTTTCTTAAAAAAGAATTTAAAAACCCAAGGCACCCAGAACATCCCACAGGCCCAAAGAATAAAAAAGGTATGTCATCAGGGCTGCTGGGCCCTTCCTCCTTGCCTGGCTGGAGGCCCTTCCGCCTGACTTCTGCCCAAGGCCCCAGCAACCCCAGGAGACTTTCCCTCTGGCCTCAGTGGGATTTCCCATCACAGACATGCCTGTGGCCGGCCAGGGCCTGGCAGGGAGTGGCTGCCTGGGCAGCTGGGAGTCAGGGCAGGCAGGCCAGGGCAGCAGTCCCAAAGGTTCCTGTCCCCAAAGGGAAGAAAAGGAACAAAAGTCAGCTTCTGTGAGTTCCAGAGGGTGGCAGGCACCTGGCCACAGAGAGCACCAAGATAACTCTGTCTTCTCCAGTGGACGGACGAACAGACGGATGAGCAGGTGGCAAGCTGTTCTGGCCAGTTCTGGCTGGGGCAAGATATGTCGGTGGCATAGGCCACTGAGGGCTGTTTTCATGGGACTCGTGTGTGTGTGTGTGTGTGTGTGTGCGCACGCGTGCACATGCGGGTCCAAGGTGAAGGGAGCAGGCGCCCGTGAGTGCCAGGGCAGGGTCAGACCCTTCCCTGAGTCTGCAGGAGTCCAAGGGCATGATGGCAATGGAGGGCGTGGGATGGAGAGGGGAACTGTATGGTGGGCTTGCTCCGTGCAGCCAGCAGTGTGTGACTGTGTCATGCTGCCTGCACGTGTCTGGCTGTGGGGTACTACAGGAACAAGGGGGAATGGGAGACTGTGTGTCCAGCCTGTGTTGTGGCAGTGGGGTGCAGGGTGGCTGGTGAGGGTGGCACTGGGTGTGTCTGTGAGCATGGCAGAGTGGGGCTCACAGGGCACAGGTACGTGCTGCAGAAAGGGGTCTGGCGGTCCGGTGTCCTGTAGAACACGTGGGAGAGTCAGGGAGGCCAGGGCAGAAGTGCCAGCTTTGGGAAGGTGGATTAGAGCTGGGAGGCCCCCAGGGGACTCTGGGAGGGCCAGGCAACTGCAGGCAGGAGGCAGAGTTGCCCCTGGGAGCCCAGAACCAGCCGGCCACCCACTGAGAGGTGTTCTTGCTGATGTGACCAGGCCTGGTATTGACTAGAGGGCTTTTAGGTCCCTCTGGCCACTCCCCAGGGCCTCTCCCAAGGCCCCACTCAACAGACCCGACCGAGGCCAATGTCCTCCAGAGAGGACAGATTCTCTCCCATCCCAGGACTCCCCATCCCCCTCAATGAGGGATATAGCATCCTCACTGGACAGCTGTTCACCCCCATCATTGACCCCTGGCTCTGCCTGAGGACAATGCCTAGAGAGAAGGATCTCCACTTCATACTCCTGGGTTCCGAGAACAGAGGAAGGGGATTCCCAAGAGCCTCTTCTCCATGGTGGGATAAGCGCCCCACGCACACTCTTCTGTCAGCCACACCTCCCTCTGTCATCCACCCATGGGATCCTCACCACCACCTTCAAGTCTCCACTCTGACCCAAGCCCCTGTTTTCAGTGTCCTAACAGTGGCCCAAGGGCCCCTTCACATGGCCACAGCCTGACCCTGTGACCCCTAGCTCAGCTCATTCTGATATTCCCTTCTGACCACATCTCTCCTCCTGGCTACTCACCACACTGTGCCCACTCTCCAACGTCCCTCTCCAGAGACCCTGCCCACCCACACTCCTCCTGTCTGCACCTCCTTCCTTCCCAGCCTGACCCCTGGAGTCCATGACTGCAGCCATTCTCTTGTCAACACCCTCAACGTCCTTGTTCCTTACCCTTCTGTCCCACACACCTGGCCAAAACCCCAGCCATGGATGGATCCAATGGTCCATCTTCTCCACACCCACCCTGGTCTGCTGAGCACCTCCTGTTGCACAGAGAAAACAGAAGGCTGAAGGCATCGGGCTGATGTGACTTCATGTTCAGCCACCAAGCCACTGTCCTGTGTGTGACTGCAGCCTTCATCCCTCCTGACACAGTGGAAGGACTGAGCCTCCTGCCAAAGCCAGACCCTCCTACTGTGTCCACAGGGCTAGCTTCTCCCTGCTCTTCTCTCTTACATCTTTGACTCCCCCTCCGGGCCAGCCCCTCCCATCAACTCTGTTTCTGAAAAGGGTGCAGAGTAAACAGAGTCCCTCCTGAACTTCACACCTCTTCCCCATGCCACCCTCTCATCTCATCCCTTTACGGCCAAACTTCTTGACAGAGTTGTCTATGCTCCCTGGGTCCACTCCTTGCCAGCTACTTTCTCCACCTTCACTGCCCTTGAGGCTGCTCCCCCACAAGGTCACGGGTAACCTTCTTGTGGATAAATCTGACAGGCCTTTGATAGTGCTCACCTCCACCTGCCTCTCAGCAGCACTGACACGGCTACTCTCTCCACCCCAGATCCGTGGGGATGCACGGGTGTAGACACATGCATGCGCGAGTGCATGCAAGCATGCACACGTCCTGCGCCTGTGAATGTGTTGTGGAGTACATGTATGTGTGTCTGTGTGCGCTCTGTGTCCTGAGTGTGTGTTATCCATGCACACGTATGCATGTTTGGACATGTGTGAGCACAGGTACATGTCGGTTGGTGCACTGTGTGCACATGTAGGGTGCTTGTGTTGCATATGCACATAATCTGCCTCTGTCCCACCTCCTTCCATAGCCGCTCTGTGTCAGCCCCTTCTGCAGGCTCCCTTGCAGCTGGCCACGGCCTGTCACTCTCCCCAAGCGAGCTCCCCGAGCTTCCTGTGGCCTCATGACTATTTCCAGGCTGATAATGTCTGGACCCCCATCTCCAGCCCAGACCTCAGCCTCCAGCCCCAGACCCACATACCTGGCCCACCTCTGGGCAGCTCCCGAGCACACTCCAGGCCCGCCTAACTCGACACTCCCACCACAACAAATCTGCTCCCCTAGTACTATCGTCCATCTGGAATTCAAGTTAGACCTGGGGGCCTGTCCTCTCCCTCACCCTGGCCCAGCAGGACTACTCTGGCCTCTGGAGTCTGCCTGTCGCTCCCCCAAATCCCTTCAGGCCTTCTGCTTGTCTGCAACCTCACTGCCCACCCCCATCGCCTCTGGCCCGGATCGCCACAGTAGCCTCCTCCAGGCCCCCACATCCATGCCCTGCTTCCACCATCCCAGTGCCTGTGCCAGTCCCATCAGGGCGCTCATCGCCCTGGCGAGTTCCCCAGCCTGTGCTGGCCTCCCACAGCTTTGCCAGCCTCTCACCCAGGGCCTATACCGGGATCAGGGACAGGAAGCTGGTGGGGAGAGGTCAGTGTACCCCCCCGCCCCAGACCACCTACCTATGTCAAATCCGGTTCACCCCGTCACTATCGCCTTTCCTCATCCTCCTCATCCTCATCCTCCTCGTCTTCCTCATCCTCTTCCTCCAACTGGCCCCGGTCCTTGGAAACGTCACCAAACTCAAAGTTGCCTTCTATGTCCAAGACCTGCAGGTGCTTCAGCCTCCGGAAGGCACTTTCCACCACAGAGCCCACAGCCAGCTTGTTAAACCTGTGCAGGCCACCCATTTGGGGTCAGTGTCAGAGGCCTAACCCTCAGAGTCCCCACACTTACCCAGCCTAGATGGTAAAGGGGAGGGAACGAGCTCTCCAGGAAGATGGCACAGGAAGCATAAAAGATGTGCGGGGGCTGCTAAGAAGCATGGTGTGTCATAAAAAGTCCCAGCTATTCAGTGTGGCTACAGCTTGGCGGGGCAGGAGTGGACGCTGGGCCACTCATCCAAAAGGGGAAGGTCCCTGTCTGCAAATGCTCTAAAATTTAGGAGTGGCGGAAACGGGTGCCTCCTCTCAGCCTGGGATTACCTCCCTCTGGGATCAACCCCAAGGCCTGAGGCTCTGGTGCTGCCAGCCTGGGGTTACTTTGAAGCCTGGTGTGGAGTGGCACACAGGCAAGGCCAGGGTTAAGCTGGGCCAGGGACACACCTGGGTTGAAGGGAGGCAGAGGCTGGGCTCTGATATCAGGCCCCCTCGATTCTTTGTGCCTTGGTCCCCATCCCCCCACACGAGCTCAGGCATAGGTCACACTCCACCCCAACCCAGCCTGGGGCCTTCTGGGCCACAACTCCCCTGGGAGGGCACATTCTGCCTCCTCAGATCTGTCCCTTCTCCTTGAGTTGAAGGGATGGTTAGGTAGGGTGTTGGGAAGAACCACCCTGACTCTACTGTACCAAAGCTCATTTCCTGGGGGAGTTGGCTCCCCCATCAGAATCATTCTAAACCCCCAGAGCTCAGCAAGGGCCTGAGCACCTGCTCTGCTGGGTCTGAGGCCCAGGGAACAGCCTGGCCAGCTATGGGCACAGCCATCATCCGTGCTCCCTGGTTCCCTTCCTGCCACGGTAACATCAATAATGTCCACATGCACTGCTTTTAAAGTTCCTGAAGCCCTTTTACAAACTCATAAACCTTACCAGGCTTGGCCAGGACTGTCCCCTCCCTTGAGAGCTGAGGACACAGAGGCTCGGGAGGGGGGGGGGTTCTGTGATGTACCCAGGGTCACAGAGCCAGTCAGCAGTGAAGCCAGGCTTCAAACACTGACCTCTACCTGGGAGCTGTTCCCACATGCCTCAACTATCCCACTAGAGCCAGGGTTGAACCCAGAGGGGCATGTGCACTGCCCCAGGGGACCTCCTACCTGAGAAAGATGCCTTTGAGGTTGGGCGTGGAGTCGAAGGCATTGGCAGGCACAGTGCTAATCTTGTTGTTCTGCAGGTACAGGTACTCGAGTGACTCAGGGAGCCCCTCAGGGATCTCTGTGAGCTGATTCCCAGCGATGTCCAGCAGCTATATAGATGACCAGGGGAGTCAAAACACTTAACATCTTGCAAAGATCCCACCAACCACCTGACCTATCTAAATCTTATGATAACCCTGTGAGGTGGGGCCTTTAACTGTCCCCATTTTCCAGGAGGGGAAACAGAGGTTCACATGGATTAAGAGATCTGTCCAAGGCCACACAGCCTGTATGAAGCTGGAACCCAAAGCACCTGCCTCCAAACCCTTGTTCTAACTGTTATATGTCCTACCCAGCCCCTTCTGTCTTCCCACATGAACTCACAGCCAAGATATCTGAGTGTCACAGTCCTTCCTCCTTAGTACACCTGTCACCCCTATCAGACTGAAGATCCCAGAAGGGCAGAGGCCCGGGGTCCTCCAGTGGTTGCATATCCCCACACTGGTCCCAGATGAGGGTGAGGGTGGGGTCCATACAGGTGGGGTTGCTCATTTGTGGCCTTCAGAGGCCATGTGGGCAGGGGCCAAGAGCAAGGGTTCAAGGCCCACTGACCTAGGCTGGTCAGTCCTGGGATCACCACATGCCTGAAGTCCAGGAAGCAGGTGGGCAGGGAAATGGGGTGGTTTTCCCAGGAAGCAGAGCAAACATGCAGCAGGCAGGAGACCTGGACGTGCACGGGCCCGGCTCACTGCCTGCCCCTCAGGCTGTCTGCACATACTCGCTCTGACACACACCTGTGTAGGCACAGGTGGGATTCCATCATCTCTAATCTCCCTTCCTCACCCTGACAGGAGGGGACTCAGGGTCAGGAACTGGGGGCCATGAATCTAGATTCAAGATTCAAGGGGAAAAACCAGCTTCACACCTTAGGGAGCCTCCCGGTCACCTCCTCTACCCAGCAGGGCTCCCTGCTCCCCACTGTGTCCCCTCCACACAGCTCTGGCACTTCCTCATTCATTCCGAACATCCTCATGCCCGCAGGTGCTGGGGAAATGGAATCCACTAGAAGCTGCCTCTGGCACTGGAGGTCAGGGTGGCGGAGGAGATGCACACAGAATCTGACAATGACAGCTGGTGGAATTGGCTGTGTTGAGGGAGCCCAGGGGAGTGGCCTCGACCCAGGCTTGGGTCAGGGGAGTACAGCAGCCAGCACAGGCAGGGGCTCTGAAGCAGTGGGGGGCAGCTGCTTATAGAAAGATCTGACAGTGTAAGGAAGAATCCCCCACCAGACACCTCATCCCTGACTGAATTCACATACCTGCCCATCACTGGGGGCTTCCTGAAGGAGATGACACCTGAACTAAGTCCTAGGCATATTATAGGCTCTAGGATGGTAATGACCCACCATCTACCTTACTCCCTGTCAGGTTCTCAGTTCTAGAGCTGTGTCTTACGTGGTGGAGGCCCGGGACAACTGTGGCATGAATGAGTGAGGTGTTCCCAGGGTGCTATGCTTCCAGCAGCAAGGCCAGTATGAGTAAAGCCCAGTGTGGCTGGGAAACCGAGGAGCTCAGCCAGGAGCAGAGGCAGGCCAGCCCTGAGAGCTGTGGCAAGGATTCTGGTCTGGGTCTAAGAGCAATGGGGAGCCACAGAAGGGTTCTGAGCAGGAGTGTAAGGTGAGTGTATGTGTTTCAAGATACCTACCGACTGCATACAGAGTAAGGGAGTGAAGAGCTCCTATGGAGCCGGGGTGCAGGTGAGAAAGGGGGGTGGCTTGGGGTATGGGAAGCAGGGGTGGAGAGAAGTGAGTTGAGAGATGCGATAGTAGAACTGGCAGAGTTTAGTAACAATGGATGTTGGGGGCACGTGGTGTGAAAAAGGGGGTGTCAAGGGCAGCTTCCAGGTTTCCTGTGGGCACCCCCTTCAGTGAGTTAGGAAATGCAGCACAGCGGTACCTAGTGGCTCAGTGGGTTAAGTGTCTGACTTTGGCTCAGGTCATGATCTCATGCTTCATGAGTTCGAGCCCCACGTCGGGCTCTGTGCTGACAGTGCAGAGCCTGCTTGGGATTCTCTCTCTCCCTCTCTCTCTCTCTCCCCCTCTGATCCTCTCCTGCTCGTATTTTCTCTCTCTCTCAAAATAAATAAACTTCAAGAGGAGCAAGTGTGGAGGGGAGGACGATGGGATTCGAGCTCCTTGAGAATGGGCTCCTGAGGAAAACCAAGAGGGATTGACACAGGTAATGGGATCCTGGTGTCTGGCACCCAGCAGGGCTGTCTGGGTGAGGAGAGACCCCGGCTAACAGCTGCTCCTGTAAGGCCAGCTGCCTACCCCCAACTACCCCTGCCCTACCCTCGGGGCTGGGCCCCACCTCCCTGTCCCCCATTCTGTGGGCTCTCCCCTACGTTTCCCTCAGACATCCTCGTCCTGACAGCTCCCCCGAAAAACGTGTACTGTGAGCCTACCACACTGAGGTCCTGCGAACATGACAGACTAAAATGCCTGCCGCGGGTCCCAGCAAAAGAGCAGGCAACAAAAAGCAGATGGATGACCTAATGCCCAGGAGGGATGAGGATCAGGAAGAAAAACAAAGCAGAGGAGGGTGATAGGTGGTGAAGGAAGACCTCCCAAGGAGGTGACATTTGAGAGAGAGGGAGGGGACATGTTGGGAAGGGGGCCCCGTAGGGCAGCAGAGTGGGGGGCAGCTCCTGACCTCGCAGCACCTAGGGCCTGCCTCCCAGGTTTCTCAAGTTCCCTTTCAGCCCTCACTGAGTGGGAAGTTTCGCTCACAGCCGATATCCCACCTGACTCCAACTGTGGCCACAGCAGCCACACCCACTGAGCAGCCCAGCACGCCTCAAGCAGGCTCCCCCGGCCCCCTCTGCAGACCCTGTGAGGTCAGCCTGCCTCCCAGGCCTCACCCCCTCCCCTGCCCCAAGCCCAGCCTTTCCCAGCCACCTGTACCTGAGCCTTCAGATGGGTGAGCCTGACTCTCCAGTGCCACCTGAACTGGCCCTGCCCGCCCCCTCCCCTGCCTGTCCTCCTGAACCATGGGCCCCCTACCTGCAGCCATGACTTCTTATCCCCACAGCCCTCTGCAAGCCTGTACCTGCAGGTGCTGAGCTCAGCCTGGCCATACCAGCCCATCACTGCTGTATCCTGGCATGCCAGCCAGCCACTTCCTTCGTCCAGCCGCCCCACCCCCACCCCCACCCCCCTCACGGCCAGTCCCTCCTACCCACCCCTCACCTGGGCCCAGAAGATGGGTGGGCTCGGGGCAGCCATCCCAGTAGCACCTCATGCGGGCATGACCCAGCCGCTCTCCCCTCCCCCTTACCTGGAGGTGGGCAAGGTCGGCCCAGGAGCGGGGGCCCAGGGCGCGGCTGCGCAGCCGGTTGCCGGTGAGGTAGAGCTCACGCAGCTGGGCCATGCCGGCCAGCGCTCCGCGCGCCAGGGCTGCCAGTTCATTGCGCTTGACCTTCAACACGTGCACGTTGCGCGGCAGCCCGGGTGGCAAGGTGTGCAGCCGGTTACCGGACAGGTCCAGCGAGCGCAGCAGGCGCAGCTTGCGGAAGGCATCTCGGTGCACCTGTGGGCTGGTGATGCGGTTGTAGCTGAGGTTGAGCTCCTCCAGGAAGTAGGTGGTGGCGAAGTCGTCGCGGCCAATGCCGGTGATCTGGTTGTGCAGGATCATGAGAGTGCGCACGCGCCGGGGCAGGCCGCTGGGCACGCGCTCTAGAGCATTGTTGTACAGGTGCACCGTGTGCAGCCGCTTAAGGCCCTGGAAGGCCCGCGGGTGGATGCCGCGCGCGTGCAGCTGGTTGCTGTGCAGCAGCAGGTACTCGAGGCTGCGGATGGGCGTCAGCACGTCTGCGTCCACGCTCCGGATGGCGTTCTTCTCCAGGTGCAGGAGCACGAGGCTGCGCGGCAGCCCTGCCGGGACCCGCGACAGGTTGTTGCTGGACAGATCGAGGTACTCCAGGCTGGACAGCTTCCTGTGGCAGGAAAGAATTAGGATGGTTGGCCGAGGCCCACGGTGTTTGGTCCCACCCCTACTCCCAAGGGAGATGGTGAGGGACCTGCCTCTAACTCAACGCAGCTCTGTGACTAGCTCACTAGGGGAGCTCAGTCCTCTTGGAGCCGGTCCTTGGGTTGATTCAGTGACACGTTGGTGAAGGAAGAATCTAGCATGGTTTTTGACACATAGAAGTCAATTTGAAGACCAATTATTTAAGGCTTTTTGTGGCTACCCTGGGCCCTAAAAAATGAAAACATATTTGCCTTCAGCAAGTATACTCCAGTTTCAACTTTGTACCACGAAGCCAGCCTCACTGGAAGTGGGGCAGGCCTTCTCTAGACATATCACTTGTTCTTGGGGACAGACGTGTCAGCAAAGGCACAAGCCCAAAGTTCCTTCTCCAGGAACCTGGTGGGGGACAGGTAGGTGACAGGCATGTGTGAGAGGACCCGGCAGGGTGGGCCCAGGGAGCAGCTTCCCAGTTACCGTGCTCACACGGAGGGCCCAGGTGGGGCTCACCAGAAGGTTTCGTTGTCCAGACCCTCGTCAGTCAGGTAATTGTTCTGCAGGTACAGTTCACGCAGATTGCTCAGCTCACTGAAGGCACCTGGTGGGATCTTCTCCAGCTTATTGTTCTGAGGGGTGGGATGGTGGGGAGTATGAGGGACAGCTGAGGGGCAGGGGCGGAGCCCTGGATGAGATGTGGAGGGGAGTCTAGGGGAACCATGCGAGGAGGCACAGGCCTGGAGCATGCTGCATGTGATACTGACAGCCAGGTACCCAGGCTTCTGCCTGGTTCTCCACAGTGGACACTGTGCCCTCCGGCATGTGCCCAAGGCCCCACAGCCTCACCACGGTGCCTGTGTGGGCCTGGGCTCTTCCCCCACTGCAGGACCCTGCTCTTTTGCTGCCCCTCCCCATGCTCTCCCTCCCACCTTGAGGTGCAGCTTATAGAGGGCAGGTGGCAGGTGCTTGGGCACGTGGCGCAGGAAGTTGCTGGACAGAATGAGGATCTCGACGTTGCTGGAGCCGTTGAACATGTTGTCCGGCAGCCCGGCATCCGCCAGCTTGTTGTTGTGCAGGTACACGGACCTGGGGGATGAGGCACAGGTCCTCACCCACCCATGCCCACCCCTCTTCCAACCAGCTCATCTGATGAGCCTTCAGACCTTGCTCAGGTTGGGCCTGGGCCCAGGGCACCCTCCTCCCATTTGAAGGACCTCAGACCCCACCTAATCCAGTCCCTCCTAAACAACCAAGGAGACCAAGGACCCACCAGAGGCTGCCCCCTCACATCAGTGGCAGAAATAGGATTTCCTGACCCCCAGTCTGTGCTCCTCCACACCCTTCAAGGTTCTCAGTCATTGCCTGACTGTTGCAGCCCTGGAATCCTGCGTGCCAACCCCAAGCAGCTGGCTCTGAGTTCTGCAGGACTTCCCACAGATGGGGGCTATCCCCACTACCTCTTTGTCTCAAGTGTCCACTACAGGGCCTGGCTCAGAGGAGGTAAGCTCTCATTCATTCAGCAAATATATAGTGATTGTCCCTATGTGCCAGGACTGTTCTAGACTCTGAAGATATAAGCAGTGGACACAACCAACAAGACCCTGCCTTCATGGAACTAACATACTAGAAGGAGCAAAGATAAAAAATGAGAGAAGATATTCTAAACATAAAAGAACTCATTCTTGCTGTGTGGCCTCTCTTGGGCCTCAGCCTTCTCATCTGTAGGATGGGACCATGCACAGTGACCCCATGGAGAGAATCAAGTGAGATGACAGATTCAGGGACGGAAGCAGAAGCAGCACCAGGGATTGTCAGTACCTGCCCCCCCCCCCAACCACCCTGCCCTGCTCACACACCTGTGCTACTCTTCCCAAAGCAGCTCTTGGGGAGGGACAGCTCTGTCTGCTGGAAGATGCTTCCTTCCCACAGGGGCTGAGGAAGGAGGGAAAGACCCCCCCCCCACCCAGCTCCCCACAGTTCCACAGACATCACTCTCTGCCCTTGCCTCTTGGACTGATTGCTTTCACTCCTCAGATCCTGTGCCCCTGCAGCCTGTGGGCATCCCTCCCCACAGCCCTGAGCAAGGGCATCATGCCTGCACTGCCCAGCATGCCCCTCCTCCAGGGCCTGTCCTCTGCCTGGCTTGGGGCTGGGAGTGTCTCAGCTTCTCCCCCTTCCCCAGCCTGAGCCCAGGGCCTCCGTCTGACCTCTGACCTCAAGTTTGGCTTCTGGCCAAAAGTGAGCCCGTAAATCTTGGTGAGATAGTTGGCAGCGAAGTCCACGCTGATCAGGGTGTTTGGCAGGAACCGGGGTGCCAACGTCAGCTGGAAAGGGAAGAGTTGGGGCAGAAAGACCAATGGCGGGCAGAGGCCAGCTCTGGGTCTCACTGCCTGCTGCTCATCTGGGCTTCTCTTTGCAACCAGAGCCATCTTTCTAAACTGGAAGCCCGTCCCACTCCCCTGAGTGTGCAAAAACAGAACTCCATGGCCCCCCACAGCCCTAAACATTCAAAGCCTCCTAGGCCTGTCCCCTGCCCTGCCTGTCCTCTTGGCCTCTCCCCTCATCGCTCTCTGACACAGACCCTCTGTCCAGCTACAGTGAGCACCCACTTCTCCAGACACGCCCTCCCCCTGCCCAGTGTCTAGCCTTCATTCATTCAACAGTAGTCTCTGAGTCTGCAACACTGCAGGCATGCGTCCAGGAGCTGGACGTGTCCTGAGGAACAAGACAGAGAAGTGCCTCCACCCCCACCCCCAAAGCTTACATCTCAATGGAGAAGACAATAAACAAGGCACAAAAGTATCCAATAGTGATAGCGAGTTAAAACAGGCTGAAGACAGAATAACTGGGTTGGGTGCTCAGGGAACAGGTGACACTTAAGGCATTAAGGCACCGTTAATGCCATCTGAGGGGAGAGCACCCACAGCAGCAGGGGCAGCGAGTGTAGGCCCCACCTGGGGGTTGCCAGGTTTGGGGGCTGGAGGAGAGGGAGCGAGTGGGAATAGGAGTTGAGAGAGGCAGGCGGGCCCACACACAGGCCATCTGCCATGGGGAGAAGTGTGGCTTTCATTCTGCGTGGAAAGTAAAGCCTCAGGAGCTTTGACATGGGGAAGGCGGGTTGGAGGGGTGGAAGCAGGTGTGATTTTTAAAGGTCACTCTGGCTTCTCTGTGGAGAAGGAGGAGCAAACAGGGAAGCAGGGCCATCGTGGTGCAGGCTGGTGGACTGGGGCCAGAGGGGAGCCAAGGGCATGCAGTGGGACTAGGCGTGGGTGAGCAAAGCGCCCTGGATTTGTGGCTCAGCTGAGCGGCGCTGTAGGTGGTTGGAGATGACCTTTATGGGGGGCGGGGGAGAAGGCCGCAGGAAAATTGGGCTTTCGGGGTTGTGGGAGGCAAGCAGAGTTCTAGTTCCATTAGACATCTAGGGGAGATGTCGAGGAGGCGGGTGGATCTTTGAGTCTCCTGTGGGAGGAGTGGAAAGGGCTGGCGGCTGCCACTGGACATGGCCATGATGTAGATGGGTGCTAAAGCCTGGGGAGGGGATGTGTCACCTCGAGAGACCTGAGAGAAGAGGCCAGGACAGAGCCCTGGGACACACCAAATATTTTGAAGTTGAGTGCCTTCGTGCCTTTTCTCATGCTCTCTCTTTGGCAGTGCCTTCCCCTTAGGGCCCCTGGCTGAAATCCCGTTACCCTTCATGGCCCTGCTCAAATGCCATCTCCTCCAGGAAGCCCTCCAAGTGGCTATCACCTTCCTGCACTTCTGTAAGGCCTTGGCCTCCGTTTTCATTATCTGACCACTCTGATGCCCTGCAGTGAGGTGTGAGGTCTCACCGGGACCATGTCTGAGCAGCAATGGGGACCCAGCGACCTGAGCTCAGCCTCCAACACCAGGGGACCTCTTACCTTGTTATTGGCCAAGTACAGGTAGTTGAGGTTGGTCAGATGCTCAAACGCCTCCTCCGGGAGCCCTTCAAAGGACAGGCATCGGTCAGAGCCCTGGATGAAGGAGATGCTACAAGGGAGCACACCACCACCGACCCCCCCAGTGCCCACCCCACTTGCCAGGACCGGGAGGGCCCTCCCTGAGGCACGTTGGGTTCTGATCCCTTCCCAACCAGTCCCAGCAGCCCTGTTTTCTTTCCCCTTGCTCCCAGGAGCCCCGGCTCAGAGGAGCAGGTAGACAGTGTCTACTCACAAACGACCAATTCTTCACCTGCTCGGGGGCACCCACGTGGGAATGGGTCCTCATAAGGTCAGGCCACGGGGCAGAGGACCCATCCCCACCCTTCCCCATCAGGAAGGAGTGCTTTCCTCAGGTGCAGCCCTAGAGGATCAGAGACCCTCCTCATACCTCTGCAGGGCAGAGCTGTGGCCCCTATGCCCCCCCACCCCCGCCACCATCTGGCCCATCCCTGTCCCAGCTGGCAGCTGTAGTGTCAGGACTCGGCTGTTGCTGGGAGCCCAGCCAAACTGGCCCTTCTCCAGTCCTGAGGCCAGCCTCTGACACTCAGTTCCGGGCTCCCAGACCCTCAGATGCTGGGACGCACCCAAGCATCTAAGGAGAGGGAACAGTTACATAAACCGTGCAGGGTCCCTCTGTGGAATACCCGGCTGCCGCTGTGTGAAATGATGGCCACTGAGAGTTTTTTGCAACATGAAAAATGCTGCTTTGCTAACTGCTAAGTGGAGCAGAGCAATTATGACAGTTATAATATCTAAACTGTAAGCTCAGCTATAAATGAAAAAACACAAAGAAAAGAGACTAGATTGAATTGTGGTGATGGTTGTACAACTATGTAAACTTACCAAAACTCGTCAAATTGTACTTTTATGTTGGGTGAATCTTACAGCATATAAGTAAAGTAGAAAGAAACATACCCAAACGTTAGTAGTGATTAACTCCACGTGGCAGAATTATAAGTGGGTTTTTTCTTTTCCATTTTGTTACATTTCCAAATTTTCTGTTATAAATTATTTTCATCATCAGAAAAAAAATAACTTTTTACAATGTGAGTGTTCTACGCATCTTTGATTCTGAAGGCCTTCTGTGAATATGAGTCTATGAGAGGGGTGCATAGGTGGCTCAATCGCTTAAGTGTCTGACTTCTGCTCAGGTCATGATCTCGCAGTTTATGAGTTCGAGCCCCGTGTCAGGCTCTGTGCTGACAGCTTGGAGCCTGGAGCCTGCTTCAGGCTCTCCCCCTCTTTCTGCCCCTCCTCTGCACGTTCTCTCTCTCTCTCTCTCTCTCTCTCTCAAAAATAAATAAATGTTAAAAAAAATATTAACAAAAATAAAGAGTCTATGAGAAAGGTCCTGGGAATCTCAGCCTTTCCCCTGACCCAACTCCCAGGTCTCAGAAACCCACAGGGGTGACTCTTAGTCAACCACAAGGAGCCCCTGGCCGTGAGGCCCTGCTGCCAGCCCAGCCCTGCTGTTTTTCATATCCCAGGATCTGCAGGGTGGAGCTCTTCCCATGGGCACCAGTCCCTCTCCTGGGCTCTGGGTGATCCCTCACCTCGGGAAGTCAGACGGTTGTTCTGGAGGTTCAGAGTTTCCAGTCGATGCAATCTGGAGAGCTCCTGGGGGTAGATCTTCTCCAACTGGTTGTTCTGGGGAGTAAGGGCCAGGGGTGGTGAGGAGGCAGGCTCACTAGAGGCCTGCCCCCACCCTCAGTCCCAGTCCCAGGAGCCAGTCCCTCTGCTGGGCACCTCCCTTGGGATTCACCCTCATGCAGACAGGCCCTGGGTCTGGGCCAGGCCCGGGTCTCAGCGCTGGAGGCACAGCAGTGACCACAAAAGGCATGCAGGTCCCACCTTCTAGGAGCCCAGATGGGAGCATCTCCAGGTGGTTCAAACTTGGAGTGCCGCCTCCCCTCTAGACCCGCTCCCTTCATGTTCCCACTGGATGACAGGCATCCGCAGCCCATTCTCCCCACCCCAAGCCAGAAACTACTTTTGGCTCCCTTTCTCGGGTTGGGGGGAGGAACCTGGGTCCTCACTCCCTTTGGAATGCTTTAAAACCTTCCTCCAAAAGCCTTCCTGAATTGGATTGGGGCCAGACTAGGAACTGCTATGGGCCCCACAGCACTAGTCCTTCTGTCTCCATCTGTTGTCTTTACCTGTTTAGATCTCTGCCTCCCCCATAGGCTGTTCAAGTCCTCCCTACACGCCCAGCATCTGACACAGCACCAGATGTATCAAGCATGCACCCGGGAGACTTTTATGAATAAATGAGTGAATGAACCAACAGTAAGTGTTGTCCTTAACTTGTCCCTTTCCCTCATGGGCTACCCTGGCCGCGGGCTCCCTCCACCATCACCCTAGACCTATCAGTTTGAGTGACCATTGGGCAGATCACTTTCCTTCACTAGCCTTGATCTCTGGAAATGGTTACGAGAGCCCCTCTCTCTCCTCCAGAGCTGCTGGGCCACACAAAGTTGGGTGCACCAGAACTCCCAGAGTCCCCCATCTGGAACACTGTGTCCCACTTCTCAAAATCTAGCCTGCACCTCAGCTGGGGAGAATACTCTATCCTCTGAGCCCCCAGAGCATCAATCAGGGTCGACTTTCTCTTGTTCTCCTGGCCTGTAATGGTGTCTGGGCACCCCGTCCATTCAGAGGGTCAGCTGCCAGGCAGATCTGTGTCCTTTTTTCCCTCAGTCCAGACTCCTCCAAGTAAAACAAAGCAGTTATAATATCACGTTACTCTGTGACTGGGACATCAGAGCGGGGAATGCCCTAGCACCTTGTGTCTGGGGTTGGGGAGCCACAGGAACTGGGGGTTCTGGGCCAGGAGCCGCGAGTGTAGAGGGCAGCCCCTGGTGACCGCTGTTGCAATGGCGGCTTCACCTGCAGAGACAGATGGTTGGTGTGCTCAGGCAGGTCCCCCGGGAACTCACGCAGGTCAATGCCACCACAGTCCACAACACCTTCTTGGGAGCAGGCACAGTCTCGGGGGCAGTTGATGGTGGCAGAGCCAGGCCCTGGCTCCTCAGGGCTCAGGACCAACACTGGCTCCTCCATGAATTCGTTCTCTTCAGGGCTCAGGCTGTGGGCACCACCTCGGCCAAACCCCGGAGACCTCACCGTGCTCACCGGTCCCAGCTGCAGCTGCGATGGCAACAGCAACAGGAACAGCAGTGCCCTGCTCCGGGCCATGGTGCCTGCAGGAGGGGGTGAGTCAGACTTCACCTGTTAGGGACAGCAGGCACAGGGCTAGGGCCTATGGAAGTCATACTAGGGCCCTCCTAGGCACAAGACAGAGCCTACTCAGGGATCCTGGGCACACGTCCGATCTGCTGCCACCCTCCCTTCCCTACCCACCTCCCCCTCATCAGGGCTACCCTCTGGAAGGAGGAGGTGAAGCCCTGTCCGTAGGCAAGTCTGCAAAACTTCCAGCAGCCCTTACCAGTCCTGGCTCTGAGCACCGGACACCCACTTCACAGAAGGGGAATCTGTGGCCCAGGAGGAACTGTGACTTGCAGGCGTTGGCCAGGACTTTGTGGAGCCCTTGCTGCCCTGGCACAGGCGGGGCTGACAGGCCCTGTATCTCGTCCAGAGCCACAGGCCATGGTGGGCCAGGAGCAACGGGGCACATCCCAGCTCTTCGGCTTGCTGTTCTAGGATGTTCAGGGCTTGACCCTGTCTCTCTTCCAGCACCCACACCCCAGTCATACAGGTCTATCTAGAAGTTCCTCTCTCCAGGCCTTTGCACATGCTGTTCCTTCTGCCTGGAAGCCCTCTCCCTCTCTTGTGAAGTTAGCAACTTCTCTAAGAACTAACACCAGTGATGTGTCCCCTGGGAAGACTCTGAGCTGCCCCAGGACCCTCCATCACTGTTCCCCCAGGGTATGAGTTGGGTTGGGCTGTGAATACGTGAAGGTGTCTTTCTCCCATGTAGGGCTGTGAGCCACTCTCAGTGTCTGGGTGGAGCCAGGCGTAGGGCAGGCATCAGTGAATGGTGCTGCTGCCATCCCTTCCAAGTCCCTTCCGGATGTTTGCACTCTCAGCTGGCCTCACCAGAGCCTGCTGCCACCTGCAAGGGACCACTCCCGAGCACTGCATAGCCCCCTAGAGCAGCAGGGGTGGGGCATTGGGGATGGCCTCAGGCCATGAGGAAGATGCAGCGTTCCATCTTTAGCAGCCCATGGACCTAGCTGGTCTCTGGGCTGGTCTCTGGAGTTCTCTTTACAGAAAGGCACTCAGCAAACATCTCTGGGATGATGTGACAGGCCATAGCTCAGGTATGCTGACTCTAGAGTCCCACAGACCCCAGTTTGAATCCCTCTCCACCACTTAGTGGCTCTGACCCCCCCTAGGCCTATTTCCTCACCTTACAAGGCAGATAATACATCTAAACCCACAGCATCCGGGAGCAGTCAGCAAGGTGACAGATGTGAAGCACCTGATACCTCCTGGGTGATGCGGTGCTGCTGTCACTGCTGCAGCAATTACAAATGCAGGTACATGGCAGGCACTCAGCCCCAGGGGACCCCTGCCCCAGTTTGAGGCTCTCTCCAAGGCACTAGATCGGGGACCACACCCCACATGGCTAGAAGATGCTGGGCCTGGGTAAATTGGGAGCTGGCCACCGCTGCCGATGTCCGGTTAGGAAGGCAGGCACTGGAGCCAACTAGCCAGGGCGGCGGTCGGCTCTGGCTCTCAGTTGTATGACCCTGAGCAAGTTTTGTCACCCACCAAACCTCAGCTTCCTCACCTGTCCACCCTCGTGGAGACACCATGAGAGTCAGTGAGATGCACATACTGTATACCCTAAGTGCTCAATAAATGTTAGCTCTTCCTACCACTAATATCTGATCCATGGGCACTGCCCACCCCACAACCCCCTGCTTCTTCCTCTTCTCTTGTCCAGATCCTGCTTGTGCTTTTCAGTCCGGTCCCAGGCCCACCTCCCCGCAGATTTACAGACTCCAGCCTCCTACGAATTCCTGCTGCCCTGTGGCCATTGCAGTATTTCAGACACTGCTTTGCCTCACTCATTGGCTCAGCCAGCTCTCCAAGGTGAGCTCTTGTCTGCCCTCAGCCCTGTGCTGGCACAGGGGACACAAGCGAGGTGGCAAAGTTCCCTGCTCTCAGTCTAGAGGGGGCAGCAGAGCCCAATTCAATAACTACTGCCCCTCCCTCCACCCCAGACTGGGTGAGCCCTGGTAAGCCATAGAGAGAGAGAGAGACAGAGAAAGAGATGTGTGAGGAGAGAGAAGAGGGGCAGCAGCCAGGCTTGTCTGACTCCATATAGGTCTACGAGGTCTAAGCAGACTCAGACCCCAGCTGCTGGCCCGGCAGAAAACCAGGGGGCCTACTAGCACACGCACAGCTCCCGGGCCGCAGGGGTCAGTTGGCAGCAGTAAGGATCACTTGCCGCAGCCTGGCCCTATGCCCACCCTACCACACCCTTGCTTCCCCATCCCCTGACCAAACGGGCAATGAATCCTCAGCCAGTCTACAGACCATCATCCCCATGCACACTGTAACTCCTCCCCTCCCCCTCCCCCCTCACTAGCTCAAAAGCCTTCAGTCCCCGGAGCCACCAGCATTAGACCAGTGTGTGACCCCACTGCAGACCAGGGCTCTGGGACGGGGGAGTGTGGGCACAGTCCCCAAATCAACCAGGGCAGGAGGCCAGGGAGAAGGTTCCTCCCCACATATCCTGTGCACTCACCGGACCAGCGATTTTTCCTCCCTCCCCTTCGGTGTGTATCCGTGAAGACCTATAAAACTGTATCTGTTTATATTAACAGTATGAACCATATTGAAAATGTTATCACCATCACTTTATAGATGAGGGAGCTGAGGCCCAATGGGATCGGCCAATGTAACACAGCTGTTAAATGGTGAAGCTGAGCTCCCAGCCCAGGGCCTTAACCACAATGCTACGTGGCCCCTTCACTGGGCCAAGGACAGCTGAGCACTAAGGACCCAGACAGAGCACTCGGGTTGGGCTCCCGCCCTTAAGAAGCTCACACCTGCACCGTCCAAAGTAGTGGCTGTATGTGGCTACTGAGCACTTGAAATGTGGCTAGAATGAATTGAGAGGTACTATAAGTGTAATCCGTAGTATATACGGATTCCACAGACTAGTACAAAAGAGGATGTAGAATATCACGAATATTTAGGGTATCTCACACAACATCTCATTTATTTTTATATTAATTATGTATGTTGGATAAACTAGTTAAATAAAATAAGCTACTAAAATTAATTTTACCTGTCACATTTTATTTTTTTAACCTGGCTTCTAGAAAATTTCATATTACGTACGCAGCTTGCATTTATGGCTCACGTTATATTTCTATCAGGCAGTGCTGGCATGGATGTAATAGACATAGGTGTAAACTGAGTATTATAATCCCAGTGTCATCAGAGGTGTGATGGAGGGAAACCAGAGTCCATAGGGGCCCCGAGGAGACCTAACCTTGCCTGGGGCCAACAAGGCTTCCCAGAAGAAGTGATGCCTTATTTAGCCACAAAGGGTGAACATCAGGCAAAAGGGAGAGAGTGATATAAGCAAGGAGGTCAGCATGTACAAAGGCCCAGGTGCAAAAGAGCCCATGTGGTGACCTCCACCAAGCTGGCTAGAGCGTCTGGTGGGTGTTGGGGACAGGGAGTGATGCAGGTGGGCAGTCCAGGCCAAGAAGGGACTTGAAAGCCTAGTTAGGGAGAGGGATCCTTATCTTAGGATCTTAGGAAAGATGAGGAGCCATTGAAGAGCAGGAGAGTGGCATGGGCAGGTTTATGGATGGACCGGTGAGGAGCTCTCTGAGGCTGTGCAATGGTACAGGCAAGGCCTCACAAGCCTGGTCTGGACAGAGAGACGTGTTGGGATGGAGAGGATGAGCTGGATGGACAAGAGAGGGAGGAAGAACAGACAGGGCCTAAAGAGTCCCACCTCTGCAACTTGGGATCCTGGGCAGCCCCAGCTCCACCACCTGGTTTTCTGTGTGGCCTTGGCCACATCCTGGCCCATCTGAGTCTCGATTTGTTGTTGTTGTTCTTCTAAGAATGTTGAGCCAGATAAGCCCCTAAAGCCCCTTCTGTGTGCTCAGCCACATTGGAGCTGTGTGAGGGAAGAATAAAGGAGAGAGTGGGCCCCTGGCCTCTTCGTGTCCTGAGTGAGGAGGCCCTGGTGAGGCACAATTTACACCGCTGGTTCAGCAAATGGCCAGCTAGAGGGGCAGCTCGGCCTGCAGTGAGCTCTCTATCAGGGAGCGCCTTAGCAACAGAAGGGCATGGGCTCCACTCCTGTCGGCCATGTGGGTCTGGACAAGGCCACTTCACCGCCTGAGCCTCGTGATGGGCACTCCTCGTGAGATAAGGCAATGGAGATGGGCACTCCTCGTGAGAATTAAATGAAATGACATGTCCACCTGTTGCTGGCATCGGGCTAGTGCAACACACATGGGGTTCCTGTTACTGAGGAAGTCCCTGGGACCAGCTGCCTCTCACCGCACCTACCTCCCCTAGGGAACCAAACCTTAAGGCCCAGAAGCGCTTAAGTGGAGATTAAGGCAAAACTAGAAGAAGGAAGGGGAAGGGAGACCCAAATCAGGACACAGATCCTCAGCCCCTAGCGGCACCTTCTTCCTCCACTCAAATACAGTAAAAATTCACTAATCCCCCATTTGGTGCTAAGCCCAAGATAGCTGCATCTTATTGCCTCTAATAGAAATCCCAAAACTAAGACATAATCTTCCTACTCTGCAGATAGGAAACTCAAGCACAAAGGGGCTCCCATAGCTGCCCATCCCCATCAAACTCCTACTCAAACGCCCCTGCTCTGGGAAGCTGTTGCTCCCCTTTGGGTGAGGAAGTTCTTTGGTGCTCCCACAGCACCGCTGGCCCACTGAATCCTGCAAGATTCAGCTGAGCCTTTCCTGACTCCCCAGGCATGGAGTGAGTGTTCAGGAAATGTTTGTGGAACGAAGAAATGAATTTGTGAAAGGCAGAGTTGGAAAAGATTTGCAAAATTATCTAGTCTGACCCCCTCAGTTCACAGATTAGTATGTTCAAGTTAAGGCCAGGACTAGAATTTGTGTCTTCTGACTCCTGCCCAGAGCCTTGAACTGCTCTTGAAGACTGAGTAGGAGTTCTCCAGATGGACAAAGAGGAGGAAAAGCACTCCAGACAGAGGGAAGGACATGAGCAAAGGCACAGTGTGGGGATGGGAGAAGAGGGAGGTGCCTTTAAAGAAAGGAAAACAGGGGTGCCTGGGTGGCTCAGTTGGTTAAGCGGCCAACTTCGGATCAGGTCATGATCTTGCAGTTTGTGAGTTCCAGCCCCATGTAGGGCTCCGTGGGGACAGCTCAGAGCCTGGAGCCTGCTTTGGATTCTGTGTCCCTCTCTCTCTCTCTGCCCCTCCCCTGCTCGTGCTCTGTCTCTCTCTCTTTGAAATTAAATAAACATTTTTAAAAAAATAATAAAGGGTAAACTGGATGGGGCAGGGGATTGAGGATGTGACCGGAGATCCAAGTCTCCAAAGGCATCAGCCAGTATGCTAAGGTGCTGGTGATAGGGAGCCATCAAGGGCACCAGGCAGGTCATGGTCAGAGGTCTTAGTATGACTCTATTAGGCCTAAAGGTGCCACCATTAGTCACCCCTTACCTAAGATTCAGATACAAAGCACAAAGTATTTTCCCACAAGAGTTTGTGAAAACAGCCATTTGAATCTAACATTTCTCTTTTTAAAAAAATTTTTTAGGGGCGCCTGGGTGGCGCAGTCGGTTAAGCGTCCGACTTCAGCCAGGTCACAATCTCATGGTCCGTGAGTTCGAGCCCCACGTCAGGCTCTGGGCTGATGGCTCCGAGCCTGGAGCCTGTTTCCGATTCTGTGTCTCCCTCTCTCTCTGGCCCTCCCCCGTTCATGCTCTGTCTCTCTCTGTCCCAAAAATAAATAAAAAACGTTGAAAAAAAATTAAAAAAAAATTTTTTTAAATGTTTATTTATCTTTGAGAGGGAGAGTGAGCGAGAGAGAGAAAGAGAAGGAGGACAGGCAGAGAGAGAGAGGGAGACACAGAATCCCAAGCAGGCTCCAGGCTCTGAGCTGTCAGCACAGAGCCCGATGCGGGGCTTAAACTCACAAACCCAGAGATCATGACCTGAGCTGAAGCCAAATGCTTAACCGACTGAGCCACCAAGTCTTCCTGAATCTAACATTTCTTAACTTGCACTCTAGACTAGAATAGACTGGGTCCTTAAAAGGGGACATGACCACCCAAAGGCTCTCCTGGTTCATAGCAGTGGTGGCTCTTGGAGCTGCTAAACCACTGCTTCACCTTCCCCCGCCTGCCCAAGTCCAAGAGCAGCTACTCAGGTTGCGGGGGCCTCAACAGGTCCATGATGCACTTCTAGCGCCAGGCGCGCATCCCTCTATGCCTTGGGGACCCGGGACGGTCAGCGCCGCTCTCATTCTCCTGCCGCGTCTGCTTCTGTCCCTAAGTCGCGGCGGTTGCCGACTCCCACCCCCCCAGACCAGACTGATGCCAAGAGCTCGCGGCCGCCGCCACCTCCTCTTCCACCTGACGGCGCATCAGGTATTCTAACCCCCCTCCCCAGCCTGGCGGTTCCAAGACCTACAACCTGGCACTTCCGCCGCTTTCGCTGGAGGGCGCCGACCTCTCTCCTCGCGCTCCACGCCCCACCCCCCCCGACCCCCATTCAGTCCAGCTGTCCCAGCGGGCAGGCAGCCGCGTAGACAGACGGACACCAGGTGCCAGCTGAGAGCTCTGGCTTGGCGAGTGCGCGGCGCTGGGCTGGGGAACCAAGCCCCGAGCGGGTCCGAGCGGCTGTCGCGCGGGCTCCGCCTCACCTGTCCGCCCTTCCTGGAAACATATCTCTGCCCCTCTCTAGGCCTCAGTTTCTCTGTCTGTGACGAGGGCTAAGGGAGAACTAACTGGGGTGAGCTGATATAGTAAGACGCGCGCCTGGGCTCTAAATACAGGGGTCTACGCCCCTCCCCAGTTCCACCTGCCCCCACATTCCCGGTCACCAGCCCGCGTCCTTCCAACCCACTCCCCTCCCATCCGCCCTCAGATTCTTTCCAGATGTGCGCAACGGGGCGGGGGGGGGGGGCGCGAGGGCTGGGACCAGCCTGTGGCCAGAGAGGAGACAAGGCCCCTGCCCGGGTCGCGATCGCGTAGGGGTCGCACGCCCAAGGTAGAACTCTCGGCCGCGCACCCGGTGCAGGGCTCCCACCTAGGGGACTGGATGCCGCGGCCCCGCCCGGGGGGAGCTGCGGGGACCATCCGGACCAGGCGGGAAGTCCGAGTCCGCCGCCCAGGCTCTGCCCGGACCCCTTGGCCCACCCGCGCCGGGTACCTGCTGCGCCCCCGCGCCGCGCCGCGCCCTGCCGGCCGTACGCGCTGTCCCGATTCGCCGCTGCGCTCCGCGGGAGCGGGCTCCTTCCATTCAAGTCGAGCCGTGAGCTCGGCGACGCAAGTTTTGTTGTGGGTTTTCTCCTCCCCGCCTCTCCCCCGCTCCCCCCTCCACACCGCGTGCATCTGCTGGACGCCAGCCTCCTCCGGACACAGGCGTAGGGTCCCCACAGGCGCGGGGAAGGGGAGAGGGCCTGCCCCCTCTGCTCGTGGGCTTGGCCCGGCCCCACTTCCCGGGAGGCAGAGCCCCCGCAGCGACCCCTCTCCCCCTCTCCGCCGCGGTGGGGCCCCCGTACCAGGCCACCCCCCTCCACCCAGAGCCTGGGAAGGCGGGGTGTCTAGCCCGCAACGCTTCCTAGTTCCCGCCTTCCGCAGTGGAACTGGACCCCCTTTAGGCCCCAGCACCTGAAAGGACGGCTGGGGAAAGGGCCCCTTCACCCAAGTGCCTCTGAGCCCAGTTTCTTCCTCATGACTGAGGATTTTGCAACCGCTCCAGGCACGAGTACCTTTCCGTTCACTCTCCCACCCTGGGGTCCTGGGCCGTGGCTAACAGGGCGGCCAGCCAAGACCCTGCTGGGCCCCTTCCCGGAAAAGTTCTCCGCCCTCCCCGTATCCCCCGCCCCCACACCCACGTTGACCCTGGTGAGCCTTGAAGGACGGTAAATTGAGCTGAGAGTAGGGTGCATGCGGACCCCAGTCGCAGGGAGACAAGGCGCGTGAGGAGTGAGCCCTGGCGGCACCATATTGCTCCCAGGAGCTGAAAACGTTTCCAAGTAAAGGAGCATTAACTACTAGCAGCTGAAGCAACACTGTTTGGCGCCAGGGGCTTTGGCCGTAGAATGTGGTGGGGCTAGGTTTAGGTGGTACTTGACATCTCCACTGCCTATACAAGCTCTAGCCTGTGGGCAGAGCATCCACAACTACGTTACCTGGCTGCCCTCCTACCGGACAGGGAAGAAGGATAAATAACTCAAACTTGGGACCACTTGCTCAACCTAATTGCCAATGCCCCGAATGAATGAATGGCTCATGTAAAGGATCTTTCACAGGCTTCTACTACTGCAACCTGATTGGACCACATACATTACACTCTGAGCTTGACAATCCTACAGGAGAAGAGCTGCTACTGGTGCCATTCCCAGGTAAGGCCGTTGAGAAGTGCTTAACTGAGTAAAATGGCCAGCTTCACCCTTCCCCACAGCCTGAGTTCTTTCCATGATGTCAACAGGCAAGTAACTTGAGAAAGCAAATGCAGAGCCTGCATTTGAACCCAGAGCTGTTTCCATTACATCAATAACTCAGAAACTTACAAGAGGAAAAGGAAATATTTTGCCTTCTTTGACCTCAGATTTTAGTTTTCTCTGAGCTCAAACTTGAAAGCTGCTGTGATTCACAGGATTGGACAGGGGCCAACTCAGAGATGCATCTCTTAACATTGAGCATAGATTCAAGTGGAGCTAGAAGAATAAGATTCTACTAGCTTGAATACCCAGGAACTAAAGAAAATCTTCTAGAAGGACAATGAGAACCAGCACATACCGACTACCTACTAAGTGCCAGGCACTGCGTTAAATCCTTAAATATCTTAATCATCCCAACCTTCTGGGGAAGGTATTTTCTGTTACTGGTAACTGCTGGGGCCAGCCACAGGGCACACGACATCTTCCCTACCGCCCAGAGAAACAGGCTCTTCTATGGAACGCCAAACCAGTGCTCACACATACTCTGTAGCTCTCTGGAGCTGTAGACACACACTAACATCACCTGTCTGAAATAGAATTTTTAGCAATCACTTTGAATATCTCTGGTGGAAAATGGAGGTGACCCTGGTGCTCTAGAAAGAAATCTTCTATGGTCACCTGTGGCTCAGTAGGTTAAGGGTTCAACTTTGGCTCAGGTCATGATCTCACAGTTCGTGGGTTTGAGACCCGCATCAGGTTCTGTGCTGACATTTCGGAGCCTGGGGCCTACTTTGGATTCTGTGTCTCCCTCTCTCTTTGCCCCTCTCCCACTTACACTCTGTCTCTGTCACTCTCAAAAATAAGCATTTTTTAAAAATTAAAAAAAGAAAGAAAGAAATTCTCTAACTTTCAGAATAGCTATAAAGAATTGAGGACTCCGAATCCACTTGTGTTGCTTTGGCTCCTTCAAGCCTCATTTTCTGCTCCTGTTTAATGTTACTGTAGTGCATGCTGTCAAGTACAAGCTTTGGACTTAGATTTGGATTCAAACCCCAGCTGGGTTCAAATGGAGATAAAAATAGTACCTACACCCTCACAGATTGTCTAAATTAAATGAGAAAATAGAAGCAAATGAAAAAATGGAAGTACAGAACTCTGCACGGCACCCGGCACATGGTAAGTGCTCAATAAATGGCAGCTGTTATTGTTACAAAACTGTCACCAAACATCTATAAAACATGATTAAAATAGAAATGTCAAGCGGCAAGAATTAAACAGAAATCTCTGCATTATCCAGGCTAAGTGCCTTCTAATTCAAAACAATAAGAAACAAGAAAACTCAAAAGAGGGGAGTAAAGACATATATGTGACCAGAGAGAGCTAGGAGTGAAAGACAAGAGGGTTCTCATGGGGGGTTGATGAGGAAAAAGGGGAGATAAGGAACAAGATAAGGGAAGATAAGGTGTTGTCAATACTTCATCATCAGAAATGAAGAAAATTCCTCTTACTTTGAGCTGAGGGCTCAAGACCTTTCCTTATTAAGTAGCAGAGTCCCAAATATGGAGATATGGCAGCAGCTTGATTTTCTGGACATTTAGAAATCAAATCACATCGTGTTATTTTGTGTATATGGACACATAATCCTTCCATCTGAAGGCTTTTGATAAAAGACACAGCATCAAAGAACAAGCAGGGTATTATGGAAGAACTACAGGCCACGTCAGATACAGAAAAGGTCTTCTGGGCTCCTGGAACATCCCATACAAACCCTTTTTATTATTGGACTTTTTTTGCTGTATGTTTTTCATCTCTTTCCCCCACTGGATTGTAAACCATCCAGGGAAAGAACCTCATCTCATCTTCTGTAAGGTCCCTTTCCAGCCCCAAATACCATTACTGTAGTAGGCAGAGTGAACCCCCCAAAATACCCATACCCTAATCCCTAGAGCCTGTGAATGTTACACTATGAAGCAAAAGGGACTTTGCAAATGTAATTCAGGTTATGGATTTTGAAATAGGGAGATTATCTTGGATTATCCAGTGGGCCTAACCTAATCACACGAGTTTTTGAAAACATAGAACATTCTCTGGCTGGAGGTAGGAGAGATACAGCAGAAGGGGAGATCGGAGAGATGTGAAACATGAAGACTCAACCAGCTTTAAAGATAGAGGAAATGTAGGCAGTCTCTAAAAACTGAGAACCCTAGGGTGGCTCAGTCGGTTGAGTGTCCAACTTCAGCTCAGGTCACGACCTCATGGTTTGTGAGTTTGAGCCCCACATTGGGTTCTGTGCTGACAGCTCAGAGCCTGAAGCCTGCTTCTGATTCTGTGTCTCCCTCTATCTCTGCCCCTCCCCCACTCATGCTCGGTCTCTCTCTCTCTCTGTCTCAAAAATAAATAAACACTAAAAAAAAAAAAAAATTAAAAAAACTGAGAACCCTAGGCTGCCAGCAAGAATATGGGGATATGCAATTCCACAGCAGCATGGAACTAAATTCTGCCAACATCCTGAGTGGTCATGGAAGCAGATTCTCCCCCAGAGCTTCCAGATAAGAGCCCAGGGCAGCCAACACCTTGACTTCAGCCTCATGAGACCCGGAGCAGGGAAACCAGCCACACCCCCCCAGACTTCCCGAGTTACAGAACTGTGAGATAATATATTCATGTGGAGGTAAGCTGCTACATTTATGGTAATTTGTTATAGCAGCAATAGAAAAGTAATACAAACATTAATAACCAAAACCTGTACAGGGTACTATAGCATTTTCCCAGATGTCACTTCACTGAATCTTCAACAAGCATGATGGTATTACTGCCCCCTTATTTTAAGAAACCAATACTCAGGGAGGATAAGTAACTTGCTCAGGTGACCAGCTAATGAGTACTCTAGGTAGAATTCACACTCAGGTTCCAACTTCAGTGAGAGTGGTCTCCTCCATGGCAGCTGCCATTCTGTGGCTTTAAGGCTCTACTGTCTTAAGCTAAGTAAAAATGGACTTAAGAAAAGACTAAAACAAACAACAACAACAGAAACCTCTCAGGCAGCTTTCACGCTATGAAAACTGAAAAGCTTTGAATACTCATTTCTGTTTCTTCCAAAGATAGCTAGTAAGTCACAGAACAAGTCAAGTTATAAACAAGTATATATATATATATATATATATTTTTTTTTTAAAATCAAATCTTCTTTCTGACACATAGAAACAAGATTTTGATAAAAGGCAAGAGGAGAAATCCTCAAAAGAGTGGCTGCCAATGAAATATTTTCTCCCACTCAAATGCTCTTCTAGCCACTGTTAAAGTACACCTTTCACAGATGCCCTGTTTTGCCAGCCTGGTTTAGGAACGTCTCTGTGTTGGAGCTTTTAGTCCACTCTTGACCAGTTTTTATTGTCAAGAAGTTCAACTGGTTTTTAGTCTGAAATTCCCCTTTTATAGTTCTACCCATTAGTTCTAATAACTAAGCAAAATAATTCCTCCCTCTTGTTGGTGTTTCCATCTCTCAAATATCTGTGAACTGTCATCACACCCTGCCCTTGGGTATCACTTTGCCAAGCTGAAGGCTCTTTCTGCCCACCTAGGTCAATCTTTCCCTAATACTGTTGCATCTTCACATCTGAACTTTTCCATATATTTCTGTTCAAATGAGGGGTCTGATCTTGAACAGAGTGTTGTACACACGATAAAAGTGCTGTATTCTAAAAGGTGAATTACACAATAATCTATAAAGAAAAAGGAAATGTGCCACTGTTTGGTAGTTAATTAGAAAACTGTAGCACCTACTGCTTCTCTGCCTGCAATTTAAATAAGTAGCAGATAACAATGAATTTCCCCAATTTTACATAAAAGTTTATGGCCACAAATTCAGTAACTAAAAGGTCAAACACTACATGCTGCTGAAAACAGCACTGTGAATATTTAGCTAATATTTAAATGAGTATTAATAGAAAAGATTAAGTGGAATCATGTTTTGCAATACATTTTGGATATGATACATTAAAAAAAATATTTCTCCAAGAAGTCTGGCTAAAATTCCATACCAGATTAAACTCCCTGCCAAATAGAATCAGACACATTTGTAAGGGCCAGAAATCTGGCCCAATATTCTCTGTTCTTACCAAGAACTAAAGAGCTGTTTGTTTGCAGTAGTCTCCAGATAGATATTAATACTGGACCCTTCCAGTAGATTTTGTAACTCTCTATTGAGAAAAACTCTTAAAATTTGGCTAGACGTGGCTGTGGTTCCTGATAGCACGTAATTCTTTCAGGGCTCTTATTAGCTGTTTAGTACTATACCCCCAATTCTAATCGCTTCTCGGCCTTTTGGCTAAGATCAAGTGTAGTACTATACCCCCAATTCCTAATTCACATCAGTGTGGTCTCTAAACAAAACCAGTCCCACAGAGTAATTTACCCAGTAATTTACAATCTGGATGATTACCATTTTTTTCTAGTCAACAACATCCAGCAAATTCTTTGTGTTCAGAAAGCAACTATGCCACGGGGTAGCTAGAACTGTAATCTTTGGCTGAAAATGCAGACCTTCTGAAAGTCAAACTAAATATTCTATATCCATTCACTAAGTTATAGAGATTATTAAATTTTAGTGATTCTTGAAGAAGAAAATGTAAGGATGTGGACAGTCCAAAAAAATAAGGAAACTGTCCCCAATCCTGAGGCTAGCATAATATCTGAACTCAAAAAAAAAACTCATAAAATGTTCCAATGAATAAGTTGCTTCCTGTTAAAAAATGTCTCATATAACATTAGGCACCATCTATTGAGTACCTACTATGTGGCTTGACATTTTACAGCTATAATTGCTAATCCTTACAGCCAGCAAGGTGGACATTATCATTCCTTTTCCAAAAGGAGAAGCAAGCTCAGAGTCCTTACTTATTATTAGCTCAAGGTCCCAAAGTTGTTTAAGTGTCAGAGCTAGGACCAAAACCCACATCTGATGGGCCCATAGTTTCCTATACCAGGCTGCTCTAAAGTATTATTTTCTAAAGTTTCAGAAGATAAAGGTATTAATTACAGGATTTAATTTCATTACTTCTTTCTTCTAAGGTGACATATATAGGGAAAACACAAGGGGTTTATATTTATATGTGATTGAACCTTTCAAAAGGATTTTACAACTTAAAAAGAACTTTAATGGGGCGCCTTGGTGGCTCAGTTGCTTGAACGTCTGACTTCGGCTCAGGTCATAATCTCACAGTTTGTGAATTCGAGCCCCACATCAGGCCCCACATCAGCTCAGAGCCTGGAGCCTGTTTCAGATTCTGTGTCTCCCTCTCTCTCTGCCTCTTCCCTGCTCATGCTCTGTCTCTGTCTCTCTCTGTCTCTCTCTGTCTCTCTCTCTCTCTCTCTCTCTCTCTGTCAAAAATAAATAAATAAATATTAAGAAGAACTTTAATGATCATTGCCTAATACTTGAGAAACTTTATTGATGCTTACTCCGGTAGACACTGTATTACTACAAGAGACACAGAGATGAATAACCGAGAGTTTCTACCCTCAAGATGTTTACAGTCCAATGAGACTATTAAAAAAGAATTAACAGTGTCCCCCTTTAGCAGAGGAAGAAACCAAAGACTGGTGAGATTTAAGTGCCTTACCCTAACTTAGCTTCCCAGAGGCAGACAGGACCTGATCCAAGTTCTTATGATCACACTTCAGTGACTCCTCCACACTACCCGGACCTCCACATTCAGCATCCTAATTGTGCTCTCCATTGTTGTTGTTCTACATATTCAACAAGGATTGTAGAAATCTGAGAGTCTGAATTCATCTGGATAAATACAGCAACGGGGTTAATGATTTTCATGCACACAGAACCTACTAGGCCAATTTGTTTTTAAAAACATGTAATAAAACCACAAACTGACTTTTCTTATTACTCGAGCTGCTTCAATCTTAAACTGAAAGACTATTCTAAGAAGCTGCAAATATTCTCAAAAAAGAGCAGGTTAAGTCAGGCTAAAGGAGAATTTTTAATGTTCTCTTTCATCATCAGGGCAACAGAAGGTCACTGTAATAGAGAATGTATTTCTGTGACAAGCTTTCTATACTCAGAAACCCCCTGTGAATTGTTTTCAAATGGTTATTCAACTTATCTCATTCATTTACTTAATGACAGCAAGCCAAGACTCTGTGCTGGGGGGATCAAAATGGATTCATGAGATGCAGTCTCTGTTCAGGGAAACAGAAACAAATTACTACAAAGGAATGATTAACTCAACTTGGGGCAAACAGCTTCCTGAAAGCTAAGGCATGAAAAGGAATTTGCCAAGTGGATTGGGGTGGAGGCAGGGAGAAAATGGTGAGGGTGGGCACAGAGAACAGCAAGATGTTGTTGTTGCAAAATATGTGCTATGCAAGATGACCTAACTTAGAGCTAAAAGTATTAGCTAATGTGCTTGCTCTGTATTAATCATTTGGAAACTGAGCATATCACTACCAAATGGAACTTTTCTGTTATTATTCATAGCTCTTTATGAAACCAATTCCAATCTAGCTTTTAGCCCTACTACTCCACTGAAACTAATTTTGTAAGTGATCACCAGTGACTTCCATGTTGCCAAATTTAATCCAAAACACACTTTCAGACATCATCTTACTTGACCTTACAGAGCAAAGCATAGATGACCATTCCCACCCTTTGACTCCATATACTCTTTTCTAGAGAAACTTCTCTTAACCTCTAAGCCCCTCTTCTTCATCCCCTTTGCCAGATAGATTCTCGTCCTCCACCTGAACTCTAAAGCTGAAGTTCTTCAAGGCTTACTCCATGCCCTCCTTTCCTCCCCAGGTGATATCAGCCATTCCTATAGCTTTAAATACCACCCAGATGCCCATGACCTCCAAATGTATATCTCTAAGCTGACCTCATCTCTAAGCTCCAGTTTTGTAAATCCAACTGCCTCTCTGATATCTTCACTTGCAAATCTCTCAGGCATCTCAAAGTTAGTAAGTTCAAAAGTGGAGCTTATTATTTCAGTGACTGTCCCTAAAATCCCTTTGTCTCCTGGTCATACCAGTCATGACCCACCATTCACCTGGAAGTCATTCTTGCCCCTACGTCCAGTCATCAAATTCTGTCAGCTCTCCCTCCACCTACTTTTCCACATCCACATCCACATCTGCCACCAACACCCTAGTCCAGGACACCATCTTCTTGCACCTGGATACCCACTCTTTGGCCCTCTCCCCCCAGTAAAGGGGTACATTCTCCACACAACAACTACAGTGACAGTTTAAGTTCTTTCATTCCCTTGCATACGGCCGTTCTGTCTTTCATAAATACTCTAACTCCATTCTCTCCAGGTACCTGGTAAGATTCTGAAATTAGGTGGAGCATGTGACTTTCTTTGGACAAATAAATGGGAGCAAAAGTGATATGTATCACTTTGGGGTGGAAACTTTAAGAGCCAAAGTGTATTTTGCCTTTTTCTCTTCCTCTGCCTTGACGATCACAATGCTCCAGATAACAGCTGCTGCATTAACCTGGGTCCTAGACTTAGGGTATAATGGCAAAGTGGATAGGCAGCAGGAGTGAGAAATAAATGGATGGAAAGCCACATCTTCAAAAGATTCTAAGTGCCTTCCCATAATGAACAAATTCCAATACAATTGGTTCCTATGTATCTACCTGTCCAACCTCATCTTGGACCTATCCTTCCAGCTCACTATATTCCACGCACATTGGCCCCCTTCCCACCCTTCCATGCACTGTTCTTTGCACCTTTATATCTCAGTTTAAATATCACCTGCTCAGAGATGTCTCCTGTAACCAGTCTCGATGAAGGCCCCTCACTGTGATTCTTCATCACAGCACCCTGACCATTTCCTGCATGGCACACCACTGTCTATAGCAGTCATCCATCTCTTTGGTAAACTGTCTCTCCCTCTCGACTGTAAGCACCATGATGGGAAAAGCTCACCACTACCTCCAGTGCCCAGCATTGCACCTTCAATATATTACCCTATGTTTGGTAGACACTCAATAAATATTTGTTAATGAACAAACAAAAAAAGATTCCAAAAGTGGGACATAAGAAAATAATAGAGACTTCATATCACCTATCACAGAGGCAAGAGGAGGCAGTAGTTGTGGGAACAGTAAGCGAACTCACGTTTACTAAGTGACTGATGTACCTAACACTAATTTAGGTGCTTTACATATGTTCTCTCTCTAGATTCTCAATAATCCTAGGAGGCAAATATTAGTATCTTCACTTTATAGATCAGGCAACTTGAGACTCAACCTGCTCAAATAGCAAAACCACTAACAGCAGCAGTTTTAACCCAGACCTGTTAACCTTTCCTCCAAACCACGATGCTTCCTTCCCTAGAAATTAAACTGCTACTAATAATATTTCATCATTATCTATTATACATATAAATTGCATACATATGAAAATATTTCTGCTCCAAGAGCTAGTTTTCTTTTGTGTTTGGTGTTATTTGTTTTTTGGTGTTTGTTTGTTTGTTTTAAGGTTCATCCTAAAGCCTATTTCAGGCATCTTTTGTTATCTGGCACAAGTAACAGCAGAATGATAAAGCAAATCCAAACTACAGATAAACAACAGGTATTCTGTTGGAACTTTTTTTCTTGGAAGTCTTTTTCTTCTCAGGGTAAGAAGCTACTATGATTAGGAAGTAGGTCTGAATTCTGTTCTGAATTCATTTTATGGAACTTGAGACCAATTTATGTTGGTTTAATATACTGTCTTTCCCCGGTCACCAGATGCTTTTCTGTTGGTCACAGCACATGCAAGCAAAGCTGAATGGTCAAAGGGGATCTGACCCATAATCCTGATTTGATTAGCACAGGACCCAAACATCTAGCCAATAAACCTGGCTTTTTACCTTTGGCCACCTTTTGGTGAAGAGACATGTTAACAAAAGAAAGGTGGGGCCTGTATACAACCCCTAGAACACTTCTGCTGGGCTCTGTGGCCAGGATTATCAGAGCAGAAAGGACCTTAGAGACCCCCTACTTAATCCCCTCTTTGAAAAGTCTTCTAACTGGGGCGCCTGGGTGGCGCAGTCGGTTAAGCGTCCGACTTCAGCCAGGTCACAATCTCGCGGTCCGTGAGTTCGAGCCCCGCGTCGGGCTCTGGGCTGATGGCTCAGAGCCTGGAGCCTGTTTCCGATTCTGTGTCTCCCTCTCTCTCTGCCCCTCCCCCGTTCATGCTCTGTCTCTCTCTGTCCCAAAAATAAATAAACGTTGAAAAGTCTTCTAACAGGCCCAGCAGGCTGCTATTTATTTGCCTAGGAGAAACAAGACTCCTGGCTCCTAGTCCAGTGCTCTTCCCACTACAACGCACTGCCTCCTCTATCAAGACCTAGTGATCACATCAAAGTAACGAGCAGAGCACACCTAGATAACCAGACTGTCAATCCCCCAATGTTTCTCTTATTCTCTATCAATAAGACTTGCGCTGAACAAAAAGAACATACACAATAAAAACAAAGGAGATCAGGAAGAGTTATTTTAATTTTCTATCAAACATTCTTCCAAAAGCATTTTACCCTGTATCTTACTGAGTTATAAGAAATAACATTAGCATTAGAAAAATCAGGAAGAAAGATAAATTAAATGTGGCTAATTAGTTAAACCAAACTTATATGAAAAAGGAAAATTATAACAAAGGACTGAGAGCTTTACAAATTTAATTAAATGAGATTATACTTTGAAAACTGTGCATCTCAAAGCCAACTTTATTTGTTCAATTATTTTTAACAACAGCATTTTATGATTAATACACTGATGTTTCAAGAAGGAAACTCATCTTAAAAATATTTTTATTTTAAAAATAGGCCTGTGTTCACCTATAGATTTTTTGCCCCCAGCTCTGATCAGATTTATTTTGATTTGGGAAGAAAATACCATTTTGATGGCATGAAATGCAAAATTCAAGTTTTTTAAAACATCCCAGTACAGAATTAAAAACTATTAATGCAAAATAGGTTAAGGACATTAACTGCACAACACTAATTACCAGCTACTGGTATTCGGTTTCTTCCCTAGTTCTCCCAAGGAAAACTTAAAGTCAATTTTCAGCAGAATGCTCTTTAAATATACTTTATAAGCAAAATGAGAGCTTTTGTTTACATAGTTTTTAGATCTCGCTGTTCCTAATTTTATTCTGAAACTCAATTTTACCCCAAACCATAATTACCATATTAACTTTGTAATGCACAGTTGTATGCAATTCAGCAAAAGCAGCAGTACACCAGCAGGCTCTATTCACCCAGAGTTCAGGAAAAACAGGATTGGTCACACCCATTTAAAAACACATTATTTGCCAGTGTGTGGTTTCCATCTAAGTTCTGACAATGAAATATATGGATATGTATCTATATATCTCATCTTAATTTTCAAAGATAGGCAAAGGGACTTCTTCACAGCTTAGCTTTGCCTGGCTGAAGCTGAAGATTTTGTAACTTCATAGCCAGACCCATGTTGCCCGTGATTTTCAATTTGCCTTGAAAGAATGCCTGTGAGTAAAAAGAAAGAAAATTTATTACTTGGTGTTTTTTGTTTTGAGATTGCTGATATTTCTAGACGATCCAGCCCTGAGATCATTTATTTGTCCAGGTCTCTTAAACTTTATTCAAAATATGAAACTTGGCTTTCCGGAATAGATTTAGAACTAGATTCCTTGAGGCACCTGGAGGGCTCAGTCAGTTAAGCCTCCGACTCTTGATTTTGGCTTAGGTCATGATCTCGTGGTTCACAGGTTTGAGCCCCACAGAGGGCTCTGCACTGACAGGTTGAGCCTGCTTGGGATTCTGTCTCCCTCTCTCTCTCTGCCCCCTCCCACTAGCTCTCTATCTCTCAAAATAAATAAAAATGAACTTAAAAAAAAATCTAGATTCCTCAAAAGGAAGGCTCTGTAAAAGGCATGCTCTACAAAGAGCAGTCACATGGCCCATCTTTCCCAAATGTCTTCTCTTAGAAATTGAGTCTACCTTTATCTGCCTTCCTCACAGAAGGTACCTTTTCCAAATAGTAAGCAAAGTGGATTCATACTAGATGGATTTTGTTTTAAAATATCACACACGGATCAAGAATATGAAATGAGGGTGCCTGGCTGGCTCAGTTGGTAGAGTATGTGACTCTTCATCTCTGGGTTATAAATTCAAGCCCCACACTGGATATAGAGATTATTTTAAACTAAAATCTTAAAAAAAAAAAAAAAAAAAAAAAAAAGAATATGAACTAAAATTTTCAGTAGTTTGCTGGGAGAAAAAACACATGCGTAACACTAAGTATCACTTAGATACTTGTGAGATTCGATACAATGTGGATGAAATGTCGCCAATTTTTTTTGGTTTACATGATAAAGGATTTACCCCTACAGAGGGAGGCCAGGCAGCCTGCTGAGACGGAGGTGCTGGTGTTAGTCTTTGGCTCAAGAAGAAGAATCAAACCAACCCGAAAGTGCAGAGCCACAATTTGTTCCATTTAACAACTGCCTGGGATTAGATCACTTGATGTTTGCTAAATTTATCACGTAATAAAATCCCAGGAAAACTTAAGAGAAATAATAGCAAAATTGGGAACATAGCATGATTTTCCTGCTATGATCTCTTTTAACAAAACTGTCAAAATAAGGAAAGGCTAGATTAGATGAAAAAAGTTCCTGGTAGTCTTAGCTTTCTAAGCAAGTACATTAAGAAGTTAGGAGCTCTTCTGCCTCATCCATGAGAATGCACAGAGCTCTGCTTTTTCTACACCTTCTGGTAAGGGTGACTAATTCCTTTTTTTTTTTTTTTCTCTCCTCCTCTGTCTGGACAAACTAAATATTTCCTTTCTATATGGCACACAGCCTTCTGTCTGATGACTTAAAGGTCAAGTGTCTCAGAACACAATATATTTAACATATGTCCTTAAAAATATGGACCAGTAGTACCTAACAGAGAAACTCACCATCTTTCCTTTTTTTAAATTAAAAGAGAAAATGACTTTTTATTTACTGAGTATTATAGAGAAAACACGAATTTTCACCCTTTAGGGAGTCCAAGCATAAGGATCGCTTTAATCTGAACCCTAGGTGTTCTTCATGTGTGCTTTACACTAGAGAGCACACTGCTTTGTTTCAACTGTAGCCAAACACTGAAATTATAATTTCCAGTGCATTTAATGGTTTCCAATCAAATCCTCTAAGCATAACGGAAGGCCATTAGCATATTAATAGAAATACCTGCCATTTTAATCTTTAATTCCTTTGAGTGCTAACAGGTGTTCAAAATTTCAAAAAAAAAAAAAAAAAAAGGCTGAAGGATACTTTGCTTCCCTGAATGGATGGTAAACAGATAAACTGAGAATGGAGGCAGCTGACATGTGAAGTCTGATCTCCCTGCCGAGGAGGTGCACGGAGTGCACAGTGGAACAAGGAGCAGTGGGTGGGAAGGACAAGGACAGCCAGCTCCTATACTGGTGGTCTCTATTTTGTCCAGATTTTAGGAGCAGGCTCCATGGGAGGAGATGTCAGTACCAATGGTGTGTAATCAGCTGAAATGTCACAGATGCGAGTCTCTCGCTTGTCAAAGCATCAACTGAAACAGGCTTAGTTGCTTAGAGAAAACATTTTAAAAAGGAATACTAGTGTGAGTCATACTCAGTTGTTTTATCCAATCTTTTGAATTACCAGGGGGCTGCAGGAATAAGACCTGAAACAAAGCTGGCTGAGGCAACAACAAAAAAAAACATATACAATGGAAAGAAGCATCAGTTTCTTTTTGTTATCTCTGTCTAATGAAAGCTTAGTGTATGTATCAAGTCTGTTCAACATTGTGTGACTAAAGAGTATAAAAAGACCCTTGATGATTTGGGAACCAGGAAAATCTACACAAGGCATAAATACATTTTAGACAAATACAGTTTAATCCAGCAATTGTTTAGTGATAACCTAAAAATGTCAGGCATCATGCTAAGTTCTGGAGACATGAAGATGAATAAGGCATGGTTTGTTCCTTTGAGACACTCACAATCTAATGGAGAAGAAATAGGCACATCATGACTAATATAATGTGGCAAGTGCTAAGCTTGCTTCCAATAGATGGCCAGGAAGAGCGACTGGCTATGGTTCCCCAACAACTTGTAAGGAGGTCTTAGGGGATAACATCTGGGCTAATTTTGAAAGGAAAGGCGTTTGTCAGGGAAGGTAGTTCAGACCAAAAGAGCATGGGGCAAAGAAAGATGCGGAATGTATGAGGTCATGCCTTTGTTCACATTGCTCCTTCCCCCTGGATTGCTCCTACTCTCCATCTATGCACGGTTGACTTTTGGTCACTCTTAAGATTCAGTTCAAGTGTCGCTTCCTCTGCTGTGAGGCTTTCTGTGCTGGTCCAGGAAGACATGGCTGCGCCATCCCCCCACGTTCCCCTGTCCACAAGCTGGCCATGGCACCATGGATACTTGGATATACTTAACTCTTCTGCAGGTCTGTCTCATACCAAATTGTGGATGCCCTGTGCATGGGAACTCTTTCTTATTCATCTGGGTATTTCCAGCACACAAGACAGTGCCTGGCACATAGCCTGCTCCACAAATGTTTGTCATTTGTTAAGTGAACATTTTAGGGAACACTGAGTTTTGTGGGTTTGACCACTTTGCACTTTATGGTATGAGGCTGAGGTGGGAGATGAAATGGAATGGGCTAAAAGACCCATCTACTAGGAGGAAATAAGCCCCATCATACTTACCGACTGAGGATTCATTTTACCAGTCATTAAAGCCAGTAAGTCGGAGTCAGCCATCGTGATTGTGCAGTCAGCCTTCTTATCTAAAACAGATATGTAGGAAGAGAGAGGAGAAAAAGGGAGAGTATTCAGTTTCATGTGTACATTTTAGTCAAAACCCACTGACAGCAACAGATCACATCCAGTACTGGAGTAGTGTGGGCAAGAGTACTCATGTACTCTTCTGTGGCAGCCTGGTAAAAGGTGGCATAAATTACAAGCAAACTCAATATTTTACAAGAGGGAACTGATTATCATATTCATATAATGGGATACGATACAGTCATTAGATGATATGGATCTACATTTATTGACCTGAAAAAATGCTATTGTTATATTGTTCACGATACTGTTACACAAGCCAGTTGCAAAACAACTGGCTTGGTCTGGTTTTTGCTTGGTCTGAGCATGGTCTGGTTTTTGCTTCAAAACAGATATTCAGGGTGCCTGGGCGGCTCAGTCAGTTAGTCATCCGACTCTTGATCTCAGCTCAGGTCATGATCTCACATCATGGTTCCTGGGTTCAAGCCCCAAGTCAGGCTCTGCGTTGACAGCACAAAGCCTGCTTGGAATTCTGTCTCTCCCTCTCTCTGCCCTTCCCCACTCACTCGCTCTCTCAAAATACGTACATAAACTTAAAAAAAACCCTGACATTCAATTATATACATATAGGAAAAAACATCTATAAACTTAGATACCAATATATTAATAATAGTTATTGTGGCACCTGGACTCTAAGGAGTCCCCTGTGATGCCTGCCTCTTGGTGTTCATGCCTTTGTATGCCTTTGAGTGTAGGCATGACCTGTGACTTGCTTCTAGCCAACAGTATGTGGCAAAGGAGATGGGATGTCATTCCTGTGGTTTTGATTTGTTATGTAAGATTGTCCTGCTAGCAGACTCACTCTCTCCTGCAGGCCTCAAATAAGCTAGCTGCTATGCTGTGAAGTGCATAAGCAAAGGGCCATGTGGCAGGGTGCTGTGCTTTAGGAGCTGAGGGCAGACTCTGGCCCATTACCCCTAAAAAACTAAAGTTCTCATTCTCCATAGCTGCAAGGAAATGAATTCTGCCAGCAACCTGAGTAAACCTGGACACGGACCCTTCTGCAGTCAAGCCTCCAGATGAGAACCCAGCCCTGGCCAACACCTTTACTGCAGCCTATAAGATCCTATGCAGAGGACCCAACTAAGCTGTCCTCAGCCAACTCACCCATGGAAACTATGAGGTAATAAATGTGTGTGTTGTTTTAAGCCACTAAGTTTGTGGTAATTTGAGATATAGTAATAAAAAATGAGTACAGTTATCTATATCAGGGGTTATCAAACTTTTTCTGTAAAAGATCAGACACTAAGTATTTTAGACTCTGCCTAAAGCCAGTAGGTCTCTATCGCAACTCTGCCTCTGTAGCACAAAAGCTTCCATTGATAATACCTAAACAAAAGAGGTGTGGCTGTGTGCCAATAAAACTATTTCCAAAACAGGTAGTAGACAGAGAAGGAGAAGATATTTGCAATTCACAGATCTGACCAAAAAACTTGTATCCAGAATATATAAAAAATTCCTCTTATTCAATTAGAAAAGTTAGATAATCCAATACCAAAACAAGCAAATAATAAACAGACACTGTACAAAAGATCTCCAAATGGCCAAAAAAGCACATGAAACTATGTTCAACTTCATTAGTCATCAGGGAAACGTGAATAAAAGCATGGGTGAGATACTACTACATACCTACTAGAATGAATGGCCAAAAAGGAAAAAAAAGACAATATCCAATGCTGATTACGATGAGGAGCAAGTAAAAGGTCAATACAATGCTGGAGGGACAGTAAAATGGAACAGCCACTTTAAAAGCCAGTCTGGAAATTTCTCAGAAGGCTAAACATACATTGCCATATGACTCAGAATCCTACTTTTAGGTGTTTACCAAAAGAAATGAAAACGTATGTCCACACAAAAAACTTTATGTGAATGTGCCTAGTGGCTTTATTCAAATGGCCAAAACTGGGGAAAAAACCCAAATGTGCATCAACTAGTGAATGGATAAACTATTCAACAAAAAGAAACAACCCCTCTCTCCCAAAGCCTTGCAATGCCTCCAGCAACTCCACCTTTCACATCACCCACCTTCCACACAACTTGAAGTTCAAATGCGCTCTACACGGAAGCTCATTTTATACATGAAGAGCAGTCAAAGCAAAATTACGTCTGTGTTTTTTCATTTTAATGATGCCCTAATGCATTAAAAAAATTTTAATCAACGGGGCACCTGGGTGGCTTAGTGGGTTAAGCATCCAACTCAGGCCCAGGTCTTGCAGTTCATAGGTTCACGCCCCACGTCAGGTTCTGTGCTAAAGGCTCAAAGCCTGGAGCCTGCTTCAGATTCTGAGTTTCCCTCTCTCTCTCTGCACCTCCCCTGCCCACACTCTAGCTCTCTCTCTCAAAAATAAACATTAAAAATTTTCTAAAATTTTTTAATCAGAGGTAGTGGATTCCTAAATGATTCTAAAGCCATCTGTAATTCTCATTGTTGTTTTGTTCTGTTTTATCCTTCATTTCCAGCTTTGGGTGCAGGGAGGGGCAGGTGACACAAAAGATTTTTTTATTGTTGTAATCTTTTCCAATGATCAGCTGAAGATCTGCACTGGAATACAACTTATGTGCCTTTTGCATTTAAAAAAAATTTTTTTTTAACATTTATTCAATTTTGAAAGATGAAGAGAGACAGAGCATGAGCAGGAGTGGGGCAGAGAGAGAGGGAGACACAGGATCCGAAGCAGGCTCCAGACTCTGAGCTATCAGCACAGAGCCTGACACAGGGCTCAAACTCACAGACTGAGAGATCATGACCTGAGCTGAAGTCAGACACTTAACCGACTGAGCCACCCAGGTGCCCCTGCGTTGTTTTTTTTTTTTTTAAAGTAAGCTTTGTGCCCAGCACAGAGCCCAATGCAGGGCTTGAACTCACAACCCCCAGATTAAGACCTGAGTTGAAATCAAGACCTGAGCTGAGATCAAGAGTCCAACGCGTAACAAACTGAGCCACCTAGGAGCCCCCACTTTTGCATTTTTAAAGCCTGCTTCTTGAATTTAAGCACAGTGATAGTGTTCAAAGAGCTGCTCAGTCTATAACACGTTTGAAAAGATGTATCTGCACTTTGAGGTCCCTTTTGAATGCCATTTGCTAGGCCTCTCAAGTGTTTTCATTGCTATGTTCAAGCGCCTCCCAAGTCCAAGATGCTGGATGCCATATGGCATGGAAAACACAAGACTTTGGGCAAAGTCTGTGGGCTTGCATTGGGGGAGGGAAGGGAACAGAACTTATTTGTCTGATTTAGAAATAAGGCATTTCAGAGAAGCCATTATTTTCTGTGTTTAAGTTAAACTGCATTTTTGGGGGCGCCTGGGTGGCGCAGTCGGTTAAGCGTCCGACTTCAGCCAGGTCACAATCTCGTGGTCCGGGAGTTTGAGCCCCGCGTCGGGCTCTGGGCTGATGGCTCGGAGCCTGGAGCCTGTTTCCGATTCTGTGTCTCCCTCTCTCTCTGCCCCTCCCCCATTCATGCTCTGTCTCTCTCTGTCCCAAAAAAAAAATAAATAAACGTTGGGGGAAAAAAAAAAAAAACAAAAAAAAAACAAAAAAAACCCTGCATTTTTGTCTTTTGGTTGATATGAAATGTATTGTTCCAATATAAAACAGTAATTATTTGACCTTTAGGGAGAAAAATAAGGAAGAAACTACTGATGTTACATGCAACAACATGAATGAATCTTGGTGAAAGAAGCAGGCTTAAAAAACTATATACTGGGGCACCTGGCTGGCTCAGTCAGTAGAGTGTGTAACTCCTGATCTCAAGGTTGTAAGGTCAAGTCCCACTTTGGGTGTAGAGATTACTTAAAAATGAAATCTGAAGGGGCGCCTGGGTGGCTCAGTTGGTTGAGCATCCAATTCTTGATTTCAGCTCAGGTCACGATTCTAGGGTCATGGGATCAAGCCCTGCAATGGGCCCTGTGCTCTGCCCCTGTCCCCTACTCCTGCTCTCTCTCTAAAAACAAACAAACAGGGGCGCCTGGGTGGCGCAGTTGGTTAAGCGTCCGACTTCAGCCAGGTCATGATCTCACGGTCCGTGAGTTCGAGCCCCGCGTCGGGCTCTGGGCTGATGGCTCAGAGCCTGGAGCCTGTTTCCAATTCTGTGTCTCCCTCTCTCTCTGCCCCTCCCCCATTCATGCTCTGTCTCTCTCTGTCCCAAAAATAAATAAACGTTGAAAAAAAAATTAAAAAAATAAAATAAAAATAAAAACAAACAAACAAACAAACAAAACCTTAAAACAAAACAAAAAACTACATACTATATGATTCCATTTAGGACATTCTGGAAAAGGGACAGAAATCAGAGTAGTGGTTGCCAAGGCCTGAGGGTGGGAGAGGGGGACTGACTACAAAGGGACATGAGAACACTTTTTGGGGTGATGGAAATATTCTATCACTTGACTTTTGGTGATGGTTACACAAATATATGCATTTGCCTAAATTGATAGAATGACACCTCTCAAAAAGGTAGATTTTATTATATTAAATTATAGCTCAATGACAGTAACCAGTACTGTCAAAAATGTGGAGCAAATAAAACTCTCATGTAATGTGGAAGGTAATGTAAAATAGCATACACACACGCGCACAAACGGGCTATATTGTACCTTATGACCTAGTATTTCTACTGGTTATATGCCAAGTGGAAATGAGTACATACATTCACTACAAGACCCATATGAAAATGTTCATAACAGCTTTATTCATAAGACCCCAGAATGGAAACATTGAAAAGATTTATCAACCATGGAATGAATAAATTCTGGAGCATTCACACAGTAAAAACAAACTACTGCTACATAAAACAAATTAAAAAATCTTACGATGCTGAGCAAAAGAAGCCAGACCTAAAAGATAAATATTGTATGAGTCCATGTAAATAAATTTCCAAAATAAATACAATCAATCTATGGTGACAGAATTTGGAATAGTGGTTTCTTGTGGGAGAGGACAGTGATGACAGGGGGCATGAGAGAGACTTCCAGAATGCTAGCAACATTCTGCAGCTTGATCTGGGAGATACATATTCATCAGTAAACATTTATCAGGCTATACACTTCAGATGTATGCTTTTCATTACAAGACCTCAATACAAATTTTACACAAAACAAACAAAAAAACAGGTGGTGGGTTGGATTTGGCCCACATCATTTGTCAACCCCTGACATAGATGGTGGGATTCCAGGAGAGTAATTTTTCCATTTTGTTTCTCTGAGTCTTCTAATTTTTGTTTACACTACGTGCATATTACTTATAATAGAAAGTTTTAAAAATATTAATTTTAATATCAAAGTACAATGAATAAAAAGACTGTATAACAAAGACTCTAATATCTCATTGCTAAATCAACCATGTCTACCTTGGACAAATAAGAATTTTCAAGTACAAAAGAAAAAATTCACCCAGAAAAATATTTGCCAGCACTCAGTGTTTTAGACAATTAATATAACAATAATCCTCTAATGGCTGGCTCCTCCTCAAAGTTGGCCTCTCCCTGAAACCAAGTCATTTTCTAGCTTATTATTCTGTTTTATTTTTCTTTGTGGTACTTATCTGAAACTACCTTATTTATTTGTTTAGATGTTTTCTGTCTGTATTTGTCCACTAGAATAAACACTTCAAGGGACAGAGCCCTTGTCAGTTTTGTTCACTGCTATATCCCCAGGTTCTTGAAGAGTGCTTGACACATAAAGGGTAATCAATAAATACTTGCTGAATAATAAGTAGACTATGTAGAGTTCAAAAGATTGTCAAATCATGGCCCAATAGCTAATAAGATAATCTGTGCCTTAATAAGAGATTAGAGGATGCTATGGTCTGAATGTTCCTGCAAAACTCCCATGTTGAACTTCTAATGCCCTATGTGATGATATTAGCAGGTGGGGAGGTCAGGAGGTGGACCTTAATGAATGGGATTAATGCCTTATAAAAGTCTCCAGGGGCTAACAGTGCAGAGCCTGCTTGGGATTCTTTCTCTCCCCCTCTCTCTGCCTTTCCCCCCACTCATGCACATGCTCTCAATCTCTCTCTCAAAATAAAATACTTAAAAATTTATTTTAAAGATTCTCCAAGGAGGCCCCCAGCCCCTTCTACTATGTGAACCCACAGCAAGAAAGTACCATCTATAAATCAGCAAGAGGGCCTTGACCAAGGCTGACACGTTGACCTTGGACTTCCAGGTTCCAGACTGTGAAAAGGAAATTTCTGTCATTTATAAGCTACTCACTCTGTGGTATTTTGTTACAGCAGCCCAAATGGACTAAGATAGTGGTAAATTATTAAAATACAGCATGCCCATTAAATAGTTAACTTTTATTATAAATAACTATTTAACTATTATTAAATAATTAAAACAAGATTGAAAGTTAAAAATTTTTATTATATGTGTTAGAACTCAGGGATAGCCCCTAAAAAGATTGATATTCAATGGCTATTCCATCTTTGCTTCTGACTAAATCTTCTTATTACTGGAAAAAAAAGGTGTGAAGCTTTGAAAATGAAGGGACTTACTTACAGTCTAGAAAATCTAGTTCCCATGTAGATTTATATCACCAAAGAACAGGGAGAAAGAAAGTTAGCAAATCGAGACTGTTGGACTTGATTTATAATTGGATTTGATCCTAATATTCCAAGAAAGGACTCTTAGTCATTGAAAAGTAAGTTTAGAAAGTGAAGCCTGCTGCTGCTGTAATATCAGCATTTACTGAGCTTTCACTATGCTGAGCACTTCACATACATGGACTCATCTGATCTTTATAACAACCCTATAAGGATCAGAGAAGTAAAAAAAAAAAAAAAAACTTGCCCATGATCACACAACTAAATAAGAGGCTGAGCTAGATCTGAAAGGAGATTCCTGCTGCTGCTAAAGCCCACACTCCCAACCGCTAAGCGCTATGGCCTCCTATTGTTACAGGAAGGATTCAAACATTCAGTGGCTCAGTTTTAACTGGGCATTCACCAGTTCGTCAGTATCTGATGAATCTAGATACTTTCACAGTTCCCTAAGCCCTTCTGCAGTCTTAGATGAGTCCCATGTGTTCAAGCAAAACTATTATTTAATATATGTTGGGGAGGAAGCAACTGAGCACTTACTATGCTAAAGCACTTTAATGATTTATGTCATTAAATCCCCACAACAGCTCCATGGATAGAAATTATTCTCACCATTTTCTAGATGAGACAACTGGACTCAGGGAAGGTACACATCCAGTAAGTGACAGAGCTGTGGTCTGAACCCAGTTTGGGTGTCTCCAAAGGCAATGCTGTTTCTACTGTACCTTGGGGATGTGAGACTCTGAGGCCTGCTATATCGTGTGCCCCACAAAGGGGCAGGGTTGAGGACTCAAGTAGATGCTAAGAGGGCAGAATAAAGGAATGAAAGATAATGGTCAAGTTAGATTAATCAAAGTTGGCTTCCTAGAGATATGCTATGTGAGTTGTTTCAAAGGAGAGAAGGGAGGGGCAGAATTCATAGACAAAGGCACCTAGCCAGGAAGAAAAGATTATGCAAAATGCATAAAATCTAAAGGTCCTTAATATAGTCATCTGTATAATCACTATCAAGCTCTTAGAATATAAGCAAATGAAATACGTTTGAGGAAATCTTACTTTGTCAACAGTAAGTAAAACTCTCAACACTGTACATGCCAAAAAACCTAGCAATTCTCTTTAAGATGCTAGTTCAAACTAGGACAGGTTATTAATGCTTTAACATAGCTGATCTCTAACAAATGGGCACTTGTTGGCTGATGTAATAGGAGCTGGCAATTTCCAGTGGTGGCTTTTACTGGGTAAGTCCATATTTCAACGCTACTCCTAGCTGCCAACAAGTGTCAGTTTCAGCAGAAATTACCTTGTCCCAGGGTGAAAGCCCTTCAGGTCTGGGATGGGGCACCTAATATGGGGAGAGTTCACTGCCAGAGTACACAGGTAGTAAGGTTTTTTGAAATTATGCAATAGCTTTCCATAAGCATATTATCTTTCATGACAAACAATGATAACAAAATACAGGAGAAATTTTTTAAATATCACCTTATCACCTGCCGGGGCATATCAAAATATAATCCTGAAATAGCTATTTTCCAAAAGTTCTTTTTATTTCTATAAGCTTAAATCTAGATGAAGCATTTAGTTTTTCTTCCTATACAACATAAGAGTGGCAGTTCATAGAATCCAAACACATCATTATTTTTCTGCCTACTCATTTTGAGGAAAAAAAGGGACTATATATAATTCAAAAACTTTCCACAATGCCACCATGCTGCCTGCACAAGATGCTCTTACTACTGCCTCAGTTCTTCCATCATGAATCTCTAGTTGATTCCTTATTCAACAGTGCTACTCTTAACATTTTCTCCTGTCTCCAAGTTCTAAACTTTATTCCAAGAGCTCTGCCAACCTCCTTTCTACCCCAAAATGCCCCTGAATATTTACCCTCTCAGAGAAGGAAGTATCCATCCCTCCTTGCTGCTTGCTAAAGCTAACCTTCCTTCCTCCTGTGCTCTTGATGTCATCTACTCCTCCAGGACCTTCCTCAATAAGGTACTAGTAAGGAAACTCTCCCATCTTTGATAGACTTCCTTCTCCTACACAGCTTCCAGGTCCCATCAATTTCACCCCAAATATCCCTGGCAACTACAACATAACATTTTTTTTTCTCACTGCCAACACCGAGGCTCTTCTTTTTGCTCAGATGGTAGCAACATCCATCCTCCCAATTGCTCTCTCTACCTCTGATTTCTCCCTTTGCAGTTTGTCAGATCTAATGCACCAGCTTCATCCTCTAAAGCACAGCCCTAACTTTCACTTTCTTACTTAAAAAGCTTTAACTGGATTGCTTATATATCAAGTCACTTTCAAAGTTCATAGCATGGTATTTGAAGCTCTTCAGAAAGGTTGTCTCCATCCATCAGATTTCTTAAGTACACCAGGCTCTTTCCAACAGGAGGTGTGTAACATACAATACAACATACAAAATGTAACCTGCTGAATACGTACTATGCATCATTCATTCTGCTGTTCATTTTTAAATTACATCATTCATTCTGCTGTTCGTTTCTAAATTAAATTAAAACTACCTTGGTTTGTGAACATAATTCATTCCAGAAACATGCTTTTAATCCAAAGCACTTGTATATCAAAGAGAATTTCAAGAATCACTGGCTTAGTTGTAATCATGTGATGTTTGGCCTCACATACTACTTGTATTGCAAGACATTGCTTTATCAAGTTAAAATTTACTAGAAATGTTTGCTCATCTTACAGAACAGTCACAGATCAAGTTACTTGCCATCCAAGGTTTTACTGTATTTATTTATCAAAGACCAACCATATATCAGATACTCTTGTAGGCAATGAGGATGCAGCAGTGAACCTAACAGTCAAAAAGCTCTATCTTCATGTAGCTTATAATTCAAGTGGGAGAGATGGACAATAAGCAAATAAGTAAAATATTATATGGTATATCAGATGGCAGTAAGTGCTATAAATAAAAATAAGGAACTGGAGAGTGTTATGCTAAGTGAAATAAGTCATACAGAGAAAGACAGATACCATATGTTTTCACTCTTATGTGGATCCTGAAAAACTTAACAGAAGACCATGCGGGAAGGGAAGGGGGGGGGAGAGGGAGGGAGGCAAACCATAAGAGATTCTTAAAAACTGAGAATAAACTGAGGGTTGATGGGGGGTGGGAGGAAGGGGAAAGTGGGTGATGGGCACTGAGGAGGGCACCTGTTGGGATGAGCACTGGGTGTCGTATGGAAACCAATTTGACAATAAATTTCATAAGAAAGAAAGAAAGAAAGAAAGAAAGAAAGAAAGAAAGAAAGAAAGAAAGAAAGAAAGAAAGAAAGAAAGAAAGAAAGAAAGAAAGAAAGAAAGAAAGAAAGAAAGAAAGAAAGAAAGAAAGAAAGAAAGAAAGAAAGAGAAAGACAGACAGGAAAGGGCAAGAGGAAATGGTAACAGGTATGAAGTATGGTTAGGGAAGGGGCTCACTGAGAAGGTGACATCTGGGCAAAGATCCAAAGAAAATGAGGGAACAAGCCATGAGGATATCTAAGGGAAGACGAGTCCAGGCAGAGGGAACAGAGTAGAAAGCCCCTGAATTGGGAACACCCGCATGTCAACAATGGCAACGAGTATCCTTCCTGTATGACTGGAGCAAAGTGAGGGAAAGTGTAGTAGAACAGAGAAAACGGAGGCTAGATCATGTGGTGCCAGTGTAAGAGCTCTGGCTTCTACTGAGTGAGCTGAAAGCCTTTGGATGGTTTTGAGCAGAGGAGGGTCACAATCTAACTCAAGTTTTTAAAGGATCACTCCAGGGTGCCTGGGTGGCTCAGTCATTTAAGCATCCAACTCTTGATTTCAACGTTTGTGAGAATGAGCCCTGAGTCAGGCTCTGCGCTCTCAGCTACCAGATAGCTGATAGCACAGGGCCTGCTTGAGATTTTCTCTCTCCCTCTCTCTCTGTTCCTCCCCTGCTCATGCTCTGTCTCTCTCTCTCAAAAATAAATATTTAAAATAGTAATAATAACAATAGCAATAAAAATAATAAATAAAATGATCACTCCAGCTGGTATGTGGCGAAGAACCTGTAGGGAGCAAGGTTAGAAACAGGGAGACCAAGCAAAACAATGATGGAAGCTTAGACCAAGAATCTGCTGATGGATCAGACTGTGGAGTGTGAGAAAAAGAGGAGCCAATGATGACTCCAAGGTTTTTGAACCGAAGAACTGCTAGGACAGAGAAGCAATTTTTACGGAGATGGGTTGATGGTGAGAGGAATACATAATTAAAGGTGAGTAGGAGGGGGGCGCCTGGGTGGCGCAGTCGGTTAAGCGTCCGACTTCAGCCAAGTCACGATCTCGCGGTCCGTGAGTTCAAGCCCCGCGTCGGGCTCTGGGCTGATGGCTCGGAGCCTGGAGCCTGTTTCCGATTCTGTGTCTCCCTCTCTCTCTGCCCCTCCCCCGTTCATGCTCTGTCTCTCTCTGTCCCAAAAATAAATAAACGTTGAAAAAAAAAAAAATTTTAAAAAAAAAAGGTGAGTAGGAGGAAATCAGGAGTTCAGCTTTTTTTTTTTTTTTCATTTTTTAAATGTTTATTTATTTTGGAGAGAGAGAGAGACAGAGCATGAGAGGGGGAGGGGCAGAAAGAGAGGGAAACACAGAATCCGAAGCAGTCTCCAGGTTCTGAGCTGTCAGCACAGAGCCCCATGCGGGGCTCAATCTCATAGACTGTGAGATCATGACCTGAGCTGAGGCTGGATGCTTAACCAACTGAGCCAACCAGGTGTCAGAAGTTCAGTTTTATACATGTTAACTTTGAGATACCTACCAAGTATCCAAGTAAACTTGTCAGTTAGATATACACCTTGGAGTTCAGTGGATGAGTCCATGGTGAAGATATCTGGGTGTTATCAGTGTAGGGATGGTTTTAAAAGAATGAGACTAGAGATCCCCAGGGAGTGAATGGAGACAGAACTGAGCCTTGGAGCACTCTAATGTTTAGAAATTTGGAGGTGAGAAAACAGGAAGAGAAGCCAGGAAGGAACAGGCAGTGGATAAGAGGAAAGCCTAGAAGTGTAATATCATGAAGACTGAGAACCACTCAATTTAGCAATATGGTAGTTACTGGTGACCTTGACAAGAGCAGCTTTGGAATAGTAATAGTGATGAGGATACAAGCTGAATGGAGTGGGTTCAAGAAAGACTGGGATGAGAGGAAGTGGAGGTAGTGATTGGGTATAGACAGAACTTTCAAGGCCATGTAACCACATGCTACCACATGTGCTTTATAGGATAATTAAAAGATAATTCTCTTAATCTTTGCATCAACCTTATGAAATAGGTACCATTTATTATTCCCATTTAGAGATCAGAAAACCAAGGCTCAGAAAAGTTAAATAATTTGTCCAAAACCACAATCTGTGAGTGGTAAGGCCAGGATCCCAACACTAGTTTGTCTAATTCTAAAGCCTAAGATTGTCAACTCCGTGATGGAGCCTCCCAATCTTTGGGAGGAGGCAGCTGTGACATATTCCTGTTCTCAAGGATTCACTGGTTCTTTAACAAGGTCCTATACCTCTACAGCCACCCCTTTTAGGAAACACCAAAGCAGACCCCTATTTTCCCTTGTGAACTTGTCAGTGCTCCAGTAAATGAAGTCATTACTTCACTGACCTGAGTTAGGAAGCACTGATCCTTTGCCATTCTTCACATCCACCACCCAGGTGGCTTCTTTACCCCCAGGGCCATCCTTCACCTTGAAGGCAAAAATACCACCAATTTTCTTCACAAACTGTTCCCCTTCCTGTAAAGAAAAAACAAACAAACAAACAAACAAACTCTGGGAGTTATATGAAGTTCGTTTCTCTGGCTTTTTCCCCAAATTAAATGTTTAAATAGATACATGATGTGAACAGCCAGGCCTGCTGCAATCCCCAAGCTCCCTTAGGATCTTTTACCCAGAAAAACCTGAAAGGAACAGGCAACAACTCCCTCATCTGCCAAATCTTTTGTTGACAATGGCTTTCTGGATACAACTGGTGGAAGGAAAGGGAGGATGGGGGTGGGCACAGTAGCATGTTCTACTGAAGCAGCTTTCCTTTGTCCTAGTTTCAGAAAGATTCACTCTGGCCTGCCTAAATACTGGACCCCCCCCCCCCCACACACACCCCAGTCTCTCTCTTTTTTTTTTTTTTTTTTTGCAGATAAATTCCTTTACATGTGTTTCTGGTTTTCCACACTTAGAACTTAAACATAACTGGTTCTGAAAGCAAAGTCTTTTTGGGTGGAGGGGTCAACTTATTTTCTGGGTTAGTATAGAGAATTATACAAGTAATATGTCAACCACCAATTACTTTTGGATCTTGGGGGAATGAAGCTGGAAAGTTATTTTAAGTTACATTTAGGAGAAATTATTAACGACAATAATAATCTTTTCAGGGCTATAAAGTTTTCAAGTGCTTTCATATACATTATTTCCTTAATCTCCATAAACCCCTGTAAGTAGTTGGACAGGTACTAATATCAGCTCCTTGAAAAGAAAAAAAACAGCTGAGATTCATAAAGGTTAAGAACACGTCAGACTATGCTCTATCTGGCTGCTGAGTAATCCACCTAATATAACTCATCTAACATTAACATAAGCCATCTAACACATCCAAGTGGAATTTCTTAAATGTGGCTCCCCATACCCTATAGAATGAAGTCTGTCTTTACGTATCACTCAAAACTCTTCAAAATCTGAGGGATGTTTATCTGTTCTTAGCTTCAGCTACTTTCCCATTCTCCTCAGTCTTCATGTTCTAACAATACTGATCATCCTGAATTCCATAACCACATGTGCCTCCATGCCTTTGCTCATGCCCCATCCCAGCTCACTCACCTCCTCCTAGTCACATTCTCACACAAACCTCATCAAGTCCCTGCTCACTTGCTAATTCTTCTGGGAAGGCATTTCTGTCTCTACTGGACACTTTGATAGCCCTTTGCCCAATGCATCCATGGTTCTAGTTAAAGCAGTTATTTTTTTTCCCCTGGGAAAATTTTTCCATGTTTATCTTCCCACTAAACGCTGTTCCTTGAGGGGCAAGGACATATGGCTAGTAAATTGCACGACCAGAACTCAATCCCAGTTTGGTTTAATTCTAAATTCAAGGCTCTTGTCGTTTGACCATACTGTATTACAAAGTAGGTTACATCAATATTTCCAACTTTAGCCTATGAAAGCAGTTTCTGTCTCCATAAAGGAATTTTTTAAAAGCAAGTTCAAGTCTTCTCCACATTCCTTGAGATCTTTTATCTCTCAAGTTTCTGTGAAAACAATCTAGAAGAGGGAGTTAATAATCCTGATATAGTGGGCCACCCAAGAGCCAGGTTTCCCTTGGGGCCAACAGCTCATGAATGACTATTTCCAGGTGCATCCATGCCATCTGCTTGCATAATGCCTCAGGAATAGAGCTATGACAGACACCAACAAGTCAGAGCAGGAAAACCCCAGCAAACATTTAGGAATTCTACCTAACATACTTGGAGAGAAATTCCACCTGCCTCCTTAAAACAGATGTAGATTGATTTTGCACTTGTCGTTACTTTTAAGAGTCAACTGATCCTCTGATAAAATAACATTTTTCACTGAAGAGGACGTGAGAGAGTAAGGAAATGGACAAGGAGAGAACTAAAAGGGAGAAAATACACATTTTGTGAAACTAAAGATCATTAATACTAAGAAAGTTCTAAGTGTGTCCTTGAGTGAAGAAAAGTACTTCTTTCTGAGTAGGCAAAAGGTCAAGGAGTAGGGCCTGTCTCAAACTTAACTGGAACAAAAAGTTAAGACAGAATTCAAAGAAGGGCAATGGGGTATTGCTAACAACGACAAAAGTGGAAATAAAATCTCTTGCCAGACTTCCTTTGCTAACGCAGAAAATGCATGAATTGACAAAAGATTTCAAGACTTTCACTCTTTCTAGTCCTTACAAACATTTAGGAAACTTACAATCGTGGGAAGGAAACAAGGGGACAAAGTCCATGCAAGTGAGGTTATGGAGGGAGGAGAAAAGGATTAAAATGGGAGCAGGAGGAATACATTTGCAAAGTTAAAAGAAGATGGAATAAAAATGGAAAAACAGGGACGCCTGGGTGGCGCAGTCGGTTAAGCGTCCGACTTCGGCCAGGTCACGATCTCGCGGTCCGTGAGTTCGAGCCCCGCGTCAGGCTCTGGGCTGATGGCTCAGAGCCTGGAGCCTGTTTCCGATTCTGTGTCTCCCTCTCTCTCTGCCCCTCCCCCGTTCATGCTTTGTCTCTCTCTGTCCCAAAAATAAATAAACGTTGGAAAAAAAAATTAAAAAAGTAGTTCCTAGCAGGGTACCTGGGTGGCTTAGTTGGTTGAACATCTGACTCCTGGTTTCAGCTCAGGTCATGATCTCATGGTTTGTGGGTTCAAGCCCTGCATCAGGCTCTGTGCTGACAGCTCAGAGCCTGGAGCCTGCTTCAGATTCTGTGTCTCCCTCTCTCTGCCCCTCCCCCGTTCATGCTCTGTCTCTCTCTGTCCCCAAAATAAATAAACGTTGAAAAAAAAATTAAAAAAAAAAAAAAAAGGAAAAACAGCACTGGTTTGTTCATCTCAATAATGAAGTATTCAGTGATTGACATACAGCCATACCAGATACTCTCTAATTATTTTTATTTGATTTTTTTGACAGAATAAAGTTGGAAAAAATGGGGTAACTTGGCAGAAGCAATTATCTGATGGATTGCTCTGCAGGCAAATATTGGTGGCAAGAAAAAAAAATTCAAGTTGAACCCTTATAGAGTCCAACTTCAGTTTAGTGGACATACAGAATGAAAGAAATTAAACAGTAATGAGAGGGGGGCCTCAGAGCTGGCTCAATCAGTAGAGCATGCAACTCTTAATCTCAGGGTGGTGAGTTCGAGCCCTATGTTGGGGGAAGAAATTGCTTTAAAAAAAAAACAATAATAAGATATTTTTTCCTATTAGATTGGTTTTTATAAACCAGCCAACATAGCACTAGAGAAGGTGTGAAGAAAAAACAGTCACACCCACGAACTGTTGTTTGTAAATTAGTGCCCTCTTTTTGGTCAGTGGATAGGTTGGCAATATATGCCAAAATGCAAAATAGATATCCAAACCAATAATTTCCCCCTTTAATTATTTATGCTAAAGTGATCATGGTGTTAAGTACTTATTTTTTTAACTTAAAAAAATGTTTATTTTTGAGAGAGAAGGAGACACAGAGCAGGGGAGGGGCAGAGAGAGAGGGAGACACAGTATCTGAAGCAGGTTCTACACTGACAGCAGAAAGCCCGAGCAGGGCTCGAACTCACAAACCATGAGATCATGACCTGTGCCGAGGTTGGTCCCTTAACTGACTGAGCCACCCAGGCACCCAGCATTATGTATTTAAAGATGAGTTAAAAAGGGAAATTTACTATACCACTCACTATTTTACTTGCAAAATTTAAATACAACCAATGTTCATCATAAGAGACTAGTTAAATAGATGATACATAAATTCAAAAGTGCACTAGGTGGCCATTAAAACTAATGGTAAGGATTTATATGTATGGGCATGGAACACACTGTTAAGAGAAAAAAGCGGGTTATAAAACAGGTATTTCCCCCCACCCCCCCGCCACCCATGCAGGTATATCCCCACAGATGGTGGCAAGACAGCTCTGCGGCTCCTGGGCTGGTGCCTGCCTGCTCAGAACCGGCAAACCTTGCTCTCTGTCTACCTCTGGAAGGTTGTTGATCATGAAAATCTTAGAAATACAGGGACCTTTGTCAAAACACCAGTCACACTGACTCTTTTCCCACCCACAGTTCAATCAATCACTTTAGATGTTAATAAGTTCTTTGTGCTACAATAAGGAGGAGAAATGCACAATGTATGCCTTTCACACTGTAGCATGAATGAAATACACAGTTTAACTTTTCTGAATCCTTTTATTTCAACCCACTGTGGTCACCTTAATAGATGTTTAATTAGAACTGTGTGGCTGTGGCTATAACTGTGCCTTATTGGTCTGAAACTTAATATCAGTAATGATATCCCAAGATGCCTTTAGTTTTGAAACAATGAAGTAAATATGTAATCCCATCTAAAGAGAATAGCTCTCAAAGAAAAAAAAAGAGAGAGAGAGAGAAAAAGAATAGCTCTTTTTGAAAAAAGTTAGTTAAATTGCCTTAGTGTGATTAGTATCTATTAAGAGCTAATTATTGTACATAAAAATAGATTTGTATACAGAGTATAATTTTAAAAACCCAACACATATTATATGTTCCTAGTTATATAGCACTGTATAACATAGAGAGATGTCTGAAACAATGTCAATCACTGTTAACATTTTAGTGAACTCAAAAAAAAATTAAAAAAAAAATTAAAAAAAAAAAAAAAAAAAGGGGGTGCCTGGGTGGCGCAGTCGGTTAAGCGTCCGACTTCAGCCAGGTCACGATCTCGCACTCCGTGAGTTCGAGCCCCGCATCGGGCTCTGGGCTGATGGCTCAGAGCCTGGAGCCTGTTTCCGATTCTGTGTCTCCTTCTCTCTCTGCCCCTCCCCCGTTCATGCTCTGTCTCTCTCTGTCCCAAAAATAAATAAACGTTGAAAAAAAAAAAATTAAAAAAAAACAAAACAAAACAAAACAAAACATTTTAGTGAACTCAAAGTAATGGAATTGCAGGGGATTTTTTTTTAATTTTTTTTTTTTAATGTGTGTATTTTTGAGAGAGACAGAGAATTGGCTGGGGGAGGGACAGAGAGAGAGGGAGACACAGAATCAGAAGCAGGCTCCAGGCTCTGAGCTATGAGCACAGAGCCCAATGCAGGGCTCGAACTCACAAACCATGAGATCATGACCTGAGCCAAAGTTGGACACTTTACTGACTGAGCCACCCACGCACCCCTGGAAATGCAGGGGATTTTTAATTTTTCTTTTCTATATATAGCGTGAATTTCTTTTAAATTAGCATTATTTTTACAAGAAAAACCTACTTTGAAAAAGCTCAAGCACAAAAGATTTATTTTTAAAAAGAGTTTTGTTATTAGGCACATTTAAAGATACACTTTATTATTCTTTCTGAGGCACCTGGATGGCTCAGTCAGTTAAGCATCTGACTCTTGATCTTGCTCAGGTCATGATCTCACAATTGATGTGATCAAGCCCCATGTCAGACTCTGTGCTGCCAGCACAGAGCCTGCTAGGGATTCTCTCTCTTCTTCTTTTTAGTTCAGAAAGAAATCACACCAAAATAAATTAGAATCTCTTTACATACGAACTTTGTCCAAAATTATTATCTCCCCGAAAAAGAAAACTGAGGAGAGTGACAAGGATATTATTAGCCTTTCCTCTACAGTTCAGATTTTAACAGAATTTTACCATAGGTTCTTTATATTACTCAAGTTTGGAGATTTACACATCTCTGAAATACAGTCTTACCAGAACTAAGAAGAAACTATAATAGACACTCAGGAATCTAAAATACATGCAAGGGGTGCCTGGGTGGCTCAGTTGGTTAAGCTTCAAGTCTTGATTTTGGCTCAGGTCATGATCCCAGCATCCTGGGATCAAGCTCTACATTAGGCTCTGCAGTGAGCATGGAGCCTGCTTGAGATATTCTCTCTCTCTCTCTCTCTCTCTCTCTCTCTCTCTCTGTCTCCCCCCCTTCTGCCCCTCTCTCCCACTTGTGCTCTGTCATTCTCTCTCAAAATAAATAAAACGAAACAAAAAAAAGAAAAAAAGTCTAAAATACAGTCAATACTTGACAGTATCATATATAAATTTTCAACTTGTACCCTTTCATGGCAACAACTGGCTCAAGGCTCTAGGCTCAAGGTCCTCCCCGTAGTATTTTATACAAATCTTACTTACCTCTTCAAGTTTCTTCTCAATCTCCTTAAAGACAACATTTGCCTTAAATCCATCAAACGCAGAGCTAGTTGGAGCAGCCTCAATTTGATGAGTTCTAAAAGAATTGGAGAAAAGAAAGCAATTTCAACCCGTGGAGTCATGCAGATATTAGGTTTTTCAATAGTTAACAACAGTAATTTTCAAAAGTCCTAAGAACAGAGATGTTGTGGCTCTTACCAAAGAAAACCATAATTAAGCCCATAAAATAATTAAGCTTTTTTTCCCATTTTTCTACAAATATTTAGTGCTCACTAGGTGGTAGGCACTGCCCTTAAAAATACATAGACCAAACTGGGAATGCAAGCTGGTGCAGCCACTCTGGAAAACAGTATAGGGGTTCCTCAAAAAACTGAAAACAGAACTACCCTATGACCCAGCAATTGCACTACTAGGCATTTATCCAAGGGATACAGGTGTGCTGTTTTGAAGGGACACATGCCCCCCATGTTTATAGCAGCACTATCATCAATAGCCAAAGTACAGAAAGAGCCCAAATGTCCATCGATGGATGAATGGATAAAGAAGATGTGGTAAGGGGCGCCTGGGTGGCGCAGTCGGTTAAGCGTCCGACTTCAGCCAGGTCACGATCTCGCGGTCCGTGAGTTCGAGCCCCGCGTCAGGCTCTGGGCTGATGGCTCAGAGCCTGGAGCCTGTTTCCGATTCTGTGTCTCCCTCTCTCTGCCCCTCCCCCGTTCATGCTCTGTCTCTCTCTGTCCCAAAAATAAATAAACGTTGAAAAAAAAAATTTTAAAAAAAAAAAAAAAAAAAAGAAGATGTGGTAAATATATACAATGGAGTATTACTCCGGTAATCAAAAAGAATGAAATCTTGCCATTTGCAACTGCGTGGATGGAACTGGAGGGCATTAGGCTAAGTGAAATTAGTCAGTCAGAGAAAGACAAAAATCATATGACTTCACTCACATGAGGACTTTAAGAGACAAAACAGATGAACATAAGGGAAGGGAAACAAAAATAATATAAAAACAGGGAGGGGGACAAAACAGAAGAGACTCATAAATATGGAGAACAAACTGAGGGTTACTGGAGGGGTTGTGGGAGGGGGGATGGGCTAAATGGGTAAGGGGCACTAAGGAATCTACTCCTGAAATCATTGTTGCACTATATGCTAACTAATTTGGGTGTAAATTTTAAAAAATAAAAAATAAAATTAAAAAAAAATACATAAACCAAAGAAACCTACCCTCATGAAGCTAGTTGGGGAGAGAGATAATGAACAAGCAAAAAAATGTGAAATATAGTTACTATGAAGAAAATAAAGCAGGTCAAGAAGATATAGATAAATTATATATGTGTGTGTTGGGTGTTCTATTTTAGATAGTCTGGTCAGACAGGCCTCTCTGAGGGGGTGATATTTAAATTAGGTTGTAAATTTTGTAAATGAGCTAGCCATGTAAAGATAAACTGGACTATTCAAGCAGCCTCCTAACCATTTTCCCCACCTCTGTTCTCGCCTCCCCCCTCCCCAATTCATTCTGCACACTGTTGTAAGAACTATCACCAAGCAACCTACAGTTGACCCTTGAACAATGTGGGAATTAGGGGTGCTGACCCCTGTGCAGTTGAAAATTCTCCAGAGCTTTTGATTCCCTAAAAACTTAACAACTACTAAGAGCCTATTGTTGATCAGAAGCCCTACCTATAACATAAAAGGTCAGTTAACACATATTTTGTATGTTATTTGTATTATGTTCTGTATTCTTACAATAAAGTGAGCTACAGAAGAGAAGGTGACATTAAGAAAATCATAAGATGGGGGCGCCTGGGTGGCGCAGTCGGTTAAGCGTCCGACTTCAGCCAGGTCACGATCTCGCGGTCCGTTGAGTTCGAGCCCCGCGTCGGGCTCTGGGCTGATGGCTCAGAGCCTGGAGCCTGTTTCCGATTCTGTGTCTCCCTCTCTCTCTGCCCCTCCCCCGTTCATGCTCTGTCTCTCTCTGTCCCAAAAATAAATAAAAAACGTTGAAAAAAAAAATTAAAAAAAAAAAAAAAAAAGAAAATCATAAGATGGAGCACCTGGGTGGTTTATTCGGTTAAGCGTCCAACTTCGGCTCAGGTCATGATCTCACAGCTTGTGAGTTCAAGCCCCATGTCAGGCTCTGTGCTGACATGACAGCTCAGAGCCTAGATTCTGCTTTGGATTCTGTGTCGCCCTCTCGCTCTGCCTCTCCCCTGCTTACACTCTGTCTCTCTCAAAAATGAATATTTTTAAAAATTAAAAAAAAAATAAAATCATGAGGAAGATGGAGCACCTGGGTGGCTCAGATGGTTAAATGTCTGACTCTCAGTTTCGGCTCAGGTCATGATCTCAGTTTTGTGAGTTCGAGGCCCACGACAGGCTCTGCACTAATGGTGAGAAGTGATGGTGGTCTGAACCCCAGTGAAGGCAGTCTGCCAGTGGAAATGGAGAGAAGGAAGTGCATTCAAATACATTTTAGAGACAGAATCCATTGGCTTTGCTACCAAAGAGTAATGAGGAGGATCTAAGGGTGGGGGAAAGGACACGAATATTCAGGTGTTCCTGAATAACTGAGGGGGCAGTGGTGCCACATATGGATAAAAGGAAGAAAGCAGTGGAAGTAGAGGGGATCGAAGTTGCATTTTAGACACATGAAGTAGGAGATGTCTGTGAGACAAAAAGGCAGTTGGATATGAGAATCTGGAGCTCAGAGGAGAGGTTGAGGCTGGATATAAAATGGGAATAACTATCAACATAATCAAAGTATTTAAATCCATGGGAACTGATAAGCTTCCCTTGAGGGAATTATAGACAAAGAAGAAAGGCCAGGACAACATCCTATGGAACTTCATTATTTAGAGAAGAGGAAGCAGCAGCCAATGATACAAGAGGTGTTGCAGAAGCTGAGAAAGGAGAAAGAATTGGGGAGGGAGGAGTAAACCATGTCAAATGCTGCCAAAGGTCAAATACCCACTGGATTTGGCACCATGGAGAGTAAAGGTGACTTTGACAAAACAATCTGAAGAAGTAGTGGAAGGCAGAAGTCAGATTATAGTGAATTAAAGAGTGAATAGGAGAGAGAAATACAGACAGTGTGCTTCTTTTGAGATATTACTTTTAGAGGAACAGTGAAAAAGAGTGGTCTCTGGAGGGGATTATGGTATCAAGGAAAATGTGCTTTTTGTTTTTCTTTTTTAAGATTAACATATCAGAGCATTTTTGCCCACTGATGGTAGTGAACCAGGGAAAAGGAGCTAGAAGAACAAAAGACCTGAGAAGGTGAGAGAGGATGAGATCCAGGGGCCTATGATAAGAAGATGAGGTGACTCAATGGAAGAAAGAGAATCAGATGGGTGCAAGTCTAGATTAGGTCTTGGAATGGAAGATGAAGGAGTCTGGTCTAATGGCTTCTATTTTTTCAACAATGTATAAGGCAAAGCAATCAGTTGAGAATAAGAGTGAACAAGTAGGTATGGGAAGTCTAAGAAGCCGAAAAGCAAGCCTACTAGAGGAATCATACTAATATCACTAATGAGGAATGGAACCCGCACCCCTGCCATGCTGAGATACATACAGTAAGTACTTAGAGCATGGCAGGCTACCCCACACTTCCATGCCTTTGTCAGTGCTACTTCCTGTATCTAGAATACCTCTGTCTTAGCAAATTCCATTTTATCCTTCAAGATCCAGGCCAGGAAACTCCTCTTCTGTAAAACACTACTAAATGACAGCTTCTCCAGAGCAGATACCACATTTAAAAAATAAAATAAAAAATTGTGTCTCCTGTTCCCAGCATACAATTGGTAAACAGTGACTGAATGGAAGTGAAATTACATTGAATTCTCTCCCTTACCTAAATTCTTATGTTCTCCTGTTCCATTTAAAGCAGAATTATCTATGGTACACTATCTTCCAGTCAAAAGTCTGAATGAATGACCTCAAATAAAGTGGCCACAACTAGTTCTCCACAAGCCCATTTCATTTGTCTAACTTTGCAACTTTTAATCATCACTGTGCCCTTTTCTAAGCTTGTCACTTCCTAATTGCATATGATAAAATACTAACTGATACACTGATAAGTAGCACTTTTCAGTGTACAAAGTATCTTGATACTTCATGGAGCAGAGTCCAGACTACAAGCTCCCACAGGCCACAGATACAAGTATCCTCTGCTATCCAACGGTTCCCTTTACGTCACTTTGCTTTTATGAAAGACCAACATTAACCTCTGTTTTTGCTGACCAAAAACAAAACAAAACAAAACAAAAAACCCAAAGAGGATTTTAGCTGCTACAACATGGTAATTGCTTCTTCACTCTGCACCATTTCAACTTTTGAAAGGTTTCATAGGAATGCTCTATTTTCAGATAGCAGGGGAAACTTCTTTATCTTGCCTCCAGATATGATGTGCTAAGAAGGATATCATCACTTCAGTGGTATTTTTTGCAAAAAACATGTACAATCTGAATCTAATTATGAGGAAACATCAGACAAACGCAAACTGAGAAACATTCTACTCCTAAGGAATGTACTTGTACTCTTCAAAAAAGTCAATACCAAGAATTACAAAGAAAGGCTAAGGAGTTGTTTCAGATTAAAGAAAGCTAAAGAGACATGACAACTAAATGCATTCAGGATCCTAGGTTAGAATCTAAACAAGGAGAAAAAAATGAAGTTTATAGTATCTTTTATAAAGATATTATTGGAACAATTGTCAAATTTTGAATGTTTGTTGGATTAGGTATTATTAGTATGTTATGTATATTAAATTTCCTGATTTTGAAAACTATACTGTGATTAAGAGAATGTCCTTGTTTTTAGAAACATACATTAAATTATTTAGGGATAAAGTATGGGGCGCCTGGGTGGCCCAGTCGGTTAAGCGTCCAACTCTCGGTTTGGGCTCAGGTCATGATCTTATGGCTCGTGAGTTTGAGCCCCATATTGGGCTTCATGCTGATAGTGCAGAGCCTGCTTGGGATTCTCTCTTTTCCTCTCTCTCTCTCTGCCCCTCCCTCACTTGCTCTGTCTCTCAAAATACATAAATAAAAACTTTAAAAATTTATAAAAAAATTATTTAGGGATAAAGGGGCATAAGGTCTCCAACCTCCAACTACTTCAGAAAAAAATATGCACATATATAAATGTATGTAGAGAAAAAGAGATAAAGTAAATGGGGCAGGGGCGCCTGGGTGGCTCAGTCAGTTAAGCAGCTGACTTCGGCTCAGGTTATGACCTCACGATTCATGGGTTCGAGCCCCGCGTCAGGCTGTGGGCTGATAGCTCAGAGCCTGGACCCTGCTTAAGATTCTGTCTCCATCTCTCTCTGTCCCTTCCCTGCTTGTGCTCTCTCTCTGTCTCTCAAAAATAAATAAAATGTTAAAAAAAAAAAAAAAAGCAAATGGGGCAAAATGTAAGCACAAATAGTAAAATTGAGTACAAGGTATATAGGAGTTCCTTGTAGTATTCTTATTATTCTTCCCTGTATGTTTTCAATTATGTCAAAATAAAGGGTTGTAGTTAAAATAAAAATTTAGAAAATGAAAAAGCTAATCACCTATAATCCTATCACTCAAACTAGTTTCCTATACTCAATTTTCCATATTGCTTCTTCTGGTCCTTCTAGTTTACAAGCATATATACAGCTGTAATCATTACATGGATACACCTTTACTTCTAACTTTTAAATTCTTATATCACTTAGGGTTTTCACACATTGAGTTAAACTTTCAAGCTAATTTAGGTAATTTTCCATAAACAAAACAACAACAACAAAACTGGAGCAATCTAAATATGCCTCAACCATGAAAAAGGGCATCATATCATCATAATTATGGGGTCTATCCATCAAGAAGAGCTCACAATTATAAATGTTTATGCACCCAATTTGGAGGCACCCAAATATATAAATCAATTAATCATAAACATAAGCAATCTTACTGATAAGAATACGGTAATTGCAGGTGACCTGAATACTCCACTTACAGCAATGGACAGATCATCTAGGCAAAAAATCAATAAAGAAACAATGGCCCTGAATGATACACTGGACCAAATGGACTCGACAGATATATTCAGAACTTTTCATCCAAAAGCAGAATACACATTCTTCTTGAGTGCACATGGAACATTCTCCAAGACAGATCATATTCTGGGTCACAAAACAACCCTCAATAAACATAAAAGAACCGAGATCATACCATGCATATTTTCAGATCACAACACTATGAAGCTTGAAATCAACCACAAGAAAAAGCCTCCAAATGGACGGAGATTAAAGAACATCCTGCTGAAGAATGAATGGGTCAACCAGGCAATTAAAGAAGAAATCAAAAAATATATGAAAGCAAATGAAAATGAAAACACAACAGTCCAAATCCTTTGAAATGCAGCAAGGGCAGTCCTAAGAGGAAAATACATTGCAATCCAGGCCTATCTCAAGAAACAAGAAAAATCCCAAATACAAAATCTAATAATAGCACACTAGAAGGAACTAGAAGCAGAACAGCAAAGAAATCCCAAGGCCAGGAGCAGAAGAGAAATAATAAAGATTACAGCAGAAATAAACAATATAGAATCAAACACACACACACACACACACACACACACACACACACAGAACAGATTAATGAAACTAAGAGCTGGTTTTTTGAAAAATAAACAAAATTAATAAACCACTAGCCAGACTTCTTAAAAAGAAAAGAGAGAGGACCCAATAAGATAAAATCATGAATGAAAGAGGAGCGATCACAACCAACACCACAGAAATACAAACAATTATCAGAGAATACTATGAAAAATTATATGCCAACAAACTGACAACCTGGAAGAAATGGACAAATTCCTAGACACCCACAGACTACCAAAACTCAAACAGGAAGAAATAGAAAATTTGAACAGACCCATAACCAGCAAAGAAATTGAACAAAAAAAATCTCCCAACAAATAAAGAGTCCTGGGCCAGATGGCTTCCTAGGGGAATTTTACCAGACATTTAAAGCAGAGTTAATACCTATCCTTCTTAAGCTGTTTCAAAAAACAGAGATGGAAGGAAAGCCTCTAGACTCATTCTATGAAGCCTTGATTCCCCAAACAGACAGAGACCCCACAAAAAAGGAGAATTACAGGCCAATATCCCTAATGAACATGGATGCAAACATTCTCAACAAGATACTAGCAAATTGAATTCAACAGCATATTAAAAGAATTATTCACCATGATCAAGTGGGATTCATTCCTGGGCTGCAGGGCTGGTTCAATATTTGCAAATCAATCAATGTGATACATCACATTAATAAAAAAAAGGATAAGAATCATATGATCCTGTCAATAGATGCAGAAAAGCATTTGACAAAATATAGCATACTTTCTCAATAAAAACCCTCAAGAAAGTCGGGATAAAAGGAATATAGCTTAACATCATAAAAGCCATATATGAAAAGCCCATGGCTAATACCATCCTCAATGGGGAAAAACTGAGAGATTTCCCCCTGAGATCAGGAACACGACAGGGATGTCCATTCTCACCACTGTTGTTTAACATAGTGTTGGAAGTCCTAGCCTCAGCACTCAGACAACAAAATGAAATAAAAGGCATTCAAATTGGCAAAGAAGAAGTCAAACTTTCACTTTTCACAGATGACATGATACTCTACATGGAAAACCCAAAAGATTCCACCAAAAAGCTGCTAGAACTGATACATGAATTCAGCAAAGTTGCAGGATACAAAATCAATGTACAGAAATTGGTTGCATTTCTATACACCAATAATGAAGCAACAGAAAGAGAAATCAAGAAATCGATCTCATTCACAATTGCACCAAGAACCATAAAATACCTAGGAAGAAACCTAACCCAAGATGTAAAAGATCTGTGTGCTGAAAACTATAGAAAGCTTATGAAGGAAATTGAAGAAGATATAAAGAAATGGAAAAATATTCTGTGCTCATGGATTGGAAGAATAAATATTGTTAAAATGTCAATACTACCCAAAGCAATCTACACGTTCAATGCAATCCCAATCAAAATTGTACAGGCATTCTTCTCAAAGCTAGAACAAACAATCCTAAAATTTGTATGGAACCACAAAAGACACCAAATAGCCAAAGTTATGTTGAAAAAGAAAACCAAAGCAGGAGGCATCACAATCCCAGACTTTAGCCTCTACTACAAAGCTGTAATCATCAAGACAGTATGGTATTGGCACAAAAACAGATACATAGGCCAATGGAACAGAATAAAAAACCCAAAATTGGACCCAAAAATGTACGGCCAACTAATCCCTGACAAAGCAGGAAAGAGTATCCAATGGAAAAAAGACAGTCTCTTTAACAAATGGTGCTGGGAGAACTGGACAGCAACATGCAGAAGAATGAAACTAGACCACTTTCTTACACCATTCACAAAAATAAACTCAAAATTGATGAAGGATCTGAATGTGAGACAGGAAACCATCAAAACCCTTGAGGAGAAAGCAGGAAAAAACATCTCTGACCTCAGCCACAGCAATTTCTTACTTGACACATCTCCAAAGGCAAGGGAATTGAAGGCAAAAATGAACTACTGGGACCTCATCAAGATAAAAAGCTTCTGCACAGCAAAGGAAACAATCAACAAAACTAAAAGGCAACCAACAGAATGGGAGGAGATATTTGCAAATGAAATATCGGATAAAAGGTTAGTATCCAAAATCTATAAAGAACTTAACAAACTCAACACCCGAAAAACAAATAATCCAGTGAAAAAATGGGCAGAAGACATGAATAGACGCTTTTCCAGAGAAGACATCCAGATGGCCAAGCGACACATGAAAAGATGCCCAACATCACTCATCATCAGGGAAATACAAATCAAAACTACAATGAGATACCACTTCACACCGGTAAGAGTGGCTAAAATTAACAACTCAGGAATTCCCATTGCACTGCTGGTGGTAATGCAAACTGGTGCAGCCACTCTGGAAAACAGTGTAGAGATTCCTCAAAAAATTAAAAATAGAACTACCCTACAACCCAGCAATCGCACTACTAGGGATTTATCCAAAGGATACATGAGTGCTGATTCATAGGGGCACATGTACCCCAATGTTTATAGCAGCACTTTCAACAACAGCCAAATTATGAAAGGAGCCTAAATGTCCATTAGCTGATGAATGGATAAAGAAGATGTGGTTTATATATACAATGGAATACTACTTGGCAATAAGAAAGAATAAAATCCTGCCATTTGCAACAACATGGATGGAACTGGAGGGTATTAGGCTAAGTGAAATAACTCGGTCAGAGAAAGACAGATATCATATGTTTTCACTCATATGTGGAACTTGAGAAACTTAACAGAGACCATGGGGGAGGGAACGGGAAAAAAATAGTTACGGAGAGGGAGAGAGGCAAACCGTAAGAGACTCTTAAATGCAGAAAACAAACTGAGGGTTGATGGGGGCGGGGGGCAGGGGAGAGGGGAAAATGGGTAATGAGCATTGAGAAGGGCACTTGTTGGGGATGAGCACTGGGTGTTGTATATAAGCAATGAATCACAGGAATCTACCCCCCAAACCAAGAGCACACTGTATACACTATGTTAGCCAATTTGACAATAAATTATATTGAAAAAAAAAGTCTTTATGTCAAATTATAAAAAATTAAAATAAAATAAAATAAAATAAAATAAAAAAGCCTCAACCAAGGAATGGATAAACAATCTGTGGTACATCCATATAATGGAATGCCTGCCACTCATCGATAAGGAACGAGTTACCAGTATGTGCAATAACATGGATGAATCTCAAATGAATTATGACCAATGAAAGAAGACAGACTCAAAGCCTTTTTGGTTCTTTTCACATGATATTCTGGAAAGGGAAAACTGCAGGGGCACAAAACAGATCAGTGGTTGCCAGGAGCTGGAGGGGAGGGGGAAGGGTTGACTACAAAGGTGAACAAGGAATTTTGGGAAGTGATAGAACTGTTCTGTATCATGATTATAGTGGTAGTTACATGAATGTATATGTTGGACAAAACTTGCAGAACTATGCATTAAAAAGGTGACTTTTACTATATGTACATTATACCTTAATTAAAAAAAAACAAAAACGAAAACAAAGTTGGGTTTTAAAAATAGGTTTCATTGGGGCACCTGAGTGGCTTAGTTGGTTAAGCATCTCTTGATCGTGGCTCAGGTCATGATCTCATGGTTGGTGAGATCAAGCCCCTGCAAGGGGCTCTGTGCCAACAGTGCAGAGCCTGCTTGGGATTCTCTCTTTCCCTTTTCCTCTGCCCTTCCCAGCTCATGCTTTTCCCATACATACATACATACATACATACATACATACATACATAGGTTTTATTTAACAGAGTATAGAATGCAAATCTATCCTCCATCTGTATTGCAAAAGCTCTCAACTTACATAAAATGAATAGAGTGTTATAATACAAAGTCAATACTCATATTCAAAACTGGTCTAAATTAAGGAGCTTCCCTCTACTTGCTAATGGGATGCTGCCTGATTCATGAATCACTTAATAAACTGAGTTGAACTTTTGTTCTTAATAGTAGGCATGATCATTAATTGCATTTCCAGCTCCTCTCTGGAAGATGGGGAGTGGGACTGAAAGTTTCAAGCTTCTAATCAAGGCTTGGTGTTTCTGGTGACCAGTCCCCATACCAGGGTCATGTAGGAGCCCACCCAGAGTCATCTCACTAAACAAAAGATGCTTCTGGTGAACTTGAGAATTTACAAGGGTTTCAGGAGCCCTGTGTCAGGAAACAGGGTCAAAGTCCAAATATTTATGTTTTCTGTTATCTCACACAAACCAAGACCTATTGTCCAAGGCAATGGAAAAACGACCCCAAAGGCAAGGAGATCATCAGAGCTACCCCTCCCTTCACAAACCCAGAGTGCAAGGACCTTAGGGGCAGAACAATTTAAGAAAGGAAGAGTCACCACTGCCCAGTGCCATCTCACTTCATGGGCTCTGCTCCCCCTCATTCTAACATCCCATTCCTCTGCCACCCTAGGCTGGGCTCTGACAGGCTCTGGTGAAGCATATGCTGCACCCAGCAAAGCTGTAGGGTCATGACTGCCTCCTCCTAAATTTCTAGGGATGCCTCCAAGATCCTCAGGGTCCAGGCAGAGAACCACCATGGGAGTGAGGCCACCATTGAGAGTCCCCACTAGGGCAACACCCAATGGAACCTTGGGGGTGAAGCCATGTCCATGACCCCAGACCAGCAAAGTCACCCATGTGCAATTCTAGACAATCAGAGCCACAAAATGAGCTGTGTCCAGCAAACCCATAGGAGCAGGGCTGCCTAGAGCCTTGGGGGCCCACCCCCCACCCCAGTGTGTTTAGAAGGCAGGACCTTCATCTCAAAGTACCTAGAGGGCAGAACATGGAGACAAGGATTATTTTCAAACCTTAAGGTATAATGATGTTTTCCCTGTTGGAGTTTGGATTTGCTCAGGACTCTCTCTTTCCTATTTCTCCCTTTCAGAATGGGAGTGTCTATCCTGTTCCAGTCCCGGAATTCTACTTTGGAAGCACATATCATGTTTGATCTCCCAGGTTCACAGCTGGGGAAGAATTTGCCTTAGGATGAAACACACCTTGAGTCTCATCCATATGTGATTGAGATATTTAAATGACACTGTGGACTTAAGACTTTTGAGTTGATGACATGATAAAGACATGAATTTTGGGGGCCAAGGACAAATTTTGTTATAGCAACCTGAACAGACTGACAGCAGACCTCAATTTATGCAAGATACAACTCAAAACCAGACTGTAATAGCAGAAAAGAAAAATACTGTTCAAAATTGATCTAACTTAAAAGACAGAAAAGTTTAACTATAAATTAAATGCAATTGGTCACCGCCCTTAAATATGACTTCTCATTTTCTCAGTTCCTACTGCAGCACTGAACATTTTTTTTAAATGTTTATTTATTTTGAGACAGAGAGAGAGGGAGGGAGGGAGAGAGAGAGGAATCCCAAGCAGACTCCCCTCTCTGTGCTAAGCCCAGTGCGGGGCTCAGTCTCACAAACTGTGAGATCATGACCTGAGCCGAAATCAAGAGGCAGACACTTAACCGGCTGAACCACCCAGGTGCCCCGGCACTGACCATTTCTTATCCACCCTGCTGCAACTGCCTCCTGAGAGGATTCCTGACCTCTGGTCTCTCCACCTATCAACTCAAACTAATGCCAGACTGATCTGCTTAAGGCACAATATAATCACATGATCTTCTGTTAAAACTAATTCTGTGGGCTAAATTCCAAACTCCTGAAGGGAGCATTTGAAGGTTTCAAAACCATACCCAGTCTAGTTACAAATGTATCTTCTGTCACCTGCACACTATTGACTCTGCCCATCTACCAAGGCACACACAAAATAATCTACTCTGCACCCACACAGTACAACTACTCATCAAACCTTGTATCTCAACTCTCTGTACCCATCTACGTACCTGCCTGGAATATCCTTTCTCTACCCTTTGCTGGGCAATCCTAGTCATCTGGTTTAAATTAACCTTCTTCATCACTTCTCGACCTTTTGGCTAAGATCAAGTGTAGTATCTGCTCTTATCAGTTTAAATTTACCTTCTTCATAATAATTTCTTCCTCTGGGCTTCTACAGCATTTTGAAAAACCTATGTCTGCCTTCCCCACATACACAGAGGACCATTCTGGGGGCCTAACCATGTAGCAATTGCTCCATCAAAGTTAGCTAAATTAGAAACTAAGTAAATCAGATCATGTACAATGGGTATCTGCAATATAATGATTTATAAGAAATACTGGGGCGCCTGGGTGGCGCAGTCGGTTAAGCATCCGACTTCAGCCAGGTCACGATCTCGCGGTCCGTGAGTTCGAGCCCCGCGTCAGGCTCTGGGCTGATGGCTCAGAGCCTGGAGCCTGTTTCTGATTCTGTGTCTCCCTCTCTCTCTGCCCCTCCCCCGTTCATGCTCTGTCTCTCTCTGTCCCAAAAATAAATAAACGTTGAAAAAAAAAATTAAAAAAAAAAAAGAAATATTATTTGGTCATCAGATGACTAAAATATATTTCTCAGATAGATTTGGTCTTCATCCACAGTTCCTGAAAATGCTTCAAAGTCATAAAGGTAAACTGAGCGTCTTATTATTAATGAAGGTGACTTTGGACCCCACCACACACCACTACCATATGGGAGGGGAGAGGAGCTGGAGGCTGGCCCATGGCTGTTGACTTGGTCAATTATGACTATGTACTAAAGCCTCCATAAAAACCCAAGAGGACAGCTTTTGGTCCTTTTCAGAGAACTTCCACACTTAGGAAACCAGAACCCTTCCTCATACCACCAAATCAACCAGGCCCCAAGCTCCTTTGTTTGGGACCTCGCCCTATTTATCTCTTTATCTTATTGTTGATTCGTATCCTTTATCATATCCTTTAATACACTGGTAAATATAAGTAAGTGTTTTTCTGAGTTCTGTGAGCCTAGCAATTTGCTACTAATCTAGCAAATTAATCAAACCTAAGGAGGAAGTCATTGAAACCTCCAAACTGTAGCCAGTCTGAGGTTTTTGACTGGCATCTGAAGTGGTGGGTGTGGGTCAGTGTGGTACCTAACACTTAAGCTGTGGAATGTGATGCTATCTCTGGGTAGATGGTGTCAGAGGAGTTGAATTCAGACCTACTGGTGTCCAAGAATTGTTTGGTATTTGGGGATGGGGAGTGGGAGTTCCCACTCCCCATGTTGGAACTGGGTCCAGGAATCCTAAAATAGTGCCTTAAAATGACTTCATTTAAAGTGAAACCACAACCTCGCTTTAAAACTATATATTTGTGCCATCAGATTTAGAATCGTTTTCCCAACTTTGGCCTTTGTCGTGAGTTATGTTGGATCACTAAAACTATCGGTACTACCTTCAATATTTTCTTATTAGTCATTCTTTTTTTTATGAATATAATTTATTGTCAAATTGGCTTACATACAACACCCAGTGCTCATCCCAACAAGTGTCCTCCTCAATGCCCATCTCCCATTTTCCCCTCTCCCCCAGCCTCCATTCACCCTCAGTTTGTTCTCTATATTTAAGAGTCTCTTGTGGTTTGCCTCCCTTCCTTTCTGTTTATAACTATTTTTTCCCCTTCCCTTCCCCTATGGTCTCTGTTAAGTTTCTCAAGTTCCACATATGAGTGAAAATATATGATATCTGTCCTTCTCTGTTATTAGTCATTAATTCTTATTAGTCACTAGTACAGGTATAGCTGTTTTTCAAACGTTCCATGTTATGCCATTTTGCTTCTACAAAAGACCTACATTAGTACCTGTTTTCGCTAACCAAAAGAAATCCAAAGAGGATTTTGGCTTTTACCAAAGAAGAAGCAAAAAGAGACGACAGAGTTCAATGTTCGTTTTGCAGCAAGCCATCACAGAGGCAGTGCATGTGTGGAGAGTGGCACTGTCCCCAAGCTCTTTCCCCAAGAACTACACTCAGCAGGGAACCACAGCTTTGAACTGTATCTGTGAACACCTGTGCTTTATCTCAATTTATTTTGTGCATCTGTTAGTAAGATGTGTCCTAAGGTATCAGAAAAGCATAAAAGAGGTTATTTGGGGGGTCTGGGAATACTCAAGAATTTTTCCATATAAAGTAATGGTAATTGCTTCTTTGCTTTATACCATTTTGGCTTAAAAAAAGTTTCATAGGAATGCTTTACTTTTGGATAGCAAGGGAAACCTGTACACCAGCTGGATTTGTTCATACTTCTGCTTTCCCAGAAATATCACTGTAATTATTTTGAACAATTCAATCTCCCAATTACTTAGTCTCCTGAAATTAAAAGAACTATGAGAATTCCATGTTTAAAATAGAATTTATTTCCCCAAATTCATAACCTAATCCGAGCAAATTAGAGAGTTACACTAATATGCTGACTCAAGTAGCTATAAAGTAACTTTAAAGTTTGGATTTTACTGAGAGTTTTCAACTGCAAATATGAACTGGACGGAATTCCAGAAGACAGTACAGACTAATGATCACATTTAGGAGGAAACTAAAAAATTCAACATCTTAACACCTTTTTATGTGATTCAATTCAAGAAACATTCACTCTCTATGACAGAGATCCTTAGACGAGTGGAGTGATGTCACAGTCTTAGGCCTCAAAGATTTCATATGAGGGGAATAAAAATGTGGATACACTACAACTAAACCAAAACTAGATAAGGGTGCAGGAGGTGCAAAGTGCTGTGGATATTTAAAGGGAGACGGTACTCAAGATGGGCCTTAAAAACAATGGAATTTTCACAACAGAAATGATATTCCAGACAGAGAAAGAAAAGTGAAAGGACAGATAGAAGAGACTCAAGAGCTTGTAAAACAGAATATAATCGATTCTGAAAAGAAGTGTGTCACATATCCTTTGTGGAACCAAAAGTGTGAAAAAAAATAAATAAATAGGGATGCCCGGGTGCCTCAGCCGGTTAAGTGTCTGACTTTGGCTCAGGTCATGATCTTGCAGTTTGTGAGTTCAAGCCCTGCATCCGTGCTGACAGCTCAGAGCCTGGAGCCTACTTTGGATTCTGTAGCTCCCTCTCTCTTTGCCCCTCCCCTGCTTGTGCTCTGTCTCTCTCTCTCTCTCTCTCAAAAATAAACATTAAAAAGGGGCGCCTGGGGGGCTCAATCAGTTGAGCGTCTGACTTCGGCTCAGATCATAATCTCATGGCTTGCAGGTTCAAGCCCCATGTCAGGCTCTGTGCTGACAGCTCAAAGCCTGGAGCCTGCTTCAGATTCTGTCTCCGTCTCTCTCTCTCTGCCCCTCCCCTGCTCACGCACTATCTCTTTCTCTCTCTCAAATATAAATAAACATTAAAAAATTTTTTTAAATATATAAATAAAAATAAAAAATAAATAAACATTAAAAAAAAGAAAGAAAGATGGGGCACCTGGGTGGCTCAGTCAGTTAAGTGTCCAACTTCAGCTCAGGTCATGAGCTCATGGCTCATGAGTTTGAGCCCCATGTTGGGCTCTGTGCTGACAACTCAGAGCCCAGAGCCTGCTTGGGATCCTGTGTCTCCCTCTCTCTTTGCTCCTCCCCTGCTCACACTCTGGCTCTTTCTCCAAAATAAATAAACATTAAAAAAAATTAGGGGTGCCTGGGTGGCTCAATTGGTTAAGCATCTGACTTCGGCTCAGGTCATGATCTCGCAGTTCATGGGTTTGAGCCCAGCATCAGGCTTTGTGCTGACAGCTCAGAGCCTGGAGCCTGTTCCAGATTCTGAGTCTCCGTCTGTCTCTGCCCCCCACCCCCTTCCCTGTTCGTGCTCTGTCTCTCTCTCTCTCAAAAACAAATAGACATTAAAAAAATTTTTTTTAATTAAAAAAAGAAAGAAAAAATAAATAATTACCAAGAATTTCAGGAGAAAAGGGGAGCCAATTAGTGTTGACAGCTACATCAGGGTTAAAGAGAATAAGAACAAAATAAAGACAATATTTCATAATCAGATTGCTCTTGGCTTTACCTGACCTCAGGGGTGAAGTCAAAAACCAAGACAAATATTTCAGCATAGATAAACAAAAGTGTCCCATTATAAAAGGCTCATTATGAAAGAAAATAAGGCAATAAGAAAAATAAATGTTTATCATCTGTCAGAGCTGAACATGTTTGCTAACAGACAGGAGTCAATAGAAAGGCAAAGATGAAAAGACTCTAAAGGGAGAAGGTATACTTAATATTTAGAACAAAGTTACAGAAAGTGGTTGGTAACAAAAGCATTCAAAGAGGAGAGCCTGGCCTTGGAAAGGAAGAGGCCCTTTTTGCCTATGGGAAGAACAATAACACTTCTCTGAGACAAGAGCAAGGAAGTTGAGGGATCCTGAAAGGCTTGGAACAGAAAGCACTTGGAGATTTGAGGAGCAGAGGAATTTGATAAGGACAGGAAGAAAATCAGCAAGAGACAAATAAAAGGAATTCTAGCAGCAGTGAGGGCTTGGCTGGATTCTGAAACATACATGTGCAGAGATCCAATCAGCGTATTTGATAACTTTCTCCAAACAACCTCAGAAGCCTGGGAGGATATGTACAGACAGAGAAAGCAAACTCTGAAAAAGGAGACCAAAAAAGTGACTTGCCTAAATTAAAATCACTCAGGTTAGCCGGGCTAAGACAAGTATTTTTAGTTCAGCACTCTCTTTTGACTATGCTGCCTCCTCTTTTGAACAAAATTTTTTAACAAAATTTTCCTAAGGCTGTTTAAGTTTAAAAGCTAATTGCCAGTTTTAAGGTTTTAAAGCCAAGCTATCAAAGCAATGTTATGATATACTTATTGAGTACTAAAGCAATAAAATTTGGACTTTTTACATATACAACGTCATCAGCTATGAAAAGTCAGGATTCATTAACAGACAAAACCCAGAATGCCACTCACCTGGCAGCTTCAGGAAAACCCATCTTGTACAGCGTGACAACCGCAGCTCCTCCAATGCCTAAATTATGCTGCAGAGCAACCTTTGCACCAGGAACTTGCCTTTTTCCGGCTTCCCCTCTCAGCTGCCAGCAGAGTTCAGCGCACTGAGCCAGACCTAACAAATCGAACACAGAGCAATCAGATTCCATTGCGTTAGAAAGCTGCCCCAACCAGCTTTCTCAAGCCCACTTTTAAAGTCAAGAAAATGCATGCATAAATAACTTCTCTTGAAGGGCAAGAGGGTTTCTGCAGCTAGTTTTCCCCCTTCCTAAGTAATCTCCTTACTTACTTATTTTTACTTTATATAATGTATTTATTTTTTATAATTTACATCCAAGTTGGTTAGCACATGGTGCAACAATGATTTCAGGAGCAGATTCCTTAATCTCCTTTCCCATTTAGCCCATTCCCCCTCCCACAACCCCACTAATCTCTGTATTTAGACAATACCCAGGCTTAAGAAATTCCATGAACTCTAACCTGTCATTTTTTGGCAATGTTGGAAAAGAAAACACTGAATATACAGTTCTCTAACCCAGGTAAAATGGCATACAATAATTTAATTTTACCATTTTTAATGTATCAAAAGAAAAAAAAGGGGCGCCTGGGTGGCGCAGTCGGTTAAGCGTCCGACTTCAGCCAGGTCACGATCTCGCGGTGGGTGAGTTCGAGCCCTGCGTCGGGCTCTGGGCTGATGGCTCAGAGCCTGGAGCCTGTTTCTGATTCTGTGTCTCCCTCTCTCTCTGCCCCTCCCCCGTTCATGCTCTGTCTCTCTCTGTCCCCAAAATAAATAAACGTTGAAAAAAAAAATTTTTAAAAAAAAAAGAAAAAAAAATCTAAATTTGGGAGTTCACTTTCCCTAAAAAATTTAGCTAGTATGGGGAATTTTCCTATGATTTCCCCCAAACAGTTCTCAACAAGAATAGATTTTCATAAGAATTGCATTTTGTCCCCTGTATAACAAAATCAAAGGTTTTTAGAACTGGAAGGAATTTAATTATGTCAGACTGAGGAACTGTAAGATTAAATACTTTGTGAATGGTCACAAAGCAGGCTAATTCCAGAGTCAACTTTAGAATTCCTGTCTCCTGATTTATATTTGTTTGTCTTTCTAACAACCAGCTATTCAAGGATCCCTGAGTTAAGAAATGTTCTCACAGGATAGACTGGCTTCACCATCCCAGAGGCAGAGTTATATAGGTCCAACTATAACGTCTGTTCATCCACCTACATCACCAATCACAACTACTGATTCCTCAGTACCTGTGACAATTTCCTACATAAAGCGGTTAAAAAAGAAAACCACAGGGGCATCTGGGTGGCTCAGTCAGTTGAGTGTCCAACTTTGGCTCAGGTCATCATCTCAGAGTTTTGTGAGTTTGGGCCCCACACTGACTCACTGCAGACAGTGCAGAGCCCACTTAGGATCCTCTGGCTCCCTCTCTCTCAAAAATAAATAAGCATGGAAGGAAGGAAGGAAGGAAGGAAGGAAGGAAGGAAGGAAGGAAGGAAGGAAGGAAGGAAGGAAGGAAGGAAGGAAGGAAGGAAGGAAGGAAGGAAGGAAGGAAGGAAATTTAAAAAATAAATTAAAAAAAAAAAAAAAGAAAAAGAAAACCATAAGCCCCAAACAGTGTCATTTAGACTGAGTTCCCAAACCCTGCTTAAGTCCTAATCTAACTGTAGTTTCGACCTCCCCCAGAAATGCAGTCTTAACCAGTCAGGAATTTTTTGATCAGTGCCACCGAGTCTGCCACCTGGGCCCTCTGCACCCCCCCAAAGATGAGGTAAAGCTGCATGATAAGACCCTTCGCTTTTCTTCTTAAGGGAAAGCAGTCTTGCCTGGAACAATCCTTTTCTTTTGCTAATAACTTTTTTGCCCCAGTCTCCTATAAAAACCTTCCATTTTGTACAACTCTTCAGAGCAACCCCCTACTTGCTAGATGGGATGCTGCCCAATTCATGAATCATTTAATAAAGCCTATCAGGTCTTTAAAATTTACTCAGTTGAATTTTTGTTATTTAACAAACCCTAACCTCCTCAAGAAATATAACTCCTGGGGCGCCTGGGTGGCGCAGTCGGTTAAGCGTCCGACTTCAGCCAGGTCACGATCTCGCGGTCCGGGAGTTCGAGCCCCGCATCAGGCTCTGGGCTGATGACTCAGAGCCTGGAGCCTGTTTCTGATTCTGTGTCTCCCTCTCTCTCTGCCCCTCCCCCGTTCATGCTCTGTCTCTCTCTGTCCCAAAAATAAATAAACATTGAAAAAAAAATTTTTTTTAAAAAAGAAATATAACTCCTACTTCTTATATCCAAGCAGTGTGTATATACTTACAGAATATATATCTTAAGCACTGTTTTAAAATAGGTAACTCCACAACCTATTAATGACTTTTTGAACTATGAACATTCTGAATACTAATGAAGAAGATCAAAGTGAAACTTTGGGGCACTTAATTTTACTAGAAATCTGCCATATAGAAAGCTCAACCATTTAATGAATATGAAAAAGGCAAAAAATATTCACACTAGTCTTATATACACATGGGCAGGAAAATACAGCTAGTCTTCTTCACAAAATAATAAATATACATAGTTCACAATATTAGAGAAAATACTCAACCTCACCTGATTAAATAGAAAAATGCCATTTTTAACGAAATTGGTAAGGATGTTTTTTTGTTTGTTTTGTTTTGTTTTTGGTAAGGATGTTTAAAGCATAATCCATATGCTGGGGAGACTAGCAAGACAGCCACCTCCATACAGTACTGGTGAAAGTTCAAATCATTACAACCTTTTTGGAAAGTAATATACAAAATTAAGAGCCTTGAAAATGCCTTGAAAACCATTCTATGGAAATAAGCACAGGTAAAATTTTATACACAAAGCAATCTCTATCACACTGTAACAGTGAAAAACTAAATAATCTAGAAGTGAAAGAACTGAGGAATAGTTATATAAATTATGAAGTATCTATATGATAAAGCACTATGTTTCTATTTTAAGTGTTTAATGAAATGTCTAACAATTCAGGAAAATTACTATTATGATAGGTAATATTCATAAAAAATGCAAAGAACCAATATTTGATGGGGTTTTGGAGTGATGGCGGGGTTTGGAGCTGATGGCCAAAAAAGAATTCTTGAAGACGTCTTGGGTGCAAAAAGGTGATTTTATTAAAGCATGGGGACAGGACCCGTGGGCAGAAAAAAGCTGCATTGGAGTTGTGAAGAGTGACGATTATATACTTTCAGGTTGGGCAGGTCAGGGACTGCGTACGTCTCCAAGGAATTTTGGAAGCAAGGTTTCCAGGACCTTGAGCGGCTAGCTGGTGTTAGGAAAACCATTTGTTACTGTTTAGTAAAACCTCAGTCCTGAGACCCTTCAGATGTGTATCAGAGGCCATATGCTTGGAGTATAATTGCCAACATATCCTTGGGGGTTAAAGATAAAAGAGGTTTGCAAAGGAACTTTTATGTGTTTAAGGAGACTCACAGGATTCTGGGGGGTCAGGATAATGGTAAGCCAAGATTCCCTTTTGCTCCTAGCAAAGTGTCATCACCAAGGCAGCTGAGCTCCTAGAGAAAGGTCACTCTGCTTGTTTCAAGGACTTGTCAGTGGGCTGTAGGCAGTAAGGGAATTTAATTTTTCATTTGCCTTTGCTTCCAACATCACCATGGCAAGAACTTAAACCCACATCTTGATGAGGGCAATATTAGGGCTCCAGGAAACAGAGTCTAAGGTTTCTGGAGATTAGGCTATAAATAAATTTGCCTTTTTCTTATAGTTTAATAAGTTATCGTAAACTCAAGGAGACTCCTATCGTTCATGACTGTGATCTCTATCAGTCAACCATTTGCTTTCTTTCCTTTCCCCCGTTCTTGGGCAGCCAGCAGTGCATGAGGAATATCACACATATCCACCTGGGGCAGGAGGTGCTATTAGCCTGTAGTGGGCCCTCAGCTTGCCCCATGCTCCTTCATCATTACTGATCTACCCATTCATCCAACAAAGACTTTATGGCCCATTATGTGCCAGACACTGCTTAAGGCTCAGAAGACCCAGCAAAAACAAGATAGGCATAGTCTTTTCCCTCAGGAAGCAGATATTCTTGAGATATAAAGATGCAGGCATTTACAATACAGTCTACATTGGGAGTAGCATTACATTAATGCTACCGTGGGGGTGGGGACTAAGGAGGTAGGCAAAAAGAGGGAGAGAGCTGGAGAAAGAGAAAAAGGTCTTGCCATTTAATTGCTTTCAATAAAAGACGAGTGTTAGTAAGAGAGCATACTGATTATTTGAGCTTTCCGGTTGTCTACTTTCAGAACAAACTGGCGTTTCTTACATTTCTAGAATCTGGATCTATAAAGGGTAGAAGTCAAAAGTTGGCCTCAGAGGGGCACCTGGGTGGCTCAGTCAATTAAGCATCTGACTTTGGCTCAGGTCATGATCTTATGGTTGGTGAGTTCAAGCCCTGTGTCAGACTCTGTGCTCACAGCTTGGAGTCTGGGGCCTGCTTTGGATTCTGTGTGTGTGTCTCCCACTCTACCCCTCCCTGGCGCGCGCTCTCTCTCTCTCTCTCTCTCTCTCTCTCTCTCAAAAATAAACAGACATTAAAAAAAAAAGACTAAAAACAAAAAATGTTGGTCTCAGAAATCCATTTGCCAAGAAGGCACAGCAGTTACAAAAGCATTAGCCTAGGACTCTACTACCTATAGTCTGGTTGCTACTGAAAATAAACCATTCAAACATGTACCAATCACTCCAATAAACAGCTAATAAAGATAAGTACTAAGTCCAATGGAAAACCTCAGAGTGGAAAAACTACAGGGAAAAACATCTTGAGATACTACCTGAGTTCTTTTCTTTCTCCTGCTTCCTTGAACCCATCATTATTCCTTATACCATTAAGACAGTCAAGTACAAAGAAGTCATAATTCAGCTTCAGTTTACATTAGACATCTAAAGGCCTTAGCATAAACAACATAAAAAAAGCATGGTTTTCTATTATTGGAGCCTGGCTGAGAAGGAAAAGGTTTGCTGAGCTTCAAAGAGCAAAAAGCTTTAATGGACTCAGCATGCACTGAAAAATGTGTATTTATGTAAGAGCAGTTTTTCCCTTTAAAAGTAATCAATCTAGAATATAATATAAAATATAGTCCAAAAAAAGTAATATAAAGAAATTTTTAGACACACAAAGCTGAAATATTTCATTACCATACTCAACACTGATGCTGTATAAATGTTAAAGTCCTTTAGCAGAAGGAAAATGGTAGCAGATAGAAAAAAAGGATCTATGTGAGGGAATGAAGAATACTCGAAGTGGTAACTACATGAGTAAATGGATAAGGTTTTCTTTTTAATTGTTTAAATCTCCTTATTTATTTTTAATTTACATCCTGTTTAAATCTCTTTAAAAGATAATTGATTGTTTAAACAAAAATAATTTCCTATGGGGTTTATAATATATGTAAAAATTTTCACAACAGTATTATATGCCCTGAACAGGAGAAATGAAAATATACTATTGTAAGGTTTTTGTTTTTGTTTTTACTATATGTTAAGTAGTATAATAGACTATGATAAGATAAAAATGAAACAGAGTCATAAAAAGTAATCCAAAAGAAGGCTGGAAAAAAAGGTAAGAGAAAATAAAGATTACCAGGGACAAAGAGAACACAAATAACAAGACAGACTCAAACCTAACCCTATTAATAATCACGTAAAACGTAAATAGTCAAAACACCCCAATTAAAGGCAGAGATTGTCAGAAGAAAAAAAGCAAGACTCAACTAAATCATGCTAATGCACTTTAAATATAAAGTCACTAGGGGCGCCTGGGTGGCGCAGTCGGTTAAGCGTCCGACTTCAACCCGGTCACGATCTCGCGGTCCGGGAGTTCGAGCCCGCGTCGGGCTCTGGGCTGATGGCTCAAAGCCTGGAGCCTGTTTCCGATTCTGTGTCTCCCTCTCTCTCTGCCCCTCCCCCGTTCATGCTCTGTCTCTCTCTGTCCCAAAAATAAATAAACGTTGAAAAAAAAATTTTTTTTTAAATAAATAAATATAAAGTCACTAAAGAAGGTATACAAATGGCAAATAAGCACTTTAAAAATGCTCAACATCATGAGCCATCAGGAAAATGTAAATTAAAACCACAAGGAGATGCCACTACACATTGGTTAGAATGACTAAATGTAAAGATTGACCATACAAAGTGCTGATGAACATGTGGAAGAACTAGAACTCTCCTACACTGCTATGGGAATATAAAATGGTATGACCACTTTGGAAGTCAGTTTGACCATTTCCTAAATGCCAAATTATGGAAAGATCCCAAATGTCCATCCAATGATGAATGGATAAAGAAGATGTGGTATATATACAATGCAATATTATTCAGCCATAAAAAAAGAATGAAAGCTTGCCATTTGTAACAACATGGATGGAACTAGAGAGTATAATGCTTAAGTGAAATAAGTCAGTCAGAGAAAGACAAATACCATAAGATTTCACTCATGTAGAACTTAAGAAACAAAACAAATGCTCACAGGGGAAAAAAAGAGAGAGGCAAACCAAGACACAGATTCTTAACTATAGAGAAAAAACTGATGGTTACCAGAGGGGAGGGGGGTAGAGGGATGGTTTAATTAGGTGATGGGGATTAAGGAGGGCACTTGTTGTGATGAGCACCTGGCGTTATACTGAAGTGTTGAGTCACTAAATTGTACTCCCGAAACTAATATTACATGTATGGCAACTAACTGGAATTTAAATAAAAACTCGCACCTAGTATATGATCCAGTCATTCCATTCCTAGGTATTTACTCAAGAGAAACCAAATGTTCATAGAAAGATTTATACATGAATGTTCACAGTTCACAGCAGCTTTATTTGTAGTAGCCAAAAACTATAAACAACCCAAATACCCATCAACAATAAATTGTGATATATCTATACAATGAAATACTACTCAGCAATAAAATGGAATGAACTACTGATACATGCAAAAATATGGATACATCTCAGACAAAAAGAGAGTGCATACTATAGGGTTCCATTATGTAAAACTACAGAAAATGCAAATTAATCTACAGTGACAGAAAGCAGATCAATGGCTGCTTTGGGATGAGGGGTGAGGAGTAATGAGAAGGAGGGATTACACACACGTATATATGAAGAAACTTTTGGTTGATGGATATATTCACTATCTTGACTGTGGTAATGGTTTCACAGAACTTATTAAATTACACATTTTAATATGTTCAGTTGATTATATGTTGATTTTACCTCAATAAAGCTGTTAAAATAATAAAATAAAATATGAGATATGTAGGCCTGATCTTCCTTCTCTCTTCTTTTTACTTAGCAAGAACAATAAAAGCCAGGGCCTGCTCCTCCTACCTATCTCTACCTGCCAATAGGCATCAAGAGAAAATGCTCTCACTTGGGTTCCATTTCTCCTGGCACTGGAGAGTATTCATTATAGTCCAACAACTAAACTTACCTCTCCTCACACCTCAGTGGCAAAAGTCAAAATTCTAGGCAATGGGAATGAGGACAGGTGGCCTATAGGATATGAAGAGAGGTAAAATAGATGCTCTGGTGAAAAGCTATTTAGGCTTTATTGACTTACTGACTTTTTAGAGTCAGTATTAGATTTAGCTCTTGCCAGTCATTGTCCTAGGATGTATTTCTTTTAGTGACCTCTTACAGAGTAAAAGAGGCAAGCCATAGTTTGAGTATGCTAGGTCCCCTGGCTCAAATTCCATTTACTTTCATTTCATTTTCACCTGAATCTTTAGAGCCTATGTTTATAATACCTATAAAGGTATTAAAACATGTAAAGAAAAATCACATGATAGAATAGTATGTGTACCGTTAAAAACATCCAGAACAATGCAAATTAAGGAGGAGAAATAACTGTATCACATTTGGGGATCCAAGCATCTTAGGATTCGAAAGGATCTAAGAGGGGTGGCTCAGTCGGTTAAGCATTCAACTTCAACTCAGGTCATGATTTCACAGTTTGTGGGTTCGAGCCCTGCATCAGGCTCTGTGCTAACAGCTCAGAGCTTTAGATCCTGTCTCTCTCTCTCTCTCTCTCTCTCTCTCTGTCTCTCTCTCTCTGTCTGCAACTCCCCTCCCCCTGCTTGCACTCTGTCTCTCTCTGTCTCTCAAAAGTGAATAAATGTTAAAAAAAAAAAAAAAAAAAGAAAGAAAGAAAGAAAAAAGAAAGAAAGGCTCTAAGAGCTCATCACATCTAAGGCCCTAACAAATGAGCAATCCCCCCATGACATTCCCATCACGTTGTTAACTTGTATTTTTTGTGCATAGCCTAGACTGTAATTTCCTATATCGGCCCAAAGTCAAGCTTCCCATGAATTCTTCCATAATTTTTTCCCATAGGAGACAAGTTTATCCCCTCTGCCCCATATCACCTTTCAGATATTAAAAGAACAATTAATTCAACCATCCCCTTTACATGTGCAAACTCTTGTACTGAGTACTGTTTGGGGTACAGAGACAAATGAAATATGGATTCTGCCTTTATAGGCTCTTAGTCAAATGGAGAGATTTTTCTTTAAAAGACATAAATAATTACCATATGTACTATATAAGTATAAATGCCAAAAAAGAAGCACTGAGAAAGTGTCATGAGTTCAGAAAAGGGAAAGATTAATCCAATCTATGGAAAGGATGAAGAAATTAGGGAAAGTTTCATAAGGTAGCTAATACTTGAAATGGACCTTGAAGATGGGCATTTCTCCTGAGGAAAAAGCTTTGTAGTGAAGGTAATGGTTAAGAGCTTAGACTGTAGAAATACATTGCCTGAGTTTGAATCCTAGCTTTACCACTAGTTTAGTGACTTTGGGCAAGTTGCTCTGTGCTGTTATTTTCCACTTTGATAAAATATAAAATGGACATGAGAATTAAATGAGGAATACTTAGAACAGTGCCCAGCACTTAGCGCTGCGTAAATGTTTGCTGCTGTTGTTATTCAGAAAACATCAAAGACAGAGCTTGCACAGGTGAGAAGGAATTAAAGACGTCTTGGAAAAGCAAACAGTTCAGGTTAATTTAAACATTTCTTCCCATTTCTGCATCTCCACATCCAAAACCCAGCTAGATATAAATGCTAGCACAGACCCTCGCCTGTGGTAGGGAAGTAATAAATCTTCACCTTGCCATTTCTCTTTCCCTTTTTCTTCTCATAGTTCTGGTTTATTCTTTGCCTGAGTTTCTGTAGCAGGTGAATATTTACATTTCAATAATTCATCATCCCTATTCAGGCTTCCAATCAAGTCATCAACATCTGTAAGATCTATAAGTTTGCATAGTAACTATTTGCATTATCACATTATCTGCCACTTGTATACTTCAGGAGGGCAATGTTTTCTTGTATATCCTAGCCCTAGATCCCAAACCCAGCTGTGCAGGAGAAGCTCTTAGCAGATCTTAAAAATATATAAGTTGTTGGGCTCAACTAGACCTAGGAGAGAGAATTTCCAAGGGAAGGCAAGAGTATATACATTTTTAAAAGCTATAGGAGATTCTATATCAGTACCTCACATAGACACGATGTTTGAGAGTCAATTAATTACAGCACCTAATGATAAAGTCGGCACACAATAAGCATTTGTTGAACTTTCATGGACCGAAGATCAGGACCTAAAACCAGGTTGAAGCCACAATGGAAAGGCACTAAATGCCAGGCTTAATTTAGTTTGGCACAAAAGGCCAAACTAAATAACCAACCTCCAGCTTCAAAACAACAATCCCTTGTAAGGAACTCTATCTCAAATCACTTTCATGCTCTTTCAGGAGATCACAGACATTAATATGCATGTTCAAAAATTGGAAATAGCTAATAAGCTAAAATGAAATTTTACTTATTCATTTTATCTATTTTTAAAGTTTATTTATTTTGAGAAAAAGAGAGAGAGAGAGAGTGAGAGAAAGTGGGGGAGGGACAGAGAGAAAGGTAAAGAGAGAATCCCAAGTAGGCTTTGTGCTGATAGCCAACACGGGGCTTGAACTCACAAACCATGAGATCATGACCTGAGCTGAAATCAAGAGTCAAATGCTTAACCAACTGAGCCAGCCAGGCACCCCACTTATTCATTTTAAATAGCGTTCAGTAAGGGTTAATGCAATATATGTGAAAGCACATTAAAAACTAAAATAAAATATGAGGGGCGCCTGGGTGGCTCAGTTGGTTAAGTGGCTGACTCTGTTCAGGTCATGAACTCATGGCTTGTGGATTCAAACCCCACATCGGGTTCTGTGCTGACAGAGCCTGGACCCTGCTTCAGATTCTGTGTCTCCCTCTCTCTCTGCCCCTCTCCCGTTTGTGCTTTGTCTCTGTCTCTCAAAAATAAATAAAAATGTAAAAAAATGTATAAATAAATAAATAAATAAATAAATAAGATACTATTATTTAGACACTAATAATTTAAAAATCTAAGTTTTAATGTGATTTTTCTAATTGAAAATTCTGAAAGGAATTCATGATTTTAAACTGACAGTAAATAAAATATTCACTTCAAATGCTTAAATCTTTTTTTTTTTCTATTACAGGTCCTGTTATGGCAACTAGAATTTTTTTTTTATGCAGATCTGTACAAGTTAAAATTGGAAACTATATCATGAAGCTTTAATTTTAAAACTAATCCTCCAATACTGAGTTTCCACCAAAGTAACAATATCTTACAACTAAACTAATACTATTTGTAGAAGAGAACCTTCCATCTTCCCCACTCCATCATAAAAGTCAGTATGTTTTGGAAGCACTTGACTATTTTCTGATTCACTTAGAATCCTATTGCAATTTGTTATCCAAGTAACCAGGGCAAAAATATTTAAACTGCTCAGAGCTATCATCCTGATATATTTTCCAGGAGTCTGAATTCTTTCTTGGGCTACAGCTAATAGCTCTGTATTTACTTAAGTATATCCAAATTCTCAATATGTAGCAGGTAAACATTTACACTTCAATAATTACTCATCCCTATTCAGGCTACCAATCAAGTTATCAAGATCTGTAAGTTTTTCCCCAAAAATGCTACCCCACCACTAACATTATTCCTAATGACTGATGATAACAGGAAAATTTTACCAACAGTGTAGACTAAAATATTGGAGAGGGTTTTCAAAGGATATTGTAGAAGGTATAATACTCTTTGAAGTATTTAAAAATTGAGTAAATTCTATCTTCCTGAGGTATTTTAGGTTAGCTTTTTAGTGCTAGGGGAAAGAAGTAGATGACCTGTCAAGATTGACAACATTGTTTACATTTAATATTTTAAAATCCAGTGTTGCACACAAGATTATAAAAAAAGAAGTACTCTCACATTCTGCTGTTGGGACTATACACTGGTATAATCTTTTTTGAAAAAATTTGGCAATGTCTACCAATTTTTAATGATATACTATCCTTTGACATAGTGAGGCCATTGTTTTGGATTTATCCTGAGTATACATACAAAAGTGTACAAAGACACAAAGATGCTTATTGCAGCATTGTTTATAGTAGCAAAATTGACATCACATATGTCTAGTAGGTATGCTAGGTAAATTTCTTATAATGAGAATACTGTGCAGGCATTAAAAAGAATAAAGAATATCTATAAATGATAATATAAAAAGATTTTAATATGTAAGTAAATAAAGCTGTCTGCAATGTAGTAAATATACATATATAATACATACATAAAGAAAAGCTGTGGGGTGCCTGGGTGGCTCAGTCGGTTAAGCACCCAATTCTTGATTTTGGCTCAGGTCATGGTTCATGGGATGGAGCCCATGGGACTCTCTCTCCCCTTGCTCTCTGTCCCTCCCCCACTCATGTGCATGCACTCTCTCTCTCTCTCTCTCAAAACACATAAATAAACATTAAAAAAAAGAGAAAGGCTGCATACAGCCAAGATATGGAAACAATACACGTGTCCACCTATAGATGAATGGATAAAGAAGATGTGGTATGTAGATAGATAGATAGATACACACACACACACACACACACACACACACACACACACACAGTGGAATATTACCCAGGCATAAAACAGGATGAGATCTTGCCACTTGCAATAACATGGATGGACCTAGAAGGTACTATGCTAAGTGAAATAAGTCAGAGAAAGACAAATACCGTATGATTCTACTTATGTATGGAATCTGAAAAACAAAACAGATGAATGAATAAACAAAAAGCAGAGATGGATCCATAAATACTGAGAACAAATTGATGGTACCAGAGGAAGGGGGTAGGGAGATGGGCTAAATGGGTCAAGGGGAGTGGAAGACAGGCTTCCAGTTATGAAATGAGTAAGTCATGGGGATAAAAGATACAGCATAGGGAATATAGTCAATGGTATTGTAATAGCATTATAGGGTGACAGATGGTTCCTATACTTGTGGTGAGCATAGCACAATGTGTAGACTTGTCCAACCACTATGCAGTACTCCTGAAATTAATGTAACATAATGTGTCAAGTATACTTCAATAACAAAAAAAGAAAGACTGTATAAACACACACTTAAATATGCACTTGTATAAGCATAACAATTTGAGGGAGAATATCAAAAAAACTATAAAAGAGGTTGACTCTGAAAAATAGAACTAAGGGTAAGAAGAAAGAGAAAGACATGCTAAATGTTAAACTTTGTCATCCCATTATAATATTACAAACCATGACAACACTTTAGAGAACTATTTGGCAGCCTCTTATAAAGTTAAACATACATCTGCCCTCTGACTGAGCAATTTTACTCTGGGTTATTAACCCAAGAGAAATGCAAAAGGTGTGTCCACAAATAGACTTGTACAAAAATGTTCATAGCATCCTTATTTATAATGCCCTCAAGCAAGAAAAAACTCAAACATCCATCAACAGGAGAATGGATAAACAAACTGGTATATGGACTACAATTTAGCAATAAAAAAGAATGAACTACTGATACAGGAAAAATCTGGATCAGTCTTAGCCTGATTGAGGGGGAAGAGTTTGGAGAATGGGGAAGATGTTTGAGGGAAGTCAAGGTCCATCTGTGTTGTAGCATCTGCCAATACTTAATTTGTGGCGTAAGTATATTCTATTGCATGAATATAACACATTTTGTTTATTCATTCATCAAATGATGATCAACATCTAGGTTATTTTCACCTTTTTGGCTATTATAAATAATGCTGCTATAAACAATTGTGTTTTTGTGAGAACTGTGTATTTTATTATATGAAAATTATACCTCAATTTTAAGATATAATATGGAGTGAAAAATCATATTGTTACTACAAAGCATGATTTCTGAGTGTTTCAGTGAATAGCAGAACAAATTAATTATAATGGCAAACAAATTAATTATAATGAAAATATGTTCCTTCAGAGGAGAAAAAAGTTATGTGTCAATAAAAACAGTTAGCCTGAGGGGCACCTGGGTAACTCAGTTGGTTAAATTCTGACTCTTGATTTCAGCCTAGGTCATGATCTCGCAGTTCATGGATTCAAGCCCCACATTGGGCTCTATGCTGACAAGGTGGAGCCTGCTTGGGATTCTCTATCTCCCTCTGTCTCTGCTCTTCCCCCACCCAAAAAATAAATAAATAAACATTTTTTAAAAAAAAACCACACAACCTGAAATGCCACATTCATCTCTGGGATGAAAAAAGTTTCAAAAAAAAAAAAAAAAAGAAAAAGGAGTTTTTTTTATATGAGAGTGAGGAAGCTGTCTGAAAGAAGAATTTAAATCACTGTCTCTATTGCAAACTGCTACTTTTTGTCTTTTTAAAAATTTAGTTCCACTGGAGAGTGTGATGCTAAGTGAAATAAGCCATACAGAGAAAGACAGATACCATATGGTTTCACTCTTATGTGGATCCTGAGAAACTTAACAGGAACCCATGGGGGAGGGGAAGGAAAAAAAAAAAAAAAGAGGTTAGAGTGGGAGAGAGCCAAAGCATAAGAGACTGTTAAAAACTGAGAACAAACTGAGGGTTGATGGGGGGTGGGAGGGAGGGGAGGGTGGGCGATGGGTATTGAGGAGGGCACCTTTTGGGATGAGCACTGGGTGTTGTATGGAAACCAATTTGTCAATAAATTTCATATATTAAATAAATAAATAAATAAATAAATAAATAAATAAATAAATAAATATAAATAAAAATAAAAATTTAGTTCCAGTATAGGTAACACATAGTGTTGTATTAGTTAGAAGTATACAATATAATGATTCAACAATTCTATAGATTACTCAATGCTCATCAATATTATTTTACTCTTGCCACACCTGGGTAGCTCAATCAGTTAAGCGTCTGACTCTTGATTTTGACTCAGGTCATGATCTCACAATTTGTGAGCCCCACTATCAGTGCAGAGCCTGCTTCAGATTCTCTCTCTCCCTCTCTCTCTCTCTCTGCCCCTCCCCTGCTCATTGTCTCCCTCTCTCCTCTCTCTCAAAATAAACTTAAAAAAAAAAAAAAAGGTTACTCTTAATCCCCTTCACCTATTTTACCCCCCACCCCCCACCCCACCTACCCTTTGGTAACCATCTGTTTGTTCTCCATAGTTAGAATCACCTTTTGGTCTTTTTCTTTGTTCATTTTTTTTTCTTAAATTCCACATGAATGAAATTATATGGTATTTGTCTTTCTCTGACTTATTTCACTTAGCAGTATGCCCTACAGATCCATCCATGCTGTTGCAAATGGCAAGATTTCATTTTTTTTTATGTCTGAGTAATATTCCATTATATATAGTACATCTTTATCCATTCATCTATTGATGGACACTTGGGCTGCTTCCATAATTTAGCTACTGTAAAAAAAGCTGCAATTTACATAGGGATGCATTTATCTTTTCAACTTAGCGTTTCAGTTTCTTGTAGGCAGCATGTAGATAGTCTTGCTTTCCTATCCATTCCATCACCTTCTGTCTTTTCATTGGAGTGTTTAGTCCGTTTACATTTAAAGTAATTATTTATAGGTATATACTTATTGTCATTTTGTTACTTGTTTTATGTTTGTTTTTATAGTTCTTCTCTGTTCCTTTCTTCTCTTGCTCTCTTCTCTCACGGTTTGCTGGCTTTAGTGATATACTTGGATTCTTTTCTCTTTATTTTTTGCATTATGTATTACTGGTTTTTGATTTGTGGTTACTATTAAGTTTATATGTAACATTTTATGCATACAGCAGTGCATGTTCAGTCGATAGTCACTTAAGTTTGAACCTATTATTTACTCTCCTCCCCAACCCCATATTTTAGATATAGGGTGTCATAATTTACATCCTTTATTCTGTGAATCTCTTGACTTATTTTTATAAGTATACTTATTTTTACTGCTTTTGTGCTTCCTACTTTTCTTACTCCTACTTATGGTCTTTCCTTTCTACTCAAAGAGTCCCCTTTAACATTTCTTATAGGGCTGGTTTAGTGGTCATGAACTCCTTTAACTTGTGTTTCTCTGGAAAACTCTTTATCTCTCCTATTCTGAAAGACGGCCTTGCTGGATAGAATATTCTTGGTTGCAGGTTTTCTTTTTTTTTTTTTTAAGCACTTTGAATATATCATGCCATTTCCTTCTGGCCTGCAAAGTTTCAGCTAAAAAATCAGCTAACAGCCTTATGGGATTTCCCCTGTATGTAATGGTTTTCTTTTTTCTTTTTTTTTTAACATTTTTATTTATTTATTTTTTTATTTTTTTTATTTATTTTTTTTTAATGTTTATTTATTTTTGAGACAGAGACAGAGCATGAACGGGGAGGGTCAGAGAGAGAGGGAGACACAGAATCGGAAACAGGCTCCAGGCTCCGAGCCATCAGCCCAGAGCCTGACGCGGGGCTCGAACTCACGGACCGCGAGATCGTGACCTGGCTGATGTCGGACGCTTAACCGACTGCGCCACCCAGGCGCCCCTTCTTTTAAGGTTTTTGGTTGGGTCTTTTGTCCCAATTATCAGCACCTCAGGCACCTATGTTGTTAAGCCAATTGTTGTTAATTATTCTTAACAAGTGATTCTGGAGAAAATACTCTGCAAGTTCTGTGTCAGGTTACATAAAGACAAGCATTTTAAGAATGGTTTACCAGGGAACTGTCAGACAGGTCAAATAATGACAATTCTTTAAGAATGGGGCTTTGAAAGAACTCCAATTCCATTTTGACTCCTCCAGTGCTGGCCAGGCTGCTGGTTTCTACCATGATTGCAGGCTACTGCTTTCAAGACTACCATGGAGCTGGGGCAAGGGGGAGTGGTATTACAGCAAGTCAAAACGCCATTAAAGCTTAGTGTTCTTATGGAGATTCAGCAGACTGTTTTTAAAAATGTTCCCCCAGATTGTTGCAACCCTTTGGTTAATTTCCAGAGTTCTGTAAAAACTTGATCTTGACAATTTTTTTTTTATTAAGTAGGCTTCACACCCAGTGCGGAGCCCAATGTGGGGCTTGAACTCACAACCTTGAGATCAAGATCTGAGCTGAGATAGAGTTGGAGGCTTAACCAACTGAGCCACCCAGGTGCCCCAGTCTTGATAATTTTTGCAAATGTTCTTAGTACTTTTATAAAGGAGAGTATTTGTCAGATATTGTTATTCTGTCACTCCCAGTGATATCACTCTCATTCCCCTCATTTTCAGATTACTTCGAAATATAGTGGATTGTTCAGAGCAATAATAACAATAGTATACTGTGGGGTTTACAAATATTTTGGAAGTGCTTGGAAATATGCTGTTGTAAAAGTCCCTTACATTATATGTAAAATGGCATAACATTATTTGAAGGTAGGCTGTGGTTAAATTAAAGATGTATGTTGCACATTCTACAGCAACCACTAAGAAATAAGAAAAAGAAATAATTCAACAGAAAAGAGAAAATAAAATACTAAAAAACACCCAATGAACAAAAAGCACAAAAAAGAGAAAAGAACCAAAGAACAAACCAGACAAAATAAATAACAAGGTGGCACCTTATACTGTAACTATCTATGTGTGCACATTTGTCTACCTATCTCTTACTCTCTGTTTACAAGTATCTATTCACTAGATAATAAGCTTACTAAATTTAAGTGGTACAGAAAAATAAACCAGTTAATTGCTATAATGAATACACTATTAATTCTAACTTCTCTATTTTGGAATTTGTAATAATTTATAAAATATTTAATATATAAGACAATATGAAAAAATACAAAGCTCAGCTATCTTCATAAAAACAAATCCCAGATTTTAGTACTAAATTATTTTATAAACTTTTTTGGTATAATTTCATTTTACAATTAAGGAAGCTAAGATTCAAAGTGATTAATTGACTGATAACTAATCAAAATAGTCACATGGCCAATCGGCAGTAAAGTCAAAGTAAAATTCTTATTTCATAACTTCTAGTCCAATTCTCCAGAGAAAAAAATTTCCATGTAACACCAACCACATATACAACTATATACAAATAATGTGCTCATTTCAAGTTATTCTTATCCATCCAGCAGGTCTAGCAAGATCTCTATTTGGAACATTTTAATTTAAATTGTACACCTATTTGAAAATAATCAAACTCAAAAAATATATGTATGTTGGGGCGCCTGGGTGGCTCAGTCAGTTAGGTGCCTGACTTGGGCTCGGGTTGTGATCTCATGGTTCATGGGTTCGAGCCCCACATCAGACTCTGCACTGAAAGTGTGGAGCCTGCTTAGGATTCTCTCTCTCTGAGCCCTCCTCTGCTTGCACGCTCGCTCTCTCTCTCTCTCTCAAAATAAATAAATAAACATTAAAAAAATATTTTAAAAAATATATGTATGTTGAATTTAGAGTTTCATGTAATTCAAATTTTCATCAGTTAAGATTATTAAAATGCACTATACTTAAAGGAAAATTTAAAATAACATGACTAAATAATCATTTAAAGCACTGGCTACCAGGTTCAGAGAATACAATCCTTCATTCAAATCAATGGCTAAACCATTCACACTTATATAAAAAATGATAACAAAAAAATTAGGAAATGTGTGTGTAATATTACCTGTAGCTCCCAGTGGATGTCCCTTTGAAATCAATCCACCACTAGGATTTATGACCCACTTTCCTCCGTAAGTATTATCTCCCCTATCAACCAGTTTTCCACCTTGCCCTAAAGGAAAAATAATATTCACAAAGGTTAAAAATAACATTGGTCCAAGTGATACTTTTTTTTTTAATTTCAGTATAGCCAAGATCTTCTTATAGTAAACATTTCTTAACAGTTCAAACTAATATCAAACTGATATAAGTAAGCACTTCTGTTTTAAAAAAAATTTTTAATGTTTATTTATTTTTGAGAGAGAAAGAGAGTATGGGGGAGGGGCAGAAAGAGAGGGAGACACAGAATCCAAAGCAGTCTCCAGGCTCTGAGCTGTCAGCATAGAGCTGACACAGGGCTTGAACCCACAAACACTGAGATCATGACCTGAGCCAAAGTTGGATGCTTAACCAACTGAGCCACCCAGGCACCCCCTGATATAAGCACTTCTAAAAGCTACATAATAAATACTGAGTAATAAAGATTTATATTTTAAGAACATTTCATACATTAAACAGAGTTCCTATTTAGAATTGCTTAAGAGCTCTCTGGCTTCCAAAATTGCTACAAATATAACAGAGATTCAAAGACCCTGAAGAATGGAAGTGGATCCAATACTATAACTAAAATAATTGCATCAGCTTTAAAAATCCATAATTGTGCCCAATGTATTCATTTTTATTTTCAATTGCACCGTTATATGATCTATAAACATTCCCAGCAAGCCGAGGGGAGAGCATGGGACATGAAATGAAGGGATGAAATGAAGTAGATGAAAATACTGTTGAGCCATAAGCATAAGCTTAAAAGAAAATGAAAATTACATGCTTGGTGGCTTCAACATTTCTATCAACTCTCTGGTCATTCTTCCAGGTGGTTAAGGAGTAAATAAAAATCCATGTAGGCTATAAAATATTCTTCCAGCTGGTATTTCTGATAATGAAGTGGAACCTCCAAAGAAAGATGGTGGTTATGGTACTGTCAGAGATAGCTAATAGCTTTTATGTACTCCCTTTGTGTCAGGCCTTGTTCTAATTATTACATATATCTACATAATTTAATCCTCAACACTATGAAGTACGTGTTATCATTCCCATTTTACAGATGAGGCAACAGTCACATAGATGTTAAGTAACTAGCCAAGGCAACAGCAGGGGACTAATTTAGGATTAATCATCAGGCAGCCTGGCTTCATAGCCCATGTTCTTAACCAATATATTTTATTGCCTTCAAAAACCAAAGAGTTTCTCTATTGGTAAAATGAAACACACTAATCACAAAATTTTTTATGACTCACACTTCTTTTTTTTTATGAGTTTATTTTTAAGTAATTTCTACACCCTATGTAGGGCTCAAACTCACAATCCTGAGATCAAAAGTCACATGCTCCACTGACTGAGCCACCCAGACACCCCTATGACTAACACTTCTAATTTCACTTTAAATCTAGGTTGTAGATTTGGGGCGCCTGGGTGGCGCAGTCAGTTAAGCGTCCGACTTCAGCCAGGTCACGATCTCGCGGTGTGTGAGTTCGAGCCCTGCGTCGGGCTCTGGGCTGATGGCTCAGAGCCTGGAGCCTGTTTCCGATTCTGTGTCTCCCTCTCTCTCTGCCCCTCCCCGTTCATGCTCTGCCTCTCTCTGTCCCAAAAATAAATAAAAACGTTGAAAAAAAATTTAAAAATAAAAAAATAAAAAAATAAAAAATAAATCTAGGTTGTAGATTAAAAACCATCCACTGAGGCATTCTTTTATTTTTTGGTGTTTCTGACATAGAGCCTGATACAAGGCTCTGGTCATAACAGGTATTCTACCTGCCATTACTGCTTTTAGAACTCCTAAATATTGTTACTATACCAAGTAATAGCAGACTGAATACAAACCAACCCCAAGAATGGAATAATTCACTGCATTTTCTTTTTTATAATATATACAACCTATTAAGTATTAGAAGATTCCACTGGCAATATCTTGAGCCCATCAACTAAAAGTGATCCAGAGATGAAAGTACTGTAACAACCATTCTTATGGGCCACCGATAAGAAAATAAATAGAAAGCAATTATGTGCCAAAAACTGCACTGGAAACTAGGGGATACAGCAATAATGAAGCAAATATCCCCGTTCTTTTTTTTTTTTTTTTTTTTAAATTTCTTTTTTTTTTTTTTCAACGTTTATTTATTTTTGGGACAGAGAGAGACAGAGCATGAATGGGGGAGGGGCAGAGAGAGAGGGAGACACAGAATCGGAAACAGGCTCCAGGCTCTGAGCCATCAGCCCAGAGCCCGACGCGGGGCTCGAACTCACGGGCCGCGAGATCGTGACCTGGCTGAAGTCGGACGCTTAACCGACTGCGCCACCCAGGCGCCCCAAATATCCCCGTTCTAATGGAATTAACTTCACTGTCAGGAGAGGTGTAAGGAAGAGACAGACAATATGTAATGAAAGTAAGATATATAATAGAGTGGTGATAAGCACCATGGGGTGGGGTAAAGGCAGGAAAGGGGGTACAGTAAGTGTTGGGACCAAAAAGACAGGGTAAGGAGTTCACATTTTAAACCAAATTATGGGAGAAGTCTTCCACTTTGACATTTGGTCAAAGACCTTAAGGGAATAAGGGAGCAAATCATATGGATATGTGGAACAAAGAAAGGCCCTGTGCTAGAAGTAAGTCTGGAGTGTTTGAGGAAAGAGCCCAATGCAGCTGCAGCAAAGTAAAGGAGTCGGAGATGTAGAAGTCAGAAAGATGTGAGAGGGGAATAAAAGGGACCGATCACATTTGGCTTTTACTCCTGAATGAGACGATCAGAGGAATGATATTGATCTGCTGTATGCTTTTAACAGGACCATGAAAGCTTCATTATAGGAAATAAACCATAAGGAGACAAGGCAGAAGAAGGGGTGCCAGTTATGAGACTACTGCAATAATGTAAGTGAGAAATAACGGTGGTCTGGACTAGGCTGGTAGTGATAAACAGTGGTAAGATATGGTTGTATTCTGGATATATTTAGAAGGCAGAGTCCATAGCCACCAGGAATTAGAGATGGATTCAAAGGGGGCTATGAAAGAAAGAGAGGAACTGGAGCAACAGGAGGATGGGGAAGACTGAGGAAGGAGGAAGTCTGGGTCACAGCAGAAACTCAATTTGGACTTGGATTTGAGATACTAATGAGACATCCAAAAAACTCTTGAAAAATAGGCAGCTGGACATATAAGTCTAGAGATCAGGGAAGTGGTGTAAGCTAGGGATATAATTTTGAAAGTCATCATCATATATCAAAATGTGTATATATTTAAAACCTTGAGATTATGTTCCAGTTCTACTAAAGCAGCATAGCATATATATTCACTATAGCCTGTGTCTCCCACTGTTTACAATATAAAACACTAGATAAAATACAAAAAACAACTACTTGAAGACTCTGAAAAGTCAACAAATGCAGAGGAATCAAGGAGAGTTAAAACTTGGAGAAGACACTATACAAGGGTAAATTCCAAGTTTTCTCTTTTTAGGCTCTCTCAACAGCTTTGTTCCAAGGGTGAGCACCATCCTGGAGCATTACTGGCAGTAGGGAAGCATAGGTAGCCAAAACTCTAACAGAAACTCCATCTTTCTAACCAGAGGAACCAGGAAAAGAAACCCATACAGGTCAGAGAGTAAAAGAGAAAGTTCACAGAGGAGAGAGGCAGAGAAGAGGATCCCTTATTTCTATGTATTAGAAGTATTAGGCATTTAGTGGGTAGAAACCAGGAATGCTGCTAAACTTCCTGCAATACACAACCCCCAAGACCAAGAATAATCTAATTCATCAACAACATTGAGGTTAAGAAACCCTGCAACCACTAAAACAAAAACAAAAACCAAAAAAACTGGGGGTGTTAAATGAGTGGCAGATGAGCATTAAGGAAGGCACTTCTTGGGATGAGCACTGGTGTCATATGTAAGAGATGAATCACTGGGTTCTACTCCTGAAGCCAAGACTATACGGTATGTTAACTAACTTGAAAATACAATACAATACAATACAATACAATACAATACAATACAATACAATACAATACAATACAATTAAATTAAATTAAATTAAATTAAAAAACAAAGAAACTAACTAAAGAGATATGGCCAAAGTTCAATACACAAAATAAAAGTCATACTAAATGTATTCAAATAGGGGTGCCTGGGTGGCTTAGTTGGTTAAGTATCTGACCCTTGACTTTGGCTCAGGTCATGATCTCACAATTCATGGGATCAAGCCCTGCATCCAGCTCTGCACTGACAGTGTGGAGCCTGCTTGGGATTCTCTCTCTCCCTCTCTACCTCTCCCCCACTTATACGCATGAATATTCTCTCTCTCTCTCTCTCTCTCTCTCTCTCTCTCTCTCTCTCTCTCTCTCAGAAATAAATAGGGTCACCTGGGTGGTTCAGGAAGTTAAGCCTCTGACTCTTGATTTCAGCTCAGGTCAATGTCCCACAGTTTTTGAGTTTGAGCCCCACATCAGGCTCTGTACTGACAGTGTGGAGCCTACTTGGTATTCACTCTCTCCCTCTCTCTCTGCCCCTCCCCATGTGCTCTCTCTCTCTCAAAATAAATAAATAAACTTTTTTTAAAAAACTATCTTTAAGAAATAAAAATATACATTTAAAACCAAAAAATAAAAACATAAAATAAAAATATTCAAATAATCCAAAAGAAAGCAGGAGAGGGAGAACAGAACAAAAAACAGCACAACAGGTAAGAGATAAAAGTGGTCAAGTTAATGATCTTAATAATCTAAGTCACACTGTCCAACAGAAATATAATGCAAATCACATATGTACTTTAAAATTTTCTAACATATACTTTGTTTAATATACATTTTATTTAACCCAATATATCCAAACTATTTCATTTTAACATGTAAGCAGTAAAAAAATTAATACTTTACATTCTATTTTTCATATTAAGTTTTCAAAATCCAATGTGTACTTCACACAACACATCTCAATTTGGAACAGCCACATTTCAAGGATTCAATAATTACATATAGTTAATGGTTACTGTATTAGAGCAGATTTAAATACTCCAGTAAAAAGGTAGAAATTGACAAAGGCTAAAAAATGATACACTACTACCTACAAGAGATATACCTTATACAGATAAACAACATAAATAGATTAAAAGCTAATGAATAGAAAATATATATCATGCAAACAGTATGCATAAAAAGGTTGGAGCAACTATGTTAGTCAGACAAAAAGAGACTTCTAAACAAAGACTATAACCAGACATAAAGCAAGATATTCATAATGAAAAAAACAGAAGATATACAACTATAAATGTGCTTGTGCTTGCAAAATAAAGCAAAAATTGATAGAACTAGAAGGGAGAGAGACCATTCCACAATTTATGTAGGAGATTTTAACACCCCTCTCAGCAAATGATAACAGCAAAACAAATAAATCATTAGAGACACAGATCTGAAAAATCCTATCAATCATCTCAATTTAATTGATATGTTTAGAACATTACATCTGATAACTGCAGAATCTGCATAATTTCCAAGTGCAATGATAGATAAATTCACCAATATATACCACATGTTGAGCCATAAAATAAAAATCATAAATTTGAAAGGATCAAAATCAAAGTGTATTCTCTTACTATAGCACACTTAGAAAGCAATTAACAGTAATATATCCAGGAAAATTCTAAATACCTGGATATTAAATTTTTTTATTGTTTATTTATTTATTTTGAGGGAGGGAGGGGCAGAGAGAGAAGGAGAGAGAATCCCAAGCAGGTTCCATGTTGTCAGCACAGAGCCCAACGTGGGGCTCAATCTCACGAAATGGGAGATCATGATTTGAGCCGAAATCAAGAGTTGGACACTGAACCAAATGAGCCACCCAGGTGTCCCTCTCCTATTATTCTTTTAATGTCTATAGGATCTATAGTGATAACTTCTTTTTTATTCCTTGTATTGGAGATTGGTGTTCTTCTTTTTTCTTGATCTACCTAGGTAGAGGTTTGTCAGTTTTGTTGAGCTTTATGAAGATTCAGCTTTGGCTTTGTTAATTTTCTTTATTGTCTGTTTTTTCCATTTCATTGATTTCGGCTCTTCAATTTTAACTTTCTTTAACTTACTTTGGGTTTACTTTGGTTTTCTTCTTTTAAGTTTCTTACAAGAGAACCTTAGGTCATTTATTTTAGATCTTTCTCCTTTTCAAATGTAAATATTTAAAGTTGCACATTTTCCTCTAAGCAGTATTTTAGCTACCTTCTACAAAATTTGATATATTTCATAATTATTCAGTTCAAAAATTTTTTTAAATGTTTAAAATGACTAAGCATCTGACTCTTCAGTTCAGCTTAGGTCATGATCTCACAGTTTGTGGGATAGAGCCCCAAGTCAGGCTCTGTGTTGACAGCATGGAGCTGCTTGGGATTCTCTCTCTCTCTCTCTCTCTCTCTTTCTCTCTCTCTCTCTCTCTCTGTCCCTCCCCACTCATGGTTGCTTTCTCTCGTGCTTTCTCTCTTTAAATAAATAAACTTAAAAAAAAAAGAATAATACGAGAATACTTCACACAAGTTCAGACAATAAATTTGACAACTTAAATGAAATGGGTAAATTTCTTTAAAAATACAACTTACAAAAATTGATAGACACTGGAAGACACAGAAAATCTGAAGAGCCCCATATCTATTAACAAATTTTTTATCAACAACTTTCCCAAAAAGAAAACTTAAAACTACTTGATTACATTGGTAAATTCTTTAGGTTACACAAACTTTGTCAGAAAATATAGAATGGTTACAGAAAATATAAAATGGTCAATTTGTTTTATGAGGCCAACGTAACTCTAATGCCAAAACCAAGAAAAGAAGAAAACTAGACTTTCTCTGTCTGACTTATTTTACTTAGCATAATACCCTCTACATCTATCCATGTTGTCACAAATGGCAAGATCTCATTCTTTTTTATGGCCAAGTAATATTCCATTGTAAATATATATGTATGTATACATACATACATATATATGTATATATATATGTGTGTATATGTATATATATGTATACATGTATACATATGTACGTATATGTGTGTGTGTATACACACACACACACACACACACACACACACACACACACCCCATCTTTATCCAGTCATCTACTGATGGACACTTGGGTTGCTCCCATATTGTGGCTGTGGTAAATAATGCTGCAATAAACATAGGGGTGCATATATCTTTTCAAATTAGTGTTTTTGCTTTCTTTGGGTAAATACCTAGTAGTGGGTTACTGGATTGCATGATGTTTCTATTTTTTTTTATTTATTTTTTTGAGAGAGAGAGAGAGAGGGCACAAGTGAACAAGAAGCAGAGAGAGAGAGAGAATCCCAGGAGGGGCAGAGAGAGAGAAAGGGAAGAGAGAGAGAGAGAGAGAAGCGGGGCTCACTCAAAGCAGGGCTCCTGTTCATCCAAAGCATGGCTAGTGCTCACCCAGTGCAGGGCTCAAGCTCACCCAATGTGGGACTCAAACTCACAAACTGTGAGATCATGGCCTGAGCTGAAGTCAGATGCTTAACAACTGAAGCACCCAGGTACCCTCTATTTTTAATTTTCCGAGGAACTTCCATACTGTTCTCCACAGTGTTTATAACAATTTATATTCCCATCAACTGTGCATAAGTGTTCTCTTTTCTCTACATCCTTGCCAACACTTATTTCTTGTCTTTTTGATATTCGGTATTGTGACTGATGGGAAGTGGTATCTCATTGCGGCTTTGATTTGCATTTCTCTGACGACGAGTGATGTTCACAATCTTTTTCATGTGTCTGTTGGCCATCTGTATGTCTTCTCTGGAAAATGCCTATTCAGGTCCTCTACCCATTTTTTAATCAGATTATTTGGGTTTTTTCATGTTGACTTATATAAATTCTTTATATATGTTGGACATTAACTCATCAGATATATCATTTGCAAATATCTTCTCCCGTTCAGGAAGTTGCCTTTTTGTTTTGTTGATAGCTTCCTTTGCTGTGTAAAAGCTTTTTATTTTGGTGTAGTCCCAAAAGTTTATTGTGGCTTTTGTTTCCCTTGCCTGAGGAGACATATCCATTAAAATGTTGCTAAGGTTAATGTGTCCAAGAGATTACCACCTATGTTTTCTTTTAAAAGTTTTATGGTTTCAGGTCTGAACTTTAGGTCTTTAATCCATTTTGAGTTTATTTTTGTGTATGGTGTAAGAAAGTGGTCCAATTTGGCTGTCCAGTTTTCCTAGCACTATTTACTAAAGAGACTGTCTTTTCCCATTGTATATTCTTGCCTCCTTAGTTGTGGATTAATTGACCATACAAGAAGTGGGTTTATTTCTGGGCTCTCCTGTTCCAGTGATCTATGTGCCTATTTTTATGCCAGTGTCATGCTGTTTTGATTACTACAGTTTTGTAGTATATCTTGAAATCAGAGATTGGGATACCTCCAGCTATTATTCTTCTTTCTCAAGATTGCTTTCGCTATTTGAGGTCCTTTATAGTTCTATACAAATTTTAGAATGATCTGTTCTAGGTACACCTTGGTGGCTCAGTTGGTTGCGCGTCTGACTTCAGCTCAGGTCATGATCTCGAGGTTCGTGAGGTCAGGCCCCACATTGGGCTTGACACTGTCAGCAAGAAGCCTGCTTTGGACCCTCTGTCCCTCTTTCTCTGTCCCTTCCCACCTTGTGCTCTCTCTCTCTCTCTCAAAAATAAAAATAAACATTAAAAAAATGAAGTATCTGTTCTAGTTCTATGAAAGATACTATTGGTATCTTAATAGGGATTACATTGAATCTATACATTCCTCTGGGAATATTCTTATGGATATTTTCACAATATTCATTCTTCCAATCCATAAGCATGGTATATCTCTTTGTGTCATCTTCAGTTTCTTTCCTCTATGTCTTATAATTTTCAGAGTATAAAACACTTTCACCTCCTTGGTTAAATTTATTCCTAGGTGTTTTATTCTTTTTGGTATAATTGTAAATGGAATTGTTTCCCTAATTTCTCTTCCTGCTACTTCATTATTAGTGTATAGAAATGCAAGAGATCTCTGTATGCTCATTTTGTATCATGCAACTTTCTTGAGTTTACTTATTAGTTCTAATAGTTTTTTAGTGGAGTCTTTAGAGTCTTCTATATATAGCATCATGTCATTTGCAAATAGTGACAGTTTCACTTCTTCCTTACCAATCTGGATGCCATTTATTTCTTTTTTTATCTGAATGCTGCAGGACATCACATACTCTTTTGAGTGGCTAAAACATTTAAAACTGACCATATCAATATTGGTGAGGATGTGAAGCAACTCAAACTCTCATACACTGCTTATGGTAATGAAAAATAATACAACCTTTTTATAAAAGAAAAGAAAAAAAATCCTCCAGATCTCACCAACTAGTTTTCACATTTTCCTTTCTGCAAGTCTTTATTCAAACACAATATGGGGGAACGTGGGTGGCTTAGTCAGTTAAGCATCCAACTCTTGATCTCAGCTCAAGTCAGGATCTCAGGGTTCGTGGGATCAAGCCCTGCACTGGTCTCCACATTAGCATAGAGCCTGCCTGCGATTCTCTCTCTCCCTCCCTCTCTGCCCCTTCCCAGCTCTCATGCATGGGCACGCTCTCTCTCAAAATAAATAAATAAACTTAAAAAAAAAAAGAACCAAGGGGCACCTGGGTGGGTCAGTCAGTTGAGGTGCCCAACTCTTGATTTCGGCTGAGGTTATGATCCCAGGGTCATGGGCTCCAGCCCCATGTCCAGCTCTACACTGACCATGTTGCCTGCTTAAGATACTCTCTCTCTCTCCCTCTACCCCTCTCCCCCGCCTCATGCTCCCTGTCTGGGAAAAAAAAATACAATGTGAAATATTTGGAAGTACATATGTAATTTTTATCCTTTTTTTTTTTTTTTTTTTTACTTAACAATTCATTTTAAGTTCCTCTGATACACATAATACAAATTATTTGTATAACCTATTACCTCAGTGGTGGTATTATCCAAGACTACATGCTCTAAAAAGTCCAGTATTGGGATAGCTTACATTTACTTTGCACAGTATGGCAGAGTCAACATGAAAGGAAAGGCAATTAGTGAATTCCTTTTTTTAATGGCAAAACTGAAATGTCCTCAGTGACTTTACTAAGTTAATCTGCATCTCACCAAAGATATTACCTTCTGGACAGAGTCCCAGTGCTTCATAAGTAAGGAGTTCATTGACAGAAAAGCAATCATGAAGTTCTATGACATCAATATCACTTGGTCTCAGGCCAGATTTCTCATAGCACTTTCTAGCAGCTTCTTTGCTCATATCAAAGCCAACCTAAAACCAAAACCACATATAAGTAAGTTAAGGGCATCAAAATTGGGACTTTTATATACGATTTCTGAGAGATTAACATGTATAACCTTTACAGTTGAAAACTGACTATGCAAATTAAAATCTCAGTTGAGATTAATAATCAAATCTTAGAATGATTCTCTATTACATGGAAAGTCTAAATAAAAGAATATTCAGGATGGAGAATGTACATATTAAATTGTATACTATAAAAAACAGAATTTTAGGGGCACCTGGGTGGCTCAGTCGGTTAAGCATCCAACTCTTGATCTTGGCTCAGGACATGATCTCATGGTTTGTGAGTTCGAGCCCCACATCAGGGCTCCTCACCAAGAGCATGGAGCCTGTTTGGGATTCTGTCTGTCCCTCTCTGCCCCTCCCCTGCTCTCTCTCACTCTCTCTCTCAAAATAAATAAATAAACTTAAAAAAATATAAGAAAAAAAAACAGAATTAAAAAAAATGTTTATTTATGTTTGAGAGAAAGAGAAACAGAGTGCAAGCAGGGGAGGGGCAGAGAGAAAGGGAGACACAGAATCCAAAGCAGGCTCCAGGCTCTAAGCTGTCAGCACAGAGCCCGATGCAGGGCTCAAACTCATGAACTGTGAGATCATGACCTGAGCCAAAGTTGGATGCTGTGCCACCCAGGTGCCCGGAAAAAACAAAACAAAACAAAACAAAACAAAACAAAACAAAACAAAACAAAAACCAGAATTTTAAATAAATATATAAAAAGGACTTAAAATTCGTTAGGCCATATCTTGCACAGTTATAAAAACTCAGTCAAACCACAACTTGTTGTTGTGGTAAATAGTTTGAAGAGATTGAGCAATAGATAATTATGATTCAGATACACTAAAAATATAAGGAATTTCTATGTGACAACAAACAATCTTCTTTTAAAAAATCATATAGGATAACATTTTTCCAAACCCATGCTCTTAACCCCCTTTGGTCTCAGACAATAACAAGCAAACTCTCCAAGGCATAAAATTGTGGTGTAAATGTATTACACAAAAAATCTGAGAAGTTCCACCTCAACCACATCCCAGCTTTGTGATCTTGGGCAAGTTATAGAGACATTTTCAAATTCAAAGCATTGTTGTAAAATCATTTTGTAAACTCTAATTACCTTATCATTGTTATACATTTGTGTATACGTGCACAGGTACATTTTTAAATATGTATGTGTATATCTTCAAATATTCAACTAACTCTAGGTCTGAATTGTCATTTTTTAACTTCTTCCACATTTACTCAATCTTTAATCAAGATTTTTAAAGTGCTAAGGTCAAGAAAGTTTCCTGAAAATATCCTTGTTTTTCCCTTAACTCTGTAAGAAAGGAGTTGTGGGCATATCCAGTCAACTCAAAAAAAAAAAAAAAAAAACCACCAAAATAGTACGTCTAGTTAATTAAAAGTGCACTTATGGCTCTATCACAAGAAGCATATGTTCTCATCAGTTATTTTCCCTTAACAGATTCTTAAGGATGGATTATAATATTAAATATTCTGGACTGAATTTTCTCAAGTAAATAACTTCCAGAGCTAATGACAACATGAGGTCACCTTGAAATTTTAAAACAGAAAGCCCTCAATTGATAAATAAAATAGAATCTCAGACATACCATTTTAATAATGCTGTTTTCTTCAAATGAGCTTGGCAAATCAGTTACCATCTCTTGTGCCACAATTTCCACAGCTTTAGATTCTAGGCCATATTTCTGTACAAATGTTTCACTAGCCAAAACTGCCGCTGCAGCACCATCTGAAGTGGGACTAAGAGGAGGTAAAAATAATCATTTACACCCAGTGCACCTCTATCTTAGGATTTCAGACCAAGAGTTCTTTCTATGTGGAAAGAAAAGCTGATTATGCTTGCTGGTCATTCCACTGTCTTCTTTGTGAAATCTATAGTTAAAAATTATACATGCTTCCCACCTGAGAACTGAATCTCTATCAAGAACTTAAACACTATCAGCCACTGCTTGGTCTGTAAGGGTCTCTCCCAAAACATTCTTAATGCAAAGAATCCTGAATTTACCTTTGCAGATGCATAAGGCATCTTCTGGTGACTTCTGAGGAGTCAACAAGGTTTTTCCTATTCTAGTACAATAAAAATCTTCTATGGGCCTAACTAGCTCTAACATTGTTATCTCCAAATAATCAGTCTTGGAATCCTTTTGAAACTTGGAAAGGACAGAATAGGAAATACCAGAAAGTCCAAACCAGAAGGTGGGGTTTAGTTAAGAGATCTCCTCAAAATAGATTTTTTCCTTATAGCAAAGCTGTGAAGGAAAATGGCAAACACAAGAAGACTTCTCTGAGTTCAGCTGGACTTTATAAATGGGCAGACCTTCATATTGCAACAGATAAAAGCTGACCCCATTTATTCAATTGCATCCTACCAGGGTCTTCCAGGTGGTAAGCAGGAGCTATACAGTACCAATTCAACCTTCTGGGAAACAGATATTGTCAAGCAATTTTCAAGATGCAACTATTATTATTATTAGAGCTATTTTTTTCTTGTTTTCATTTTTCCTATTTTATGTTTACTCTTAGCTACTATAACTGAGTAACATTTCCTAAGATAGAAGCATACAGTAGAGAAAACAAAATGCTCAAGGGAGAAACTCTGGACTCTACTGGCCTCCTAAGCCACATTTAAATGAATAAAATACAATTTTTAAAAAGTAGGTAGAACTCAAGAATGAAGGAAATGAAGTACATAATTTTCCAAGAGAAAAGACAGTCTGTCTCCAGATAGGAATAGGAAGTAAAGGGGCCCCTGGGTGGCTCAGTCAGTTAAGCATCTGACTCTTGATTTCAGCTCAAGTCATGATCTCATGATCGTGGGACTGAGCCCCACTTCGAGCCCCACTTCAGGCTCTATGCTGAGCTCAGGCTCAGTGCTGAACATGGAACCTGCTTAAGATTCTCTCTTTCTCTCTCCCTCTGCTCCTACATGTGCACACTCTCGCTCGCTCTCTCTCTCTCTCTCTCGCTCTCAAAAAAAAAAAAAAAAAGGAATAGGAAGTAAGGGCGCGCCAGAGTGAGGACTTCATTAGTAGGAGCTCTATACAAGCAGATACAGTTACAGATATACCCAGATGGAGCAGTTACTTCTATTAAATATTAAAATATGGTTTTCTTACCAACATTGTAAGATAGTCAAATAATCAAAAACTTCTCGAGATTTCATCACTTCGTCTAAACTGTATTCCTTCTGGAACTGGGAATTCCTAAATACAAAATAAGTAGTTACAGAATACGAAGTAGCAGTTATAATTTTTGTTGAAAATGTTCTGATCCAGAAGTCAGAGAATAATATGTAAATATTATTTTTACAAACAAAAGATAGGCTTTTATGAAGAGTTTCAACCTTTTTTTTTCAATAAATATTAACTTTTTATTATGGTTATTATGAGTAATATAATAAGTGCTACGCTAAAACTGGTAATACTATAGGCATCTTCATTTAATATATATATATATTTTTCATTTAATATATTTTGACTGTTCTATTAATATAAGATTCTCTTTTATTTTTTAATTTTTATTTATTTTTAACTTAAATCCAAGTTAGTTAACATATAGTGTAATAATACATTCAGGAATATAATTTAATGATTCATCATTTACATGTAACACCCAGTGCTCATCCCAACAAGTGTCCTCCTTAATGCCCCTCACCCCTTTAGCCCTTCCCCTGACCCAACCCCCTGCCAGCAACCCTCAGTTTGTTCTCTGTATTTAAGAGTCTCTTATGGCTTGTCTCCCTTCTCTGTTTTTATAACATTTTTGCTTCCCTTCCCTTATGTTCATCTGTTTTGTATCTTAAATTCCACACATGAGTGAAATCATAGGATATTTGTCTTTCTCTGATTGGCTTATTTTGCTTAGCATAATACACTCTAGTTCCATCCACATTGTTACAAATGGCAAGATTTCATTCTTTTTGATCGCCAAATCCATTGTATATATATACCACATCTTCTTTATCCATTCATCCACTGATGGACATTTGGGCTCTTTCCATTCTTTGGCTATTGTTGATAGTGCTGCTATACACACTGGGGTGCATGTGCCCCTTTGGACCAGCACTCGTCTTTCCTTCGGATAAATACTTAGTAGTGCAATTGCTGGGTCATAGGGTAGTTCTATTTTTAATTTTTTGAGGAACCTTCATACTGTGTTCCAGAGTGGCCGTACCATTTTGCTTTCCCACCAGCAGTGCAAAAGAGATCCTCTTTCTCTGCATCTTCGTCAACATCTGTTGTTGCCTGAGTTGTTAATTTTTGTCATTCTGACAGGTGTGGGATGGTATCTCATTGTGGTTTTGATTTGTATTTCCCTGATGATGAGTGATGTTGAGCATTTTTTAATGTGTCAGTTGGCCATCCGGATGTCTTCTTTGGAAAAGTGTCTATTCATGTCTTTTGCCCATTTTTTCACTGGATTATTTTTTGGGTTTTTTGGGTGTGGAGTTTGATAAGTTCTTTATAGATTTTGGATACTAACCCTTTATCTGATATGTCATTTGCAAATATCTTTTCCCATTCTGTTGGTTGCCTTTGAGTTTTGTTGATTGTTTCCTTCGCTGTGCAGAAGCTTTTTATCCTGATGAGGTCCCAATAGTTCATTTTTGCTTTTGTTTCTCTTGCCTCTGGAGACATGTCAAGTAAAAAGTTGTTGTGGCTGAGGTCAAAGAGGTTGTTGCCTATTTTCCCCTCTAGGATTTTGATGACTTCCTGTCTTACGTTTAGGTCTTTCATCCATTTTGTGTTTATTTTTGTGTATGGTATAAGAAAGTGGTCCAGGTTCATTCTGCATGTCGCTGTCCACTTTTCCCAACACCATTTGCTGAAGAGACTGTCTTTTTTCCATTGGGTATTCTTTCCTGCTTTGTCAAAGATAGTTGGCCATAAGTTTGTGGGTCCATTTCTGGGTTCTCTATTCTGTTCCATTGATCTATGTGTCTGTTCTTGTGCCAGTACCATACTGTGTTGATGACTACAGCTTTGTAATACAGCTTGAAGTTTCAACCTTTAATAAGTAAGTTGTTTGAACTGAATTTTTTAAAAATATGAACTCCAACATACAATATGTTGTAAAATAAAAATGTGTTTAATCTTCATCCTGGCTTCCTAGCATGGAGCTTCTAAAACCTGTGCAATTTCCTGAGTGACAGGAGTGTCTTTGTTATGCTAATATGGTGACATAGTGGGCCCCCTGTTAACTGTATGGGGTGCGGGGGCTGGTCACCAGAAACACCAACTGTGTGAATATAGGGGTTAGGACTTTTGAGCCAGTTTGACCCCTAAGGAGAAGGGAGGGGCAGGAGATTGAGTTCAATCTTGTGTCAATGATTTAATCAAGTACGTCTGCATAAAGCCCCAGCAAACACTCTGGACACTGAAGCTTGCTGAAGCTTCCTGGTTGGTGAGTACCTTCATATGCCAGGAGGGCAATGTGTCCTGACTCCATGGGGAGAAGGTACAGAAGCTCTGCTTTAGGAACCCTCTCAGACTTTGCCTTATGTGCCTCTTTGTTTGGCTGTTCTTGAGCTATATACTTTATAATAATACCGTAATCATAAGTATAGCACTTTCCTGAATTCTGTGAGGAACTCTAGTGAATTATCAAACCTGAGAGGTCATGGAAACCCCTGTATTTATAGTCAGTTGGTCAGAAGTACAGGTGGCCTGGAGACCCTACTTGTGGCTGGCATCTTAAGTGAGGGGAGTCTTGCGGAGGACTAAGTTCTTAATTCCTGGGGTCTGCATCAACTCGGGTGGTTAGTGCCAGAATTGAATTGCAGTATACCCAGTTGGTGCCAGATCAGTTGGGGGTTAAAATGTAATACCACCACCACCACCACCACCACCACCACCACCTAGAGAATTATTAAATACTAGTTCCTTAAGAGCAAAACAAAATTACTTGCAATTCAGCCTTTTGTGGGGATGATATTATACAATTACTTTTAATGAAGATGAAGGCTAATGGAGTTCTTAAATAAATGTAGAAAACCTGTAATAAATTATCTGCATACTTCAAAACACATTTCCTTTCTGTGAAGAAGAAACTTAACCACTGCAAAGAAGAAACTTATTTTTATTCCCTTTGGCTCCTCTAACAATAAAATGAGATGATTTCAGAAACTGCTCTGGCAAAAATAGCAGAAGCAGTAGACACCACAAAGGAGAGTCTATAAGCAAACTTCAACTGGTATGGAAATGAACAGCAATTCAAATGTTTAGAAATAAAAGCCATGTAACTTAGATCTGCATACTAGTATCTGTACCTTTTCTTCTAAAGTTAACTTTGATCATCACCAACTTCCATAAAACACCTAATTTGTGCCAGATCCTGTGGTAGGCATGTGGGACATAGGCCTAGTCCTTACCCTCAAGGAACTCAGTATGAATCTGTGGCAAATAAATACAATATGATAAATACCATGACAGAAATGTTATACAGAGTGCCACGAGAGCATACAAGATGAGCATCAGACCCAGATACCAGAGGGAGCTTTCCCTCTGGGGTTAGCAAATAACAGGAAGGAGGAGACAGAGAATTACTGGCAAAAGAATCAGGATACGCAAAGCCTCTTGAGTTAAAGTAGCTCACTAAAGCTAGGGCATGAAGTTTGGGAGGAAATATAGTCACAAGGTGACAAAGATGGAGCAAGAGAAATAAAGATCAGATCATGAAAGGCCAGTATATGGTATTTACATTTTATACTAAAAACATTGAGGAACTACTAAAGGATATTAAGCTGGAGTGTAACAATCAGACTTGTATTTAAACAGGAAGGCTATTGGGGCACCTGGGTGGCGCAGTCGGTTAAGCGTCCGACTTCAGCCAGGTCACGATCTCCCGGTCCGGGAGTTCGAGCCCCGCATTAGGCTCTGGGCTGATGGCTCAGAGCCTGGAGCCTGTTTCCCATCCTGTGTCTCCCTCTCTCTCTGCCCCTCCCCCGTTCATGCTCTGTCTCTCTCTGTCCCAAAAATAAATAAACGTTGAAAAAAAAAAATTATAAACAGGAAGGCTATGGTACAAAAAAGGGATGGTAAAGGGCATTATCAAAAGCAACTAAACTAAGAGATGAGAACAATAATTAAGGCAAGAAAGGCTAAGGGCCTAGAGTAGGGAATTGGAAGTTAAAGACAGAAAGAAGGGATGAGTTCAAGAGACAGTAAGGACGCAGCATTCTGTTCATCCTCAACTCATCTGCAATTCATATGGGACACTGAGGAAGAAAGCAGAGCTAAGAATGACTTCTAGTTTTCTATTATTAGGTATATATTGATGTCATTCATGAAGAATACTAAAGTAAAAATAGGGTTGAGAAAAAATGATCAATTCTGTATGGCCATGTTGACTCTGAAGCACTTATAAAGCATCTAAGTAGAAACAACTAGGAGCAAGTTATAGACACAGGTCTGAGGGCTCAAGTGGCATGAACTATCCCTAATTCGACACTACTTATCACAGATTCTCACTGCCTTTAAGTATTCTTATAATTTGTGAGGAAACACTTGAGAAGAGTTTTATAATTCAACCTTCTTAGAAATATGTAACCGGGTATCTATAACAACTAGTGAGCAAACATAGGATCTCTTTCTTTCCTCGCCAAGGAAAACCTAGTGCAAGAAGTTGGCATCTGAAATTTCTGAGCAAAACCTAGAAGGCTATTCTTGGCTGTTACAAAGAGTTTTACATGATGAAACGGACATCCAGAAATAACATTTGCCTATTCAACATAATTGAGAACTTACAATATGAAATGGAAGACCACTGGGGACAAGGAACTTATCTATCTTGTTCACTGCTGTATCACTAGCAGCTAAAGGTATGTTGCACACAGTAGGCCGCTGAATACATATTTGTTGAGTGAATGAACTCCCTTTAGAAGAATGCTATAATGAATGGATAAATGATGCCTGGTTAGGCAGGGTGTTAAGTAAGAGAAAGACTTTGATTCTCTAGAGAAAGTTAAGAGCTACTCCTTGAAGCCTCAAAGCCAAGAAACTGCAGCGTTGTCAATTCCTCAATGTATTGGTATAGTTCCTTACTACTTAGGAAATAACAAGGATATTTGAATGGTTCTCCAAGTTCTAAGGACAAAGAATTTGCTCTAGATCATTTTCATGGGTTTAAGACTACTTATTCAAACTCTACTATTCAGGTGCTTGCTTCGGCAGCACATATACAAACTCTACTATTCAGTAACAGCAAAGTTTTATTGAACATATACTGTGTTCCCATACCCTGCTAGATGCTGGCGATACAAGATAAGACAGAATCTCTGCTCAAGGACCATCATCATCAAAGAAAGACTTATAAATAACTAAGTGGGACAGGGTGATGTGTTATAATAGAGGTATACAGACAGTGCAATGAAACTCATGAGAAAAAAAAAAAAAATTATGCCCAGGAAGCTTTAAGAAGGTGTTTAGAGAAGGAATGACATTTGGGTTGGGGCTTGATGGGTAAATAGATATTCACCAAACAAAAGAAAGACAAAAGGATATTCCAGGGAGAGTTAACAGCCTAAGTAAAAACACAGAAGTGAGTACTGTATACTACACTTGGGAAAAAACAAGTGATCTGGTGAAGCTAGAGACTGTAAATAACCAGAAAGTAGTATGAAATAAGACTGGCAAGGTAGAGTGGGCCAAATTATAACAAGCTTATTAACTCATATGAAGGAGTTTCTATTATATCATATAAGCAATGAAAATTCACTAAAACTTTATCAGCAATCATTCACATTCTTTCTTAAGCTTAAATAAATGACATTCTAAATATAAACAAACCCAAAGCTAAAACTGTAGTTAAAAGTTTACCTGGGTACAGGCCTTTTATAAGAAAAATAATGAAACATTCTAGTTAATATCTTTGATGTCTTCCCCTTACTTTTTAAGTATAAAGTTGTATATTACATAGCAGGATAACTCAGATTTTTACAATTTCATATTTCTGAAATACTTACGGGTTATTAACTGAATGTTTATGATTTTTCCATCCAATTTTTGCAAAATGTTCAACCTTTGTTCCTGTAGAGAAAACAAGTAAATGCTTTCATATTGCTTATTAAATGTTACAATGGTACGCAGTGTCCTGCCAAATATTTCTGCATTTTCCCTTGCACAGATTGTCAATATTGGTCATGTCAACAGCTGATCCCCCACATAAATATTTAATTAAACTTGTGTATATTTAATGAATTGAATCCACTAATAAGCATATGAATATGAATATGAAAAGCACTGAATATGAAAATAGTTCAAACTGGTTAATTCTATCTAGTATAAGTGAGAGTCCAGTTTCAAAAACCAGAATATATAGCCTGGGATTCTCAGTGGATATAGGGCAGGAAAGCACTGCCAGCAATTTTTTAAGGAGTTTGCCAAAGTATCCCAATGCCCCTGGGCTAAGTGAATTTTACAACCCACACCCTCCAGGACCTGGTCCTTCTCCTTCCTTATGAAAAGGCAGAAGAGTCTTTAGAAAAGTTATAACCTAGGGGTACCTGGGTGGCTCAGTTGGTTAAGCATATGATTCTTGGTTTTGATCTCATAGTTTGTGAGCTTGAGCCCCACATCAGGCTCTGTGCTGACAGTTCGGAGCCTGCTTGGGATTCTCTGTCTCCCTCTCTCTGTTCCTTCCCCGCTCATGCTGTCTCTCACTCAAAAATAAATAAATAAATATTTTTTAAAGTTAAAAAAAAAGAAAAGAAAAGTTATAGCCTAACAAGAAATATGTATGTTTTTAAATTCTTTAACAGAAAGTTTAAAGATTAGTGTCAGAAAAACAAAAGGATGTATTAAGGAAGTTAAATACGCAAAAAGTTTTTACTACTTTAAAAAAGACAAAGCAGTATAAGATAGGTTTTGAATCCTGCTTGAGAGCCAGAAAAACCAAGGAAGGAAAAGGAACACTGATAGCAGCTGATAATGTTATGTTAATAGATGATGGCACAGGAAAATGAAGAGCCCCCATTTCTGTTTCATCTCTATCATCTCTGTCAGGAGGATGATCTTCAGAGCAGAAATGACATACATATAATTGAGCAAATCTTGTCTCAATTCTAATAAAAAAGGAAGAAGGCAGAATCCACACTAGTGATCTCATACAAAGAAGAGTGATAATCAGGTGGCAGCCAATATGGGTTCAGTAGGAACAAGCCATAGAAGATTAATACCTGTTTTCATTGGTTTGACTGGTAGATCAAATGAAACATAGTATCTGATTATCAGCAAGACAATTAAATTTTTTAGGACATCTTTTGGGACAAGGTAAGGAAATACTATACTGTGGGTTTTGGTTTTTGTTTGGGGGGAGCACAATGATGTTACTTTAAAAAATGAGGATTCTGTCAAATACGTTTAGATAATACTGGGTTAAACAAAGTGAAACAGGTTTCTTTATGGCAAGACATTCAGAGCCTTTACTATTATTATATGTGTATCATGACTGTCCAAAAGGGGGTTAAAGAATCTGAAGCATCTCCCAACTTATCTGACCCACGAAATAGAGAATCTTATCAGGTTACTGTCCCACAGAACACATATTGGGAAACCACCAACATTGACTAATATAGGTTAACCTGCAGAAAAGTCTCTAGTGCTAACCTCTAACCTCAGCCATGCTCTGGCTAATATGTCTACCAAAAATTGGATTAGAAAATTAAAGGCATGTTCACCAAACCTGAATGTGGGAAGGACTGCTATAATATTGAATCCAAATAGATTCAACAAAGCTTATTAATGGGATGGATCAGAATATATTCAAATTAAATGACCAATTCTATTCCTGGATCCCCAAAACAATCTGGGAAAAGGAGCAGCAACTATGAGAAATGCTCTGAGGTTCTGTTTGACTACAAGTTCAATATGATTTAATAGTGTGACGCAACTACCATAAATGCTTACATGTGATCCCAGTATCCACAATTAGACTTGATGAATTATGAAACAAGTCAAATGAGAACAGTTACACAGTTAAGTGAGAAACAGTTAAAAGGAAGTTAAGCACAAGGTCTGGCAGGTTTCATATATTTGAAGAGCTATAGAAAGAGGCTCACCTCCTGTGAGCCTCAGAAGACAGAAACAAGACCATGGATGGAAACTATAGGGAGAGAGATTTGAGTTCAACATGGAAAAGACCGCTGTAACAACTGGAATCACCCAAAAAATGGAAGGAGTGACCATTGGTGGGACTAGAGTGATGAAAATGTTCGGTGGGACTGGAGTGATGAAAATGTTCTGAAACTAGAAAGTGGTAATAGTTGCAAAACTCTGAACACATTAAAAATCACTGAATTGTATACTTTAAACAGGTGAATTTTATGGTATGTGAATTATATCTCAATAAAGCTGTCATTAAAAAAAGAAAATGAATTAAATTCCCAACTCAAAAACTAGAAAAACAACAACCAAAGTAAACCAAAAGAAAGCACAAAGAAGATAAAAGCAGAAATTAATTGCGGGAAAAATAAAAAGAGTAGACATAATCAATCAAGATCCTGTTATTTTGAAAAATTTAACAAAATAAGGGCACCTGGGTGGCTCAGTAAGTTGAACGTCTGACTCTTGATTTCAGCGCAGGTCATGATTCCAGGGTTGCAGGATGGAGCCCCATATTCGGCGCCATGAGCATAGAGCCTGCTAAGAATCTCTCTCTCACTCCCTATGCCCCTCTCCCCTGCTCATATGCAGGCTCTCTCCATCTCTCTCTCTCTCTCTCTCAAATTAAAAAAAATTTTAACAAAATAGACAAATACCTAATTTAATTTTAAAAAGGAGAAAGCAACGGGTTGCCTGGATGGCTCAGTTAGTTAAGCATCTGACTTCAGCTCAGGTCATGATCTCGCGGTTTGTGAGTTTGAACCCCACATCGGGTTCTGTGCTGGTAGCTCAGAGCCCGGAGCCTGCTTCAGATTCTGTGTCTCTTTCTTTCTCTCTGCCCCTCCCCTGCTCACACTCTGTCTCTCAAAAATAAATAAACATTTAAAAAAAAAGGACAAAGCATGAATATACAAACATAAAAAATAACAAGAGGGAAATATCATTGAAATCGAAAAAATTGTAAAATTGCAAAAGACTACTTTTCAGACTTCAGTACAAAGATTTGGAAATCTAAATGAAATGAATAATTTCCTAGAGATACATAAATTACCCAAAATAACCTCAGTGAAGATAGAATATTTAAACATAAGGAAACCAAGCAACTACCAAAAAGGAAAAAAAAAAACAAAAAACAACAACAACAACAAAAAACAGGCCAAGATGAGTTCACAGGGAATTCTATCAAACCTACAAAGATTAGGTAATCTCCATGCTCCATAAAGTGTATCAAAGCATTAAAAGTAAGGAGAGGCTTCCTATTTCTTTTTATAAAGGAAGTATGAAATTAACATAAAATCACTTACAAATGTTGATTTGAAAGTACTATATAAAATAAAATAGTGACAGAATCTAACCCCACATTAAAAAAAAGTCAATACTTCACAACCAACTGGCATTCATTCGAGATATGCAAAGTTGGTTCAATACCAGGAATCCAGTAATAAAATATTCTAATAATAGACCTAAGTGCAATTAACAGAGGCTAGAAAAAGCCTTTAACAAAATTCAATACCCATTCCTGAAAGAAAAAAAAAAACTCAAGAAAACAACTGATGGATGCTTTCTGAACACAACAAAATTATATATTATATATTATACTATATATATTTAATCATAAAAAATTTTATATTACATATCTTTTATATATATAAAAGATCCTGAGGCCATCAGCCAGCATCTTACTTAATGGGATAATAACATCTGCCATAATGGATTGTTGTGAGAATTGAATAAGAGAATATAAGTATGGAAAGTCATTCATTCATTCATTCATTTACTCATTCAACAAGTATTTATTGAGTCCTTCCTGCCCACAGACACTGCTGAGTAAGCATCATTAAAGTCTCCCCTCGCACTGCCATCATGTCTAAGTCAGAGTCTCCCAAAGAGCCTGAACAGCTGCGGAAGCTTTTCATCGGAGGTCTGAACTTTGAAATAACCAATGAGAGTCTGAGGAGCCATTTTGAGCAATGTGGACCGCTTACAGACTGTGTGGTAACGAGAGATCCAAACACCAAGTGCTCCAGAGGCTTTGGGTTTGTCACCTATGCCACTGTGGAAAAGGTGGATGCAGCCATGAATGCAAGGCCACACAAAGTGAATGGAAGAGTTGTAGAACCAAAGAGGGCTGTGTCGAGAGACAATTCTCAAAGACCTGGTGCCCACTTAACTGTGAAAAAGATTTTTGTCGATGGCATTAAAGAAAATACTGAAGAACATCATCTAAGAGATTGAATAGTATGGGAAAATTGGAGGGATTGAAATCATGACTGACCGAGGCGGTGGCAAAAGGAGAGGCTTTTCTTTTGTAACATTTGACTATCATGACTCTGTAGACAAGACTGTCATTCAGGGGCGCTTGGGTGGCTCCGTCGGTCAGGCGTCCGACTTTGGCTGAGGTCATGATCTTGCGGTCCGTGAGTTCCAGCCCCGCGTCAGGCTCTGTGCTGACAGCTCAGAGCCTGGAGCCTGTTTCAGATTCTGTGTCTCCTTCTCTCTGTGACCCTCCCCTGTTCATGCTCTGTCCCTCTCTGTCTAAAAAATAAATAAATGTTAAAAATTAAAAAAAAAAAAAAAAAAAGACTGTCATTCAAAAATACCATACTGTGAAAGGGCACAACTGTAAAGTAAGGAAAGCTTTATCTAAGCAAGAGATGGCTAGTGCTTCCTCCAGCCAAAGACATCGAAGTGGTTCTGGAAACTTCAGTGGTGGTCATAGAGGTGGTTTTGATGGGAATGACAAATTTGGCTGTGGAGGAAACTTCAGTGGGTGAGGTGGCTTCGGTGGCAGTCAAGGTGGTGGTAGATATGGTGTCAGTGGATATGGCTATAATAGATTTGATAACAATGGAAGCAACTCTGGAGGTGGTGGAAGCTATAATGATTTTGGCAATTACAACAAGCAATCTTCAAATTTTGGACCCATGAAAGGAGGAAATTTTGGAGCCAGAAGCTCTGGACCATATGGTGGTGGAGGCCACTTTGCCAAACCACAAAACCAAGGTGGCTATGGTGGTTCCAGCAGCAGCAGTAGCTATGGCAGTGGCAGAAGGTTTTAATTACTGCAAGGAAACAAAGCTTAGCAGGAGAGGAAAGCCAGAGAAGTGACAGGGAACCTACAGGTTACAACAGATTTGTGAACTCAGCCACACATAGTGGTGGCAGGACTTAGCTGCTACAAAGAAGACATGTTTTAGACAATACTCATGTGTATAGTCAAAAAACTTGAGGACTGTATTTGTGACCTGTACAACAGGTTATTTTAGTTTCTGTTCTGTGGAAAGTGTAAAGCATTCCAACAAAGGGTTTTTTTAATCATGACATTGAATAAACATGTCCTTTAAAAGAAAAGACACACAAATATTTATTATTTACATATGGTAGGGACTGTAGAAGAGAAAGGGGAAAAAAACAACAACGTTCTTCTATCTAGATTACATGCCAAGCACTGTGCTAGGCTGGATATATTGAGAGTAAACAAAACAGACATGGATCCTGCTTTCATGGAGTTTACAAAATAATGAGGAAGACAAAAATTAAACAAGTAAAACTACACACACACAAACACACACAAACGTTTATATATATATGAATATAAATAGTGCTAAATGCTATGAAGGAAAGCAATTGGGGGCTATCTATGAATGAGAATAATAGGAGGGACCTGCTTCAATTTGAATGGCCAAGGACAGTCTTTCTTTGTAGAATAATTATAGAATACCTGCTTTGTGCCAGGCACTGTTCTAGGTAACAAGAAATGAACAGGGAATAAAACAAAAGTGAGTGGCCTTATGGAACTTAGATGCTAGTTGGAGGAGACAATCAGTAAGAAAAAATATATATGCCAGGTTTTATAAGTGTTATATAAAATAATTCAAGAGGAGACACAGAGGATAGGGAGTTCCAGGAAAGAGGGTAATCAAAGAAGCAGATGACAACTTTTAAGCAAAGACCTGATGGAAATAAAGGAGCTAGCACCAATGATATCTTAGGGTAAAGTATTCCAGAAGTGGAAACAGCAAGGCCCTGCCTCAAGCAGGAATGTGTTCACTGTTTTCAAAAACAGAAAGGATAATGTGGCTGGAGTAGAGTGGTGAAAGAAAAAATGGTAACAGATGAGGTCAGAACACTAATGAGGGTAGGGGAGCAGATCGTGCAGAAGTTTGTAGGCCACAATAAGACGTCTAAGCTTCAATCTGAGTATGATGAGAACATATGGAGAGTTTGAGCAGAGGAGTGAACTCATCTGGCTTATATTTTAAACACATTGCACTGAAGCAGGGTTTAGACTGTTAAGTGCTGATATAGCTGATATAGGATATAGCTGTTAAGTGCCGTGTTGTCACTCCCCCTGCTCAAAATAAAGTTGTTTCTTAACTATACCTGTTTGCTATACTCCTGTGACAGCAAGGGACACTTGGTCTCATACACGTCAATAAAATTAAATACTGATTTGAATGGCGATTCTTGAATTAAAAAACAACAAACAAACAAACAAACCACAAAAACCACAACAACAACACAACAACACTGCTCTGGCTATATAGTAAAGAACTGACTGCAGAGATACACAAGAAGAGGCAAAAAACCAAAAACAAAACAGGACTCCTATAATCCAGATGAGAAATTAGGGTGACCTGCACTACAGTAGAAGTGGTAGAAAGGGTGAGAGATGTTTACTGAGAAATGAGTGAAAAGGTTTGCCAATATACTCATACTGTCAAGTTCAAGCAGAATCAAGAACAGCCCCATGGTTTTTGGCCAAATGTCCTAGAAAGATGGAGTTACCATGTATTGAAAGGGGAAATCTTCAGGAGGAACAGAGGAGAAGGGGGGAGTTCAGAGAAAGAATTAGGACTTCAGTTTTAGACCTATTAAAGTTGAAATGCCTATTATAGACATCCAAGTGGAGATACCTTGGTAAAGTGTTGGAGATATGAGACAGGATTTTTTTAAGACCTAATGGATGAGGACAGCCAATCTTGAAAGAATGGAGTAAATAGCACCGTAGCCAAAGGGAATATGAGACTCTGAGGCAGAAAACAGTTTGGTTTACTGAAGACAATGAAAGAAGGCCAGGACAATGGGAATGAAAACAACAAGAAATTATTTTTTAAAATACAGAGTCTCATTGTTTTACAATAACAAATAATGAATACATATTTTAGTACCTAAATGCTACAGACTGTGTCCCTGACAAAAATCATATGTTGAAGCCCTAAACCCCAATGTGATAGTATTTGGAAACAGGACTACTGGGAGGTAATTAGGGTAGTGAGGTCACGAGAGTGAGGTCCCCATGACAGATTAGTGCCCTTACAATACTCTTAAGGGGCGCCTGGGTGGCTCAGTTGGTTGAGCGTCCAACTTCGGCTCAGGTCACGATCTCATGGTTTGTGAATTTGAGCCCCGCGTCAGGCTCTGTGCTGACAGCTCAGAGCCTGAAGCCTGCTTCGGATTCTGTCTCTTTCCCTCTCTGCCCATCCCCACTTGTGCTCTGTCTCTCTGTCTCTCAAAAATAAATAAATGTAAAAAAGAAAAAGAAAAAAGAAAAGCAATACTCAAGAAGGAGAAGAGAAAGATGTTTCCTTCTCCCTCTGTCTCATTCTCTCTCTCTCTCTCATTCTCATTCTCATTCTCTCTCTTTGCACCTACACAAAAGAAGAGGTCAGGTGAGTACACATGGAAGGGCAGCCACCTACAAACCAAGACAAGAGGCCTCAGAATAAAATCTATCTTGTACCTTGATCTAGGACTTCCCAGCCTCCAGAACTGTGAGAAATTAATTTTTGTTGTTTGAGCCACCCAATCTACGGTATTTTGTTACGGCACCCAAGCAGACTAATATACTGGAACTGAGGTTACACTAAACAAAAATGTAAAATACATGAATGGCTTTGGAACAAGGAAGTGGGTTTTAAGGAAACTGCTAGTGAAAGCCTAAATAAAGTGCCTTAAAGAAACTATTAGTAGAAGCCTCCAGATCCTGTGAGGATGCTGTTGGTGAGGGTTTACAAAACGATAAAAACCTTACTGAGGAACAGAGGAAAGGAGATCCTTGCTGCAATGCTTGCTGACACTATAGTAACACTATTATCTGCAGTTATGTGAAAATCAGATAATAACCAAAATATTGAAGGTGCCACATGATTTCTTCTTGCTATTTATAGTAAAAATCTATACTGCTATACTGAAGAAAGGGCTGTTAAACAAAAAGAATTCAGGACCTGATGGCATTGAAAGTTCAAGCCTCTCAAAGTGGGAAAAGATGCTAAAATTAAGTAACAGTCTTTGAGCAAAGATCAAATCCAGGGCACTGCTTGTAAAAAATGGTACAAGGATGAAGCCCAAGGTATGACAAATCTTTTGCTATGATCTCAGAAATATCAAAAGTGACGCCTCAGAATATAGTTCAAACAGACAAAAAGCCCTCTAAAGAAAAAAAGGTTGTGCCTCACAAATCCTCTCAATCAAAGAATCAAGAAGCTTAAGAATGTTGTCCCTCAGCTGTTTCAGAAGGGACCCAAGGTAGAAGAAAACTTATCTTTATCTTTTTTTAAATGTTTATTTGTTTTGAGAGAGAGAGTGTGTGTGTGCAGACAGGTGAGAGGGATGGGGAGAGGGAGAAGGAGAGAGAGAATCTCAAGCAGGATCACAGAGTCTGAAGGACTTGATTCCACAACTCTAGGATCAAGACCTGAGCCAAAATCAAGAGTCAGACATTCAACCAACTGAATTTGAAGTTTATTTATTTATTTTTGAGAGTGGGGGTAGAGAATGAGCAGGGGAGGGACAGAGAGAGGAAAGAGAGAGAATCCCAAGCAGGCTACACACTCAACACAGAGCCCAACTTGGGGCCTGATTTCACAACTGTGAGATTCAACACAGAGCCCAACTTGGGGCCTGATTTCACAACTGTGAGATTAGGACCTGAGCCAGAATCAAGTTGCTTAAGCAACTGAGCCACCCATGCACCACCTGTATATTTATGTTTTGTGTACTTCTCTGTATTGAGTTATAATACCCATCAATGACAAATTTTTTGATTTTTAAAAAATGCTGGGTTCAACCCGCTAAGCTGATCCCATCATTTCCTAGCAGGTCACAACCCACAGTTTGAAAAACTCTGGTCTAGGGTTAAGAGCTGTGGTAATAAAAGGAACTGGAAGGAGTCTGGAGTCTTTGTTTTAGAGTCTGCAGGTAGAAATGATAGGACATAATGGGACTGGAGGGACTGGAATAAGAAGAATAAGAAGGGAGAAGTGTCAAAGATGACTCATGTTTCTGCCTTGAACATCTGAATAAATGGAAGTGCCACTTAGATGAGGAAAACTAGAGGAGGAACAAGTTTAAAATTATGGGAGAAGAGAAGAGTTTGCATCTGAACATGTTAAATTGAGATGCCTATTAAATATACAAGCAGATATCCAAGATGCCACCTGGTTATGTAAGTATAGAAGCCATCACTGACTGCCCTAAGTTTGCCTTCCTCACCCCACCCTTGTTTTTTTTCTTCACAAGACTAATAACTACCTGAAAATTACCTTCATTTTTTTCATGTGTTAATATCTCTCCCGTACTAGAAATGTAAGCAAAGACTTCATATTTCATCGCTTATTTATAGCTTATGAATGAATACACTAATATACTTAATTCTTTTTCCCTCTTAAATGTCCTTTGAGGTCTGACTTTGCAGTTTCCTACAACAAAAGAAGTGGAATGTATTTCCCTATCCCTTGATTCCAAGTTTGCAATGTAACTTGCTTTGGTCAACAGCTGAAGTCTCACAAGGCTTTACATGCTGCAGATTACTCTCTTGTCCTCCTGCTGTCACCATGAAAAGGACATGCCAGGGCTGGCTCTCTGGTCCCAGGAGGAAGAAAGATATATGACCCAGTCAAACAAGAGTAGAACAGAGCCTCCAGTCATCCTATAGTCATATGATTAACCCAAACAAGAAAAGCTGAGTTCAGCTTAGATGAGCTGATTCCTAGTCAATCTCCTAACTTGTAAAAAATAATTATTGTTTAAAATCACTGAGTTTTGGCATGGCTTATTACAAAGCAATAGCAAACTGATATACCGATGTATCCAATGCCTAGAGCAGTGCCTAGAATATAATGACAGCCCAAATAATATTTTAAATGAATTATTTAATTGAAAAAGAAATAGATAAGGAATAGCCAAAGAGGTAAGGAAAACCAGGAGAATGGGGTGTCACAAAAGCCTAGAGAAGAGTATGTTTCAAGAAGGAAGTAGTCAAAAGGGATTAATGGTGTTAAGGTCTATTAAATTAGGATTAAAAAATATTTACTAGATATGGCAACATGGTGCTCAATAGTAGCCTTGCGAAAGAAGGGAAGCCAGAATGGAACAGACTGAGTTTTAAAATGCAGGAAATAGCATTAAGAAAGAAAATTCTCAGGGTGCTTGGGTTGCTCACTAGGTTGATTGTCTGACTTCGGCTCAGGTCATGATCTTGGAGTTTGTGAGTTCGAGCCCCATGTTGGGCTCTGTGCTGACAGCTCAGAGCCTGGAGCCTGCTTTGGATTCTGTGTCTCTCTTTCTCTCTACCCCTCCCCTGCTCATGCTCTGTCTGTGTCTCAGAAATGAGTCAACATTAAAAAAATTTTTTTTAATAAAAATAAATAAATAAATAAACAAACAAACAAAATTCTCATGGCCAAAAACTGGCAATGTTCTTCCCACCATTCTTCCTTGAAAATTTTTTTCCTTTCTAATTATTTGATTTTGGTTATCAAACAACCTGGGATATTTTTCCTGCAAAGAATAAGAAAGCTGAACTTCATGTAGGATTACTTACTTTCTTATCTCATAGTACATAGCAAGGCACTGGTTCAGGGTCATACCATTAAAAAAAAAAAAAATCCTACGGGCGCCTGGGTGGCTCAGTCGGTTAAGTGTCCGACTTCAGCTCAGGTCACGATCTCACAGTCTGTGAGTTTGAGCCCTGTGTAGGGCTCTGGGCTGATGGCTCAGAGCCTGGAGCCTGCTTCCGATTCTGTGTCTCCCTCTCTTTCTGCCCCTCCCCCATTCATGCTCTGTCTCTCTCTGTCTCAAAAATAAAAAATAAAACGTTAAAAAATTTTTTTTAAAAATCCTATCTGTACTATCCCATGCTTTAACTAACTGGCTAAGGCAAGCCAATCATTTGATTATCAGTCAAAAAATTAGGATGTTTACCTACAAAATGCAAATCAACTATGAAATTTAAACCTCATAAAACATTACAAATGACCAATGATGGACTCTTGATGAATTCAAGCACTAAGAATAAAATTTGACTATATAAACCTATTACCAAGAGCAAGCTTTAAGTCTCGTCATATTCAGAATGGATACACCTCAATTTATAATTCATGATTATAGGGGACAAGACTTATGTTACTTTTCCTGTTTCAATTTCTTGGTATGGAACATTCTAGGTACCTCCCATATGATATCCTATACATAAATACCTTCTCTACAATTAAATCCTACATGAACTATTTCTTCAATTTAATTCAAAAACCACTTTATATTTTATAGATCCTGATATTTTCCACAGTTCCTAAATAAATTCCTATTGTTTCTCTTCACATGCATATAACTATCGATAGGCCTTAAAATGTTTTTAACATACCATATTTTTCCATGTGTTCTTTTCCAGCAAACCCAAACATCTGAGGAGCAACTGGTTTGGCACACAATCCATATTTTTTTATCAGGACCTCAAGATGCTTATCAACTGGATTGGTCTTTTGTGAAGTCTAAGAGAGGGGAGAAAGAAATAAGTACTTGACATGCTAAGTGTCTCTTTCAACTATTACAGTGTTACTTAAGACGTCTGCTTATTTTAAGCCATAGTAAACCAAAAATAAGCAATGTGAATAAAGTCAGTCAGGAAATGCTTTGCAGGGAAACATGGAAAGGAAAAATAATCAAGTGAGGTGTTAATTTTTTCATGAAGTATTTATAAAGAATCCAATATGTACCCATACTACTCAAGGTAGTATGCTCTGCTCATCTGGCATTTACAACTGAGGCAGGGAGGGGACAAAAGGTGATGAAGATAAAACTAAATTAAAATATAAATAATAATGCTATAAAGAAGAACAAATTCAAGTAAGGGGATAAAACTGAACGTAGGAAGTGCTACTTTAATTTTTTTTTTTTTTTTTTTTTTTTTTTTTTTTTTTTTTTTTTTTGAGAGAGACAGAGTGTGAGCGGGGTGAGCAGGGGAGGAGCAGAGAGAGAGGGAGACACAGAATCCGAAGCAGGCTCCAGGCTCTGAGCTGTCAGCATAGACCCCAATGCGGGGCTCAAACTCACAAACAGTGAGATCGTCACCTGAGCCGAAGCTGGACACTCAACCATCTGAGCCACAAGGCACCCCTAGGAAGTGCTATTTTATACACAATAGACAAGGAAGGTCTCATTGACAAAACGATATTTGAGCAAGAATGTGAAGCAGTAAGGAGTAAGTTATTTGGGTAACCTTGGGAAAGGAGCATTCTAGGCAGAGAGAACAGCAACCAAAAAGATCTTAAGGCAGAAGCATGCTTGGGTTTTTGAGAAAAGAAGTGAATTAGGGCTAAGATAAAGAGTGTAATCACCTCAGAGAGTGTAATCACCTTTGTTTCCTAGTTCTACAATATAAGAACATAGTTACTACCACAAATATTTCACAAAGGGAAAGCTAACAGTTTCTTCTCAGTTTCCCTGCTAGACCATGAACTCCCTGAAGGCAGGAATCTTTTTTCATACACCTTTGCACATACACCCAATGACTAGCATATGGCCTGCCACACAGCAAACATTCTATACTTGTTGAATGAATAAATGAGGATTATTTTTGGTCCACAAGGAGTTCCAAAGGGAATACTGCTAAGCCCTTCTCTTTAAGAAAATATAGGGGTCCCTGGGTGGCTCAGTGGGTTAAGCATCTGACTTCAGCTCAGGTCATGATCTCGCGGTCTGTAAGTTTGAGCCCCACATCGGGCTCCGTACTGACATCTCAGGGCCTGAAGCCTGCTTCGGAGTCTGTGTCTCCCTCTCTCTCTGCCCCTCCCCTGCTCATGCTCTGTCTCTCTCTCTCTTTCAAAAATAAACATTGAGGGGCGCCTGGGTGGCGCAGTCGGTTAAGCGTCCGACTTCAGCCAGGTCACGATCTCGCGGTCCGTGAGTTCGAGCCCCGCGTCAGGCTCTGGGCTGATGGCTCAGAGCCTGGAGCCTGTTTCCGATTCTGTGTCTCCCTCTCTCTCTGCCCCTCCCCCGTTCATGCTCTGTCTCTCTCTGTCTCAAAAATAAATAAAAAAAAAAAACGTTGAAAAAAATAAATAAAAATAAACATTGAGAAAAAAAAGAAAAAATATAGGCCTAAAGAAAGAAAATTATTTAGTTAGATATGATAAACACTTGACAATCCAAATGATATTTTGATAGAAATGGGTCTTGTGAATCTCTGGACACAGAAATATTAAAAATAAGAGTTCTAAAGAAATTTTTAAAAACAAAGAGAAGGGGATCCTGGATGGCTCAGTCAGTTAAGCATCTGACTTCAGCTCAGGTCATGATCTCATGGTTCATGAGTTCAAGCCCCAAATCAGGTTCTTTGCTGTCAGCACAGAGTCCACTTTGGATTCTCTTTCTCCCTCTCTGCTCCTCCCCTGCACCCTCTCTCTCTCTCCCTCTCAAAAATAAACATTAAGAAAAAAAAGTTTTTTGGGAATGCAAGCTGGTGCAGCCTCTCTGGAACACAGTATGAAGGTTCCTCAAAAAATTAAAAATAGAACTACCCTATGACTCAGCAATTGCACTACTAGGCGTTTATGCAAGGAATACAGGTGTGCTGTTTCAAAGGGGCACATGCACCCCAATGTTTATGGCAGCACTATCAACAACAGCCAGATTATGGAAAGAGCCCAAATGTCCATCGATGGATGAATGGATAAAGAAAATGTGGTATATATATACAATAGAGTATTACTCGGCATCAAAAAGAATGAAATCTTGCCATTTACAACTACGTGGATGGAACTAGAAGGTATTATGCTAAGTGAAATTAGTCAGAGAAAGACAAGTATCATATGACTTCACTCATATGAGGACTTTAAGACACAGAACAGATGAATATAAGGGAAGGGAAGCAAAATAATATAAAAACAGGGAGGGAGATAAAACATAAGAGACTCTTGGGGCGCCTGGGTGGCTCAGTCGGTTGAGCGTCCGACTTCAGCTCAGGTCACGATCTCACGGTTCGTGAGTTCGAGCCCCACATCAGGCTCTGGGCTGACGGCTCAGAGCCTGGAGCCTGCTTCCGATTCTGTGTCTCCCTCTCTGCCCCTCCCCTATTCATGCTCTGTCTCTCTCTGTCTCAAAAATAAATAGACATTAAAAAAAATTTTTAAAAAAACATAAGAGACTCTTAAATATGGAGAACAAAGAGAGGGTTGCTGGAGGGGTTGTGGGAGGGGGGATGGGCTAAATGGGTAAGGGGCACTAAGGAATCTACTCCTGAAATTATTGTTGCACTAGGTGCTAAATAATTTGGATGTAAATTTTTAAAAATAAAAAATAAAATTTAAAAAAGTTTTTTTAAAGAGAAAATGTTCACTGCTAAGTAAAAAAGGGGTGCTAATTAAAACAATGATATATAACTTCTGCTTCTAGACAAGATGGATTACAGAAAACATATTTATCTTTCTAGCTTAACCATCTAAAAGCTTGGACAAAATATATAAAGCAACAATTTTCAATGTACAAGTATAAAGCACAGCATAGAGATCTCTAAGAGAAGGAAAACAAATAAGATGAGCATTATGATTTTCCCCAGATTGCTACTTGGAAAGAACAAGGAGGAGTAACATGGAGTCCAGCAATCTTCCTAAGTTGAAGAAACAGAGTTCAGAATTCAAAGAGAACAAGCCATCTAGAATTCACAGAGAAGGGAACTGGAGACAAAAAGAGACAGACAGAGAACACATATGTGCACATGCTCTGAAATGGATAGCAACGTGCAGAAAAATGAACCTGGACCACTTTCTTACACCATACACAAAAATAAACTCAAAATGGATGAAAGACCTAAATGTAAGACAGGAAGCCACCAAAATCCTCGAGGAGAAAGCAGGCAAAAACCTTTATGATCTTGGCTGCAACAACTTCTTACTCAACACATCTCCGGAGGCAAGGGAAACAAAAGCAAAAATGAACTATTGGGGCCTCATCAGGATAAAAAGCTTCTGCACATCAAAGGAAACAATCAACAAAACTAAAAGGCAACCAACAGAATGGGAAAAGATATTTGCAAATGACATATCAGATAAAGGGTTAGTATCCAAAATCTATAAAGAACTTATCAAACTCCACACCCAAAAAACCCAAAAAATAATCCAGTGAAGAAATGGGCAAAAGACATGAATAGACACTTTTCCAAAGAAGACATCCGGATGGCCAACTGACACATTAAAAAATGCTCAACATCACTCATCATCAGGGAAATACAAATCAAAACCACAATGAGATACCACCCCACACCTGTCAGAATGACAAAAATTAACAACTCAGGCAACAACAGATGTTGACGAGGATGCAGAGAAAGAGGATCTCTTTTGCACTACTGGTGGGAAAGCAAAATGGTACGGCCACTCTGGAACACAGTATGAAGGTTCCTCAAAAAATTAAAAATAGAACTACCCTATGACCCAGCAATTGCACTACTAGGTATTTATCCAAGAGATACAGGTATGCTGTTTCAAAGGGGCACATGCACCCCGATGTTTATAGCAGCACTATCAACAACAGCCAAAGTAAGGAAAGAGCCCAATGTCCATCGATGGATGAATGGATACAGAAGATGTGGTATATATATATATATATATATATATATATATATATATATATATACATACACACACACACACACACACACACACACACACACACAATGGAGTATTACTCAGCAATCAAAAAGAAAGAAATCTTGCCATTTGCATACGTAGATGGAACTAGAGGGTATTATGCTAAGTGAAATGAGTCAGTCAGAGACAGACAAATATATGACTTCACTCATATGAGGACTTTTAGACACAACATATGAACATGCGGGAAGGGACACAAAAACAATATAAAAACAAGGAGGGGGGCAAAAACATAAGAGACTCTTAAATATAGAGAACAAACAGAGGGTTGCTGGAGGGGTTGTGGGAGTGGGGGATGGGCTAAATGGGTAAGGGGCATTAAGGAATCTACTCCTGAAATCATTGTTGCACTATAGCTAACTGACTTGTATGTAAATTTAAAAAATAAATTTAAAAAGTGTATTCCAAGAGTTTTATGGAATAAAAAAAAATCCAACTAAAAAAAAACTAAAGTGAAATTACACACACAAAAAACTCAATTAGCAGAAAACAAAGAGAAAACGGGAAAAAGAAGACATTGAACAACAACAAAAAAAAAACAAATAGCAAGATAGTAAGATAGTAGATTTAAACTAGTGCTGTCCTTGGGGCTTCTGGGTGGCTTAGTCAGGTAAGCACCCGACTTTGGCTCAGGTTGTGATCTCACAGTTCATGAGTTTGAGCCCCACGTTGGGCCCTGTGCTGACAGCTCAGAACCTGGAGCCTGCTTCGGATTCTGTCTGTGCCTCTCTGTTTCTGCACCTCCTCTGCTTGTACTCTCTCTCAAAAATAAATAAACATTAAAAAAATTTTAAACTAATGTTGTCCAAGTAAACATTTACTAACAGTCTCATGAGGGTCGGGGAGGCATAACTAATGTATTTGCCAATTTTTGTGATGTAAATACTTCCACTACAGCCAATTTAAATCACTGAAAGCAAAGATGAGAAGAGTTGTGCACAATCACGCAAGAGTCTCGCAAGCTGGTAGAAGCCAGTAGGTATTAGTTTCAGCTATTAATTTAAACCCTATATATCAATAGCCACATTAAATAAAAAGGATACAAAAAGCCCAGTTAAAAAGAGGAGACTGATAAATTGTTAAAAAGCAAGACCCAACTATATGTTGCCTACAAAAATCTAATTCAAAAACCACACTGATATATCACCTCATACCTGTTAAAATGGCAATTATCAAAAAGACAAGAAATAATAAGTATTAGAAAAAGGGAACCTTTGTGCACTACAGGTGCAAATGTAAATTTCAGCCACTATGAAAAATAGTATAGCAGCTCCTCAAAAAATTAAAAAGAGAAATACCATATGATTCAGCAGTTCCACTTCTGGGTATTTATCAAAAGAAAACAAAAACACTAACTCCAAAAAATATATGTACCCCCATGCTTACTGCAGCATTATTTACAACAGCCAAGATATGGAAACAACCTAAGTGCTAAGTGCCCATCAACAGATGAATGCATAAAGACAATGCGGGCTATACAGACATATAGATACACACACACATATATACATATATATATATATACACACACACACACACATATACATATATACACACACATATACATACATGCACATACATATAATAGAATATTATTCATCCATAAAAAAGAATGGAATCATGGGGTACCTGGCTAGCTCAGTTGGTGGAGCATAAAACTCTTGATCTCAGGCTTGTGAGTTTGAGCCCCAAGTTGGGTATAGAGATTACTTGAAGGAGAAGGAGAAGGAGAGAGAGGAGGAGAAAGAGGAAGAGGAGGAGGAGGAGGAGGAAGAAGAATGAAATCTTGCCATCTATGACAACATGGATGGACCTTGATGCATTATGAAAAACTAAGTGCAATAAGTCAGAGAATGACAAATACCATATGATCTCACTTACATGTGGATTCTCAAAAAACAACAACAACTGGCTCACAGATACAGAGAACAGATTGGTAGTTGTCAGAGGGTAGGCAAAAGGTACAAGCTTCCAGTTACAAAATTAAAAAGTCATGGCCGAGGCAGTGGCGGGGAACCTGGCTGGCTCAGTCAGTAGAGCATACAAATCTTGATCTCAGGGTTGTCTGTTCAGAACCCATGCTGGGTGTAGGGATTACTTAAAAATAAAATCTATTAAAAAGTCATGGAGAGGGGCGCCTGGGTGGCGCAGTCGGTTAAGCGTCCGACTTCAGCCAGGTCACGATCTCGCGGTCCGTGAGTTCGAGCCCCGCGTCGGGCTCTGGGCTGATGGCTCGGAGCCTGGAGCCTGTTTCCGATTCTGTGTCTCCTTCTCTCTGCCCCTCCCCCGTTCATGCTCTGTCTCTCTCTGTCCCAAAAATAAATAAATGTTGAAAAAAAAAAATTTAAAAAGTCATGGAGATATAATGTACAACATGGTGACTATAGTCAATAAGACTTTACTGCATATTCAAAAGTTGCTAAGACTGTAAATCTTAAAAGTCCTTAAAAGTTCTCAGCATAAGAAAAAAGTCTTGTAACTAAGTTTGGTGACAAACGCTAACTAGACTTATTGTGGTGATCATTTCACAATATATGCAAATATCAGACCATTATGTTGTACACCTGAAAGTAATATAATTGTGCATCTCAATTACACCTCAATTTTAAAAAGCCTAATTCAAACAAAGACAGAAATAGGAAAAAGGATGGGAAAAGATATACTATTCTAATTCTAATCAACAGAAAGCTGAAATGCCTATGTTTGTATCAGACAAAATAGATCTAAGATCAAGGAACACTACAATAAAGAGGATTATCTCACAATGATGAAGGGGTCAATTATCAAGTACCTAACAATCCTAAATGTTAGTATACCTAATATCAGAGCTTGAATACATGAAACAAAAACTGACAGAACTGAAAGGAATAGACAAATCCACAGATTTAGCAGAAGATCTCAATACTTCCCCTCTGAATAACTGATAGAACAAGCAGACAGGAAAATCAGTAAGGATATGAAGATTTGATCAATATTAACAACCAATATGACTTAGCATTTACAGAACACTCCACCCAATAACATCAGAATACATATGAAAGTGCACAGACTATTTATCAAAATAGACCATATCCCAAGCCAAAAAGTAAGTCTCAGTAATTAAAAAGTATTCATATCATACAAAGTATATTCTCTGACCACAGAGATTTAAAATAGAAACAAATAGGGGTGTGTGGGTGGCCTGGTGCCTGGGTGGCTGGATGGTTAAGCATCAAATTTTGGCTCAGGTCATGATCTCACGGTTGGATCATGGTTCCAGCCCCGCATCAGGCTCCTGCTGTCAGCGTAAAACCTGCTTCTGATCCTCAGTCTCCATCTCTCTCTTCCCCTCCCCTGCTTGTGCTCTCACCCTACTTCAAAAGTTAATAAACATTAAAAAAAATGTTTTTAATAGAAACAGAGAACAGAAAGATATCTGAAAAATGCCTAAATATTTAAAAATTAAACAACATGCTTCTAACACATGGGTGAGAGAAGAAATCACAATGGAAAATTTTTTTTCAAGTTTTTATTTAGATTCCAGTTAGTTAACATACAGTGTAATATTAGTTACAGCTGCAGAATTTAGTGATTCATCACTTACATACAACATTTGTTATGCTCATCATAACATCCCTCCTCCCCACCCGCCTCCCCTCTGGTAACCATCAGTTTGTTCTCTACAGTTAAGAGTGTTTCCTGGTTTACCCCCCCCCCTCCTTTTTTTTTTTTTTTTTTTGAAATTTAAAAATAATTTGAAATAAATGAAAATAAAAGTATGACATAAAAAAACGTATGGTATGGGGGCCCCTGGGTGGCTCAGTCGGTTAAGCATCCGACTTCAGCTCAAGTGATGATCTTGTGGTTCATGAGTTCAAGTCCCACATTGGGCTCTGTGCTGACAGCTTGGAGCCTGGAGCCTGCTTCGGATTCTGTGTCCCTCTCTCTCTACCTTTTGCCCACTCTCTCTCTCTCTCAAAAATAAACATTAAAAAAAATTTTTTTTAATTTACGGTATGCTGCTTAAGCAGTGTTTTAAAAGAATGTATTGTATCAAATACCTACATTTGAAAAAAGGCCAGATTTAAAAGCAATGGCCTAAGCCTCCAACTTTATAGACTATAAAAATAAAGAGCAAGTTAAACCCAATGTAAAAAAAAGGAAATATTAAGGATCATAGCAGATGTAACTAGAAAGTGAGCAGAATGAAATAAATAGAAATTAGCAGAATGGAACAGAAAACAGAAAAAATAGAGAAAAACCAATGAAAATAAAAGCTGGCACTCTGACAAGATCAATAAAATTGGTAAACACCTTTTATTTTATTCATCACGGGAAAAAGAGAGAAGACAAAGATTAACAACATCAGAGGAAGAACAAGGACACGTCTAAAAATCCTATTTTAGGGGCACCTGGGTGGCTCAGCCGGTTAAGCGTCCGACTTCAGCTCAGGTCATGATCTCAAGGTCCATGAGTTCAAGCCCCACGTCGGGCTCTGTGTTGACAGTTCAGAGCCTGGAGCCTGCTTTGGATTCTGTGTCTCCCTCTCTCTGTGACCCTCCCCCATTCATGCTCTGCCTCTCTCTGGCTCAAAAAAATAAATAAACATTTAAAAATAAATAAATAAATAAAAATCCTATTTTAGATGCCTGGGTGGCTCAGTTGGTTAAGCGTATGGCTTCAGGTCAGGTCATGATCTGTGGTTCATGGGTTTGAGCCCCACATCAGGCTCTATGCTGACAACTCAGAGCCTGGAGCTTGCTTTGGATTCTGTGTCTCCCTCTCTTTCTGCCCTTCCCCAGCTCTCTCAATCTCTCTCTCTCCCAAAAATAAATAAACACTGCACAAGGATGACATGCAAATTTGTGAAGCGTTCCATATTTTAAAAAATAAATAAAATAAATAAATAAATAAACATTAAAAAAATAAATAAAGATCTTACTTTAAAGAGATACTAGGGGAATAACATGATCAACTTTTTGTCAATAAATTCAACAATGTAGATGAAATGGACAAATTCCTTAAAAGGCATTATCAAAGCTCCCTCAAAAAAAAAAATAATGACATAAATAGTAATATATTTACTAAAGAAACTGAATTACTGGGGTGCCTGGGTGGCTCAGTTGGTTGAGCATCCAACTTCAGCTCAGGTCACGATCTCACGGTTCGTGGGTTTGAGCCCCGCATCAGGCTCTGTGCTGACCACTTGCTCAGAGCCTGGAGCTTGCTGCGGATTCTGTGTCTCCTTCTCTGCCCCTCCCCCGCTTACGCTTTGTCTCACACTGTTTCTCAAAATTAAATAAATGTAAAAACAAAATTAAAAAAAAAAACTGAATTACTAAACTTAAAAGGTTAAAAACTTTCCCATAAAGAAAACTCCAGACCTAGATGTGGTTTTTAATAATTTTCAAATACAAGTTACCAAGATACTTATCATTCACTACTTAAGAAAAAAAGTCAATTTTTCATGTGTCATAAATATCAGGTACTCTCATTAGGCATCACCTAATCTTATTTCATACTCTTCTCCAGTTGCCACCCTCCAATCCAGTTTTTCAAACTGTCCCCTAAACATATTATATTAATTACTTTTTTTTTGTAGGCTCCATGCCAATGTTGGGCTTGTAGAGTCACATGCTCTACCGACTAAGCCAGCCAAGTGCCTCTGAACATATTATATTATGTTTATTCCACCATCCATGACTTAGCTCATGATGTTTTCTCCCATACCCAGAAAGATCTCATGCTTCCCTATCTTTAATTATCTTTATTATATTATTATAATTATCCATATTTATTATATAAAAATTTCATATAATTATTATCTCTTATTGTCTTTAAGACCCAACCTAACATCTACTACTTTCTTAAAATGTTCTCTAATGAAAATGGGAAATAGCTCTTGTTGATTTCAATGCCTGTGGTTACTAAGAGATACTGTCACATATATTTAACTTAATTTAAGGTAGAGGTCCTTTAATGTTTGAACAGAAAGAACTGAATCAGATTGACCTCATAAGTCTTAGATGAATAGGCTAAAAGTTATCTTCAACTCATTTTCTAACAATGATTCTAGTTTTAGGGGCGCCTGGCTGGTACAGTCGGCAGAGAATGCAACTCTTGATCTCAAGGTCATGAGTTAGATGTTGGGTGTAGAGACTACTTAAATAAAACTAAAAAAAATAATAATAAAGCAATGACTCTAGTTTTTGTTTTTGTTTTTTTTTAAGTTTATTTATTTTGAAGGGGGTTAAAAGAGGCAGAGAGAGGAGAGAATCCCAAGCAGGCTCTGTGCTAACAGCACAAGCCATCCAGGCACTGGCAATTTCTAATATATATATATATTTTTTCAAGGGTAATTGCTTCTTAAATTATATACATGAGGCACCTGGGTGGGCTCAGTCACTTAAGCATCTGACATTTGATTTTGGCTCAATCACCATCTCATGTTTCCTGAGATCAGGCCCCACATTGGACTCCATGCTGACATCCTGAAGCCTACTTAGGAGTCTCTCTCTCCCTCTTTCTCAGCCTCTCCCCCACTCACATATGTATGTTTGAACACACTCACTCATTCTCTCTCAAAATAAATAAATATTTTTTAAAAAAGTAAAGGGATGGAAAAGATATTTTATTCAAATGAAAACTAAAAGAAAGCTGAGGTCACTAATATCAGATAAAATAAACTTTAAGACAAAGGCTATAATAAGAGACAAAGAAGGTCATTAAACTAAAATCCACTTCTATTAATTACACATAAGATTCAAATATTCAATCTAAATAAAAACGCTTAATCATTTTGGCTCTCCTCTACATTCACATGTTGATATACTTATTAAAGTATAATTATGTCTGGTCTTATTATTTTAAGTCAGGTTTAAAACCTCAAAACCATCTATCTAATGATAAAGGGGTCAGTCTAACAAGATGACATAACATTTGTAATTTTTCATGCACCCAACACAGTAGCACCTAAATATATAAACCAAATGTCAACAGACCTAAAGGGAGGGATAGACAGCATTCAATAATTGTACACAGAACTTTAATACCCTACTTTCATCAATAGATAGATTAGTCAGACAAAATCAATAAGGAAACATTGGACCAGATGGACGTAACTGACATATACAGTACATTCCATCCAAAAGCAAAAGAATACACATTCTTCTGTGGTGTACATGGAACATTTTCCAGAATAAATCGTGTGGTAGGCCCTTAATAAATTTAACAAGACTGAAATCATCAAGCATCTTTTCCAACCATAATGGCATGAAACTAGAAGAAAACTAGAAAATGCACAAATATGTGGAAATTAAACAACATGCTACTGAACAACCAATGGGACAAAGAAATTAAAAAATATCTTTTTTAAGATGAATTAAAATGGAAATAAAACAACCAAAAATTATGGGATGCAGCAAAAGCAGTTCTAACAGGGGGAAGTTCATAGTAATAAACTCCTATACGGAGAAATGAGAAAGATCTCCAAAACAACCAAAAACAAAAACAAAAACAAAAAAAACCCACATGACAAAACCCTAACTTTACACCTCAAAGAATAAAAAGAAGAACTAAGCCCAAAGTTAGTAGAAGAAGAACATAACAAAGATCAGAGTGGAAATAAATGAGACAAAATATCAAATAGAAAACATCACTGAAACTGTGGGACCCAAGGAATTTAACAAAACTCCCCTATCCCTGGACAAGCAGAGCAAGACTAACTCCATTTTACGCTACACCCACCATCTCATGTATAACCCCCACATGACCTACTTATTGCTTAAGACACTCCCCCACCCTAGTCAAGCCGCAGAGCACACCCTTACTGGAAACCGGCTCATATAGGAATATGGAACTCCTAACTGCCAAAGAATGTAAACCCCGCCTTTTGCCCGCCAAACTTGAGTGCCAATTCCGACCAGAGTGATAGGCTAGTTCAAACAGTTCACTATAGGGTAAATTGTAATTCAATTGCCACCTGCATGTGGACTAACATCACTATGCAACTTTCTGTGTGTTACAATCTCATTGGCCATTGGCCCCTATAAAACTGCTATGCCTCTTAACGTAGGGGTCCAAGTCCCTGCTCCGCTGTGTCAGGTATACTTGGGCCCAAGCTCGAGCTTGCAAATCAACTCTCATGCGTTTGCATCAGTATCGGCTCCTTGGTGGTCTCTGGGGTTCGAAATCGGGGTATTACAAAACTAAACACTAGTTTTTGGAGAAGATAAACAAAATGCCCAAGCCTTATCTTCTCTCACCACTTCTTCTCCATTAATTCCAATTAAACATAATTATATCTTATCACACTATCATCTAAACTCTTTTTATCTTTTTTCTCTTTAGAGTGTATACTAAATAATTATTTCTAACCTAGTCCAGTTTCACTAATTCTCTTTTTAGTCATGTGTAATCTGCTATCAAACCTATCTTCTGATTTCTTACTTTTAATCATTTTATTTTTCTTTTCTATAAACTCTACTTTTTTTCATGCCTATCATGTCCCTTTTTGCAGTTTCCAATATTCTCACAATATTTCCAATTATGGTGCCTTGTTTCTTTAATGCCTGGTTATTACTGCATGTCTTAGATAATTATTTGAAGAGTTCTCAAAGCCTCCAAAAGAAGATGCTTTCCTCCAAAAGAAAACTCACACTTGTGTCTGTTAAGTACCTAGGTAATTACCATTCTGGAACCAATTTAGACTGAATTCAAAGTTTGAGGTTTCTCTAACTGTCCTGTAATGAGAATTTTGGTAGCAATCTCATATGAGGAATATCAAAGAAAGATTTTTCAGTGAAAGGTTTTTCTGGTGTTTTGTTTTTGTTTTTTTCCTTCTCTTTTTTCTCCCCTATTCTGCTCGGTACCAAGACAACTCTCACAGGAAAAAAAGACAGTTTTTCTTTAGATTTGCCCTTACCCAAAGGGTTTATCCCCACAGGGCCCCAGTTTAATGTGCAGAGTGAGTATTAAACTTCTGATCTTGGGAGGACTACTTGCCTCTTCACTCCAGGGGACCATCAAAATTAAAGCTCACAGCTTCCTGATCAAAGGCATTCAAGGCAAAAGTGCTTCAAATACTTCAAACTCTCTGGCATTCATCTGCAATTCCTCTCTCTTTAGCACTTCCTTGCCTTTAGGATTTTTTCTTTATATCCCAATACTTTGTCATCTCTAGAACTGGTTTAAATAATTTGGCTTCCCATTCCCAGAATCAGAAATCCCACACTTTATTAATCCTCTTCAATTTGTTAAGTTTTTGAATTAATGACTCTCAAATAGGTAAGTCACCTCAAATTCAATCATTTGACATTTCTGAACATCAGGTTTATCATTGACAAAGTAAAGAGGTTGAGCCAAATTATCTCTGATTCTTTACTGTTCTAAAATACCAGAATTTATGCATACATATACAATGTCACATTTCAGATTGTGAATATATCAGCTCATTTAATAACTATGCCAAATTATGCTTTCTGTTGCTTATTAACAGGTTCTTTTATAGTAGTCAGATGGGCAAAGTTTTCTCACAGTACTATTAACAACTCCAGAGTAACAGTAAGACTCACATTTGATAAAGGGGAAAGGGAAAGGGGTCCCTTCTCCATCTTCTCAAACCCAAGAGCCAAGACACAATCTGCCATACCTTGAAAGAAAAATGTAATCATTAGGAAAAATTAAATTTCAAGACACCTAACCAAATACCATTAAATACTTTAAGTAATTTATATAAAATTGAAAAAGATGCTATAATCTGACAAAATGTTTAATAAGTGAAAAATTAGAGTAAATTCTTATATGATTCCAGATAAGAGGAAAAATTACGTATTTAATTCTTTTATTCTAAATAATTTGTATGCTAATAAAACTTTTTATTAATATGGAAATATGGTTCAGTGAAAACAAATATAAACAACCAATTTTGGGTTTTTATTAATTATTTTTTAATGTTTATTCATTTTTTGAGACAGAGCGTGTGCACACACACGAGACAGAGAGAGAAAGAGCGCCGCATGAATGGGGGCATGGCACAGAGGGAGACACAGAATCCAAAGCAGGCTCCAGGCTCTGAGCTGTCACCACAGAGCCTTATGCAGCACTTGAACTCACGAACTGCCAGATCATGACCTGAGCCAAAGTCATACGCTTAACCAACTGAGCCACCCAGGCGCCCATAAACAACTAATTTTGAATTTTAAAACAAATAAAATTTGAAAAATTTTTAAAGGATCCTGATTAAAATCTTAACAGAATTATTTTTGGAGGGAGGGGATGCCTTAAAAATGATGTTAAAGTTCAACTGAACAGCAAAATAAGAATTACCAAAATTTTTCTTTAAAAAAAAAAAAATGAAGAAACCTAACAAAGTGAGGGGCACAGAGGACTCAAGCATTATCAAACAATAAGACATTATAAAGCTCCAACAATTAAAATAACAGTGGACGGGCACTCGGGTGGCTCAGTTGGTGGGGCATCCAACTCTTGATTTGGGCTCAGGTCATGATCCCAGGGTTGTGCAATCAAGCCCCAGGTAAGGCTCTGCATTGAGTGCCCTGAGTGCAGAGCCTGTTTAATTAAAACTCTCTCCCTCTGCCCCTCTCTCCCACTCGAGCACTCTCTCTGTTTATCTCTAAAAAACAAAACCAAACAGGGGTGTGCCTGGGTGGCTCAGCTGGTTAAGCACCTAACTCTTGACTTCAGCTCAGGTCATGATCTCACATTCATGGGTTCAAGCCCTACACTGGGCTCTGCACTAACACTGTTAGTGCTTGGGATTCTCTCTCTCTCCCTCTCTTTCTGCCCCTCCCCTGCTCTTGCTCTCTCACTCTCTCAAAATAAATAAATAAACTCAAAATAAAAAAATAAAACAAAACAAACAAAAACAATAGTGGAGTAGTAGAGCAATAATCAACAATCAACCAACAGAACAGAATAGAGGGCCTAATAAAATACATTGGAATATTTGGAAATATAGAATATGATATATACTCAAGAGAACTAAAAACACATGGCCACTAAAAAATGTACATAAATATTTATAGAAGCATTATTCATAATAGGCAAAAAATAGAAACAATCCAATGACCATTAATTGATAATTGGATAAACAAAATGTGGTCTATCCATACAATGGAACATTATTTGGTCATGAAATATAATGAAGTAGGGATATATGCCACAACACAGATGAACTGTGAAAACATTATGCTAAATGAAAGAAGGCACAAAAGGCTATGTATTATATGCTTCCATTCATTTAATGTTCAGAATAGGTAAATCCAGAGACAGAAAGTAGCTTAGTAGTTACCAGGTGTTTAGGAGAGGGGAAAATGAAGAGTGACTGCTGATAGGTTCAGGGTTTCTTTTTGGGGTGATAAAAACGTTCTAAAACGCTAGACAGTGGTGATGGTTACATGAAATCTGTGATTATACTAAAACACACTTAATTGTATAGTTTCAAAAGGTGAACTTATGGTACATAAATTAGATCTCAATAAAATTTTTATTTTTTATTTTTTTAATGTTTTCTTTTTCTTTTTATTTTTGAGAGAGAGAGCGTGAGCAGGGGAGGGGCAGAGACAGAGGGGGACAGAGGATCCAAAGTGGACTCTGTGCTGATGATAGCAGCGAACCCAGTGAGAGGCTCAGACTCACAAACCGTGAAATCATGACCTGAGACAACGTCGGACACAACCGACTGAGCCACCCAGATGCCCTTACAGCTGTTATTTTTTAAAAAGATCTACATTATAGGGGTGCCTGGGTGGCTCAGTTGGTTAAGCATCCAACCCTTGATTTCAGCTCAGGTCATGACCTCACAGTTCACAAGATCGTGCCCTGAGTCAGGCTCCGTGCTGACAGCGCAGAGCCTGCTTGAGATTCTCTCTCTCTCTGCCCCACCCCTGGCATGCATGTGCACAAGCACACTCTCTCTCTTTCTCAAAATAAATAAATAAACTTAAAAAAACAATTTAAAAAAAGATACACATTATAAAAGCAATCCCTCTGGGGCACATGGGTGGCTCAACTCGTTAAGCATATGACTTTTGATTTTGGCTCAGATCATGATCTCATGGTTTGTGGGTTTAAGCCCCACCTCTGGCTTTGTGCTGATGGCCTGGAGCCTGTTTGGGATTCTCTCTCTCTTTCCCTCTCTCTGCCCCTCCCTTACTTGTGCTTTCTCTCTCTCAAAATAAATAAATAAACTTTAAAAATCAATCACTCAATCAATCAATCAATCCCTCTGATGGTCATAGAGAGAAATGATGAAAGGGCAATAGATATTGCCCCATGTCTATTTAAGTACACAGTAGACAAATAAACAATCCTCACCACCCTGTATCAGCTGCCGGGCCATAAACAAAGCAGTAGAACCAGTAGCACAGTTATTGTTGACGTTAATTATAGGAATTCCAGTCAGTCCCAAACTGTGATAGATAGACCTCTGCCCACAGGTAGACTCACCTGTACAGAAAAAGAAACAAAAACTGTAATATCTACAACATGGGAATTTATGAAGCTGCAATCCAACATAATACCACAGTATGGTTGTTGTTTTTTTTTCCAGTATTATGCCTTTGCCTAGCACACAACACAGGCAGAACAATAAATAAACTGACATCTTACTCAGAAAAAGGTTTTGCATTAAGCATCATTTACACTCCAAATATGAAAAATCCTCAAAACACAGTATGATATGTACTTTCTCTACATGTTACAATAGGAAAGTAGAGAAATGACCAAATAATAGCGAACAATTCAATCTGGCTAGTGCTACATGATAAAGGAAGCAATGTTTCATTTATACTTCTTTACAAATCTTTAAAACTATACCATCTGATTAAAAGGCTATGACTTTCTCAGGGAGCCTGGTTGGCTCAGTTGGTTAAGCGTCTGACTCTTAATTTCAGTTCGGGTCATGATCTCAGTTTGTGAGTTCAAGCCCAGCATCAGGCTCTGCGCTGACAGTGCGGAGCCTTCTTGGGATTCTGTGTCTCCCTCTCTCTGACCCTTCCCTGCTTGTTCTCTATCTTTCTCTCTCAAAATAAACAAACATTAAAAAATAATAGTAATTTAAAAATAGAAATAAAAAATAAAATAAAATTTTAAAAGGCTATGATTTTTCTCTTCATATAAAGGTTCCACAACTTCAAAAAGTTTAAAAGATCCTATGAGGCAGGTCATTACAAAAAATAGTGATCCAAGCTGAGTACACATTTGACTCCTTTTGCCAAGTAACACGGCCACCAAGGCAGACATGCTAGAGCAATGTAATGGGAACATCTGAAGGTATAGACTCTTCAGAAGTCTTCAGGGAAAACAGCAAAGTTCAGGACCTCCTTTTCAATAAATACATTGTGTATCTCTCTGACCTAGTAAATTTCCCTTTGAGAATTCTCTTGGTATCTTGAAATCTCAAAAAAATAACCACAGATATGCACACAGACTCACCTACGGTTATGCTTACTATAGCCTTTTTTCAAAAACTTTTTTTAACGTTCATTTATTATTGAGAGACTGAGAGAGACAGAGCGTGAGCGGGGGAGGGGCAGAGAGAGAGAGGGAGACACAAGTTTGGGAAGCAGGCTTCAGGCTCCAAGCAGGCTTCAGGCTCTGAGCTGTCAGCACAGAGCCCAATGCGGGGCTCAAACCCCTGAACTGCGAGATCATGACCTGAGCTGAAGTCAAATACTTAACCGACTGAGCCACCCAGGCACCCCAAAGCCTTTTATGATAACTAGAAATCAGAAAAAATTTAAAATGTCCCATGAATGAATGAATGAATAAAGAAAGAAAATGTCCAAGAACAGGATATCATTACTACTACTAAATAAACTGCAGTAAATCCTAAAGACTAGAAAATCATACAATCATTAAAAAGGCTGTAAAAAGACTGGGTACATTCTAAATGTCCATTGAAAGGCAATGGATTCAATAAATTATGATATATCTATTCAATGGAATTTTATGCTATCATAAAAAATAGACCAAGGAAGCTCTTTATGATACAATTTGGAACAGTAGCCAAGAACTACTAAGTAAAAAAGAAAAAAAATTTAAGATACAAAATAGTGTGTATATTATGCTACCAGGTATGTAACAAAAGGGGAAAGGGGAACTTACACACTCACACATACTTGTATATGTACAAATCACTTCTGAAAAGATACACCAGAAATTAGTGAAACTGGATGACTAAGTGAAGGTAACCATGAGACAGGGAGACAGGAATAAGTGTGAGATTTTCCACTATATAACCATCCACCTTTGGTATTTTTGTACCATGTAAATACTTCATCAAGTCCAGGAAAAAAAAAAAAAACTTAATTGAAAAAATGCTGGGGCACCTGGGTGGCCCAGTGGGTTGAGCGTCTGACTTTGGCTCAGGTCATGATCTCGTGTTCCGTGAGTTTGAGCCCCGTGTCGGGCTGTATGCTGACAGCTCAGATCCTGGAGCCTGTTTCAGATTCTATGTCTCCCTCTCTCTCTGCCCCTCCCCCACTCTCACTTTGTCTCACTCTGTCTCTCAAAAATAAATAAATGTAAAAAAAAATTTTTTTTTAATGTTAATGATAACATAAAGGAAAACCTAATGGAGAATACTGACAATACTAAAATGAGAAAAGTAGGTTACCAAAAAGTATGTATACTAGGACCTCATTATTTTTTTTCTTTTTTAAGTTTTATTTATTTAAATAACCTCTACACCTAATATTGGACTCAAACTCACAATCCAGAGATCAAGAGTTGCACATACTTCTGACTAAGCCAGCCAGGTGACCCAGGACCTAATTTTCTTGAAGAGAAAGTTGTATATGCATGCATACTCACATGCATTCATATTCACTGAAGGATAACACCAAAAATTAATGGTGATAATTTCTGAACTGGACAATGGGATTACAGGTGATTTCTTTTTTCTTGTCTTTTTCTGTTTCCTTTTTTTGTTATAATTAGTGTATATTCTTTTCCTAGTTAGAAAAAGTTTGATATGGGAATGCAAGCTGGCGCAGCCACTCTGGAACACAGTATGGAGGTTCCTCAAAAAATTAAAAAGAGCACTACTCTACGACCCAGCAATTGCACTACTAGGTATTTATCCAAGGAATATAGGTATGCTGTTTCAAAGGGACACATGCACCCCAATGTTTATAGCAGCACTATCAACCATAGCCAAAGTATAGAAAGAGCCCAAACGTCCATCGATGGAGGAATGGATAAAGAAGACGTGGTATATATACACAATGGAGTATTACTTGGCAATCAAAAAGAATGAAATCTTACCATTTGCAACTACGTGGATAAAAATAGAAGGTATTATGCTAAGTGAAATTAGTCAGTCAGAGAAAGACAAATACCATATGACTTCATTCATATGAGGACTTTAAGAGACAAAACAGATGAACATAAAGGAAGGGAAGCAAAAATAATATAAAAACAGGGAGGGGGAACAAAAGCATAAGAGACTCATAAATATGGAAAACAAACAGAGGGTTGCTGAAGGGGGTGTGGGAGGGGGGATGGGCTAAATGGGTAAGGCGCATTAAGAAATCTACTCCTGAAATCATTGTTGCACTATATGCTAACTAATTTGGATGTAAATTAAAAAAAGAAAAAGAAAAGAAAAAAGTTTAATAAAAAATTTTATTGGATACAAAAAAGTAAATGTTTACAAATTTTAAAATAACAAAGAACAAAAATTTATCTTCTGAACAGTATCTTTATATGGTAGAACTATGGGCAATTTTTTGTTTTTTAAAGATAAACAATTTTTTTTAAATTTATCTCCTGTTTTGGCAATAAACAATGGCAAAGACATATATTAAACTAGGCTAACACATAAGGGAAATCTAGGAATGATAGGAATAAGACTCTGAATTCTGATTTTTGAGGGTTAAAATTTACAAATGCCCCTGCACTGTTTATGAAGTTGCTGCTATATTAGGTGAAACACTTTTAGAATATATAGTTTACCACATACCATAAACGTAGCCAACACATGCCTGTTCCACTACTGAATAAGGGATCTTTGCATCAGATAAAGCTTTCTCGCCTATAAAAACAAAAGCGTTTAATCAAATAGTGCTTTGAGTATTTGCTTTAGGTGAGTAAAAATTAAGTTTAGAGTTTTCCCAGAGTAGATCTACCTCCAAATAGTCTACATTCAATTCAAATGACAAACCTTCATCAAATCCTCTCAGACCTCTCCATTGAGAAATAACCATTTCTTCCTCTAAGCTACTACATCACTTTTCCATACCTCCTTTATGATACTTATATACTAACTATAAATATATTAAACCCCAAAATCTTAAACCCCCTTAGTGGCAAGGTCCTTGTCTTACTCATCTCTGTGGCTCCACTGTACCTCTAAAGGGCAAAATTGGAAAGAATATCATTATTGGGGGGCAGGGAGGACGCCCACAGAGCCCCTTGCTGTCACACTAAACAGCTGGATAGTACATAAAATCAAAGGCCACTGTTTGCCCTGGCTATCTAGCTAAAAATTAGCCCAAGCTCTTTTCCCTTTGTCCTTCCCAATGAATCAGTAAGCAATTATCTATTCTTCTCCTTGACCCAGTATTCTTTTTACGGTTGCAAGGTTGTTCCACAATCAAGATAGACTACACAGTAACATCAATGTTCAAATACCTAAATTTTCTATTTTACCTGCTTCTTTTGCCAAGTCAGGATAGTCTCTTGAATTCTCAAGTCCAGGCTTTAGGAACTAGAAATATAGAAGGAGATAATAACAGAAGCAAATACAGTTAGATTTTTCTCACAACAGAGCACTGCAGAAATTCATTCATCTATTAGCTTACACAAAAACACACTGAGCACCTAACATACTGAGCACCTATCATGTTCCTGGACTCTGACAATAAATAATATACAGTCCTTGCACTCGGGGAGCTTCTATCCAACAGAAAACAGAAAATTATACTAGTGTCCATAAGTACAGAATAATTTGGGAGGGAAAACTACATAGGTTCAGAGGGAGGATTAGAAAGGCTTCCCAGAGGAACTGACATTTACATTAAGTCTTTTAGGATGGAGTTTGCCAAGTCAAAGAAAACAAAACTTCTAGGGCAAAGGTCTAGAAGTGAGAGAGTATGGCTCAATCCAGGTACTATAAACAAGTTTATATTGCAGCAGTTGAAGTGCAAGTAAGTTACAGCAAGTGACAGGTACAGAAGAGTAACTTAGGTCCAAATGATGGTAACCACTAACATTAATTGGGCACTTACTGTGTTATGCATTATGCTAAGCACTTCACATATATTAACTCATTTAATCTTCACAATAATCCTAAGAGGTAGTCACTATTATTATCATCACTTTACAGTAAGAAAACTAGGGTATATAGAGAGATTAAGTAATTTGCCCAAGGTCACATAGCTAATAAGCAATGAAGCTGAAACTTCAGACAGTCTGGCTCTGGAGCCAACTCAGGGAACGTTATATGCATTCCTTTGACGTCTGAGCTTTATCCTGAAGACAATGGATTTTTTTTTTTAAGAGACTGGAAAAAAAACAACGAGATACTGCTACACACCTATTAGAATGGCCAAAATCCAAACACTGACAATACCAAATGCTGACAAGGATGTAGAGCAATAGAAGTCTCACTGCTTGTGGGAATGCAAAATGGTATGTCCACTTTGGAGGACAGCTTGGTGGTCTCTTACAAAACTAAACCTTCTCTTAACGTTAATCCAGCAATCCTTGGTATTTATGCAAATAAGTTGAAAACTTATGTCCACAACAAAAGCCCACAGAGGCACATTTATAGCAATTTTAAATCACTGCCAAGACTTGTTAAGTAACCAAAATGTCTTTAGTAGGTGAATAGATAAATAAACTGTGGCACATGGAACACTACTCAGTACTAAAAAGATATGGACTATCAAGCCATGAAAAGACAGAGGGTGGTGCCTGGGTGGTTCAGTCAGTTAGCATCTAAATACTGGCTTTGGCTCAGGTCACGATCTCACGGTTCATGGCACGATCTCACGGTTCATGGCACAGAGAATTCCTTGTTGGACTCTGCCCTGACAGTTCAGAGCCTGATTGGGATTTTCTCTCCCCACTCTCTCTGCCCCTCCCATTTGTGCTCTCTCATGCATACATTTTCTCTCTTTCTCTCTCTCTCTCAAACGAATAAACTTTAAAAAAACAAAGAAAAGACATGGAGGAATTTTAAATGCATGTTACTAAGTGAAGAAGTCAATCTGCAAAGCCAACAGACTGTATGATTCCAACTATACGACATCCTGGAAAAGGCAAAACTATGGAGATAGTAGAGATTAGTGCTTGTCAGAGGTTGAGGGAAAAGAGGGATGAACAGGCAGAGCACAGAGGATTTTCAAGGCAAGAAAACTATTCTGTATGATTTTTTTGTAATGCTTGTTTATTTTTTGAGAGAGAGAGAGAGAGTGACAGCGAGGGAGGGGCAGAAAGAGAGGGAGACACAGAATCTGAAGCAGACTCCAGGCTCTGTGCTGACAGCATAGACACAGGGCTCGAACCCACAGACCATGAGATCATGACCTGAGCCAAAGTCAGATGTTTAACCAACTGAGCCACCCAGGCACCCCATATTCTGTATGATATTACAATGGATACATGTCATTATACATTTGTGCAAACCTAGAATATACAACACCACAACGGAACTCTAATGTAAGCTATAGACTCTGAGTGACAATGATGTGTCAGTTTAGGTTTACTGATTATAACAAATGCCCCATTCTGCTGCAGACTACTGATAGCGAGTGAGGCTGTGCATGTGTGGGGGCAGGGAACATATGGGAACTCTACTCTATACTTTCTGCTCAATTTGGCTGTAAACCTAAAACCGCTTTGAAAAATAAAGCCTTATCTTTTAAAAAAGAGAGAGACTGGGGTGAAAAGAGCTGCATTTTAGATTATTATAGATGTAATGTGGAGAAATGAATGAAGGGAATAGGCAGGAGGCAGTGAGGACAAATGATCCTGAAACAGTCCAAGTAAGAGTTGACTAAGATAACAGCAGAAAAGATGAAAAAAGTAGACAGATTTAAGAAACATAAAAGAAGAAAATCTACCAAACTAGGTGGCCAACTAAATAAAGTGGAGTGGTTTGCTGGTCAGTGGAGGTGCTAGCAAAAAATTGGCTTTCAAAAAATTTTGACTGCAAGCCACAAAAAATACATATTACAACAAACCCAGTAGACACATATATACATACATAATTGAAGCTAAGTTTTCATGAAATACTTATCCTTGTTATACTGATAAAATATTTTCTATTCGATTTCAAGTTTCTAATGCTAGAAGCAACCTACCAAATTTACTTTTCAACCTCCCAGTGAGTCACAAAACCAGTCTTAAATATTATATAGAGACTTGACTTAAATGCCACATTTCATTGCAGTGCTGAAATACATCTGTTGAACTTGAACCAAAAGAAAACATTTAACATTTCTTCCCATTCTGTCTCATCCAATTTCTTCATAATTCCTGCATTAGGGAATCCTTCATAATTCCCTAATTCAGTACCTAAAAATTGCCTATTCCACCCCTACTTATTCTTCAATTCACTATCCACAATCAGATCATTTACAGAGTGCACTCATATACAGAGAACAGTATGCTAGGTTCTAACTGGTTATACCAATTCATGATTAAATTATAACCCATGTAGTGAAACAACTGCACTTTCCCAGTGCTTACTGAAATCAAGGTAATTTTTAAATGACTAGCCAAGCAAATAAACACATACAGCACTACTTCTTCAAAATAAAAAGCATAGTTAGGTGGAAAGTACCTAATGTCCATTAACAGCAGACTGGATCAACTGTGATATGGTCACACAGTGGACTACATGACATCAAGTAGAATGAAAAATCCATAAGTACACATACAATTATGGATAAATCTCACAAATATAATGCTGAATAAAAAAGCCAGGACTAATCTATAGCATTAAAGGTCTAGAGTCAGGATAATGGCAATCCTTGCAGGTGAGGAGTCGGTGACTGAAAAAGCGCACAAAGGAGATTCTGAGGTGCTGGTAAAGTTCTATTTTTTTTTAGTTTTTATTTGTTTCATCAAAGAAATGCAAAACAAACAAAAAGCACCATAAGGCATTAATAAAAACGGCAATTCAGTTTCACTACTCTCCACACACTAGTCTTACTTGTTCCCAAAACATCCACTTTTAATTCTTTTAGACATTTCTTTTTTTTTTATAAACTGCCATATTTCTAAATGTTCTTATACTATCATTTCTTTATCAATTTCAGAAATTATATCACCATCTCCAAAAAGGGCCAGTGAGGATTAGGTCTCTTTAGCCCCCCCCCCACATATACATTTACACTTACTCCATCCCACTTATACAATTGAATAATTTTTTATTAAATCAGTACTCATTGTTTACTTCATTAAGTAAATATTTTTTATTACTGGGCCAAGTTGTGTGCTATACTTACATTTCCTACGGTACAATTTTTTTTCTAGAGTTATTTTTAAAAGTTTTAACCTTTTGGGGGCACCTGGTTGGCTCAGTCAATAGAGCATGTGACTCTGAATCTCGAAGTTGTGAGTTTGAGCCACAGGCTAGGCATAGAGATTATTTAAAAACAAATGAATAAATAAACTTTTTTTTTAATAATAAAAAAGTGGCGCCTGGGTGGCTCAGTCAGTTGAGCGTCCGACTTCTGCTCGGGTCATGATCTCACGGTTTGTGAGTTCGAGGCCCACGTCGGGCTCTCTGCTGACAGCTCAGAGCCTAGAGCCAGCTATGGATTCTGTGTGTGTCTCTCTCTCTGCCCCTCCCCTGCTCATTCCCTCTCTCATTCTCTTTCAAATAAATAAATGTTTAATAAATAAATGATAATAAATAAAAGTTTTAGCCTTTTTAAAGATTAATTGTAAATAGCAGAGATACAGAATACCACACACAAAACATGAATTACTCTAAGGCAAACACTCTTGCAACCACTGACAAAGATTCACCAAACTGTAGCCAGGCTCCCCTGAGCCCTCTTCTCTAAGCCACCACCTTGGCTTATAAAAAACAAACATTAGCACAGTTTCTAACAGCTCAAGTCCACATCCCTAGGATGACTCTAGCCCTACTTAAAGTGCCTCAAGGCTACCAAAAAGAAGTTACTGTTTGTTCCCACAAACACAAGAAGATAGGACCCCTGTCTCCAAGTCTCTGTGGGAGAGTGGGAGCCCAAGTTTGGATAAGCACCAGTGAGCAAACCCAAGTGGATTTCACATGGACCAAGACCCCCCTTCCTCCTTTTTGTAAGTTTTCATTTCCCTAGCACTACACTACTGGGCCCCAACTCACCACCCTCCCTATTCCCTCATTTCCCTTTAAAACACCCAGTCACCTCTGTATACATCAAAACTGAGTGCACTTCACACTGGACTTTCCCTTTCACAGTCATATGTTACTGACTGAAATATGTCCTGATGCTTTACCTAGTGTCTGCCTTTCCTTACCTTTCACACCACCACCCAGACCGATAAATTGAACTTTGCTTCCATTTTTACTCCAGAAACTCCTCTAAGCACTCCATCCCAATCTCAATCTCCTCTTACTATCGTTCTCTTACAGCAATCACTTCTTTGTAATATTTCATTACTTTATCGGCCAAGTATGTATCTGTAGACACTACAGTTTAGTCTTGCCTTTTATCAAAATTCCATGGGTCTTTTAATTCTCTTTTAATCTACAGGTCCTCCTCCACTTTCTTTCCCTCTCAATGTATCTGTTTAAGAACCTAGAACATTTGACCTAGAGCTGCCCAGATAAGTGTTGCTTTAGCAAACTTGTTTCAGTTGTGTGTTGGGCTGGGGGGCGGGGGGGGGGGGGGGAATGTAAAATGTATTTCTTCTGTAAGTCATGAAATTATCATACATTAAAGTATTAGGAAAATCAAGTGCTTATTATTTGGTCCTAACTATAAGGGCACCAGAATTTAAAAAAAAAAAAAAAAAAAAAAGTGACCAGAATAACTTAGAGCAAGTTGAAGAACTAGGAGAAAATATAGTACTTGGGTACTTTGCTATAGACTGAATGTCTGTGTCCTCCCAAAAGTCATATATTGAAATCTAATCCCCAGGGGCGCCTGGGTGGCTCAGTCGGTTAAGCGTCCAACTTCGGCTCAGGTCATGATCTCGAGTTGGAGTCCCGCATCGGGCTCTGTGCTGACAGCTCAGAGCCTGGAGCCTGTTTCAGATTCTGTGTCTCCTTCTCTCTGACCCTCCCCCATTCATGCTCTGTCTCCGTCTCAAAAATAAATAAACGTTAAAAAAAAAATTAAAAAAAAAAAAAAGAAATCTAATCCCCAATATGGTTGAATTTGGAGGAGGGGCCTTTAGGAGGTCATCAGGATGGAGCCCTTACAAATGGGATTAATACACTTATAAAAGAGACCCCAGAGAGCTCCCTCACCCCTTCTGCCATGTGAGGACACAGCAAGAAGATAGCTGTCTATGAACCGGAAAGCAAGACCTCACAAGATACTGAATCTGCCAGTGCCTTGATCTTGGACTTCTCAGCCTCCAGAACTGTGAGAAATGAGTATTTGTTGCTTAAGCCACCCATGCTACAGTATTGCTGTTACAGCAGTCCAAACAGATGAAGTCAGACCACTTCTTGAAATAGGTAGAAGGTAAATCTATGAAAAAAGGGCATATCAGAAGGTAAGCAGCATAAGCAAAGGGACTTGGGCTGCTATCAGCCAGGTGGTGGTTGTGATTTAGTTGTATTAAAACCTGTTGGGGCGGCTGGGTGGCGCAGTCGGTTAAGCGTCCGACTTCAGCCAGGTCACGATCTCGCGGTGGGTGAGTTCGAGCCCCGCGTCGGGCTCTGGGCTGATGGCTCAGAGCCTGGAGCCTGTTTCCGATTCTGTGTCTCCCTCTCTCTCTGCCCCTCCCCCGTTCATGCTCTGTCTCTCTCTGTCCCCCAAAAAATAAATAAACGTTGAAAAAAAAAATTTTTTTTAAAAACCTGTTGACATCCACCATAGAAATTCTAACTTATTTCCTATACTGATAATAAAATCTCATTACGAGAACTTCAAGTTGTATGGGGAACTCAGCTATTCAAATTAAGAACCATCACACAGGGGTGCCTAGATGGCTCAGTCCATTAAGCGTCCGACTTCAGCTCAGATCATGATCTCATAGTCCCTGAGTTCAAGCCCCATGTCAGGACTCGTGCTGACAGCCTGGAGCCTGCTTCGGATTCTGTGTCTCCCTCTCTCTCTCTGCCCCTCCCCTGCTCACACTCTGTCTCTCTCAAAAATAAACATTTTCAAACATTAAACAAACAAACAAAACTATGCTGGCTTCATGCTGAGAGGCTGAGCGTAATTCCAGGAAAGAAGCCTGGCAGTCCCACTCTGGCTATGCTTCAGGTGCTCACTGCCTCTCTAACAACTCCCCGAAAAAAAAAAAAAAATGCTGAATGCTACTTTCACTTTTTGCCTTTTTCTAAAAGCGAAAATCCTCTTCGAATTTCAGCTAACGAAAATAGGCACTAACACAGGTCTCTGAAATACAGGTGAAAACGAAACGGCACAACCTGTACTTGCCACAAGTTCAGCCGCACCGAAGCAAAGGTTAAGCACGGGACTCTGCGGGAAAGTCGGGAGGATCAGAAACTTCTTGGAGAAGCTAAGATCCGAACCAGTCTTTTAAAAGTCCGAAGTCAACCAAGCACAAGGAGTAAGCACAAGAGAAGGAAAGCAAGAGAAGCACAGAACAGAGTGCGGGTGAAAGTAATAAAGCAGTTTGGCATGACTCTCACTTAGGAGCGGGGAGGGCGTCAAGAAATGAGGCCAGGAGCCTCTGGATTCCTGAGAACCAAGCAGAGTACCACTGCGGGGACAGAAAGGGGGTCGGAGGATCCAGGAAACCTGCCACTTGTGCCAAGACACTGCACATCACCGTTTCTCCTCGTCCACACTTCTAACTGTGCCTGTAAAGGAATCCTACGGGGAGTACTCCTGGGTGTGGAGAGCTGGGGACATTCCCCTTTCCGTACCTGCTTCCCTTTCCACTGTAAGGAAGGACCTTGCCTCGTCAAAGAGCCACATACCTTGGGATTCCACTCAGAATCAAAGGAGGTGTGGGTTTTCGGTTATGTTGGGGTGTCCATCACAAAGCCTGATCCAGGGAGAACGGAAAAGGCGGAAGGGGAAAGAAATGGCCACAGGAACCACCCCCCAGACAGCGCCGTACCTCAGAGACAACCCTGCACCGCAACCCATCCGAGTCGCCACTCTCATGCCAAGAAGCCGGAACGGGCCAGTGGGGTGCCCGGGGCACCCTCCCGGTAGGAAGGACAAACCGCCGGCCAGCGCCAGGCCCCTGACCTTCCCGCCGTGCCCCTGTCACCTCGGGGCTCCCCGACTCCTCGGCCTCTCCGGCACAGAGCGAAGAGGTCCGCGGCTCTGTTTACCTTGGTCATCCCAACCCCCACCACGAACACCCGGTGCCGGGGCCGAGGCTTTACGGCCGTAAGGAGCATGGCTCAGACTGTGCGCTGCGGAGGCTGATGGAGCAAGCCCTGAGAAAGCCGACGCGGGCGCTCACGGACTAAAGCGGCAGCGACGCCTGCGCTCACCCAAGAGCTAGGGGCGGGCCCGAAGGCGGTGAGGGGGCGGGGGGCACGCTCGGGCGGCGGGCACGCTCGGGCGGCGGAGGTGGGGCCAGAGTAGGGCGCCTGCGCGTGCGCAGAGGCGGCCGGTGGTGGCGTTCTTTTCGGGGAGGGGAGCGTTCAGCAGTTCTTTGTCTGCGAAGCTCTGCACCCGGCTCACAAGCGGATGGGAATCTGAGTCCACATCACACATCAGGAAAAAGTTTCATAACCTAGTACAGCCATTCGGGTTTACGTTCTCTATAATGAGAGGAGTAGCGCCTGAGGCTGAGAGCAGAGGGTGGCCTGAAACCGGACTCAGAAAAGCGTAGCCTGAGGAAGGGTTTTGGGAGTGTTCTAATTGTTCTGTATCCTGTTACTGTTGGTACTCAGAAGAGTCAGTGCAAGCGCAAAAAGTCCTAAGGCTGTACACCAACAAGACTATGGGGAGTGTTTTACTGGATGTCTTAAAACAACCAGATTTCATTTCACTAGCTATGTGACCTTTCTTGTTAATCTCTGAATCTCACTCTTGTTTTGCTCCCGCAAATTATGCTCAGAAACTGAGCTTTTGTCTTTGCCGATGGTTTATTTAGCACAGATTTGCTGTAGGGATTCTAATTTATAATAGTAATATTTCACAAGCCAGTAGCATACGGTTAACGTCTCTTAATAAGCTCATAAAGAAATAACATACTCCAAACCAAAGATAGGTTAACTACGTTATAGTTCCAGGCATAAGGGAGATGAAATAAAGTCCAAGTTTAGTTGTGATGTACTTTCTATGAGTTAGTTGGTCCTCTGTAAATCAGTCCTTCCAACTAAGCTGGGAATCAGCTGCCAGCTTAGGTTCCTTACTGCTGAGGCACACAGCTAGCTGGCACCGAGTTGACCACTACCTAGGAAGAGTAGGCTTGCCAAGGCAGAACAGAAGTCTGTCTTCCTGAGACCACTGTGCCTTGAATACCACTCAGGACCAAGGGTAGGGTGGCCACCCCACATGAGCAAGTGTCTCAAGACCTTCAGAGATCTGTTTTGATCAGCAAAGAGTAGCCTTGCCCAAATAGAACATTCTCAATAAGTCCTCATAAATTCTTGGTATTTAAAGTTTAAATGTCCATTATATCATAGTTGCTCCTCCATATGTTCCTATCTATAAGCACTCAGCAGCACAATTCTGCTATCATCTTCACATGGCCTCCCAAGTTCACCCTCAGATCAGAACAACTGCGCATAAGTCATAAATGGATTTGAAATCTTCACAAACCAACACATTCTCATAAGGTGTTTTGTGAAGATGATCCTAATAAATACACAACAAGGACCCTTACTCAGGACTCCTGTCTCCTCCTGGACATTAACCTCTCTCATATTCAATTCTGCATCTGCTCCCTTGCTGGACAAGAGAGAATTCCAGACTCAAAGTCTGTGACACCTATGGCCGTACTGTTATTACCACTTTGTCCTATGCCCATTGCTGCTCTGCTGATCTTTCTTGGAGACCTAGGAATAATAATAATGTAGAGGAAGGGGGCACTTTGTTATTTTAAAAACCAGGCACCAGATTTCCTCTTAACAAAAGGAATTCTTTTATTGGTGTATTAGTTTGCAAGTGCTGCTATAACAAAGGACCACAGGTTGGATGGCTTAAACAACAGAAATTTATTTTTCCACAGTTCTGGAAGCTGAAAGGCTGAGATAAAGGTGTCGGTAGGTTGATTTTGTCTGAGGTCTCTCTCCTTGGCTTACAGATGGCCATCTTCTCCCTTTGTCTTCACAGGTCTGTCCTCTATACCTATCTGTGTCCAAATTTCCTCTTCTTATAAGGACATCAGTCATATTGGATTAATGTCTAGCCTAATGATCTCATTTTGAACTTAATTACTTTTTTGAAGACCCTATCTGCAAACACAATCATATTTTGATGTACTACGGAATAGGACTTCAGCATACGAAATTAGGGGGACATAATTCAGTCCACAACAGTTAGCATTAACCTCATTAAGTATGAGAAGTGGGGTCCCACAGTTGATCCCCAACCTTTCTTTCTCATGCCTTCTTGTGTCTACTATTCTTTAAGGAGTGAAGGAGTTGGAGTTGTGTCCACTAATATATAGAAAAGGGACACAGAGGGATGGCCAGATGATCCATAACCTGAATTAACTCATTGGAAGCAAAGGCAAGGGATCAAAAATGGCTAGGACTGATACAAACCCCAATTAATCTTTTAGGTCACACAGAGGAACTTAGGGTTTCCCATGAGACCCAGGAAGGAGATGAGAGCACATTTTTGCTTAAACCTTACTAGACATAGTGATGACCTCAGCAAACACCAATGACTTTGAAAAGAGAGAATGTTAGGGGTGTCTGTGTGGCTCAGTTGGTTAAGCATCTGACTTCAGTTCAAGTCATGATCTCATGGTAGTGAGTTCGAGCTCCGTGTCAGGCTCTGTGCTGACCGCTCAGAGCCCGTAGCCTGCTTTGGATTCTGTGTCACCATCTCTCTCTGCTCCTCCCCTGCTCATGCTCTCTCTCAAAAATAAATACACATTAATTTTTTTTTGAAAGCCATGGCCTTCAAAGAAATAAAAAGAATTTTATTTCTAGATCACCTAATAGTCCAGCCATTGGTTGGAGGCATGAATTATTAGTGACTTTGGGGTCATTAACAAGTGGAAGGCGAGTGAGGTAGAGTGTTCACTGAACACTCTTTATTGATCCACCCAGAATGAACTAAACAGGGCCACTGATGACCTCTGCAAAAGCATTTTGGGTAGATAGTGGAGGCAGAGGCTAGGGATTCACATTCACAAATATTTTTGCCATCTAATTAGTGAGCATAAATTTGGGATGATTGAAGAGTAACTGGGAGGTGAGGCAGTGAAGCCCATGAATGTAGACAACATCAGAATGAATAAATGAAATGACATTTAAAAAATGGAGTAAGAAGCAAGGTTCACACACCACCATTCAATCATCATAATACCACCATGACATAGTGACAAAGATTCTCTTCTTGACCAAATTCTAGCCATGCCCCTCTGAGCCCACTTCTCTACTAGGCCTCAACCTTGGCCTACAATGACTTGAACACTAACATAGTTTCTAGCAGATCAAGGCCACATTCCTAAGATAACCCTGGCTCCCCTTAGAGTGCCTGGAGAAGAACACTTAAGCCAACTGTAGAAATTAATAAAGGAAAACCCTCACTAAACTGTAGTCAGGAGGCCAGAAAGAGGAGTTCTCATGCGATACCCCTGGACATCAATTACAGGAGGAATTGTCAATTATAATAGACTCAACAGGAGAGGGTGTACATTGTATCTCCTACAAGAAATCCAGTGGGTCAGCCGCTCAGCCCATGAGAAACTGTGATCACTCTGACCTCTTGCTTTTCTCCAGTGGGTTTTGGTTTTAAAGCAACCACTCCCAACTTCTCCATAAAATATGGTTTCCTCCTCTGTTGGACTAGCCTGTTTTTTTCCCGTGGCTTGTTTGTCCCAAATTGCAATTCTTGGCTATTCCCAAAGACACCTATTTTTGCTGGTAAAACAACTTTTATTTTTAAGGTCAGCACTGCCAAAAGAATTTACTGCTTGTTTCAGCCAACACCTGAAGACAGCACTCCCACTGTCTGTCACCGCTGCCACCAACCCCAGTCTCTGTGGGAGCCTAAGGTTGGATAGGCACCAGTTAGCTAACACAGATGAGTTTCACGTGGCCAAACGCCTTTCCTGATTTTTGTAATTCTTCACAAGCCCGGTTCACCCACCTCTCTCGTTCTTCTTTCTCCCTTTAAAATTCTCAGGCACCTCTGTACAAATGGAAGTTGAGTTCAGTTCACATATGACACTTCCCATTTGCAGTAGTACATTATCTGTTCTCACTACTTTAGCCTCCCCTTTATCTGCGACAGTAGTCACTATTATTATCCCCGCTTTAGTAATTAAAACACTGGCACTTAAAGAGGTTGACATCCTTGTCCCAAATCACACAGCGGAGCCGGGCTTTACCTAGCCAGGGCTCCAGGGCTCTGAGAGTCAAGAGGCGAGAACTGCGTTGTGCTCTCCGCCCATAGGTGGAGCAGTTTGCGAAACCTGGGGGCGCCGCTGCAAGCTTTCAGCGAGAGAGGAGGGTGCAGTGGAGGGGCCCTTGGCACCTTCCCAGCCTGCGCCCAGATGCTGCGAGCCCTGACCGGTGCCCTGCGCCTTCCACGCCCCTGGAGACCCCTTCAGACCCGCAGCTGCGCCTCCGATGGGGCGGCTGGGGACCCGGAGATCCAAGTGCGCGTCCTGGCAGGTCCAGACCAAGGTAAGTGCGCTGTCGCGGGAGCGCCCAGGGGGAGACGCGACGGGTCCGAGCCGGGCTCCTGGCGCTGCTGCCAGGGCCGAAGCCATGGCCAGAGCGGCCCACTACACGCGGGAACACAGACCAGTAAGGGGAAGGCGGGTCGTTTAAGGATTTGATCCCGAATGTGCGGTTTCCCAGTTAAGGCTCCCCACGCCTTCCTAAGGCCGGGGAAGTGGGTGGCCCCGTCACTAGCCGCCCAGACCCTAGTTGAGGTGGAGCTCTAGGTCAATCTAAGTCCCTTCAGTCCCCCATTCGAAGGCCTGGGGCTGTGACGGAGGGACGGAGACTCGCTCAGCGATAGACCAAGCACCGGCGACCCCCACCCCTCACCGCTTCCACCCCAGTAACTTTAAAAGGCCTGCTGTCCCGTCGGCCAAGAGTCCTGGCTAGTTTCCAGAGCGCCGAGGCGGCGGAGCCAATCCGGCTCGCCATGCAGGGAGAAGAGGGAGGAGAGCAGAGGAGGAGCAAAGACCTGGGCAAGTCTCCATGCGCTCTGGCCCTGCTGTGGCTGGCCGTGGCTGGCGGACTTTTACACTCTTTTTGAGTCAAAGGAGAAAGTTCGTGCTGGTCACTGGCAGAGAACTTTTTTTCCTAAGTAGGCTTCACGCGGAGCCCTAAGCTCAAAGTGGGGCTTGAACTCACCACCCTGAGATCAAGACCTGAGCTGAGATCAAGAGTGGGATGCTTAACTTACTGAGCCACCCAGGCAGCCCTCCATTTTCCACTAAGGGCGTTTTGTTTTTTGCTGGGGTGCAAGGGGATGTCAAAGTGCATTCAGTGGCGTTAACACCCCTCAGTCCTCTGCGTGTTACCATAAGGGCAAAGCCATTTTCTTGGCTTTACTTTCTCCCCAGTCCCAACTCTCTCCCTGAGTTTGATGTAGCATAGTTTGTGTTTTAATTTACAGTTTTAAAGTACATAGATGGTGTCATACTATATAACTCGTATTTCTTCCTTTTTTCCCTGGTTGATACTAAGTTTTGAAGAGCTGCTTTGCCATATAAATCTAGTTTCTTGCTCCCTGCTGTTGTATACTGTTCCGTAGAGTGCATCCCCGACATGGACATGAAGGGTCTTCCTCTAGCCATTTGGGATTGTTGGTTCTTTTTTGTTTTGTTTTTTTTAATGTTTATTTATTTTTGAGAGAGAGAGAGAGAGCAAGGGAGGGGAGAGAGAGGAGACACAGAACTCAAAGCAGGCTCCATGCTCCGCACTGTCAGTACAGAGCCTGACATGGGGCTCGAACTCACAAACTGTGAGATCATGATCTGAGCTGAAGTCAGACACTTAACCGACTGAGCCACCCAGGTGCTTAGGATTGTTGGTTCTTAGAGAATACTCCTTACTCTCATGCTTAGTTCATTGCAAAGCACAACAGCACTTGCTTTGAGATTGTTATAATTATTCTCCCTACTTTACAGATTAAGAAATTGAGGCAAAGGTTAGGTAGTTTGAATCAGATCTGATTTCAAAACCTGTTTTCTCAACTATTAGATCATCACTACTTCTTTAGTATTGACTCAAAAGACAGACTTCTACATCAATTAAAAAAACCAAAAACCAAAAAACTATCATATGTCAAATTAGGGCTCACTTGCAAATACAGAATGTTTTATCCACAAATAACAAGGATTAGCAGATTAAACGGCTGCCCTTGCCAGAGGGCATATAGAAGGCAGGAGGAAGTCATTGAGGAAGGAAACCACGGAGGAAGGAAACCATGGAGAAACCACGGATGGAGGAGGCAGCAGGAAGAGGCTCACAAAGGAGAACACTGCCACCACCCCTACCTCCATCCCCCCACCTTCCACCAACCTAAAGTGATTTGGGGTCATTTGATATTCATGTTAGAAGCCACAGGTTCTGCTTCCACTTGAGCTGATGACACCACAACATTGTCACATTTTCTGTTGTCCTTGAAAATGGGATTCCCTCTTTAACCATCTTGGCTCTTCTTATGGCTCTACCCAACTCCTTAGCTGGGCGTTCAACGTTCTCCACCACAACCTTACCTTTCCATCTTATCTCTTCAGCGCATTGGGTTCATTTCAAACTGTCCCACCTCTGTTTTGTTCACTTGGATTCTCTTTCCACTCTGCTTATGTAAGTCCTTATGGAATTACACACCCCCTCCTTCCCATTTTCCCATTACTTTCCATGTATCTAAACTTATCTCTCTCATAGGTTGTTAACTCTTAGAGAGTGAGGATTGCTAGGTGGGTCCAGCTATTAGGCACATTCTCTTCTGGGCCTGAATTTCCCCTTCTATATAGTAAGGGGTGGTAAAAAGAGTTGGTCTCTAATACCTTACAGTGGTTCCTGTTGATTTTTTCTGAGGAACAAGAATTTTCTGTCCCTTTCAAGGTCTAGTTTCTAGGTAAGAGTAGGGAGGGTATAGTACACACCTATCCTTACTGTGGAGGTCCAGCAAGGGCAATGTTCCCAGAATCAGGGCTTGACTAGAAAGTCAGGGACCATGGCTGATTCCTCCCTATTTCTCCAGGACTTGACATGTGATAAGTGCAAATTAAATGAAAGCCAAACATAACCCTGTCTGGCTCCTCATAGCTCCCAGCTTGGAGTTCATTCCTTCTATTAAATCCTAGAGTTTCCCTAGCATCTATGCATTTTTCCTGCTCACTGCTCACTCACAAACTCTGGCTAAGCACTTATGGGCATTATCTCTCTCTTTTTTTAAGACTTTATTTTTAAGTACTCTCTACACCCAAGATTTACAAACAAATTTACAACCCCAAGATCAAGAGTTGCATTCCCTATTGACTGAGCCAGCTAGGTGCCCCAAGGCATTATCTCTTTTAATCCTCATAACAATCTTTTTATTATTAAAAAATAATTGTTTTAATGTTTATTTGTTTTTGAGAAACAGACAGAGTGCAAGTGGGGGGTGGGGGCAGAGAAAGAGGGAGACACAGAATCGGAAGCAGGCTCCAGTCTCTGAGCTGTCAGTGCAGAGCCCAACATGGGGTTCAAACCCACGAGCTGTGAGATCGTGACCTGAGCCAAAGTCAGCTGCTTAAGCAACTGAGCCACCCAGGTGCCCCCCTTTTTATTATTTCTACTTATGGATTAGGAAATTGAAGACCAGAGGGTAAAGCAACTTGCCCAAGACCAGTGGAACTAGTATATGACTAAGTTGTGACATGAGCCAAGCACCCCATTTGTATTCTGAAAGAAGGAGATAGAAATGGAGAGAAGGGATAAAGATGAAATGTGGGGAGAGCATCAGCCGGAAAGGCAAGACAGATTAGGAAAGTGAAGAGGAGAGAAGAACGTCTATCAATCTCAGGATATTGCCTGAGGATAACAAATTACCACAAACTTTATTGCTTAAAATAACACACATGTATTATCTTATAGTTCCTATAGATCAGAAGTCCAGGCACAATGTAGCTGGGTTCTCTACTTCAGGGTTTTACTAGGCCACAATCCAAGAATTGGCCAGGGGTATGGTCTCCTCATAGGCTTGACTAGGGAGAGATCTGCTTCCAAGCTCCTCCCATTGATAGCAGTCACCTCCTGTGGTTGTAGGACTGAAGTCCTGTTTTCTTCCTGTTGGTCTGGGGGGTGTCTCGCAGCTCCTGGGGGCAGCCTATAGTTCTTTGCCACAAGACCCTCTCTATAGGTCCACTAGTTTCTCTAGTATGCCCTAGCAAGACAGAGTCTTACATACATTGTAACCTAATTATCATTAAATTTTAATCTTCGAAGTGACATTTTACGAGTTTAGCTATATTCTGTTGGTTAGAAGCAATTCACAGGGCCCCGCCCACACTCCAGGGAAGGAGATTATTGAGGATATGAAGATGGGGCCTGTCTGCCACAAAGATGTTGGACCTCTAGACTGTTTTCCTCAATTCCTCTGATGTGGTTTCTTTGTATCTACCAGAGTTTCCCTTCCCCAGAGTTGCAGCATTTTCTTTCATGGAGCATTAGAGCTGGAGAAGACCCTGGGGACATCTGAGTTCTGTGGGACCTCCAGATCTGTTGGGCTCAAAGAACTCTTTGAAGGTTTCTGGGGAGGCTAAGGAAGCCAGCCTAGTCTGCATGTTATAGATTTCTGTCCTGAACCACAGTTCTCTAACTCCTGGCTGGAAACCCTGTCCCTTGAGCGCTCCAAAACTTTTACTGTCTCTTCTGTGTCTCAGATTAACTCACACTGAGAATGCCATCTTAATAAATACTGCTTGTTTCACAGACAAGGCTCAGGACCCTGGGGGAAAATACTAAGGGGTCTTTGAAGGCCAAAAGATAGGTAAATACAGGAGGGGATACAACCAAGAAGGTACGAGAGTATTCGAGCCCTTGCCCAGAACTGGTCTCTCTTCTCTACAACTGGCCCAGATTGTGGGGGTGAGTTGAGGCCAGAGTAGGATGCAATGGCCATATTGGGGATGGAGGGTGGGGGCATCTTTTGGGTGGTATTAAGGAATTTGGCTTAATTTTGGTGGAAAGGGAAAGGGAGGGTCATGGTTGGATTTGGGTTAGAAAGAGGACTCTGACCCAAATGAGGAACGAATGTGGAGTAGGGAGGGGGAGCAAGACCAAAGGCAGGAGGGTCAATTTTGGGTGATCCATGTAGTAAAGAACCCATATAGGTTGCTGGCTGCAAGGAGGGATATTAGCTGAAGTATCTGAGATGTCATTTAAGAGGTTGAACTGGCATTGGAGACTGAGTAAATTCCATGGGTGAGGAAGAGGGGACTTCTGAGTTGATAGATCATTTACTCACAAAGGGAACAGGAGAAAAGATTGATCATTTTTTGACCGGTTGGTCAAGACATCAAGTGGGCAACTGTGTATTCAGGCTTAGAGCTCCGGGGAGAGTTCTGGGCTAGTCAGATATGCAGAGCAGTTCTGGGTATACAGGAGGCAAGCACACAGGTGGTGTGGAAGGTGGAGAAGGGGCAGATGAGCATGTGAAAGCCCTCCTGACTTGCCCGTGTGTTTGTGTGTATAATAACAGCAGAAGCATGTAGGAACCAATGCAGTGGTCATTGTTGTCCGTCTCTCCGTGTTGCTCCATGGGGGTTACAAGCCCTTTCACTTCTGTGAGGGAGAAAGAGCAAGGGGTTATTCTCTCCATGTTATGGTCAGGGAAACTGAAGCCTGGGTGTCTGTGACTTGCTCTAAGTCACACTGCTCATCAAGGGTAGAGGCCACCAAGAATCCAGGCGGCTGCCTCCAGGCCCCAGCCCAGGAGTGAGCAGGCCAGCTGGCTCACCCAAGGCTGCCCTGTCACCTGCAGGAATCACGGAGATCCTGATGAACAGACCAAGTGCCCGTAATGCCCTGGGGAATGTCTTGGTCAGTGAGGTGAGAAAGGGCAGCACCAGGGTGGGTGGGGGCTGGGCTAGGGCTGGGCTGGGAGATACCTGAAAAGATCTCCTCTGCAGCTTCTGGAAGCTCTGGCCCGGCTGCGGGAGGACCAGCAAGTACGCGTTCTGCTATTCAGAAGTGGAGTGAAGGGTGTATTCTGTGCAGGTGGGTTTCCTCCCTTGCCTCTACCCCAGGGCTCAGCAGGGTTCCCACCAGCCTATAGGGGGTTGGGGGTGTAGGTCAGCTCTAGCATAGGACTTATTGTTCCCATTTTATAGATGTGAACTCAAATACTCAGAGGTAAAATGCCTTGCCTCGTGTTACACAGCTAGTAAGAGGTAGAATAGAATTCAATTTTAACTTGGCCCCTCTGACCCTCAAATCCTTATTCTATCTGCTACACCATGCTCTGTTCTGACGCTTCACTGAGGAAACTAAGTGCTGTGACATTGACAAGGTCTGTGGCCAAGAAGGTACTCTGTGTCCCTTTGCCCACCCACAAGATCTCAGTTCCTGTCGCCAAAACTCTCCACTGCCCCTGGACAATTTGGTCCTCACAGTAGGGCAAGCATCACCAACTTCTGTTTCAAAGACACAAAACACTGACTCACATCCCCACAACAAGAAGCAAGTGAGTGAGAGATGCACTGAGCTGAGCTAAGAACCCACTCTGGGGTGATTGGGGAAGGGGTAGCAGGAGTCACTGAGGAGGTGAGAAGAGGCCATGGATGGGTAGGATGGGAAGAACATGGAATTTCAAGGTGATATGGCTCAGTCTCTAGGTCTGAGCTGTCGGGATCACAGTGCCCAGTTTGGGGTCTCCCCTGGCACGACAAGTATGCAGAGGGGTCTGCCTGACGCAGCTGCCCTGGATGAGGGCCTCACTCTACCCTGGCTTCCTCCTTCAGCTCTATGCCTGTCTGACCTTCTCTATGAAGGTCCCAGTAGCCCCACTATCCCACCTAAGCACAGGGAAGTGGAGGGGTTGGGGGGATGGCTGCAGGAGGTCTGGGTCTGTCTCTGACTTGTTCTGGAATCCTGGGATAGTCCCTACCCCTCTTTGGCCTCAGTTTCTCCATCTGTCTTTGAGGGGCTGGGACTAATCAAAGACATGCAAGGGCTGTCAGCTCTGAATTCCCATAGTTTCAGATGTGAAGAGAATATATTCACTCCCTACTCCCACCTCAGCCCCCTGCCATCTGGCCTTTGATGACTCTGCCATGGTACTACTCTTACTAAAGTCCTTCCCAACTCCATCCCACTGTATCCTGCACTTGCTTGTCAGTTCTCTCATCTTGACTTTGTAGTCTCCTTGGACCACACTGACCCCTCCTATCAAAAAGTAATATGTTGGGGCACCTGGGTGGCTCAGTCAGTTAAGCGTCCGACTCTTGATTTTGGCTTGGGTTATGATCTCAGGGTTGTGGGATTGAGCCCCACATTGGGCTCTGGGCTGACAGCACAGAGCCTGCTTGGGATTCTCTCTCTCTCTCTCTCTCTCTCTCTCTCCCCCTCCCCTGCTCTCATGCACTCTCTCTCTCAAAATAAACCTTAAAAAAAATCAATATGTCAATTATCTCTCAATAAAACTGGGAAGAAATAATACATTTTTGATGTTTAAATTTGTTTATCTATTTTGAGAGAGCGGGAGAGAGAGAAAGCATGGGGGGGAGGGGAGCAGAGAGAGAAAGAGAGAGAGAGAATCCCAAGCAGGCTCCATACTATCACCATGGAGCCTGATGTAGGGCTTGAACCTACGAACCGTGAGATCATGACCTGAATGGAAGTCAGATGCCCAACTGACTGAGCCACCCAGGTGCCCCAAGAAATAATACATTTTAAATATTATCATATATATTTTAAATTGTGGTAAATAAATTACACAGAGTTTACATTTTAACCATTTTTAAGTATAAAATAAAGTGGCACTGAGTACATTCACATGGCCATGCAACTATCACCACTGTCCAATTCCAGAAATCTTTTATCATCCCAAATTCTGTACCTATTAAGCAATCCCTCTCCATTCCTCCTCCCCACACCAGCCCCTGATAATCTCTGTTGTACTTTCTATCTCTATGAGCTTGCCTATTCTAGATACCTCATACAAGTGGAATCATACATTTGTTCTTTTGTATCTGGCTTTTTTTACTTAGCATAATATCCTCAAGGTTCACCCATAGTCAACATGTCAGAACTTCATTCCTTTTTATGGCTGAATCATATTCCATTGTATTTATACTACGTTTTATCTATCTTGATGTGCCCTGGGTTGTTTACACCTTTTGGCTATTGTGAATAGTGCTGCTATGAAAATTGGTATGCAAGTCTCTGTTTGAGTCTTTGCTTTTAAATCTTTTAAGAGTGAAACTGCTGGGTCATATAGTAATTCTACGAATAACTTTTTGAGGAACTGCCCACATGTTTTCCAGAGCAGCTGCATCATTTCACATTCCAACCAGCAATGCACCAGCGTTCTCCACATCCATGCCAACACTTACTTTCTATTTCTGTGGTTTTTTATAATAACCATCCTAAACGGTGTGAAGTTGGTTTCTCATTGTGGATTCAATTTGCATTTCTCTAATGACTAATGATGTTGAACATCTTTTCTTGCTTGCGTTTATTGCCCATCTGTATATATCTTCTTTGAAGAAATGTCTATTTGAGCCCTTTGTTCTTTGTGGTTTTGGTTGGTGAGTTCTAAGAGTTCCTTAGGTATCCTAGATATTAATACCTTATCAGATATGTAATTTGCTAGTATATTCTTCATTCCATGGGGTGTCTTTTCACTCTTGATAGTGTCCTTCGATGCACAAAAGTTTTTAATTCTAATGAAGTCCAACTGACCTTTTTGTTGTTGCACCTGTCCTTTTTTGACACACCACCCGCCCCCCCCCCCCCCTTTCCTCCCTGGCTTCCTGGCCCATGCCTTCCTCTCTGAGATTTCGCCTTCCTCTCTGCCTCTCAAGTCACCTTTGCTGGGTCCTTTAACAACCTGGGATTCAGTAATAGGTTATTTCCCAAGGGCTGTCACCACCCCCTCACTATCTGCAGGTGCAGACCTGAAGGAACGGGAGCAGATGAGTGAGGCGGAAGTGGGGATCTTTGTCCAGCGGCTCCGAGGCCTGATGAATGAGATTGGTGAGGGTCTTGGAGTGGGTTGGAGGAGGGCGTTCAGGGGCCCTGCAGATCCCAGTCCCACCACACCTACCATCCTCCACTGTAAAGAGAGGACAGTTTCTGTTGTGAGCTCTGTGAAGACAGATGACTCTCCCAGGAGGAAGGGCACAAAGAATTCTATAAGGTGGAAAGGGACAAGAGAGTTCAGAGGGCATTTCTCCCGGAGGGAGCTCTGGTGCTCAGCCTTTGTGTCCTGCTAGTTCTGACCTCCCCACCTCTCTACCCTCAGGGTTCAAGCCCAGCTATTCCAGTGGAGTCAGATTTCAGGCTGCAGGCCTTCAGGCTTTGATAATTACTGCTCTTTTTGCCTGGAATATCCCTCCTTGGCCACCTGAACTTTTTACTCATTCTTTAAAACCAGCAGGAAGCCTTCCCTGACTGGTTCTCCAAGATTTCTTTATCAGAGCACTGATTACCATGGGTCATCATTGCCTGTTTACAGATCTGCCTTCCCCGTATCTATTCAATCCTATGTTTTCAGCACCCAGCATGGGGCTTGGCACACAGAACTTGGAGGAAGTGCAGAAAGGCTGGTCTGGGGATGCCAGCAGGAGAGTGGGCCTGAGCACGGATCATTCAGCCCATCTCCCCACCCCAGTAGCCCAGCTAATTTCCCAACTTTCCCCAATAGAAAAACCAACTTCTAAGATAACCTGGCTGAGGTACGAGGTAAGGTTCCAAACCTGGGACCCCTGAGGCCCTCTGTCCCAACCAGCTAGCCCCTTTCCAATCTTGAGTCCCTGTTCTGGTCCTGCTAGGGCCTCTCAGGCTGAGCCTTTCTTCATCTCCACAGCAGCCTTCCCGGCACCCACTATTGCGGCTATGGACGGGTTTGCCTTGGGTGGAGGCCTGGAACTTGCCCTGGCCTGTGATCTCCGAGTAGCAGGTACTGGGCAGAAGAAGAGGTGGGACAGGGTGAGGAGGGAAGAAGTAAAGCAGGGTAAGTCTGGAGATTCTGCACTTAGCCACTGCTCTGAGCTTTCCAATCAACAGCAAAACTAAATGTAACGTGAGGGATACAGAGCAAGTTTGGGGGGAAGCTGGTTTCCCTCCTGGCCCAGCCACTGACTGCTGTAGTACCTTTTACTCTTCAGAACCAGCCTCCTTCACCTCAGGAATGCTTCTACCAACCCCACAGCAGTTGGCGAGAGGACAATCAACAAAAACGCAGGGAGGGGAGACTGAGGAAAAGATTAATTGTTCAACTTTCTGGTTCTATGCAAGCCACATTTATTTGTCATGTTTTGCACAAAGAACCATGGGGGCAGTTTGTCGCCAGCCCAGTTAATCACAGACATGCCTGGGCAGAAACACTGCCCTCTGGTTCACTGGTACCAGGCAAGGGTTGCCATACTTGTTCAGAGCGGTTGAGTTTGAAGAGTGGAGGGAGGGGATGAAAAAGATGATTGCCTTTAACCTTACAGGCTTGCTGGTTAGTGTGCCCTTCTTGGCAGCAAAGTCTGAGTGCTATCTGGTGCTACTCTCTTCCTTTCACTGCTTTTTCCTGCCACTCCAGGTAGAACATTTAGAAATGTGTAACTCCAGGCACAGAGGTAGCATCTACATGATGCATATCAAAGAGAAGGTATCAAATTACCAAGTCAGATCATAGCTCCAACTCTGTTTCTCATGTGCCCATGTTTAGGGCAACTAACTTGCAGGGTTTGGGTAGATGGCAGAGAGTGACTATAAAACCCCTCATAGGCAGGAGTATTGGCCATTCCCTGCTGCCAGACTGCATGGTTCAGATGGTCTGTGAGGGAATTCAGGAGAAGCCTGTGGGGTGGGACACACAAGGGAGCTCCTTAGAGAAGTAGAACTCAAAAGGAGAAGTGGACTGAAACATGGGAATTTTCAGGCTGATGTAAAGCTGGGAGGAATAACTGGTGTGAGCATGAGTCGTGATACTATAGGCCAGGCCAGAGCTAAGGGTCCATGAGACAGAGAATCCATTAACTCACAAATAGGCACTGGGTACCTCCCAAGAACCCCTTCCTTGTTACAAGCACCAGTACCTTGTTTGATCCTAAGCAGCTCTCTGACGATGGCAGAAGAGTAACCATATTTTTTCCACCTATGAATGAGGCTCAGAAAGGGTGAGATTTGCTTGGATGCATACCTCCACCACCGGAGGAGGCAGGATGAGGGCCTAGGCCTCCTGACTTCTATGTTAGGGCTCTTGCCAAGGCAGAGTCTGGGGAGGTCTGCTGCGGCCAGCCCATGACAGAAGTGGTTGGCTGGAGGGGTGAGCCTAGGGGCAAAGGACTCTTCTCCCTGGGGATTGGCACTGCAGGACAGCGTGGGTGCTTCACTCTGTTCTGTTTAAGCAGCTTCCTCGGCTGTCATGGGGCTGATTGAGACCACCCGAGGGCTCCTCCCAGGAGCAGGTAACTGTACCCACAGCACCCATCCTTCTCTACTTACCCATTCCCACTCTATCCGAGCTACTCCCCTGCTTCCATCCTTTGCCTTATGTTCTGGGCTCAGCCCTTCCATCCTAACTCAGAATCTGTTCCTCTGAGAAGTCTTGGCTGACTCCCAGACTGGGCTCCTCTGGGCTCCCACTTCCTATGTCGATTTACCACCCGCACTCCATCCTGGCAGGAGGGACTCAGAGGCTGCCTCGATGTCTAGGAGTGGCCCTGGCAAAGGAGCTCATCTTCACAGGCCGAAGACTGAGTGGTGCACAGGCTCAAGCCCTGGGGTTGGTGAACCACACTGTTCCCCAGAATGAGGAGGGCAATGCCGCCTACCACCGGGCAAGAGCGCTGGCCCAGGAGATCCTGCCCCAGGTGAGGTAGCAGCCTAGCACAGGAGACCCTGTGCCATGGGAGGGGGTATGTGTATACCTGTGGGGAGGCGAGGGGGTGCGTCCTGTGAGGACACACAAGATCCACTTAACTGGACTTAAATTTAATTAAAAATTTAGTTTCTCAGTTACACTTCCGCCACGTCAAATGTTAATAGCTACATGTGGTTAGTGGCTACTAGATCAGACAGTACTGCAATAAAATGTCCCCAAAACTATAAAGCAAGATTCTAAAGCAGATAAAGAACTACAAGCTTATCTTTCCCAACATACTGCACAGAGAAATTCCCATGTATCATGTAGGACATGTGTTACGACCCCAGCTAGGTGTAATCCTACCTGCTTCCAGGCCCAAAACCTTTAGCAGGGCAGCCAGAATCTGGCTGATGGGGTCTCCAAGGACTGGAGAGCCTCTCACTGCTGGCTTCTCACTTGTCACTGCTGGGCCCTGGAGGAAGGTCCCAAGTTTCCGTATGAAAGCAGCTTGAAATGGAGCTAGGTTTTATAATGACTTAGCCCACATGGAGCGCTTCCTATCCATCAGACACAATCCCAGGTATTTTAAGAGTTTCTCAATCACTAGTACAATCCAGCCGAGTTGATTATCCCTGTTGTATTTGTAATACAACAGACCCAGAAAGGTTAAGTGACTTGCTCATCAAGGTCACAAAAAGTGACTGCAATACCAGAAAAAAAGACAATACTGGCATTTGGGCTTTTATTTTGTATACTACAAAATACAATATAAAAACTGGTATTCTTAAGAGTGCAGAATACATACAAAATTTTTAAAACTTAAATAATGCATTTCCAACACAAAAAATTTACATTTATAAAACAGATAAGCTTATAAAACTGTTAACCATATATTATCATTTTAATATTAACAGAAAAAAGTATTTGAATTAATCACGAAAATAAGTATTTTATTTTGGAAAAAATACTTTGTCTCTCTTAAATTTAAATAATCCTCCCTCATAACTTTCAGGTGTTCTTTGAGGGGCAAGGACTGTAACTTTAAAAATTAATAGTGAGTTGGTTTAAAAGAAAGAACTTGTTTTGTCTTTATTTCTTTTTCTTTTCTTCATCACATACAAATGGAGCCTGATGATGTTACTTGGGCCATTCTAATGCTACCAGGTTTCTATTACACTTGAGCAAAAGTCTGAACTAACACAAAAAAACTCAAGGTAGTGCGTGGCTCACTGCACTAGCAAGACTTGTGGACTGTAGGGTTGTCTTTTTGCATAAACTGAATAACTGGGTCTTTGAGCTTCATCTCAAGAGGATTCAGATTTCAGATTTTTGAATATACTGAAACAATGGTCTCCTACTAATATAATTACTTATATTTCATTACTTAAAAATAGCTTTGTATACCAAGGCACCAGCTTACCAAAAATTAGTTCCACATTCACTAATCCCAATCTTCAACTTCTAGGCGAGTTATTGGGTGCCCAGAATGAGAGGGTTCCCGAATAGGATGAGTGTAAGGATGGTGTGATAGACTGCTGCTCTCTAGTGGATAAACCACCAAGACTAGGGAGTCAAATGGTATCCATACACTCAGGGAAAAAATTACATTTTCAACACACACACAACACACATTGTATCTATACAGTTTTTACTTTTCTTTGGTGAGAAATCAGTTTATTAGGTAGTTACCTAAATAATAATGCATATTCATGACAAGCAAATCAAACAGAAGAATAAGGGCATAAAGTAAAAAATCACAAGTAGGGTGACCCAGCTGACCTTGTCTCCGTAGGGCTGTCTCAGTTAAAAGTGAAAGTCCCATATCTTGATAATCCTTCAGTCACTGGCAAACCAGGATAGGTGGTCACCCAAACAGCTCTAGATTCCCCAAGCCCTCACCAGAGATGATCACTGTTAACAATTTACATACTCTTCCAAAAATTTTCATTGTATATATAGGAATACATATTATGCACATACACTCACACATCTAAAGAACTCTGAATTCCTTTTAGGACGGTCTGGGAGACAAGGAGCACACTTGCAGAGGCTAATACAGTTCTAACAGACATATAAAAAACATGAAATTAAAATATGAATAGTAAAGAATTCAAACAATATGGAAATGTATAAAACAAAAAGTGAAGTTGTCCATTCTCCTGACCCTCTGGAGAGATCAAAGGCACGTCATGCCAACAACTTTTACACAAATGAGATAAGAATGTACATACTAGTATAGCCCTTGATTTTTTTTACCCAATATTTTGGAGTTTCCCATTTCAGCATATACTTATCAACCTCATTCTTTTAAAACAACTGCACGCTTTTTCATTCATGGTACAGATGTGCCATCATTACTCAACTAGTACTCTAATGATGAACATTTTATGTTGCTTTTTGCTACCAAAATGGCTGGAGTGCATAACTGAACATCTTTGTGTACTTCTAGAAGTGCATCTGTAAGGTGGATTCCTACATGGAATTAAAACATCAAAGGGTATGTGCATCCACCTAACATCTTGCCCTTAGAAGCATGGTACCAATTCACTCCATCAATAATGTATGAGAATACCTATTTCCTGAATCTCAACAAACAGTGGGCATCACCAACATCTTACTACTTACCTAGTTTAGGGGAAAGGGGGCACCTCAGATTTTTAAGCTGCATTTCTTTAACAGTATAACTGAATAACCCTTGTGTTCATATTTCCTTTTCTGTGAACTACCTTTTCATACCCTTGTGAATATTCGTAAAAAAATTATACCAGCTCTTTGTAAATCAAGGACATTTGCCTGTCAGAAACATCACAAATACATCTTCCCAGTTTTTCACTTTTGCCTTTTATTCATGGTATTTTCCCCCAATATGAAGTCATTTGTGTTTATGTAGCTAGCCTTTTCACTTATGGCCTCTATGTTAACAGACTTTACAAATCTTTTTCTGATAAAGTTGTACTTACAAAAACTTCAAATAATTTATATGATCAATATAGGGAGTAAATACATTTTTTGCCTAAAGTGAGGCCGGGGATGGACTGCCAGGCCTGCGGTGGCCCAAGTTAATCGGAAGCAAGACCAGTGAACCGCAGGTTGCTGCTCTGATACACCTGCTTCCAGTGGCTGTGTAAACTGCCCCTTGGGATTTCAACTCAGGCCTGTCAGACCCCAAAGCCCAAGTTCCTAATCTTGACCTATTTTTCACCCTGCTGGAGTGAAACCTGCTTGCAGTAGAGGCTTGCATTTGCCGAGATGAGTAGGGGAACAGAGCAGCAGTGAGAAAGGTGACTGGAAATCAAATCCAAGCTTCCCCACTCTAGACAAACAGGACCAACTGCTTCACCTCCCTGAACCTCAAAGATGGCACCATGCTTGAAGAGTGGGTTGCACCTTTAGGCAAGTCTGTAGGTGGGAAAACACTTTGTAAACTATTGTATGTTATACACACTGGGGGGATAGGTTAAATGGCAAGAACCCCAGATACACTTGGGAGGCTCAGGGATCAGTCAGGCTTCCTTCATTATAGATAGAGAGTATCAACTGAGAAGTAGAAAGTACTAACACTAACAAAATGTAACAGAACAGCTGGAACTTGACCCAGACCTGTCTCCCTGTCCATGACTCTTCCCCCCGCCCATGAAGATAGGTCCCTCTCTTTATTCCAACCCTCCCCCTCAACTATCAGCATTGATCCCCTCAGCTAAGACTTTTTCCTTTTCTTTTCCCTAGGCACCCATTGCTGTGCGGCTGGGCAAAGTAGCCATTGACAGAGGAATGGATGTAAGCAGGTTCTGGGTCCACTGAAGTCAGTGGGATTGCTGGGAAACAGTGCTTTCATGGCTCATGCAGACTGAGAGCACAGCTAGAAACAACTCAGGAACCAGACTTTTCTAACAAACATGGAGTCTGACCTCTCTCTGTGCCTTAGTTTCCCACCCACAAAATGGAAAATTTGGCCAGGTGATATTCCGAATTACATTTTATCCTCATCTCTTTCTCTTAGAGAGAAAGTAATTTGAGTAAAAGGGTAAATGACTTACCTAGGATCACAGAACAAATGTAATAAGAATGCAAGTCTGTATGGCTTCCAGTCCATGTTCTTGGGTTTATGCTGGGGGTCAGTAAGGTGGCCTCAAGGATAGGGCTCAGGGTGGTGCCTTGGATGCTACTAATCCATACTCAGACATCAACTTACTCATCAACTCATCCATTACACACTGAATCTAGACCTGAGCTGAGAACTGGGACACAGAGAGAAGTCAAATATGGTCACTCCCCTAAGGTAGGGAAACAGGACAGATACAGACACAATCACTAGTACAAGGCAGGGGTACCTGGCTGCCTCAGTCACTAAAGTATGCAACTCTTGATCTTAGGGTCAGGAGTTTGAGCCCCATGATGGGTGTAGAGATTACTAAAAAAAGGCAGGGGTGGGTACCAAGCAGACACAGCTACTGCTGGGTATTGCTGGGTTAGGGAATGTTTTGTAAGGTTGGGCCTTGGGTTGGATGAGGGTTCAAAAAAATGGGAAGAGTATGAGCAAAAGCATAGACGTGTATAAACAAGTAACTTGACTGGGAGTAAGGGGTGAATTAGACTATACAGCACGTAAGTTAGGGGCACAGGCATTCTGATGCTGGACTGTCTGGATTCAAAGACCTGCTTCTCCATATATAGTTGTGACCTTCACCTTTCTATGCCTGATTTCTCAGCTGTATAGTAGGGATAATAACCCTTGCTGTGAAAAGTAAACGAGTTTATACACACATGGTATTTCTCTTAGAATGGTGCCCATAAGTGGGAGCAACAGTAAGCACTGGGCAGTAGGGACTAGAAAGCGGCCAGGGGCCCGGCCATAAACCCCAGGGCCTTACTCCCCAGGACAACAGAAAGCCTGTGAAGTTCACTTACCAGGAGTGACAGGAGGTGTGGAGAGGCAGCCAGATGGGAAGGAAGGAATACTGGCTATGTACAGCTTCCATACACCCTCCTCAGCTCCCCAGGCCAAGTGCAATCCTCCCCAGTTCTCACAGACCCGCTTTGTCCCAAACACTGTTTTATCACTGCTACAAATGGTGTTCCCTCTCCAGGTAGGGAATTCCTTATCATATTCATCTCTGTTCCTATGGACTAGCATATAGTAAGCCTCAGTAATACTTTGCTGGAGGAATCCACGAACACTAGGAAATGGTGTAGGCAGTAAGGTGGGCTGGCACCCCAAGCAGACAGAGGGGAAGAAGGTCAGGCTGATCCAGGCACCACTTCTTTCTCACAGGTGGACATCGCATCAGGGATGGCCATTGAAGGGATATGCTATGCCCAGGTACGTGACCGCTGTCCGTTGGTACATACTTGCAAGCAGAGGGCAGGCCAGAGTGGGGAGACTTGTGTAATACATAAGCAATTTAGTAGGCTCCTCCCACCCTGAAGAGTTAAACTCTGTGCCACTCCCTCTCACAATTAGCATGGGATGGTCCTAGGGAAACCACACTGGTCCCTGGTACTGTGTCCTCAGCCATCTAATGGTGGCTCATACTGCCCCACTTAGTGCACAGAGAGTCACAAAGCACACAGGTAGAGGTAAGTGGCAAAGAGCCACTTCTTTTGTCTCTGTACCAGTGGCTGCTGTAGAGACCAGGATGGCCTTGCAATGTCTAGGCCTTGGTTATAGCCTGCAGGCTGTGTGTGTTCAATTGTGGAGGATTGGGGGAGGATGGTTACCTAAGGCTGACTTATTTAGCCCTTGACTCCTGGGTGAGTCAAAAATACTAATATCCAGGTTAACAAATATCCAAAATACTCCTAAACAAGGGGTCTGGGGACTTGTAGAACCTGGTACAAACTGGCTACACACCAGGATTCAAAGCCAGATTTCTTACTGTAAAACTTAATCATTCTCTACCGATCAGCCTCGTATTGGACTCCTGCAGACTATCAGCTCCCTGGAAGTATGTAAGCAGTGTGCAAGAGGCTAATGTGACAGGTCACAGATGCTAGAGAGGTGGCCTAACTTCCCCAGGTGATCAAGGAGTCAGGCCCACACCTTTGCCTGGCCCATCATCAGAGTTCAGAAACAATGAAAAGACTTGGACTCTGACCTTGCCATGGGCTGGACAAGCTTAAGCAAGTCTTTATTGGCCTCTGGCCCTGTTGTGCCCCCCACCCCACCCCAAATTAATACTCTGTATTGTTGTTTCAGAACATCCCCACCCAGGACCGGCTAGAGGGCATGGCAGCCTTCAGGGAGAAGCGGCCCCCCAGATTTGTTGGCAAATGACTCCCATTTAAGTATGGGAGATGTAAACCATCAAGGGCAAGATCCACAAGGACAATGATAGATATAAAACAACTGGCATGGTGTCTGATACCAAGGTACTGACCATGCCACTGACTGCTACCTTCGTTATTCCTTATCCTGGGGCTAGATGACCACTGGGGTCAAGTTAGCTTTGGAGAATATCTGTCTCTCCCTATTTGAATGGTAAACTAAGGATTAAAATAGATCACTCTGGGTCTTTATATTATTGACTCTCAGGCCTGGCCTGACCTCTGCCACTCAATTATCGGGTGCTCACCAGAGACAGCAAAAGGTTGTAAGAACCCTCCAGTTTCTTCCTCCATACAATAGGGATAATATGGAAACCCTGGTCATGGTAGAACAGGCATCAGGAATCAGACTGCAGATCCCAGCTCTCCTAGTTATTCATTGTGTGCCTCAGCTTCTTCAGCTGCAAAATGAAACTGTTAAAAACAAAAAAGCCTATGCCTCATGTTCAATAAATGTGAGTTATTATTACTGTACAGTGCTCTTGTGAGAACCGAATGAAATCATCACTGTGAAAACTTTGTAAACTATAGGGTGGCAGGCAATCTTTGATGGCTGCAGTACACAGTGCTCTCAGGAGCACTGAGAAGGGAGCAGGTTAAGTCTGAAGGAGAGAATGGAGGGTCAGGAAATGGTCAGGTAACACTGGAGTGAAGCCTGAACGTTCAATAGGCATTTGAGGCAAAGAAAGGAAGGGTAAGGGAAACAGCATGAGGGAAAGTGAGCAAGAGGATGACACACTTAGAAATGATGGTGGCTGATAAACACATATGCACACTAAGCCTCATAGCCCTGCTCCTGTACCAAGGTAGGAAAAGAGAAGGCTGCATCTTAAGCTGTGGCCTTATGATCATTCTTTAACTCATCTCAGCTTCCCCAGCTTAGGGCTGGTCTAGAGATACTAAGCCAAGGGCATGGATACATAACAGTAACATTGTCGATGTGCTGCTAAATACAAATGTGCCCAAGGCTGTGCTCATTTTCTGGAAGGAATAGTAAGAGCCCAGGCCTTAGAATCAGAAAGAACCACATTAGCTGGAGCCACGCATTCCTTGTAACTACTCAGTAAAGTAACAATGTTACTTAACCTCCTTTTTCTCATCTGTTAAATGGGGGAGAATACAACTTATCTATATCAAAGGACTATCATGAATGAAACAAAGTTCAGAGGGTTGCCTCAACAGGCACTAGTTCTTACTTACCACATCCTCCTATCAGTAAGAGTTAGTATCTGGCAACAGAATGTTCTAAAATACCGGAACCCAGGTCAGGAACTGAAGACAGGCTTTTGGAATCATGCAAAAAAGTGAATACAAGAAAATACAGTGCAGTTTCAGAACTGTGGAAGTAAAGAGATTACAAATTCTCCTTATCTTGCTCACTGGTGAGCAAGAATTTTGAATATGATTTAGAGTAAGGATAAGCCTCATTTGATTCCAAAAGACAGTACACAGAACTCCAGTAAGAATCGGGCCAGTTCGGAGTGCTGAGCGACCAGCTTTTGATATGGGCTCGGGTCATGATCTTGTGGTTTGTGGGTTCAAGCCCCACGTCAGGCTCTGCACTGACAGCAAGGCATCTGTTTGGGATTCTCTCTCCCTCTCTCAAAAAATAAAAAATAAATTAAAAAAAAAAAAAAGTCTGGCCAGCTAAAGCACAAACATCTAGTATAAAAATATGCCACTAATCAAAAAGGAATATACTTTTGTTCTTTGGAAAACTTAAACAGAGGAATGGCAAAACATATTTCGTTGGTTGTCAATAATAAGGAAGGAATTCATACTCTGTTCCACAGAGGTTTGCAAAGGACACAAACAGAAGCCTCTGATAGTTTATACTGCAGTTGAGGCTGGTTCTCAAAAGCCCATTATATTTCTTGTCTTCATGCTAGGTAAGAGCACTCTGAAATCTATAGCAAAGTCTTTTTTCTGGCCCTTCCTCTTCTTCTCAGTTTTGGTCACAATCCCATTTAAATCAGAACTTTGAGGGATCAAGATTTACAATGCCCATATAATCATTATCTACACCCTCTACTCACAGTCATCAAGTCCTACTATTTTCCACCAGCACATCCACTTACACAGAATGTTATGTTCAGTCTAGTGTGTAAAGTTGGAGCCTTTTGCAAAAGGCCAAAAGCAGAATACCCAAAATTGTAAAAAATATATTTTTTCCTTCCCTCTACCCCACAAGTGGAAGGTACTTTGGTATTTATTAAAAAAAAAAAAAAAAAAAAAAATTCCCCTCTTTTTCCTCCCCTCCAGCTGAGATTCTGCCTTCTAAACAACACATTTATAAGCATGTATTTTCCAAAGCTTTTTCATGTACTTCTTTTCTAGTAGCCTCACTAGGAATAACAACTCAGGATATTCTTTCAAACATGAAATTTAACATAAATACCAAGGTCTCCCTGTAGGTCTTTCGTTTCTCCTTCCTCTCTGAAACTCCCAGAGTTAAGAAGCTGGCCAGGGCTAGGAAAAGTAACTGGCATAGCTGTTCCAACATAAGCTAACAGGCCTCCCCACATAGTCCAAGGCTTGATTTTGCAAAGCTGTTGAAGGAGCGTTCCCAGAATGATTCCAACTTGATTTGGGATTATGGCTATCATTCAAAATCAACCTTTTTGCGGCCTACAGAAAATCAACAATAAAGGCCAGTGAGGCAGCCAACTTACAAACTCCAATGATAACTTGTTTCAACACTGAACTGCTGGCAAGGCAGAAGGGCTGACACTGAGGAACAGACAGCACCTCTAAGCCCCAGGGGCTGAGGAGGGCATTCAACACAGAGAGGGTCTCTGATAATTCATGAAATGCATTCTGAAGTCATCTAGAATGGAGGTTGCAATCCTCTGTGCTTGAGCATCTGCCTCACTGTGCTCCTGGATGTCACACAAAAACTGCAATCCTTCTTCTTCAACTAACATTCTGCAGTATTTGCTGGCTGAAAGAAAATCAAAGAGAACTGATGGACAAACTGGCATTTTAAATATTCCCAAGTCACCACATTCACCTTTGTGAAGAAAGGGTACCAAGGTTTAAGCCCTTTGACATAGGAATTAACAGATAAAAGAAATATGTCAAAGGGCACCCGGGTGGCTCAGTCGGTTAAGCACCCGACTTGGGCTCAGATCATGATCTCACGGTTTGTGGGTTCGAGCCGCACGTTGGGCTCTGTGCTGACAGGTGGGAGCCTGGAGCCTGCTTCAGATTCTGTGTCTCCCTCTCTCAGTCCCTCTCACACTTATACTCTCTCTCTCTCAAAAATAAACATTAAAAAAACTTAAAAAAAATACGTCAAAACTTAAATAATGCTTGGATTGTGCAGTGCAATTATAAATGATTTTTTAGTATGTTTATTTCCAGACAACTCTATGCCTCAAATCTCTAATCCTAGCTAAAAGGATAGAAACCTCTTTTATTATAAATGTAATACACATTTCAAGTTCAGGCATTATGCTGAGCTAGATAACCTGATAACACTAGATGCTGGATAAAATATAACAAAAAATTTTAAATGTATACTCATGTGTACAAAGTAAAGAACTTGTCCAGGACCCAGACATAGATTGCAGAGAGCACCTAAGCTCATGTAACTTTATCTGCAGCTATCCCGGGGAAGAAAGGGACTGTCAGTTTCAGTAATCTAGCAATTTAGGTTCCAACTTACAAAGTTAGAAGCAATCTATATATAATAAAATATGTATCAGTGCATAAAGCTGACCCCTCAAAGGACTATAGGAGAGAAGGGATAAGACAATGAAAACATTTGGCCTCTAGGTGGGTATACAGGTGTGGTTGGAAGAAATCCTCCCCAAGAATTCATAACCACAGTAGTGAGTTGGTATAGGATTTGAATTTATACTGCCTAAACGTTCTGGGAACCCTTGAGCTGAGAAGTTAATATGAAAATTAGTTCAATCCCAGGACAACCTCTAGAGCACCTGAGGGAAGCAAATACAAAACTGCGTAGTCTAAAAAGGAGTCTCTTAATCATTCCAAAGGCCAACTAGACACAGGGAGAAATAATGATCTAATGACATGGAAATTGTTTTTTTAAGGATAAGATAGGGGCGTCTGGGTGGCGTAGTCGGTTAAGCGTCCGACTTCAGCCAGGTCACGATCTCGCGGTCCGTGAGTTCGAGCCCCGCGTCAGGCTCTGGGCTGATGGCTCAGAGCCTGGAGCCTGTTTCCGATTCTGTGTCTCTCTCTCTCTCTGCCCCTCCCCCATTCATGCTCTGTCTCTCTGTCCCAAAAATAAATAAACGTTGAAAAAAAAAATTTAAGGATAAGATAGAATAAAGTGAGAGAAGGTATAAGATACTTCTGACAGACACCCCACAAGGAAAGTATAGGGGAAGAATAAGATCTTTAAACAGCTGAGAATTTTCATCAATTTTGGAAAGTGTAACTGTGACCTGAAGTCCAGAGGCTGTGTAACAAAAGGCTGATGAAACATAATTAACAAAGTCAAGACAATAAACTGCAGAAAAAATATTTGCAAGAGTTCCTTCAAATTAAAAAGATCAACAAAGAGTAGACAAAAAGTGAATAAAGAATATCAATGGACAATTCAAGGAAACGAAAAAGAGTCTTCAATAAAAGATAGCTAATGTAACTTAAATGTTAAACAAGACCATCATTTCACCTTAAATTGGCAAAGAACAAAACGTTCAATTAAACATTGTCTGTGTAAGAATGACAAGCTTTCATACATTGCTGACAGGAATGAAAACTGATAATCAACTCACCAGAAAACAGTTTAGCAATGCCTATCAATATCACCATGTTCCTAACATTTTGACTCAGCAATTCTAAATATTATGCAGATTAACTGACACTTGCAAAATGATACACTTAACAAATGATATGTACTATGCGTGAACTAATACTGTGCTATGCACAAATGCTAATACTATGAGCCTAGCAATGTTTTAAATGCTTAACGAATATTAACCCACTTAATTTTTTTCAATGTTTATTTATTTATTTTGAGAGAGAGAGAGAGAGAGAGAGAGAGACAGACAGACAGACAGACAGACATGAGTGGGGGAGGCACAGAGAGAGAGAGGGCAACACAGAATCCAGAGCAGGCTCCAGGCTCTGAGCTGTCAGCACAGAGCCCAATGCAGGTCTCGAACTCATGGACCACAAGATCATGACCTGAGCTGAAGTCAGATGCTCAATCAACTGAGCCACCCAGGCACCCCAACCCACTTAATTCTTACAGCTCTATGAAGTAGGTATTTTTATCCCCATTTTATAGTTAAGGAAACTGGGGCACAGTGAAGTCAAGTAACTTGCTCAAGTTCCCACTGTTAGTAACTGGCAGAAACTGGGAACAGAGCACAGGTAGTCAGTCTGGTTCTAACATCTGTCCTCTTAATTACCCACATGTGCATCTTCAATTCATAGATAGATAGAGTTACAGATATATAGTCTTTGTATATAATTTTTCATTGTACATTAATCCATATTCATGTATATAAATATGTTAATATTCAATAAAATAGTGCTTGTAATAGAAAAGACTAGAAACAATATCCATTTAAAGAAGACTGGTTAAATAATTATATCTATATAGTGAAGAAATACTGAGCAGTCTAACTAATAGTGGTAATCTGGAGCTCTGCCAGTTGCTATTTTAACTTTAGCAAGTTACTTAAGTTCTCTGTGCCTTGTTTGCTCATCTGTAATAGATGAATAATAAAAATAATGCTACCCCCTTCGCGTTGTTGTGAAGATTGAGTTAACTCATAAAGACCTTGCAATACTGCCTGGGACAGAGAAAGTACTCAACTAACTTCTAGTTGCTATAAACCAAAGTCATTTCAGAGCTATTCTGACAGATCTGCCTGTAGTTGTTTATATGCCAACACCATTCACAATACTTATTTATAATTTAAAGAGAAGTGTTAGGGCAAGCTCCTAGAAACCATTTTTCTTGGTCAGTTCTTTCTTGTTTATTCTGCCAGGTTAACTTTAGAATAATTTTCAGATCCCTCACCTCACTCGTTCATTTAAATTGCAGCATATTCATAAGCTGAAAAGATTTGACATGTGTCTCTTAAAAAGTCTTTCCATCTAGGAATATAGTATGTCTCATAATTACTTCAGGTTTCTCAATTATTTCTCAGTTTACTGCACAGAGCTCTCATTGTTTGTTAAAATTATTTTGGGAATTTTATACTTTTTGTTAGTAGCTAATATTTTAATTCTAAAGCTATTTCTTGAAACTTTTCACTATAAAATTATACTCTGTATTTCTTTTATAATAAAAGCAAAAAATTTTACAATAATCCTTAGCAAAGAATGTAAGTCCCCAATTCTCCCAACAGCCAAACATGTAAAAACATTTAATCTGGCTAGGAAACAACCCCTGACTCCTGGCCCTCCAGCCTCCCCCAGACCATTACAAAAAGGCAGATGTATATATTACTATAGACAGAGTATTCATGATAAACTGTTGAGTGAAAAGAGCCAGCTATAGGGCAACATGCACAGAATGAGCCCATTTTGTTTAAAAATGTCCTTATTTATATATAGTATATACTAACTACAGTATGTGTATAGAGAAGTATTTGGAAGGATAGTTATAATTATCAAATTGTTAATAGTACCTGCCTGTGGGGAATAGGAGTGAGAGCCAACTTTCACTTTCTTTTATAAATTTTTTTTTTTTAACGTTTTTTTTGAGACAGAGAGAGACAGAGCATGAACGGGGGAGGGGCAGAGAGAGAGCGAGACACAGAATCGGAAGCAGGCTCCAGGCTTTGAGCCATCAGCCCAGAGCCCGACGCGGGGCTCGAACTCACAGACTGCGAGATCGTGACCTGAGCCGAAGTCGGACGCTCAACCGACTGAGCCACCCAGGCGCCCCAACTTTCACTTTCTATACTGCTTGATGTCCACCCCCAAATAGATTATAATTCTGTGACATTTTTTAAACTAATAAAAACATTTTCCAACTTCCTTTTTTAAAAAAGTTAAATTCAATAGAGGTGAACAAATTTTCAAAATTCTATCTTGAACTTAACCTTTATACAGAAAAACAGTTGGAAAACTACTATGTTTTGAATACATACGGTTTTTACTGCAGACATGATACATTGCCCATAGTGCCCAGAGCTGAACCGCTGGTTGAGAGAAGTTGCCAAGGAGTGGGAAAAATGCCTTGAAGGATCTAAAGAGGCACAAAGAAGTTCATTTAGAATTCAGGCTAGCATCTGTGATACAATAATTATTTTTAACCTCTCCACAGGATCATTTCCTCATTGAGACAGATGTATTGTTGAGCATATATCAGAAGCTAACATTTAAGAACTTACATTCTATGTTAGACACTCTTTATATTCAGTATCTCATTTCATCCTCAATCTTGCACACAATAAGCCTCATTTTACAGAGGAATAAAACTGAGTCTCAAAGATCTTCTAAAAGTGATTTTCCCAAAATCACAAAGTAACAGGATTTGAACATAAGGCTATCTGACTCTATTTTATCACTGTACCATGGTCTCTACATAGCACAATGAGGACAAGCTTTAAGAAAAGTACTTCTCCATCACGAGATTACCTGTAGGTCACCAACGCTGTCATCTTACAACTTGAACTTGGCCAATTCTGGATGGTTGCATACTATACAAAAAGAGAAACCAGGATTCTAGTATTGTATTCCATCCTTTTTAAAAGGTCATAATAGGCTGTTTCATGCCATTTATAATTACATATATATGAAAAAACAAATCTTCAAAATATGGGAATGATCACCCAAATTAAGGTATACCTACCTGCCAAAATATGAAGTAGATAACCATTAAATATGTAGAATAGGAACAAAGTCATGTGGAAAACAGTGCAATAAGAGGGGGCTTCTGAGTAAAGATGCAGGACTTGGCATGCATCCATTCCTTTCCTAAATCCCATGACCAGAAATATATAAATGGTTTAAAATAAAAGAAGGCAACCAAACAAGAACAAAGCAGAAAGAAAATGGTGAGTGATTTAGTAGATCTAGCACTGGAGAAGATTAAAAAATGAACCAGTTTGGGGCGCCTGGGTGGCGCAGTCGGTTAAGCGTCCGACTTCAGCCAGGTCACGATCTCGCGGTCCGTGAGTTCGAGCCCCGCGTCGGGCTCTGGGCGGATGGCTCGGAGCCTGGAGCCTGTTTCTGATTCTGTGTCTCCCTCTCTCTCTGCCCCTCCCCCGTTCATGCTCTGTCTCTCTCTGTCCCAAAAATAAATAAACGTTGAAAAAAAAAAAAAAATGAACCAGTTTGAACAGAACTCCCAGACATAAAAATCTGGCACACCAAGTACTTTAGGAAGTGAGATTAGAGGTGGGGTTAAAAACAAGAGGAATGATCGAAAGTACCGAAGAAACAAGACTCCCATATCTCCTTTCCACCACTAATAAAAATTTCTGGACTGGGCAACCTTGTGAACAATTAAGGGTTGAAGTACCATGTTAAAAACAGGGATGAAGTGAAAATCTAAATGATAAATGCTGAGAGTCCCTTGCTCTCAACTCTCTTCCTCTAGTGGGATTTCAGACCATTGGAACCAAGCTTATCATTTTCAGTCAGGAGAACAGAAGATTCTTCTTGAGGGAAATTCCAACCAGTTCAGGACAGAAGATCTAATGACAATGACAGTGACTAATACAGATCACGCTAGGTGAGGCCCACAGTTGACAAGTTCCACCCATCTGCACCTAGCTTCCAAACAACTCCACTCTTAAATATGACTGCACAGCTGAAGATCTCCATATACTTTAAGAAAGTCTGTAACATAAACGATAAAAATAGGGTGAAAAAGTAACTTGCAGAAAACAGAAATCTTGAAAGAAGAGGAAAATTTAAAAAACAAAACAAAAGCAAAACCCAAACTAATCATTACTACCTTTAAAGAGATAATAGATACAGCAACCATGGGAAAAGAGTAAGATATTATATGAAAAAGAAGCACTCAGAGAACAAAAGAGAGTTCTTGAAAATTAAAATAGAAATATATAAATACAAATATATAACTATACATAATATATAAAAACACATTATAAGCTATAAAAATAAATAAATATACTGTGGTACCTGGTGGCTCAGTCAGTTAAGTGTCCAGCTCTTGATTTTGGCTCAGGTCATGATCTCACAGATTGTGAGATTGAGTCCCACATTGGGCTCTGCACTGACAGTGCGGAGCCTGCTTGGGATTTCCTCTCTCTCTCTCTCTCTGCCCCTCCCCTCCTTGCGTGTGTGCACACACTCTCTCTCTCTCAAAAAAAAAAAAAAAATTAAGGGGCACCTAGGTGGCCCAGTTGGTTAAGCCTCTGACTTCAGCTCAGGTCATGATCTCACAGCTCGTGAGTTTGAGCCCCACGCTGGGCTCTGTGCTGACAGCTCAGAGCCTGAACCTGCCTCGGATTCTGTGTCCTCCTCTCTCTCTCAAAAATAAACATTAAAAAATTTTAAAGTATATGTTAAACTATATGATGAGCCATATAAATATATAAAATTACATTAAAATAGCTAATTATATAATAAAATATATAAAATATAAATGCAAAACCCAATAGGAGTGGAGATTTTTTTATTTATTTATTTTAGAGAGAGAGAGCACAAGTGAGGAAGGGGCAGAGAGAGGTGGGGAGAGAGAGAATCCCAAGCAGGCTTCACACCACCAGTGCAGAACCCAATGTGAAGCTCGAACTCACAAACCTCAAAATCATGACCTGAGCCAAAGTCAGACACTTAACTGTGCCACCCAGATGCCCCAGCAGTGGAGATTTTTAAAGATTTTTTTTAAAGAGGAAAACAGGGAAATAGGTAAGGAAAAATGAGTCCAGGGAGGCCAACATCCTAAGGTGGGGGGAAAAAAAGAGGAAGAGAGTAGAGAGGGAGAAAGAAATTTCTCACAACTGAAGGAAACAAGCTTCTAGAGCAATTAGTATCCAAGATAATGATGAAAATAAACCTACATCCAGGCACACCACTGTGTGATTTTTGAGAACAAAAATCTTAAAGGTTCTGAAGGAAAATGGCTTCTCAAAAGTGATACTGAGAAAACAAAGAAGTAATGACTTAAAAATTCAGAAAGAAAAATATTCCAAAACTAAAATTCTATACCCAGCCATGTGACTAACTAAATATGAAGGTAAAATAATGCCCTTTTCAAACAAATAAGGTCTGACTTATTTATTTATTTATTAGAGAGAGAGAGAGAGAGAGAGAGTGTATGGAGGTGGGGAGGTTGGGAGGGTAGAGGGAGAGAAGCTAGAGCCTGACGTGAGGCTCGGATCTCGTGACTCTGAGATCATATAAAGTCTAAAATTTTCTATTTCATGCATTTCTTCTGAGGAAGCTACTAGATAAGATCCAACAGAATGAGGGAGTACACCAAAAAACCAGGAAGGCATGCAATCCAGGAAACAGGGAATCCAACACCAGAGAAGTAAAGAGAATCCCCAGTAAAGGAATATCCTGGAATGACAGCAGTATAGCAAATACACAAATAAGCAGACCAGATGGAAGAAAACAGAAAGTTTTGGGAAAGAAGTCTTAAGAAGCTGAAGTAGATGGAATATATTTCAATATACTGAAAGGATATATATACTTGGGAGTATAGGAAAGGGTACGCATAGGGAAAATGAGAAAAAGAATCTTCTTTTTCCAGAGTGGGAAAATGAATGAACAGATTAATGTCTAAAACTGCAAAATGAAGTAGCAACAGAGGTAATTTAGATATGGAGAAAATATCAAAAGAAATAGCTTGAAAAAAAGCTGAAAGTGGAAAAGAGAACTGGTTAAAGCCACATTCAACTGTTTATACGTGTAACTTTTATAAAAGAAAAATATCAGGAGGAATGTAACAAAGTATTAACAGAGGTTAGGGCTTGATTGTACGGTGAGTGATTTAGAATATTTTCTTTGTACTTTTTTATTATGTTTCCCATTTTCTACAATGAATACATATTTCTAAAATTCTTGGGACGCCTGGGTAGCTCAGTTGGTTGAGTATCCGACTTAGGCTCAGGTCGTGATCTCACAGTCTGTGGGTTCAAACCTTGTGTCTGGCTCTGTGCACACAGCTCAGAGCCTGGAGCCTGCTTCGGATTCTGTGTCTCCCCCATCTCTCTGCCCCTCCTCTGCCCACACTCTGTCTCTCTTTCTGAAATATAAAATAATAATAATAAAGTAAAATTCTTAAAACTAGAAAAGTAAGTCTCCTGCAAGAAGAGATCACGACACAGTTTGTAAAGAAGAATGAATGGTCCTTGTACCAAATCCTGGAGAAGAGCACTCCTCTGAAGGTCATGGGACATCCAGGGCTGTGTGTCAGATGTCAGGTGGGCTATGATGCCTGCAGCAAAATAACTGACTTCCATTTCTTTGCTATGGAGCAAGCTGCTAATATGTTTCACCACATCTTCAGTCACCAGCTTGGAAGACAGTTCTCTAACTTCAGCTATGTTGTTCTACAGGTAAAAGAGAGCAGAAAATATCAGGGATAGGAAAGGGAGAGAGAATCAGACACTGATTCTCTCTTCCTTTCCTACTGCTTAGCTTAGATACAGTCAGAATACTTCATCCCATCCTCCTCCCTCTCAATTTAGCCTAAAACCCGTAATCCCACCCCTTGATGATGAGGATATCAGTAATGACAAATCACTGAGTGAGCACTTACTAAGTGCCAGGCACTGTACTAGACAAACAAAAAGGTCCTTTTTTCTGCCTTATCTCATTTAATGTTTCATATAGTTTTACCAAGAAATAAGTCACTCAGCAAGATTTAACTTGTCAGTCAGAACTTGTCAGGTTTATACTGCTAATAACTAGTTGAACTAGAATAAAATCCAGGCCTGACTCAAATACTTAAGATTGCTCAGGGCCTACTATATGTTACATTAGCTTGAAATTTAACAGTAACAATGAAAGGCAGGTAGTATTTTATTTTATATATTAGGTTGCTATGCTGTTTAACAAACTGCCACAAACTTGGTGGCTTAAAACAACATACATTTTTTTCTCTCTCAGTTTTTGTGGGCCAGGAGTTCATCCATGGCTTAGGTGGCTCTTCTACTCTGAGGTCTCAAAAAGCCACAATCAAAGTGCTGGCTGGGCTGCATTCTCATCTGGGGGCTCCACTGGAAGGAAACCTACTTCCAAGCTTACAAACTGTTGGCCACATTCATTAAGATTGAGGGTTTCGTTTTCTTGCTGGAGGCCACCCTTAGCGCCTAGAAGCTGCCCATAGTTACTTCCCACAGGGGCTTCTTTCTCCAACTACTTACTTCTTGGCAGCTTGCTTTTTCAAATACATGGAAGAGTCTCTCTAGCAAGTCTATTAGCAAGAGGGATTAACACCATAGTACCCCTAAATCAGAGGGGGATATGTTCTAAGACCCCCAATGGATATGCCTGAAACCACAAACAGTATCAAATTCTATAATATACTGTTTTTTTCTACACAAACATACCTATGATAAAGTTCAATGTATAAATTAGGCCCAGTAAGAGATTAACAATAATAGAATAATCGTAACAACATATTGTTTACTTTTGTCTGTTTTTTTAAAGTTTATTTATTTTGAGAGAGAGAGAGCATGGGCACGGGAGGGGCAAAAAGAGAGGGAGAGAGAGAGAATCCCAAGCAGGCTTCATGCTGTCAGCGCACAGCCCGACGAAGGGCTCAAACTCATGAACCATGAGATCATGACCTAAGCTGAGATCAAGAGTTGGGCACTTAACCAACTGAGCCACTCAGGTGCCCCTCATATAACTTTTATTACAATATACTGTTATAGGGGCACCTGAGTGGCTCAGTCAGTTAAGTGTCCGACTCTTGGTTTTGGCTCAGGTCATGATCTCATGGTTTGAGTTCAAGCCCAACATTGGGCTTTGCACTGATGGTGCAGAGCCTGCTTGGGAGTCTGTCTCTTGCCCCTCACCTGCTTGTGCTCTCTCTTGCTCTCTTAAAAAAAAAAAAAAAAAAAAAAATTACATGAATGTGGTCTCTTTCTCAAAATATCTTTTTTTTTAAAGCTTATTTATTTATTTTGAGAGAGAGAGAAAACACATGAAAGGGGGGAGGGGCAGAGAGAGAATCCCAAGCAGGTTTTGCTCTGTCAGTACAGAGCCTGATGTGGGGCTCAAACTCACAAACTGTGAGATCATAACCTGAACTGAAATCAAGAGCCAGATGCTTAACCGACTGAGCCACCCAGGCACCCTCTCAAATATCTTATTTCACTGTACTCACTCTTCTGCTGCTTGTGAGGAGATGATAAAATGCCTATATGACAAGACAAAAAGGTGGATGACGTAAGCATGTGACATAGCATTAGGCTACTACTGACCTTTGGACCATTCCTCAGGAGGATCACCTGCTTCCAGACTGTGAGTAACTGAAACTATGGATAAGGGGAAGGGGTCTACTGTCTATACACCATAACATAATCACAGAACTGATACCCTATCATCTTTGCTATATTCTATTCGTTAGAAGCAAGTCACAGTTCCTGCCCACATTTGAGAGGAGGACTTTTACAAAGACGTGAACAGCAAGAAGAAATCAGAATCACTAGGAATCACCTTAGGGTCTGTCTACCACACAGATGAAAACACAAAGGTTTAGAAGTGAAACACATAGTCAAATTGAACACAGCAGTTACTGTTCCTTCTGAAGCAGTTTTCAGAAAAGTATACCCTAGAGACTAGTATGTTCAAAATAGCATCATACAGCACTATGCAGAAAACTACACTGAGATCACTTACCCCAGGTATTTTTTTACAAGACCAGCTATACCCTATTGATTTCAGCAGAAACTGCACTATTGTGAGATTTCCCCCGTTTTCCCCAAAGCTATCTATACATACCCTCATCAATAGTAGGATTTCAGCATTAAGTCGATCAGATGGAAGCCCCAGACAAGGAGAGACAACATGACAGCATCCTTACTATAACTGAGGACACCTTAGATGAATCTCACAATTTCTCTTATAAGCTTGGCAGAGGCTACTTTTCTAGTACCTTTTTCATTCCAATAGTCTATGAACAAAATGTTGAGAAGAGATGGAAGCTACAGGAGAAAGTGGGTCTTCTTCACTCAGAAAAAGGAAGGAAAGGAGGCATCCTCAAAAACTCTCAGCATTCTGAGAGGCTCTCAGAAAAAACTAAAAGATCTTTTAGAAAAGGTTAGCTAATAGTAGGACACTTAGCTTTATATAGCATATATGAGGCTTCAATCCACCTTTCTGGCCTTATTTATTGCTTTTCCCAACTTCTGCCAAAATTCCAGATATTCTTTATTACAGTATCCTTTAAATGATTACATTTTCTCATCTTCCCTAGCCAAAAGACCTTTGTCTCCTACTTATTTTGTCCTCTATCTTTCTACTTTTTGTACCTTCCAATATTAAGATTTCCAATATTAATCATTTAATCCCCTCTACTCTGTTCCAAGTCCTATATGTGCTAGGGATACTAAAGTAAAGACACAGTCCCTGCTTTCAAGGAGTGCATGCTCTAGAATCAAAAGCTTCCACTAGACTTTGTGCTTTTCTAGCACTTACCACAGTCCATCTTAAATCAGAAAATTATTCATATACCTGTCTAACACCACCTCCCCAACACTGAAGGACCATCAGCTGGATGTATTTCATGCATGGCAAACTGCAAGGACTTAACAGTATGTCTTCATTACTTTTTGTAAATGTTCACCTTTATCTTTTGGAAACAAAGAAATTTCTCAATTATGGATATCCTGATTGAGAGGTAGTATAACAATATAATCAAAGAAATTTCTAAAGAATTGATTACCTTGATAAAAAAGTATGGTAAAGTGGTTAATATCAGAGATTCTACAGCTAGACTGGCTGAGTTTGACATTTGATTCTGCCTCCTACTACTTAGGTAACAGGATAAATAGAACATAACACAACTTTTCCTATCTCTATGTGACTTAGCCATGTGACTTCACTGCTCCTCCCATCAAGGGGTGGCCACCTCCTTTAATGCGGGCTTAACCATGGACATATAATAAATATATATTTGGTCTTTGTTGCCAGTTCTTGAAAGAGAAGTCTTCAATCCCTTGGAATTTCCCAAGTGATAAGAGTAATCAGAGCATCTTTGTTCTTTATTTGGTAGGCAACTAAATAAATAACTCCAGGATGGGGACTGGTTGCCAAAAAAAACCAAACCTTAATTAGAAGCCTCGGACTTTCAGCCCCACCCCACAACCTCTGGAGTAGGAGAGAGGAACTGAAGATTGAATTAATGATCAGTCATGCCTATGTGATGAAACCTCCATAAAAAATCCTAAACAATGGGTTTAGAGGACTTCTGAATTGGTAAACACATTAAGGTGCTGGGAGGGTGGTGTGCCCAGACAGAGTATGAAAGCTCTGCATGCATTCATCCTTCCTTGCCCTATATCTTTCTTCCATTTCACTGGTTCTGAGTTGTATCCTTTATAATAAACTGACAATATCAAGCAAAACGCCTTCTGGAGTCTGTGAGCCATTCTAGCAAATTATCAACCTGAGGAAGGGGTCATGGAAACTCCTAATTTATAGCCAGATGGTCAGAGGTATGGGTGGCCCAAGACTTAAAACTGGCAACTGAAGTGGGGCAGTCTTATGAACCTGAGCCCTTTAACTTGGATAACTTAGGACAACTTAGGTAGGTAGTGTAAGAAAGGAATTGAACTGAATTGGAGCATACTCAGTTGTTACTGAGAGTTGGAGAAGTGATTACTGGGAAACACCCAGGCCACCTAGTGTGCTTTGCCCAATGAGACATTAGAGAACGTGACATAAGCAGAGGTTTAAGAAGCACTTGCACAGTGGGACTTGCCTTCTAGCGCTACCCTGAAACTGAAACAAGCCCATGGTGACAGGGGTGCCTGGCTGACTCAGTCAGTAGAGCATGCAACTTTTGATTTCAGGGTCATAAGTTCAAGCCCCACATTGGGCACAGAACTCCCTGGGGGTTGGGGAGGGGGAGAGAAGAAGAGGAAGGGAAAGGGGAGGAAGAGGAGAAGTCATCGCCCACGGAGATACAAGGCCCAACTAACAACCTGTACCAACTGTCACAGTGAGAGTTAGGCCATCTTAGCACACCTTGCCTTAGTTGAGCCACCAGATGACTACAGCAACATGAATAACTCCACTGGAATTACTGAGACCAGAAGAACTGTACGGCTAAACGGAGTTCAAACTGTTGACTCACAGATTCAAAAGTAAATAAAATGGCTGTTGTTTTAAGCTGTAGTTTGTTCAGAGCAAGAGGACTGATGTGGTATTATTTTATAGGGAATCACGTGAACACTAAATGAGTTAACACACAGAAATTGCTTACAATAGTGCCTAGCATATAGTAAGTGCTACATAACTGTTAGTTTTATTATCTTTTTTTTAGAAATCAGAATTAACTGAAACAATTCACCTTACCCAAAGACCAAGTACTTTGCTTTGTATTGCTGACTCTGAAAAAGTCTGTCAAAAGAATATACAGGTTACTTTACCATGAAAAAAAGAACTTTACATATAAACTCAATCCTGTCTTCCCACCTCCAAGACTTGGATGAAGATTGCCAATCCTTGATTTTCTATAAAGTGACTGCAGGCAGCTGGAGACTCATCTGTAAGATTCCAAAGTGCTTTCAAAGTAAACAAGAGTGTGACATCATCTAAATTTTCAGTAGTCTTTTGTTTTACTATTGCTAGAAGTTCCTAAAAACCAAAGAGACAAAGAGTTAGATGCCCCAGTGACTAACTCAATTACAACATAAGAAAAGCAATAGTTGTTCTACCACTTAATAGCTCTGTGATCCATTTATTCTCTATATAATGAGTTATACCTAACTCCTAAGGTTTTTATGAAGATTAAAAGAAAAAAACAATTCAGCTTTAGTGAGCACTTAATCTAGTTCTTGGTCCTTGTTAATAAGACTCATAATCAAGTACATATTGGCTATTCCATTATTCATTTATTTAGCATGGTTAGTCAACACCTCAGGTAAGAGCGACAGATTAAAAAAAAATGTTGGTTTTTCTCTCAACTAAATAAAAGAATTTTAAGTTTGGGAAAATGTTCTGAAGGAAACACATAAAAGCCTAAGAATTTACTTTAGAAAAGGCAGGAAAAGGAAATCTCCATGCAAAGGTAATATGTATACTGAAACAAATGAGACCAGAAGAGAAAGAAAGATAATGAGTTAAGCAAGGAGTGGAGACATAGAGGGGGAGGGAGTATGCCAGGCAGAGAAAAAGTGTGCTGTTCTTGAGCACACTTGAGCAGATCAATATGGCTAGAGGGTAACACCAGTACTACAACCATATGTCATAATAAAGAAATCATTGCCTCACTTTAACAGAGATTCCAAAACCCCATTTCATAGCAGAATAATATTGGACACAAGTGAAGCTAGTATCCTCACTTTCCTGCAAGCATATTAGACTGTTGTGAGAGAGGGAAAAGATAGCCATTTTCACTTAACCACCTAATGAAAACACATAAAATAAAACAGCACTGAACAAAGCAGAGTATGTCTGTTTTCAGGAGGAATGAGACCACCTCAAAAATTTTACCCATCAGGAGAGAATGTATCGAGAGAGTTTATCACAAAAATAAAGCTGTGAGAACCAAGAGGGAAGTGTAAGAGTGACACACAGCATTGGTAGCAATCATTCAGACGCCCAATGGGGTGAATGGCCGCAAGGCAAGGGAGGGAGCAGGGGAAGTGAGGCTGACCCTGACAATAATAACGAATGTGGCCAGGCCCGTGGTTAGATGCTTTATATATTTTTACCTTAATGACATTCAAAATAACTGCAAAATATTACTCCTATGACAGATGCCTGTTTTTCAGATGATGCCAGTTTTCAGATGAAGAATCTGAGGCACAGAGAAGATAAATAAATTATCTAAGGTCTTATGACTAGTGGCTGAACATGGCTTGTTTTCACCTAAAGCCTGAATTTTTGGTAACATTTCCAAAATTGTTTCTCCGAGAACTACAGGGCTGCTCTTCCCTCCGTGTTACTTCAGGACCTGCTCTCTATCTCGCTCTATTCTGTACCTCTGTCTGTTCCTGTTAACCATTCCCAGCAACTCCATCACATCATCTTGACAAAACTGCTGCCTCAAACACCCTACTTTATGCCCTAGAGTCCTAAAAAAGGCTGCTCGAGTCTCATCTTCAATATCTGCCAGAACACTCTGAAGAGGGCATTCAACTGTATCTGGGAATTCTACTGGATTTCTCAATGAATTTGCTCCCAAGACCACTCTTCTTTCATCATTCCCTCTCCCCTCCGACTTTACTCACCATCTTTTTACACCTCTCATTCGATCACCTCATCTAGTTTTTCACGAACTACTGCTGTTCCTCCTGACAAAATCTACCAGCCTACCTACACATATATCAACGCACCCCGCTTTCCCTTCTGCTTTAGTCTAAAGCGAACATCTTTACTCCTGTTCTATACACAATTCCTGCACACACACAAAGATTTGGCACCAAATTACTTGCCTCTTTATTGCCATTGCCATCAATTTCTCCTTGTTTTTCAGAAATGTTTTCAAGGGCGTAAAATAGATCTTGGAAAAAACCAATTGCTGGCCCCATGTAGTATCTTCCTTTCTCTTTTTTTCTCATTAAAGTATATCAAAAAGTTGCTTCCGTGTTGCACCTCCCATTTGCTCATCATTGTAGTCCAAACAGGCTCTGTCCCACTACTCCACTAAAATAATGTAAACAAGATGACTAATGACTTCCATCCTGCCAAATCCAACTGGCACCTCTCTGTCCATCTCACTCAACCACTCAATAGCATCTGACATGACTGCTCAATTTTTCTGGAAATAATTCCCTTGGATTCTAAGACATCACTCTTTCTTGGTTTTCTCATTTTCCACACAACTCCACTCTCCTTGTTCTTCTTTCTAACACACTCATTTCAGTCCTTCTTTTTACTCTATATGCACTCCACACTCTCCAGGTGATTATATCCCATATCAGAACTGAGGACTCAAATTATTCTTACACAATACTCTGAGCTGTGCCCCATATCAAACTGCCTCTGTGACATCTCAAGCATTGCAGAAATTAACATGTCTAAAAAGTCACTCTTGATTTTTATCCCCCAAACCTACTGACTACATATCAAATACTCGTAAGATTCTACTTGTGACAGCAATGCAAAAGGTAAAAACTTTAGGAATAAATTTAAGAAATACAGAATATCAACATTAAGACAACACCCGTATACATCTGGGGGACATAGAAGACCAAATAAATGGAGTAACATCTCCTATTCTCAGAAGGAAAAATCAGTATCAAAGAGATGTCAATTCTTCTAAGTAAATCTATAAATTTAACATAATCCCAAAGAAAACAAAGCTTTTTTAAAACAAGAAAAGCCATTTCTGGTGTTCACATTAAAAAAACCAAAGAGGGACACCTGGGTGACTCAGTCAGTTAAGTGTCTGACTCTTGATTTTGCCTCAGCTCATGATCTAACAGTTCATGGGACTGAGCCCCGCAACAGGCTCTGTGCTGACAGTTGAGAGCCTGGAGCTGGCTTCGAATTGTGTATCTCCCTCTTTCCCTCTACCCTCTTCTGCGCCCTCTCTCTCTCAAAAACAACAACAATAAAAAAAAAAAAAAAAAAAAAACAAAAAACAAAAAACCACACACACACACACAAAAATAAAACATAAGAAAAAAAAAGAAACTCAAGATCTTAACTATTAAGGAATTTATAAAACTAGTAAATAAAAAGTGTGGTATCAGCATATAAACAGACATACAAATTAACTTAACACAGCACAAAGTCCAGAAACAGATGCAAATAGAGAAGGGAATTTAATATATGATAGAGGTAGCAATGTATAACAGTGGAGAAAAGATAATTTGTTCAACAAAAGGTGCAGAGGCAGACATTGAGAAGAAACACAGACCCTTACAACATACCCCCCCCCCCAAAAAAAAGGCTTTAAGTAAATCAAGAATTTACATGTTAAAAGAAAGGAAACCACAGATAAAAATCATGAGAAAATTTTAAAATATACTCTGTGGAGCACAGAAATACTTTCAAACTGTGCCATCAATGCCAGAGAAATAAAATGATAAATTTAAACCTATAAACATTTTTAAATTACTGCATGGCAAAACATGTCATAAATAAAGTACAAACAATCAAACAGCCAACTGGAATCCTCCCTCCATCCCTCCCTCTCTAAAATAAATTACATACATACATATATACATACATAAATGTAAAAAAATTCTTTAAAGATACATGTGGGAGAGCTAAGTTCTTATTTACTATAGCAGCAGAATCATTAGAAAACATATAAAATTGATAAATTAAGTTAAAAGCATTTTATTTAGAGATGTGGAGGTAAATACCAAAAGAAATAGCTCTAAGAGTAGAAAGTAGTTTCTTTTGGGGAGCAGGTCTTTAGAGAGTTTTCACTTATAAGCCTTTTAGAATGATTATACTTTTAAAATTATGTTCATAGATTTTTTTATTGGAATAAAAAGGGTTATAAAAGCGACAATCAACTTACCTTAACTGCCATGAAGAGCTCTTCCTTAAGCTGTGCAGTTTGCTCAGATGAGAGCTGTAAGCAAACAAAAAGCCGAAAGTAAAACACTGGACATCTATCAGAGCTCCATCAAGATTCAGGAGAGAAATCTGGACTTTAGCAATCACATACCTGCAGGGCTAGAATAGAGGTGATGCTCACTGCCATTGTTTGCATCTTGGGGTTCTCATGCTTACAAAGCCATCTCATAACAAACTTGGCAGCATCAAACCTGAAAAAACAGGTTTTTTTTCTCACAATGAAGTTTTAAACAGTACATGAGGAGAGAAGAAATCACTTAACCTCCCCAACAAACCCTGTATCTTGGATTTCTAAACCCTCAGGCATGAAAATCAAGAGCACCTGGCAAAAAGAAGAGAAGGTCAGAAGAGGAAGAGGACAGAAGGCAAATAAGAATGTAAGCAAAATGCACAGAATTCAAAGTCAGTTTAGCAGGCAGGGGCGCCTGGGTGGCTCAGTCGGTTATGCATCTGACTTTGGCTCAGGTCATGATCTCACAGCTAATGAGTTTGAGCCCTTGCTGGGCTCTGTGCTGACAGCTCAGAGCCTGCAGCCTGCTTCAGATTGTGTCTCCCTCTCTCTCTGTCCCTCCCCTGCTCATGCTCTCTCTCCTTCAAAATAAATAAACATTAAAAAAAATTTTTTTTTAAACAAAGTAAGATTAGCAGACCTAGGAAAAACTTACCATTCAGTTCCTACTTTCATGGGTCTGAAAAATGTAAGAACCCACCCAACAAGTAGTAATTTGTAATATGAATTGTAGACAGTGCTAAAATGGGATAGCAAACAAATCACATAGCTAAAGAGAATTCATACCCTTTTATAGAGGCAGATAGTAGTTAGCTCCTATTGACTACAATTGTAGGAATGAAGACTGAGATGAGAAAGATCTTCTAACTTTCAAGACAAGACAGAAATCAATTTTTTCTTTTTAATGAGGTCTTATTGTAACTTTAAAAGTCAACTCCCATTTTAAGTCACATTTCAATTAGATTTGAGAATGGCTTAGCCTAACATTCCACACCCACATACCACAGGCTTTGCTCATGCCAGCCTGTGCTGAATTTTTCTGCTGTTAGCAGCAACTATTATAAATGTTTCTGAGCTCATGAATCTGGAAGACTATAAAGGCCTCAAAAGGAGTCCCTTTGGAGTCCAGGATGAGGATTTTCTCAATTATTTTCAATAAAATAGTAACAAAAAGAATGACTATACTTAGAAGAGACTTAGAAGAGGTACGGGAGAGAGAGGGAGAGAGAGAGGGGGAGAGGGGGAGAGAGAGAGAGAGAGAGAGAGAGAGAGAGAGAATGAATCTTAAGCAGGCTCTGAGCTCAGCACAGAGCCTGATGCAGGGCTCAGACACACAATCCTGGCATCATGACCTGAGCTGAAATCAAGAGTCAGGCACTCAACTTACTGAGTCATCACCCAGGCACCCCTAAACAGGCTCTACTTCTTAAGCTAGGCACCCTGATAAGTACTTTACAAACATTATCATGTCTAATCCTCATAAGAGTCACTATTTTACAAATGAGGAAACTTTTACAAATGAGTCAAACTTCAAGTATGTTTGACTCTCTGGAGCCCATGTTCTTGACACTTACTACCCTGAACTGGAATCACTTTGAGAGACAATATTTGCAAGCACAGTTGACCCTGGAACAACATAGGTTTGAACTATTGTGGTCCACTTAAACACAGAGTTTTTTTCAATAGACACACTGGAAAATGTTTTTGCAGATTTGCAACAATTTGAAAAAACTCACAAACAAACCTCATAGCCCAGAAATATCAAAAAAATAAGAAAAAGTTAGGGATTTATAACTATACAAAACATACATAGATACTTGTTACTGGTTTCTTTTACTATTACCATAAAATGTATACACATCTACCATAAAAGGTTAAAACTTATTGAAACTTACACAAACACTTATAGACCATACATAGCACCAGTCATCAGAAATGTAAACAAACATACAGTATTAAGTAACTATATAGTTAACTGTACTACATACTGTACTACCGTAATTATTTCACAGCCCCCTCCTGTTAACATTACAATGAGCTGAAGTGTGTGTGTATATCCACTTAAAATGCCCTGCAACATTAATCACTCGACATGATCAGTTTTCCCTCCAGTAAACTGTATACAGCAGTAAAAAGTAATCTCTTGCAGTACTCACATATTTTTCACTGTTTAGTAAAATATTGTAAACCCTGAATAACACCATGAGACCCATATAAAAATGCCGCTGATGTTGGAAGTGCTCCCTAGAAACAAAGAAAAATCATGCCATTACAAGAAAAAGTTGAACTGCCTGATATCTACCACAGACTGAAGACTGCAGCTGGGGTGCCCATCATTTCATAAATGAATCCAGAATAAAGACCACAGTAAAAAAGAAAGAAAAGAAAAGAGAAATTGGTGAAGGTGTTGCTGCAGCTATGCCAGCTGTCATGAAACCTTGCGCTTTTTTGCAAAACACCCTTTTATCTTATTGAAAATGCAGCTTTTATGTGGGCAGGGATTGCCATAAGAAAAGCATAGTTATAGACTCTAATATGACTTGAGAAAAAGTGACCATATGACAAGTTAAAGGAAAAGGAAGGGAAAGGATCTAAAACTGCAAAAAAAAATTTAAGTTTATTTTTTGTAATTTCTACAACCAGTGGGCTCGAACTCACAACCCTGAGATCAAAAGTCATATGTTCTTCCAAGGCTCTTGGGTGGCTCAGTCTGTTGAGTATCCGACTGTTGACTTCGGCTCAGGTCGTGATCTCATGGTTTACGAGTTTGAGCCCCGCATCAGGCTCTGCACTGGCTCTCTCACTACACCTTCCCTGCTGGCACGTGTGCGCTCTCTCTCAAAATAAATAAATAAACTTTAAAAAAAAAAAAAAAAAGCCTCAGGTACTTCTGAGCCAGTCCAGGTGCCCCTAAAATTGCAAAATGTAATGCCAGCAAAGGATAGTTTGCTTTTTAGAAAGAGGTCTGACTTAAGGCAGGAAAGAATAGATTAACTCTACTGTTTTGTACAAATGCAGTCAGTTTTACAATAAGAACTGCCCTTATCCATAAAGCTGCTAACTCCGAAGACTTGAAGGGAAAAGATAAACATAGGATGCTAGTCTTTTGGTTGTACAAGAAGGCCTGGACAAGAATCCTTTTTATCGATTGGTTCCATACTTTGTCCCTGAAGTCAGGAATTACCTTGCCAATAAAGGACTGTCTTTAAAATTCTCTTCATATTGGGGTGCCTGGGTGGCTCAGTCAGTTGAGCCTCCAGTTTGGCTCAGGTCATGATCTCGTGGTTTGTGGGTTCATGCCTCGCATAGGGCTCTGTGCTGACAGCTCAGAGCCTGGAGCCTGTTTCAGATTCTGGGTCTCCCTCTCTCTCTGCCCCTACCCCGCTTGCACTGACTCTGTCTCTCAAAAAATAAACACTAAAAAAATTTTTTTTTTTAAATTTTTTTTTTCAACGTTTTTTATTTATTTTTGGGACAGAGAGAGACAGAGCATGAATGGGGGAGGGACAGAGAGAGAGGGAGACACAGAATCGGAAACAGGCTCCAGGCTCCGAGCCATCAGCCCAGAGCCTGACGCGGGGCTCGAACTCACGGACCGTGAGATCGTGACCTGGCTGAAGTCGGACGCTTAACCGACTGCGCCACCCAGGCGCCCCTAAAAAAATTTTTTTAAATTCTTTTCATATTGGATAATTCCCCTGGCCCCCAGAACCCCATGATTTCAAGCACTGAAGAGGTCTATCTGCCCCCAAACACAGGGTCTCTAATTCAGCCTCTAGATCAGGGTGATAGGGACCTTTAAGGCTCATTACACACAGTACTCTATGGAAGGACTGTCAACATTTTGGAAGAGAATCCCAATAGAACATCATGAAAGTCTGGAAGTATTACACCATCGAAGATGCAACTATTGTTACAGGAAAAGCCATAAAAGCCATCAAGCCCGAGACAATAAATTTCTGCTGGAGAAAACTGTATCCATTTGCTGTGTATGACTTTATAGGATTTATGACAGCCAATCAAGGAAATCATGAAAGAGACTGTAGATATGGCCAAAAAAAGGTGGGGGGTGAAGTTTCAAGATACAGATCTTGGAGAAATTCAAGAGTTAATAGACCCCACACCAGAGGAATTAACAGATGTCAATTTGATACAGATGAGCGCTTCCAAACCAGTGCTGGACAGCGAGGAAGAAGATGTAGGAGAAGCAGTACCAGATAATAGATTGACATTAGACAGTCGGGCAGAAGGATCCCAGTTATTCAAGACTGCTTTTGACTTATTTTATAACATGGACCCTTCTATAATACGGGCAATGAAACTAAAGCAAATGGTGGAAGAAAAATTGGTACTGTATAGAAGTATCTCTAGAGAAATGAAAAAGCAAAGAAGTCAGACAGAAATTATGATGCAGTAAAGTTATACCAAGTGTGGCTGCCTCCCCTTCCATGTCCTCCACCTCTTTCACCCCCAAGACAGCAAGATTAACCCCTCCTCTTTCTCCTCAGCCTGGTCAACATGAAAACAATGAGGATGAAGACCTTTATGATGATCCAATTCTACTTAATGAGCAGTAAATAATCATCATGCCTACAGTTAATAAACCTCTCTGTTGTGTATGTATCTTCACATGAACATCTAATAACTGTATAGCAAGAATTGTATGAGAGGTGTCTGTGTCCTTATTAATGCCTAAGTATTCAGGATGTACAACATCACATGCAAGACTTGCATGGAAGTGGACAGCCTACCCTTATAGAGCATAAGGTAAGTGATATTTAATATAAGATTAAAAACATGTTAGTTTTCTTATCATTTTGTAATTTTGCTTTCCAAGAATTACATTACCATATAATATGCCTCTGCCATAACTGAAGAAACTGCATTTCAGCCTATTATCAAAGGCAAGTAGTTGTTTTTTTTTTAATTTGTTTTTTTTTTTTTACATTTATTTATTTTTGAGAGACAGAGCACAAGTGGGGGAGGGGCAGAGAGAGAAAGAGACACAGAATCAGAAGCAGGCTCCAGGCTCTGAGCTGTCAGCACAGAGCCCAAGGCAGGGCTCGAACTCACAAACTGTGAGACCATGACCTGAGCCAAAGTCAGATGCTCAACCTACTAAGCCACCCAGGCACCCCAGTAGGTTTTTTTTTTTTTTTAAAGTAACAATGTTTCCAACACTGTATGATAAATATGACTGCTTTACTCTATGCCATGAAAATTTTACAGCAATTCATTCATTAGTGTAAGGCTAGGCTACCATGAAACAATTCATTGATTATACTATACTACCATAAAGCAATCATATTGCCGCTTCTTCATTATCAATGCATGAATACACTTGTAAATAATATTTTTCACACTATCTTTCCTTCTTTCCTTCCTTCCTAAGTAAACTCGGGGCACCTAGGTGGCTCAGCTGGTTGGGTGGCTGACTTTGGCTCCAGCCATGATCTCACAGTTCTTGTGTTCAAGCCCTGTGTCAGGCTCTGTGAGGACAGCTTGGAGCCTGGAGCCTGCTTCGGATTCTGTGTCTCCCTCTCTCTCTGCCCCTCCCCTGCTCATGCTGTCTCTCTCTCAAAAATAAATAAAACATTTAAAAAAAAAAAAAAAAAAGAAAAAGAAAAACCTAAGTAAACTCTACCGCCAATGTAGGGCTTGAATTCCATGACCCTGAGATCAAGTCACACACTCTACTAAGACAGCCAGATACCCCACATTATCTTTTCATTTTTGATATCTAGCGTTAGTAATACATAAAACATCTACAGTGTTTTGTAGATGATATTGATATAGGTACTGACAGAAGTTTCACCTTAGAAGTAGATAATATAAACTTTTGGTATCAATAAATACAGTACAGTACTATAAATGTATTGTTTTCTATTTATGATTTTTTCTTTTTAAAAAAATATTTATTTATTTTTGGGGAGAGCATGGGGGAGGGGCAGAGGGAGAGGAGAGAATCCCAAGCAGACTGCCTGTCAGAGCACAGAGCCCAATGCAGAGCTCAATCCACAGCGAGATCAGGACCAGAGCCTAGATCAAGAGTCAGATGCTTAACTGATTGAGCCACCTAGGTGCCCCTTCTTTATGATTTTCTTAATAACATTTTCTTTTCTCTAGCTTACTTTAATGTAGAATATAATATATAATATTTAACATACAAAATACATGTTAATCGACTATTTTATCACTAAGGCTTTTCAGTCAATAGCAAGCTACTAGTAAAGTTCTGGTTGAGTCAGAATTATACATGCGTTTTGACGGGCGGGGGTGTAGTGTGAGTGTCCCTAATCCCTGCATTTTTTCAAGGGTCATCTGTAGGGTACTTCTAATCACCTCTGTGGAAGAGGCTCAACAGAACATTCTCCTCAAACACCTTAGCCCAGCCTTAATCAAACCCTTGCTAATAAGCTAATAACCAAAGCCAACAATGTTCAGAGTAACACTAGTCAACACCCCAAAATCAGATGACCAAGTTTTATACTTGCCTGTCAAATGGAACATCCACAAGAATCCTGGAATTAGTTAAGGAGAGAAGACAATTCTTCTGTAACTTTAAGGGAATAAAGAAAAATAATTTTGAGCAAAGGTATACCCCATTCTAAATAAAGATTCTAGGCATTTACTGAGAGCTCACTGTGTACCTGCCTCTGTGTACTTCCAAGTTCATTTAATCTTACTCTGTCACATTTACCTCTGCCTAAAGAACAATCCTCCCCCTACCTTTTTTTTTTTTTTTTGACAAAGTGGGGTCTTTTCTCCTGAACCCCAATGGCCTGACTATGGGTCAGTCTAAATCAATTACCTGAAGCCTGGGCCATCTACAAATGTCCTTACCAGATCTCTCATAACTATGTGATAGAGTTATACCTGCTACCTAAGAACCAGCAGGGATGAAACTGGGCCATTAGAGACAGGAAAGAAAGAGAAAGCCTCATGGGAAAGTTGTAGGAATAGAAAAACATACCATTTCTTTGAAAGGCCATAATAAGTAGGCCTGTATGACTGAAGTAGTTTAAGAGGCAGGGCCAGCAAGCCTGAAATGCCAACAGGAACTGGGCAGTAACAAACAAGTGAAGTGGGCTGAATGTGACAGAGCAGAGCAGTTGTAGGAATTACGGCAAACGAGAATTAATGGCCTCTTATAGGGGCAGTTCTTACTCCAACTGATGCCTTCCATGTAGGAATTAACACCAAACTGCGAAGGAGCTTCCAACTTCTCAACAGAAAGTAGAAATAGATTTTTTTTTTTATGAGGAAAAACCACCTTCCTTATTGTATTTTAAAAATTTTACATTTTAAGTACATACTTCAATTAGATTTGACAAATTGATACAGCTGTGTAACCACTACCATCCACCATCACCATAGTTAAGATAAAAAATATTTCCATCACCCCAAAGAGTTGCACTGCATGACCTTCCAGTCAATCTTAACCTCACAGGCTTCAACCCCAGAAAATTACATTGTCCTAAGAGACTAATCTTTTCTCAAGTTTCACATAAATGGAATCATATGGTATCTACTCTTCTGGGTCTGGCTTATTTTGCTCAGTATATAATGTTTTTGAGATTCATCCATATTGCACATGAGTACTTTTTTCCTTTTTATTGCCAAATAGTATTTTTCTATACGAACATACCACAATTTATCTATTCATCTGTTGCTGAACAACTGAAAAGTTTTCAGTTTTAGGAGATATATTATGAATAAAGATATTATGAACATTCATGTAGAAGTCTCTGTATGAATATATGATTTCATTTCTCTAGTAGTGGAATGACTAGGTAGTGTAGAAGGTATATGTCTAACTTTGTAAGCCAACGTCAAACTGGTAATTGCATCATTTTACATTCTTCACATCAATATGTGAGAATCTCAGTTGCTCCACACCCCTGCCAACACTTTTGATTTCAACCAATCTAGTGTGTAGTAGTACTAGGTATGCAGTGGTATCTCAATGTGGTTTTAATAACTAAACACACTGAGCATCTTCTTACATACTCATTTGTCATCTGCATGTATTCTTGGGTAAAGTGCTCAAATCTTTTGCCTTTTAAAAAAATTGGTTTATCTTGTGTTACTAAGAGTTTTTTTTTTATATTTTCTATAAAAGTCTTTTCTCATATATACAAAATAAACATTTTTCCCAGCCCACAGCTCACCCTTTTCAATTTGTGTATGTGTGTGAGAAGCTTATTTTGATGAATTCTAAATTTATTATTTTTCTTTCATGATATGTGCTTTTTGTATCCTAAGAAAACTTTGCCTACTTCAAGGTCACAAATATTTTCTCCTATGTTTTCTTCTACAAGTTTTAGGGTTTTACCTTTTATATTTAGATCTATGATTCAATTCAAGTTAACTTTCACATATGATGTTAAGCTTATAACGATGTACTGAAGTGTTAATAGTACATGGGTTTCTGGGTAACTGGTTTTTGAGAAATTTTAAAAATTTGAACCCAACTGCTTATCCAAATTTGCTATTTTTTTCTATAACAAATATAAATTCCTTATTTATTCTCTCTCTCATTCTTTCAGGTAGGATGAAAAATTAAAAGAAAATAATGCTAAAACTAATAATAATACTAATAATTTTTTTCATGTATTTGCCCTGAAGTAAGAAGCACAGTCAAGTATTCAATTCAAATTACCTGCTGGTAATGGGGGAAATTTTTCAGAGCCTTGAAAAGCAGACAGGTGACCTCTGACAACAGACGAACAGGCATCCCCCTGGCCAGGCCCTGGCGTGTTAAGTTGAGGGCGCAAGCACTGGCTGTGAACTGCACTGGCAAATCCAATGGATGATTCCTCATTCCTACAGCCACAAGCTGAAGATGAACTTGTTTTTAGTGGCATATGACAACATTAGCATTCTTTAAACTGTCTTGTTTTTGTGTTAATTGGCAAAAATATCTGTTCATTGGGCCAGAAAGTAACAGATTTTCCCTATCCTCAGCATTTATTATTTTAGGACACCAGCAATACCTTCCAATCCAAATGCAGCCATTAACTAGCTCTGTGACTAAAGGCAAGTCACTTCCCTTCTTTGGACTTCTGTTTCCTCAGTAATTTCATAATCCTTTATCGAACCTCACTCCATACAAAGCATTGTGATAAGCACTACAGGGGACACAAACATGAATTACTTACACCCTAATTCCTTAACATAAAGCCTTTTGAGAAAAATAAGGTATGTAAACAAAGGATACTGTGAGGGCTATCAAAACATGAAACTGGAAAAAAGAAAGCATCATAAAAGAAGTATACATAAAGTGCTGCCTAAGGTCACTGTGGAGGCAGCAATCATTTCTGGTATGGAATCAGAAGACTTCTTTCAGAGAGCATATTTAAGCAGGGTTGCAGCTAAGATTTGGACAGAAGAAGATGGAGGTAGGGATGAAATGAAGAGGAGATTCCCAAGGAAGGGAAAGGTGATAAGGAAATACACAAAATAAACAAAAGGATGGGATGAATCCATTAGCGGAGGAGAAAATTTGAATTTAACAGAAATTTTGAAAGCATTTGAAAAATGGTAAAGCATAACATTAGAAAGGTAACTGGAAGACAAACTGTGAAAGACCTACAACACTCATGTAAAATGGAGGTGCCATTCTAACCTCAGACCATCCCTGCTCTAACATTTAAGGACAAAGCAATCTGTTTTGTCTATCCAACAGGGATAATAATCATCCCTATCTACCTCAGAAACTAGTCTGCTGATACTTGCATGAACCATGATTTTAAGAGACCAGAGCCCCTCACTCTGACAGCTGCATGAAGTAATGGAGCCTACAGACAGACACAGACCTGGGACACATTCTACTAGAGAAAAAAATGACTGTTGTCTATATTGCTAAACTGCTCCTAGGATTTCATTGGATTGCCATCATCTGCAAATTAAATATGCAGAAATTGGGGTGCCTGGGTGGCTCAGTCGGTTGGGCGGCCGACTTCGGCTCAGGTCATGATCTCGCAGTCCGTGAGTTCGAGCCCCGTGTCGGGCTCTGTGCTGACAGCTCAGAGCCTGGAGCCTGTTTCGGATTCTGGGTCTCCCTCTCTCTGACCCTGCCCTGTTCATGCTCTGTCTCTGTCTCAAAAATGAATAAACGTTTAAAAAAAAAAATGCAGAAATAATTTTAAAAAACCCATGGTTTTCAAAAATCATAGAATCTTTGATATGAAATGGACTTTTAGAACACCAAATTCAGTATCATTACAAATGGGAAAAGTCCAGAATTTTTTCTCTTTATACAGTGCTGCTTTTAGGTTATGAACAAATCTAATCTCGCATGAGGCAGAAATATCCATATTTTTAAGGAAATGCAGAGAATTACAAATAATAAAGACACAGTGACTTTAAGACTCTTCATTTCCACGTTACATTTCACTCTAAATAACTGCAGTTTTCTTTCCCAAACCACTTAATACTTCCAATAAAATTTAAAATAAATTCATTCTGTAGGGGTGCCTGGGCAGCTCAGTCAGTTAAGCGTCCAACTTTGGCTCAGGTCGTGATCTCACGGATCATGAGTTTGAGCCCCACATCGGGCTCTCCACTCTTAGCACAGAGCCCGCTTCAGATCCTCTGTCTTCCTCTCTCTCTCAAAAATAAATAAACATAAAAATAAAAAAAAAAATTCATTCTTCTGTAAACCAAAGCCTGGACCTACCAATACTGGTAATTTTACTTTATTCACAAAATACTTTAAATGGTAGATTTGGCCACCTTCAATTATTACATTTTGCTCTGTTCTTGTTGGAGATACTGATGTTTTCTTTTAGAAAACCAGAGGTTAGATTTTAAAGAGTAAACAAATGGAGTGCCTGGGTGGCTCAGTCGGTTAAGTGTCTGACTTTGGCTCAAGTCATGATCTCGCAGCTCGTGAGTTTGAGCCCCGCGTTGGGCTCTGTGCTGACAGCTCAGACTTTGGAGCCTGCTTTGGATTCTGTGTCTCCCTCTGTGTCTGCCCCTCCCCCACTCGCACTCTGTCTCTGTCAAAAATAAGTAAACATTTAAAAAACATTATTTTTTAAATAAAAAACAAAGAGTAACCAAATGAATGAATGAATAAGAAACAACATTTAGGGCAAAGTGACTTTGTGTTTATAAATTATATCTCTTATTGTAGGCAAAATAGTACAGTGCTCCTATAGACCCTTCTCAGGTAAAATCAAAACGCTGGATGATTCTAATTGATTCAGATGCTCAAAATGAGAAATGGTCTAGTAGTTAAGTCTAACAATTGTTTTCCTTTCTCTGTGAGGGTACTGTGGCTCACTATAGAATAAGGCATATAAATTACTGCAGTCAGTGTTTTGTGAACAGCTTTAATGAACTAAGTAAAAAGTGGTAACAAAAACTACCTTTCTGAGGTATAGTTACCTTTAAAATCGCAGGCATGGTTACCTGCATTGAAAACGTCTCTGTGAAGAGCCTGTAAAGGGCTTCCTTCATAAAACATGACCTATTCCTGTATCGACTCAGTGCTTCTGAAATCTGGCTCATATTGGCTCCTCCAGCAACCTGAAAAACAAAAATATTACCAATAGGTTTCACTATTCAGGTTTTTAAGGGGTTTTGAGTGTTAGAAACAATGACAGGTATTCAATTCAGTGTTCCAGGTGCATTACAAAGTTACTCTTATTGAATTCTAATAGGTAAACGGTCTCCTCAATCCCATTTTTACAGATGGGGTCAGAGAGATGAAGTATGGTGCTAATTTTAACAAACCAATTCAGTGATGGAGCTAAAGTGAAATGCCATCTCCCTACAACTGTATTACAGTTAAGACTTCAAAAAAAAAAAAAAAGACTTCAACTGAATAATGGGTGGCATATAAATTTTTAAACAATCAATAACCATGACTGCATATGTTTTCTAAGTACTCATATAGAATAAATTAGGTAATAGGAGAAAGGTAAAAGGCCACATAAAATAACTAAAATGGAAGGGAAAAGGACTTTTTTTGTAGTATTACTTTTTATTTATTAAATATTAACACAATTCTTTCTTGCTACCACCTAAATAATAACTTTAAAAAATCTACATATAGACGTTGGGTCTGGAGGATAATGGTATCCCCCCCCCCCACCATGATCCAAAACATAAAATTAATAAGCAATGCAAATAAAACTAAGTATGACCCAATTTTCAGCATTCCTGGGTAGTGGAGAAGAAAATAAAGGGGAAAATTCAGAATCTTGTAAAATGAAAACAATCCCCTCTCCACTCTACCATGACCAGTAGTATCATTATCACTGAAGAAACCTCACATCACTGATTGACATCACTAATGGACAATGCTTCTCAAGTAGGAGCTATGTCCATTAAATGCCAAAAAAATAAAAAATTCAAACCAATTCCATATATAGCTATTTATAAGAAATTTCTAAGCAGCATTTCTTCCTATAAACCAACAACAAATCAGAAGAAAATTTTAACACAGCACTAATCTGAATTAAATATTCTCCGTAAGCATTTGGGGATATGAAAAAATACCCTCAATGAAAAGATGAGACAATGGTTGATTAAACTCAGGAAAGAAAAAGACAAAATCATATCAAATATAAAAACTAAGTTACAAGGCACCCAAGGAAGCGTGGATTTGAATAAAAATTTAGTAATGAAAAGAAATGCAAGAAAACAAAATTTTTTAAAAAGAAAGAAGTACAGGGGTTCCTGGGTGGCTCAGTTGGTTAAGGGTCCAGCTCTTGACTTTGGCTCAAGTCATGCTCTCACGGTGCATGGGTTCAAGCACCACATTGTACTCTGCTGGTGGTACAGAGCCTACTTGGGAGTCTTTCTCTCCCTCTCTTCTGCCCCTCGTCCACCCTCTGCTCATGTGCTCTGTCTTTCTCTCTCTCTCTCAAAATAAATAAATAAACTTAAAACAAAAAGAAAGAAAAGAGTACAAATGGTCTAAGATTGAGTGTTGTTATGGAAAAAAGACAAAGAAGATCCAAGATGTATATATTTGAAGGTCCTTAGGGGAAAACTAATATTTAAAACTATTATCTAGAAAAACTTTCCAGAAATAATTTTTAAAAAGACCTAAATCAATACATTGAAAGGATCCACCCAGTACCAGGGACAACTAACTGAGATCGTCTGAGACATATCAGAGTACAAAGATTAAGTTTAAAGATAAAGAAAAAAACAATCTGCAGGGCTTCCACATAAAAAGATCAAATAAATAACACAGAGAATTAGATTGTCACGGAACTTAAAAAGCAACATACAAAGCAAGTCAACAGTGGAGAATTTTCAAGAAACCAGGAAAGAAAAGGGTAAAAAAGGAGTTTGTATTCAGCCAAGCTATACTTCAAATATCAAGGTTATAAAAATATAAAATACTGAATAATAAGAACTCAGAGAATAGGACACAAATCTCCTTCCTGGAAAATCTGCTAGAGAGTAAGTTTCATACAGTAACCAAGAGATGACGGAGGTAACTCTAGCAAAAGGACAGATGGTGAACATTTAACATATTTAATCATAGATCTGTGTCCCCACATAGTCAACAAGTACATTGGGAAATTATCTGTCTGATATAACTATGTCAGAACCCAGGAGTTTATCAAAGGCTTGCAATTTCCCAGAGAAGCCTTAGACAGGAAATTGTGATTCGTTTCCATCTATTTCAGCTCTTAGCACAGTAACAGCTGTCCACCCCCACCCATCAGCCCCCAGAAATAATCCAGGGCAGCATGCACTTGGCTTGTAGGAGCCAAGAAAGGAAAAAGGATCATGACTCCCAATTATCAGGGATATGTGTTCTGATCACAGAATGCTGCTTCTGAGAACAGGGTACAGGACGCAGGTGAGAAGCCACTATCGCTGCACCTCTCCCTCCAAGCAAACTGACTTCCAGGGAAGTTAAAGGGCCAGTGTCCTTTATATCCCCCTTGTCTTCCTTTTACTCTTTTTCTAATTTGGGAAGCCAGACATTAAAGACTAAAACATTCAAAACAAATGCATATACAGAGAAAATTCCAAAGTGACTGCACAGACCCAAGAAAGATTCAGAGAAGACCTAAAAAGACCTTTAAGTTTATACTTCAGGTTGATATCTGGCACAGGTCAAAACAAAACAAAAACAAACACAGTAACAAAACAGCCAACCCTAGGGAAAGGAGACAATCTAATTTCTAGAGCTACCATATTATAAGTTTCAAATGTCCAGTTTTTAACAAGAAAAAAAAATCATAAGGCATACAAACAATTAAGGAAGTATGCCTCATTTGAAAGAAAAAGGAATCAAGAGAAACTGTCCTTATAAAAAAAAAAAAACAGATGGCAAATCTACTAGGAAAGACTTCTAGACAACTGTCTTGCAGATGTTCAAAGAACTAAAGGAAGATATACATAAAGTCAAGGAAATGATGCATGAGCAAAAGAGAAAAAAATCAATACAGACAGAAATCATAAAAAAGAAAAAGAAGGGGTACATGGGTGGCTCAGTCAGTTAAGCATCCAACATCAGCTCAGGTCATGATCTTACGGTTCGTGGGTTCAAGCCCCGCGTCAGGCTCTCTGCTGACAGATCAGAGCGTGGAGCCTGCTTTGGATTCTGTGTTTCCCTCTCTCTCTGTCCCTAACCTGCTCACACTCTGTCTCTCTCTCTCAAAAATAAGCAAATATTTTAAAAATTTTTTTTAAAAAAAGGAAAAAGAAAAAGAAAAGAAATTCTTGAGCTGAAAAGTACAATAACTGAAACGAAAACTTCACTAGAGGGATTCAAAGGCAGATTTCACCAGACAGAAGAATCAACCAATTCGAAAGCAGGACAACAGAAATGAGTAGTCAGAGGAACAAAAAGCAAAAAGATGAAAAAAAAATGTGAAGAGACCCTCAGGAACCTATGAAATACCAAGGAGCAGACCAAACTACACATTGTGGGCATCCCAGAAGAAGACAAAGAGAGGGGCTGAGAGAATATCTGAAGAAAATATGACTGAAAAATTCCCAAATTTGATTAAAGACATTAATATAAATATCCTAGGAAATCTAGAGTAAGATGAACTCAAGAATACTCACACCAAGACACATTATAATCAAATTTTTGAAGGCTAAAGACAAAGAAAATCTTGGAAGCAGCAAGAGAAGCAAAGCATCATACATAAGGGATCCCTGATGAGATTATCTGCAGATTTCTCATCAGAAACTTTAAAGGGCAGAAGACAGTGGGAAAACAGATATGTTTGAATTGTTAAAAGAAAAAAAACCCTGTTAACCAAGAATCCTATATCCAGCAAAACTGTCCTTCAAATGTAAGGGAGAAATCAAGACATTCCCAGATAAAAAAAAAAGTTGAAGAAATTCATTATCACTAAACCTGTCCTGTAAGAAATGCTCAAAGGAGGGGCGCCTGGGTGGTGCAGTCGGTTAAGCGTCCGACTTCAGCCAGGTCACGATCTCGCGGCCCGTGAGTTCGAGCCCCGCGTCAGGCTCTGGGCTGATGGCTCAGAGCCTGGAGCCTGTTTCCGATTCTGCGTCTCCCTCTCTCTCTGCCCCTCCCCCGTTCATGCTCTGTCTCTCTCTGTCCCAAAAAATAAATAAATAAACGTTGAAAAAAAAAAAATTAAAAAAAAAAAAAAAAAAGAAATGCTCAAAGGAGTCCTGCAGAGTAAAATAAAGTAACACTAGACAGTAATAAGCCATCTGAGGTAATAAAGATCTCAACAGAGGTATATACATGGTCCATTTAAAAAACTAGTGATAGGGGCGCCTGGGTGGCGCAGTCGGTTAAGCGTCCGACTTCAGCCAGGTCACGATCTCGCGGTCCGTGAGTTCGAGCCCCGCGTCGGGCTCTGGGCTGATGGCTCAGAGCCTGGAGCCTGTTTCCGATTCTGTGTCTCCCTCTCTCTCTGCCCCTCCCCCGTTCAAGCTCTGTCTCTCTCTGTCCCAAAAATAAATAAACGTTGAAAAAAAATTAAAAAAAAAAAAAAAAAAAAAACTAGTGATATATTGGGGCACCTAGGTGGCTCAGTCAGTTAAGCGTCCAACATCGTCTCAGGTCATGATCTCTCTGGTTCATGAGTTCGAGCCCCACATAAGGCTCTGTGCTGACAGCTCAGAATCTGGAGCCTGTTGTTGATTCTGTGTCTCCCTCCTTCTCTGTCCCTCCCCCACTCGTGTTCTGTCTCTGTCTCAAAAATAAATAAAACACTAAAACAAAAACAAAACAAAACTAGTGATATATTAACACTGGTTTGTAGGAGCACCTGGCTGGCTAAGTTGGTACAGTATGTGACTCTTGATCTCAGGGTCATGAGTTCAAGCCCCATGTTGGGTGTAGAGATTACTCAAAAATAACAAAAAAAACAAAAAAACAAAAAACAAAAAAACCAAAAACTGGTTTGTAACTTTTTGTTTTCTACATGATTTAAGAAACGAATACATTTGCTAAAAAAAAAAAAAAAAAAATTATTATTCTAAAAGCTAGTGTTATTATAACTTGAATTATCAATTTTTATACTCTGGGGCAAAAAATGCATAATGATATAATTTGGGGATATCATTGATTAAAAGGGGTGAGAATGGAGATGTAAATGAGCAGTGTTTTAGGTCACTGAAGTGAAGCTGATACTCAAATTGGAGTATTGTGACTTTAGGATATTAAATGTAATCTCCACGATAACCACAAAGAAAACTGTTACAGAAAATACACAAAAGGAAATGAGAAAGGAGTTTAAACATTTCATTATAAAAAAATCAGCTGAACAAAAGGAAAATAGTAATGCAGGAGATGAGAAACAAAAAAAGCTGCAAAACATATAGAAACCAAAGAGCAAAATGACATAAGTCCCTCCTTATCACTAATTACTTTAAATGTAGATGGATTAAATGCTACAATCAAAAGACAAAGATTGGAAGAATGAATTAAACATATGATCCAACTATACACTATCTACAAGAGACTCACTTCAGATCCAAAGACATAGCTAGATGGAAAATGAAAGGATGGAAAAAAAAACATTCCATGCAAATATAACCAAAAGACAGCAGGGGTGACTATACTACTGTCAGACAAAATAGACTTTAAAATCAGAAGAGGTTACAAGAGACAAAGCAAGACATTATATATCAATAAAAGGTGCAGTACAGCAAGAAGATATAATAAGTATACACACTGATGTATCTAATGACAGACTATTAAAACATATGACACATAGGGGCACCTGGATGGCTCAGTCAGTTCAGCATCCAACTCTTGATTTCAGCTTAGGTCATGATCTCACGGTGGTGAGATAGAGCCCTGCATCAGGCTCTGCTCTGAGCATGGAACCTGCTTAAGATTCTCTTTCTACTTCTCCCTCTGCCCCTCCCCTTTGCCAGCTCATTCTCTCTGTCTCTCTGTCTCTGTCTCTGTCTCTCTCTCTCTCTCAAAACAAAACAAAACAAACCAAAAACATGACACAAAAACTGACAGAATTAAAGGGAGAAACAGACATTTCTACAATAATGGAGACTTCAATAACCCACTCCATAATGGATAGAACCAGACAGAAGTAAGGAAACAAAGGACTTAACACAATAAACCAATTAGATCTAACAGACATATGCAAAACACTCTACCCAACGATACCAGCATCCACAGCCTTTAAGGTGCACGTGGGACTTTTCCAGGAGAGACCATGTGTCAGAGCAGAAATTAGGTCTCTACAGATTTTTAAAAACAGATATCATACAAAGTGTCTTTTCTGACAACAAGATGAAGTTAGAAATAATAGAAGTAAAACTGGAAAATTTACAAATTTATGGAAATTAGATAACACACTCTTAAATAACCAATGGATCAAATCAGAAATCACAGGGAAATTAGAAAATATTTAAAGGCAAATAAAAACAAAAACGCAGAATACTAAACCTGGTAGGACCCAGGGAAAGCAGTGCTAAGAGGGAAATTTATAGCTATAAATGTTTACATTAAGAAAACAAGATGGGGTGCCTGGATGGCTCAGTCGGTTAAGCGTCAGACTACAGCTCAGGTCATGATCACACAATTCATGAGTTTGAGCCCTGCACTGGTCTCTCTGCTGTCGGCACAGAGCCCGCTTCGGATCCTTTGACTCCTCTCTCTCTGCCCTTGCCCTGCTCACTTTCTTTCTCTCTCAAAATAAATATATAAACTTAAAAAAAAGAAAAAAGAGAAGAAAACAGGAAGAGGCACCTGGGTGACTTAGTTAAGTGTCTGACTCTTGATTTCAGCTCAGGCCATGACCTTGCGGTTCGTGAGATCAAGTCTTGCATTGTACAGAGCTTGCTTGGAATTCTCTGTCTCTCCTCTGCTTGCACCTACTCTCTCTCTCTCTCTCTTCTTTACTTTTCCCTCTCTTTCAAAATAAATAAACTTAAAAAGAGATAAGAACAAGAAAAACAAGAAAAAATCAAGTCAACAACTTATCTTTACAACTTAAGGAAAAAGAAAAAGAACAAATTAAACCCAAAGCTAGCAGAATGAAGGAAATAATAATGATTATAGCAGAAATAAATGAAATACAGAATAGACAAATAGAGTAACTTAGTAAAACCAAAAGTTGGTTCTTTGAACAAATGAAATTAACAAACCACTAGCTCCCAGACGGATTAAGAAAAAAGACAGAACTCAAAATACTAAAATCTGAAATGAATGTGGGAACATTCCTACTAATCACAAAGAAATTTAAAAAAATTTTAAGAATACTATGAACAGTTATGCCCCAACAAATTGAGTAACTTAGATGAAATAGGCAAGTTTCAAGAAACACAACACTTAACAAGACGAAATCCTGAAGAAATGGAAATTTTAAGAGACCTGTAACTTAGTAAGGACATAGGATCAGTAATTAAAGATCTCCTCACAAACAGAAGTCCTAGATCTGATGGCTTTGTTAATAAATTCTACCAAACATTTAAGAAGTGATACCTATCCTTCTCAAAGGTTAAAAATTGAAGAAAAACCCTTCCTAAGTCATTCTATGAGGCTAGCATTACCCTGATACCAAAACCAGAAAAAGATACAAGAAAACTAAAGAGAAATACACTTAAAGAACAGTGATTCAAAATTCAACAAAATATAAGCGAACTACATACAGCAGCATATGAAATGGATTATATACCATGGCCAAGTGAGATTTATTCCTGGAATGCAAGGATGGCTTAACATATGGAAATTGATTAATATAACACACATTAACAGAATGAAGGGAAAAAACATAATTATTTCAATTAACATAGAAAAAACACTTGACAACACCCTTTCATGGCAAAAACACTCAATAAACTGGAATTCAAAGGGAATTACCTCAACTTAATAAAAGCCATGTATAAAAAACCTGTAGTGAACATCATATTCAATGGTGGAAGACTGGAAGCATTTACTCTAAGATCAAGAACAGACAAGGATACCTACTTTCATGACTTCTACGGAACATAGTACTGGAAGTCCTAGCTAGAGTAATCAGGCAAGAAAATGAAACAAATGACATCCAAATTGCAAAGGAAAAAGTAAAATTATCTTTGTTTGCAGGTAATATAAACTTATATGCAGAAACCCCTTAAAGATTCCACACACACACACAAAAAGCTATTAGCCCTAATAAAGGAAACTAAAAAGAATCGCAGGACACAAAGTCAACAAGCAAAAATCAGCCACATTTCTATATAATAACAACAATCTGCAAAGGAAATTATGAAAATAATTCCATTTATAATAATATAATAAAGTACTTAGGAATTAACCCAGGAGGTGACTTATATGGTGAAAACTACAAAACACTACTAAAAGATATTAAAGGCATAAAAACAGACATATATACCAATGGAATAGAATAGAAAGCCCCCAAATAATCCTTAGTATATATATGGTCAAATGACTTTTACAAGGATGCCATGATCATTCAACAAGGAAAGCACAATCTTTTCAAGAAATTGTGCTGAGTAAACTGGATATGCATACGCAAAAGACTAAAGTTGGAGGCTCTTTATATATAAAAAAATTAAAATGGATCAAAGACCTAAATGTAAGACCTAAAACTATAAAACTCTTAAAAGGATACAAAGGGCAAAAACTTCATGACAATGGATTTGGCAATGACTTATTGCATAGGATACCAAAGACAGGCAACAAAAGAAAATATATATATATATAATATATAAGACCTAAAATTTTTTAAAGTTTTGTGCATCAGAAGATAACATCAACAGTAAAAAGGCAACTCACAGAAAGAAAATATCAGCAAATCATATCTCTGGTAAGGGATTAAGATTCACAATATATTAAGAACTTCTATACTCAATAATGAAAAACAAGTAAACCCACTCAAAAATGGGCAAAGGACTTGAGCAGACCTTTCTCCAAAGAAGACAAACAAATGGTCAATAAGCTCATGAAACATGCTTAATAATCACTCATCAGTAGGGAAATGCAAATCAAAACTTCAAAGAGATACCCACTAGGATCATTACTGTTCAGAAACAGTAAATAATAAGTGTTGACAAGATCTCAAAAAGATACATGGGGTCTCAAAAAGATTTATGAATAGCCTTATTGACAGCAGCATTATTCATAATAGCTGGAAGTAACATGGAACCAACCCAAGGGTCCATCGACAATAAATGGATAAGCAAAATGTGGTATATACATAACACACTTAATTCAACCTTAAAAAAGAAAGTAATTCTGCAATATGTTACAACAAATGAACCTTGAGGACATTTATGCTAATGAAATAAGCCAATCACAAAAATACTGTATGATTCCACTTATGTACTTAGGCAAAATCACAGAAACAGAAAGTAGAATCGGGGTTACCAGGGTCTGGAGAGAGGAGGGAATGAGGAGTTAGTGTTTAATGGGTACATAGTTTCAGTTTTTCAAGATGAAAAGAGCTATGGAAATGGATGGTGGTAATGGTTGCACAACTTTATGAAGGTGTTTAATACCATTGAACTGTACACTTAAATATGGTTAAGATGGTAAATTTTATGTTACGTATGTTTTGTCATCCAAAAAACTTAAAAGAATGGAAATATAGGGGTGTTTGACTGGCTCAGTCAGTAGAGCATGTGCCTCTTGATCTCAGGGTCCTGAGTTTGAGCCCTATATTGGGGGTAAAGATTATTTTTTAAAAAAGAAGAAGAAAAAAGGAATGGAAATATGAACTGACATGGGGTGATTTTCAAGACATATTGTTAAGTAATAAATACAAAGTATATACTACCTATTGTGTAAGAAGAGGAAATAAGAGAACCTAAATACATCTGCTTAGTACCTTGATTAAACCCTCAGTCTGGCGGGGGAAGGTACTGCAAATAAATTTTCAATTCTTTTTAACAGGCTTGTGTTCCACTATAGTATGGGTATACCAATTCTGAAAACTCTTTTACGTATACTGTAGGATGAAGCAAATGTGCCAATGTTTTGAGAACCAAGGTTCTCACTGTGGAAAAGAGGAGATGCAAGTAAAGAACGCAGAAAGGCAAAGGAGAATGGTGTGAGGATGGACATTTGGAAGTATTACTCTGAAACTTATTTCATATATCTCCTTAGCCCTGTTTCCCAAAAGGGACTTAAAAACAAAAATATGCAGGGCTGCCTGGGTGGCTCAGTTGGTTAAGTGTCTGACTCTTGATTTCAGCTCAGGTCATGATCTCACAGTTCTTGAGTTCAAGTCCCACATTGAGTTCTGCACTGGCAGCATAGAGCCTGCTTGGTATTCTTTCTCTCTCTCTCTCTCCCTCTCTCTCTGCCCCTCCCGTCCTCTCATTCTCTCTCTCTCAAAATACACATTAAACAACAACAACAACAACAAAGATACCCCAACAACTATGAACAAACCTAGTACTCAGATATTGGCTTAATAAGAGGAACCAGGGCTCCTAGTAGAAATGCCAGAAGGGCTAGGAACAGGAAAGTATATGAAGCCTAAAACATCTCCATGTGCTAGAAAGTGAGGAAGTGATCAAAATAACAACAAAGGGGTACCTGGGTGGCTTAGTTGGTTGAATGTCCAACTTGGGCTAAAGTCATGATCTCGCAGATTGTGAGTCTGAGCCCTGCATCTGATTCACTGCTGTCTGCATAGAGCCTGCTTCAGATCCTCTGTCCCCCTCCCCCCCTGCTCCTCCTCTGCTCACATTCTCTTTCAAAATAAATAACATTTTAAAAAATAAAATAAAAATCTTAAAAAATAATAATAGTAACAACAATTATAACAATGGAGACATGTAAAAAAATAACACAGGAGCCAGTATGAAGGAGCATCCATTGGCCCATCTGTAACAAACTGGGCATCAAAATAATTAAGGACAGTACTGAATTGTAAACCACTGAAAACAATAAGAATCAGTGAGTTCACATTGAGGTTGGGTTAGACAGACGCAGAAGGCAGGGCTCTTCCTTATGGTAGGAGGGCTAGATTTGAAAATCATCACTTTGCAACCATTCCAGTCAAGACTGGTTCAGGTAAGAATCATCAATGGATGCTAAATCCAGATTAGAAAGTTTGATGAGGACGAGGATATTTGCATAGTCTTCAAGTACACATCACTTATTAGTTGCAAGTGAAAAAAAATACTATCCATATAGTATAGAAACAATACAATATTATATAGATAGTATTTTATCTATACTGGATATTTTATATAATATCTGGACAATACTTTGAATGTATGATGAAAAGTAACAGGACTAATGAGGCACACTGTGTGCTTCAGGATTGTATTCTTGAGACTGATACAACATGCCTCCCAAGGAATTCTGGCCAAAGATGAAGAACCTAATCATAAGGAAACATTCGACAAACCCAAAATGGAATATTCTTCCAAAAAGCCTACAAAACAAAGCTAGTCTGTATTCTTCAAAAATATCAATGTCACAAAGGACAGGAAGGACTAAGGCACTCTTCCACATTAAAAATGTAAAACAATGGATATATTCTAAAATTTTTTAAAAAGTTTTATGGCCATCCAGATCTAAGAGCTGAAAAAGAAACAAAGGATTAACCACATGACCAAGCAGAAGACCAGATAACTGTTGCCTCACCCTCTCTTCTTGGCTTCCTGAAGATGCCATTATAAAACAATCTTCAGAAGGGATCCCCGCCACACCCCACCAGGGGGTTCACAAGGATTTCCTACCAAATGAAGATGTGTGTGGCTTTTAATACTAATACTGGGTGCCCTTTCTGCCTATTTTATTTTTTATTTTTATATTTTAAAATAAGCTCCATGCTCAACATGGGGCTTGAACTCATGACCCGGAGATCAAGAGTTGCACACTATACAGACTGAGCCAGCCAAGTGCCCCCACTTTCTGCCCATTTTAAAAGAATTAAGTACATGCTGCCCATTCTAATTTGGGGTACAATAAATAACGTATTTGTTGTGTTTAAAGGTCTTTGCTTACATTTGATTTTATTCATGTTAATGCAAGCAAATTTTTGATCAACCTAAATAACAAAGATACTTAGTATACTTTGCATCTGATCTAAAACATATATATTTCCATTAAATAAAGTTTTTCTGAACCATTTAAATTTTAAATTTGCCATACCTTACACTCCACAGAAGGCTGGCTTAAGATCTTTAGAGTTTCTTAGTACTGGGAAGACTGTGGTTTCTCCTCTCCATCCCAACAATATCTAACACCGTATAGAATGCATACTTTAAAGTTTTCAAAATAAACTAAACTTACATGTATACCAGATAAGTTTACTGAAACACAGCTTCCCATAATCTTTTGGTAGTACCCACTTTGACAGTATCTTAACTACATGCATAATCCCTCTGCAGAATATTCCAGCATTTGTCCCATATTATTGCATATACCAAGAGTGTGTACTAAAAAAAATTTTTCCCGATAGCTGTGGTCTTTTGATCATTGTGACACTAAATGCTATTAATCTGAAACAGGCCTAAGTATACATTCCCAGTAAACAATTCTCTACATATCTAATCTGAAAGTTCTCACTATTATCTCTAATTCTAGCCTAATTAATTAACTGATGGCTTACACCTTCACTAGACATGCCAGAAAATTAAAAAGACTTCAAAATACAATTGCTATTTTCAAATCAAAAGAATAAAAATATGAAAACAGCTCTCTCCTTTTCTCTGTCATCGTGGGGTATGCGGCTGACTATCTCCCACCATGCCTTCTCATAAGACTTTCAGGACCAAATAATTCCTGGCCAAGAAACAAAAGCAGAAGTGTTCCATTCCCTAGTCGACTCACAAGAAAACTGGTAATAAAAATCAGGTACAAAAAAAAAAAAAAAAAGAAGGTATAGCTCCAAGAGGAGGCATTGGAGAAGAACCAAGCTGGGTCTGCAATGGATTGCACATGAGATGGCACACGTATTTATGTTGCATGAAGGTAATGTGCTCATATCCTATCATTCTGTAAACATCACTTCTACCAGAACAACAGACATGTTTTATAGGTGAAATGATTCTTCTGTCACTGTGCTTCTGCACCAGTAGGCTGGTCCAGTAATAAATGTAAGAGGCCTTTCGTTTGAGGAAAAAAAGAATAAAAATGTGAAAAAAAACTGGGGTGCCTGGCTGGCTCAGTCAGTGGAGCATGTGTCTCTTAGTCTCCCAGTTGTGAATTCAATCCCACGGTGGGTGTAGGGCCTACATTAATAGATAGATAGATAGATAGATAGAAAGATAGATAGATGAAAACAAGTAATGACTGCAAATCATTTTACTCTTTCAGCCTAGAAAGAATTACGTATGGTATAATTAAAAAGCATTTCAAAACAATGGTTCTGAACCTTGGCCGCACATTAGAAATACCTGGGAGCTTTCAAAATTTTGATGCCCACACCAAGTCCCAGAGCAATTAAATCAGAATCTCTGGGAGATAGGACACAGGCATCAGTACATTTTAAAGCTTCCCAAGTGATTACAAAGTACAACCGAGGTCGAAAACCACTGTTTTAAAAAAGAAATACTTTAGGGGCACCTGGGTGGTTCAGTCGGTTAAGTGTCAGACTTCTGATTTCAGCTCAGGTCATGATATCACGGTTCATGGGGTTGGGCCCCGCAAGGGGCTCCATCCTGGCATTGTGGGAGCCTGCTTAGGATTCTCTCTCTGCCCCTCCTGCACTCTCTCTCAAAATATAAATAAATAAATGAAATATTCTGAAACAAAAATATTTAAATTTGTGGGTTTTTAAATTTTTAATGTTTATTTAAATTTTTTAAATGTTTATTTATATTTGAGACAGAGAGAGAGACAGTGCATGAGGAGGGGAGGGGCAGAGACAGAGACAGAATCTGAAGCAGGCTCCAGGCTCCAAGCTGTCAGCACAGAGCCCAACGTGGGGCTCAAAGTCACAAGCCATGAGATCATGACCTGAGCTGAAGTCAGACGCTCAACCGACTGAGCCACCCAGGTGCCTCTAACGTTTATTTTTGAGAGACAGAGAGAGACAGAGACAGAGAAAGAGTATGAGCAAAGGAGGGACAGAGAGAGAGGGAGACACAGAATCCAAAGCAGGCTGCAGGCTCCAAGCTGTCAGCACAGAGTCCGATGCAGGGCTCGAACCCACGAGCCGTGAGATCATGACCTGAGCTGAACCCAATGTGTGTTGCTTTAAAAACAGCACCATGAGTGCTTGCTTCAGCAATAAGCTAAAACTAAAACTGAAACAATACAGAAAAGATTAGCATGGCTCCTGTGCAAGGATAACAGGCAAATTCTTAAAGTGTTCCATATTTAAAAAACAAAAAACAAAAAAACCAGCATCATGATTGGCTATAAACTTACTCTGGCAATGTTCCAAACTTTTTTTCTTAAGACCCTTTTCAAAACTGTTTTCTCCCAAACCTTCAGCAAAAACATTGATCACTGCCTTACTAATTATATTTAGCTGTCAACAGAGGTGAACAGAGCAAGTTTTAGAGTCACAAAGACTTGGATAAAAGCCCTAGCTCTACCGTTTAATAGGTAGTTATAGGATTATGGATAAGAAGTTTAACCTGAGCTTCCACTTCCTCATCTATAAAATGGGAGGATTAAGGAGGAAAACAACATGCACAAAGTGGCATCTGGCATATAGGCGGGAATGTATAAATGGCTATACTTATCATATCAAACTAAAGATCTGCACGCCAGGACCATATCTTGCTTTAGGTTGTAATTCCACAACCTACCACATGGTAGCTACACAATCATTTTTGTTACGCTCGCTCCATAGGATTTTTTATCTCTTTGTAACCCTAATACCTAGCACAGATTCTGTTTTATAACAAAAGCCTAATAATGTTCTAAACAAATGAAAACAAACTTATTTCAGATAAAAAACAAACCCTCAAGCCTTGCTTTGCAGTAAAGAAGTCAGAATAACCAGCATCCGTAGCCAACAGTCCCACAAATTGCATCGCAGGCCGCTGCCGTATAAACAGTTCTACAGCTCCATCGGTGATACAACTGCCCCCCGATATATCCAGTGACACAACATTAGGCAGAATATCCTTTTGCTGCAGCAAATGAAAAGCCAGATCTGATTTGAGTTGCCTGTGATCAGAAATATCAAGGTGAAGCAGACATTTAAGTTCTCTAATAACTGCAAGAATCTGTGGTTTGGTCATGGTCAGACACTTTAGATAGTGCATTGTGAGAGATTTGAGTCGATCTTTACAGGCGAGGAGTGCAGAGATGTTAGTGACCATAGTATTGGAGATATCCAAGCTTTCCAGTTTTGGTAACTGAGAAACGTTAGCCAGGTCTTCACTATGAAAACAAACATTGAAAACACTTAAAACGCGAAGACCGGTGAGCTGACCAAAGAACAGTAATCTTGAATCCTGAGGGATGCTCGTTGAGTCCAACAGGAGACACCGAAGGTTTTGCTGGATCCAGCTATTGCTGCAGAGTCCACTTATGATGTCTGGAATTGGGAGGTCAGTGTGCACTGCAGTAGCATCCAGTTCAATGACTTTGTGATGACAGAAGGCTTTTGTGAATGCAGCTGTCGAGATTTTGGCTTTTTGAATATTGACCAGCTTCAGTTTCATTTGGTTGCCTTGGAAAATGCTCGCTGTTCTATCAGTCAGCTTGCCTATAAGAAAACCAGAACCAGCTTGTAATAACAACTAAATCTCATGCCTTTTCCAGGAAGCATTGTGGTCAATGAACAATGACAGATGCCAATAATAATAATGACTATATTTACTGCTCATTCTGTGGCAAGAATTGTTCTAACCCCGTTACTGAGATCACCTCATTTATTCTTTATAATAATACTGTAATACTATTAATTACTATCTTATAAGATACTAGAGCTTAAAGATGTTAAGTGACTTGCTCAAAGTCAAAATATGTGGCGGAATCAGGAATCAAAACCAGTTGGACTCCAGAGCCCACAGTTTTATCCACAGCAACCGTGATCACAAAAAATAAAATAAAAATAAAAATAAAAATAAAAATAAAAATAAAAATAAAAAATAAAATAAAATAGATAAATAAGTACATACGTACAATATACAAATAACACTACCAATGATTAGTTTAACTAAATTAATAGATAGCCTTTAACAAGTCACTTACCCCTCTAGGCCTCAGTTTGCTCATCTATAAAATGAATGGGTTGTACTAGATTTTATTTAGAAGAGATTTACCAAGCATCTTCTGTGTGTGACATTCTATGTAAAGTAATGGTCACACAAGGTAATTAGATACCTGTGACCACAAGGAATTCAGTCTAGGAAGGCACATCAGGTAAACAAATGATTATAATAGTGTATTACATGCAGTAGTAAATTGCACCATGTATTAAATTAGTACAGATGAGATTAACTTTGGGAAAAGTTCTGAAGACTAAATATTAGTTTGGGGGTAGGGGCAGAGAAAATGGAAGAACTTATCAAAGACAAGGAGGCAAAGAACAGCAGATTACTTGGAAAGACCCCAAGCAGATTAGCATTACTGGAATATGGTGGTGTAAAAGGAAAGGATGGCTAGAAAGAAAAGTAGAAAGGAAGGTAAAAAGCAGATGCAGCCTGTAGACAAAGTTATGAAACCCAGACTTTTTTTTATCCTATGCACAATAAGGAACAATTCAATTTTGAAGCAGAAAAATGAATGGTCATTGGGGCACCTGGGTCGCTCAGTTGGTTAAGTGTCCAACTTCAGCTCAGGTCATGATCTCACAGTTCATGGGTTCGAGTCCCGTATCAGGTTCTATGCTGACAGCTCAGAGCCTGGAGCCTGCTTCAGATTCTGTATCTCCCTCTCTCTCTCTCTCTCTCTCTCTCTCGCTCTCGCTCTCGCTCTCACTCTCTCTCTTCCCCTCCCCCACTCATGTCCTATCTCTTAAAATTAAATAAAAACATTAAAAAATTTAATTAAAAAAATAGGCATAATTATATTTTTAGAAAGACCAATTATGTGACTGTAAAGGAATTAGGATGGTGTCTGATGGAAGATGGGGCAAGAGATTATTGATGCTTCTCATAATGCAAGATAAAAGTTTAAAACAGGGCTGACAGAACATGGTGGCTGAACAGAATGGGGGAAAGAACTGAGAGAAAAAGGTATTTAGGCTGATTCCCACCTTTTCAGTTTGAGCTGGGCTGTGCTACCAAGACAGGAGGAAGAAAGTCCCTATACTTCAGATTTTGAGGAAGAATTTAGTACACTGATTCATACATTTATTCAACAAATACTGAATATTCACTGTATGCAAAGTGCTATACTTCACAGTGAATGAGACACACATGGCTTCATACCATCATGGAGTTTACTTACACTCTAGAGGGAGAATACCAGAGAAGCAGAAAATATCTAACATTAAAAATGTAGTAAGTGAGGGGTGCCTGGGTGGCTGAGTTGGTTGAGCTTCTAAGTTGGGTTCAGGTTGTGATCTCATGGTTTGTGAGTTGGAGCCCCACATCGGGCTTACTGCTCTCAGCATGGAGCCCGCTTGGGATCCTTTGTCCCCCCTCTGTCTCTGCCCTCCCTGCTCGCTTGCTCTTTCTCTCTCAAAAAATAAACATTTTTTAAAAATGTATTGAGTGAATTAAAAACAGAACTATGCTACAATCCAATAATCAGACTATTTGGTATTTATCCAAAGAATACAAAAATACTAATTCAAAGGGATACATACACCCCTATGTTTAAAGAATCATTACATATTAATAGCAAAATTATGGAAACAGCCTAAGTGTCTTATTGATTGATGACTAGATAAAGATATAGGGGGGAAAAAAAAAGATGTATGTGTATAAATAACACACAATGAAATACTACTCAGCCATAAAAAATAATGAAATCTTCCCATGTGCAACAACATGGATGGAGCAAGAGGGTATTATGCTAAGGGAAATAAGTCAGTCAGAGAAAGACAAATACAGTATGATTTCACTCCTATGTGGAACTTACAAAACAAAACAAAGTGAAAAAGGGAGAGAGAGAGCCAAACCAAGAAACAGACTATAGAGAAACAGACCAAGAAACAACTATAGAGAACAGACCGATGGTTACCAGATGGGAGGTGGGTGGGAGGGTTAACATAGATGCTGGGGATTAAGAAATACACTTGTTATGAGCACTGGGTGTTGTAGGTTAAGTGTTGAATCACTAGATTGTATACCTGAAAGTAACATAGATGCTGGGGATTAAGAAATACACTTGTTATGAGCACTGGGTGTTGTAGGTTAAGTGTTGAATCACTAGATTGTATACCTGAAAGTAATATTACACTGTATGTTAAACAACTCAAATTTAAATTAAAAGTTTTTGAAATGTAGTAAGGGGCACCTGGGTGGCTCAGTGGGTTAAGCATCTGACTCTTGATCTCAGCTCAGGTCGTGATCTTACACTTCGTGAGACTGAGTCCCATTTTGGGCACTCTGCTGACAGCAGAGCCTGCTAAGGATTCTCTCTCTCCCTCTCTCTGTCCCTCTCCTGCTCACACATGCGTTCTCTCTCCCTCAAAATAAAAAATAAATTATAAAATAAAATAAAATAAAATAAAATAAAATAAAATAAAAGTAGTGAGAGTTCTAAAGGAAACAAACAAGAACATGATAGAGGGGTAAGGAAATGAAAAAGGAAAACAAGAATCCTCTGTCTCTCTGAGGAGGCTGAGGAGGTGATGTTTAAGCTGAGACCTGAAGGACATGGAAGATGAAGGTAGCAGTTGTCATTCTAGATGGAAGGAAAAGCTGAAGTCCTGATGTGGGAAACAGGTTGGTTTTTTCTGTGAAATAAGAGCAAACCAGTATGGCTGAAGCACAGTTGATGAGGGGATACCAGCATCTGACAGGTTAGAGACAGAGGCAAGAAGAGTCAATCGTGCAGACTAGGGCAAGAAACTGACTTTTTATCCTAAGTACAAGGAGAAGCCTTTCAAGAGTGACAGAGGTAATGTCCAGATCTGATTAAACTTTAAGAGGACTGTTTGCTGTGTGGCAGAGCTTGCCACGGGGCAAAAGTAGAAGTGAAGAGAGTGCATATGAGGTCAGAGGAAAGGAAAGAAAAGGTATCTATGATAGGAGGTAAGAGGAAAAGAATGAGATATATATTTGAAAGTAGAAAATGTTTCAATATTACCAAGGAGAGAAGAAGAAATGAAAAATGTCACTAAACAAATAGGTAGATGGTCATTTTGGAGATGGGGAAAATGGCAGTGTAGTAGATGCTGCAAGAGGACACCTAGATCCTTTTTAGGAACAAAGGACTTACTACTAGATCTGTTGGGAGTGCCAACAGCTAACAGCCCTCATCTATGGGGACTACACTGGCTGTAGTCCAATGGGACAAACAGTTGTCCCACCCAAGGTCACACCACTTCCCCATGCAGACCCATTTCCAAAACTGAGTTGGGAGGTATAAGGTCCAGTGTTCACAGCCCAGCTCAACACAGATCTGAATAGTTGAGGATTTTTGCATCTGTGTTCATGACAGAGATTTGTCAGTAGTTTTCTTTTATAACATCTATGTGGTTTTGCTGTTAGGGTAATGCTGGCCTCAACGAATGAGTTAAGAACTATGTCCTCTGTTTCTATTCTCTGAAAGAAATTATAGAAGAATTATGGTATAATATAATCCTCAACAAAATATTAGTCAACTGAATCCAACAATATATAAAAAGAATTCTACACCACAACCAAACAGATCTGAGTAGTTGTTACACCTTCAGAATTCCCCAAAATATCAGTTGGCATTCTAGATTCTATAGATTTTAAACCTACAAGACTGAAGTATAAACACTTGAAATTAACTGGCACAAAGACAGCATTTAAAACTGTGGGAATGGGGCGCCTGGGTGGCGCAGTCGGTTAAGTGTCCGACTTCAGCCAGGTCACGATCTCGCGGTCCGGGAGTTCGAGCCCCGCGTCAGGCTCTGGGCTGATGGCTCAGAGCCTGGAGCCTGTTTCCAATTCTGTGTCTCCCTCTCTCTCTGCCCCTCCCCCGTTCATGCTCTGTCTCTCTCTGTCCAAAAAATAAATAAACGTTGAAAAAAAAAAATTTAAAACTGTGGGAATGGATAACATGGGAATGTAAAAGAAGGAGCAAGACAAAGTACCGAAAACATTTACATTTAAGGTCAGTAGAATGAGGAATAACAGTCATAATAGCAACTAACAGCTGCTGAATGTTCTAAACGTTTTAGATATATTAACTCTCCAAATCCTCATAAAACCCAATGAGGTAGGGATTATTGTTAGCCACATTTTTGCAGATGAGTTGAGGCATACTAAAGTTAAGTAGCTGGCCCAAGGAAACATCTAATAGTCATGACTGTACAAACCTAGACAGTCTGGCATCAGAGCCAGATATCTTAAAACTTTAATTTGTACTGTCCTTCAAGGGGAGCTAGATAAGGAAACAGATCAGCAGCACGGCCACTGAGGAAGGAAGAAAACCAGAAAAATATGATGACTGAACAGCCCAGAGAAGAAATGCAGTATATCCATGAGGCATCCTGGATATGCGGTTCTAGAGCTTAAAATAAAAGTACTGTGCTGGGAACTCTGGGGAATCGGAGAATAAGTGGTAGCTAAACAACAACAACAAAAATTTAAAAAGATTACCCACAGACCCAAAGAGTGTATAAAGTGAGATGGGTACCCAAGATGGAACCTTAAGGAATATAAAACACTTAAGGGATATATAGAAAAACAGGAGCATACAAGGAAATTATGGCAGAGTAACCAAGGACACAAGAAAAAAACAGAAAAATGAAATACTCTGAAGTCAGAAAGGTCAAGAGTAATTAATACTAAAAGTCAAAGGTACAAGAATTCTCTGATGATTTAATGGATCTAGGCAATGACCATCTATGACCACCAAAATCACAAAACCATCTGGACAACCAGACTTAATTAATCCCCTTAAGGAAGTACAAGGTACAACCAAAACCATCAAACCTGAATATGATCAAGCCTCTACCTCTAACTTTCAATTTATAGGGATTACAGGGATCAGAGGAATAGTCAAAATCACAGCACTGTCAAACAATGGAAAAATCCAGATTGTGGGAAAACACTACAGAAAAACTACCACAATTTCTTTAAAAAAATTAAATAACTGGGGGCACTGGGGTGGCTCAGTCAGTTAAGCATCTGATTCTTGATTTCAGCTAAGGTGGTGATCTCATGATTCCTAAAATGGAGCCCTGCATCTAGCTCCCACACTGACGGTGGGGAGCCTGCTTGGGATTCTTTCTCTTCCTCTCTCTGCCCCTCCCCTGCTCACAAACATGCATGCGCTCTCTCTCTCATAATAAGTAAATAAACATTTTAAAAAGTAAAATAAATATATAAAAATAACTGTAAAATCTCTAAACAAACAGAGATTAAATAATCCACTTCTAAACAAACATATGGAGGGGTGCCTGGGTGGCTCAGTCGGTTAAGTGTCTGACTTAGGCTCAGGTTATGTCTCACAGCTCATGGGTTTGAGCCCTGTGTTGGGCTCTGTGCTGACAGCTCAGAGCCTGGAACCTGCTTTGGATTCTGTGTCTTCCTCTCTCTCTCTTCCTTTCTCCCACTTGCACTCTCTCTCAAGAATAAACAAACATTAAAAAAATATATATGGATCAAGGAAGAAATCTCAAGAGAAATTTTAAATTGTTTTTTGGGGTTTTTTTTTCTATTTTATTCTTTTCCCAAGTTTTTATTTAAATTACAATTAGTTAATTACAGTGTAATAAGAGAAATTTTAAATTTGGAACAATATGAAAACACAATTTATCAAAATTAGTGGGATAAAGTGAAAGCAGTGCTTAGAGGAAAAATGACAGCTCTGAATACATATAAGAGAAAAGAAAGATCTAAAATCAATCATCTTGGGGCATCTGGCTGGCTCACTCCGAGGAGCATGAGACTCTTAGTCTCAGGGTTGTGAGATAAAGCCCACCTATTGGGTGTAGAGATTACTTAAAAATAAAATATTAATAAATAAATAATTTTTAAGAATAAAATAAAATCAATCATTTAAATTTCCACCTTAGGAAACTAGAAAAAGAACAAATTAGGGATGCCTACGTGGCTGAGTCGGTGGAGCATCCACTCTTGATTTCAGCTCAGGTTGTGATCTCGGTTTGTGGGTTGAAGCCCCACATCAGGCTCTGCGTTCACAGTGTGCAGCCTGCTTGGGATTCTCTCTCCCTCCTTCTCTGCCCCTCCCCTGCTCACGTGTGTGCATGTTCTCTCTCCCACAAAATAAATAAACATTAAAAAAAAAAAAAAGGAGAACAAATTAAATCCAAATTAAACAGAGGAAAAGAAATAGTAAGAATTAGAACAGAAATCAATGAAATTGAAAATGTGAAATCAATATAAATCAATAGAGAAAAATCAACAAAACCAAAAGCTGTTTATTTAAAAAGTCCAGGTTAAGTTAAAAAAAAAAAAAAAAGAGAAAAAGAAAAAGAGGAGACAAATTACTAGTATCAGAAATGAAAGAGAAGGGACACATGGGTGGCTCGGTGGCTCAGTGGCTCAGTCGGACTGAGCATCCGACTCTTGATTTCAGCTCTGGTCTTGACCCCAGTGTCATAGGATTAAGCCCAACATCATTCTCTCTCTCTCTCCCCTAATAAATAAATAAACTTAAAAAAAAAATAGAAGCAGAGGACATACGGACATACTTCCTAACTAATTCTTTGAGGCAAGCATTACCCTAACAGCAAAACCACACAGATATTACAAAAGAAAACTACTGATAAATCTCTCTTATGAACACAGATGCAAAAATTCTCAACAAAATCAGTAAACCAAATCCTCAACAAAACACTAGCAAACCGAATCCAAAAACATATAAGAAGAAATCTATACCACAACCAAATGGATTTATCCCAGGTATAGAAGGCTGGCTCAACATTCAAACATCAATTAATGTAACCCATCACATGCAAAAAGGAAAATCACATGATCATATGAATAAATGAAAAAAAAAGCATTTGACAAATCCAACATTCATTCCTAATAACAACTCTAAGTAAACGACAAATAGAGATGAATTTCCTCAACTTGAAAACTATTTACAAAAAATCTGCAACTAACATACTTAATGGTGAGAAATTCAAAACTTTCTCACTAAGATAAGGTACCACACAAGGATGTCCCCTCTCACCACTCCTTTTAAACACTGTACTGGAAGTCCTTGCTAATGCAATAAGACAAGACAGAGAAAAAAGAGATTAGGAAGGAAGACATAAAGCTCTTTGTTCACGGGTGACATATTATTTACCTGGAAAATCAGAAAGAATCACAAAAAAATAAAACAAAACAAAAAAACAACGCCTGGAACTAATATTACAGCAAGATTGCACAATACAAGGTTACTATACAAAAAGTGACTAGCTTTCCTATATACCAACAATGAAAAAGGGAATTTGACATTACATAGAATACCATTTACATCAACACCCCAAAACAATGAAATACTTAAGTATAAATCTAAAAAAGTTTGTACAAGATCTATATGAGGAAAACTAGAAAACTGATAAATGAAATCAAAGAACTAAGTAAGTGGGAGAGATATTCTATGTTCATGAACAGGAAGATTCAATGTTATAAAATATCAGTTTTTTGCATTATTCAGCCATAAAAAAGAAAGAAATCTTACCATTGGCAACAACATGGATGCAGCTAGAGAATATCATGCTCAATGAAATAAGTCAGTCAGAGAAAGACAAATACCATATGATTTCACTTGTATGTGGAATTTAAGAAAGAGATGAGCAAAGAGAAAAAAAGAGAGGGCGAAAGAGAGAAAAATAAGCTAAGAAACAACTCTTAACTGTGGAGAACAAACACTCCTGTTACCAGACCGGAGGGAGGTAGGGGTATGGGTGAAATGGGTAATGGGGCTAAGAAGTGCACTTGTGATGAACATTGAGTGACGTATGGAACTGGTGAATCACTATACTGCACACTTGAAACTAATATAACACTGTATGTTAACTACACTGGAATTAAAAAAAATTTTTAGGGGCACCTGGGTGGCTCAGTGGGCAGAGCATCCGGCTTTGGCTCAGGTCGAACTCTCAGTTCGTGAGTTCAAGCCCATATTGGACTTGCTGTTGAAAGCCTGTCAGCACAGAGCCTGCTTCAGATCCTCTGTTCCCCTCTCTGCCCCTGCCCACTTGCACTCTCCCCCAACATAAATAAATATCCAAACAAAAAAAAATTTTTTTTCAAGTTATCAGTTTTCCCCAGGTTGATATACAGATACAATGCAATCTTAATAAAAATCCTAGCAGGTTATTTTGTGAATGTCAATAAACTGATTCTAAAGTTTATATTCTCCTGGGTGGCTCAGTCAATTGAGCTTCAGCTCAGGTCATGATCTCACGGTCCATGAGTTCGAGCCCATGTCAGGCTCTGTACTGACAGCTCAGAGCCTGGAGCCTGCTTCAGATTCTGTGTCTCCCTCTCTCTCTGACCATCCCCTGTTCATCTCTGTCTCAAAAATAAATAAACACTAAAAATAATTTTTTTTAAAGTTTATATGGAGGGTGCCTGGGTGGCTCAATTGGTTAAGCATCTGACTTCAGCTCAGGTCATGATCTCACGGTTAGTGGGTTCGAGCCCCACGTCAGGCTCTGTGCTAACAGCTCAGAGCCTAGAGCCTGCTTCGGATTCTGTGTCTCCCTCTCTCTCTGCCCCTCCCCTGCTCGGGCTCTGTCTCTCTCAAAAATAAAATAAACATTAAAAAAAAAAATGTTTAATAAATAAATAAAGTTTATATGGAAAGGCAAAAGACCTAGAACAGCCAACATAATATTGAAAGAAAAGAACAAAGTTGGAGAGCTGACACTACGTAGCTTCAAGACTCACTATAAAGCTACAGTAATCAAGACAGTGTGGTACTGGTAAAAGAATAAAGATATTAACGGAACAGAAGAGAGAGCCCAGAAACAGACCCAATCAATACAGTCAACTGATCTTTGACTCAAAGAACCAAGACAATTCAATGGCAAATATATAGTTTCTTCAACAAATGATGTTGGAACAAATGGACATCCACATGAAAAAACAGAAACAAAAAAACATGAATCTAGACACAGACCTAACTAACACGTTTCACAAAAATTAACTCAAAACAGGGGTGCCTGGATGGCTCAGTCAGTTGAGCATCTGACTCTTGATTTCGACTAGGGTCATGATCTTAGGGTCTGTGTATTCAAGCCCCGAGTTGGGCTCTGTAGTTTGGAGTCTGCTTGGGATTCTCTGTCCCCCTGCCCCGCTCTCCTGCTCACGGAATCAAAAAATAAACAAACGTTAAAATAAAAAGCATTAAAAAAATTAACTCAAAAACAGATCACACACCTAACTGTAAAACACAATACTATAAAACTCCTAGAATGTAACAGAAGAAAATCTATGGGTATAATGGGTATAGTAATGCCAAAGACGCAATCCATGAAAAAAATTATTGATAAGCTGGACTTCATTAAAATTAAAATTGTGGGGCTCAGTCAATTGAGAGTCCAACTTCGGCTCAGGTCATAATGTCACAGTTCATGAGTTTGAGCCCCACATCGGACTCACTGCTTTCAGTGCAATGCCTGCTTCAGATCCTCTGGCCCCCTCTCTCTGCCCCATCCTCACTCACTCTCTTTCACCCAAAAATAAACATTTAGGAGTATAATAAAACAAAATTTAACTTAATTCAAATAAAATTAAAATCATATGTTCTGTGAAAGAGAATATCCAAATAATTAAAAGACAAGCCAGACTGGGAGAAAATAATTGCAAAAGGCATATCGGATAAATGACTTATCCAAAAACATATAAAGAACTCATGCGGCGCCTGGCTGGCTCAGTCATTTGAACATCCAACTTTGGCTCAGGTCATGATCTCATGGTTTGTGAGTTCAAGCGCCGCATGGGAGTCAGTGCGAAGCCTCTGTCTCCCTCTCTGCCCCTCCCCAACTAACATTAGTGTGTGCTCTCTCTCTCTCAAAAATAAACATTAAAAAAAAAGAATGCCTAACAATAAGAAAACAAAAACAGTAAGAAAACATTCCAATTAAAAAGTGGGCCAAAGACCTGAAAAGACCTCACCAAAGATGATATATAGATGGCAAATAAGCATATGGAAAAGATGCTCCACATCACATGTCATCAGGGAAATGCAAATTAAGACAACAGTGAGACAGCACTACACACTTATTAGAATGGCCAAAATCCAGAACACTGATAACACCAAAAGTTGGGCAGGATGTGAAGCAACAGGAGCTCTCATACACTGCTGGTGGGATGCAAAATGGTACAAAAGCCATTCTGGAAGACAGTTTGTCAGTGTCTTACAAAACTAAACATATTCTTACCATATGATCTAGCAATTACATTCCTTGTTACTTACCCAAAGGAGATGAAAACTTATGTCCACACAAAAACCTGCACAGAGATGTTTACAGCAGCTTTATTCAATAATTGCCAAAACTTGGAGGCAAGACATCCTTGGGTAGGTAAATGAATAAACAGTGGCACATCCAGACAATGGACTATTATTCAGCACTAAAAAGACATGAGCTATCAAGCTATAAAAAACATGGAGTGAAATGCATATTACTGAGTGAAAGAAGCCAATATGAAAAGGCTACATACCACAGGATTCCAAATATGCAGAACTATGGGGACAATATAAACATCAGTGATTGCCAGGCATGGGAGGAAGGTATGAACAGGCAGAGGACAGAGGATTTTTAGGACAGTGAAAATATTCTTTATGATATAATGATGGGTATGTCTTTATACTTTTGTCCAAACCCACAGGATACACAACACCAAGAGCGAACCCTAAACTAAAACATGGACTCCGGGTGACTATGAGGTGTCAAAGGTAGCGTCATCCTTGGTTAAAAAAAAAAAGTACTATTCTAATGAGTGACGTTGACAATAGGGGAGACTATGCGTGTGTGTACCCTCAATCTGGTTGTAAATCTAAAACTGCTCTAAAAAATAAAGTCTTACACACACACACACACAAAGATAGAGATATATACACATATAACATACATATTGCAAAATAATACGAGATAGCCTGTAGATCAAAAGAGGGCTAAAAACCCTATCAACCGATCACAATATATGGACCTCACCTAGATACTAATTCAAACAAAGGTTTTTAAAAGTTATAAGACAATCAGTCAAAATGAACGCTCACTATCTGATATTAAAAAACGAATATTAAAATTTTAAGTGTTAAATTAAAATTACGGTTATGTATATACATTTTACAAGCCCCACTCCCCACCTACATTTACAGTTGAAATAACATAATACCTGGGATTTACTTCAAAATATCTGGGGGCAGGACAAAGGTGGGTAGGTGTGTGGATGATGCAAGATTGGCCATGAGTTGATAATTGTTTAGGTTGAATATACTGAGGTTTATTTACATTTTCTAGTTTTGTACATTTCAAAAAGAAAATCAACTATATTTCTGTACACTAAAAATTAACAATCCAAAAATGAAATTAAGGGGCACCTGGGAGGCTCAGCTGGTTAAGCTCGATTTGGCTCAGGTCATGATCCCAGGGTCTGCCCCTTCTTCTCTGTCCCTCTCCCTCTTTCTCTCAAAAAAATAAATAAATATAAGTAAATAAATATGTAAATAACAAAAATGAAATTAAGAAAGCAATTCCACATAAAATAATATCAAAAGAATAAAATACTTAGAAATAAATTTAACAAAAGATGTGTAAACTTATATACATGAACTAGAAAACACTGTTCAAAGAAATGAAAGTCCAGTTTAATAGAAAGTTAACCCAAACTCATGAAGATTTCAAATGGTTAAGATGGCAAAACATTAGAAAATAATTCAAGATGATCTAAATAAACAGACATCATGTTCATCATCAGAAGACTTAATGCTGTTAAGATGGTAATGCTCTCCAAATTAACGTACCTATTTGATGCAATCCTTAATCAAATCCCAGCTGGATTCTTTGTAGAAACTGACCAATCAGTTCTAAACTTCATACGGAAATATAAAGGACCCAGAATAGCCAAAACAATCCTAAAAAGAGAATTCTCACTTTCGAATTTCAAAATTTACTACAAAGCAACAGCAATCAAGATAGGGTCATACAGACAAAGGATAGACATATTGCTTCGCAGAACAGAAATGAAGGTAAGAAATAAACACAATGCTCTGTGGTCATCTGATTTTTTAAAAGGGTGCCAACACCATTCAATAGTGAAAGAATAAACTTTTCAACAAATAGTGATGGGACAACTGTATAGGCACATGGAAAACATAAAGCTGGACTCTTACACTTCATGCCATATACAAAAATAAACTCAAAATGGACCAAAAACCTAAGAGTGTAGGAGTGAAAAAACCAACACTCTTAGAAGAAAATACAGGTATAATCTTTAGGACCTTGGATTTGGCAATGAATTTTTAGATATGATACCAAAAGCATGAGCCAGAAAATAAATAGATAAATTGGACTTCATGGAAATTAAAACCATTTTTAGGGCACCTGAGTGGCTCAGTCGGTTAAGCATCCGACTTCGGCTCAGGTCATGACCTTGCAGCTTGTGAGTTTGAGCCCCGCGTTGGGCTCTGTGCTGACAGCTCAGAGCCTGGAACCTGCTTTGGATTCTGTGTCTTCCTCTCTCTGCCTCTCCCCCGTTCGCACTCGTCTCTCTCTCAGAAATAAACATTAAAAAATTAAAACTGTTTGTAAGTCAAAACACACTATCAGCAAAGTGAAAAGAGAATTCATAGAATGGAAGAAAATAATTGCAACCATGTAACTGATAAGGGACTTGTAACAAGAAAATAAGACATGGGGATGTAATGTACAGCATAGGGAATATAGTCAGTAATATTGTAAAACCTTTGTATGGTTAACAGATGGTAACTAGATTTATCATGGTGATCATTTTTTTTAATTTCTGGGGCTCTGTGCTGACAGTGCTGAGCCTGCTTGGGATTTTCTATTTCTCCCTCTCTGTCTGCCCCTCCCTCTCTCTCTCAAAAATAAATAAACATTTAAAAAAAAAGTACTCGGCAATCACAAAGAATGAAATCTTCCCATTTGGAATTACGTGGATGGAACTAGAGGGTATTACGCTAAAGTGAAATTAGCCAGAGAAAGACACATATCATATGATTTTACTCATATGAGGAATTTAAGATACAAAACAGATGAACATAAGGGAAGGGAAGCAAAAATAATATAAAAACAGGGAGAGGGACAAAACATAAGAGACTCTTATAGAGAACAGAGGGTTGCTGGAGGGGTTGTGGGAGGGGGTGGGCTAAATGCAGGCATTAAGGAATCTACTCCTGAAATCATTGTTGCACTATATGCTAACTAACTTGGATGTAAACTAAAAAATTAGTAATTTTTTTTAAATTAAAAGAATAAGTAAATAAAAAGAAAAAAAAAGAAAAAGAAAGAACTGGGCAAAGGATATGAATAGACATGTCTCCAAAGAAGATATAAAAGGCCACATATTATACAATTTGATTTATATTAAATGTTCAGGGAAAAAAAAACAACACAGAAATAAAAAGTCTATGAGTAGTTGCTTAGGATTGGGGGATGGGTAAGGAGTTTCTTTTTGAGGTGACAAAAAATGTTCTAAAATTGATTGTGATGACAGCCGCCCAAATCGCTAAAAACAAAAATAATAATACCATTGAACTGTACACTTTAAGTAGGTGAATTATATAGTATGTGAAACACATCTCAGTAATTTGTTACCAAAAGCCTTTATATTAAGAAAAAACTAATAAACATTAAAAAAAAAAAGTGGAGATGCCTGGGTGGCTCAGTTGGTTAAGTGTCCCACCCTTGATTACAGCTCAGGTCATGATCTCATGGTTGTGAGTTCAAGCCCTACACTGGGTTCTGCACAGACTGTGTGGAGACTGCGCGTCCCCCACTTGCACTGTCTCTCTCAAAATAAATAAACTTAAAAAAAAACAGTAACATGATAAATTAAACACCATTTAAAATGTTCAACATCATTACTCATTAGGGAAATGCAACAAAACCACAATAAATACTTCACATCCACCAGGAAGGCTGTAATCAAAAAGTAAAATAACAACTTTTGGTGAGGTTTTGAAAGCCTCACTACAAGGGGAAGTAAATGAAAAGATTTTTAAGTCTCGTATTCACAACGAAAAGAGTAGGAGACCAGACTATAGGAACAGCACTTCAAAAGCTAGAGAGCAAACAGATGAGTGGGAACTTGGTTTAGTTCTCCATTGTCTTCACTCTGCTAAGCTAATAGCAGGATAAACCTAGAAACAAGACAAATTTCCTGCAAGGGATCCCAGAAAGACTCTGAGATTCAAATCTCCACACAAATAAAATGGAAATTATTTCCCTATTTCCCATCCATTTGTTGTGAGGAGTAAAACAGGAACTGGATATGAAAGCACTCTTCAAATAGTAAAATGCTTTAAGAGTACAATATAAAGAAACCTTATCAAAAAAAATTAAATAGGGATACCTGGGTGACTCAGTTGGTTAAGTGTCCAACTCTTGATTTCAGATCAGGTCATGATCTTACAGTTCATGGGATCGAGCCCCACACGGGCTTGGCATTCTCTCTCTCCCCCTTCTCTCTCTGCCCCTCCCCCATGCACTCATCCAAGAGTGCTCGCGAGAGCGCACTCTCTCTCAAAATAAAGAAATAAACTTTAAAAAATTAAAATAAAAGAGTGTTATTATTACCTTGCCATGTCATCACCCCAAGGAATCGATCAGCTACTTCCTGAGGAAAACTCCAATGCTCTGGAAGGCACAATGTTCCATCAGATCTTTCAGAACACAATTTCTCTAGGTTAGCAATCAGGAAGTTCAGGCAGATGTTGACCAAAGAGTAGGGAGATGCCTCCTCCTAGAAAACAAACTTTGTTAGAATACATCCAGAAAAACTCAGCACAGAAGTAGACCATGCAAAAGACATCAAACTAGTTGGTAAGGATATCTGAAGATACATTCTCCTTACCCTAGTAGTGACTTACATGATTTATATGTAACGAAACCACCTTATTCCAACTGTTAACTGAATGGAAGATTTTATCTATTTCTGTTGTATCTTGAAAAAAAAATAAGTTCTCTCAATCCTTCACTCATCACCTGTTGTGTGCCAGCCATTGAAAATACAGCAATGAGCAAAATATTATTTTAATCCTTTTGGAGCTAATAGTGGGGAACACAACCAAGAAATCTGACAACTTCAATGAAACACAGGGGCAACTCAAACAGACATCACATGGTCATTCACTCAACAAATATTTATTACTCAGTGATTACTATGTCCCAGAGGATAAGGCCTGTCTATTCTTTTTTTTTTTTAAGTGTATTTTTTTAAGTTTATTTATTTATTTTGAGAGAGACAGAGTGCGAGCCAGGGAGGGGCAGAGAGAGAGGAAGAGAGAATCCCAAGCAGGTTCTCCACCGGCAGCAAAGAGTCTGACGCGGGGCTCAGACTCACAAACCATGAAATCATGACCTGAACCAAAAGTCAGACACTTAACTGACTGAGCCATGCAGGTGCCCCAGGCCTGCCTATTCTTACCCTCAAGTGTTCACAATGTAAGTGTGCTATACCAGGCTGCTGTAGAAGAGTAAGAACTGACAGTGAGGTGAGAGTAAAGAGGCATATGGTCTCTTTCTCCTCTAAGAGAAACTGGCATTTGTTTATCCAACAAATATTTGAAAGGCATGGCATTGTATCAGACACGAAGAGATAGACATAGGTCAAACAGAGGTTGTTACCTTTGTCAGAGGCTTCAACATGGAATAATTCCTTGACTTCCACACCACTTTCAAATGATTAAGTTCCTTCCATGATCCAAAGTAAAAATTACTCCTTTGCAAATACCCTCAACTCCTTATTCCCTCTCCAGACAAAACTCCGTTCTTAGAAGAACTCTACTAACTAGTTTTTTGTGGCAACACACAGCAGCTAATCATCTATGGGAAGGAGGAAGATTCCCATAACATAGCATGTCACAGCAAATTCATAATCATTAACTTCAAATTAGCCCTCCGTAGCTCTGAGACAGTTGTCTCCATAAGGTCTTCAAGACAGGGTACTCTCCCAACATCAGGCAAGAATTATTCCATGCCTTCTACTTATTCCTCAAATGCATTTTATGCTATCAGAATCTGACTCACTTCATGGAGAAAAATGAGGCCATCTCACCATCGAATTTAGCCGGAAAATGCATGCATCTTTCCTTTACTTTCCTCTTACATGGAAAATATTGGGGGGGGCGGGGCACCTGGGTTAGGCATCCAATTCTTGATTTCAGCTCAGGTCATGATCTCATGGTTCCTGAGTTCAAGCTCCACTTGGGATTCTCTCTCTCTGCTCTTCCCTTGCTTGTGTGCGTTCTCTCTCAAAAATAAACTTTAAAAACACAAACAAACAAAAAAAGAAAATGTGTACCTCCTTGCAAAGCCCAACACTTCCACGTGTGCTGACTGACTTCATCCCCCCTTGCCTTGGTCCCTCCTATCATTTCTTCATGCATACATCTTCAGAGTGTCCTCAAATGGATCATTCTTAACATATAATTTGTTCTGCTATATACCTTAAAAACAAAAACACCTTCTGCAGAAACCCACATTCTCTTCAGTTACTCCTCTTCATAACTAAATTTCTCCAATAAGTTCACATGCTATCCAGTAGTCCCCCACTTATCCACGTATCCACAGAAGATGCATTCCAAGACTCCCCGTGGATGCCTAAAACTGCCCACGGTACCAAACCCGATACAGACTGTTTTCTCCTCTACATACCTAAAATAAAGTTTAATTTATAAACTAGGCACAGTAAGAGATTAACAATATACTGTAATAAATTATATCAATGTTGTCTCTCAAAATATCTTAACTGTACTGTACTCATCCTTCTTGTGAGGATATGAAATGATAAAATGGCTACATGATGAAAAGCAGTGAGGTGAATGCCACAGGCAGTGTGAAGCAGCATTAGACTACTAATGATTTTCTGACAATATGCCAAGAGAAGATGACCTGAGGGGTGCCTGGGTGGCTCAGTTGGTTAAGTGTCCCACTTCGGCTCAGGTCATGATCTCACGGTCTGTGAGTTCAGGCCCCACGTGGGGCTCTGTGTTGACAGCTCAGAGCCTGGAGCCTGCTTCAGATTCTGTGTCTCCTTCTCTCTCTACCCCTCCTCTGCTCACATTCTCTCTCAAAAATAAATGAACGTTAAAAAAATAAAATAAAATAAAACAAACGATGACCTACTTCGGGACTACAGTTGATTTAGGGTAAGTGAAACCACAGAAAGTGAAACCTCAGATAAAGGGAGACTACTGTAATCACTTTCTTCCTATTCATTTCTCTGTGTGTGTGTGTGTGTGTGTGTGTGTGTGTGTGTGTGTGTTTTAACTGAGGTCTAATTTACATATAGCAAAAAAATTACTTTTTGGTGTACTTAGTTCCACAAATTTTAACAAATGCATAGTCATGTGCCACACCACCATAATAAACATAGAGAACAGTTCTATAACCCAAAAATTCCCATGTCCCTTTATAGACAATCCCTCCCACCAACCCCAAGCAACCAAATCTGTGTTTGTCCCCAGAGTTCTCCCTTTTCCAAAATGTCATATAAATAGAATCATTCAATATGTAGGCCTTTTGAATCTGATTTCTTTCACTCCCCATAAAGCATTCAAGATTCTTCCATGTTGTGTTTTTGTAATTAGTTCCTTTTTTATTGCTGAGAAGTATTATACCGCATGTTCCACAATTTTATCATTAAGGGCATTTGTATTATTTAAAGTTTTAGACAGTTTTGAAGAAAGCTGCTATAAATATTCATGTAAGTTTATGTGAATCTGGGTTTCATTTTTCTTGGGTAGTTTCCTAGGAATGGGATTCCTGGGTCCCTGGGATTCCACACTTCCTACTAGTCTGTATTTAACTTTATATAAGAAAAGTGCCGGGGCGCCTGGGTGGCTCAGTCGGTTAAGCGTCCGACTCCAGCTCAGGTCACGATCTCACAGTCCGTGAGTTCGAGCCCCGCGTCGGGCTCTGGGCTGATGACTCAGAGCCTGGAGCCTGCTTCGGATTCTGTGTCTCCCTCTCTCTCTGCCCCTCCCCCGTTCATGCTCTGTCTCTGTCTCAAAAATAAATAAACGTTTAAAAAAAAAAATTAAAAAAAGAAAAGTGCCAACCTGTTCTTGCCAAATGGATCTACAATTTTGCATTCCCAAAATTTTAGTTGCTCCAACTCCCCAGGTCAGAATTCATGTCCAAAAGACTGAGGGAAGCAAAAAGAGTCCCTGAAAGAGTCTCAGGAGACTTCTACTTAGGTCTTAAAAGCCAGAATTGGTTTACAGGCCCATGGGAAAATGGAGATTATACTTCATGTGGGTAATTTCTACACATCTATCTCCCAGGTCACTATCTCTTTGTTTAGTGGTATATATTTCTTCATAGTTTAATTGTATATTGTTCTTTTTTCATGACTTATTTCATCTTTTATATCTTTACTTTTAAATATACTTATAGTGTTTTAATAATCCATTTCCTTAAGTTTCCTGGAATGTAATCCTGTTGTTGATTCTGTTGAATTTTACTCATGGAGATTCGTGGTTCATAAATTAAGATTGTGAACGCACTTTTAATGGGATTTTATTTACTGGATTCCTATGAGGCCTGGGTAGAAGACATGTCACAGGGGCGCCTGGGTAGCTCAGTTGGTTAAGCATATGACTCTTAATCTCCACTCAGGTCATGATCTCACAGTTCATGAGTTCAAACCCCACACTGGGCTCTGCACTGACAGCGTGGAGTCTACTTGGGATTCTGTCTCTCTCTCTCTCTCTCTTGCACTCTCTCTCTCTCAAAATAAATAAACTTAAAAGAAGAAGAAAAAAGATGTTCACATCAGAGAGATTCTGCAAAACTATGGTTACCCCAGGGGAATTACCAAGGCTCACCCTGATAATTTCTGAACTATAGATTTCCTGAACCAAGCAAGAAACCCTAAATGTGGGGCCCAGTCAGTTAAGTGTCCAACTCTCGATTTTGGTTCAGGTCATGATCTTGTGGTTCATGAGACTGAGCACCACGTTGGGCTCTGTACTGACTGTGTGGAGCCTGCTTGGGAGTCTCTCTCTGCCCTTCCCAAGCTGTGCTGTCTCTCAGAATAAACAAACAAACAAAAAACCCTGAATGTGTGTGAAGACAAGCCTATGGTAGCAAATTTTTTTTAATGTTTATTTATTTTTGAGAGAGAGAGACAGACAGTAACAGAGACACAATGCGAGCAGGAGAGGAGCAGAGAGGGAGACAAAATCCAAAGCAGGCTCCAGGCTCCGAGCTGTCAGCAGAGAGCCTGATGTTGGGCTCGAACTAAAAACCTTGAGATCATGGCCTGAGCCAAAGTCGAACGAATTAACTGACTGCGCCACCCAGGCGCCCTGCAAATTGTTTTTTTGTTTATTTATTTTTGAAAGAGAAAGAGCACAAGTGGGGAAAGAGGTACGGAGAGAGGGAGACACATAATCTGAAATAGGCTCCAGGCTCTGAGCTGTCAGCACAGAGTCTTATGCAGGGCTTGAACTCATCAACCGTGAGATTGTGACTTGAGCCAAAGCTGGATACCTGACTGAGCCACCCAGGCACCCCAGTAGCAAATTTTAAGGAGGTATCTATCTACTCAAAATCCACACCAAAACTGACAGCATTCCCCATTTCCCTTTCCCATAAGCAAATTTTTTTAGATCTACCATTTCACTAAAGTAAAGCCAGCCTTTGTTAGCCCATATTAGTTTATATTATATATATAGTTATAGTTTACAGTATCCACTCAAATTCCCTCCCAGATTTTGGCAAAAGCCTAGCCTCCAATCCCAAGTTATTGATATTGGTAAATGTCAAAGATTTAGGGTCTGCTTACAGTGATGTTTTCCACTTTATCTGGATTAGGTGGGGGTCCTGGGGATTTCTCTTACTTTGCAAATGTTTGTAACATTTGATCCCAAATATTTAGTTTTAAGATTTTCTAACATTATTTGCCATATTACTACATGACAGCCCCATTTAAAAAATATAGCATAGTAGGGATGGCTGGGTGGCTCAGTCAGTCAAGCACTTAATCTGTTAAACACTTAATCTGTTAATTTAATCAGTTAAGCACTGACTCTTAATCTCAGCTCAGGTCATGATCTCACATTTTGTTGGACTGAGCACAGCATAGGGCTCTGCACTAACAGTGAGGACCCTGCTTAGGATTCTCTCTCTCCTGCTCTCTCTTCCCCTCCCCTGTGCACTTGCTCTCACTCTTTCTCTCTCAAAATAAACATTTTTTAAAAAGAACAAAAATGGGGCGCCTGGGTGGCGCAGTCGGGTAAGCGTCCGACTTCAGCCAGGTCACGATCTCGCGGTCCGTGAGTTCGAGCCCCGCGTTGGGCTCTGGGCTGATGGCTCAGAGCCTGGAGCCTGCTTCTGATTCTGTGTCTCCCTCTCTCTCTGCCCCTCCCCCGTTCATGCTCTGTCTCTCTCTGTCCCAAAAATAAATAAACGTTGAAAAAAAAAAATTAAAAAAAAAAATAAATAAATAAAATAAAATAAATAAAATAAAAAGAACAAAAATAAAAATATAGTATACTAAAGACTAAATCCACATAAAAGATATTTAGAAATTTATAAAACATTCAGGGGCACCTGGGTAGCTCAGTCGGTTAAATGACCAACTTCAGCTCAGGTCATGACCTCACAGTTTGTGGGTTCGAGCCCCACGTCAGGCTCTGTGCTGACAGCTCAGAGTCTGGAGCCTGCTTCGGATTCTGTATCTCCCTCTCCCTCTGCCCCTCACCTGCTCATGCTCTGTCTCTCTGTTTCTCAAAAATAAATAAACATTAAAAAAATTAAAGAAAATTTATAAAACATTTCAAATATAAAAATAAAATATAATATAAAGTATATTTTTAAAATACGCTTTTGTATTTATCCCATAGCTTAAAATGAATATACCAGTATGTTTGCAGTCCCTTTCTGATGCTATTTCCCATCCCTTCACCCAGAGACAATCATTATCTTGTATACTATTTAGTTCTCCATGTCTGTAAACTTTATGTAAGCAGAATTGTACTACAGCACTTGCCACCTACCTCCTACCCAGACTCACTCCTTAATCTTCTCTACCCTGCTCTCTACTGGAATAAAGCAGATCTCCTGAACAGATTCCCTTGCCCTGTCAGTTTGGTTCTGACAACATGAAACTCTCAAAGAAGACAGAAGGGAGGTGAATGAAGTTAGAACATGTATTTGTTTCCTAGTGTGGCTAAAATTACCACAAAAAATGAGATGACTAACTCTGGAAAACAATATGGAGGTTCCTCAAAAAATTAAAAATAGAACTACCCTACGACCCGGCAATTGCACTACTAGGTATTTACCCAAGGGATACAGGTATGCTGTTTCAAAGGGGCACATGCACCCCGATGTTTACAGCAGCACTATCAACAATAGCTGAAGTATGGAAAGAGCCCAAATGTCCATCGATGGATGAATAGATAAAGAAGATTTGGTGTGTACACGTACACACACACACACACACACACACAGGACTATTAGTAGGCAATCAAAAAGAATGAAATCCTGCCATTTGCAACTACGTGGATGGAACTAGAGGGTATTATGCTAAGCAAAATTAGTCAGAGAAAGACAAAAATCATATGACTTCACTCATATGAGGACTTTAAGACACACAACAGATGAACACAAGGGAAGGGAAGCAAAAATAATATAAAAACAGGGAGGGGGACAAAACAGAGGAAACTCTTAAATATGGAGAACAAGCAGAGGGTTACTGGAGGGGTTGTGAGAGGGGGGATGGGCTAAATGGGTAAGAGGCATTAATCTACTCCTGAAATCACTGTTGCACTATATTACAACTAACCTGGATGTAAATTAAAAAAATAAATTAAGGGGCGCCTGGGTGGCTCAGTCGGTTGGGCGGCCGACTTCGGCTCAGGTCACGATCTCGCGGTCCGTGAGTTCGAGCCCCGCGTCGGGCTCTGGGCTGATGGCTCAGAGCCTGGAGCCTGCTTCCAATTCTGTGTCTCCCTCTCTCTCTGCCCCTCCGCCGTTCATGCTCTGTTTCTCTCTGTCTCAAAAATGAATAAAACGTTAAAACAAAAATTTTTTTTTAAATAAAAAAATTAAATTAAATTAAAAAATAAATTAAATAAAGACTGAGAAAAAAAAATGAGATGGCTAAAAACAACAGAAGTTTGTTCTCTCACAGTTCTGGAGAACAGAAGTCCAGAAAACAAGTCCCCTGAGAGCAGGGCCATTCTCCTCTGAAGGCTCAAGGGAAAAACTGTTATCAGCTTGTAGAAGCTCCTGGCTCTCCCCAGCTGAGGCAGCAAAAATGATCTCTGTCTTCATCTTCACATGGCCTTCCTCCTTGTGTCTCCAGGTCTCAAATCTCCCTCCATTCTCTCATAGATTCCACTAATCTCATCAAGATTCTTAACATTTGTTAAGACTTGTTAATGATTTGTTAAGGTTGCCTTGGGCTGTGTCCCCCAAATCACTCCTTTAAAATTAGCCCTCACTCCTTGCTATAGACTGTGTTCCTCAAAAATTCTTATGTTGAGGGGTGCCTGGGTGGCTCAGTCAGTGAAGTGTCCAACTCTTGATTTTGGCTCAGGTTATGAACTCAAGGTTTGTGAGTTTGAGCCCCACATCCAGCTCTGCACGGACAGTGCAAAGCCTGCTTGGAATTCTCTCTCTTTGCCCCTCCCCTGCTCTCTCTCTCTCCAAATAAATAAATAAACATTAAAAAAATTTAATAAGGGGCGCCTGGGTGGCGCAGTCGGGTAAGCGTCCGACTTCAGCCAGGTCACGATCTCGCGGTCCGTGAGTTCGAGCCCCGCGTCGGGCTCTGGGCTGATGGCTCAGAGCCTGGAGCCTGTTTCCGATTCTGTGTCTCCTTCTCTCTCTGCCCCTCGCCTGTTCATGCTCTGTCTCTCTCTGTCCCAAAAATAAATAAACGTTGAAAAAAAAAAATTAAAAAAAAAAATTTAATAAAACAAAATCTTTCCCAAAAAAGTACAATAGGGGAAAAAAATTAAGTACAATTAAAATAGCTTTCAAAAATAAAGCTGAAATAAAGATATTCTCAAACAAAAAGCAGAGAGAACTTGTTGCCAACCAATCTACACTATAAGAAAGGTTAAATGTTCTTTAAGCTGAAGAAAAAGGAAAGAAGATGAATATTTGGGATTTAAGAAAAAGGGAGTAATGGAAATGGAAACGTGGATAAGGAAAAAAACTTTTTTATTTCCTAATGTCTTTAAGAAATAACTGATCAAAGCAAAAATAAAGAAATAAATTGTGCAATTTATAACATGGAGAAGTAAGAGGTATATTATCTCACTAGCACCAAGGACAAAACAAAAGGGAAAAAAAAATCAAAGAATACTGTTTTAAGGTAAACTGCTATATTTAAAAAAAATTTTTTTTAACGTTTATTCATTTTTGAGAGACAGAGCCTGAGTGGGGAAGGGGCAAAGAGAGGGAGACACAGAATCTGAAGCAGGTTCCAGGCTCCGAGTTGTCAGCACAGATGTGGGGCTCGAATTCACAAATAGTGAGATCATGACCTGAGCTGAAGTCGGATGCTTAACCAACTGAGCCACTCAGGTGCCCCTAAACTGATATATTTTAAAGTAGAATGTGATCAAGTCAAATGTGTATTTTAAAACCCAGAGCTGTGACTCTCAAACTTCTTGGTCTTAGGACCACTTTATACTCTTAAAAACTGGATTCTATCTATCAACATGTTACTACATAAGTTAAAACTCAGAAATCTTTAAAACCTGTATTAATTCATTTAGAAATAAAAGAAGTTAAAAACCCAATTCCACACTGGGGCGCCTGGGTGGCTCAGTCAGTTGAGCGTCCAACTTTGGCTCAGGTCATGATCTCACAGTTCACGGGTTCAAGCCCTACATCGGGCTCTGTGCTGACAGCGTGCTCAGAGCCTGGAGCGTGGTGTCTCCTTCTCTCTCTGCCTCTCCCCTGCTCATGCTCTGTCTCTGTCTCTCAAAAATAAATAAATGTAAAAAAAGAAAGAAAATGGGGCCTTAAAGACCACAGAGGTCCTTAATCCACACTTTAAAAACTGCTACCTTTGAGTGACCATTAAAGACTGACAGAAGGGGGGAGGGGGGAAAGAGACTGGAAGAAGGTAAAGGAGAGAAGCAGAACTAGCAAGTCAATAGGAGAGATAAAATGAAACTTGAAAAGTGTTCAAGTCAGGAAAGGAAGAAACAAAATGACAAACAGGACAAATAAAACACAAATAGCAACACAGCAGACTTTAAACCCAACAATTTTGATAATCACATTTACTCTGATTTAAAAGGCAGACTGTCAGACTGAATAAAAGACCTTTTCTACAAGAGATGTGCTTTAAACATGAACAACCATACAGGATTGTCAAATACCAATCATAAGGAAAACGGAGTTAACTATATTAATGTCAGAAAAAGACTTCAAGGCGAGACTATTACCAGAATACATAAAGATAAAAGGATCAATTCATCAGGAAGACGTAATTCCTAAATGTATATGCACTTACTAACAGCTTCAAAATTCATGAAGCAAACTCAAAGAATAAAAAGAAAAATCCAGAGTTGGAAATGAACATTCATCTTCAAACAACTGATAAAAAACAAGGAGCTGGAAAAGGAGTAAGAATATAGAAAATTAACATTATCAACCAACTTCACCTGACATTCATAGATAAAACCCATATATATTGCTGTACAATATATATCTTTAAGTGCACATAAGTGTGCACCAAGATAAATCATATCTGAGCCATAAAACGAATCTCAATAATGTAAATGGATTAAGGGGCACCTGAGTGGCTCAGTCTGATGAGTGTCCAGCATCAGCTCAGGTCATGATTCTCACAGTTCCTGAGTTCAAGCCTCACCACTGTCAGTGCAAAGCCCACTTTGGACCCTCTGTCTCCCCACCCCTTTTTGCCCCTCCCATGCTTGTGCTCTCTATCTCAAAAAATAAATAAACATTTAAAATATATGTATACAAATGGATTAAAATCATAGAGTATGGTCTCTAACAATAATTATGTTTGAAGTCAATTTACAATTTTTTTTTTTAACGTTTATTTATTTTTGAGACAGAGCATGAACGGGGTAGGGTCAGAGAGAGGGAGACACAGAATCTGAAGCAGGCTGATTTCAGATTCGGCCTGTTCTGAATCACAGAACAGAGCTGTCAGCACAGAGCCCGACGCGGGGCTCGAACTCACGGACCGCGAGATCATGACCTGAGCCAAAGTCGGCCGTTAAACCGACTGAGCCAACCAGGCGCCCCTCGTTTGAAGTCAATTAAAAAAAAAAAAAAGATGTGTGGAGGGCCTGACTGGCTCAGTTGGTTGAGCACCCAACTCTTGATTTCAGCTCAGGTCCTAGAATCGAGCCAAGTGAAGGACTCTGCACTGGGTGAGGGGCCTACTTGGGATTCTCTCTCCCTCTCCCCTCCCCCCCTTAAAAAAAAAGATATGTTAAATATCCCCAACTATTTGGTAATGAAGCAATACATTTCTAAACATCCCATGGCTCAAAGAAGAAATCATAATGGAAATTAGAAAATATTGTGAACAATATACCAGAGTTTATGGGTATTAACCAAAGCACTATTGGAGGAAATGTTTGTATTAGAAACAAGATGTAAGGGTCGCCTGGGTGGCTCAGTCTGTCAAGCGTCCAACGTTGGCTCAGGTCATGATCTTAAGGTTCATGAGTTCAAGCCCCGCATCAGGCTCTTTGCTAACAATTCAGAGACTTGAGCCTGCTTCAGATTGTGTGTGTGTGTGTGTGTGTGTGTGTCTGTCTGTCTCTCTGCCCCTCCCCCACTTGCGCTATGCCTCTCTCAAAAATAAATTTAAAAACATTTTTAAAAATTTAGAAACAACTTATAAATTTAATGCCCTAAGTTTCCACCTTAAAAAGATAGAGAGTAAGTTAAACCCAAGGATAAACATAAGAAATTATAAAGATACAAGCAGAAGAGAAAACAGATGTGCAATGGATATAAATCAAAACCAAAAGTTAGTTCTTCAAAAAGACTAACAATTATTAAATCCCTAGATACAAAGACTAAGAGAAAGTAAAAAGAGAAAACACCAACACCAGGAACAAAAGAGGGAACATCATTACAGATCCTATAAGAATTAAAATGACAAAAAGGTATCCTATGAACAATTTTGCCAATAAATTTGGTAACTCAGATGAAATAGGCAAATTACTTAAATAACTACAAAAACTGATAATCTATTAATAAATGCATCCATATTTAGGAATGTTATGACTCGATAAATTGATGCTTTTATAAAACATAAAATGAAGTATATGAATAGCTCTCCCAAAGAAATTAGTTTCAGTGGCTTCACTGATGAGTGCTATTAAACACCTAAGGAAGAAATAATCTCAGAGTCATGAGTTTGAGCCCCACATTGAGGGCAGAGTTTACTCAAAAGAAATAATTAAATTTTTAAAAAGGCAAAAAATAATATCTATCCTCCACAAACTCAAAAAATTGAATAGGAAAAAAAATTGAACAAGGAACAATTCCCAATTCATTTTTGAGGCCAGCATTATCGTGATACTAAAACTAGATAAAATATTTCTGGAGAGCAATCTCCCTCATAAACACGGGGCATACAAATACTTAACGAAATATCAGCAAATAAAATCCTGTGGTATATAAAAACAATACATCATGACCATGTGGGGTTTAGATGTAAATGTAAAGTTAAATTCACAATCTAGAAAGTCCACCACATTAACAGAAAAACAACAAAAACATATAATCTTAATAAATGCTGAAAAAGCACTTGACAAAATTCAACACACATTCATGATTTTAAAAACACTCCTGGCAAGGGCGCCTGGGTGGCTCAGTCAGGTCACGATCGCTCAAGGCTGTGAATATGAGCCCTGCATCGGGCTCTGTGCTGACAGCTCAAAGCCTGGAGCCTGCTTCTGATTCTGTCTCCCTCTCTCTCCTGCCCCTCCCCCGCTCATGCTCGCTCGCGCGCGCTCTCTCTCTCTCTCTCTCTCTCTCTGTCAAAAATAAAAACATAAAAAAATATATATTTTTTTAAATATACTCCTGGCAAACTAGGAATGGAAGAAAACATCCTTAACTTGATAATGGGCATCTATGGAAAAACCTTTAACCAGTATCATACTTAAAGGTGAAAGATCTAGAATACAAAGATGTTTACTCTCACCACTTCAACATTTTACAAAGGTTCTAGAGAAAATACAATTTAGAAAAAGGAAATAAAAAGCATAGACTTAAAAAAAAGCATAGACTAAAAGGGAATAAAGTTAAGCTGTCTTTATTTGCAGATGACATAACTGTGACGAAAATCTTAAGAAATCTTTTTTAAAAAAGTGAATCTAGCAAGATTGCAGGATGCAAGAGCAATACACCAAAAAATTCTTTGCATTGTTTTTTCCAAAATATTTTTACAGTATCAAAAATAGGGATGAATTTAACAAAATATGTCACAGACCTTTATTATCAAAAACTACAACACATTACTAAATAAAATTAAAGATGACATAAATGGGAAAATATATATAAGCGAAAATGTGTTAATTTTCAAGATTAATTGAAAATAAAATCTTACCAAGAAAACGAATGTATGCAGTACACTATGGAACCAGGCAGAAAATGGGTTGGTTTGATTTCTAGGGAAAAATCTTGTTTCAATTCCAATCAGCGTCAACAAAAAATGTGCTTGAGATACTGTGTGTGCTATATAGTACATGCTTAAAAACCCAGCTTTTCTATTTGCTACAAACAAGTTTACAAATTATATAGCAGCATTAAAAGTGAATCCAACAGAGTACAGAGAAGTACAGGACAAATCGTTGTAGGGCACAACAATCTTCCAACAAGGTATTGCACGTAAAGCACAACCTCAATGAACGTTTCCTTCCCTCCATATTTTAGGTTGAGCCTTAAGTGGATTTTGAGTTCTAAGAGTCGTGGCCCTTGGGGCGTTGTAGAATGTGGAATCTGACCCCAGAACACCCGAAGTCAAGTTCAGGTTCTTAAGCAAATCAACTAACCTTTAGAGTTCTCAACTGCCCTAGACCACAGAAAAATGGAGACTATCAATGCATACAAAAGACTAGAGATAACCGGATTACTCTAGAAACGCGATACTTAACACGCAGCAGAAAATACACTCTCTTGGTTTGCATTTTTGTAGGTGTAGTTTAATAGGAATTCCGTGGAGGGAGGACGGAAGGGGGTACACGTGAACTGAAAGGATTTCAAGTCTTGGGGTTCTAGTCCCCCCACCCCCTCGCCGGACGCACGAGCGGCTTCCAGCTAGAGTTCCGGGGCACAGGCCTCGGGTACTAGGGACTGCTGGGTCACAGTCTCTACGCAGTACCACGTCCACAATGCACGTGGCAGTACGGTCGAGGTCGGGGGCATTTGGGTTCATTATGACAATAATAAGCGCCACCGTCAACTGCCGGCCAAGCCTAGAGAGTTTACGTCCGAACTTACACCACTCAGCAAACGGCGGCTGCCTCCACAGATGAGAATCGCAGACCAGAGGAGGAGATGCCCTCGGGTCAGCCGGGGGGGCGGGACTCGCCCTCGCCGAGCCTGAACGCTGCGGCGCCAGGTCAGAGCGCTCGGCCCAGAGGCTGGGACCCCCGGGACAGAAAACTCCCTTCCAGCGTGCACTTCCCCAGCGACGACAGGAGCCCAGCCTCGGCTCACTCTTCAGACTTTACCCCACGTCAGCCAAACGAACCAGCAAGTGCCTTCGCACAGTCCCCGACGACTCCCTGGCTAGCGCGGCGTCCCGCCGAGGTTCGCGTCCCCGCCCCGGTGCTCACCTGCACCACGCAGCAACCCAGGGCATCCTTCTGAGCGTCGGGAGGGACGATATTCCTGGGCGACAGGCCCGGGTGCAAGAAGTGAACCATGGCGACCCCCGTCGGCGGGGCGGCAGGAGAGAGCGAGCGTCGAGCGCGGACCCGGATCCCGCGAGAGAAGGGGTCGAACCTCGCTGTGAAGCAGCTGAGGAGCGCCCGCTCCCGGGCAGCGCACGCAGCAATCACGCTGCTCCGTCCGGACCGCAGGGGTTTTGAAACGCCCGGCGTGACCACGCGCACGCGCCCGCCGCGGCCTCCCCCTCCCTCGGAGGCCGGACCGCCGCAGACCCCGCCCCCGGGGCCGGCCCGCCCCTCGCCTACCAGTGCCGACCACCACCCCACCCTATCAGGGCCCAACCGTCCTCCTTTGGGCACACCAACGCCACAGAGAGCGCTCACCCAACTCCTACTCACGCCTCTGAGACCAACTTGCCTTAAACCCACACCTCAGGGGTTGATACCTCACTCCTGTAGCCACTCTAGAGTATGCCCACTCTAGAGTATGCCTGTGAAATTGGAAAATAGAATATTTATTTATGTATTTTCAGTACTCTCTATACCCAACGTGGGGCTTCAGCTCAGGACCCAAGATTGAGAGTCCCATGGTCTACTGACTGAGTCAGGCAGGCACCCCTAGAATATATATATATCTATATCTCTCTATATATATCTATATATAGATATATAGATATAAATACTTTAAAAAATATATTTTTAAAGACCTTTCTCCTAAAACTATGGTAACAACACCTCTTTTATCACTCTTCTCTGTTGATCCAACTCCTACCGACACTGAATGAATCAAGTATCAAAAACACTTCTGACTTCCTTTACTCAGCTTTCTTGTGACCTGCAAGGTACTAAGAAAATCCTTATAACCTGCTCCAAGAAAGAAACCCTGAAAGCAGTGAATTAGTACACTTCAGCTAATTTAAGTAAAAATATGTCTTGAAAAGGGTAGTTCTTAAGAGTATGAGCCTTAGATTTGAACCCTGGATTGGAATGCCTGCTCAGCCATCTACTGATTTGTGAACCTTGAGCAAAGTTCTTAATTTCTCTGAAGTTCAACATCCCCATCAGTAAAATGTGATAAGAATGTGTTAGCGCCCAGGGTTGGTGTGTAAAGATTAAACAAGATAACATACATAAAACTATGATAATGCTTGACACATAGCAAGTCCTTAATAAGTGGATTCAAAAGTTAGTTATTTTTCAAGTACAAATACTTTGCAAAATGCTTTCCTTTCACATTTATTCTTTTATTTAATCCTCATTAAAAAAAAAAAAATCCAGGGCTTCTGCATGGCTCAGTCCATTAACTGTCTGACTTCAGCTCAGGTCATGATTTCACTGCTTGTGAGCTTGAGCTCCCTGTCTGGCTCTGTGCTGACAGCTCAGAGCCTGGTGCCTGCTTTAGATTCTGTGTCTCCCTCTCTCTCTCTCTCTGCCCTTCCCCCCCCCCCCCCCCCCGGTCTGTCTCTCTCAAAAATAAACAATAAACATTAAAAAAATTATTTACAGTAGGTATCTCCATTTTACCCACAGAGAAACTGAACACCTGAGAGATTGAATAGACAAGTTAAATTTTACCCACGTGATGAACTGAAAACCTGGGAATCAAAATCTAGTTTTCTAACTCCCAGTCCAGTCAATGTTGGGAGTTTATTTTCAGTGGACTATTATTTCATAACTTCTCTATCCTCCAACTTCCAACACCTCCTCCTCCAAACATATTCTCAGCTTCCTGTTTTACTGAAAAAAAGAAAAGCAATAAAATAAAATTTTAAAAAAGAGCATCCTAAGTTCTCACCATCAACAACTACCCACCTCTCTGTATGGGCAAACTGTCTTTGCCTTACTGCCTATTACTATCAACTATTTTGCTCTTACTTAAGGCCAGCTCCTGTATTTGGACTTGTCCACTAGATCTTATACCCTCTTGCTTAGTCAAAGACATCACCCAGCAACATCCTTTCTTTCTCCTGCATTATCATTTGTCCCCTTTCTTGGATCATTGACACCAGCACATAAACAAGCTGAGGGATACCTGACTGGCTCAGTGGGTGCAGCATGCGACTTATGATCTTAGGGTTGTTAAATTTGAGCCCCATGTTGGGTGCAGAGATTGCTTAAAAATAAAATATTTAAGGGACACCTGGGTGACTCAGTGGGTAAGCATTCAACCCTTGGTTTTGGCTCAGGTCATGATCTCATGGTTCATGGGCTCGAACTCCTGCTTAGGATTCTCTCTCCTTCTCTCTCTGCCCCTCCCTGGCTCTCTCTCCTTCTTTCTGAATAAATAAATAAATAAATACATAAATAAATAAATAAATAAGTAAATAACTTCAAAAATAAAGTCTTTTAAAAAAAAATAAATTTAAAAAAAAGCCTATACTGGGGCGCATGGGTGGCTCAGTGGGTTGAGCGTCTGACTTCGGCTCAAGTCATGATCTTGCAGTCTGTGAGTTCCAACCCCACATCGGGCTCTGTGCTGATGGCTCAGAGCCTGGAGCCTGCTTCGGATTCTGTGTCTCCCTCTCTCTCTGACCCTCCCCCACTCATGCTCTGTCTCTCTCTCTCTCTCTCTCTCTGTCAAAAATAAATTAAAAAAAAACATTAAAAAAAAAGCCTATACTCTTTCCATAATTAAAAACAAAAAAATACTTTTGACCTAATTATTCAGGTTGTAAAAGTCAAAAACAAATGGAGACCACCCTCAAAAATTCCCTGAACAGAAAAAAACAGTTAGTTGTACAAAGTTTAATTTAATTTATTTTGCAAGGCTAACTTAACCTGGGTCATTTCTTGCTTATGCTTCTGAAAATAATAAGCAAAACTTAAACTGTTTCCCAAGGTTGGTATGAGGTAACCACTGATCAATTCCTTATCATTTAAGAAAACTCTAATATTATAACCAACCACTGTGAAGAGTAATCACTGCTTTCTCACTATATAAGCTGCTTTATAACCCCTGAGCCTCATTCCATTTCTTGGTTTTGAGTGCTCTTGGTTTCCAGGGTTTTGGTGTGCACAAGAAACTTATACTAATCACTACTTTGGTAATTCATTGGTTTTTCTACTGCTTCTAAACTTTTGACAACATACTCCCCCCCCATCTCTTCTACTCTGTTTACAGTAAAACCTCTCTAAAGTGTGGTCTGTACCTGGTGTCTCTTACCATTTTCTTTCACCCTGGCCACTCCACTAAACAGTTCTTGTCAAGTTGATAAATGCACTTTTCATTCTTCATCTTATTTGACTGTTCAGCAGCATTTGACCCAAGTGATTTCTTCTTCTCTAAAATACATTCACAAAAAATAATAAATAAATAAATACACAAATAAATAAATAAATAAATAAATAATACTTTCATTTAGCTTCCAGAATACATCTCTTCCCCCCCCCCCCCCGCCCCCCGCCCCCAACCTCTTTCTTCTTTCTTTCTCTTTTCCACCTACCTCACTGGCTGCTCCTTCTCATCCTCCTGATTCCTCATCACTCAGAATTCTGCTTCTTTGTGTATGCCAGGACTCAGTGCTTGTATACCTCTCCTCTATCCATTCTTTTACTTGTGGGGATTTTATCTAGTTTCATCACTTTGCAAGCAATCTATATGCTGATGTATCCCTATTTTTTTATGTCTACCCCATGCCTCACTTTCGAACTTCAGACTCATACCCAGCTGTCTATTCAACATATAGACAACCTGGTTATATAAACAGCCTCAATGTGTCCAAAAGTAAACTCTTGATATCCTCCCCCTAACTTGCTTTTCTTGCCAGTCTTTTCTATTTCAGTATATGTGGCAATTTCTTCATTTTCAGTTGCTTATGAAATCTTGGAAATCATTTTTAACTCTTTTATTCTCTCTCCTTTTTTAAGAATAGGCTCTTGGTCCAACATTAGGGCTGAACTCATGACCCCAAGGTCAAGAGTCCCATGCTCTACCAACTGAGCCAGCCAAGTGCCCCCTTGTTTTTTATTCTTATATCACCTATCCTACCTTTTAAGAAACCCTTGGTTCTATCTTCAAAATATATCTAGAGATTATCTATGCTCTACCTCTTCCCTGGGCCAACAGCTTGTCATTGCCCGCTTGGATTTTTTTTTAATTTATTTTTTTAATGTTTATTTATTTTTGACAGAGAGAGAGAGACAGAGCATGAATGGGGGAGGGTCAGGGAGAGAGGGAGACACAGAATCCGAAGCAGGCTCCAGGCTCTGAGCTGTCAGCACAGAGCCTGACACAGGGCTCAAACCCACAGACTGCAATATCCTGACCTGAGCCGAAGTCTGACACTCAACCAACTGTGCCACACAGGCGCCCCTGCTTGGATTTTTACAAGATCCTCTTATCTGGTTTCTCAGCTTCCGCCCTTGCTCCACTGAAATCTATTCTCAAAACAGGAGCTGGGGTGATCATTTTATTTTATTTTTGTTTAACGTTTATTTATTATTGAGAGGCAGAGAGACACAGAGTGTGAGCAGGGGAGGGGGCAGAGAGAGGGGGAGACACAGAATCCAAAGTAGGCTCCAGGCTCCAAGCTGTCAGCACAGAGCCTCACGCGGGGCTTGAACTCACAAACTGTGAGATCATGACCTGAGCCAAAGTTGGTTGCCTAATCAACTGAGCCACCCAGGTGTCCCATGGGGTGATCATTTTAAACGGTCATGTCACCCTTCTAAACAAAACTCTCCTATAACCTCCCATCTCATGAAGAATAAAAAAATTCTTAAAGATGGTGCTCTAACGGGAACAAAACATAAGAGACTCTTAAATATAGAGAGCGAACAGAGCATGCACCAGTGTGAGCAGGAAAGGAGCAGAGAGAGTGGGAGAGAGAGAGAATCCCAGGCAGGTTCTGCACTGCTAGCACAGAGCCCGATGCTAGGCTCGAACTCACAAACCGTGAGATCATGAACAGAAACCAAGTCGGAAGCTTAGCAAACTGAGCCACCCAGGCGCCCCCAGAAATGTACTTTTGCACACGTTGTTGTTCACTCTACCCCCCCCCCCCCACCTAATTCCCATTGATCCTTTCAATCTCACTTAGATGTTAATTCCTCTAGAAAGCCTTCACTGACATACCCTACTCTCTTCCTGCCAACTCTGAAGAAAAGGTAGGGAAGGATTGTGCAGATGTAGATAAACTGAGAAGTTTAAAGAAATTCAACCTCTCAGTGCACCTGGGTGGCTCAGTCAGTTTGTAATGCCCCCGATTTCGAATTGGAGAGACCACCAAGGAGCCAATACTGATGCAAACGCACGAGGGTTTATTTGCAAGCTCGAGCTTGGGCCCAAGTATACCCGACACAGCGGAGCAGGGACTTGGCCCCTAGGTTAAGAGGCGTAGCAGTTTTATAGGGGCCAGTGGCCAATGAGATTGTAACACACACAGAAAGTTGCATAGTCATGTTAGTCCACACGCAGGTGGCCAATTGAATTACAATTTACCCTATAGTAACTGTTTGAACTAGCCTATCACTCTGGTCAGAATTGGCACGCAAGTTTGGCGGGCAAAAGGCGGGGTTTACACTCTTTGGCGGTTAGGGGTTCCGCGTTCCTATATGAGCCGGTTTCCAGTAAGGGTGGGCTCTGCGGCTTGACTAGGGTGGGGGAGTGTCTTAAGCAATAAGTAGGTCATGTGGGGGTTATACATGAGATGGTGGGTGTAGCATAAAATGGAGTTAGTCTTGCTCTGCTTGTCCAGGGGTAGGGGGTTTTTGTTAAATTCCTTGGGTCCCACAAGTTAAGCATCTGACTCTTGATCTCAGCTCATATCTTCATCTCAGGGTCGTGAGTTCAAGCCCCATGTTGGGCTCCTTGCTAGGTGTGAATGAAGCCTACTTAAAAACAATAATAATAGGGCACCTGGGTGGCTCAGTCAGTTAAGCGTCTGACTCTTGGTTTCAGCTCAGGTCATGATCTCACAGTTCATGGGTTCAAGCCCCACATCAGACTCTGTACTGAAGTGTAGAGCCTGCTCAGGATTCTCTCTCTCCCTCTTTCTTCCCCTCTCTCCCTCACATACTCTATCTCTCTCAAAATAAATAAACTTAATAAAAATATCTTTAAAAATAACAAAATAAAGAAATTAAACTTTGAAATGAAATTAGAAAACTGTAGTCAAGATCTCTTTAAATCATGGTTGACATTCTTTAAGAATTTTATAAAATCTCTTAATCCTCATGGACCTGAAGTATAGAGGAAAGATCATGTTGATGTCAAAAAAGCCTGAATTCAAATTCCACTTCACCTCTCCTTTGGGTAGTTACTTAAAAGCTAATAGAACTTCTACCCTATGTGTTATTTTTGGCTTTCAAATAGATAGGATGCTTTCTAAGGGAAAAGGTCTGTGACTTTGAGCAAGTATTTGTCTCTTTCTGGGCATTGAGGAAGCACACAAAGATGAGCTATTAACATCTGTGATTTACCCATATCTATGTCTGTTAGCTTTGGTTTATTTCTCCCATTGTGATCAGCAATAAAACCTTTGTTATGGAAAGAGCCTGCCTAGGAAATAAAGAAAGGAACTGGAACCACAGAGGAGCACAAAGTGTCAGGAGCCCTAAACAGGAAAGGTTTAAATTGGATTTGAGATTGGCATTAATGGTTAAATTGGATTTTTCCTCTGTATAGCACAGTGATTAAGAGCATAGATTTCAGAGCCTGACAGACCTGAGTCTTAATGTGTGACTATGACACCTAATAGTCTGTGACCCTGGCAAAGTTATTTAATACCTCACAATTTCTGTATCCATAAAATGGAATAATTGTCACCGTTGTTATAAGGTTGTTGCAAGGCTTAACTGAGAAAATACACATAAAAAGGTTTAGCATAGTGCTTACCTTGATATACTTTCCAGTTACATTGGAATTCCAAGTCAGTCATTGGAATCTATCGAGTAACTAGTAGTATTTGAAATTATAGACCCCTTCCAATAGTACTTGGCATATAGTGTTAATTGATTGACCCCAAAACCTAAATTATGGTTGATTTAGTCTCATAGGTCTTTAAAGGGGAAATCTTTAAATCCACTGCTAATATCCACTAATAATAATGTGCTTTATTTCATGAATCAGTTTCAAAGGGATTTTGATTATACCTTTGCTTTGCATTGAAAATCATTAGTACTAATTTTACAAAATAGCAAAAGTTCTACAAATAGTGGAGATACTAGTGTCAAAACAGTGTCTAGGTTTAATCTACAAGTTCCTTTATATCTTATGATTTGAGGCAAGTCATTTGATCTCGTTAGGCTTCCCTTCATCTGTAAAGGTAGGGAATAATTATCTTTCCTTACAAGATATTTGAGAGTTAAATGCAGTACTTGGCTCATCATTCATAGTATTGGCAGTTTTGAAGGGTTTTGTTTAAGGCCAAATTGATGAGACTGAGAATTAGGTAAAATATGTTTTTGGAAACCCTTTAATTTCCATATTCAAATATGACAACAACATTCTAGGTATGTAATTGAAAATGGTTCCTTTTATAATGTATATTAATGTGAAGTGACAGGAGAGCTAAGGTTTTGTTTTGTTTTGTTTTGTCTTCCAATCCCTGTGCCCAAAGTGGTGCTGAGCCAGCCAGGCACCTGAGCTAAGAGTTTTTGTTGTTCTTCTTAGCTGTTAGTAGTCATATCCCAAGTCAAGAAGGGCTACTCATTAGAGATGGTCCTTGACTGAGTCATTGCAAGATGATTTTGAGCAGCTGTCTTACTGAAGGCATGGGAGTAAGCCATTCGTTTGAAGCACCTGGCTATTGGTGTCGTTTCCCCAAACTTGTTCTAAAGGCTTACTTCTGAAAGCTAAGAGCTCACTGTGGGTACTCCCAGCCTAGGACTTGCTCTTTCATAGGCTGGAGGCTGTGTAAAGACTAAATTTTGAGACTGCATTAGAATCTTAAATTATAAGAACAAAAATGATTAATGTGAGTGCTCATGGTTTCTACCATTCATCCCCTCCTCTCAATTCGAGGAGTTAATGGAGTTAGAACAATTCATTGGACTCCTAAAATGCAGATTAATGGGGAATAGAAGATGGAAGGATAATGGGAAGAAAGGAGGAATTCAGTCAAGAGAGATTGGGTCAATCTACATAATAAAAACTGTGACAAAGGGTGAGGGAGGGGGAAGGGTGGAGTAAGGTTTTACAATTTTTCCTTTTTGAAGTTATAAAACTTAAAAAAAAAAAACCTGTCATCCTAACACAGCTAATCTCATATTTGTATATTAGTGAAGCAATCATATTTATTTTGACCACTCATTAACGATTCTATAGCATTCTAATACTAACGCTGCCCTAGAACATCATCCTCAGGGACAATCTCCACTTCTGTGACCATTTGTGCATTCTTTTCTGTAACATTCACTTGATGCTTAATCACATAATGCCTAAAATCTAAGAAATCTCATGCTATTATGTAACAATGTGGTGGGGAGGAGAGGCCTACTGGATTGGAAGTCTGGAAATAAGAATTGTAGCATACAGTCTGTCACTGGCTTCCTGCGTGACAGACAAGCTTGTTTTATTTAAGACCGTTTCTTCAACTACAAAATGAGTTTCTGAAACTGAAATAAATAACTAAGGCTTCATTCTGGCTTAAACCTTGTTTTTTGGTAATCTCCCTCATTAAATACTCTTAATATACATTATATCAGTTAATTATCTCAATAGTTGTGTGAATGAATGTCAACCCAGATATTATGTTCTCTAGGAAGTCTTCTTGGGGTTGTGTAATGGGTGCCCAGTTTGGATTGTGATCTCTGTGCCTCTATAATAAGCACTGTGGACTGGCCTGTAATGCAATTTAAAATAATATTTCTATGCTTAATATTTCCTCCCCACAAAACTGTAAGTTTCCTGAGGGATTTATAAATTATATAAACTCCAACACTTAAACAGTACCTAGCACAGGTATTTAATGAAATGAATGAATGGAGTTCCATCCAGTACTAGAAACTTGTGCAATAAAACCACTGGTAAGCCATTGCTACAAGTTAATAACTAAGGAATCTATATCTTGCATTAAAGCAAATAGTCTAGAAATAAAGTAGACAAGACACGCTTTACATAAAATTTATAACATTTATTTAGGCAAAAAAAAAAAAAAATTCCCAAAACAAAACTCTGTACACACAACATTAATACCTAAGTGATGTCCTGATTTAAAATATAGCATGATTCATGTACAGAACACTCCCATTCATCTGGCCACAGTGAGAACAGTGCCTTCAGTCCAGAGAATTTGAGAGCCTTGGAAATGTATACACATTACATTTCCCAATGAATTTTTCATATCCTTTGAAAGGAGTTAAACTCTTCCATCGAAATTTAAGCAAAAGATAGCCTTTGTCTCATAAGTCCGTGGGAATTTGACAGTGGGAATTCTACAAAAGTCAAGGATTTTAAGATTTTAAAATTTTATTCTTGCAGATTATCTCAGTATAAATCTTGACATTAACATCATCCCATTTTTAAAGAAAAAAATGCTTTCAACAATTTCTTGCTTTTATGAAAGTGTATCTCAGCTTTCATTAGCTAAGTAGCTTCTTGCTTCTAAGCTGATTAAAATAAGCTTAAAAGAACCCATTTGAACAGTTTCCCCAAAAGGAAGTTCGAAATTACGCTAATAGTATTAATGAACTAGATGTATGATTTTCCATAGAGTAATTTTGATAAATTTGGATTTTCTAAATATTCTTAATAGCCATTCTATCTAGCTCTAAAGTTTGGTTGTGCCATCCAAATGAACTTCGCTTCATCCAGAGAAATGAGAAATAGCACTGACTTTCCCATAATTTACCCAAAAATATTGGCTGAGGGGAGAAACAGAGAAAGCTCTTTCTCAGGCTACCCATCAGTTAATATAGAATGTCTTAGGTTAAGATTTGGAAACTAAAGAATGCATAATTAGGAGTGTACCGTGTCATGCAAAGTCTATCAGATACTAAAAAAGATAAAGCAATTACTCATTTAAAGCACATTGAGCAAATTCCTATCATACTGCTATTCTCATCACTGGATGAAGGTTGGATTTGCATTATTCCTAAAGTAAACAGTACACGAGTTAACACTTAAAATGAAAAATGTGTCGATACAAAGCAAATGGTAAAGGTTAAACATCCAATATCCACACAATCATTTGAAACTGCTACAACGGATTAGAGAGGGAAACCGTAAGTTTGCAAACTTCTCTACAGGCTGCCTTAGAACACTACTCTGAGGCCCTATCCATATAAAGTTCCCAAATAAGTAACATACAGATAAAACTGCCCATATCAGCTGACATTATGATACTGCCTTTAATTTACACCTTCAGTTTAATAATACTGTTTATTCCAAAATAAAAGTTGCGCAATGAACAAATACTGTAAACATAGCATTAGAGAGGGCAGGAAAGGGGTGGGTTTTCCCTGCTACTCATGACCTCTTTTCAGTCTCAGGTATTGGCTGCAGGTTGTTCTACGAGGGCGCCATGCATTTTAAAACACTAAGCCAAAACCATTGTTCATTAATGTATTGTAACTGAGAACATAAAATATATTTTCATTAAAACGTGCTCCAAAGGGCTAGAAGAAGGCCCAATCTTATCTTGACACATGGCATAATTAAACATACAGCTAAATGAAAGTGACTAGGGAGGAAAAGGGCCAACTCAAAAGGTCTCAATAGTAAGAACAACTTCCTAGGCTTGATAGATTTGATGTTTTTAAACACGAATCTTTGAAGTTTGCAAACAAAAGAGATCATGAAATTCAATTCCTATAGCACCCTTTTACGGTGATTCACCTCCACCTTAGGTAATTAAGTTGACTAGTGCCACTAACTGGCATTTCTGTCCAGGGGTAAAGAGCAGCAATATTTAAGGTCAATTCCTAGAACTGTGGGTCTGATACGATTTTTCAAATCCTCAATTAAGATCAGTAACCACTGAGTCCTTGGCCAGAGAGTAAACTAACCCCTTATTACTACTTGATTTATGTTTCTTTTCAACTGCCAAAAGGAAAAAATGATTTTTTAGAGTGTAAAGACCACGAGCAAAACTTATTTGATGTAAAGAACAAGATGCCTGATTTCTGCTTTAATTTTAGACTGTTCTTGTTTTACTCAATGATACCAACATGCATCATTATACTCTTAAAAAGTCTAATTCCATTTCCTTTGGTAGATCTAAACCTTGCTGCTGCTTGTGGACTGATGTAGTGATATTTTACAATATCTGAGTGCACCAGTGATTTGAGCAATGAGTGGTTCAGCCCTAGTCTAAATTGTGCTTGAAACAGCACCTCTAAGCCACTGAAGAGGTAACCCTTGAAGGCACCAAGTACTGTTACATTCTACTATACGCATGTAAAAGATAGGCCCAATTAATAGATTCCAACTGTAGACACAGGCCAGTTATGCCTCATAATTTCAATATATACATCTACTATATTTTAGCCAGATTCAAGACCTTACAGACAATTCTGTGCCTTAGATACACAATTTTAAGAACCATCCCAACCACAAAGGCACTACAATTTTTATATATGGGATGTGAGCAATTATTTTGCTTTTAAGACTCAGAAATATCCCACCATTACCAATGTTCAAAGTAGTAAATTTAAAACTAATTTTCAATATTTTTAAGTCTTCATCTATCAAGTTATTCTGAGCAATGAAGGGAGTTATTGTTTTCTGTACATTGTTAGCTATTTCTGAAAACAATTTGTAAAGATAAAAACCTAAGCCTAGCCTAATAAAGAACACATACTTTTGCTTCAACAGGACAGAAGAGACACTTGAAGCCAAACTTCTCAAACAGGCTTTTCCCTAACTATACAAGCTAAGAGGCCTGGAGATAGTCAAAATAGCTAGCGATTTCCAAGCTAGTGCAGGCCGGCCTATTTTCTACATTTTGCCTTAGACATTAAAATCTAGGAAAAAGGGGGAAAGCTAAAAGAATCTTCCATTTCCCCTGAAATAGACAATCCGTGAAAATTTATCTTGTGCCTATAAAAATTCCTTAAACCAATTAAGTCAGAAGTAATCCACAATATAATATGGTTTTTAATGGTTCTAAATAACTATTTTCTTTTAGTTTAAGTTTTCATCCCTGCGAAGGAGTATGAAATAATTCAAGTATGATTTTTGTGATAGTGGTATGAAATATGTATGTCAAAAATGCTATCAGCACACTAATAAGCCAGCTCTTTTCTAAATAAAAATGCCTCTGAATAATCACCATAATTTAAACATACCATTTTAAATCTCTATTGAAAACAGTTTAGCCATCTATGGAAAAAAATGCAGTCATCTGAAATTGTGATTAACCTTATTCACAAACTAAAATTTTAAATAGAAATTAAATTTCTTGGTGACTTGCTGCCTCCCAGCTGCCATTATTGATATAATGATAATTGATTCTTTACTCTGCTGTAACGGGTATCTCAAAAGGAAAGGCAATTGTCTGAAAAATAACCCATCAAAAAATATTTCCTTTTACACGCTACATCTAGAACCATTGTATTTAACAACAGTCTAATGCTTCTCATTCATTTTTGGCAGTGAGGTGTGGACATCTTTCTCCAACATGAGAACATTAAGATACATGTATTTTGAAAAAAAAAAGAAAGAAAGAAAGAAAATTTAACTTCTTGTGACAAAATTTACTGTTGTTAAGTGTATTTAACTGAGCAGGTAATACCGTGTGTAGTCTCTATGTCACTGAATAAAATGTCTTTGAAATAGAGGGAAAATAATGCTCAGTTTTAACAAGAGACAATTTTATAAAAATTCACATTTTCACAATAGTATGACTTATAGAGATTCAGACAATTAATCTTTAACACAGAATGTTGTAATATTTTACACTGTGATGTCCCGGGAAATATTTCTAGAGAGTAACCAGCAGTCTGTGTAGGAAGCAGCAGCCCATGCTTCCAGGAATAAATATGAAGAATAAGCTACTGCTTACTGCCTCAGAAGAGGTGGGCTCCAGGATAGCCTGTCCTAGTTTAAAAACTGTATTGTAAGAGCAGACCTTTCTCTAGTTCCTTATTTCTTTTTCCCTTAATAGTTTTCTTTCCAATATATTTTTTCTGCCATCCACCCAGGCTCCAGTTGGTGAGTAGCTTTCAAACAGGACTTGGATTTCCGCTCTTTCACACTAAGAAGGACATCTTATAAAAGGTACACAGAGAAGAAAGCCATTTTATACAGAAGCAGTATAAAACTTACAACTGAAGCAGTGCCAGAAATCAGGTTAACAGCTTATCTGAAGCTGCAAATTGATCGGAAGGGACTTTAAGATCAGAAAAGTCTGGCTTAAGGGTTCGTGCAAACTTTATCATAAAACTGTAGAATTTCAAGCACAGGTAAGTTCAAACACGGAAAGATGTGGAAAATTTCCTAAAAGGCAATGATGAAGGAACAGATCCTTCTTGCCTCAGAAGTTAAAAAGCACAAGACAAATTAGAGACTGTTCACATGGGCAGTACTTTACACCGTCAATCCCAAACTGATCTTATGACTCTTGTCATAGAAACCCCTAAAACATCACAGAGGGTAAGATATTCCAAATGAGCCTATCACAAAAAGGATTCCCGTGATTCAGTTATTCAATTACTTATGGCTATCAATTTAGTCTAGCCTGGGGCTGCTTTTTACAGGGAGGTGGTCTCCCATGGCGCACAATGTGTTTTTCTAAGCTGTCTAGAATGGCCACAGCAATCTGTTGGACATGGGGATCCGTCTGTTCGTGTTCTTTGATGTTGTATAAATGCTGTAATCCTCCTTCCTCAATCAGCATGCTGCAATACCTTGAGGCTGAAAGAGGAGAAAGAGCTTTTCTTAAAACACTTAAAAAAAATTATTCTACACACAAAAAAGTTCTTTTTGTCACTTAAATTTCAGCTATTTTTTAATTCTTTTTTTTGAATTTTATTTTTCATTTTTTTTTAATTTACATCCAAATTAGGTAGCATATAGTGCAACAATGATTTCAGGAGTAGATTCCTGAGTGCCCCTTACCCATTTAGCCCATCCCCCCTCCCACAACCCCTCCAGTAACCCTCAGTTTGTTCTCCATATTTATGAGTCTCTTCTGTTTTGTCCCCCTCCCTGTTTTTATATTATTTTTGCTTCCCTTCCCTTATGTTCATCTGTTCTGTGTCTAAAAGTCCTCATATGAGTGAAGTCATATGATTTTTGTCTTTCTCTAATTTCACTTAGCATAACACCCTTCAGTTCCATCCTCATAGTTGCAAATGGCAAGATTTCATTCTTTTTGATTGCCAAGTAAAACTCCATTGTGTGTGTGTGTGTGTGTGTGTGTGTGTGTGTGTGTGTGTATATGTATATATATATATATATATACCACATCTTCTTTATCCATTCATCCATCGATGGACATTTGGGCTCTTTCCATACTTTGACGATTGTTGATAGTGCTGCTATAAACATTGGGGTGAATGTGTCCCTTCGAAACAGCACACCTGTATCCCTTGTGGTAAATGCCTAGTAGTGCAATTGCTGGGTTGGAGTGTAGTTCTATTTTTAGTTTTTTGAGGAACGTCCATACTGTTTTCCAGAGTGTCTGTACCAGCGTGCATTCCCAAAATTTGAGCTATTTTTGCTATTGACTACTACTACATGCTAAACCTTGATAAATACCTCTGTAATGATGTTATGTCTACACTGCAAGGCTCCGCACATAACAATGATTCTCTAATTCATATATATATACAATTCTCATATTCATATATATATGGTTCTCTTATCAAGGCTACCACAGCTATGGGTGGGGGGATTGGTTCCTCACATCCACAAGTCTCTATGTGGAAAGAAAGGGCAGTAGAAAACTTAGACGTTTAAACCAACCCTCTTCCTCCTTTCCTTATACTTTAACTGGGACAGATGAAATAATGGAGGCATATGGAAATTTTAAAACAGTTATATGGAAAAGCATAGACAATTACTTTAGACATGGTAAAAGAAACATTTGCATGTCCTTAAAAAAAAAAAAAGAAAAGAAACATCTGTATGTTCTTAGACTCAAAGTTTGATAAAAGTACCTTTCCATGTGGAAGGCTGTATGTTGATTGGCTAGGTTGAATAGGTTTCTCCCATGTGTTTTATACCAAAAAAATGAAATGGATAAACCATTTTTTTACCAAAAATAAATAAATAAAAATCATAACCTTAAAGCATAGACAATCTGGAAAAGAAAACTTGTTTGATCCCAAATCATAGGTAAGATAGGTGCTATTACACTTTTATGCATTTCCTATATATTTAAAAAAAAATTTAATGGCATTCATATTGCACACGTAATTTTCTTTTAAAATATTTTCTTTGCCTTGTTTTTAAGTATTTCTTCTTTTTATATATACCACTTTTAAAAGTATTTTTAGTTTTAGTCATATTTATTAAAGTATAATTTACACACAGTAAAATATTCCCAATTTAATCTATAATTTGATGAGTTTTGGCAAATGTATACACTTGTATAACCACCACCACAATCAGAATATAGAATAAAAAAAAAAAAAAAAGGTTCCTTGTGCACCTCTGTAATCCCCTCTGCAGCCTCACCTAGGCAACCACTTCTCTAATTTCTATGATATTGACTTTTGCTTGGTCTAGAACTTCAAGTAAATAGGACCATACAGTATGTATTCTTTTGAGTCTATTTTTGCTCAGGATGGCTTATTTAAAAATTTTTATTTTAATGTTTATTTTTGAGACAGAGCACGAGTCAGGGAGGGGCAGAGAAGGAGAGGGAGACACAGAATCCCAAGCAGGCTCCAGGCTCTGACCTGTCAGCAAAGAGCCCCATGCAGGGCTGGAACTCACCCCCTCAGCCTGACTTGAGATGTGTCCATATTGCTATGTATATGTGGTAGTGTTTTGTTTTTTTTTTTTTTAAGTATTTTTAAAATTTGAATATTAGGAGGTGCCTGGGTGGCCCAGTTAAGTGTCTGACTTCAGCTCAGGTCATGATCTCAGATTTTGTGAGTTCGAGCCCCCCATGAGGCTCTCTGCTGTCAGTGCAGAGCCTGCTTCAGATCCTCTGTCTCCCTCTCTCTCTCTGCCCCTCCCCGGCTGTCTTTCTCTCTCTCAAAAACAAATAAACATTAAAAAAAAAAATAAAACAAAATAAACAGGGGTGCCTGGGTGACTTAACCAGTTAAGTGTTCAACTCTTGATTTTGGCTTAGGTCATGACCTCACTGTTGTGAGTTCAAGCCCCATGTTGGGTTCTGTGCTGGGCATGGAGCCTGCTTGAGATTCATTCTCTCTCTCTCTCTCTCTCTCTCTCTCTCTCTCTCTCTCTCTTTCTCTCTCTCTCTCTCAAAAAAAGAAGAAAATAATAAAAAAAATAAAGTATTAAGTATTTTAAGTAAACATTCTATTGCATTGACTATACTATGTATTTTTATTTTTTTAATCTTTTTTTTTTTAATGTTCATTTTTTTTTTTTAACTTTTTTTTTTTTTCAACGTTTATTTATTTTTGGGACAGAGAGAGACAGAGCATGAACGGGGGAGGGGCAGAGAGAGAGGGAGACACAGAATCAGAAACAGGCTCCAGGCTCCGAGCCATCAGCCCAGAGCCCGACGTGGGGCTTGAACTCACGGACCACGAGATCGTGACCTGGCTGAAGTCGGACGCTTAACCGACTGCGCCACCCAGGTGCCCCTAATGTTCATTTTTTGAGAGAGAGGACATGAGCAGGGGAGGGGGAGGGAGGGAGAGGGACAAAGAGAGAGACAGAGGATCTGAAGCAGACTGTGCACTGAGATGGAAAGCCCAAAGCAGGGCTCAAACTCACAAACCATGAGATCATGACCTGAGCCGAAGTAGGATGCTTAACTGACTGAGCCACCCAGGAGCCCAGCATAAGTATTTTTGTGGACTTTCTGTTTCAGTGATCTTGAGGAAATACTTAGAATGCTGGGCAAATGCTAAATGTGCGCTTAACATTATAAGAAATCATCAAACTGTTTTTTAACATGGTTGCATAATTTTTTCATTGTTCTAAATATTTATTTATTCTGAGACAGAGAAAGAGAGAAACTGGGTGAGGGGTAAAGAGAGAGGGAGACACAGAGAATCTCAAACAGGCTCCCCACTGTTAGCTCAAAGCCTGATGGAGGGCTCAAACTCACAAACCATGAGATCATGACTTGAGCCAAAATCAAGAGTTGATGCATAACTGAATGAGCCACCCAGGCGCCCCAAAAATGGCTGTACAATTTTTCAATCTGATCAGTAATGAAGGAGAAAGCTGTGTCACATTCTTGCCAACACTTGCCATCATCCATCTTTTTGTTTATAGGCAGCCTTTTTAGTAGGCATAAACTAGTGTCTCATTGTGGTGTTATTTAATTTTTAAATGTTTGTTTAATTTGAGAGAGCAAGAGCGAGTGGGGGAGGGGCAGAGAGAGAGGGAGAGAGAGAATCCCATACAGGCTCCACACTGACAGCACAGAGCTCAAACCCACAAACCCAGAGATCATGACCTGGGTTGAGATCAAGAGTCTGACACTTGGGGCACTTGGGTGGCTCAGGTGATTAAATGTGACTTCGGCTCAGGTCATTGTCTCGTGGTCTGTGGGTTCGAGCTCTGTGTCAGGCTCTGTGCTGACAGCTCAGAGCCTGGAGCCTGCTTTGGATTCTGTGTCTCCCTCTCCCTGCCCTTCCTCTACTCGCTCTCTGTCTCTCTTTCAAAAATAAATAGACATTAAAAAAGAAAGATTAAAAAAAAAGTCAACTTAACTGACTGAACCACCCAGGCACCCCTCACTGTGGTTTTAATTTGTATTTCTCTAATGACCAATGATGTTGAGCTTCTTTTCATGTGCTTATTGGCCGTTCACATGATCTCTTTGTAGAAAGTCTAGTTAGTCCTCTGCCCATTTTTAAACTGGGTTATTTTTATCATTGAGTTGTAAGAACTCTTTATATATTCTGAAAACATGTCCCTCTATCAGATATATAACGTGCAAATATTTTCAACCTTTCTGTAAATTGTCTTTTCACTTTGTTGATGGTGTCCTCTGTAAATTGTCTTTTCACTTCCTTGATGGTGTCCTTTGAAGCACAAAGTTTTCATTTTTTTAATTAAATCCAATTAAACTAGCTTCTCTGTCACTTAAGCTTTTGGTGTGCTAAGAAGCTACTGCTTAATCCAAGGTTATAGTGATTTATATCTATGTTTTCCTCCTAAAAAGTTTATATGCTTATGTAGATGTAGATGTAGCTCTTACATTTAGGTCTAGAATCTACTTTGAGTTAGTTTTTAATGTTGTTTTTTTTTTTTTTTAATTTATTTTTTGAGAGAGTGTGTGCAAGTGGGGAAGGGGCAAAGAGAGGGGGACAGAAGATCCAAAGCGGGCTCTGCACTGACAGTAGCAAGCCCGATGTGGGGCTCAAACTCACAATCTGGGAGATCGTGACCAGAGCCGAGGTCGGGCACTCAACTCACTGATCCACCTAGGCGCCCCTTGAGTTAATTTTTATATACAGTATGAAGTAAGGAATCAGATTCTTCTTTTACATGTGCCTACTCAGTTTTCCCAGCACTGTTGAAAAAATGGCTCCTTCCCCATTAAATTGTCTTAGCACCCATGTCAAAAATCAATTTTGGGGGTTATTTCTGGACTCTCAATTCTAATGCATTGATATATATGTCTGTCCTAAGGATGTTGAACATCTTTTCATGTGCTTATTTGCCATCCATTAAACTTCTTTGGTAAAGGATCTGTTCAACTCTTTTGTCCATTTTCTCCTCACTTGTATTGTTTTCTTATTAAGTTTTGAGAGCTTTCTTTCTTTCTTTTTCTTTTTTTTTTAAAGAAGATTTTATTTTTAAGAAATCTCTACACCCAACACAGGCTCAAAGTCACAACCCCAAGATCAAGAGGTGCACACTCCCCTGGCTGAGCCAGCCAGGTGCCCCGAGAATTCTTTATAAAAGTTTTGAATACCTATGCTTTATCAGACATGTGATTTGCAAATACTTTGATCCAATATGTGTAGTGGCTTTTGATTCTTTTAACAGTATCTTTCAAAGAACAGAAGTCCTTAAGTTCGATCAAGGGCAATTTAGCTATTTTTTTTCCTTTGTAGATCATGTTTTTGTGCATATTTAAGAAATCTGCAGGGTGGCTGGCTGGTTTGGTCGGTAAAGCAAGCAACTCTTGATCTCCAGGTTGTATGTTCGAGCCCCACATTGGATTGTAGAGATTACTTAAAAAATATAATCTTAAAGAAAAAAAAAAGAAATCTGCCTAACATCAAGTCACAAAGATTTTTTGTTTTCTTCTAGAGCCTTTTTTTAAGTTTGTTTAATTATTTATTTTGAGAGAGAGACAGAGCACGTGCACATGAGAGGGGGAGGGGCAGAGGAAGAGAGAGAGAGAAAACCCCAAGCAAGCTCTGCACTGTCAGTGCAGAATATGACAAACACGGGGCTTGAACTCAGAAACCACTGAGATCATGACCTAAGCCGAAACCAAGAGTCAGACACTTAGCCCACTGAGCCACCCAGGTGCCCCTCTTCTAGAACTTCTTTTTTCTTTTTAACGTTTATTTATTTTGAGAGAGACAGAGTACGTGTGGAGAAGGGGCAGAGAGAGAGGGAGAATTCCAAGTAGGCTCCACTTAGCGCAGAGCCCAACACAGGGCTCAGACTCATGAAACGGTGAGATCATGATTTGAACCAAAATCAAGAGTTGGATGCTTAACTGACTGAGCCACCCAGGCATGTCTTCTAGTACTCTTAAATAGTTTCTTGTTTCATATGTAGGCCTATGATCAATTAAGAGTTAATTTTGGGGGGTGTTTGGCTGGGTCAGTTGGAAGATCATGAGACTCTTGACCTTGAGGTCATGAGTTCAAGCCCCACTCTGGGTGTAGAGGTCACAACCACCCAATCAATCAATCAGAGTTAATTTTTATATAGAGTCCAAGGTAGAATAAGCTCATTTTTTTTTTCCTAAAGTAGGCTCCATGCCTAAAGTGGGGCTTTTTTTTAAGTAGTTTTTTTTTTTTTTTTGTAGTAATCTCTACATCCAATGTGGGGCTCAAACTCACAACTCCAAGATCAATAGTTGCTCTTCCAACTGAGCCAGCCAAGCACCCCTCACTTTTTTTTGCATCCAGAGATCCAGCGGTTGTAGCTGGATTTGTTGTAGCACCGTTTGTTGAAAAGATTATCATTTCTTTATTGAATGCACTTTAAACTTACGTCAAAAATTAATCAACCATATATGTCTAGGCCTATTTTTGTATTCTCTATTCTGGTCCACTGAACCTTTGCCTATTTCTATGCCTGGACTTGCAACTGGTGTCTGAAGTGAAGGCAGTCTTGTGGGACTAACCCTTAACCTATGGGATCTGACACTGTCTCCAGGTAAATGTCAGAATTGAATTCAATTTGTAGTATGCACAGATGCTGTCTGCTGAGAACTGGAAAACTGCTTGGTGGAGTGTGGAAAAAACACGTGTTAGAATTGATGTCAGAAGTGGGGTTTGAGGGGTGCCTGGGTGGCCTAGTTGGTTAAGGTATCTGACTCTTTTGGCTCACGTCATGATCTTGCTGTTCATGAGTTCGAACCCTGCATTGGGTTCGGCACCATCTATGCAGAGCCTGCTTGGAATTTTCTCTCTCCCTTTCTCTGCCTCTCCTATCTCGCATGCGCTCTTTCTCTCCCTCAGAATAAAAAAAAAAAAAAAAGAAAAAGGAAAAAAGAAATGGGATTTGCTATAATGACTGTGGCTCATAAAAATATGTGGTTTGGGAAGAGAAAAGATGAAAGAGGGATGAAAAACCTCTGATTCCAGAGTAGCCAGGTATTCACCATGATATGGAGTAGAAGCTGAGCTGCAATCAGTTACTAAAGGTAAAAGCTGCCAATAGAATTTAGAGATGGATCTAAACCTTACCAGCAACTGCTTGTGGCAGTGGTTATGCAGATTAATCAAGATAAAAGGGCCAGGATTCCTTGGCATGACCCCTCACTGGGGACTCAAAGCCTTTCAGGTAAGACTGGGTAAACTGGTCAGGGAACGGAAAAGTTACCAAAATCCACTGGTGAAGCCCTAATGTGGGCTTATAATTAGATCGAGAGAAAATAAAAATGTGTGGGTTGAGGGGCACCTGCGTGGCTCAGTTAAGCGGCTGACTTTGGTTCAAGTCATAATCTCACAGTGTGTGGGTTAGAGCCCCACACTGGGCTCTGAGCCTGGAGCCTGCTTCAGATTCTGTGTCTCCCTTTCTCTCTGCCCCTCCCTGACTCACACTCTTTCGCTCTCTCACTCTCTCTCTCAAAAAAAAAAAAAAAAAAAAATAAATAAATATTAAACAAAAATTTTTTTAATGTATGGGTTGATGGAATTATGAAAGGTGGAATGTTTAAACAGGTTTTACGTAAAGAAGCTGTGTTTCCTTTACCTGAATGTCTTATGGGAATGAGCTTTATGTCTGGCTAGGGAACACTTCACCTACCTAGTAATATAAGTCAAAATCTGTGGATGAAGTCCTAATGAAGGCTACAGTCAGGAATGTAATAGAATTAAACTAAAAGTTTGTAGGACAACTGGTATGGTTGAGTAGGGTTTATGTAAAGTGATTTTATTTCTTTTACTTGACTGTATTATAAGGATGGACATTTTATTTGACTAGGAAATGTTACTCCTACCTAACATTGTAAAACAGAAAGCATGTAAATCTACTCTTCAAGCAATGTTAAGTAGACGTGCTAAATGGGTACCAGAAGGTTTCTCAAGCCTGTGTAGTGTAGAATATAGGCCGAAGTGCTGGTAGGGACAAATTCTCTGTGCCTTACTTATGTGAAGAACAGACTGGGGCATTGGACTAGAGAATTTCCAACCAAGAGGCATTTACTACCTTGCTATCTGACATTAATTGAAGCTACCTTATGACAGAAGGATTAAAAAATGATCTTAAAACCTGAAATATGCATGGTGTTCTGGGTGATGTCAGAGAAACACTCTAATGGGGATGGCAGTGCTAGGAGAGTTCCCTAGTGAAATGGAAATTGTTTATACAGGATAATGCTGCCTGGGGAATGCAAGGAGGGTATAATCATGGGCAGGAAGACTCTTTCTCCCTAGGACCCACTTGGAAACTGCACAAGGAGCTGCTACATTCTATCATCACTTGGACAGTACCTTGTAAACAGCTGTCCACTAGCCGACAAAGAGTTGCTTGGTTTGTGGACAGTAGTTCCAAGGTGAACAGACAACATCCTGTTTGAAAGGCCAGCACTCTGACTAAAAAAGGTAAAAGCAAATGAGCTCTGTGAGCTGAACTGCATGCTGTTTTCCCAGCAGTGATTAAAGAATTGAAAAGTGATAAAAGGCTCTTTTTCGGTTTTTAATGACTCGAGGGCAGTGGTCAATGGCCTGAGCATACGGATGGGCACAAGGGCAATAGGAACAGAACTGAAGGGGTGCTTGTATGAGACATGGCCCTATGGAAATCACTGTGGGAATCTGAAGAGTGCATTCTAGTAGGACATTTCTACGCCCATCAGAACTCCTTGTAGGTTCAGAAGATAACTGGAATAGACCAGCAGAAGAACTTGCCTGGGGTGGCCACATGGGTCCATGAAATAAGTGGATATGGAGATACTACAGCAATGCAGATATGGGCTGAATGTAGACATATTCCCCTTGCAATCTCTGAGGCACAAATTGCCAGCAAGAACTGTTCAGCCTGCCAGCAAAGGAGACAGACACTGTAGATGGCTATGTGGCAAATTCCCTGGGGGGAAAGGCCCTGATCATAGCTAGCAAGTCAGACTAGCATTGGTAGTCCTGGGGAGATACAGATGGGTCTTGACAGAAGTAGATACTGACTCTGGACTGGGCTTTGCTCAGACAGTGATAGATATGAATGCTTAGAATGCTATAGAGCAACCAAAACATAAGGCATTGAAACAATTTGGACAGCCGACTGTCATTTCTTCTGATCAAGGAACATACTTTACAGTGTATAATGTTGATGGAGTTCAGGACACATTGCCCTAAAACATGGCTTCTTGGCATATTGACTATCCTAAGCTAAAGTTGTTTGAGAAAACAGCAGAAGCAGGAAGATTACTCTGACTTCCCTCCCTCACCCTTCTTCCCTGAAATAGGTCATAAAACGCCCATGTGAAAGGTACCCTCCTTGTACCAGGAAGAAGAAGATATTTTATCACCAGAGACCTGGAATTGGGGGCTGAGGAATCTGTACAAACAAACTGTATTTAACTAACTCTTATTTTCCTAGCCACTTCTTCACCATTTACTACCCCTAGCCAAAACATCTTTGTCTTGTCAATTTTTCAAAAATTTGTTTATCTAAAAGGTATAAAAGCTTCCTGCTCTGGTCACTTCAGGGCTTCATTCTTGTTTGAAGATTCCCACATATAAAACTTTGAAGTTTTAATAAAATTTGTATGCTTTTTTTCTGTAAATCTGTCTTCATCAGTTTAATTTTCAGGCCCATCTGCTCCCTCGAGGTAGCCACCTGGGTCCATGAAATAAGTGGATCTGGGGTACTGCAGCAATGCAGACAGAGGCTGAATCTAGACATTCTTCCTGCAACCTCTGAGGCACAAATTGGCAGAGCTGAGTAACACTTTTTCCTCCCTTCCAATGTCCAACAATGGGCAGAGAGAGATCTTCCTCAGGGTAACAGTTTCAAAGAATTGGAATGGGCAATTCATATATTGGTTGTTTTAAAAAGGGGGTGAGGGGCGCCTGGGTGGCTCAGTCGGTTAAGCGTCTGACTTCGGCTCAGGTCATGAACTCATGGCTTGTGAGTCTGAGCCCTGTGCTGACCGTTCAGAGCCTGAAGCCTGTTTCAGATTCTGTGTCTCCCTCTCTCTCTGCCCCTCCCCTGTTCATGCTCTGTCTCTCTCTGTCTCAAAAATAAATAAACGTTAAAAAAAATTAAAAATTAAAATAAAAAATAAAAACGGGGTGGGGTAGAGGTGAGAAACAGGTCTAAAGAGCTAGATCCCATGCCTTTGTGAGAGTATGCTCATGCTCAATATGAGTGGGGCTAAAAAGAGTGTCCCCACTAGATATTCTTCCGTTTTTCTGGTGGATCCAGAGAAGAGGGAATGGGAAAGGATGCTGGTATGGCTATGTAATTCTTGCCAAGGGAGGATACTGGTAAAATGACCATACTTTTTTTTCCCCCCCTTCTTCTTCTTCCCTGTATCAATTAAACTTAAAAAAAATTGTTTTTAATGTTTATTTTTGAAAGAGAGAGAGAGAGAGGGACAGTGCAGAGTTGGGGGGGGGGGGGGCAGAGAGAAAGGGAGACACAGGATCTGAAGCAGGCTCCAGTATCTGAGCTGTCAGCACAGAGCCAGACTCAGGGCTCGAACCCATGAACCGTGAGATCATGACCCGAGCTGAAGTCTGGCACTTAACTGACTGAGCCACCCAGGAGCTCCAATTAAACTTAAAAAAAAAAAAAAAAAAAAAAAAAAAAAAAATTCCCAACCAGGGGCTTCTGGGTGGCTCAGTTGGTTAAACATCTGACTTCGGCTCAGGTCATGATCTCACGGTTCTTGAGTTGAGCCCTGCATTGGGCTCTCTGCTCTCAACACGGAGCCCGCTTCGAATCCTCTCTTCCCCTCTCTCTGCCCCTTCCCTGCTTGTGCTCTCTCTCTCTCAAAATAAACAAGCAATAAAAAAAAAAATTCCCAAGGGGTACCTGAATGGCTCAGTCACTTAAGCATCCAACTTAAGTTCAGGTGATAATCTTGAGGTTTGTTAAGTTCGAGCCCTGAATCAGACTCTGCACTGACAGTTAAAAGCCTGCTTAAGATTCTCTCTCTCTCTGCCTCCCTCTCTTCCCCTCCCCACTTGTGCGCACATGCACGCTTGCTCTCTCTCTCTCTCAAAATAAAATAAACTTAAAAAAAAATTAAAAATTCCCAGTCTGATGCAGTGGTCACAGATCAGGGCTGCAACTACACATGTTGGAAGCAGGGATGATTCCTAAGTAAGAAATTGTAACTGTATTTTAAAATGTTTTTGTGGTGCCTGAGTGGCTCAGTCAGTTGAGTGTCTGACTCTTGATTTAGGCTCAGGTCATGATCCTAGGGTTGTGGGATCAAGCTCTGAGTTGGGCTCTGTACTGAGCATGGAGCCTGCTTGGGATTCTCCCTCTCTCTCCCTCTCTGCTCCTCTCATACACTCTCCCTAAAAGAGTAAATAATAATAAAATATTTTTGTCAGAATTCCCCAGAGCCTAATGGAGAGGAGATGTTCCATCTGACAGAATTGGGATTAGAAGTGAATGCAATTATACTGCCCGGAAGTAAATACAGCCCACTAGTTCTGTACCTATGTAATCTTACCCTCTCTGAATGAGAGTTGACTCAGTGGGAGACATGTACTAATCTAGTATCACTGCCTGCAATCTAGATCAGCACAGTGGCCAAAACTAATGTCCCTTCCAGAGGTAGAAAAGTTTGGTATAAATGAAGAGAAAGAAAAATAGTAGCTAAGGGTACAGAAATGAACAAATGGGTCATGTCATGAGTGAAATCCAAGAGAACACTAACACCGCTAAAGAAGCTCAGAGCAAGAGATATCTCTTAGCTCAGTTGTACCAGCTGCCTGAGAGCAATATACGTTCATCAGTAGCCTTTATAATATCCTTTATAATAAACTGGTAAATGTCACTAAATGTTTCCCTGAGTTCTATGAGCTGCTCTAGCAAATTAATCAAACAGAAGAGGGGCTTATAGGAACCTCTAATCTTTATAACCAGTCAGAAGCACAGGTAAAAACCTAGACTTGGGACTGGCATCTGAAGTAGGGCAGTAGTCTTATGGGATTGTAGGATCTGATGCCATCTCCAGGTTAATAGTGTCAGAATTAAACTAAATTTGTAGGACATCTAGTCAGTGTTGCTGAGAATGGGAGAATTGCCTGGTGAGTTGTGGAGAAAGCACACACTGGAGCCACAAAACACTGTCTTGATTACTGTAGCTTATAGAATAGCTGGAAGTCAGGTAGTGGAAGTGCTCCAATTTTGTTCTTCATTTTTCTAAGTTATTTTAATATTCTTTGCATTTCTGTATGAATTTTAGAATCAGTCTGTCAATTTCTCTTCAAAAGCCTGCTGGGATTTTGACTGGGGCTGTATAAATCTACAACAGACTTGGGGAGAACTGTCATTTTAACATTATAAAGTCTTTCAACTCATGAATATGGTAGATCTCTCCATTTAGCTAGGCCTTGTTCAATGTCTCTCAGCAGTGCTTTGTTTTTCTGTGTACAGGTCTATACATTTTGGTCAGATACACCCATCCCTAAGTATTTCATAGTTTTTGACACAATTGTAAATGTCATTTTTCCATTTATATTGGTTGTTGTTGGTATACAGAAATGCAACTGATTATTGTGTATATCATGTATCCTGGAACCTTGCTAAACTCAATTAGAACTAGTTGCCCTTTTGCAGATTTCATGGGATTTTTCTACAGAGATAATCAGGTCATCTGTTACCTCACTCTTTCCACTCTGGATGTCTTTTGTTTCCTTCCTGATCACACTGGACAAATCCTCCATTACAATGTTCAATATGGTGAGACTGGACACCCTCTTGTTCCTGATCTTGGTAGGGCAACATTCACATTTAATTTTTCACTATTAATTTTGATGCTAGCTATAGGATTTCCTTAGACATCCTTTATCAGGACTGTGTAGTGGATTTTGTCAATTCTTTTTCTGCATCTATTTTCTGCTTTTCGTTTTTTTTTTTTTTTTAATGTTTATTTTTGAGAGCGAGAGAGTGCGCGAGCAGAAAAGGGGCAGAGAGAGAGAGAGAGAGAGAGAGAGAGAGAGAGAGAATCTGAAGCAGGCTCCGTGCTGTCAGCACAAAGCCTAACGTGGGGCTCAAGCCCATGAACTGTGAGATCATGACCTGATCTGAAGTCAGACGTTCAACTGACTGAGCCACTCAGGTGCCCCAGATTGCTTTTCTTTCCTCTTCTGGTAATAGAAAGGAACACACTGATTTTCAAATGTAAACCAACCTTGCATTCTTGGAATAACCTTCCTGGTCCTTTTTATACACTGTTGAGTTCCATTTGTTAGAAAATTAAGAATTTCCTCATCTACATTCATGAGAGATATTGTTCAGTAATTTTCTTTTCTTACAAGGTCTTTGTCTGGTACTGATTTCAGGGTAATTCTGGTTTTCTTCCCACCCCACATACCCACCGCCCCCCCAAGCTTTATTTCTCTCTAAGCTTCAGTTTAGATAGCTTCTACTGCTATGCATTTAATTTTGCTGATCTTTTCTTCTGTTATCTACTATTAAGTTCATTCAGATATATATTTTTTCATTTTTAGAAGCTTTTTTAATGTTTATTTTTTTCTTTAATTTTAATTTAAATTTAAAAAAAATAATTTACATCCAAATTAGTTAGCATATAGTGCAACAATGATTTCAGGAGTAGATTCCTTAGTGTCCCTTACCCATTTTGCCCATCTCCCCTCCCACAAGTCCTCCAGTAACCCTCAGTTTGTTCTCCATATTTATGAGTCTCTTCTGTTTTGTCCCACTCCCTGTTTTTACACTACTTTTGTTTCCCTTAATGTTTATTTACTTTTAAGAGAGAGAGAAACAGCGCGAGCAGGGGAGAGGCAGAGAGAGAGAAACACAGAATCTGAAGCAGCTCTAGGCTCTGAGCTATCTGCCAGAACCCAATGCTGGGCTCATACCCACAAGTTGTGAGATCATGACTTGAGTTGAAGTCAGATGCTTAACTGACTGAGCCACCCAGGCACCCCATCCAGATATTTTTCATGTCAAATATTTAAAGTTTTAGCTATAGTATTTCTATTTTATTACTTTTTATATTTTTTCTTCTATTAATATTCATGTTTTCTTTAAAATCTTGGATCATATCTATAAAAATTTTTTTGAAGTTACTTTTCTGGTATTTGCATTATCACCATCACTTCTGGGTCTATTTCAAGTGTCTGATTTTTCTTCTGGTTATGGGTCACATTTTCCTGCTTCTTCCCTCATCTAGCAATTTTTATCAGATACTAAACATGTTGTTGAGTTAGGCTAGATTCTGTTCTTTTTTTAAAAGAGTGCTTAGTTTTTCTCCGGCAGAAAGTTAATTTATTTTCAGAGCAACTTAACCATTTCAAACTTATTTTTAAGCTGTGTTAGTGCCACCCTAGAGAAGCCTTTATTTTAGGGCTAGTTTAATCTCTTCTAGCATCTATACTGAATGCCCTGGGTGTTAAGTTCTTTCCAGTGTTAGGAAGTCTAGTATTTCCAAACCCTGTGTGAGCTCCAAGTGTTGTTCAGTTAGCCACTCTTTGGTATTTGTTCTTTCTCAGACCTCAAGGAGTCTCATCCTAGACATTCACAGCTCACTAATCAGACAAAAACTCAAGAAACCTTTAAGATTTCTGGAGTCTCTTCTAGATGTAGCTTTCACCTCTGCATTACTCTGCCTTATACATTCCATACATTTTGTCCGATACCTCAATCTCACCAAACTTATCTCCTCAGGTCAATGAAATTGCTGTGCTGTACTTGGTTCTCTTTCAGGGATGGGAATCTTTGCTGCCTTTTGCCTACTGTCTAGAAAGACTTGTTCCAAATCTTTCCCACCCTGTGTTTTCTAGTATTAATGGTTAGAGGGCGAGTCTGGTACAAGTTACTCTGTCATGGCCCCCAGAGTATAAATTTCTGCTTATATAATTTTCTATCATGTCTTCTTTACTAATAACATACAAATATACCACTGTCTTGGTATTTCAACATTACTTCACATTTATCTATTGCTGGACCTCTAGGTTACTTAAACTTAATTGCTATTATAAATAACGGTCTGATGAATATCTCTCAAACAAGTGCTTGGATATAATTTTAAAATTAACAGGTAGACTACTTAAATGTTGATCAATAGGGAAGTGGCTATATAAATTACTGCTAAGTTCATTTATTAAGTATAGAGGAATGTATTAAGGGTTATGTCCCCCAAAAACACAGGTTAAAGTCCTAATCTCCAGTACTTCAGAATGTGACTTTATTTGGAAATCGAGTTGTTGCTAATATAATTAATTAAGATGAAGTCGTTAGAGTGGACCTTAATCCATTATGACTGGTGTTCTTTTATGAAAAGGGGAGATTTGGACACAGAAACATATGCACAGAAAACAATGTGAAGACATGTGGACAAGATGGTCCTCGGACAGGAGTGATGCGTGTAAAGCCAAGGAATGCTAAGGATTGGTAGCACACACCAGAAGCTAGAAGAAGCAAGGAAGAATTCTTCCCTAGAGCTGTCCCAGAAAGTATGGCCCTAAAGACACCTTGATTTTAGACTTCAAGCCTCCAGAACGGAAAGACAAACATTCTGTTGTTTTAAGTCACCCACATGTGGTACTTTGTTATGGTAGTACTAGGAAACTAATACACCATACAATAAAGATTATGTGATTACTAAAAATCATGTTGTCAAAAACTTTCTAAAATACAGGAAAATACTCATTATAATGTGTGATATAGGTACTATTATTATTCCCATTTAACAAATGTGAAACTGCGGCCCCAGGCTTACTGAATTCTTCAAGATGTCATACATAAGTGCTGGAACATGATTTGAATCCAGGTAGATTCCTGTGTGCTTTTGCTACTATGCTATACTATCTCTTAATTATTAAAAGCTATAAGCAGCATTAGAACTTTTAATGCAAACTGAGAAGTCAATTCCATTTAAATATAAACAAAATAAGCCAGGGAAGCAGGAATATAGAAACCTAAACTACTTGAATTGGAGATAAATATTCTAACATTCCTCAATTACAGTGCATTTTGTTTATTTTCATTTTTTTTTAAATAATCTCTACATTCAACAGGGGGCTCGAACTCACAACCCCAAGATCAAGAGTCACATGGTCTACTGACTGAGCCAGACGGGCACCCCTACAGTGCATTTTGGAATAAATTTTTCAGGAGGATCATCCACAGAATAAACTTAAAAGAACATCAACACTTAAAAGTAATAACAAAAATAAATACTTATGTGATAGGCTGTTAAGAAACTAGGGAGTTCTCAGAACCTGTAAGGACAATAAAAGGAGGAAATTTTTGGATCAGAGGCAGTTTAATATAGCTATTGAGGCAGTCTCAATTTTTTTAAGCTTATTTATTTTGAGAGAGAGAGAGGGGGAGACAGTGTGAGCGGGGCAAAGAGAGAGGGAGAGAGAGAAAATCCCAAGCAGGCTCCTCATCATCAGCACAGAGCTTGATGTAGGGCTCAAACTCACAAATCATGAGATCATGACCTGAGTGAAAACCAGGAGTTAGAAGCTTAACTGACTGAGCCACCCAGGCACCCCAGAGGAAGTGTCTATGAATGAACTGGGGAATATAGTAGGAGGGGTCAGAAAAGCTCCCAGGTAGGGGCGCCTGGGTGGCTCAGTCGGTTAAGCGGCCGACTTTGGCTCAGGTCATGATCTCGTGGTCAGTGAGTTCAAGCCCCGGGTCAGGCTCTGTGCTGACAGCTCAGAGCCCGGAGCCTGTTTGAGATTCTGTGTCTCCCTCTCTCTGACCCTCCCCCATTCATGCTCTGTCTCTCTCTGTCTCAAAAATAAATAAAACGTTAAAAAAAAATTTAACAACAACAAAAAAGCTCCGAGGTAGAAGTTTAGCTGGGTACAAGGCAGTTTTCTCTATCATATCCTATTCTCTAAACCCCTGTCCTCTGTGTATCTCACATAAAAGAGCTTTCACTGAATTGCCTTTTTGTGTTATGCACTGAGTTTTCATCAAAGAATAAGAAGGTATCTTGTAAGATGTTACTGCTATTTACTACATCACTATTGTTAAAAACAACTCTCACACTTCCTATATGAGTCCATTTATAATATCATCCCTATTGAGGTTCCGTAAAAAAAAATTTAATTTGTAGTTAATTGCCCAGAAAAACTTTAATTCCCTGTAAGGATATGGAATGGTATTTCCTCCTTATATGTAAAGAGAACTATGTAGCTGATTATTTGCAGCCCAGCCACAGAAAGAACATGAATCACCATGTATGGTCTATATATTTATATTCTACTATTTTCCCTATAACCTTTAATTTCTTTTCCAATTATTTTTCCTTGGTCCTGATCTCTAATTTTAAATACTAAAAAAAAAAAATGTTTTTAATGTGTATTTATTTTTGAGAGAGAGAGAGAGAGAGAGAGAGACAGAGCACGAGTGGGGGAGGAACAGAAAGAGAGGGCGACACAGATCTGAAGCAGGCTCCAGGCTCTTAGCTGTCAGCACAGAGCCTGACGTGGGGCTCAAATCCACAAACCCCAAGATCATGACCCGAGCCAAAGTCAGACACAATCGACTGAGTCACCCAGGCACCCCTAATTTCAAATATTTTAATTTATACTGTATTAAAATGTTTCTACTATTAAAGTGTTTTTTCTGCAGTGTTTCAAATCATTTAATGGAATGAATTTTATTAATAAATAACCAACAAAGAGTTGTATCATAACCCTCAAAAAAGAATAATATGGAATCTAATCCAAATTCTTGTTTCTCCAGAGACCATGAGTGCAGACAGCAATGTCTTAAACAATGAAGTTTTGTGTGGATGAGGACTGGGCACTGAAATGTACCATAATCACTGGATCACCTTAAAACTTTTTCTCTTTTTTTTTAATTTTTTTTTTCTTTCAACGTTTATTTATTTTGGGGACAGAGAGAGACAGAGCATGAATGGGAGAGGGGCAGAGAGAGAGGGAGACACAGAATCGGAAACAGGCTCCAGGCTCTGAGCCATCAGCCCAGAGCCCGACGCGGGGCTCGAACTCACGGACCCCGAGATCGTGACCTGGCTGAAGTCGGCCGCTTAACCTGACCTGGCTGAAGTCGGACGCTTAACCGACTGCGCCACCCAGGCGCCCCTCACCTTAAAACTTTTGATTAGCAGATGGACTCACTATAGGCTCCTTTTTTTTTTTTTTTTTTTTTTTTTTTTTAAAGGCCCAGCACGGGAGCTTGAACTCACAACCTGAGATCATGACTTGAGCTGTGGTCAAGTGTCAGACGTTTAGCCAACTGAGCCGCCCAGGCACCCCATGTAGGAACCTAATTTTTATACTCCATGACGTCAGAACAGTGTCTCATTCATCACTGTCATTCAGTATCTAGTATTACTGAGATAATTCTGAAAGAATAAATTTAGTTTATAACCTAAGATTCTCTCTTAAGTAATCTCTGCACCCAGTGTGGGTGGGGCTTGAACTCATGATCCTGAGATCAAAAGTTGCATGCTCTACCAACTGAGCCAGCCAGGCACCCCTAAAGGTTCTTATATTGTGTCTTTTAAAATCTGTGTCCTTAAAAAAAAAAAAAAATCACTTCAATATACCATTTAAAGGGCGCCTGGGTGGCTTAGTCGGTTAGGCGTCCAACTTCGGCTCAGGTCATGATCTCGCGATTTGTGAGCTCGAGCCCCACGTTGGACTCTGTGCTGACAGCTCGGAGCCTGCAGCCTGCTTCGGATTCTGTATCTCCCTCTCTCTCTGCCCCTCCCCTACTTGTGCTCTGTCTCTGTCTCTCAAAAATAAACAAAGGTAAAAAAAATTTTTTTTTTAAATATACCATTTAGAAATGGCTTTCTTGTGTAAGGAGAATATCACTTGAAAAAGAAAAACATAGTTCTCTTTTTGGTACATACGATTCTTGCTGCAGACATGTTGCATGGCCCAAACTGCCCATAGCTGGACTCCTGGTGTTGTGAAACAGCCAAGTAAAGGGAAAAATGGATTAAAGGACCTGAAGTTTCAAAAGAAAAAAAATAAAGTTACATCCTATACTTAGTGTCATTTCTAAAGCAATAATTCCTGAGCTTTTCATACTAGAAATTTCATCCAACTTTTTTTAAACTAATATAAATGAATTATAGTACATTTTTTCCTTGTCTTGAGACACGTTCATATAAAGTTTTGGTACAAAAGTTGGAAGGTGATCAGAACAAGGTACTGGCAGAAATATTTTTTTGGAAATACTCTTTTGGTATTGAAGATAAACATTTAAGAACAACAGACCTTGTTTTGGAAACTGAGAAAAGGAGGAGTTAATTGGCAACTATCTGGTAGAACACCACGAAAGTGAATACCAGCTTTTCAATTTCTACCAGTCCTCTGCCTTCTGCTCCAAAATAGATAGAACATAAGTTGGGGGAATCAAAAATGTTGGCACTATCAGCATTTGTGAAGTAGAGAACAAAAATAAGGTGCAATAATGTTATTTATATGGCAATATGGAGTCCTTCAGGAAATTAGTAACTTAGCTCTGAAGTCACCTGTCATAAACAGTGAGGCATCCAATATGCACTTTAAGAAATTATCACAAACTGTTTCCCCAAACTAACCTGGTGCTACTTCTAGTTCTTTCAGTGTATCATCTTGTCCTGGACCTCTTTGCATTAAGACATTATCTCTTCTTCCTAAAATCTTCTGCCCCTACTTAGTTATCTCTCAAAATTCAGCTCATAATTTACTTCCTCTGGAAGCTTTTTACCATTTTCCATTGCATTTAAGTACTGTCATCTTTAATTTCATAGCATCCTATGTATATAACTAGCTTAATAGTGAATTATGTCTGATTCACATTTGGTGTCTCTCACTAGGCTGTAAGGTTCTTGTCTGTAGGCAACATGTCTTTTTTTTTTTTTTCCAGATTAGTTTATTGGATTCATCTTTTTTTTTAAATATATGAAATTTATTGTCAAATTGGTTTCCATACAACACCCAGTGCTCATCCCAAAAGATGCCCTCTTCAATACCCATCTCCCACCCCCTATCAGCCCTCAGTTTGTTCTCAGTTTTTAAGAGTCTCTTATGCTTTGGCTCTCTCCCACTCTAACCTCTCTCTCTCTTTTTTCTCCTTCCCCTCCCCTATGGGTTCCTGTTAAGTTTCTCAGGATCCACATAAGAGTGAAAACATATGGTATCTGTCTTTCTCTGTATGGCTTATTTCACTCAGAATAACACTCTCCAGTTCCATCCACGTTGCTACAAAGGGCCATATTTCATTCTTTCTCATTGCCACGTAGTACTCCATTGTGTATATAAACCACAATTTCTTTATCCATTCATCACTTGATGGACATTTAGGTTCTTTCCATAATTTGGCTATTGTTGAGAGTGCTGCTATAAACATTGGGGTACAAGTGCCCCTATGCATCATTACTCCTGTATCCCTTGGGTAAATTCCTAGCAGTGCTACTGCTAGGTCATAGGGTAGGTCTGTTTTTAATATTTTGAGGAACCTCCACACTGTTTTCCAGAGCAACTGCACCAGTTTGCATTCCTACCAACAGTGCAAGAGGGTTCCTGTTTCTCCACATCCTCTCCAGCATCTGTAGTCTCCTGATTTGTTCATTTTGGCCACTCTGACTGGCGTGAGGTGATATCTGAGTGTGGTTTTGATTATTTCCCTGATGAGGAGCGACGTTGAGCATCTTTTCATGTGCCTGTTGGCCATCGGATGTCTTCTTTAGAGAAATGTCTATTCATGTTTTCTGCCCATTTCTTCACTGAATTATTTGTTTTTTGGATGTGGAGTTTGGTGAGCTCTTTATACATTTCGGATACTAGCCCTTTGTCCGATATGCCATTTGCAAATATCTTTTCCCATTCCGTTGGTTGCCTTTTAGTTTTGTTGATTGTTTCCTTTGCTGTGCAGAAGCTTTTTATCTTCATGAGATCCCAAAAGTTCATTTTTGCTTTTAATACCCTTGCCTTTGGGGATGTGTCAAGTAAGAAATTGCTACGGCTGAGGTCAGAGAGGTCTTTTCCTGTTTTCTCCTCTAGGGTTTTGATGGATTCCTGTCTCACATTCAGGTCCTTTATCCATTTTGAGTTTATTTTTGTGAATGGTGTGAGAAAGTGGTCTAGTTTCAACCTTCTGCATGTTGCTGTCCAGTTCTTCCAGCACCATTTGTTAAAGAGACTATCTTTTTTCCATTGGATATTCTTCCCTGCTTTGTCAAAGATTAGAAGGCCATACTTTTGTGGGTCTAGTTCTGGGGTTTCTATTCTATTCCATTGGTCTATGTGTCTGTTTTATGCCAATACCATGCTGTCTTGATGATTACAGCTTTGTAGTAGAGGCTAAAGTCTGGGATTGTGATGCCTCCTGCTTTGGTCTTCTTCTTCAAAATTACTTTGGCTATTCGGGGCCTTTTATGGTTCCATAGGAGTTTTAGGATTGCTTGTTCTAGCTTCGAGAAGAATGCTGGTGCAATTTTGATTGGGATTGCATTGAGTGTGTAGATAGTTTGGGTAGTATTGACATTTTGACAATATTTATTTTTCCAGCCCATGAGCACGGAATGTTTTTCCATTTCTTTATATCTTCTTCAATTTCCTTCATAAGCTTTCTATAGTTTTCAGCATACAGATTTTTTACATCTTTGGTTAGGTTTATTCCTAGGTATTTTATGCTTCTTGGTGCAATTGTGAATGGGATCAGTTTCTTTATTTGTCTTTCTGTTGTTTCATTATTAGTGTATAAGAATGCAACTGATTTCTGTACATTGATTTTATATCCTGCAACTGCTGAATTCATGTATCAGTTCTAGCAGACTTTTGGTGGAGTCTATCGGATTTTCCATGTATAATAGCATGTCATCTGCAAAAAGTGAATGCTTAACTTCATCTCTGCCAATTTTGATGCCTTTGATTTCCTTTTGTTGTCTGATTGCTGATGCTAGCACTTCCAATACTATGTTAAACAACAGCGGTGAGAGTGGACATCCCTGTCATGTTCCTGATCTCAGGGAAAAAGTTCTCAGTTTTTCCCCATTGAGGATGATGTTAGCTGTGGGCTTTTCATAAATGGCTTTTATGGTGTTTAAGTATGTTCTTTCTATCCCGACTTTCTCGAGGGTTTTTATTAAGAAAGGATGCTGAATTTTGTCAAATGCTTTTTCTGCATCGATTGACAGGATCATATGGTTCTCATCTTTTCTTTTATTAATGTGATGTACCACGTTGGTTGATTTGCGAATGTTGAACCAGCCCTGCATTCCAGGAATGAATCCCACTTGATCATGGTGAATAATTCTTTTTATATGCTGTTGAATTCGATTTGCTAGTATCTTATTGAGAATTTTTGCATCCATACTCATCAGGGATATTGGCTTGTAGTTCTTTTTTTTTTACTGGGTCTCTGTCTGGTTTAGGAATCAAAGTAATACTGGCTTCATAGAATGAGTCTGGAAGTTTTCCTTCCCTTTCTATTTTTTGGAATAGCTTGAGAAGGATAGGTATTATCTCTGCCTTGAACGTCTGGTAGAACTCCCCTGGGAAGCCATCTGGTCCTGGACTCTTATTTGTTGGGAAGTTTTTGATAACTGATTCAATTTCTTCACTGGTTATGGGTCTGTTCAAGCTTTCTATTTCCTCCTGATTGAGTTTTGGAAGTGTGTGGGTATTTAGGAATTTGTCCATTTCTTCCAGGTTGTCCAGTTTGTTGGCATATAGTTTTTCACAGTATTCCCTGATAATTGCTTGTATTTCTGAGGGATTGGTGTAATAATTCCATTTTCATTCATGATTTTATCTATTTGGGTCATCTCCCTTTTCTTTTTGAGAAGCCTGGCTAGAGGTTTATCAATTTTGTTTATTTTTTCAAAAAACCAACTCTTGGTTTCGTTGATCTGCTCTACAGTTTTTTTAGATCCTATATTGTTTATTTCTGCTCTGATCGTTATTATTTCTCTTCTTCTGCTGGGTTTGGGGTGTCTTTGCTGCTCTGCTTCTATTTCCTTTAGGTGTGCTGTTAGATTTTGTATTTGGGATTTTTCCTGTTTCTTGAGATAGGCCTGGATTGCAATGTATTTTCCTCTCAGGACTGCCTTTGCTGCATCCCAAAGTGTTTGGATTGTTGTATTTTCATTTTTGTTTGTTTCCATATATTTTTAAATTTCTTCTCTAATTGCCTGGTTGACCCATTCATTCTTTGGTAGGGTGTTCTTTAACCTCCATGCTTTTGGAGGTTTTCCAGACTTTTTCTTGTGGTTGATTTCAAGCTTCACAGCATTGTGATCTGAAAGTGTGCATGGTATGATCTCAGTTCTTTTATACTTATGAAGGGCTGTTGTGTGACCCAGGATGTGATATTGGAGAATGTTCCATGTGCACTAGAGAAGAAAGTATATTCTGTTGCTTTGGGATGCAGAGTTCTAAATATATGTCAAGTCCATCTGATCCAATGTATCATTCAGGGCCCTTGTTTCTTTATTGACCATGTGTCTAGATGATCTATCCATTGCTGTAAGTGGGGTGTTAAAGTCCCCTGCAATTACCACATTCTTATCAATAAGGTTGCTTATTTTTGTAATTGTTTTATATATTTGGGGGCTCCCATATTCGGCGCATAGACATTTATAATTGTTAGCTCTTCCTGATGGATAGACCCTGTAATTATTAAAAAAATTTTTTTTTCAACGTTTATTTATTTTTGGGACAGAGAGACAGAGCATGAACGGGGGAGGGGCAGAGAGAGAGGGAGACACAGAGTTGGAAACAGGCTCCAGGCTCTGAGCCATCAGCCCAGAGCCCGACGCGGGGCTCAAACTCACAGACCGCGAGATCGTGACCTGGCTGAAGTCGGACACTTAACCGACTGCGCCACCCAGGTGCCCCTAGACCCTGTAATTATTATATAATGCCCTTCTTCATCTCTTGTTACAGCCTTTAATTTAAAGTCTAGTTTGTCTGATATAAGTATGGCTACTCCAGCTCTCTTTTGACTTCCAGTAGCATGATAAATAGTTCATCATCCCCTCACTTTCAATCTGAAGGTGTCCTCAGGTCTAAAATGAGTTTCTTGTAGACAGCAAATAGATGGGTCTTATTTTTTTATCCATTCTGATACCCTATGTCTTTTGGTTGGTGCATTTAGTCCATTTACATTCAGTGTTATTATAGAAAGATATGAGTTTAGAGTCATTGTGATGTCTGTAGGTTTCATGCTTGTAGCGTTGTCTCTGGTACTTTGTCTCACAGGATCCCCCTTAGGATCTCTTCTAGGGCTGGTTTGGTGGTGATGAATTCCTTCAGCTTTTGTTTGTTTGGGAAGACCTTTATCTCTCCTTCTATTCTAAATGACAGATTTGCTGGATAAAGGATTCTCGGCTGCATATATTTTCTGTTCATCACATTGAAGATTTCCTGCCATTCCTTTCTGGCCTGCCAAGTTTCAGTAGAGAAATCCGTCACGAGTCTTATCTGTTTCCCTTTATATGTTAGAGCACGTTTATCCCTAGCTGCTTTCAGAATTTTCTCTTTATCCTTGTATTTTGCCAGTTTCACTATGATATGTCGTGCAGAAGATCGATTCAAATTACATCTGAAGGGAGTTCTCTGTGTCTCTTGGATTTCAATGCCTTTTTCCTTCCCCAGATCAGGGCAGTTCTCAGCTATTATTTCTTCAAGTACACCTTCAGCACCTTTCCCTCCCTCTTCCTCCTCTGGAATACCAATTACGCGTAGATTATTTCTTTTAGTGCATCACTTAGTTCTCTAATTTTCCCCTCATACTCCTGGATTTTTTATCTCTCTTTTTCTCAGCTTCCTCTTTTTCCATAATTTTATCTTCTAGTTCACCTATTCTCTCCTCTGCCTCTTCAATGTAGGCAACATGTCTTACTCATCTTTGAATTTTAAGAGCATAGAACAGGTCCTTGGCACTTTCTTCAATAAATGTGAAATGAAAGAAGAAATGATGAATGACAGGTAACAGAAAAAAGTGAAAATATTTCAATCCTTTTAAAACCAGTAAGAAGATAGATGCCTGAGGGAAAATACATTATACCCCTGGTAGGAATAATCTCCAAGCAAGCGAAATGACTAGGTTAAGGGCTTAATATTAATTATCTTGCTAATTACCTGTATGCTACCATCTCACACTCTGGAGTTGGCCATTTCAAAATAGCTGAATGCTGCAAGACACACAAGAAAGAATACAATATTTATTCAGCACTGCATTATTGCATTATGAAACTCTGATAGCTTAACTACGATGAATGTTTGTTTGTATGCTTCTAGAAAACACCAAATGACCTTACCAGATCATCCAGAAGAGAATTCCTCTGGCTACGGCTCAATGTCCAAGCTTGTTCACCTCTAGATATTAAATGGGCAATAATTCCAGCTGCAAAGTAACTGACTTCCACTTCAACACTATGCAGGAGGCTACTGATGTGGTCTATAAAATCCTTCCACATTAATTCAGAATGCAATTCTTGCACTTCAGCTATATTATTCTGGAAAAAAAGAAGATATAAAAATTGAAGTAATATGCATAATGGCTAAATGACCATCTGTATTCTAAGAAGGAACAGAGATTGTAACAATTTAAACACGTATCTGCAGGGGCGCCTGGGTTGCTCAGTTGGTTAAGTGTCTGACTTTGGCTCAGGTCATGATCTCACAGTTTATGAGTATGAGCCCCTCATCTGTCAGTGCAGAGCCCGCTTCAGATAATCTGTCTTCTTCTCTCTCCCCTCCCTGACTTGTGCCCACGCGCGTTCTCTGTCTCTCTGTCTCAAAAATAAATAAACATTAGGGGCGCCTGGGTGACGCAGTCGGTTAGGCGTCCGACTTCAGCCAGGTCACGATCTCGCGGTCCGTGAGTTCGAGCCCCGCGTCGGGCTCTGGGCTGATGGCTCGGAGCCTGGAGCCTGTTTCTGATTCTGTGTCTCCCTCTCTCTCTGCCCCTCCCCCGTTCATGCTCTGTCTCTCTCTGTCCCAAAAATAAATAAACGTTGAAAAAAAAAATTTAAAAAAATAAATAAATAAATAAATAAACATTAAAAAAAAAACATGTATCTGCATATACATAAAAGGTGAAGACTTTTGTTATGTTAGCACAGTGTGTTTATGGGTGATTTATTTTCTCTCCTCCCAAAACAATAAAATAATACAGAAACAGTAGTGAGTTCCTTTTTCAGGCAAAATGATGAGGTGGATAACCTAAAAAATCCCCTGCTATAAAATATTTAGAAGTGATAGTGGGAAAACAGCTAACAACCTTTATTTATTTGTTTGTTTATTTATTTATTTTCAAAATGTTTATTTATTTGAGAGAGCATGTGGGCACAAGGGGGTTGGTGGGCAGAGAGAGAGGGAAAGAGAGAATCTAAAGCAGGCTCCGTGCTGCCAGCACAGAGGTTGGATGTGGGGCTCGATCCCATGAACTAAGGCTTGATCATGAGCTGAACCAAAATCAAGCGTCAGACACTTAACTGACTGAGCCACCTAGGTGATCCAACAACCTTTAAATATGTAACCTGCTGGGATAAAAAGCAAATAGGGAACCAAACCAGAGCAGTAACAGGCCATCACTGACTTGTAGAGTCAAGAGCACTGGGTTTTAATAGCCATGCAAAGGCAGAAAGTAAGGCTAAAAACTGGAACTAAGACTTCACATATAAGACAAGGACTTTCAAAGTATCACACCTCAGAAAAAGAGTAGACTGACATAGGTGAATGAAAAAGAGGCCTATTGTAATCTGGGATCTGGCCTAAAAGGAAAAGTCTTCTCTTGCCATTTTCAATAAGGGGCTGTCCTCATGCAAGATTGTAGCTCAAATTTATACCATCTGTGTGGTCTGGAGAAACTCCAAGCTGAGAAGCAACAGTAACAGAGGTTGAAGAAAAACCAGGAAAGTTTGGTTATCAAGAAAGCAGAGAGGGGTGAGTGTATCAAAAGGACAAAGGGATTAGCAGTTCTGAATAATGTGGAGAGCATAAATAAAATGAAGGCAAAAAAGCATCCCTTTGAGCAATATAGTGATCGTTTTTTAAGATTTTTTATTTTTAAGTAATCTCTGCAGCTAACATGGGGCTTGAACCCAACGTGGTAGTTCACGTGCTCTACCAACTAAGCCAGCCAGCCACCCCTCATTATAGTAATTTGTGTCTTAAAAATTTCACAGCCTTAGACCTCCACTGAACGCCAAAGTTTGACTGCTGGCCTATATAAGGTAGACGTTTTATCTGGGCTTGGGGTGTGATGGCTTCCTTGCACAGTACATAAGGAAGACCTCTGTTCGCATGGGAAACAACTGAGGGGTTTCCAATTTAGACTATGGGTCTAAAGGATCTAAGATCCAACTTAACATACTGCTCTAAAGATTAATCCTCATTCTTAAAACTTAATTTGATCTACTATGAAACAATAATTTTCTTCCTAACATGTTGATTCCATTTCTTAGGAACCAAAACACTGAACTTTGGATTATTAAGAGACTACTTGTTCCTTAGCTTAAGTCATTTTATAATAAACGAAAGTGAAAGGCATCATGTCCAAATGTATTCTCTGTAATGACTAACAAGTTTTCTTCTTCAACTATGAAAAAGAGGGTAGAAGAGACAAGTTTAACTATACACTACATGAATGTGTATAATCTATTTTTCCACCAGCATCAATGATTAATCATTGCTCCTCTCTAATCTCACATATTCAAATATGAAAAGGCATTTCCATTTATTTTTCTTCTTTCTTAACATTTTATATACTGAGAGAGAGAGTGCATGGACCCATGTGTGCATGTGCGGGGGGTAGGGCAAAGAGAGAAAGAGAGAGAGAATCCAAAGCAGGCTCCATACTACACACGGAACATTTACAAAGATCATATTCTGGGTCATACACAAGTCTCAATAAATTCCAAAGGACTCACATCAAAGTATGTTCTCTGATCACAAAAAATTTAGATGCAATATTTCAAAATAGGTTATTGAAAAAAAAATTCAAACACAAAGTAATGGAGAAAGATCTGGAAGAAAGCACACCAGGTTGTATTAGTATTAATTACCTCATGGAAATGAAAATGATTGAAGTCTGGGGACAGAGTCTTAAGCTTTTCAAATACACTTTTGCACTGTTTCACTAGTTATAATAAGCATGTATTCTTTTTGAAATTAAAAAAAGCATTTTTAAATCCCTATGGAAGCTCTCTTAAAGCCTTATGGAATACTTAAAATAAATTCCACCTTTCCTCTTGTGGTGATGTGAACCAACTTCTGTATCTAATAATCCCTATGAACCCTGAATAAAATAATCAAATACCTTAATTTATTTAATACTTCCCTATCTCTGGGAATTTAGGTCTTTTTACATTTTCTACTTTATATTAACCTGAAGCTACAGTGAACAGATAGGTCTTCTTTAAATGCCAGCCCTTAGCTTTCCCCAAAATCCATTCTCATTGCTCAGTATCTCATACTCTTGCATCTATAAAACAAACACTGATGTATATATATTTTACTCACTAATCTATGCCTCCCATGATCTAATTCCTCAAAAGCACAGATCTGCTCTAGAAAGAGCTTTTACCATACAGGCATGTTTCTAATGTTGCAGTGATTAAAGTTAACAAAACATTTGATCCTTCACCTTTATCTCAAATCCTAGAGGGCTCACTATGTTTTTTTAATTTTTTGTGTGTGTGATTTAAGCTTTTTTTTTTTTTAGTTTGTTTATTTTTGAGAGAGAGAGAGAGCATGAGTGAACAAGGGGCAGAGAGAGAGGTAAAAAGAGAATCCCATGAGGGGCAGAGAGAGGGAGAGAGAGAATCCCATGCAGGCTCCACACTGTCAGCTTGCAGCCTGAAGCAGGACCCAAGTTCACCTGCTGCAGGGCCTGAGCTCACTGGAAACAGGGCTTGAGCTCACCCGAAGCTGGCTCGAACTCACCCTATGCCGGGCTGGAACTCACAAACTGTGAGATCATGACCTGAGCTGAAATCAAGAGTTGGGACACTTAACTGACTGAGCCACCCATGTGCCCTTGGAATATCTAATTTGTTAAGCAGTCTTTTAAGTAGTAATTATTAATTACCAAACATAGCATGTGAGAACACTTACAATTTAGTGAGATTTTGTAATGAGATTTTCCCCCTGATTATAAAAGTAAAATTGGGCCACTATAAAGCTTTATATTATTCCAAAAAATATAGAGAAAGTTATGTAATTTATATTTTTCCTTTTAATGTGGTGAAAAATCCTAATATGTATACATTGTTTTATGGCCTGCTTTTTTTTCCACTTTATTATATTGTATGTATTTTCTGATGTCATTAAGTGTTTACAAATAGAGAAACAACTTTCAGTGTATTATCTCAGAAGAAAAATAATTAATTACAGCTTGGAATTTAGCAGGAAATATTTATATCTTACCAAAAGTCCTAGAACTTTCTGTTGAATAGATGACTCAGTTGGGAAAGACTGTAAAAAGAAAGAAAAACCTATAACTACATAAAGAATCAAATATAATAAATGAATATTTTAATCAATCAATGGGAAAACTATAGGCTAAATTCCCATTCTAACCTCTAGAACCCGCATGAAGAGTTCTAACCCTTGGTTTTCAATAAAATGTCTGCAAGTGGTTGGAGATTCATCTGTGAGGTTCCAAAGTGCACTCAAAGTAAACTTCAAAGTAGTGTCCACTGAATTTTGATTGGTTTTCTGCTTCACTATTTGAAGAAGTTGCTGAAAGAAGGAAAATACAATGAATTTCTTATCACTAAGCTGTTACTACAATTGGTGGTAATAATCACAAGTCATGAGGATTGGTCTTGTGGCTTAAAACATTTCCTAGAAAGGTTTTTATAAGTACAACAACCAGCTTCTTGGATCAGATTTTTCCTTCAACAAGAAAAAATATATAGGATCTTCAGAAATCCTTTATTATTCTCATCATCCCTAAAATCTAATACCCTGTAAATAAAATAAAACGCAAAATGATTAAAGCTTAGGACAAACTATCTTACCCAATCAGTCACAGCATATATTCATTTCTGATCCTGGGATAAAAAAAGTGGAGGGGGAGAAGGGGAAATGAAACTAACATTTATTATAAACATCAGCAAATTATATCCTATATTGTAATACTGTTATACCCATTTTTTGGGGAAAGGAAATTGTGAGAAATATTAAGTAATTTGATCATAGTCAACTTAGTATGAGAAAATAAGAATTGGGAGACCTAATTCTATATAATTCTAAGTTTTCCTTAAGAAAAAAAAAAGGATAAATTACATATAACAGTAAGAGAATTAAAATCTACATTGGCTTTGAATAACATCACAGCTTTGAAATTCCCTTTGTAAATCATTTCTACTATAGCCTTACCCTAAGAAATTTAAGTTTGAAAAGTGAATGTTTTGAGACCTAGATAAGGCACCCATAACTCCATTTTTAGATAATAATTTGGGGGAGGGGAAGGGTGCTCTGCTCAAACAGATACAAGAAAACATTAACGAACACTATTACTTAACGTTACATACAATTAAGGAAAAATTTTTTAAGAAACAAAAACATCTAGGTGCAATTATGTAACTTAATAAGCATAGTGCCTAAGAGTGTAGTACTAGAATTTGCATCTGTGTAACCTTGTTTGCTAATTTAATTCTTTGATTCCTCATCTGCAAATTGTGAATGATAATTAAGAGCTTCAAAAAAAGGAAAAAAAAAGCTAGTGATTACCACTACTACTGCTACTAATTTCCGCTTAAACTAAGCTTAATTTTCCCCCAAAGCATGTAAGTGGATGACTTCCTTAAAATCTTTAACTATACCTCCAGCCAAAATTACTGAAACACATACATAGCAATAAATAGCCATATTTAAAACTAAAAATATCATTCCTGAAAATAGTAAAAACTAAGTAAAAGTAGCATCCTTTTCTACTTATCTAACATATATTGTATTTTGTGCTAAGTACTTAGCATATATTCCTTCTTAATTTTTTTTTAAAGTAAGCCCTATGCTCAATGTGGGGCTTGAGCTAATGACCCAAGATAAGAGTCACATGCTCTATTGACAGCCGGTCAGGCACCACCCCTTCAATTAATCTTAATTTCCTTTTCATTTAATCTTCATAATAACTGTATAAGGTAGTTTATAGAAACTACTGCTAGTAAGTGATAAAATTAGGAATAAACCCAGATATGTTGACTCCAGAATTCCTACTCTTTCCATCATACCATCAACAGCATTCTCCTCTCTTTACATGACTATTTTCACTCATATTGCTATTATTATACTTAGTAGAATATATTACAACCATGTCTACATAACTATTTTCTCTACTACTTCTTATAGACAGACTACTCTTATGAACAGAAATTATAGATATAATTCGATGTGAATCCCTCATCTAGTAAGGTGGTAGAAATTTGCTAAGTATCCTATACATATTTATCAAAGGAATGACTTTCTCATTATATACATAACTTGTAAATCATAAAAAAAGGGAATCTTTCGGGGTGCCTGGCTGGCTCAGCCAGTAAAGCGTGTGACTCTTGTGGGTTGAGCCCCATGTCAGGTGTAGAGATTACTTAAAAATAAAATCTTAAAAAGGGGAAGTCTTTCATTTGCCTTTTCTATCTACCATTATTGTTCACATACATCATGACAGGATTGTAACAAGAAACTCTGAAGTGGACTGCTTTCCTCCACTCTTCCCAAGAACACTGTTTATATTTATTTTCTTTAAAGCTTTTAAACTTTTCATTGTTCACTATATCATCTCCTCAACTGAGTGTAAGCAAGCAAAATCATTTGTCAGTTATCTAAATTATCTTTTCCCCCCAAAGCATGTAGCACAATCTTATGCCTATGGCAGTGTCTACATTTTCTTCATAAACAACAAAATAACAGAATTTTAGAACTAGATAGGATCTTAAGGCTTATTTAGGTTCCAATGTTCACATAATTTGTCTAAATTGACAAACTGAGTTTACAAGTTAGATCCTAGGTCATCGGACTCCTAGTTCAAGGCTCTTTACACCTCTGTTAGGGAATAAAGCTACCTCTATGAAAATAAGTGAATACATCCAGTTAAAAGTAATGAAATACCAGAAGATAACACAACACTGCCTGAAAACAATGAAAATGAAAACTCTCTAATGATCTGCATAGAGGGTATAACAGACTTACCCTGACAATGAAGAGTTCAGCACCAAGCTGTGCAGTTTGTTCTGTAGAAAGCTGTAAGCAAGCAGATGACAAAGTAAATGTCCAAGAACTCACTAGTTAGTGTCAGTTTATTTATTTATTTATTTTTAACATTTATTTATTTTTGAGACAGAGAGAGACAGAGCATGAGCAGGGGAGGGTCAGAGAGAGGGAGACACAGAATCTGAAACAGGCTGCAGACTCTGAGCGGTCAGCACAGAGCCCGACGCGGAGCTCGAACCCATGGGCCACGAGATCATGACCTGAGCCGAAGTCGGACGCTTAACCGACCAAGCCACCCAGGCGCCCCTAGTTAGTGTCAGTTTAATATCATTCACTGTAACAAACTCTAAAGGTCAGACTAAAATCTTTGATTAACATGCAGTTCTGCAATATTGAATGTAGACTGAACAAACAGACTGGCGAAGAGGTGTACTAACTTTTCTGGCATATAGATTTTGGGGGAAGTAGTAACTGTAATGGGAAATAGCTGCCTACATAAAATTATTCAATCATAGGAGTTCAGGTACCTTGGCAGCCAGGATGGAAATGATAGCAACTGCCATCCTTTGCATGTTTTGATCCTCATGGTTGCAGAGCCACTGCATGACAAGCTTGGCTGCTTCAAACCTGAAAACAAACAAGAGGGTTTCATGAATGAATCCTGGAGGCTCAAGCACAGTCTTACAGCTCTAGCTGAGCTGATGCTACAATTCAGGTAGGTGCGAAAGAAAGGGAAAATTCCTCTTAACTGATACAGAATAACAATTATACTTCGTGTTCGGGAGCCGGTGCCTCATTATTAATTCTGAAACTTTGTAAAGAAACAAGAGTTTGGAAAATATCAAAACTATGCCGCATTCATTTTCTAGATTGTAACATATTTCTATTCTGTAGTGATTTCTACACTGTATTGAGTTTTGTCTGGGTTCCTTACAGTACCTAGCACAACAGAAATAAATATTCATTCATTCATTCACAAACATTTATTGAGCCCCTGCTTTGTTCCAGATATTGTTCCTGGTGCTGGAGATAGAGTAGTGAACAAAACAGGAAAATATCTCTACTCTCATAGAGCTTACATCGCAGTATGGACACCAGATCATAAACCAAACAAGTAAAATCTATGGTATATGTTATAGAGAAAAAAGGAGTAAACAGGTAAAAAGGATAGGAAATGTTGAATTTTAGGTACGGTAACCAGGAAAAGCCTCACTGAAACTTTTAAGGAAGTAAGAGAGCTGGCCATGTGGATATCTAGGGGAAAAGCATTCCAGGCAGAGGGAAAGGTAGATACAAGGACCCTGAATAGGGAGTATGCCTGGAGGTTTTGAGAAATAGCATGGAAGCCAGTGAGGCCAGAACAGAGAGAACAACAAGAAGTGTAGTACCAAGAGATGAAGTCATTAAAAAAAAAAAAAAAAAAAAGTAATTAATTAATTAACTAATTTTAAAAAATTTTAAAAAGAGATGAGGTCAGAGGTAACAGGGGGACCAGATCTTAGTCTTTGTAAAGAATTAGCTTTTATTCCAGATGAGATGGAAAGCCATAGAAAGATCCTAAGCAGAGATATGACATGAACTGACTTCTATTTTTAATAGGATTATCCTATTAGCTGTGTTTAAAATGAACTTCAAGAGGGCAAAGAAAGAAGCAAAGAGAACAGTTCAGAGGCTACCACATGATTCAGGACAGAAATCACTTTTAGCTCAGTCCAAGTGGTAGAAATGGAATTGAAGAGAAATGGTTGAATTCTAGATATATTTTGAAGATAACTGGCTTTGTCAAAGGACTGAATGTGGGGTGTGAGACAGGAGAGAAATCAGGACACCACCACAGAATATATCTGATTATCTTACCCACAATTTCATCTTTCAAGACTCAGCTCATATATCACTTCCTCTGAGAAGCTTTCCTTGACAAGTTTATCACTGCCTTCTCACTGCTCCTTAGCATTTGTTTGTAACTCTGTCAGAGAGCTGTGGTTATCTGTAGCCTCACCTGTTCCTTGGGGTAAAGGACCATATCCTATTTAGCCCTCTTTACCAAGAACTCATTACAGAGCTTTACATACAAACAGTGTTTAATTCACGCTGGCTGAATTATAGTGATATAAATTACTCCTCTGCAAATTCCATCAAATTTACTGTTGCCTCCTTTCTATTCCCAAGGCCATCTCTGATTGTTTTATGATAGATTCCTAATGGGCCATTCTGCCTCCATTGTTTTCCCTTCAATTTGTGTCTACAGATCAGTAATACATAAATCTGTCAGAAAACTTAGTTATGATGTCACTCCTGTATTCACAGTATTTTTGGACTCTAACAATGGGCCCATACTTTCACATCTTTTTTCCTGCCTACCCTATGCTTACTGCTTGTTAGTCCCCAAACATGCCCTAGTTATGAGTTAAGATAGCTTGATAGTTAACAGCACAGATTCTGAACTTCCTTGCATTTTGGGGTTTGAATTTTAGTTCTACCTAATGTTGCTGATATAATAAAATAAACTCTTTTACCATGTGAAGCAATGCCATAAAGTCATTAAGCATATCACACACACTGAATTCAGTCTGGATTCAAGTATCATTTCTACCACTTACTAACTTTGGGAACCTAGGGCAATTTCCTTAATCGCTATGAACTTCTATTTTTTCACCTGCAAAATGATAAGATCTATTCTATAGGATTGTTGTGAGGATTAAACGATACTACACATAAAGCTTAAGATTTAGTATAGAACTTGGCACATACCAAGCTTTTGATAAAGGTCATTTTTTACTGGTATTATTATCAACTTCTTCTGTGCCTTTATTTGTGCAGTTCCCACAACATAAAACAATCAATTTAACCAGCTCTCATCTTCAAAGCAACACAGCATGGATGTAAAAAGTAGAGGTTCTGGAGCCATTCTGGATTTAAATCTAAATTCTGCTACTTGCTATCTTATCACCTTAAGAAAGCTACTAAACTTCTCTATGCCTCTGTTTCTTCATCTATAAAATTAAGATTACAAAAGTAACGATTTCACAAGACTGTTTGTAAGGACTGAATAAGCATAAGTAAAACATTTAGCATAGCATCTGGCAATAGGAAGTGCTTTATACAGGTTAGTTGTTATCTTTATGATCTCAAATGCCATCACTAACATGAAATCTTTAATGATCACCAATCAGATGAAATCTTTCCCTCCTCGTTTGGGGGCCCAATGCATTCTGTCATCTTCTTCTATGAAAAATTCTGTCTTCTGTTATACTCATTTTTCATTCATTCATCCACCAAACATCCACTTAAGCACTAGAGACAAAGAGATTAACCAATCACAATCTCTGACCACAAAGAAGCTCAAATCTAGCAGAGTGCATTGGCTAGAGCAGAGGTAAGTAAACTGTAGCCTACATATAGTGATTTTAATAGCTGTGGGTCCAGCTGCTTGTTTTCTAAAGTTTTATTGAAACATAGTAAAATCCCCATTTTTTATATATTGTCTATGACTGCTTTGGAGGTACACTGGCAGAGTTAAGTAGTTCCAACAGAGACCCTACGGCTCATAAGCCCAAAATATTATTTGCTGCCCTTTTAAAAAAATTTGCCAAATCTTCGGTTAGTTGATACTTTTCTTTTAGGAGAGTGACTATGTCCTTCCTACATATGACTTCATGTAATCAGTGCAGATGCTCAATATTTATAAAATAAAATTAGTAATCTACATGAGATAGCTGTTGTTATATTTTTATCCAAACTATTTATTTGAAATAGTAAATGGAACACCTCATTCCTCAGCTGTGCCAGATAACAGTGTACTGTTACCTGAATAAAAGTAAATCACAGTAAAATTGTTGCTTGAGATATACACTTTTCATAAAACCGTAAGATATATTTTTTCAAAATACCACCATTAAAAAATTATATTTAAAATATTAAGATGACAAAAAAAATCACCTTTTTAGCTCTCAAATCACAGTATCCTAGAAAACAAGGGAATCGTTTATACTTATTTGAATCCAACTATCTAACCTCCCTTAACCTCTGGTTAAGAAGTTTCTTCTATAACTCAGTATCAAATAACAATAATAATAAGAGATATGATACAGAGAAAAGAACACTGGACCTAGAACTAGAAGGCTTGAGTCTTTCTAGCCTTGTAGTCACTAGACACAAAACTCTGATCAAGACATGGAATCTAAATGCCTCGGTTTCTTCAGCCTACAATATTGTGTGGATATTCTAAAAACCATAATATAAAAATATACATTTTTAAGCAAAGGGCTATGAAAACAGGGGCAAATCTGCTATCAGGAATGTCAAAGTACTAAATTAGAGAAAGTAGAGTTAGCATTTCATAAGTTAATGCACAATCCCATCCACTTAATTAACTGTACACCAAGGATATCCCAACTGGTAAGAAATGGCCCAAGACAGACTTTGCCCCATTTTAAGTTCTAGGGCTATCACTTGCCTGTTGAATGGAACATCTTGAAGGATCCGGTCACTGCAAAGTGAAAGGAGGCAATTCTTCTGTAACTAAAGAACCAAAGGGAGAAAAAAATTCCTTAATGAAATATTGCTTTGTTATTTTTTAACCAGGGGTAGCCTTTATAAAAAAAGGTGGCTGATGAAATACCAACGATTTCTTACAACTTTTATTCTGCCCACCTATTGTTGAAAGACTAACTTCCACTGGACCCATACAAGTTTACTTGTACATTTTTTTTTTTGTCTCCATTAGACAAGATAGGATAATAAACAGAATTAATACCAGCTAATCTCCTTCCCTTCTGGTGGCCTTTGGGTGGATCTTGCTTTTTTCTCTGTCCACCTGGCTTCCAGAGCCACAAAAGCCAAAGCCTAAAGTTCATCCAATTTGGCAAGTGCCCTCAATGAGGGAAGCTATCTTTAATGATTCACTCACCAATCTGGGTTGTCATTTTTACTTGGTTTTTCACCTCTGAGTATTTTTTTAACATAATTTTTTTTAATGTTTATCTATTTTTGACAGAGATAGAGAGGTAGCATGAACAGAGGAAGGGCAGAGAGAGAGGGAGACAGAGGATCCAAAGTGGGCTCTGCGCTGACTGCAGTGAGCCCGATGTGGGCCTTGAACTCACGAACTGTGAGATCATGACCTGAGCCAAAGTCAGACACTCAACTGACTGAGCCACTCAGGCACCCCAACCTCTGAGTATTTTTTATTAATTTATCAACTGCCTGCTAAATTTTAATTAAAAATATAAGGGTACCCGGGTGGCTCATTTGGTTGAGCATCTGACTGTTGATTTCAGCTCGTCATGATCTCACGATTCATGAGACTGAGTCCTGCGTGCTAATGGGAGTGAAGCCTGCTTATGATTCCCTCCCCTCTCACCCTCCCCTCCCCCTGCATATATGCACATATGCTCTCTCTCTCCCAAATTAAATTAAAAAAATTTTTTTAGTATAATTCAAGCAACATTTTTAGTTTTCATCCTGAGGACAGGACAGGTTATGTAGTCTACCATACTGCTAGAAACAATATCCACGTCTTATTCGTTTCTGTATCCCAGTACTTGATAGTGCCTGGCCCAGAACAAATAGGCTATGGCTGTTTGCTGAAATTATCACAAACTCAAGATTGAGGTGGAAGATGTGTTTTTTTATGGTTTGCACTATTTCCCTCAACATTTGGATTTAAATACTTTTAGGCAGGGAATGCACTCTTTAGTTTTCTACTTTCCTGTTGTCCTACACTCAGTCATACCATAAATTTATTACTTTACAGCCTGTAAAGGCATTTGAAATTCTAGTCTTGGTCTACTAAATTGAACTTTATGGAGATAAGGAGGAGGGTAGGGGATACTAAAAGGACTACTTGATTAGGAATTCCCACATGCTTACCTGCTGGTGATTGGGAAAATGTTCCATGGCTTTGAGCAGCAAATGGGTCACATCGGCCAGCAGTCGGACAGGCATTCCTGCAGCAAGATCTTGCTTAGTTAAGTTAAATACACAGGCGCTTGCAGCAAGTTGTACTGGCAAATTCATAGGGTGGTTTCTCATCCCAGTAACCACAAGCTGGAAAAAAAATTAGTTCTTTTTATTTACAGTATAAATACAAGCCCTCTTAACATAGCATCATTACTTTGTTATCTATGATAATATCTATGATGTCTTATCTTTTTTATCCTCAAGTGCAAAGAGCCTAGGGCATAGTAGTCACTCATCAACATGCAGTTCCTGCCTACCTGGTTCAGGAAGGTATCAAGTTGTTCATGTTGGGGTATTTTTCTGTTGGGCTAATGAATTTTCTCTATTCAGATAACTCATCTTTGTATTTTTCAGACATAGTACAGTGCCTATTATACATTAAGCACTAAATAAATTTTTACTGACTTTAGAGTAAACAAGTGGCAAACTTTTCATTTTCAAATCCCGACATTCAGTTCCTTGAGGACACTGCTAAAGTTACAGTACCATAAAATCCATTCACTTCCCTCTGGGCCTAGATAACCACTTCCTCATCTTTTCCTCTCTCCTCAATCCTCCCAATCTTCACTATCAGCTGAAGACCTTGCTTCCAATTACACTGAGAAAATGAAAACATTCAGAGAAGACTTTGGGATTCTCACTACCACATGTATCCCCTTTACCAGTATACAAACACCCAAATGCTGCCTTCCTGCCCACTACCATAAAGGATCTTTTGGGCTCATCTCTGAAAGTAGGCCCTGCACTTATATGCTAGATCTTTTCCTTCTTGTTTACTCAAGGACATTGCTCCAGCTCTTCTTCCCTCTCCTATATCAATTTTTCATTTTGTAGTGGATCATTCATATTAGCATAGGACAAACAAGCTGTTTTTCTCCCATTTTAAAAAAGAAAAAAAAACCTCCTTCTTCGGTTAACTATCATCTTTTTCCTTTGCGCTCTTTTGCAGCTAAATTCCTTAAAAGAACTGTCTATATTCTTTTAAATTTCTCTGTACCATTCCCTGAATCAATGAATAAGTATTTTAGATGAGGACTAGAGGTCCTTTGTTGCTCAGGTTCATAGTAACCAAAACCAAAAAAAGATAGTTCATGTACCAAGTACCAATATCCTCTGGTATATATGGAGGGGATGACAGGTGTTGGGGACAATAGCATCTCAGTGATTGAAATGTTAAGCACCCCATTCTCAAAATTTAAGATAACTGGCTGGTTAAGTCATTTTTGGCTCTGCCACTAACTTACTGTTACATTATTTAATCTCACAGACCCTCAGTTACACAATCTGTAAAATAAGAGATAAAACTTTTCTCTTGGGATTATTGTGCCCACTAAATGAGGTATCAAATATAATACAGTCCTATATTCACTGGCTTCAAATGTGTATAAGAATTATCTTTGGGGATTATAAAAATGCAGATTCCTGTCCTCATCCAGCCCTATTGAATCTAAATTTCTTGGAGTGGGGTTCACAAATATACTTTTATTATTTTTTTATTTAAAATTTTGTTTTTATTTTTACAAATATGCTTTTAAAATAAACAATATCCCAGACTCCTGGTGGACAAAGGACCACATTCTTTTTTTTTTTTTAATTTTTTTAACATTTATTTATTATTGAGAGACAGAGAGACACAGAGCGTGAGCAGGGGAGAGGTAGAGAGAGGGGGAAACACAGAATCTGAAGTAGGCTCCAGGCTCTGAGCTGTCAGCACAGAGCCTGACATGGGGCTCGAACTCACAAACTGTGAGATCACGACCTAAGCCGAAGTCGGTCGCTTAACCAGCTGAGCCACCCAGGTGCCCCCAAAGGACCACATTCTAACAAACACTGCCCTATGCTATCAACTAAAATTAAGAATCTTCCTTTCTTGGGGCACCTGGATGGCTCAGTCAGTTAAGCATCCAACTCTTTTTTTTTTTTTTTAATGTTTATTTATTCTTTGAGAGAGAGAGAGAGAGAGAGAGAGAGAGCATGAGCAGGGAAGGGACAGAGAGGGGGAGACACAGAATGTGAAGCAGGCTCCAGGCTCCGAATTGTCAGCATACAGCCCGACGCAGGGCTCAAACTCATGAACTGTGAGATCATGACCTGAGCCGAAGTCGGACACTTAACTGACTGAGCCACCCAGGTGCCCCAAGCATACGACTCTTGATTTCAGCTCAGGTCATGATCTCCCAGTCATGGGATCAAGCCCCAAGTTTGGCTACACACTGTGCCTGGAGCCTACTTAAAAAAAAAAAAAATACTTTCTTGGCCTTCAAAAGCTGTCTTGGTTAAGACATTTTAATTGAGGAATAACATGAATTAATTATGAAAGCACAGGTGGTTAATAAGTGTCATGGAAAGATGCCTTATGGAATTCCAATATTGTATTTCTTTAAAAAGTCTATATGGAAGCAATACAATGCAGTATTGTAATTCTAGTGTTATAATTCAATTTTCTACTATAGATGGTGAAAAAAATATCACACTGGTCACTGGTTTTAGGTAGTTAAATATGAGGTGGAAGGCAATGATGTTGCTTAATGAGACTACTATAATACTTCAAAAACTTTATGCAACTATTTTCTCTCTCATTTATGGCTAAAAATTAAAATCATACATCATCAATCCCATTACCCACCCCACCCCCCAAAGTCCAAAGATTAAATGCAAATTTTCACTATTTTCTTCACAAAACCATCATCTATATCAAGGGAGATAATTTCAAAATGTTCATGTTCCTTATTCTTACCTTTAAAATTTCTGGCTTTGTTTTTTCCATCACATGAGTCAGGCTAAAAAGGTGAAATAGGGCTTCCCGGACAAAGAATGCCCGTTCACTGTACCGCTTCAATGCTTCTGCAATCTGAGTTTCATTGGCTTCTCCAGACACCTTTGAACATAGCCAGAAGATTAGTTTTTAGGATTTTTTCAACCCTCTAACTTTCCAAACATCATTTGCATAGATGGCACCCAGGATAACTATGTAAAGGCCTGAAACAAATGGGAATGATTACTTTCCAACCTACCCAGGATAGTCATCCTGTGAAGGTGGACGTATGCTAAAGAGATGTTAGATAGGCTTAGAGCCCCCTATAAGCCTATGGGTAAGATTTTCTATAGTGCACCTAAAGTAAATCCTAAGATATTTAACACTATTTATAAAGCCTTACCACGTGATTAGATTCTTATCTCTCCCTTAAGGTAACCCCTTAACTTCCCTAACTCAATGTTAAAGCTACACTGGCCTTTTTTCTCTGATCTTTTAATTTTTTTTTTTTAATGTTTATTCATTTTTGAGAGAGATTTAAAAAAGCATGATCTCACGGTTTGTGAGTTCGAGCCCCGCATCGGGCTCTGTGCTGACAGTTGGGAGTCTGGAGCCTGCTTCAGATTCTGTGTCTCCCTTTCTTTCTGCCCCTTCCCCATTCATACTCTGTCTCTCTCTTTCTCAAAAAATGAATAAAACATTTAAAAAATTGAAAAAAACAAAGCAAGGACATATTATTCAAGTCAGGAAAGAGGTTACTTTTGTGGAGAAAGAGGGAGCTGTGATCTAGATGGGGCACACAGAACTTCAGGGTAGCTGAAAAGTTCTATTTATTAACCTGAGTAATGTCCTCAAGTGTGTTCACCTTATTTGCACCTTCTTAAGCTACACATTTTTTATTTATGGTCTTGACATCTGTCTTATTCACATTAAGGTAAAAAAAAAAAAAAAAGCAAAAACAACCTCTATCTGTCATTCAAGGAGCTAATCTCTTTAAGTTGGAAGATAGACTACAGGACAGATGTGTGCCAATTGACACAAGAGCACATATTAAGCATTTATAAGACTGTAGAAATAACAAGGGAAGTTTTTTTACAAATTCTTTTTAAACTATGTAAAATATACACACATACATATTGGTCTTGATTATGTACTCACATATATAAATGGTTATTGAATAATGAAAAATTTCTAAGTGTTCAGTTCTTTTTTAATCATCCTAAACTTCTTCTTAGATTTTCTTAGATTTAGAAAGACATTAAAATATTCTGTAAAATAAAAAGGATTATAAGCAGGAAAATGTAGAAAATGTATAACAATGATTTCAGTAATACTTGATTTACTCACATCTGGTTGATTCAACTACTTAAAAAAAATTTTTTTTTCAACTTTTATTTATTTTTGGGACAGAGAGAGACAGAGCATGAACGGGGGAGGGGCAGAGAGAGAGGGAGACACAGAATCGGAAACAGGCTCCAGGCTCTGAGCCATCAGCCCAGAGCGTGACGCGGGGCTCGAACCCACGGACTGTGAGATCGTGACCTGGCTGAAGTCGGACGCTTAACCGACTGCGCAACCCAGGCGTCCCTACTTTTTAATATCTATATGAAATACAGCCTCAAGTTATCTTTGAATGTAAAATTAAAGAATTTTTGTTACTGGGAATTAAATACTCTAAACAAATTTCACTGCATGTATGTTTTATTCAGTGATCAATACTTCTCTAGCCAGTGATAAACCTTCAAATCAAGTAGTCTGGCTCCTCAAACTATAAGCATCTTCAGTTAAGTCAAGTTCATATGCTAGATGATAAAAAACAAGTATCTGTATGTATTAGTTTCTCAAACAAATTAACTAATTAATTAATTTAAGGTGTGTGTTTGTATGTTTGTCAAGAGTGCAAGCCAGGGATGGGGGGAAGGGCAGGGGGCAAAGAGAGAGGGACACCAAGAATCCCAAGCAGGCTGACAGGATCTCAATCTCACCAACCATGAGACCATGACCTGAGCCAAAATCAAGAGCCAGACATTTAAATGACTGAGCCACCCAGGTTAAAACAAAGAAAATGTCCTCAACCACTAAATTAAGCCTTGTTAATATTTAATATACTGAGTAAAATTAAAATTTATATTCTAAGGAAAATTTTCCTTTTCTTTCCTTTTTTGTTCTTAAATGTTTATTTATTTTGAGAGAGAGAAAGCAAGCAGGGGAGAGACAGAGAGAAAGGGAGAAAGAGAATCCCAAGCAGGCTCCATGTTGTCAGCACAGAGACTGATGCGGGGCTTGATCTCACAGCCGTGACATTATGACTTGAGTGGATTTCAAGAGTCCGGACACTTAACAGACTAAGACAACCAGGAGCCCCTAAGGAAAAATTTTCTTATAGCACTCTGTATATAACTCTATTATAGCACCTTCCACACTGAATTAAAGCTATTTTAAAATTTATCTGTATCCTCTCCAGTAGAATAGAATTCCTCGAGGGCAGGGGCACTAACTCAGACATCTTTAAAAAGTACTCAGTAGGAGACTGTCTTTGAAGCTGTTCCTGAATTTACAACTGAGAGAACACAGCAGCCCAGAACGGCAGCCCAGAAAGCCAGGAGGGGAGATTGATGCTGTGGGAGAAAGGGGTTCATTATGGCAGATGACCTAAAGTGATTCCTGTATAAAAGATTACCAAGTTCAGAGAGCCTTGGTGACTCAGTGGTTAAATGTCTGACTTCAGCTCAGGTCTTGATCTCGTGGTTGACATCAGGCTCTCTGCTGTCAGTACAGAGCCTGCTTTGGATCCTCTGTCTCCCTCTCTCTTTAACCCTCCTCTGTTTTCTCTCTGTCTAAAAAATAAATAAACATTAAAAATAAATAAATAAATAAATAAATAAATAAATAAATAAATAGGGGTGCCTGGGTGGCTCTATTAAGTGTCTGACTCCTGATATCAGCTCAGGTCATGATTGATTTCATGGCTTTGAGATAGAGCCCCTCATCTCATTTTGGGAATCTCTTTCTCCCTCTCTCTCTGCCCCTTCCCCACTCTTTTTCTCAAAATAAATAAACTTAATTAAAAAAAAAATTACCAAGTTCTGGAGCCTGGAGGTACAAGATCGAGGTGCCAGCATGGTTGGATTCTCGTGAAGGCCCTTTTTTGAGTTACAGATTACAGACTTCTCATATCTTCCTATGGTAGAAGGAGGGCTAGCTAGCTCTCTAGCCTTAAATAAGGGCACTATTCCCATTTATGAGGGCTCTACCCCCATGGCCTAATTACCTCCCAAAGGCCCCACCTCCAAATACCACCACAATGGGATTAAGGTTTCAATATATGAATTTTGGGGGTGACACATTCAATCCATTACAAACATATACATACATGTGCCTGTACTTGTTATTACATAAGTTGCTTCCTGTATGCTCTATTCAAAACTGTGTGTTTTTCACTTAACAATATACTTTTGAGATCAGTCCTTCCCAGTACATATAAAGAGCTGTTTGGGGTTTTTAATAAATAAATAAATAAATAAATAAATAAATAAATAAATAAATAACTAAATAAAAGTACTTAGTAAATGTTTTTTGAAATGGATCAACTCTTCTGCCTAAAAACTTATATAGATCTTCACTGAATGTTGATATGTTGATTATTACAGTTCAATATAGGGGTCTTAGTTCAAGGGAGAAGTCTAGCATATAGATTTAAGGACCAAGAAAAGGAACACTCTAATATTTAGAAACCTGGGAGAGGAAGAAGAGTTTTTTATAAAAACAAGACAAGAGTGATTCCCAGGAAGCTGAGTAAAAATAAGTATTTCAACAAGGATAACATCAGGGGCTCCTGGGTGGCTCAGTCAGTTAAGCATCTGACTTTGGCTCAGGTCATGATCTCGCAGTTCGTGGGTTCGAACCCCACGTCGGGCTCTGTGGTGACAGCCCAGAGTCTGGAGCTTGCTTCGGATTCTGTGTCTCCCTCTCTCTGTCTCTCTCTCTGCCCCTCCCCCATCACATTCTGTCTCTCTCTCTCTCTCAAAAAATAAACATTAAAAAAAAAAAAGGAGCATAACATCAACTGTGACAAATACCACCTTAGATCAAATAAGATAAAGACTAAGAACTAATATTGGATTTAGCACATTTCCAGTGATTCTCAGGGACTGGGAACCACAGCATGCTAGATTACCCCCAAAGTCTGGGAATGAGATGACCAACAAATCCTAGTTGTGGAGGGGCACCTGGGTGGCTTAGTTGGTTGAGTGTCCAACTCTTGATTTCAGCTCACGTCATGATCCCACAGTTGTGAGATCAAGCCCCATGTCAGGCTCCATGCATGTGGAGTCTGCTTAAGATTCTCTCTTTCACCCTTTGTCCCTCTTCCTCATTCATGCTTTCTTTCTAAGAAGAGAAAAGAAAGGAAAGGAAAGGAGAGGAGAGGAGAGGAGAGGAGAGGAAAGGAAAGGAAAGGAAAGGAAAGGAAAGGAAAGGAAAGGAAAAAAGAAAAGAAAAGAAAAAAAAAGCAAAGCAAAGAAAAAAGAAAAGAAAAGAAAGGAAAATAAAAGAAAAAAAAGAAAAGATGGTAGTTGTGGAAAAATGGAAGATTCAGGAAGCTGTTGGTGACAGGAGAGCAAATTTGGTGGGGAAATACTGACGACAGAAATTCTATGGTAAGTAGGAAAGTTCTTAAGATTCTCAAATACAGACAATGAGATGTAGTGGAAAGGACACATGCTTTGGCATCAAATAGTCCAACACAAAGGCAGACTCTAGTATCAGTTGGTTGTAACCCTTAAAGCCATTCCCTCTCACTGAGGGCAATAATACCTCTCTCAGAGAGTCAAGAAATCCAACTAAGTAATATACATGAAAGTGTGATAAACAAACCACTTGTTCTTATAACCACCAACTCAGAGTACCACATAATGCCTTATAAGGAATACTGGAGAGTCACAGTGTTTCTATTTCTTACATTCTTTAGTGTGGCCTAAAAAACTGAGGCACGTAAAGCCAAAAAGCCAACCTCAACTAATTTAAAGCATCACACTACTAAGACAATCATTTCAGACAAGTTTTTCATCAACTTTGCTAAACTGGGCAATTTTTAAAAAAATTTTAAGTCTTTTTAATTTATTTTGAGAGAGACAGAGACAGTGCAAGTAGGGGAGGGGAAGAGAAAGAGGGAGAGAGAGAATCCCAAGCAGGCTCCGCTCTGTCAGCACGGAGCCTGACACAGGGCTTGTACTCAAGAAACCGTGAGATCATGACCTGAGCCAAAACCAAGAGTTGGACGCTTAATAGACTGAGCCACCCAGGTGCGCCCCTACACTGGACTATTTTTAAAAAAGAGATTTGGTAATCTCGGCTCTCCTTCCTTAACATGACTATTTTTCAGTTCTCAAATTAGTAAACAAATAACTTAAAAGGAACATCAATTTTTGAATATAGTTGACTAAAGGGCAAAAGTTCCAATGATCTCTTTAAGTATGTTTCTTTTTTTAAAATAATCTCTACACCCAATGTGGGGCTAGGCCTCATGACCCTGAGATCAAGAGTTGCATGCTCTCCCAATTAACCCAGCCAGGCGCCCCCCACCCCATGATCTCCTTTTTTTAAAAAAAAAAAATTATTTTAAAACGATTCTCAACTTTAGCTGTATATTGCAATCACCTCGGGAGCTTTAAAAAAATACTGATGCCTGAGCCCCACTTCCCTGTGGTTCTGATTTAATTGTTAAAGCTCTACAAGTGATTTCTTTTAATCAAAAATTTTTTCCAGGGTTGCCTGGCTGTCACAGTCAGAGTAGCAAGCGACTCTTGATCTCAGGGTTGTGAGTTTGAGCCCCACATTGGGTGTAGATTACTTAAATAAACAAAACTTAAATTTTTTTTCCAGCTTTATCAAGATATAATTGATATATATCACTGTATAAGTTTAAGGTGCACAACATGATCGTTTACTACATGTATATACTGTGAAATGATTACCATGATAAGGTTGGTTAACATATCCATCACCTCACATAATTATACTCCAGATGATTTTAATTGTAGTCCAGGTTGAGAATCACTGCTTCAATGTTTACAGAGGTAGAAACTAGACAATAATAGCAAATAAAGTAGGTGCTTCATACGGCCAAGATTTCAAAGCAATAACCGTTCTGTTTGTGAAATCAAACTTGTTTTCACAGAGGCATTATGGAATACAGATGTCCTACTAGCCTCAATTTTGCAACTTAGGCTAATTCACTGAAGAGTCTGTTGGTTTTTAAAAAGAATTAGCAAAAATTTTACTGCTCTGGTATCACACCAGATCCTCTGGTAGGATTTCTGCCTTGAGAATATTATTTAGCTTAATGTACCAGGAACACATTCCTTCCATCCTTCAAGACACAGGTCAAGCTCACCTTTTCTGGGAAATTCTCCCTCAATTCTCTGCACACAGGGATTTCTTCTCTTCTAATTTTTGCCATTCTTTACTATCAGACCAATTTGCTAGGCAGCAATTTGTAACATTACAATAGTAATTTACATTTTTATATTTCCTTCATCAACAAGCCCTGTGCTAAACATCTGTCTTGTTCCATAACAAGTTGTTAAGTAAGGTCCTCACACTTCTTGTTGCCCTGAACCTGGCTTATGCGATCTTTCCAAGTCTGGCCCTGATGCCTACTTCTCCAGCCTTATCTCATTGCTTTATGACTTTCTACTGTTGCGTTCTAGCCACAGCGGCCTTCTTTACTACCTTGGATGTACCATGCTCCTTCCTATTACATGTATTTACATATATTATTCTGTCTAGAATGTCCTCTACCAACCTACTCATCCTTAAGATTTACATCTACTCGGAGTACCTGGGTGGCTCAGTTAAACATCCAATACTTGATTTTGGTTCAGGTCATGATCTCACAGTTGATGAGTTTAAGCCCCACATTGGGCTCTGTGCTGACCGTTTGGAGCCTACTTGGGATTCTCTCCTTCTCTCTCTGCCCTTCCCCCGCTTTCTCTCTCTCTCTCTCTCCCACCCTCTCTCCCTCCTTCCCCCCCCTCTCTCTCAAAATAAATAAACAAACTTTAGAGAAGGGGCACCTGGGTGGCTCAGTTGGTTAAGCATCTGACTTCAGCTCAGGTCTTGATCTCACAGTTCATGGGTTCAAGCTCCATGTCAGGCTCTGTGCTGCCAGCTCAGAGCCTGGAGCCTGATTCAGATTCTTTGACTCCCTCTCTCTCTTGTCCCTCCCCTGCTTGCACTCTGTCTCTCCGTCACTCAAAAATAAACATTAAAAAAAATTTTTTTTAATTCTTTACAGAAGCCTAAATTAAATCAAGTTTGTTGAACATTCTCATACATAATATTGTGTATCTTCCAGATTCTTAGCACAATAAAGTTTAAAGCATATATATGTGTGTGTATATATAGTATATATAAAAATATATATATGTACGTGATATATATTTAAACCTATATTTAAATGTGTATGTGTGTATATATATACTTAAAGCACACACACACTGTTGGCATATGATATTTGATTGTCTGACTCCCTCACTAAATTACAAGCTCCATGAGGGCAAGATCACATCAGTCTGGTCTCACCATCAAATCCCCATGTCCAGCACAGTGCCTAGTGCACAGAGGCACATAAACATTGAATGAATAAAAAGAGTGACTCAAAATCATTTTTTACATTCTATTTTTTAAGGTCTAAATTTACAAATAATTTAAGAACTGAGATGTTCATAAGATGTTTACAACTAACTTTTCCTTCTCCTTTTTTGAGTCAATGCTGGTTACTCAAAAAAGATACCTTGCCATTTGGGTCACAGTATCCGCTTCTAGGCCATCCCTGACTGCTCCAGGTGGGATCAAAAGATGCTTCTGCTTAAGTAGTGTTGGCAGTAGGGGGAAAAAAATGGGGCTCTGGAATTAAACATAAATCCAGTTGTTGGTTCTAACTAACTATAAAATCATGTAATTTCTATGAGTCTGTTTCTCATCTATAAAATGGGGGTGGGGGGAGCTAATACCTATCAATGTAAAGCATTTAGAGGATACAGTGTATATTAGAAAAATATCAGTTTTTCTTAAACTTGCCATTATTCTATCCTTCAAGGTCTGACTCAGATACGATTTTTTCCATCAAGTCCCAGATTCTCCAGCTAGAAGAAATTTCTCCCACTCTTACAGCAATTACACTGATCCTTGGCTTTACAGTTGTTGAGGATTGTACCATCACCACTCCTGTCAGACTTAGCTCCTTGGAGGCAGATCCTGTATCTTTTTCATCTTTCAATCCCAAGCTGTACCAAGCAGATGAATTTAAACTATTAGGCATGAAAAACCTTAAGAAAAGCAAAATTCCACCATTTCTACAGCAAAGATCTCCTTGGAGAACTTGACTTCCCAATGGATACCAATTCAACAAGGAGTTTTTTAAAGCAACCCATTAGAAATGGTATGTTTCAATGGTTCAAAATATCTAAACATTACCAGCATGAAAATGATCATTTATCCAGGGCCTACTAGGACTTGCGCTTTACATATATGACTATTAATTTTCAGAAGAATTCTGTAAGAATATCTGTTTTACAAGTAAAGAAATGGAAACCCAAAAAGTTACATCCATAGCTTGCTCTGAGTCACGAAGCAACTAAGCTAGGATTTTTATCGGAACTCTCTCACTCTAAAGCAAGGCCTTTCCACTATACAATGCCCTCTTTCACAAACATCTTCCATATATTGTTAGACATTCATCTTAGTGGAGTTTTATGCAAACTAAGACATTGGTCAGCCTGACAAAATAATACATTTTTAAAGTCTAACCTTCAAATGTCCTTCGCCGGTGAGGAATTCAGAGTAACCTGCATCAGTGGCCAGCAAACCTACAAACTGCATGCTGGGCCGTTGTTGTATAAAGGCTTCAACAGCTTTATCTGTCACATGCTTTCTCCCAGAAACATCTAGTGAGACAAGGTTGGGTAGGATGTCCTTTTGTTCTAGTAAGCGAAGAGCTATGTCTGATGTAAACTGTTTATCATCTGAAATATCAAGATGATTCAGATGTTTCAGTTCCCGAACAACATCCAATATCTGGGTAGTTGTCATTTTTAAACATTTCAAGTGGTGCATGGTTAGAGACTTGAGTCGGTCTTTGCAGGCCAGCAAAGCTGTGATGTCTGTGATCGAGGTGTTAGAAATATCCAGGCTCTCTAATCTTGGCAACGAGGCAACTTCAGCCAGGTCTTCATTATAAAAGAGAACGTTAGTGATGCTTAATGCTCGAAGGCCAGAAAGCCGGCTGAAGCACCGCTCATAAGGATCTTCGAGGGAGAGAGTTAATGAGTTCAGCACTAGGCACTGGAGATTTTGCTGGATCCATTTGTTACTGCCAAGCCCACTGATGATGTCTGTAATTGTGATGTCAGCATTCACACCTGTGGCATCAAGTTCCACTAACTTGTGGTGGCAGAAGGCTTTCCGGAAAGCAACCGCAGAGATCTTGGCTTTGCGAATGCAAGCTCGCTTTAAGCGCATCTGGTTGCCCCTGAAAATACCTACAGTTCCATCATTCAGTAGACCTGGAAAAAAAACAAGCAGCACTTAATTTCAAAAAATGATTAAAGAATTGCTAAAATTTCCAGCATACTTTACATTTCCAAAGCACATCCATGTAACAGTATTTCATTTAAATATATGTTAACAATTCCACAAGATAAAAATATTATTATCTACAACTTATAGATGAGTAAACTGGGGCTCAGAAAAGTGGCTTTCCAAGATCAGAGAGCTAGCAAGTGGCAGAATCAGGACTGTGGTAGATATTACAGATATTCACTAATATCTGGTTCTACTTGCCTTCTTGGACACAGAGAGAACTACATTTTCCAGCCCACCCTTAGCGTTAGATGGGGCCATGTGCCTAGTTCTGGCCAATGGGCTTTAGGCTGAAAGACCCGAGAGTCAGTGCATGATTTCCCATGTTATCTTTTCCTGCATGACAAATGAGGAATCTTCAAGTTCTAGACAGTATAGTTTTCTGAGAGTGGAGTCTCCATCAGCCTGGATCCAAGGGCAACCATGGAGAGGAACCCTCCATGTACTTGCACCATTTATGTACCATAAGTGAAGTATAAATAAGCTTTGTGTTAAGCTATTCAATCTGGGGGATTAATTTGTTACTACTACATTATGAGTTTATTCTTCAATTTCACTATAACACATTATTATACATACAAACATATATATACACACATATATTTACCACATGCATGTCTATAACTCATTGAACTACTGGCTAGATCTGAAATTTTATTAAAAGTATCTAGAGGTTATAACCCCTTTCCGTCAGATGAATTCAAAGTAGATATAGCAACTTTTTATTTTTATTTATTTATTTTTTTAATTTTTTAAAAATTTTTTCAACATTTATTTATTTCGGGGACAGAGCATGAACGGGGGAGGGGCAGAGAGAGAGGGAGACACAGAATCGGAAACAGGCTCCAGGCTCTGAGCCATCAGCCCAGAGCCTGACGTGGGGCTCGAACTCACAGACCGCGAGATCGTGATCTGGCTGAAGTCGGACGCTTAACCGACTGCGCCACCCAGGCGCCCCGATACAGCAACTTTTTAAACTCCCTTAGAGATCTACCTGATCTTAATAGTGCCAGAAGTATATGATGCTTTGGAACCACATCTATCTCAACAATATCATGAATCAATTAAACAACATTTACTGTGAAAGAAATAATGGCCATGCCAATATAAGGTGGCCTAAGAATAGTCTGGGGTAAGTGAATAGTTGGGACCAGGTAAATAAATAGCCTGGAGTCAAGGGAAAAACTCTAAGTGGTACTTCAGCAGACTCATACTAAAGATAGAACTTGGGCAGTCAGCCTGTCACCCTTAAATTAGAACGAAAGTTTTTTTGTTTTTGTTTTTTTCTTTTAAGGGAGCACTGCCTTCTAGTGGATTTTGCAGACTTATTTATGGTTAAAGAGTTAAACTCAAGAAAAACCTTTACCTGTCACAGCGGACAAAAATGACTATATATTAAGAATTACAGGGGCACCTGGGTGGCTCAGTAAGTTGAGAGTTAACCTTGATCTCAGCTCAGGTCATGATCTCACAAGTTTGTGAGATGGAGCCCTACATTGAGTCTGCGCTGGTAGCATGGAACCTGCTTGGGATTCTCTCTCTCCCTTTCTCTCTCTCTCTGCCCTTCTCCCACTCTCTCTCTTTCTCAAAATAAATAAACTTAAAAAAAAAAAGAATTCCATTATTGTGGAATTATTGTGCTGTCCAATACAGTAGCTACTTAGCACACACAGTTATTGAGCACTTGACATGCAGATAGTCCAAACTGAGGGATGCTGTAAGTGTAAAATACACACTAGATTTTGAAGATATACTACAAAAGATGAAAAATATCTCACTAATAATTTTCTTACCGACTATATGCTGAAATGTTATTTTGGCTATATTAGATTGAATAAAAATATGAATTAGTTTCATGTTTCTACTTTTTAAACGTGGTCACTTGTAAATTTAAAATTTCATGGGGTGCCTGGGTGGCTCAGTAGGTTAAGTGCCCGACTTTGGCTCATGTCATGATCTCACGGTTTGTGAGTTCGAGCCCCACATTGGCTCTGTGCTGACAGCTCAGAGCCTGGAGCCTGCTTCAGATTCTGTGTCTCCCTCTCTCTCTGCCCCTCCCCTACTCTCACTCTGTCTCTCTCTGTTCTCAAAAAGGAATAAATGTTAATTTTTTTTTTTAATTTCATATATGACTCACATTTGTGGCTTATGTTGTATTTCTTTGAGCAGTGCCATTCTAGAGACAGTCTTAAACCACCTCAATTCTATTTCAGGGGAGTTAATTTAATTAATTAATTCATGGTAAGTTTCCAGCCATTGAACAATTATTAAGCAATTATTATATGCCAAACACTATGAAATGTATATACAAAGCAAAATAGGATATGTCCCTAAACTCAAAGAATTCAAAATTCCATGGAGTAGAAGTCTCAAACAATGGTAACAAACTGAAGTATATGGTATACCAGAGCTAAGTACAAAGTACCATGAAAACAAAGAAAAGGAAGCAACTCATTATGCCTGAAGACCTAGAAAGATTCAATGGAAGAGGTGATCTTTGAGTAAGTCCTTCAAAGATGAAGAAAAATTCAAGGATGCAGAAAGGTGAGTGGTATTGAAAGAATAAACAGCATAAACAAAGTCTTAGCATACATATATCAAATCATGTTGTACACTTCAACTAATATGTTATATGTCACTTTTATCTCAATTAAAAAATGCCCTCCCAAAGACCTCAGAGATGTGAAAGCACAAAAATAGTTAGGAAATGGCAAGTAGTTCTACACTGCTTGAACATAAGAAAGGGTAGAGCTACGTTTCCCTAATAAAGAGGGGAAGAGGAATGAGATATGCTCAGAGATTTAAGCATGCAAGTGGGGAAAGACAAGAAACAAGATGGAAAGGTGAGTTGGGGCTAGATCATGCTTAAAGAGAAGAAAAGCAGATCAGCTAGGGACCTTGGGACCCAACAAATGACATGATGAAGTTCCTGAAGTTTTTTCCTTGCCCCATATATCCCTCTTAAAGTTGAAGAAGTTGGCAACCCAGAAATGCAGACAGGGACCAAAAAAAAAAAAAAAAAAAAAAAGCTCCCCCCAAATCTGTTCATTCTAGCTAAAGAACCAGGAAGAAAGCAACCTAACAAGACAGAAAACTTTTATTTTATTTTAAAGATTTAATTTTTTTAAGTAATCTCTATACCCAGTGTGGGGCTCAAACCCACAACCCCAAGATCAAGAGTCATATGTTCCAGTGACTGAGACAGCCATGCACCCCTGGACAGAAAACTTACAGGCAGTAACTACTTTACTTCAGCCAACCACCACAGAAAAGACTGTGGTCCCACCGTTACCCATACCATCATATGCCAAGCGGGGGGCCTAGACTTTTACCCTCCTTACCTGTAACTAGTTGCCCCAATCTCCCCACAGGAAGGTGTTAGAGAAGGCTGAGTAGGGAGCCAGGTCTCTCATCCTTGTTGGGTGATAAGAACCAGTTTCTCCCCTCTGATGGCAGTGGATACCATCCAGGGAGCTTGGACTTTCACATCCATCTGGCAGTAATGAGGTGCCCTTCCCCTCCCTGCTGGGATAGGCTCATACACAGCCTGATGAGGAGTCAAGTCTTTCACCAATGCCCAACAGTAATGAGGCCACCTCACCCCAAAATGTCAGTGGAAGTCAAATGGGAAGAGAAATGAGGTAGTCACATCCCTCTCTGCTAGGAAGATATCAGTAGAATCCTAGTGGGGAACCAGAACTCCATCCCTTGCATAACTGTACTGAGAAGCCCCATGTCTTGGGTGTCAACAGAAGTCAAGAGGGGAACCAGAATATATACCCCAATCTGGCAATAACAAGGTAGGCAATAAAAAGGCCTCTACCTTCCTCAATGGAATGGTGTCAGGGACACAAACTAAAACAGAAAAGTCCCATAATACTTCAAATGTCTAGATGTCAATCAAAAATCACTTATTATACCAAGGAATCACTTATCATAAGATCTCAAAATGAAAAAAGGCTATCTATAGATGTCAACATTGAGATAAGAGAAATGTTAAAATTATTTGACAGATTTTAAATCCTTTTTTTAAAAAAATGTTATTTATTTGAGAGAGAGAGAGCACGCAGGGGAGAGGCAGACAGAGAGGGAAAGAGACAATCCCAAGCAGTCTCCACACTGTCAGTGAAGATCTTAACGTGGGGTTCGAACTCACAAACTGTGAGATCATGACCTGAGCTGAAACCCAAGAGTTGGATGCTTAACTGACTGAGCCCCCTGACATCCCTTGACAGATTTTAAAGGAGCCATCATAAAAATTCATAAGTAATTATAAGCAAGCTCAAAAGAAATGAAAAATTGCCTCAGCAAACAGAAAATATAAAAAGAACTAAATGGAAATCTTAAAAATGAAAAATAATGGTTGAGCTCAATAACAGAATGAAGGAACAACAGAATCAGTGAACTAAAAGATAAAACAACAGAAATTACCTAAATCTAAATAACCAGAAAAACATATATATACTGGGAAAAAAAGTGAATAGAGTTATTTATGTCGCTGCAGTCCCAGAAGAAGAGAAAGCGGGCAGGACTGCAAAAATACTTAAAGAAATGACTCAAATACTATCAGAATGACTCAAACAAAAAACAGTAATAATAGCAAATGCTGGCAAGTATTTGGAGAAACTGAATTAGTCATATATTGCTGGTAGGAATATAAAATGGTAGAGCTACTCTGGAAAACAGTTTTAAACAAATTTTAGGAGCACTGGGTAGCTGATCAGGGAAATATTCAAGAATTCCTGGCCAGTGCTGAGAGAGCCCATCTTTACATTACTGACGCCTCCTCATCATGCAGGTCTCAGCCAAGTTATTGCCTCCCTGGAGAAGCTTTCTCTGACCATCCAATCTAAAGTAGATGCCTTCTTTTTTATTCTCCCTGAGAGAACCATGTTCTTTTTCCCTCAGAGAATTGATCACAAGTTGTAATTCCATATGTTGGTTTGCTTCTTAATTACAGTTAAGTAAGTTAACAAGTCCTACTGAACAATATGCTCCATGAAAGCAAGATTCCTCCTGTGTTCAATATTGTACACTCAATACCTAACATAACACCAGGTACACAACAGGTGTTTAATAATTTTCTTCTTCTCCGGAGCTTCCTTCTTATACATTTTACTTCTACTGGGCCTCTTCTGAACCCACTAGTAACCCCCTCTACACATATGTTAAGGAACTTCTGTTGAGGACCCTTGTGCAAACCAAAAATGGAAATAGATTCTGAGTTAGGATCAATGTTTTCCTGTTTATACCACAAAATATATTTGCACATATTTTTTATGTCAGTTTTGTCTTTTATAGATGAAACTTTAGACTCTTCAGTTAAGACTGATTTTAATCTTATAGTGACTATCACCGTGCATTACAAAATGTGCTGTCAAATTTTGATATCATATACATACATTTTGTAAAATAGTTACTCCTGGTCTCTTTGGGTCAATCTATATTAAGCAAATTTTTTTCTTTTAAAAAAAAAATATTTATTTATTATTTAGAGAGATGAGGGGGTAGGAGGGACAGAGAGATGGATACAGAGGATCTGTCACAGCAGAGCCTAACATGGGGCTTGAACTCAGGATCTGTGAGATCATGACTTGAGCCAAAATCAAGCTGGTGGCTTAACCAACTGAACCACCCAGGTGCTAAGTAAAGTTTTCTAATAACTAAGTTTAAGGTCCTACATTTAATAGTAATGGAATTAAAACAGCAAAGAATTTTTAAAAATTTTTTTATTATTATTTTTTTTAACAGCAAAAATTTTTAAAAAGAGCATGATATCTGGAAATCAGTCCTGTGTTTAAGTCCTGGTTCCAACATTTATTGGCTTTTTGACACTAGAGAAATTATTCCACAAGTCTAAGATTCCCTATCTATAAAAGGGGAATAATTATGTCTCCCTCACAAGGACTGCTATGAAGATTAAATAAGACAATATATATAAAAAGCATTTTGCAAACTGAAAGCACTACCCAAATGTCATTACTACATCTGAAGGAAATCTTTCTGGATTATCTTCCCCTTCTTTCAAAAATGAACATATTTAAGAATCGTCTACTTTTTTCCATGACCAATAATTGTACTTGCTACAGTATATTTAAGCTAAATCTTCCTTCACTGTCATACTATCTACTTGGGTTGTTAGTTGGCAGCCTGTCCCCTTTAGATGATCAATTCTTAGTTTGTTATGAACCAAGGGGGGTGCTTGGGCTGCTCACTCAGTTAAGCATCTGACCCTTGATTTAAGCTCAGGTCATGATCTCACAGTTCAATGGGATCAAGCCCCGCATCGGGCTCTGCACTGAAAGCCTGCTTGGGATTCTCTATTTCTCTCTGTCCCTCTTTGCTGCTTCCCCATTCTCTCTCAAATGAACAAACATTAAAAAAGAGAGAGAGAGATGGGGCGCCTGGGTGGCTCAGTTGGTTGAGCGGCCGACTTCGGCTCAGGTCACGATCTCACAGTCCGTGGGTTCGAGCCCCGCATCGGGCTCTGTGCTGACAGCTCGGAGCCTGGAGCCTGTTTCGGATTCTGTGTCTCCCTCTCTCTGACCCTCGCCCGTTCATGCTCTGTCTCTGTCTCAAAAATAAATAAACGTTAAAAAAAAAATTTAAAAAAAAAAAGAGAGAGAGAGAGAGAGAGAGAGAGATCTTTCTCAAAAAAAAAAAAAAAAAAAAGACCCAAGGTAACTAGAACCATGTATATTTAAGAATATGCTCTAGATTATCTACACTGATGTGGGTATTATTTAGGAGTATCTATGGGACAAAGTGACTTAGGATCCTCCTACTCTACCACAGTTCTCAATACTCCCATTCAAGAATATGCTCTAAATGAAGGTTCCTCAAGCGCTTCTTTCAAGAAGTGAAGTACACAAGCCTAAATGCAAGGATTTCGCCCGACAGCATTTTTTATTGCTTTCTGGTTTAGACTATAGACAGCAAAGGTGACCAGCAATGTGAGCTCCAGATAAGTGGGGTACTACTCTGGGAGAATGAGCTCTCAGTCACCTAGAAAGTCTAGTTGACTATTCAAGGATGAAATCCATAATGTTTCAAAAGGTATTATTCTTTTCAATTTAATCTCAAAACAGAAGGTTGAACATGTCAAGGTGTATCAGTTTAGATTAGGTACAGAGGCATTACCATTAGATGACAAAATTCTTATTCTGATTTCTAATTCTTATGCACACATTCCCTTGAAAGTTTTTAGCACCATGGCACAGAATAAGCAAAGATTATGGCAAGAGAATCAAAGATCCCCATAAGTAAAACTTGTTAGCATCTGGCTTATTTTATTTAAAAAAAATTTTTTTTAACATTTATTTATTTTTGAGAGATAGAGTCAAATACAGCGTGAGCAGGGGAGGGGCAGACAGAGAGGGAGACACAGAATCTAAAGCAGGCTCCAGGCTCTGAGCTGTCAGCACAGCGCCCAACATGGGGCTTGAATCGTGAACCGAGATCACGACCTGAGCCGAAGTCATACGCTTAACCAACCGAACCATCCAGGTACCCCAGTATCTGGCTTATTTTAATAAAACCTGCTACCAGTATCGTTACTCCTTTGAATTGGGTAAATAAGAAAGAATTTTTGATGTAAAGAAGCTAAGTATTTTCTAAAATCATTATGCTATTAAAAAATGATATTATAAATTCTAAAAGTATTCATAGGACTTCTTCCATTTTATTATGAAAATTTTCAAATACACAGAAAAACTGATAAAACAATTTTATAAATTTTGACAAGAATTGGCAGTATGTTCTTTTGCATATTATCAGTAGTATCCACTTGTTTTTCAATTTTTCATATTTTAATTATCTCTTAATCTACATTTGACAAATACATAAGTTGAATTTCAAACTTGTCATGTAACATATAATACAGCCTAGAAGTACTGTAAGGTTTTTTTCCCGCAGATTTCTACTTTTTATTATTTTTTTAAGTTTCTTTTTCCAAAGGGCTTGAATATTTTAATGGATAATTTTTTAATTTAATTTAATTTTTAAAAATTTACATCCAAATTAGGTAGCATATAGTGCAACAATGATTTCAGGAGTAGATTCCTTACTGCCCCTTACCCATTTAGCCCATCCCCCCTCCCACAACCCCTCCAGTAACCCTCAGTTTGTTCTCCATATTTATGAGTCTCTTCTGTTTTGTCCCCCTCCCTGTATTTATATTATTTTTGTTTCCCTTCCCTTATGTTCATCTGTTTTGTCTCTTAAAGTCCTCATATGAGTAAAGTCATATGATTTTTGTCTTTCTCTAATTTCACTTCGCATAATACCCTCCAGTTCCATCCACGTAGTTGCAAATGGCAAGATTTCACTCTTTTTGATTGCCAAGTAATACTCCATTGTATATATATACCACATCTTCTTTATCTACTCATCCATCGATGGACATTTGGGCTCTTTCCATACTTTGGCTATTGTTGATAGTGCTGCTATGAACATTGGGGTACATGTGTCCTTTCAAAACAGCACACCTGTATCCGTTGGATAAAATATCTAGTAGTACAATTGCTGGGTCATAGGGTAGATCTATTTTTAGTTTTTTGAGGAATCTCCATACTGTTTTCCAGAGTGGCTGCACCAGCTTGCATTCCCACAGCTTTCTACTTTTTAAATTTTTATCTTTACTACTGAAGTATAGTTGGCATACAATGTTATATTAGTTTCAGGTGAATAGTATCCACCCTTGATTGTCTGCAAGTGGGTATAATTTTTGCAAAGAGATTAAGTAATTCAGAACATTTTTTGGTGAATAAGGCAGGTAATCACATTGGGGTAACACAATGGGAGGGCAAGTTATTTCTCTGACTCTCAGTTTCCTCATCTGATAGCAGCTTGCAAAGGAGAGGTAGAAAACACACTGATGAAGCATATAGCCTCTCTAAGACACTACTTTGGAGTATAACCATTTAGTTACACTTAAAAACTACTTCCATAATTTTACCCATATAAAGCATTTGCTACAGTGCCTGGTATGTGATAATAAGTATTCAATAACTGTTAGCTGCTATTCTTAGCTATCAGTGGTTATATTTCAAAAATAATGTGGCAAACTTAAAACTTTAGTTAACATTCTTTTTTTTTAACGTTCATTTTTTATTTTTGAGAGAAAGAGGGAGAGAGCATTTGCGTGTGGGGAAGGGTCAGAGAGAGAGGGGGACAGAGGATCCAAAGAGGGCTCTGCGCTGATAGCGGTGAGCCCAATGCCGGGCTTGAACTCACAAACCGTGAGATCATGACCTAAGCTGAATTTGGACACTTAACCGACTGAGCCACACAGGCGCCCCAACATTTATGCTTTTGATTTACAAGATTAGTTATATGTATATATATGTGAATTGAGTATGTTAAGCATAATCATTAAACTAAGACTAAGAAAGAAATGTTGGCACTGTCATAATCTCTTAAATTCTTGCGTAGCTCTGTAAGGGATCTTTAACTTTACCATATGTAGTACCTTTGAAATTTACCCTAGTTCCTTTTGGCAGGCTGGAAGAATTCAAACAGACTACAGACTTGAGCAACTAGTGCAAAAAGGAGTGCAGACGTCTTCTTTCCAAAATTATTCCAAAATGCCTCAATTACAGCCTTATTTCTCCTACCCTTCCTTGGAATGCATTATCTAGATTCAAACTTTATGTATATATAAACTATGTATATAAATATATATATATTTAAGGCCACAGCAAAAATGTATAGCATTATCTGGCATCTAGGAGCAGGGATATCTCTAAGGGGGATGTAGAAAGATTGTGTGGCAGTGAAAACAGCACAGATTTGGAATCAGACAGACTTACATTTAAACCAGGACTGATGCATTGTGACCTTTAACAAGTTACTTCTCTGAACCTAGGTTTCTTTATCTGCTTATATATAAATGGGATAGTAATGGTTATTTTAGAGGGTTTTTGACAAAATTCAAGGAAAACATAAAATGTCTGGCATGTAACAGGTAATATATAAATGATAGTTGTTATTATCGCCACACTTTCATTCTATTTTATACTTGTGGACAAGTTTTATTTTCTACTTGTAAGAGTTTATAAACCAGAAATATATAAAGACATTATCCCTTTGAACTTAAGCAGAAATAACAAAAATCCTCAATATACGTAAACAGAATTTCAGAGAGAAGACTTTCCCAATTTATGTTCAGAATTTGTTTTTGAAAACAGAAGTACTAAATTAAGCGACACTTTCCCAATTCAAAGGTCAACAGCAGAAGTTAGTTTCTCCCTAATAGTATTTATTCTCCCACTGCCAAATGAAGATGTAAGGTAGGGGTGCCTGAGTGGCTCAGTCGGTTGAGTGTCTGACTCTTGATTTCAGCTCAGGTAGTGATCCCAGGGTTGTGGGATTGAGCTCTGTGTGGGGCTCTGAACTGGTCATGGAGCCTGCTTGGGATTCTCTCTCTCCTGCTGCTCCTCTCCTGTTCATCGTTTGTGTGTGTGTGTGTGTGTGTGTGTGTGTGTGTGTGTGTGTGTGTGTTTTCTCTCTCTCTCAAAAGAAAAAAGGAAAAATGTAAGGTATTTTATACCAGCAAATTTCTAAATGGATATTTTGAAAGTTTAGATAAATTATTTTTGCCATGAGAAAAGCAAAGAAGAAGAAAAAGAAGAAGAAAGATAAAAAGCAATTTTCCCAGATTAGAAAAGAAAAACGCTTATTCCAAATTACACAGTAAGTGGCAGGATAGGCAAAAATAAATGAATTCCTCTTCCTGGAATCAGGCTCATCTGGCCTTTTCTAAGAAAATAATTAAATGGCCACAGCAGCATTTCAAAATCCAATGCCAATTAACAGCACATAATTCTGGTTTCCTCTGTCTAGTTTTTACCATGAAAGGCCATGGTCTGAAGCAGTCGATCAGCCACCTCCTGTGGGAATACTCCAGGTTCCTGCAGACACAAAGTTCCATCTTGTCTTGCTGAACAGAACTTCTCAAGGTGAGTAGTCAGGAAATTTAAGCAGATATCAAGTAAGGAATACGGAGATGCCTCCTCCTTGGAGCCCAGAAAAAACATAAAAGGAATACAAAAGCCAACAAGTTAGTTTCTGGGAAAGTAGAGAACAAAACATTCATTTACTCGTTCAACAAGTATTTTTACTCAGTCCACCATATGTTAGATATTGTGTTAGGCAGTGGGAATACAACAGGTGACCCATGTTTTCAAGAAGCAGAAGAGAAACATTTAAACAAGTATTTACATAAAGTGCATTAAATACCATATTAGAGGACATATTGGGTAGTATGTAAGCACAAGCAGGGTGCCCTAATCAGTCAAGGATGGTCAGGGAAGACCTCAGAGGTATAGATTAATCTTCCTAAATTACTATTCATGACCCTTCCCTGCTCAAACCTTGAATGGACTTTCATGTGTCTGAAGAAGACAAAATTCTTAGATTATTAGACTGATGACTCAGTTCTTCCAAAATCTAGCCCCATTTATTTCCAACTTGATCTCCCACAAAATCCCCATCCCAATCTGATAATTTAAACAAGATGAATTTCTGTGGGTAAAAGAATTTGCTTTAGGTGTTAGCATCCTCAAAATAGAAAAGGTTAACCCAGTTATTCCAGTCTGAGGAATAAAGAATTAATCAAATAAGCACAAAGATGTGAGTGTAAGGGTTTTAATTATAGAAATAAACACTCTAAATATCCCCAATAATATAATTAAAATACAATTATAGGAGCTATTATTCATTACATGCTTTCTATGTGACTGTGCTGAGTATCTTACATGAATTATCCATTATTTCATTTATTCTTTCACCCCTATTCTAAAAAGTAGTCAAGCATTATCTTCATTTTTAAAGTTTTAATTGAAAACTAGCGCAGAAAAGTAACATCCTTCTCATCATTCTGCACACGCTGATAAAGTATATCTTCAAATTAAAAACTGACTCAGGAGGACAAATCTTAAACGAAGTATACCATACATGTGACATTTTAATGGCAGCCATTAAAAAGTACAGTTCAAAGATATATTAATGACATACAGAAGTAAGGTATAAAAATAGTTTATAGAACTTCCTCAACCTGATAAAGATTATGAGAAACCCAGTCAGTATCATACTTAATGTTTAAAGTCTGAATATTTCCCCACTAAACTCAGGAATAAGACAAAGATACCTGCCTTCACCACTTCTATTCAATATTGTACTGAAGGTCCTAGAATTAAGCAAGAGAAAGAAATAAAAAGCATACAGATTGGAAAGAAAAAGTAAAACCATCACTATTTGCAGGTGACATAATCCTGTACAAAGAAAATCCTAAGGAGGGCACCTGGGTGACTCAGTTGAGTGTCCAACTCTTGATTTCGGTGCAGGTCATGGTCTCACAGCTTGTGGGATCAAGGCACGGGTGGGGCTCCGTGCTGACAGTGGGGAGCCTGCTTGGGATTCTCTCTCTCCCTCTCTCTCTGGCTCCCCCCAGGTGGCACGTTCTCCTTCTCTCAAAATAATTAAATAAAAAAAAAAAAAAAAATAGGGGCGCCTGGGCAGCTCAGTCAGTTAAGTGTCCAACTTCGGCTCAGGTCATGATCTCGTGGTTCGTGAGTTCAAGCCCCGCGTCGGGCTCTGTGCTGACAGCTCAGATCCTGGAGCCTGCTTCGGATTCTGTGGCTCCCTCTCTCTCTGCCCCTCCCCTGCTTTGTCTCTTAAAAAATAAATAAATATTAAAAAAAAAATAAAAATAAAAAAAGAGAGAGTCCTAAGGAATTAACAACAAAAACTATCAGAACTTAAAAAAAAAAACAAAAAACAAGTTCAGCAAGGTTGTAGGCTATAAGACCTGTTTTATTTATAATACATAATATCAATTATATCTATATGCTTATAATGAACAATTTGAAATGAAATTAAGAAAACAATTCCAGGGGCGCCTGGGTGGCTCAGTTGGTTAAGCGGCCGACTTCGGCTCAGGTCATGATCTCACGGTCAGTGAGTTCAAGCCCCGTGTCAGGCTCTGTGCTGACAGCTCAGAGCCTGGAGCCTGTTTCTGATTCTGTGTCTCCCTCTCTCTGACCCTCCCCCATTCATGCTCTGTCTCTCTCTGTCTCAAAAATAAATAAACGTTGGGGCGCCTGGGTGGCGCAGTCGGTTAAGCGTCCGACTTCAGCCAGGTCACGATCTCGCGGTCCGTGAGTTCGAGCCCCGCATCAGGCTCTGGGCTGATGGCTCAGAGCCTGGAGCCTGTTTCCGATTCTGTGTCTCTCTCTCTCTCTGCCCCTCCCCCGTTCATGCTCTGTCTCTTTCTGTCCCAAAAATAAATAAACGTTGAAAAAAAAAAATTAAAAAATAAATAAATAAATAAATAAACGTTAAAAAAATTAAAAAATTAAAAAAAAAAAAAAAAAAAAAGAAAACAATTCCAGGTGTGCCTGGGTGGCTCAGTCAGTTAAGCATCCGACTTCAGCTCAGATCATGATCTCACAGTTCATGGGTTCAAGCCCCATATCGGGCTCTATGCTGACAGCTCAAGCCTGGAGCCTCCTTCAGAGTCTCTGTCTCCCTTTCTCTCCGCCTCTCCCCCAATTGTGCTAATTCTCCCTCTCAAAAATAAATAAAACATGAAAAAAATAAAAAGGAAATTCCATTTACAATAGCATCAAAAATAATAAAATAGGAATAAATTTAAGAAAAGTGTTAAAATAAAACATTAAAGACCTAAATGGAAAGACATCCATATTTATAGATCAGAAAACTTAATATTATTAATTGATCTACAGATTCAATACAATCTCTATCAAAATCCAGCTTACTTTTTGCAGAAATTAACAAGCTGATCTTAAAATTCATATGTAAATACAAGGGATCTAGCCAAACTATGGAAAGAGCCCAAATGCCCACTGACTAATGAATGGATAAAGAAGATGTGGTATATACACACAATGCAATATTACTCAGTGATCAAAAAGAATGAAATCTTACCATTTGCAATGATGTGGATTGAGGTGGAGTGTATTATGTTATTGAAATAAGTCAGCTGGAGAAAAACAAATACCATATGATTACGCTCATCTGTGGAATTTAAGAAACAAAACAGATGAACATATGGGAAGGAGAAAAAAAGAGAGGGGACTCTTAATGATAGAGAACAAACTGAGGGTTGATGGGGGAGGGGGGCGTGGATGGGGGAATGGGCTAGATGAGTGATGGGTATCAAGGAGGGTACTTGTTATGATGAGCCCTGGGTATTGTATGTAAGTGATGAACTACTGAATTCTACTCTTGAAACCAATATTGCACTGTACATTAACTAAATAGCATTCAAGTAAAAATTTGAAGGAAAAAGAAAAGAAATACAAGGGACCTAGAATAACTGAAATAATCTTGGAAAGGAACAACAAAGTTGGAGGACCCACACTTGCCGATTTTGAAACTTACCACAAAGCTACAGTAATTGAGATAGTGTAGTAATTGAGATAGAATAGATATATAGATCAATTAAATAGAACTGAGAATCCAGAAATAAACTCTTATATTTATGGTCTATGTTTTAAAAAAATTTTTTTAATGTTTACTTATTTTTGAGAGACAGAGCATGAGCAGGGAAGGGGCAGAGAGAGAGGGAGACACAGAATCTGAAACAGGGTCTAGGTTCTGAGCTGTCAGCACAGAGCCCGACGCAGGGCTTGAACTCACAAACTGCGAGATCCTGACCCAAGCCGAAGTCGGATGCTCAACCGACTGAGCCGCCTAGGTGCCCCAGTGGTAAATATTTTTTTATGGTCAATATTTTTGACAAGCATGCCTAGACAATTAAATGGGCAAAAGAACAGGCTTATAAACAAATGATGCTGGGACAAATGGACATCTACATACAAAAGGACAAAGATGGGAGTCCAACTTCACATCATATACAAAAATTAACTTAAGATGGATCAAAGACCTAAATGTAATAGCTAATTAACATCTTGGACGAAAACACTGGTATAAATCTTCCTGATTTTGGATTAATAAATGGTTTCTCAGATACAACACCAAAAGAACAAACAACCAAAGAAAAAACAGACACTTTGAATCTCATCAAAATAAGAAACTTTTGTGCTTCAAAGGTCATCATCAGGAAAATGAAAAGAAAGCCCACAGAATGGGAGAAATGAGTTGCAAATCATATATCTAATAAGAGATTTGTATCTAGAATATATAAATAACTCTTACAACTCAATAATAAAAAAAAAAACTCAACTAAAAACAGGCAAAGGTCTGAATAGATGTTTCTCCAAATAAGTATAAATGACCAATAATCATATGAAAAATGTTCAACATTATTAGCGATCAGGGAAATGCAAATCAAAATCATAATGAAATAAATACCTTACATCCAAGAGGGTGGCTATAATCAGGAAGTCAAATAATGAGTGTTGGTGAAGATATAGAAAAACTGGAACTCTCATACATTGCTAGTGGGAATATAAAGTGATGTGGACACTTTGAGGAAAAAAAGTATACCATTTTACCATATAACTTAGTAATTCCAGCCCTGCGTATCTACCTAAGGGAAATGAAAAACTTGTATGTGAATATTTATAGAAAACTTATTAGAATAACTAAAAAGTAGGAACAACCCAAATGTCCATCAACTGATGAATAGATAAACAAAATATAGCATATCTACAGAATGGAATACTATTTAGCAAAAAAAAAAAAAAAAAAAAATCCTGATATATTACACAACATGGATGGACCTTGAAAATAGTACACTAAGTGGGGCACCTGGCTGGATCAGTTGGAGGAGCATGTGACTCTTCATCTCAGGGTTGTGAGTTCGAGCCCTACATTGGGTGTAGAGATTACTTACAACAAACAAATAAATGAACTTAAAAAAAATAGTATGCTAAGTGAAAAAAGCCAGTCACAAAAGAACAAATACCGTATAATTCTATTTATATAAAATGTCCAGAATAGGCAAATCTATACAGACAGAAAGTAGATAACTGGATGCTAGGGATGGGTGGAGGAAGAGTTGAAGAAAAATGGGAAGTGAATGCTCATGGCTATAGGGCTTTTTTTTGTGGGGCGGTGATGAAAATGTTCTAAATTCATTGTGGTTATAGCTGCACAACTCTACAAATATATTAAAAACCACTGAATTGGGATACACTTTAAATGGGTGAACTGCATAATATGTGGATTATATCTCAATAAAACTGTCGTAAAAAATAGTTTATAGGGGCACCCGGCTGGCTCAGTTGGTAGAGCATGCAACTTTTGATCTCAGGGTCGTGAGTTCAAGCCCCACATTGGACATGGAACCTACTTTTTAAAAAAAGTTTATGAAACTGTAAATAAATACAAGACTAGAAAAAAAAATACATCGAAATGTCAATGGTAGTTAATTTTGGGGATGTTACCAGTTTTCTTCTCCGAAAAAAAAATGAGACTTTCTATTCAGCACAGATTTCTATAATCAAAAATTGTTATTAAAATATTTACATGTTACAGTTTACAGAGTGCTTTCACATTCACATATTTGATTTTGTACTGAATAAGGTGAGTAACAAATATATTATTTTATACATGAGGAAACAGACTTCATAAAAGCCATAAATGGCTGGCCCAGTGTGACATTGACTATTGGCTGCCAACCCTAATATCTGTCCTCTGTTTCTATGTTAATAAAACCTTTTATTTTTACCTGACCATACAACCACTTGTAACAAAGACCACACATCCCAGCTTCCTCTGCAGCTAGATGTAGTAAGGACACATTAGAACAATTTCAAAGGAAATAATTCATTGAATTCAACTGCTGCCACATAGAACTTTACCTATCTTATTTCCCAAGTTTTTTTTTTAATTTTTTTTTAACGTTTATTTATTTTTGAAACAGAGAGAGACACAGCATGAATGGGGGAGGGGCAGAGAGAAAGGGAGACACAGAATCAGAAGCAGGCTCCAGGCTCCGAGCCATCAGCCCAGAGCCCGACGCGGGGCTCGAACTCACGGACCGCGAGATCATGACCTGAGCTAAAGTCGGACGCTCAACCGACTGAGCCACCCAGGCGCCCCTTATTTCCCAAGTTTTAGCTATGAATTCTTCCTGCTTTTTCTATTCTTCATTGTACCATTTTCCTAAATGTTTAAAATTCATCCCCCAGATAAAACAAGCTATATTTCCACCTCAGTTGGTAAACTTCAAAATTACTTATTTTGCAGAAGAGAAAATAAATGAAAGTTGTGTGTCAGAGGGAAGATATCAAACTTTATGAGTACATGCTTTTTACAAGACATTTAGCAGAATAAACTCAGGAAGTAATATATGAACGTTTATAATATTAAATAATCATTCTTTAACAAGTGGTAAAATATACTCAACAAGGAGGTTTGGACCTCATAAATTTTTCCTTTTCACGGAAATTCCACTTTATCTTGTTAATTGGTAAGCCAAAGAATTTTCTAGATAGTTGCTCTGTTAGGAAGTGTATCTGCCTAATATTAATAACCTGGGCTTTGGAGCTAGCGTGCACATCCTAACTTCTTACTTGCTAACTGTGTGACATCATACACATTACCCAAACTTTTGTTCTTCAGTTTTCTCACTTATAATAGGGATAATCATAATGCCTATCTCATGAAGTTGTTGTGAGGATTAAATGAGATAAAGCAGGAACCAGAGAACATAGGATAATGGCAGTGTGTCTGGAAACACAGAGCTTGTAAGGGACAGAGCCAGAATTGAAACCCAGGAAATGTGGCTCCAGAGCCTACAACTTTATCCAATGGCAATATATTACCTTTTCAACTTTATACACCAATGTTGAATACAGTATCTCACCTATACTCAAAAGTAGGCCTGTGATATGAACAAGGATAATCACCTCCATTTAAGAACAGAGAGGTTGGGGCGCCTGGGTGGTGTAGTCGGTTAAGCGTCCGACTTCAGCCAGGTCACGATCTCGCGGTCCGGGAGTTCGAGCCCCGCGTCAGGCCCTGGGCTGATGGCTCAGAGCCTGGAGCCTGTTTCCGATTCTGTGTCTCCCTCTCTCTCTCTCTGCCCCTCCCCCGTTCATGCTCTGTCTCTCTCTGTCCCAAAAATAAATAAACGTTGAAAAAAAAAAATTAAAAAAAAAAAAAAAAGAACAGAGAGGTTATGTATCAAGCAGTGAAAGAACTAGAACTATACTTAGGTTATCTAAGCCAATATCTAAACTCCCATGATTCCCCAAATCCTAGTCATTTAAGCTAATACAGAAGTATTGAGAGACCAGTGCTTTCTACTTTATTTTTTTTAAGTTTATTTATTTATTTTGAGAAAGAGAGAGAGAGAAAGCAGGGGAGGGACAGAGAGAGAGGGAGAGAGAGAAAGAATCCCAAGCAGGCTCTGCCTGATCCGGGGCTTGAGCTCACAAACCATGAGATCGTGGCCTGAGCCAAAATCAAGAGTCAGACACTTAACCAATTGAACCACCCAGACGCCCCCTACTTTATTTTGAAACAAATAACAGTAGCACAGAAGACTAAAAAAGAAAGGATAAAGGAGAAGCTAGAATTCAGTGCCTAAAAAATGAATCTCTTGGAAATTCCTGCTCAAAGGTTTTCCCCTTTACCAACTAGGTACACCCCCGGCAGAGTAAGAACAAAACTCCTACCAAAAATAGCAGAAGAGAGAGGAGGTCAAATCTGACTTCATTTGAATGTTGTTGTTTTTTTAAATTTATTTATTTTGGGGGGGGGGGGGGGAATAGAGACAGAATCCGAAGCAGCCTCCTTACAGAGCGCGACTCAAGGCTCAAACCTACTCATGATCTGAGCTGAAACCAAGAGTCAGATGCTTACCTAACTGAGCCACCCAGGTGCCCCTGACTTCATCTGGATCATAAAACAATCCACACAGTTCAAAGACTAAACAATTTCTAGAAAGAATAGGAGAGTTGTGGTTTTTTTTTTTGAGAGACGAGAAAGAATCTGCTTTGTGTGTGTGTGTATTTTGAGAGAGAGTAAGTGTGAGTGGGGGAGAGGTGTAGGGGTGTTAGGTGGGGATTGAGAGAGAGAAAATCTTAAACTGACTCCTAACCCAGCTCCAAGCCGACAATGTGGGGGCTTGATCTCAAAAACTGTGAGATCATGACCTGAGCTGAAATCGAGTCTGAGGTTTAATTGCTTAACCGACTGCACCACCCAGGTACTCCAGGAAAGTTCTTTTTAATTAATTGAAATGCAATCTATTCAATCCAGCCCTACCCAGTTCTTTAATGCACAGCTCTTATCCTATTACTCTACTTCTAAAAAAAAGCTTCGAAGGTGCCATATTATCTATAACCACAGTTCTCATGCTGGGAACACATACAAGGGGTTCCCAGCAGAGGTGTGCCAGGGAACTAAAGCTAGAGAATAAACTTGGCACATCACAGAATATTAAACATATCCAAAGATTATTTGAGGGGATGAAGAGTATGGGAGGATGGCAGAGAGGGAATTATGTAACCAATATGTGACTTCAAATATTTTTGTACTGAAACAAATACATGATGTAGACGGAAAACACTGCATGAATTTTAAGACAAAACAGAAGTTATCAAGAAATTAATGTTTGTAACACCAGTTTCTAAAAATTCCCTTTCCTATCCCACAGCAAATTTAGTTTCCTCTGCTGTTAGAAGTTGGAAAAACAGGGGTGCCCAGGTGGCCTCGACAGTTAAGCATCTGACTCTTGATTTTGACTCAGGTCATGATTTCACAGTTCGTGAGTTAGAGCTCCACATAGGGCCTGAGCTGACAGTGTGGAGCCTGCCTGGGATTCTCTCTCTCTGCCCTTTCCCAACTCATGCTCTCTCGCTCTCTCTCAAAATAAATAAATAACTTAAAAAAAAAAAAAGTTGGAAAAACAAAGACCTTAAGAATAAAGTGTAAACACTTCAGCAAGGTATTCAAAATGTTTTACTAACAGGCTCCAACCTTCCTTTCAACTTTCATTTTCCACTGTTCCCTTCTCCCACCAAATATGCTACCTACCAGGTACACTAAACTATGTGTAACTTAATGCAACCTACTACTTAACACTGTTCCTTAAGCACTGTGACAGGCACTTAGATACCTCTGAGTCTTTTTTTTAGATTAGTACTTCTATGTGGTAAAATTTCACATGTCCTTCAAAATTCAGTCAAACATCACAAGTTCTGTGATGTCTTTGTTAATTTCCAAAGCAGATTTTACTCTCAGCACCTGACAAATTAAACTTCACCATAACAACAGCTATCATGTACTGAATGACAGCTGTGTGGTACCAGGCACTAACGTAACTACTTTATACATGCTTGCAATCTCAAAACAACTTTGTTTTGAACAAAGTAAGTAAACCGAGGCTCAGAAAAAATAATTTACATGTCAAAGATAAAACAGCCAGCAGATGGCAGAACAAGAATAAAAATTACCACTGCTATTTTTCATGAAACACTAAGTCTCAGGTCCTGGTTCAGAGCTCTTTTAGATACATGAGTTCTTTCAATTTCTATGAATCAAGCACCATTACAAGATGCATTTTAAAAATGAGGAAACTGAGATTTAGGTTAAATATCTTCCTCATATTTACATGGCCAACAGGTTACTCAACTGGGACTCCTAACACAAGAATGAGGTCACAGCCTACATTTTTAAGCTTTTACCCACTAAGCTATAACAGTATCATAATCATAATTATTGAGCTCATGCTATTTGTTAATATATGCTATATGCCTAAACTATGGTCAGCACTTTACATATATAATTTCATTTACTTCCCATGAGAATTCTGTAAGTTAAATTCTATCAGTATCTCCATTCTACAAAGATGAGGATGCTGAGGTTTTGAGTGGTTAAGTAATCTGCTTAAGATGATACAGCTAAGAAGTGGCAAAGCCAGGACTAGACCTCAGGCAATCTGACTGTAAAGTTAATTTTGTGCTTTAATCACTACATAACAAGCTGCCACTTATATCTGACTCCAAATCTAGGTTTCTTTTACAATGCCATGTTAACCACAGTTATTAATCACTGTGTGTCTCCCCCACCAGATCATGATGTTCTTTAAGTTCAAGGAACCTATTAACGCTTTTCTTTTTTTAAGATTTTAAGTAATCTCCACACCCAACATGGGGCTCAAAGTCACAATTCCAAGACCAAGAGTTGCATACTTTACCGACTGTACCAGCCAGATGCCCCTTAATGTTTGCTTTATATTCCTAGCACCCAGCACAGTCCCTGACATTTGCTGGTTTAAGGAGAAAGAAAGAAAGAAAGAAAGAAAGAAAGAAAGAAAGAAAGAAAGAAAGAGAGAGAGAGAGAGAGAGAGAGAGAGAGAGAGAGAAAGAAAGAAAGAAAGAAAGAAAGAAAGAAAGAAAGAAAGAAAGAAAGAAAAGAAAAGGGATTCAAATTAGAACCAGTAAAGGGACTTGTCCAGTGTCACAATATTTCTAAGAAGTAGGGCCAAGACACAAACCCAGATCTGTTGATAATGAAGTACATACTTCTTCCACTATACCATACCATCTCTCAGAACAATTATTAGTTTGGCACTGATGCAAATTCCAAAAAACAGTCTGGGGACCCAGTGGTTGTTACGATGGCTCAGACATGAGGTGATGATGCTGTGGATTAGGGTAGAGGTAATGAAAACGGAAAAAAACAACCAAAAGTAAAAAATAATTTGAGGGAAGAATTGACAACATGAAGTAAGTATTTCTGAACCCCAGTACCTACCACAATGCCTGGCACTCTACTAAACAGGCAAATGTTCTCTGAAGGACTGACCAACATTCATCATATAGCATACTTTTGACACACATTATCTCATTTAGCCCTTACAACAGTCTTGAGGACTGGTATAACAGACATTTTGTATATGATGATACCAGAGCTCAGAAAGAATATGACCAAATTCATCCAGTTAGAATGTGGTAGAATTGAGTTTTGAATCAAGGTATATAATTTCAAATATTATGCCCTTTTTCTTATCTTATATAGCACCCTAAGGTGAAGAAGGGAAGTAGGAAGAAGGGAAGCTGAGATAAAAAGGAAAAAAAAACAAAAACAAAAACAAAAACAACTCCAAGATTTAAAGGAGTTAACCAGGAAGGAAAAAATGTGTGTGTGTGTGTGTGTGTGTGTGTGTGTGTGTGTGTGTGTGTGTAACAAGAGGGGAGCATGATAAAGCACATGGAATAAAATGCTAACATTTTGGGCAATTTTGGTGACTGTTACATAAGAATTCTTTGTATTATTTTTGCAACTTTTTATAAGTCTTAAATTGTCAACATAAAAAGTTAGAAAATAAAAATAAAAAACGAAATAGTGATTAATACTTACATAACCTCACTGACAAAACTGACAAGACTAGGCAAAGGATTACTTCTTCAGAAGAATTTGTTGTAGTCATGGAGTCTGTCTGCTTAGGCAAGTACAGAAAAGGAACTAATGCTTTGGTGAAAGAACTGAGCTGAAAATACAGATTTAATTAGCATCCCCTAGTGGTGACAACTGAATGGTAAGAATAGATAAATTCTCAGAGGGAGTGATAGATCAGTAGAGATTAACTAAGCCCTATAATTAACTATCACAAGTATAGCAGGCAGAATGACATGGTCCCTGAACAATGGCTGAAAAAATATCCTATAGCAAATAGGAAAAACACCAATTTCCAGTATGAAAGAACAACACAGCTCTTTTAAACATTTTTTTGGTTAATATGGTATTTTCTGGAACAGGATATAATCCTGACACAGTGAATTATTCAAATAAAGTTTGCCTAGATTGGTCTTCTCCAATACTGCTGGTCAGAGTGTAAACAGGCACAATTTTTCTGGATATGAAAGATTTAATAATAGTCTTTAAAACATACACACTCTTGATCCAGTACCTCTTCATCCAAGAATTTACCTAAAAAATAGTAAATGATCAGAGATATTAACAAAGGTATTTACACAAAGGGACTGATCACAGTTTTTCTGACAAAAAAAAAAAAAAAATGACACATACAAATGTCTAAAATGGGGAGGGGTGCCTGGCTGGCACAGTCAGTAGAGCACATGACTCTTGATCTCAGGGTTGTGAGTTCGAGCCCCACGTTGGGTTTTGAGATTACTTAAAAATAAAATCTTTAAAAAAAATAGGGGGAAATGGTAAGCAAATCATAGTGTATCAACTCTGTAGAATATTACACAGCAATATGTGTGGTTCTGAATAAATTTTAAAGACATGGCAAAACACTAAGAATAAAGTATTAACCTAAGTTAAATAAAAAATATATGCAGCAGGATTTTAATTAAACATCTATACAGTCATAGGAAATTATATTGCCTGAAAAGCATTTTAGAAGATTAGAGAGCTGCCTCCAAATTAAATAATATGCTGTCGTATATCTACAGAGAAGAGCAAGGGAAAGACATGAAATAAAACAGGATAGAGGATACCTCAAAGGTAGGGAAAGTGGCATAAAGCAATGGTGCACACAGGGAAAAAAATGGCAGTGGTCATGCTCTATTTCTTAACTTGGGATACTAGGTTTTTAGGTATTTGTTTACTATGTTTCATGACTTACATAAATGTTTCATATGGTCTTCTGAATATATCAAATTATTAAAAATGGAAAAAAGACAAAAATAAAAATTAATGGAAACCAAAAAAGCTGTATTTGTTTCTGCTTTTCGAGTATTATAAAATAACCAAGAAACTGTCATTTTATCAGAGACAATATTTTTCAATATAATAGTTTCATATTCAAACTAAAACAGACATTTGATTGGACTCAGTAACAATATTTTAATTTTGAATGATAACATGTATGTGTACACACGTGCATGGGCACACATATTATTCCTGAATTGGCCATAATGTAACTTCTTACCACTGCTCTTATACCCTTTCCCAATGTAGTCTTACATTCCCCACAGGTTTTACCATCTGCTAGTGATGGACTGTTGGAAAGGGAGCCTTAGGAGGGTTTTCAGAAGAAAAGCAGAGGAGCAGCTATGATGTATGTATAAGGGAAGCAGACAGGAAATAAAAAGAGAATTTTGAGAAGCAGATCTGTGAACTCCCTTCTACTTCACAATGTTGCACAATTTACAAATAAAGACTTACACTTATTTTGAAATGACTTTTTGGCTGTGGGGGATTATGGTCCATGGATTATGATACTGTTAAGACTAGATACATAGGTCACAATTTAAACAGTTATATATAAGCGGTTAAAGAATTTCTCCTACTATTAAAGCTAGGTATATACACAAATCTTCTCTTCTGCACCTGTGTTTAGATATTACAGAGCAGGGCCTTGAAGGAACAAAACAGAGGAAAAGAACGACTAGAATGAAAGGATGTCAAAAGAGGTCTTGACGTGACATTACCTACAAGAGACACAAAAGGCTCTCAAATGTTGGAAATGTTGAAGGAAGGAAGGAAGGAAGGAAGGAAGGAAGGAAGGAAGGAAGGAAGGAAGTGCTATAGCTAGCACTTCAATTTATAAAACCTTTTCAAAATAATCATCATGACTCTGTGAGTTAAGGAGAATAGACATTATTTCTGTTGAGGAAACTGATGTTCAGAGAAGGAATGTTACCAGTGGTAGCCATGCCTCCCTTTCTTTATATATGCTGTTCCCTCTTCTTAGAATGCCCTTTCCCGTCTGTCCATCTATCAAATTCCTGTTCCTTCTACAAAAGCCAGTACATTATGCCCACTCCTCCATGATATTCCTCATATACCAAAACACACACAGATGTAATCACACTACAGTTTGTATATAGTTCTATTATAGTCACCTATTGTATAACTTTTTCTTAGATGGCTGTCTCCCCCTCTAGACTATGAATCCAAAGAAAGCTAGTAGCTCTCAAATTTTTTTGTTTGTGGCTCACTTAGGTGGGGCAAAAAAAATTCACAGCTTACTTGGTTCCCAAGCTCCAGGGGGAAATTAACAATTAAGTATCATTACAAGGAAATTTTATAAATATCTGTTTTAATAACAAGAAAATGAATGTTTCCTATTTGATTAACAATACATTGTCAAAGTCTGAATTGGGAAATTTTTTCAATTTTTTTTTTTTTTTTTTTTGAGAGAGAGAGCGAACACAAGCAAGGGAGGGTCAGAGAGAGGTTGAGAGACAGAATCCCAAGCAGGATCCACGCTGTCAGTGCAGAGCCAAATGCAGGACTTGAACCCAGGTCCTCATGACCTGAGTTGAAATCGAGTCAGGCACTTAACTGACTGAGCCACCCAAGTGCCCCTAAGTTGGGAAACTTTTATGTGGAGAGTACTATTAATGCAAATATACATTACCACACACTAGCTTAACAAATAAAACACAACAAATGATACCAATAATAAAGTTAAATTAAGGACAGTTCAAAATTAAGATACAAAACTAGCAACAATAAAAAAGTACCAACTCAAGACTATTGATATACTGATTACAAAGCTCTCTTTCAAGAAATTACAGGAAATCCAACAAGCTACATTTGTACATATGTAGTAGGAGCTTTGCAACACTTCCAAGTGTCAAACTTGTTCATTAAAGACTAGTCTTCAGTTAACTCATAATCTGGTAACTTTAGCTTATGATTATTAAATTGTAGGTTTTTTTTAATGTTTATTTTTGTGAGAGAGAGAGAGAGAGAGAGAGAGAGCGCACGCGAGAGACAGCGAGCATGAGCAGGGGAGGGGCAGAGAAAGAGGGAGACACAGAATCCGAAGTAGGCTCCAGGTTCTGAGCTGTCAGCACAGAGCCCAGTACGGGGTTTGAACTCACAGACCATGAGATCACGACCTGAGCCGAAGTTGGACGTGAAACCAACTGAGCCACCCAGGTGCCCCTAAATTGCAGTAATTCTTAATTACACACTAAGTAGTTCTCTTGTATGTAGATATAAAAATGAGAAGTCTGGGGAACTGCATCACTTACCAGCCCCTAGGAGTTACAAAAGGATGTTTAGAACAGTTCATCATCTATCAGTAGGAGCTTTCTGTCTCACAAATTGAAAACGACTGGAGTTAAGATCCATGCCTTACCCATTTTTATATCCCCTACTCTGGCACAGAGCAAATGCCTGTCTACTTGAGTCTGTGAATACGTGAACTACCTGTAAGCAGATTCCCTGCTTTTGAAACGCTGCTTCTTATAAGAACATGGCACAGCTAGGGGTGTGGGATAATGAAGCCAGGGGAAAAAAAGAATAGTTCCTCAAAACAGCTTTTTCCACTTGACTACTTTTTGTGGCAAGTACTAGTTTCTAAGAGCAAGAAAATGTCTTACCAAGATATCATCTCTCTCTCTCTCTCCCCCATAAAAGACATGTCTTATATAGCAGTGTATCTTTTTGGATGGCTTTCCATGTCTACAGAACCTAGCTCCATACCACCCCAACAACAAGAGGATCCTTCCTTATCTATTGCTCTTTAAAACCCTAGGTCCAGTATTCCTCCTACTAGCCTCTGGAAAAGGCACTTCCTTTTGTGCCTCAGCTTCCTTATCCACAAAATGACACCTATAATATTTTTCCTTTCGCTTCATAAGGTTATTGAATCAAATGAAATAAAGGATATGAATATACTATTTTATTCTTAGACGTTGTTACTAGGGACATCCATAAAGTGTATTTTTCCTTGTAATTAACCAAAAAAGAGACCTCATTACTCAAGGGATTCTGGAAGCTACAGGGTCTGTCTTTGAGGAAGCTCATGTTGAACTCATTAGCTCTTCCTAAACCTTCTCATGGCTTTCTTTTAATCTCTTTTTTTTTTTTTTTTTTTTGCTTCCTTATATTCTGTTTCCTTGAAATATTTAGTCATCTATACAACACTCAGTTAGAGGAAAGGCATTCTCAGTCCCTTTCCCATGACTTAGTTATGTATTTGTAGGTTGGTTTGTTTTATAAATTTATAAGCTTCATCTGTTACTATGTTGCCAGGGTCATGGCAAAGCAGCATTTCAATATTCTAAGTAGTGGCCCACTCATTCCTACCAAGTGGGAAGGTGAGGGACACTGGGAATTGTCTATTATCACAATTGTAGTCTACTGTTGAGGGCACTGTGGCTTCCACTACTGCTGGTATGACAAAAAATGAAAGAGATCAGGCATCTTTTCTTTCATTCTTGAAAGCCCCATAAAATGCATCCAATAAGTTATTTCTTGAATGAATTAGTAAATTACTGGATGGTAACTTGTCTCAAAACTTATTTTATTTCTCCTAATGATACTACTTCAGGAAACATCTGATACAAAAAAGTATCAAAATTGCCTTAATTCCTTAAGACAGAACTTGTGGGCTTTCAGGATCACTGAATATTGAAGTCTCTCTTTTGATTAATTATAAGAAAAATATACTTTATGGATGATGCTGGTAACAATGGCTTACAGTAAACAAAGGCAGCTCACATTCTTTATTTCATTTGACACAATAGTCTTATGAAATGAAAGAGAAAATATTGCAAATTTTATTTTACAGATAAGGCAGCTGAGGGACAAACATGAAGTACCCTTTCCAGAGGCATTATGGTGAGTAGGAAGAATACTGACCTAGATTTGAATTCTAGTGGTGTTAAACTGTAAACTATCCAGCTTTTCTGACCCTCAGTTCTGTCCTTGGTACAATGGGGTAATATTGGTACTTACCTCATGATGCTGTTGTCAGGATGAAGTGAGAAAGTATGTTCAAAGCCCATAACACAATGCCTGACAGAGTAATTATTCAGTAAATATTCCCTTCTTACTAGCCATGATCTCACGCAAGTAATATAAATTTAGGTTTCAGACACATAGGACAGCAGGTTGTTGGTTGTAAATTCTCGAGAGATTTTTCCCATGCAGAGTCCATGTCAAGACAAATAACCCTCTTTGTCTCCCTACACCATCAAGCAGATATTTAAAAAAAATTTTTTTTAATGTTTATTTATTTTTGAGAGAAAGAGAGACAGAGTGTGAGCAGGGGAGGGGCAGAGAGAGAGGGAGACACAGAATCCAAAGCAGGCTCCAGGCTCCAAGCTGTCAGCACAGAGCCCGACGCAGGGCTCAAACCCACGAACCGTGAGATCATGACCTGAGCCGAAGTCAGACGCTTAACTGACTGAGCCACCTAGGCACCCCAAATAGATATTTATTTTTTATGCTACCTTTTCACTAACGGTGTAATTTTAGGATCCTGGCTTTTTGTAGCTGTCTCAGTTCCAACTCATGTGAGTCAGGCTCAACATACCTGAAATGTTCCTAAACCTGACAAATCTTCCAAGAGAAGACAAATGGCTCTGATAGTGCTCCTTTTTTTTTTTTTGTATCCCTGGATGATTTTTTTTCTTAAGACTGGGACAAAAACCAGGTGACTACAAAGATTACAAACTTGACAATTTTATGATTAAAAATAAAATTTTTATTGACATCTCCCTGAAGGATTGTGTAATACTGTTCTGAAAAGTGGTGGTTTGAGAGTCAGCTTGCCTAAAGTGCCAGTTCTTCCACTCACAAAACAATAAAATCTTAGGCAAAGTACCTAATCTCCCCGTGCTTCAGTTTCATGATCTGCAAAATGCAGACAATAACAGTACCTACATCATAGGAGTATTGTCAGAATTAAATAAATTCTAAGTGGAAGACACTTAGAACAGTGACTGATATATTAACTGCTCAGTAAATATTACCTATTATTATAGAAGATAAACTCAATAGAACTGTTTTATTCACTGCTGCATTCCCAGAGCCTAAAGTAATGCCTATTACAGTGGGCACTAAATGTTTATTGAGTGAACAAACGAACAATCAAGCACAAATTTATTGTTAGATGTACTTAAGATAATTTTAACTCCTAGACAAAAAGACTGTATGCCCATAGAGAAATATTAAGTCCTAAGTCTAGGCCTGAAAGTAAAGACTGGGAATGAAAGGCACACAAGTGTCATTTGAGTTCACGGGTATAAGAAAGTTCAGATACTGGACAATCTTTGACTCCTTATTTTAGTAGTACTCCATGGGAAATCTCTTCTTAGTTTATTGGTTTTGGGGTTTTTTGTTTGTTTGTTTTGTTTTTTTGTATTTTCTATTACTGATTCAACCAAGTCAAACTTCTAGCAATAAATATCTAAGATAACCTTAGATATGATCTAAACCTTTTACCTTCTCCTTCCCCAAACACAATCATTTTATAAATGAGGAAGAAGGAAGGTAATACCAAGGGCACAGATATATTGTGCCTAAGGGTACAGATTTATAGAACTATTTGGCATGGACTATAGGGTCTTATTTTTCTAAATCCCTGGATGCCAAATGAAAACACAGGTAAGACAAGCTTCTTGTACGTATCACTTCAAGGCCTGGCCAGTGTGGCAAACAACTATGTGCTAAAGGGCAAGGAGCTAGAGTTCTACTTAAAAAGATCAAGGCCTAGAAAGGTAAATAAATACCCTTCTCTTCCATTTTAACTCCTGTAATAAAACAGTCTAAGAAACAAAACAAAAATTCAGGTCAGTAATCACTAAACATATGAATAGATCCTAGGAATCGCTAATTCAAACAGATACTTCAGCATTATTTTTCTCCTAACTACTAACATGAGTTTTGAAATATAATATGGTAAACAGAGAAGCCAGGTTAATAATGGAAAGAACACTGGCCTGCAGTCAGTTCTGGCTCTGCTACTTACTAGCTGTGTGATCTCAGGAAAATAAATTAACTTCTCAGTTTTATTACCTGTAAAATTGATACTAAGCTTCTATCTTGACTACTTCACAAAATGGTAATGAAGAATAAATGGGACGTATATGAAAATGCCTTTAAAATACTACAGTACTATTCAAATTTTAACATAATGGAATGAAGGGGTGTGAAAAGTTGGTAATATATTCATGGAGATTAAGAGCTCAAGTGCCCTGACCCCTTAGTACTATAGCTAACAGAATGTATCTACTATATAACAACTTACCTTAACTGGCTAGAATCTTATCACATTTTTTAAGAGGTGGAAGGGATCACAGAGAAGATTAAACACAACTTTTCCATTTGAGAAATTTTTAAATGAAGGCATACACAGGTGAAATGATTTGCCAAAGGTTACAAGGTCTATGAAAAGAAAAAAAAAAAAACCTGACATGTAACCAAGAACATTCAAGCTTAAAAAATGTCCTTAGAAAAGGAGAATATGACATTGAACAGGCATTAAGATGCTGGAGAGCTAAGAAAAATGTTTGTACAAGGGAGAACTAAAGATAGGAAAAGAAAAACAAAAGATCTTTACACAGAGCTAACAAAATGTTTAAATAATTAACCACCCCTCTAGATTTAACAGTAACTGATTCTTTACTATCTGTGTTTAAATATGCTATTCTCTGAAAGGGCATCTCCACAAATTATAGACAAATAATTGGAAAGTATTTATACAAAAAGACATTGCTTGGCAATTCATCTCAAAATCATCTGGCTTCTTCCCCAAGTCTTCCTGTTGAACTCTTCTGGACAGAAACATTTATTCTAGCTCAAAAGCACCTCTTGGGGGCTAGTAAGAGAAACTATCTGATCCAACATTTCTTGCCCATCAAACCTCTTTTTCCTCTCAGGAGACCTGTGCAGAGTATTCATCTTTCTTTCCTTTTCATAACTCACATCTCAGTTAACATTACCTTAGGCAATTCTCTACAAAGTACACATACTCTTTAACTGAACAAATATTTATTTACTTACTATGTCTCAGGCATTATGCTAAATGCTTAAAACATGAAGTTGAAAAACACTACTGTCCTTGTCCTCAGAGAGCTCACAATCTGGAGAGGCAGCCACCTTCCTTAACAAACAATACAAAGTACAAGAGAGACACAAAGAGAGGAGTAACCCAAGGATGCCTGGAGGTAACTGAAGGCTTCACAAAGGAGATAGGTCTTAAGGAGACACTCAAAGTCAAAAAGTCGAGAAAGAAGACAGCATCCTAGACAAAAGGAACAGTGTAAACAAAACTCAGAAGCACAAAAAACACATAATGTGTACTCAGTATTACTGAGCATGCAGACTTTTCTCATAAAATGATTAGATCATTAGATTAAAAGATAATAAGGGTCCTAGTATTATATGCAAAACACATTCATTTAACAACTATTTGCTGAACCCTACTATGTGCTAGACACTGCCAAGTACCCAGGATACAGATCTTCGTAGACCCATTGCTGTCCATATTATAGCTGCCACCTGAGCTCTACAGTACAATTTGTGCAGCCCTAGCAACACTATAGGACGACTATAAACTAGCGGGACCCAAACTGCAGACTCCTCAAGTATGGTAGAGTCCATAAATTCACATGCATACCACGAATGCGCTGTACACAATAAAATCTTGAAATATCTACTATTTTCAATGTTGTTAAAATTAAGAGCAAAGTATCACTTTAAAAGTTAAAAACAGGGGCGCCTGGGTGGCGCAGTCGGTTAAGCGTCCGACTTCAGCCAGGTCACGATCTCGCGGTCCGGGAGTTCAAGCCCCGCGTCAGGCTCTGGGCTGATGGCTCAGAGCCTGGAGCCTGTTTCGGATTCTGTGTCTCCCTCTCTCTCTGCCCCTCCCCCGTTCATGCTCTGTCTCTCTCTGTCCCAAAAATAAATAAACGTTGGAAAAAAAAAAAAAGTTAAAAACAGAACTACCCAATGATCAATCCCACCACTGGGTACTTACCCAAAGAATACAAAAACACTAATTCAAAGGAATACAGGCACTCCTATGTTTATAGCAGCATTATTTACAACCCAAGACATGGAAGTAGCCCAAGTGTCAAGTGTCCATCAATTGATGAACAGATAAAGACCGTGTGAGATATCTATATCTCCAGCCATAAAAAATAATGAAAAAGAATGAAACTTTGCCATAGAGCTCAAGAGTATAACACTAAGCAAAATAAGTCAGAAAAAGACAAATACCAAATGATTTCACTCATATGTGGAATTTAAGAAACAAAACCAAAAAGCAAAGGAAAAAAATGAGAGAGAGTCGAAGCAAGAAACAGACTTTTAATTTTAGGGAACAATTTGACCATTACCAGAGGGGAGAGGGTTAAGGTTTGGGTTAAATAGGTGATGGAAATTAAGAAGTGCACCTGTGATGAGCACAGGGTGATTTACAGAACTGCTGAATTACCAAATTGTACAACTGCAAATAATATGACACTGTATGTTAACTAACTGGAATTAAAATTAAAACTTAAAAAACAAGAAATGTGGTAATGGTTATATTCAATTTGACTCTTCATTTATTGGAAATGAACTATACTTCCAATGTTTTATTTGTGGGAACAGGCTTGCAAGTAGCAGCTTAATACCATTGCTTTTATTTTGTCATTTAGAAATGAAACAGAACAGGGGCGCCTGGGTGGCGCAGTTGGTTAAACATCCAGTCTTGATCCCGCCTCAGGTCATGATCTCACAGTCTGTGAGTTTGGGCCGCCATCATGCTCTGCGCCATCAGTGCGAACAGAGCCCACCTGAGATTCTGTCCCTCTCTCTGCCCTTCCCCCACTCGTGTGCAATGTCTCTCTCTCTCAAAATAAATAAATAAAGTTAAAAAAATTCTTTTAAGTTGTTAGAAATAAAACAGAACAGCACAAAACCTTTTGATTTTTTAAGTACAAAAATGCAAGGATTCCAAATTTAAGGTTAAAAAGTCATTTCGTATCTATTTTGATGCCACAAACATAATTTCAATCTACACTGCAATATATTCATTTTAAAATATGACAAATAGTGCTTTATCTTAATTAACGTGTCATTTGTTAAATAGGAAAAGGCTGAAATTTGTTTTAATATGTTTTGTTCAATGTATTATTAAACTACATAAATAATTTAAAAATAAAGTATATTTTACTTAAAATTACTTTTTTTTAAATCTTCTATTTATTTAAATAATCTCTACACCCAACACGGGGCTCGAACTCATGAGATCAAGAGTCACATGTTCCACATGCTCCGCCAACTGAGACAGCCGGGCACCCCAAAATCTCTCCTTTCTTATACCACAAAATCCATTAAAAAAATTAAATAAGGTTGGGAAGTACTGATTCTCTTTCAGTGACCTAATATATGACCTTTGGAAGACATACTCTACATAAATAAAGTCTTTGGTAGAGTAAATTTACTCTGTTTCAATATTCTCATAAATCCTTAACGGCAACATATATAAAAACTGAGGCCCAGTGAGCAAAATTGCAAAGCTGTTAGTGAGTCTGTGCTTCTACAACTCCACAGTAATGCCTCTATGGAAAATTCACGTAGCCAAAAAGTGTATGCCAGATCTTCACATTTTACTTCCTTATATTCTCCTTCTTCCAATTTAAATCACTACCACAATAAGCCTAGAGTGAAAGTTCATACACTTACATTTCACCTAGACTAGTGCAATAGCTCTACCCCCCCCATCATGTTTCATATTGATTTAGAGTGATAACCTTCAAAATCTCTTAATTATGATACTCCTTCACACAAGAAAACCTTTCAAGGCACTCTGGGTCTTTATAGTGAAGCCAAAACTCCTGAGCTTATGACTCAAGGTCCTCCATGATCTGACCCTAGGCTCACCTAGTCTCATCTCCTGCACCCTCAATAGTAAAGCCATATATTTCCCAGAATACATCATGCCTGCTTCTGTCCTAGTTTTTAAGCTCAAGCTGGTCCCTTTGCCAAGAATGGCCTTCCTTCCCAAATTCCTACCCAACAAAATCCCACTTGTTAAAACCCCCAATTCAAACATTCCTTTCTCAACAATGCCTCTCTGACTTTATGATCATCCCCAAAGTCATTCATTCATTTAAAAAATATTTATTGAGCACTTAAAATGCACCAGGCACTATGTGAGTGTTAAAGATACAACTGTGAGCCAAACAAAACATGGTCTCTACCTCCACAGAGCTAGTACTTTTCTCATTGGGTTGCTATGATGATTAAATGAGATAAAATATATAAAGTACTTAACACAATCATTTTCAATAAATATTAGCCTAACTAGACCATCTAAAATAGTTGCCACACACTCATATGCCTTTGACCCTTAAATAGTATGGGTCTGAACTCTGTGGGTCCGCTTATACACAGATTTTTTACAGTACGATACTATAAATGTATTTTCTCTTCCTGGGGTGTCTGGGTGGTTCAGTCCATTAAGCATCTGACTCTTGGTTTTGGCTCAGGTCATGATCTCACGGTTCATGAGTCTGAGCCCCACATTAGGTTCTGCACCGTCTCTCTCTCTCTTTCTCTCTCTCTGCCTCTCCCCTGTTTACTCTCATCTCTCTCAAAAATAAGTAAACTTAAAAAAAAGTATTTTCTCTTCCTTATGATTATCTGAGTAACATTGTTTCTCTATCTTACTTTATTATAAGAATACAGTATAAAATATATACAACATACAAAATATATGTTAATTGACTATGTTATCAGTAAGGCTTCCAGTCAACAATAGGCTATTATTAGTAGTTAAGTTTCTGGGGATCAAAAATTATATTGGGATTTTTGACTGCACAGGGGTCGATGCCCCCAAGGGTAATGTTCAAGGGTCAACTATACAATGTCATTTTATATTTTACCCTGATTTATTACTTTTTAGCATTTATGACTAGTTCTCATAATTACAATTCATATGTATTCTATGAAAGAGGGTTGGTTACACAATGGAGGGGTTGTGACTTAGGATTTTTCTTTGAGGGGTTAGTGGGGCAGATGAGGTTTCCCTGAGTTCCTTGAGCTGAGGACTGCAGGATATGCAGAGTTAAGGAGGCAAGAGAGAGTACTACCACAGGTCATTTACTGTGCTATTCCTTCTATGTGGTTTTCCACAATACAACTCCTATAACTTAATCCTTTGGTTTCCTTCCTGAAAGTAAAATCCTCTGAGAAGCCAGCCCTGACTACACCCTATCATGATCCCACAACTTTTCTTAGCACTCTTCACATTTAAAATTACTTTTTGCTTGATGTCTATATTGTCCACGCACACAATATACAAAAAGGTAGGGTCCATATCTGTTCCGTTATTTTGTAATACCCCCAGTGCCAACACAGTCAATGGCACTCAAAAAAAATTAGGAAAAAAAAGAACTACACCTTAAACCAGAGGTTCTCAAAGTGTTGGTCACAAAACGGAAACATCAGCATGACATAAGTACTTGTTAGAAATGTAAACTATCAGGCCCGATTCCAATCTGATAAATCAAACTCAGGAAGTGGTGGCACAGCCCTCCAGCTGATTTTGATTTATGGTAAAATCTGAGAACCCTTGTCTTAGACAACTATTCAAAACACAACAGTGAAAAATTTGAAAAATCTAAAATACAAAGCTTTATAATGTTTAACTCTATTTACTCACTGCCTACTACATATATTGCACAAGAAAATAGAGTAGCCTCTAAAGACAATTCTTAGCTCATAAGCTATTATTTTGCATTCTCTTCACTTTTTCCAGACATACACCCTTCCCCTTATGTATGTGTTTAAACAAGTAAAGAAAATCAAGTTAGTTACAGGCAAAGTTGAAATGAATGTCATCCTGATATACCGTTCTAGTTACATTTCTTCATTTCCCCATCTCTCCATGCTAAAGAAAGATGATCCTGCTACCTACAATATACTCTCATTACTTTCTACTCACATTCACAACAAAGCATTCTGTGCCTTCCCCAAATTATCATAATCACATTCATCTTTCAGGCCCAGCTCAAATGACACTTCTGGATCCTAAACACCCAAAAAGAGTTTAAATCTTCTCCCTCTGTTCTCATAAATTCATTTTCAGTGGGAGGGCCAACACTTCGAAAAACCTAGAAATTTGGTGTGTTAGGCAGGACAGCTCTTTGGTGTGTTATTCTAAAGTGATCATCCCATCTTACTAAATTTATTTTTTGAACCAAAAATAAAATTCTCAAACTCACTCTTTCTATGTAGTCCCCTAGTTGCCTCAAATTTCAGTTTAAAATCATACTTGTCAGATAGGAAAACGAGGCCACAAAGTGAATCATTCAACCATGTATGTGGCCTGAGGGCTGGGAACAACAGGAGTAAGTAAGGCACATTGCTGCCTAGAAAAACCCACATTTCAGGGGGAGAAACAGGTTAATACACAAAGAGAGTGTGATGGGTTTTATATGTGAAGGGTTGTTGTAGAGGTAGACAAAGAATACCCTAAAAATGTAGTCAGTTAGGGGAAGTTCCCAGATTAAATGATTTTATAATAAACCACTTTCCTAAAACGAATGGAGGAAAAACAAAAACTGACTAACCTCCTAGGAGAACATGACTATCAGGAATGTCTTCTTCCTCCCAGGGACCAAAATTTAGATTGCTATATATGATAGGGCAATGTGTTCATTAAATGTACTGCAAACCATGTGTAACCCAACTCAATGAAAAACCAACTGAAGCTTCAACTTATTTTGAAACAGGAAGGAGAAAATGTGCAAATATCAGGGTCTCCCAACCAAAGACAGAAAGAGCAAAACAAACGATGGTATCAGAAGGCATCAAAGAGATTGTCACAATCTGCCAACCTGATTTTCAGTTTTCTGATGCCCTGGTCTCTGCCTCCAAACAAACACAAACCATTTGCTCCGAGCAACAGTCAAGCCTGTAAATAAATATTTTTAAACTTCCCAAACTGTACCTCCACACTAAAAGACACACAAGATAAAAATACATTTCAAAACATGTTTAATTATTTGTCAAAAGGCTGGATATCTCAAAAGGTCATAGTACAGATGCCAGCCCTCACCCCATGCTTCACTCCAAAACACACTATCACCCAGGTTTTGCAATAACATTAGGCAATAAGGCGTCCAGGCTCTCCCCAATACTTCCCATCTCCTCCTTTCCCTTTACAAAAAAGAAAAGGAAGAAGAAAGCCTATGAATCTACCAGCCCCACTGTTCCTGGGAAGCAATCGCCCTCGAATTGTTTCTGCATAGACCCCTGAAGCCTTAGAAGGAAATGGGGACAGCTGTGAGAGCGGGGGAGAGAGGACATCCGATTAAGGGGGAGAGGAAATGTGGCTGGTAGAGGACGAAGGGGAGAAAGGATACGAAGAGGAGGGGGCAGTAGAGATAAAATGATGAAAGGGAGTAAGAAGCAAGAGCCAAGAGCAGGAGCGAAAATAGGGAGGAAAAAGAGAGGAGTAGAGATCCCAAAACAGAGAAAAAGGTAAAATGGTAAGAGAAAAGGAAGGTCGGGTTAAAGGACGAGGAGGGGGCGGCAAAGGGGACAGAGAAAGCTGTCACTGGAGGTGATAAAAAAGGGTGTCACCGGGAAGGAGAGCGCTGGGGTGATGGGGGGTATGTCACCCCAGCAGGTGGCCGGGGAACAGGGGGAAGGAGAAGCGAGGCGCCGAGGGGTAGTAACAAGGGAGCGAAGTAAAGGCAGGGGGCAGAGGGGACATCAGAGCTAGGGAGGGGCAGGCCGCGGGGGCTAGGGTGGCTTGCGGCTGCAGCTTAGGCAGGCCTCTCTCCCTCACCATGGCTGCGCCGGCCTGGTCCTCGGGCGTGCAGCCTCTGTCCTGGGTTCGGCGGCGGGCTGGGCCTGAGCCCGCCCCCAGGCTGAGCCGGCGCGGAGGCTCCAGGAGGCTCCGGGGAGCGGCGGCTCCGGGCTTGGCCCAGGCCTCGGCCTCCTTCCCTCAGAAGCTGGAAGTGCAGCAGCCGCAGCCGCAGCCGCAGCCCGATCCGGAGCATAGACTCCGCCCCCGCATGGCCCACCCCCATGGCGAGCCTGAGCTTGGCCCCGCCTCCGCTCTCACTGCGCAGACTCAGCGGAGGAGTCCCGACCGCGCGCCTGACCTCTGGGTTCTCCCCCTGCTAGGTCCTTAAAGGAGCCTCAAATCCTAGCCTTTTAAAAAATAAGAGTTTTAAATATTACGTCATAACAGGAAATTAGAGCACTAACTCGTTTCTGTAACCTATAGACCCTGCGTTTCTGGTTCATTGTCATTTACTACCATTGTCATAATTATGGGTGATCTGTGCCCTCTTAGGTAATTCTTGCAATGCCCTCACCTCTCAGGCTCTTCTCCACTAGAGATCACCCTTGCCTCAGTCTCTCATTTCCATGCTCTTACCTTAGATCTTATCATATCCTATCATTGTAACGCCTCTATAATCTCAATTTTAATTATCTGGCTCTCCCATCACAAATCCCTTCATTTCTAGCTCTCTTCCTCTAATACCGCACTCCAAAACTGCTTCAGCTCGTTCTCCAAGACTCAAAATCCACTGATCCTATTATCTTTTCACCCTTCCTTACATGGCCCTTCTGTCCTCACTTTCCCTCCTTGAAAGTTCTTGAGTTTAGATTCTGTTGTCCATCATGAAAATCATTCCAGGGCAGCTGGGTGGCTCAGTCAGTTAAGTCTCCTACTCTTGATTTTGGCTCAGGTCATGATCTCACTATTCCTGAGATTGAGCCCTATATTGGGCTCTGAGCTGACAGCACTAGTTGGCTTGGGATTCTCTCTCTCTCTCCCTCTCTCTCTGTGTTCCTCCCCTGTTCACGCTTGCATGCACACACATGCTCTCTTTCTGTCTCTCAATAAATAAGCAAACAAACAAAAGCCTAGGTATTAGCCTTCATTTCTTCAATCCTTTCCTTGTACTCACCTGATGAAATCTAATCCTGAACCTGCAGCAAAACCGGGGAGAGTGGAAAAAAATCCAGAATCATACTGACTTGGCTCTCTTTAAATTTGATAATCATTATCCTCAAATAGGCCCTTAATGTTTAGCTATACTACTACATTTCTCCAATTCCACACACTGTCCCAGCCTACTAGATGACTATTTCACATCTCTTTTTAAACGTTCCTCCCTCATCCTCACTTAACTGATGATTTTGCTACCAATTCACTGAGAAAAAGAAGAAAGAAAGAAAGAAAAGAAAAGAAAAAGAGAATATCTACAAGTTCCCCACAAGTCACCATGACTTCTAGCCACCATGACTTCTAGTCAACCTCTGACTGCTCTGCCTGTAACTCTGCTTCTACATTCTGCCTTCCTTTCCTTAGTAGGCGTGAACCGTTCGACTTTTAACTGAGGTCAAACCCTCCTTAGTTCTTCTCAAACTACCTACGCTGGAAGACTTTTTTTTTTTTGGAGGGGGGTGGGGGGCAGCGCCTGGGCGGCTCAGTCAGTTAATCATCTGACTTCCCCTCCGGTCATGAACTCAGGGCTAGTGAGTTCAAGCCCTGTGTAGGGCTCTGTGCAGACAACTCGGAGCCTGGAGCCTGCGTTGGATTCTGTGTCTCCCTCTATCTCTGTTCCTCCTCCACTCACACTGTCTCTTTCTCTCTCTCTCAAAAATAAATAAAGATTTTTAAATATTTAAAAAATAAAATAAAGGACTTTTTTTTTTCCCAATCAAACCTAATTTTAGCAAAATGCAATAAAGACTAATTACTAGAGGGGCGCCTGGGTGGCGCAGTCGGTTAAGCATCCGACTTCAGCCAGGTCACGATCTCGCGGTCCGTGAGTTCGAGCCCCGCGTCAGGCTCTGGGTTGATGGCTCAGAGCCTGGAGCCTGTTTCCGATTCTGTGTCTCCCTCTCTCTCTGCCCCTCCCCCGTTCATGCTCTGTCTCTCTCTGTCCCAAAAATAAATAAAAAACATCGAAAAAAAATTTTTTTTAAAAAGACTAATTACTAGAACAAATTAAATTTAAAAGCAGGCATACAAAATGTAAGCCCAGATAATTTTTTTTTACCATCTTCACCATTATTAAGTGCACAGTTCAATGGCACTAAGTACATTCACATCGTTGTGCTACCACCGACCACCAGCTCCAGAACTATTTTCATCTTGCAAAACTGAAATTCTGTACCCATTAAACAATAACCCCTTATTCTCTCCTCCTCTACCCAACTGACAACCACCATTCTACTTTCTGTCTCTATGAATTTGACAATGCTAGGTCAGACTTTTCGTTATTAGATCCTACAGTCTAAATTTTTTCTATCAACTTGCAATAAAGGTTTCTAAATATTTACTCTCAGTTTCTACCATAAACTGGTAACAAGCTGTTCACAGTCCATCTCTAATCCACAGATCACACTTTGAGCAGCATAATGCCAAGTCCCACATGTTTTCATTTCCTCAAAGACATCTGTCCAGAAATTCTTCCTCTCTTCTATATCATTGTTATTTGTCTTTTCCATTGACATACCCACATGGATTTATCTCTTCCATCTCAAAAAACAAAAGTAAAAACAAAAACACGTCTCTTGACCCAGCTTGACCCTGCAGCTCTCAGCCTGATTCTCCAGCCTGCCCCATTTCTCTACCCTTATTTACAGCAAAATGTCTCATAAAGGTGGCCTGTACTGTACTCCTTGATGTCTTGACTTCATTTTTCCCATTTTCTGTGGGACCCTGTCCTCTACCACTCCACTGAAATGCTTGTATCAAGGCCACCAGTGACATCATTTATTAACAGTCACTTCTTACAGTTACTTGACCTGCCACATGCACTAAACATTTCTTTCTCCTTGGCTACCATGGCATTCCACTCCCCTGGTTCTTCTTCTACATCACTGGTGCTCCTAGTTTCTCCATATTTCTCTGACCTCTAAACACTGCCCCAGTCAACACTTTGACCTTTTATCCTTTCCATTTATACTTGCTCCTTGGATCTTTTTTTTTTTTTTAATTTTTTTTTCAACATTTATTTATTTTTGGGACAGAGAGAGACAGAGCATGAACGGGGGAGGGGCAGAGAGAGAGGGAGACACAGAATCGGAAACAGGCTCCAGGCTCCGAGCCATCAGCCCAGAGCCTGACGGGGCTCGAACTCACGGACCGCGAGATCGTGACTTGGCTGAAGTCAGACGCCTAACCGACTGCGCCACCCAGGTGCCCCTCCTTGGATCTTATCCCATCACATTACTTTAAATATGATCTATGCAGAGTTAATCCCCCAAATTACACCTCCATTCCGGACCTCTGTTCTGAATTTCAGATTTATATGTCCAACTACCAGCCATACACCTCTCCTTGTAAGTCTAACTGATTTCTATTATTTGTAGTAGCCACCCAATAGACTTTCCCTAAAGTCCTACTGGCCATGAATAAACCAACAGATAACAAAGAGAATAAGACTACCAATATTAGCTTTGGCCAATCATGAGTTAGTCTCTATGTCTGATCTGGGAGTCACCTTAGTGACTTACCTTAGTCACCTTACCTGAGGACCTGGTGGTAGAGGAGGAAAATCACCATTAAAAAAAATTAGGGTTCTGCCATCAAGAAAGAATGGAGCCACAGTTGATCTGTAATCAATGACACAGAATAGAAAATCCAAAATGTATCCAAACATGCATTGGAATTTATATGATAAAGTTAATTTTTAGGTCACCAAAAAAAAGGTAGTATTGTTTTTGGTGTTAGAATAACTGCATAGCCATCTAGAAAAATTTAACTTGGATCTACACCTCACACTATTTATCAAGATAAATTTCATACATCAAAGATTTAAATGTAAAAAAAAAAGAAACTAAAAAGTACTTGATGAACCATGGGAGAAATTTTTATAATCTCAAAGTGAGTAAGGGCTTTTGAAATACAGAACAAGAGAGGCCTGCATGACTCAGTTGGTTAAGCATCTGACCTTTTGGTTAAGCATCTGACCTTTGATCTCAGCTCAGGTCTTGATCTCAGGATCATGAGTTCAAGCCCTGTGTTGGGCTCCATGTTGGGTGTGGAGCCTACTTAAAAAGAAATACAGGGGGAAAAAATATATAGGGGTGCCTGGGTGGCTCAGTAAGTTCAGCTCAGGTCATGATCTCATGATTCGTGAGTTGGAGCCCCACATCAGGCTCACTGCTATCAGCACAGGGCCCACTTCAGACCCTCTGTCCACCCCCGCCCCCCGCCTGTCCCCTACTCGCGCTGTCTCTCTCAAAACTGAATAAACATTAAAAAATTACAAAACAAACTTGGATGCTATAAAAGATTGATAAATTTAACTATGTAGAAATTTAAAAAAAATGTTTGTAGGGCAAAAACTACCTTAAGAAGAGCGAGATAACAAATGACTATAAGCATGTTTGCATTTCATATCATAGGAAATTGATAATTTTTATATTTATATACACAGTGGAAATCATGAAGAACAAAAATCCAAAGGGAAAAAATGTGCAAAAAACATAAACTGATAGTTAATAGAAAAAGAAATATAGGGACACCTGGGTGGCTCAGCCGGTTAGTTAAGCATCTGACTTGGCTCAGGTCATGATCTCATGGCTCATGAGTTTGAGCACTGTGCTGACAGCTCAGAGCCTGGAGGCTGCTTCCAATTCTGTGTCTCCCTCTCTCTATGTCCTTTCCTCACTTGTGCTCTGTCTCTCTCTCTCTCTCTCAAAAATAAATAAACTTAAATAAAACTTTATATAAATACGTATATATATGAAGAACATAGAAATGGCTCTTTAATGATCATTCTTACTTTTAATAAGAGAAATGTGAATTGGAATTTGCTTGAAAGGCTATTTTTCATCTATCAGATTGATAAAGATCTTCAAGACTGGAAAGACACTATAGAGTGGCAGGGGCAATTTGACATGTACTCTTCTATTTTGTTGCTAGCAGTGTAAGTTGGAACAATTTCTATGGAAGACAATTTGAGGTGTTTTGTTTTTTTTTTAATGTTTATTTATTTTTGAGAGAGACACAAAGTGAGGTGGGGGAGAGGGGCAGAGAGAGAGAGAGAGGGAGACACAGAATCCAAAGGAGGCTCCAGGCTCTGAGCTGTCAGCACGGAGCCCGACGCGGGGCTCGAACCCACAAACCATGAGATCATGACCTGAGCCGAAGTCTGACCCTTAACCGACTGAGCTCAGCCAGGTGCCCCTTGAGGGTTATATTTATCAAATTTTTAAAATAATTTTTAAAAAATTTATTTATTTATTTGTTTATTTATTTATTTATTTATTTTTGAGAGTGACAGAGACAGCACGAGTGGGAGAGGCGCAGAGAGAGGAGAGAGAGAAAAAGAATCCCAAGCAGGCTCCACACTGCCAGCGCAGAACCTGATGCAGGGCTCAAACCCACAAACCATGAGATCGTGACCTGAGCTGAAACCAAGAGTCAGACGCTTAACCAGCTGAGCCACCCAGGCACCCCTATCAAATTTTTAAATGCACATTCCCTTTTACTCAGGAATTCCACTTCTAACAAGCTTTCTTATAATAACAAAAGATGACAAAAAACCTAAATGTTTATTAATAAACAGCTTATCAATAAACTGGCAAAAAAACCAGTGTATTCCTACAATACATATTCTGCTGCCACAAAAAAGGATAAGCAAGTTCTTTAGTGGTATGGAATGATCTTCAACATCTATTGTTAAATGAGGAGCATCTGATGGCTCAGTTGGTTGAGTGTCCAGTTCTTGATTTCAGCTTAGGTCATGTTCCTGGGGTTGTGGGATCGAGCCCAACTCTGGCTCCACGCTGAGCATGGGGTGTCTGTTTGGGATTCTCTCTCTCTCTCTCTCTCTCTCTCTCTCCTTCTGCCCCTCTCCCCCACTCTCTCTCTCTCCAAAATTAAAAAAAAAAAAGTTGGGGGTGGTGGTGCCTGGGTGGCTCAGTTGGTTAAGCATTCAACTTCAGCTCAGGTCAGGATTTCAGGGTTCATGAGTTTGAATCCTGCATCAGGCTCTGTGCTGGCAGCTCAGAGCTGGAGCCTGCTTCAGATTTTGTGTCTCCCCCCTCTCTGCTCCTCCCCAACTTACGCTCTGTCTCTCAAAAATGAGTAAACATTTTTTTTTTTTAATTTAAAAAGAGGAGGACTCCTGGGTGGTTTAGTCAGTTGAACAACCAGCTCTTGATTACAGGTCAGGTCATGATCTCACAGTTTGTGAGATCAAGCCCTTGTTGGGCTCTGCACTGAAAGTGCAGAGCCTGCTTAGGATTCTATCTCTCTCCCTCTGTCTCTGCCCCTCCCCTTCTCATGCTCTCTCTCTCTCTCTCAAAATAAATAAATAAACATGAAAAAAATTTCAAAAAAGATCTATTCTTAAGTGAAAAAGCAAAGTCCTAAACAATGTGTATTGCATACAAACATTCCCGTAAGAAGTGATGGTAGTAATATATATATACACTGTTTACATATGCAAAAATTATCCCTGGAAGAATTTAAAAGAGACTAATATCATCAATTGATTGCTGCTAGGAAGGACAACTGGATAGCAGGAGGGAGACTTTTCATAATATAGTCTTTTGTACCTTTTGATTAAAAAAAAATGTTTATTTATTTTGAGAGAAAGAGAAAGAGCATGCGTGAGGGGGAGAGGGGCAGAGAGAGACAGAGAGTAGGAGAGAGAGAGAATCCCAAGCAGGCCCCACACTGTCAGCACAGAGCCTGATTTGAGGCTCGATCTCACAAACCATGAGATCATGAACTGAGCTGAAATCAAGAGTCGTATGCTTAACCGACTGAGCTACCCAGGCACCCCTGTGCCTTTTGATTTTTTAGTCATGAGGATGTATTATCTATTCTAAAAGTAAGTAAGATTTTAAAGATAATTTTTAAAAATATATTCAAAAGATAATCACTGGGAGGCACTTATTTATTTTACAAGTAAAATAATTTTTTACGATGAAGAATGACTTTATTGATGTCGCTAATTTTAAGAGATTCTGACAGTCTTTTATTCTTGTTGAGTAAATTAGAACTAGATCAGTAGTGGGGGACCTGGGTGGCTGAGTCAGTTAAGGATCCAACTTCAGCTCAGATCATGATATCGTGGTTGGTGGGTTCGAGCCCCATGTTGGGCTCTGTGCTCACAGCTCAGAGCCTAGAGCCTGCTTCAGATTCTGTGTCTCCTCTCTCTCTGCCCCTCTCCTGCTTGTGCTCTGTTTCTGTCTCTCAAAAATAAACAAACATTGGAAAAAATTTTAAAAAAAGAATTAGATCAGTCATTACTCATTGTAAGTGGTGAATATCATTGTTTGGTTTATCAACCTCTTTTGGCAAACAGTTTATAACTTTAAATGAACAAATATCATTTTCTGAAACAAACATTCTGACAAATGTAGTTTCCTATGACAATTCATAATCCCAAGGTTACAAATCGAGATTCTTTGAAGTGATTAAAATAACCTTTGATATTATTGGGAAACCCTGCTCCTTTTGATAAACATAGAAACTCAACTTTATGAGGCAAGATTAAGTGTAGCTTTAGCTTAAATTCAAAGAAAAATGGTACATAATTGTACACTATTCTTTCTTCTTACCTATGTGAACAGAAGTTAATGGTTAAATCAGTGTTTTGTCCTCTCAGAAACACTTGTACCCTTACAAAATTTTTACTTTGAGCTTGTGGCCTGTGGTCTCAATCTAACTATGATTATAGACTATAGTTTATAGACTATAAATATAGACTATAACTATATCTATATAGACTATAGATTATAGACTATAGACTAACTATAGATTCAGACTTGATTAAGTCTGAATCTAAGGTGTTCAGGGCTTGTGAAAATTTTTTTATCCAGAAAGTCAATTGTTTACAGAATGTGGAATTCCTTCATATTCTTGAATGATAGCTGTCATTATTGTAAAGAGAATATCAATTTGTTCCATTTTTCTTTAGAAGTTAGAGCTACAGGAGCACCTGGGTGGCTCAGTCGATTAAGCATCCAACTTTGGCTCAGGTCACAATCTCAGTCTCGCCATTCCCAAGTTCGAGCCGCACGTCAGGCTCTGTACTGACAGCTCAGAGCCTGGAGCCTGTTTCAGATTCTGTTTCTCCTTTGCTCTCTCTGCCCCTCTGCCACTCATGCTCTCTCTCTCTCTCTCTCTCTCTCTCAAAAATAAATAAACATTAACCATTTTTTTTTTAAAGAGAGAAGTTAGAACTAGAGGTAAATGGGATGACAAACTACAGGAAAGATTTCAGTTCAACAATAGGAAGAACATTCGAAAAGCAAGAACTATCCCACATGGAATGGGCTACTTGGGAGGTAGTAAACTCCTGATCACCAAAGATGTGCAAAAAGTAGCTGATTGACAGAACATTGGAGGTGGATAGACAGGAGTTCTATGATTTGTTTAGAAATGGACTGGATTGCTCAGATTCCTTCCAATTCTTTTTTTTTTTTTAACATTTGTTCATTTTTGAGAGTGAGAGAGGCAGGGCGTGAGTGGGAGAGGGGCAGGAAGAGGGAGACATAGAATCCAAAGCAGGCTCCAGGCTGTCGGCACAGGTCCCGACGCAGGGCTCAAACCCACCGACTGCAAGATCATGCCCTGAGCTGAAGTCGGACGCTTAGCCAACTGAGCCACCCAGACGTCCCAGGTTCCTTCTAATTCTAAAAGTGATTCAAGAAAACTGAAGGGGAAAAGGGGAAAACAAAGGATTAGGAATTTCAGTTCAACTCACTGATTTCAGGGCAGGATTTCCTGTTATTTTTAATATTCAGTGCCCTGAATCTCTAAGGGAGGGGACCATTCTAAAGGTCTTCTGTCTTTTGTATTACGTTGGATAATGAAAAAGGCTCCCAGTTAAAAATAAATAAGCTTCTCTTTAACAATCTGGCAAAGGGGAAACCAACTGATTGAGGATGATGACATTTAAATTGGCTTCTCCTGAGCGTGAGGTGCCGAGCTGCATTCCAACCACTCAGAACCTAAGACTCAGGGCAGAAGTTCCCAATAAGCATTACCTGTTAGGAAAGTCCACCCTGGTTGGTGGCCAGCTACTCTCTGTGTAGAGCTAAGCAGTACCAAAGGGATTTTTCAGGGCTGAAAGTAGCAATCCATATACTAACTCTCATAATCCCTCGCTAAGTCACAGCAGTTTTTTAAAAAGCAGTTTATCAGCAACCCTCATTTTTTTTGAGAGAGAGAGAGAGAGAGAGAAAGAGAGAGCATGTGCACAAGTTGGGGAGGGGCAGAGAGACGGGGGGGGGGCAGATCTGAAGCGGGCTCCATGCTGACACCAAAGAGCCCCATATGGGGCTCGAACTCACAAACCACAAGATCATGACCTGAGCCAAAGTTAGATGCTTAAACAACTGAGCCAGCCACCAGGCACCCTGCTACCCTCACATGTAATCCTTGTAACAATCCCCTGGAGCTGATAGAAGGGGCTGTTATCTATATGATAGATGGGAAAACACAGGCTCAGAGACAGGAAACCTCCCAAGTCAGCCATGAAAGAGCTAAATCTGAGCCCAGAGCTCATTCCACTACCTCACAGCTTTGGAGAGGATTGGAATTTCTCTGTAGGATAGGAAAGACCATGTGAACAGAAGGTCTGTCTAATGAGGAATTAGTTACTATAAGGTATCTTAAACTTTAGGGTCTATTAGAATCATCTGGAGCACTGGTTAAAGCAGATTGCTAGGTCCCTCTCCCAGAGGGGGTCTGGGTTGGGGTTCAAGATTTTATATGACTAGCATATTCCTAGGAGATGCTGATGATGCTAGTCCAGGAAGACACTGGGAGAGCCACTCTTACTCTATCCTTCCTTTCCACTGTCTTCTTTCAGATTCCCAAAGGCAAATGAGGATGATTTGAGCAGAAAAACAGAAGGATTTTACACCTTCTTGCCTGCTGCTAAGTGTGCTGTCTCAGGATGAGACTGAAGAGCACTATGCCAGTAGTCAAAGGATGGAATTCAAGGCCCTAGCTGTGACACTAGGGAGGTGAGATGTAATGCCTTTAAGATCACTTAGATCCCTGAGATGCTGAGGCCTTAGGCAAATCTTTCTTCTCTCTCTCTGGAGCCGTTTGATCAGGATTGTAAAATGTCCTGAGGGGTTGTATGGTCAGGTGGGGTGACCTCCAAGGTCTCTTCCAGTTGTAACATTCTGACTCTATACTTATTCAGCTCGAATCTTGATTTCTCTAGGTGCCCACGCCTCCAAGGTGGACAGAGTAGCTGATATTTAACATAAGCCACAGGAGCTCTGAGAAATCAGAAAGTGCATGAGAAATCCTCTTCACGTGATGGCTCTGAGACCTCATGGGGAAGCTGATGAGAACTCCGGATTGTGAAATTAGAAATTATGTCTCCAGAGAAGAGAAATGTGGGTTAAAAATCAATTAAATATCTTCTTGTTCTGTCTTAATTAAAAAGAAACAACCAACAGAGGGTTTTGTACGGAAAGGAAACAAACTCTTCAGACCTATTAGTGATAGAAAACAAGCCTTGTTATGTAACTAATCAGGCTAAGGCAGAGGTCTCCAGTAAGAGTACATTTTTACCATGTTCTGTCTTTTAATGTAAGTTGCAAGTCTTTTCTGTATTTTCCCAACTTTTAATGTAAATAGATAGGGGTAACTCCTAAAGCTTGTAACATACGTTTCAGAGAGTTGCATAAAGGCACGAAACACACTTACTGTGAGAAAGAGCATTATGTAAAACCTTGGATTGCGAGTAACTTGTTCTGCGAGTGTTCCACAAGATGAGCAAACATTTCTAATACATTTTAACTTGATAAACGAGCAATGTCTTACAATATGAGTAGTCTGTGACGCCAAATGTCACATGATGACAACTGAACCAAAAGTTCTTGAAATTCACTTTGATATACAAGTGTCTTGGATTACAGGCATGTTTCTGGAACAAATTATGCTTGCAAACAAAGGTGTTACTGGTACTTTGAAAAATATGCCTTGCCTGCTATTATTCACTTAATTTATAAATAACCTCTCTAGTGTTTTCCTTTTCCTTTCTTTATTCCCCAACACATAGTGAAACCTCTGGGAGTAGAAAGCAGTTAGGCAGTTCAGGCTTCTTTTACTCCCCTGAAGTTGTTGGTTTTGGAATTAAGGTGTCTTTAGCTGTTTCTAATTCAAACATCAAGGTGAAACATATTCCATAGAACAAGGAATCAGAGCCCTAGGATGCAAAGCTTAAGGAGGGGAGAGAAGAGCTTCCCAAACTTCTGCTGTCGAGGGTAGGGAGAAGTATGTGCCCAAGGTTGACATAGAAATGACCATCAGGTGAAGCATCCAAGTGTCAAGGCCACACTTAAATCAATTGTTTCAAGTTGGTATCTCTCCTTCATTGCTCTTATCAACTAAACACATTCATAGAAGAGCTTGGCATCTGACCCAGTCTTCACTCTATTGCAGTAATTGTCAAAGGGTAGTTACCAGACCGCTTGTTAGAAATGCAAATTCTCAGGCCACCAAGACAACTAAATCAGAAACTCTGGGTGTAGGGCCCAGAAATATGTTTTAAAAAGCTTTCTAATGGATTCTGATCCACACTAAAGTTTGAGAGCTACTGGGCTATTGCAATCCTACAAGTTGAGTCACTTCAATATTCAGCTCAATGACCATTCAGCTCTCTAGCCTCTTGCTCCCTGACATCCTCAATTCTAATGACTCTCCCTTTCACTGCAGTCACCCATTCCCTCGGCTGCATCCTGGACCTTGACAGACTCAACAGTCCTTCATATCTGAAGTCTGAAAACATCCTACACACACATTACAATCCCTTTATCTTTGTACAGTTTGTGCTTTGAATGGTAACAAATTCCTTGAGGACTTCATGTAGACACGGAGAGGTCAGCCCTATATTCTGATGAGCCCAAAAACCTTCTCCTGAATCTTTCTCCCAAGCTTCAGACTTCCACATCCAACGCCAAATGCAGACTTCACCTGGATATCCCACTGGCGTCTCATAGCAATGGTCCAAAAATTAACTCCCTATCTTTCCCCCAAATTTGTTCCCCTTCTTGTGCTCCCTATCTCAGAGGCAGATGCCCACAGATGAGTTTTTAAGGGTGACCCAGGAGTCATCCTTTTTTTTTAATTTTTAGAAAAATTTTTAAGTTTATTTTTGAGAGAGTAACAGAATGTGAGAGGGGGAAGGGCAGAGAGAGAGGGAGACACAGAATCAGAAGCAGGCTCCAGGCTCCAGGCTGTCAGCACAGAGCCCACCACAGAGTTGGGAACCCACCAACTGTGAGATCATCACCTGAGCCAAGGTTGGACACTTAACCAAACGAGCCACCCAGGCACCCCAGCAGTCATCCTTGACACCTTCCTCTCTTTCACCCCCTACAGCCAAAAGGTCAACCAAATCTCGCCAATTTTACCTCTTGGAGGTCATAAGTTATTCATTTATTCTTCAATAAATACTGAGTCTTGCAAAGCCCTTTCAGACCAGGAATCCTATGGGTAATTCCCTCAAATCTGTTCTTCCTTCCTCCTTCACATCCCTAGCACTGGTGCCTATGTTTTAGTCGCAATATTCCTTCTCTAGGCCAGTGGTTCTCAATCCTGACTTCACATTAGAATCACATAGGAAGCTTTCAGAACTATAAGGCCTTGCTCCAGTATCCAGATAATCTAATTTAATGGGACTGGGCTGGGACTCCAGAAACAGTGTGTGTTTGTTTGTGTGTTTGTTTGTTTGTTTGTTTGTTTTAAGGGGAGTTTTACATTTATAGCAAAACTGAGAGGAAAGTACAGAGATTTCTGTTTAAAATTTTTTTAACATTTATTTATTTTTGAGACAGAGAGAGACAGAGCATGAACAGGGGAGGGGCAGAGAGAGAGGGAGACACAGAATCTGAAACAGGCTGCAGGCTCTGAGCGGTCAGCACAGAGCCGGACGCGGGGCTCGAACTCACGGACCGCGAGATCATGACCTGAGCTGAAGTCAGGTGCTTAGCCGACTAAGCCACCCAGGTTCCCCAAGTACAGAGATTTCTAAAATACTGCCTACCTCCACACATGCTAGTCTCCCCCATTATCAAAATCCCACACCAGATGTACCAGAGTGGTACATTTGTCACAACTGATGAACCTACATTGACACATCATAATCACCTGAAGTCCATAGTTTATGTTAGAGTCCATTCTTGATGTTATTCATTCTATGGGTTTGGACAAACGTATAATGACTTATATGCACCATTATATTATCATACAGAATAGTTTCACTGCTCTGAAAATCTTGTGCTCTGCCTATTCATCACTCCTTCCCCTGAAACCCCTGACAAACCTGATCTTTTTACTGTCCCCATAGTTTTGCCTTTTCCAGAATGTCATACAGCTGGAATTATATAGTATGTGGCTTTTTCAGGTTGGCTTCTTTCACTTGGTAGAAGTTATAAGCATTTAAGATTTCTCCATGACTTTTCATGCTCATTTATTTTTAGTGCTAAATAATATTCCATTGTCTGGATGTCCCACGAAACCTAGAGTTTTTCATTTTAAGCACCTTAGATGATTCTAAGGCAAAATCAGTTGTCAACTTTATCCTTTGGCATCTTCCAAAAGAACTTTGATAAACTATGGTTCTCCTCACACATTTTAAATTTGACATCTATATTTTTATTAGCAGTTTAATAATTGCTTTCCAAACATTCTTGCTTTGCTCTTCTGGGACTCTCCCTCAGAAGCCTGGAATAATCAAATCAATGAGTTTTAAGGGTGACCTAGGAGTCATCTTTGACACCTTCCTCTCCCCTACCCCTTACAGTCAAGAAATTATCCAAATCCCATCAGGTTTACCTCTTAGGGCATCATAAATTGGTGGTCCAGACATTTTTATCCCCAGGGCAATACTCTTACAGTAATATTCAGCATAGGTGAGAAGTATATCTTTCCTTTAAAGGTGAAAGAAACATTGTTGTGAAAGAGAAGAAATAAAAGGCACATTATCAGGCAGATTAATTTTAGGGGAGAGTGTATACATAAAAGTTGGGAATGTAGAAATTTTTCATGCTTTGTACCCCACTGGAAAGTCTTCATGAACTTCCAGGGGTGTGGGTTCTCTGTTTGAAGGTTGCTGCTTAAATCATTTCAGTCGCCTCACTGGCCACTCTTCCACCCATGTTTTATTTAGATATACAATTCACATGCCATAAAATTCACCCTTTTAAAGTGTACAATTCAGGGGCACCTGACTGGCTCAGTTGAGAAGAGCATGTGACTTCGATCTTGGGTACTGGGTTTGAGCCCCACACTAGGTGTAGATATTACTAAAAAAAATAAACTTAAAAACAAACAATAGATGAAGTGTACAATTCAGTGTTGTTGTTGTTGTTGTTGTTGTTTTAGTGAATTCACATAATTATGCAATCATCACCAGTAGTTTCAGAGACCTGTACCCAACAACAGTCATTCCTTCCTACCCCCAGGCCCTGAAAATCACTAATCTCTGTTCTGTCTCTATGAATTTGGCTATTCTAGACATTTCATATAAATGGTATCTTCTTACAATATGTATCCTTCTCTCTCTGGCTTTTTCCACCTAACATTATGTTTTCAAGGCTCACCTATGTTGTAACATGTATCAGGACCTCATTCCTTTTCATAGTTGAATAATATTCCATGGTATGGAAGTACCATAATTTGTTTATCCATTCATTAGTTGATGTACACTTGGGTTATTTTCATTTTTTGGCTATTATGAATGATACTGTTATGAACATGCATGCAAAAGGTTTTATGTAAATGCATGTCTTCATTTCTTTTGGGTATATGCCTAGGAGTAGAATTGCTGGGTTAATTTTGATGAACTGCCAAACTGTTTTCCAAAGAAGCTGCACCATTTTACATTCCTACTAGGAATATATGAAAGTTCCAATTCCTCCATATTCTCGCCAACATTTGTTATTGTCCAGCTTTAAATTTTTTTTAAGTTTATTTATTTAGTTTGAGAGAGAGAGACAGCACAAGGGGGGAGAGTCAGAGAGAGAAGGAGAGACAGAATCCCAAGCAGGCTCTGCAACATCAGTGCAGAGCCCAATGTGGGGCTTGAACTCACGAACTATGAGATCATGACCTGAGCCTAGATCAAGAGTTGGATGCTTAACTGACTGTGCCACCCAGGTGCCCCCATATTTTTTATTACAGGCATCCTAGTAGGTGTGAAATAGTATCTTGTTATGATTTGAATTTGCATTTCCCTAATGACTAATGAGGTTGAGCATCTTTTCATGAACTTAAAACTTGTTTCCAGTCTTTTTTTAATATATAAAAATATGTATGTGTGTGTGTGTGTGTGTGCACACGTGCACGCTTTGGTGCTTGTTTTTAGAGAGAGAGTGTGAGTGGGAAAGAGGAGCAGAGGGAGAGAGAGAGAGAGAGAGCGTCTTAAGCGACGCAGGGCTTGATCCCACAACCCTAGGATCATGACCTGAGCCAAAATTAAGAGTCAGATGCTCAATTGATTGAGCCACCCAGGCACCCCTATCTCTAGTCTTAAATCTCTAATTCAACCCTCTTTTGCTACCAAATTATTTTTCTAAACCACATTACATTCCTGTTTGGAGGTTTTTAATGGCTCTACATCTCCTCCAGGGTAAGGGCCAACCCCCTTAATTTGACAACTGAGGCTTTCCTACATGGCCTCTGTCCATGCCTCCAGCAACAACATGTCCATTCTGTGTCCCTGAGCTCTCTGTTTTAGCCATATTAAACTACACATAGTTCTTGGAATATATATATATATATATAGTGCTGTTTCAAGCCCCTGTGCATTTATTTATAGCATTCTCTCTGTCAAGAAACCCTTTCTTGGTTTCTTCAAATATGTCTTCCACTTGGTCTTTGATACTAGACTTATGTATCTCTTCCCCTAGAATGCCTTTCCTGATCAAACCCTCCATAACTAAGTTAGATATCCCTTATGAGCTTCCCTCTATAGCAAAACTATATCAGAGTCGTCTCTTTGCTTGTATCCTCAACTGGGCTGTGAGCTTGAGAGTATTGACTGGATTCAATTTACTTCTGTTTTCAGGGCCCAGAACATGGCATGACTGGAGGAATTAATTTCATGGGATCCTCATGTCCCTCAAATGCCCTCTGGCTGAAGTGCTAGGAACTTGTTCCAGTTCCTCAGGAGAAGGCAAAGTCAGCTTACCTTTAGGGCATCTTAAAATAGCCCAGACGATTCAGACACAAAACCTTCTTCCAGTTGCAGGAGTGTGTACTAGTTGAAAAACAAGACGTGTAAAAGGAGTAATATTAATGGAGCCATATCTCAACTGCAGACCCTGGATTATTTTTTTATTGTCAGTATTTGTCATACACTACTAGGAGCCGGACACCTTCACTCTCACAAAATTATCTTTTTAAAGAGGCAATATAGAGTACAGAACCTATTAGAACTATAGGTTCTGGAGCAAGCCAATCTGCCTGGGTTTCACTCCTAGCTCCATAATTACTAGATGCATGATCCTGGAAAAGTTATGTGACATTTCTGTGTCTCTGTTTCTTTATAAAATTTTATTGTACTTACCTGATAGAATTTTGGTGAAGGTTAAGAGGATTAATTATTATATATTATATGATTATTATATATAATAATATTATATACATATATATATCTTAGAACAGGACTTGGCAGGATATAAGCGTTATGTAAGTATTAACAATTGTTATAAAATCCTCCTGACAATCCTGCAAGCTAGGTATTATTATCCCTATTTTACAGATGAGGAAACTGAAGTTTACAGAGAGGTCATAGAATTAACTTGACTCCCAGGCCTGGTAACTGATCAAGATCTCATACTTTGTGTACACATTTTCTTGTCTTTAACCCCTCTGCCACTCTCTGTCAGGATGAGGTGGGAGAAAGGAAGAAGCAGCAGCTAGTTTGGAACATTCACCCCAATCGGACTATTGCGGCCTTGTCTCCAGGTACCTTTCTGCAGACGGTCATCTACCCATGTTCTCCAAATCATGATATGCCATGGACAGGAGGCAGGGGGCCGTGTGCATATGAAATTCCACTTCCCTAGGCACCCTTGCCTGTCATCTACTCTTCAGTGTCCTAGCTCTTTCCTAGGAGGTCATATGCATGTATATTATTTACAAATAATTTGTTCTTCAATAAATATTAAATGAGGCTTTGCAAAGCCCTTCTTAAACCTGAAAGAATTCTATGGGTGGCAAATTCCCTGACTAACAATAACTCATTTACTCTACATTCTTTCCACTGGTTCACATGCCCAGCAAATACCTCTCCTTTGTGTCACACCATATGCTGGACACTGAGGACACAAACATAAATAAGACTCAGTCCCTGACATCAAGGTGCTCAAGTCTTGTAGGGAAAAAGACAACAGCAGAAGAATAGGATCAGGACTCATATGTGTCTCACATGTGTCTACCAGAGCACAGAGGAGGCATCCAGCCCACTTGACCTGGGTTTTGAAAGGCAAATATGAATTTCCTAAACTGAGAGGAAAGAGAACCACGTGCGTGAAGGCACTGGAGGATGAAACCACAATGATGTGTTTAGGCTCTACAAATAGTTTTGGACAAGGCACAAAGAGTATATGTATGGCAAGGGAAGAGAGAAAGCTGGAGAGGCAGGCTGGGGCAGATCACAGCAGGACTTGTGTGCAAAGGTAAGGAGTTTGTAATTCAGCTTTAACATTATGTGACATTTGGTTACAACCCTCTTCCTGCACAGCTTCTGTTTTTCTGGCAGTCAGCATTCAGTTACACTTAGAAATCCAGATTAATTTACCCATTCATTTATTCAATTATCAACATGTACTGAGGACCTATCAGTTCTTATGTAGGGACAAGAGGCCTCAGGAATCGACTTTTGGAGTCACAGATTGAAATCCTGCAAGCTTTGGAGGCATCCGGGTGGCTCAGTTGGTTAAGTGTCTGACTCCTGGTTTCGGCGCAGGTCATGATCTCACAGTTTGTGAGTTCCAGCCATGCATAGGGCTTTGCACTGACAGTATGGAGCCTGCTTGGGATTCTCTCTCTTTTTTTCTCTCTGCCCCTACCCTGCGCACACACACTCTCTCTCAAAATAGATAAATAAACTTAAAAAAAAAAAAAAAAAGAAATCCTGTGAGCTTTTATAGAAGGCACTAAATCTCAGCCCAGGCTTGAGATGATTTACCCTGAAACCCTATCCCTTCCCTGCTCTTGGTGTTGGGTCATTGGACTTCCCTGAACAAGCTGCAGTGAACCAGGTCCGGGACACATTGTGGGAATGGCTACAACGGCAACAGCTGAACCAGTCAGTCTGGATGGTGAATAAGTGCCTACTGTGCTCAGGCACATGGATCCTCATGAGTGAGATGGAAAAAGCATATCAAGTCCTTGCTCTCTGGGAATTCACAGTTTAAAAACTCAGAAAGTCAGACCTGGAAGACATGTTACAAATCATTAGTCCCATGGGATAAACTGAGCTCTTACAAAGTGCCTGGCTCCTTTGTGACCCGAGACCCGGTTCCTATCCTTAAGGAGCTCACAATCTGGTAAAACAGGTAACATAAAAACGGGTTATGACCACAGTGCTTCAGGATGTGGAGAAGATAGCTGGCTAATCACCGCCCACCGTCAACCAGTAAAGGTAAGAAGGTGTCCTAAACAAGGGCTGGGGGAGCTCATGTCTGAGCTCTGTTATAGTCTGAGCTGAGGCTGAAGAGAAGTGGGAAGGGCAGCCCTCACAGAGAAAACAGCCTGAGGACAGAGAAGAGGAGTAGGTGAGAGTAATTGGTTTGTCTAATATAGGTGGGGAGGTATCAAGTGGAGGCTAAGAAGGGGCCAGATGACAGAGCCTTGAATGCTGAGCTAGGCAAGGTGGTGGAGTCATTGGTTTCTAACATGAGGATGACATAGTTAGATTCGTCTTTTATTTTAAGTTTATTTACTTATTTTGAGACAGAGAGAGAGAGAGAGAGAGAGAGAAAGAGAGAGAGCTCTCATGCAAGTGAAAGAGGGGCAGAGAGAGAGGGAGAGAAAGAATCCCAAGCAGGCTCCATGCTGTCAGCTAGGAGCCCGACATGGGGCTCGATCCCCAAAACCATGAGATCATAATCTGAGCTGAAATCAAGAGTCAGACACTTAACTGTCTGAGCCACCCAGGTGCCCCTAGATCTGCCTTTTAGAAAAAGAAGTTTCTCTGCTGGGCTCCAGCGCACTCACCTGTAAAATGTGGGAGTTAAAGCTGATCTTCAAAATCTTTTCAGGGTGTGTCCTACGAGTCTGATTTAAAGCAGTGCTTCTCAGACTTACTGTGCATGTGAATGACTTGAAGATCTTGTTAAAATGTAGATTCTGATTTAGTAGGTCTGAGTGGGGCCCAAGAGTCTGCATTTCTACCAAATCTCAAATGCTGCCGATGCTGCAGATCACACGTTCAGTAGGAAGGACTTAGAATCATTTCCAACCTATAAATTCTAGATTACATGATTAGAAATAGTATCTTACTTAATTTTAACATTGTTTTAAGGTTTGCAAAGAGATATACTTACATTACCTCCTTTTACTGCTTTCTGCAATTCTTCCTGAAGGGTCAGATAAGGAGACAACACATTTGTGGTTGTGCAAAGTATCCTTAAAACTTAGGTATTACAACCGGTCTGTTTCCTACCAGTATCATGCTGGTGTAGGGATTATGATTCCCATTTACAAATGAGGAGACTGAGGATCTGAAAAAAAAAAATGGACTTAGTCAAGGCCAATACTGTAGAAGTGGCAGAACAGGCATTAGAATTGAAGCCTCCGGACCCCTATTTCAGTGCATCCATTCATTCACTCAACACAAATTTATCATACACCAACTATATTTCAGACCTGTCACAACATGTGAATGTGGAGAAAGTTACCTTTCAATCGCTAGAAAGAGTGAAATATATAAATGTAGGGGGAGAAGAAGGCTCATTGGAGAGGGTGGCTCGTTGTTGAGCTGTCCACTCTTAAACATGGATTATATAGGAAAGCCATTCATTCAGGCACGAGAGATCTCAACATTAATCCCTGACTTTTGTACATACATTTATCCCATATTTACCAAGCCCTCATCTGCACCAAGCCTTATGTTGGATTCTAATGACACAGGCATGAGTCAGACATGTCTCAGGAAACCCACAGCTTCATCTAATATAGCATTTCATTGTTACAAGCCCTTTCCCCATCATTAATAATAGCTGCCATTCGCTGAGTGCTTAATATGTGCAGTGTTGTACTAAGCTTTATACACCAGTATCATAATTACCTTAATCCTCAAAAATCTCATTAGAATGTATACGCCATAAGAGCAGGGATTTTTGTCTGTTTGTTTACTGATGTATCCTTAGAATCTAGAAAAGTGATTGTCACATAATGGCGCTCAAAATTGTGTTGAATGAATAAACAACCCTGTTATGTGAATACAACCATTAGTCCCATTTCACAGATCAGTAAGCTAAGGAACAGGTAAGAAAAATGCTTTACTTAAGGCCTCCCAGATACTAAAAGGCAGAACTAAGACACTTTTAGAAGAACTCAGAATTGTCTGACCTGAACCCAGTGGTTTTACTCATTGTATGCCAGTGGTTCTCAAACTTTAGCATGCAATCACTTGAAGAGTTTGTTAAAACACAGATTGCTGGGCCCCAAAGTTTCTGATTCAGTAGATTTGGGGTAAGGCCAGAGAATATTTATTTCTAACAAATTCTCAGGTGATTCTGGTGCTGTTGGCTCAGAGAACACATTTGAAAACCACTGCTCTATACCAATTTCTCATTTATTCATATAAGGTAAATAGAGTAGAGGTTAATATCCAATAGTAGATGAGGAAAATAAGGCCAGAAAAGTAACACAATTTGTCCAAGGTCTCATAGCAAGTGTGGGATTCAAAGATAGTGTGAATCTAAAGCCCTTATCATTCTTTTTTTTTTTTAATGTTTATTTATTTTTGAGAGACAGAGACAGAGCATGAGCAGGGGAGGGGCAGAGAGAGAGAGAGGGAGACAGAGAATCCAGGCTCTGAGTTGTCAGCACAGACCCTGACACAGGACTCAAACTCACGGACCTTGAGATCATGACCTGAGCTGAAGTCGGGCACTTAACTGACTGAATGACCCAGGCGCCCCCCCAAAGTCCTTATCATTCTTAATAAACCTTGTTGCCTCAGATGATGATATATAGGCAAGAAACACAGAGGAAACCAGAGGCAGAGAGGATTTGTCAGGAGGAGGAGAAGATAAAGTTGGAAAAGTTACCATCCAATTTGCTTCCCTGAAGGAACATTAACTTGCTCTGTGCCCTGGGCCAAGCCCCTTCCTCTCTCTGGCTCCCAGTCCCCTTCTGTATAAAGCAGGAGCCTTTCCAGCTTGAAGCACAGCCAGGGCGCCTCAAAGACAGGCAGAGAAGTAGAGGTGGCATTGAATCCTGTTCTTGCTTGCATTGCGCTGGCTCGAGGCCAGGCAGGTCAGGCGGGGACTAGGTGATGTGCAATCACCACTATTGAAACGCGAGTCTGAGCAGCGCTGGCACCTGTCATGGCGTTTCCCTGATTTCGGTGGGAAGGATTCAGGGAGGGAGTGCTGTAGGCTGTGCAGGGACGGGCTTGGGGGATTGACCGGCCACAGCAGGAAGGGCAGGGCGCCTCCACGGCTAACCCACACGGTGCTAAGGGTCCACAGGGGACCTGCAGAGAACAGAGAACTGGTGCCCTAAATTAACCCCGGAAAGCCTAATCGTCAGGAGCCTCCTGACATCCGAAGCTGTACCTGCAGCGGCGGACAGACGGCTGGTCACAAGCACCAATCCCAACCCTTCAAAGTGACCTCACAGCAAATGTGATTGGTCCGGTCATTTCTGCCCTGGGCGAATCCTGTCAGCTCTCAGATACGTAATCTTTGAGGAAGGGTTGCGGGCTGTGTGACCTTGAAGAAATCGCTTTACTTCTCTGAACCTCATTTATGAAATGGATATATTAATATCTATCCTGAAATGACCCATAAGACTGTGAACATGTCTAGGGAAGACATCATGTCTTTAAAAATGTTTTTATGATTTTGCCTGCTTACAAAAATAATATATGATTATCATAAAAATAAAGATGGAATACAAACACTGAAAGTCCTCTGTATGCTATTCCCTTCCTCCTTTCCAGCTCATAGTTAACTATTAACAGTTCAGGGTATTTTTCCTCGTTTTTTTTCTTTTTTTCTTTTTCCCTATAAACATAAAAAGGCTATTTTTTATTAGATTTTTTTTTTAATTTTTAAATTTTTTAAATTTATTTTTGAGAGAGAGAGTGCAAGCGGGGGAGGGACAGAGAGAGAGGGAGACACAGAATCTGAAGCAGGCTCCAGGCTCCTAGCTGTCAGCCCAGAGCCCAACGTGGGGCTAGAACTCATGAGCTGTGAGATCATGACCTGAGCCTAAGTCAGCGCTTAACAGACTGAGCCACCCAGGTGCCCTTAGATTTTTTTTTTTTTTTTTTTTGAGAGAAAGAGAGACAGCGAATCTCAATCTCAGGCTTCACACTCAGCGCAGAATCCTGGGATCATGACCTGAGCCAAAATCAAGTTGGTTTCTTAACCAACTGAACAACCCAGGCGCCCCCCAAAATGTTATTTTTTAAATAAAAAATTGTTATGCTATAGGGGCGCCTGGGTGGCTCAGTCAGTTGGGCGGCCGACTTCAGCTTGGGTCATGATCTCGCCATCCGTGAGTTTGAGCCCCACATCAGGCTCTGTGCTGGAAGCTCGGAGCCTGGAGTCTGCTTCAGATTCTGTGTCTCCCTCTCTCTCTGCCCCTCCCCTGCTTGCTCTCTGTCTCTCTCTGTCTCTCTCTCAAAAATAATAAACCTTAAAAAAAAATTGTTGTACCATAGAATTTTTTGTTTTTCACTTTTTAAAAATGTTTTATCTATTTTTGAGAGAGAGAGAGAGAGAAAGAGAGAGAGAGAGAACATGAGCATAGGAAGGGCAGAGAGAGAGGGAGACACAGAATCCAAAGCAGGGCTCTGAGCTGTCAGCACAAAGCCTGATGCAGGGCTTGAACCCATGAACTGTGAGATCATGACCTGAGCTGAAGTCGGACACTCAACCAACAGAGCCACCCAGGTGCCCCTGTTTTTCACTTAATGCATTTGAACATCTTTCAATGTTGGTATTAATAGACTTACTTATTGTTAATGTCTACATTGAATTCAAATCCCCTATTCTTCGATATTTATTTCTATTGTAACAACAGCCCCAGCAACGACAACAAAAAGTGCAGCAAATATTTATTTTTATGTAAGAGTTTCTGTAGGATACATTCTTGGAAGTTGAATTTCTAGGTCAAAATATAAATTTTAATGACACCAGAAGCACAGGCAACAAAAACAAAAATAAACATGTGGGATTATATCAAACTAAAAACTGTCTGCACTGGGGTGCCTGGCTGACTCAGTCAATAGAGCATGCAACTCTTGGTTTTGGAGTCATGAGTTCCACCCCCATGCTGGGCATAGAGATTACTAAAAATAAATAATATTTTTTAAAAGTGCACTGCAAAGAAAATAATCAGCAGAATGAAAAGTTTGTGGGAGGGAATGTTTGCAAACCAGATATTCGATAAGGGGTTAATCACCAGGATATATGGGAAACTCCTACAACTCAACAGCAGAAAACTGATAGCCTGATTTAAAAATGAGGTAGGGATTCAAGAGGACATGTCTCCAAAGATGTACAAATGGCTGATAGGTATAAGACAAGATGCTCAAAGACACTAAACATCAGGAAAATGTAAATCAGAACCATAATGAATATTGCCTTATCCTGGCCAGGATGGCTATTATCAAAAAAAAACAAGGGGGGGGGGGCCTGTGTGGCTCAGTTGGTTGAGCGTCTGACTTTGGCTCAGGTTATGATCTCACTGTTAGTGAACTTGAGCCCCGCGTTAGGCTCTGTGCTGACAGCTCGGGGGAGCTTAGAGCCTGCTTCGGATTCTGGGTCTCCCTCTCTCTCTCTGCCCCTCCACCATTTGTGTGCATGTGCGCGCACACACTTGTGCGCACACACACTTGTGCATGTGTGCTTTCTCTCTCTCTCTCTCTCAAAAATAAATAAACATTTAAAAAATGTAAAAAAACCACGACAACAAGAGGGGTGCTTGGGTGGCTTGGTTGTTAAGCATCTGACTTCAGCACAGGTCATAATCTCATGGTTCTTGGGTTCGAGTCCCACATTGGGTGAGCTCAGGACCACTTCAGGTAAAAACACGAGCCCCAGGTGATCTCCACTTTTCTCTCTCTCTCTATCTCTCTCTCTTTCTGCCTCTCAGTCACTTGTGCCCTCTTCCTCTCTCTCTCTCAAAAAAAAATGCTTAATGGGTACCTGGGTGGCTCAGGTGGTTGAGTGTCTAACTTTGGCTTAGGTCATGATCTTATGGTTTGTGAGTTTGAGCCCTGCGTTGTGCTCTGCACTGACCGCTCAGAACAGGCTCTTGGATTCTGTGTCCCCTTCTCTCTCTCTGCCCCTCCCCTGTTCACACGCTCTCTCTCTCTCTCTCTCAAAAATAAAAAATAAACATTAAAAAAAATTTTTTTAAAACAAAACAAGACAAGAAGTTTTGTTGCGGGGTGCCTGGGTGGTTCAGTCAGTTAAGCATCCAACTCTTGATCTCAGCTCAGGTCTTGATCTCAGGGGCGTGAGTTCAAGCCCCACATTGGACTCCGCACTGGGTGTGAAGCTTACATGCAAAAAAATAAAAGAAAAAAAAAAGAAGAAGAAGAAGAAAAAGAAGAAGAGGAAAAAGAAGAAGAGGAAGAAGTATTGTCAAGGATAGAGAGAAAATGGAAGCCAAAGAGAGAGAGAGATAGGCAAACCAAGAAACAGACTCTTAACCATAGAGAAAAAATGATGGTTACCAAATGGGAGGGGGGAGGGAGGATGGGCTAAATAGATGATGGGGATTAGGGAGGATGCTTGTTGTGATGAGCACCTGGTGTTGTAAGGAAGTGTTGAATCACTAAATTGTACAACTGAAACTATTATTACACTGTGAGTTAACTAACTGGAATTTAAATACAAACTTAAAAAAAAAAAAGAAATTGGAACACTTGCACTCTGTTGGTAGGAAAGCAAAATGGGGCAGCCACTATGGAAAAGAATATGGAGGTTCTTCAAAAAATTAAAAATGAAATTATACTATGACCCAGCAATCTCACTTCTGGCTATTTATCCAAAAGAATTGAAATCAACATCTTGAAGAGATATTAGCATACCCATGTTCATTGCAGCACTATTTACAGTAACCAAGATGTGGAAACAACCTAAATGTCCTTGACAGGCAGACAGATAAACAAAATGTAGGCGATACACACAATGAAATACTATTCAGCCTTTAAAAAGAAGGAGGGGTGCCTAGGTGGCTCAGTTGGTTACGAGTCTGACTTCAGCTCAGGTCATTATCCCACGGTTGGTGGGTTCAAATTCTGCATCAGGCTCTGTGCTGACCACTCAGAGCCTGGAGCCTGCTTGGGATTCTCGCTCTCTGCCCTTTCCCCAGCTCATTTTCTGTCTCTCTCTCAAAAATAAACAAACATTAAAAAAAATTAAAAAGAAGGAAATTCTGCAATATGCTACAACATGGATAAAACTTGAGGACATTATGCTAAGTGAAATGAGCCAGTCACAGAAAGACAAATACTGCACAATTCACTTATATGAGGGATCTAAAGCAGTCAAATTCTTAGACTCACATTGTGGAATGGTGATTGCCAGAGGTGGGGAAATGGGGAATTACTAATCAAGGGCATACAGTTTCAGTTAAGAAAGATGAATAAGCTGTAGATATCTGTTGTACAATACTATACACTGAACCTACAGCCAACAATAATATATTGTGTATTTAAAAATTTATTAAGAGCGTAGATCTCATATTAAGTGTTTTTACCACAATAAAATAAAAGTTAAGCAAGCAAACAAAAACATGAAAAATGTGAAGTGGTGGGGCACCTGGGTGCTTCAGTCAGTTTAGCATCTGACTCTTGATATCAGCTCAGGTCATGATCTCATGGTTCATGGGATCGAGCCCCATGTCAGCGTGGAGCCTGCTTGGGATTTTCTCTCTCCTTCTCTCTCTGCCTCTCCCTGCTCACACATGCATGCTCTCTTTCTCTCAAAATAAATAAACTTTAGAAAATGTAAAAAAAATTTTTTTAAATATAAACTGGCTACCGCATATTGCATTCCAATCAGAAATGTACATAAGAGTTCTAGTTTTTTTTATATTCTCATCAATACTTGGTATTGTTTGTCTTGTTGATTATTGCCATTCTATTAGTTGTGTAGTGATATCTCAGTGTAGATTTTTTTTTTTTTTTTTTTGCACTTCTCAATGCTGGGTGTCTTTCTTTCTTTTTTTTTTTTTCTTTCCTTCTTTTTCTTTTAGAGACAGAGACAGCATGTGCATGAGCTGGGGAGAGGGGCAGAGGGAGAGAGAGAGAGAGACAGAGAGAGAGAGAGAGAGAGAGAGAGAATCTCAAGCAGTCTTCATGCCCAGCATGGAACATGATACAGGGCTCAATCCCACAACCCCAGGATCATGAACTGAGCTGAAATCAAGAGTCAGACACCCAAGTAACTGAGCTACCCAGGCGCCCCTTTGTTGGATGTCTTTTTGTGTGCTTGTTGCCTCTCCATATGTCTTTGGTGAAACATCTACTCAAATATTTTGTCTATAAATGTTTTCTGGGGCACATGGGTGGTCTTGGTTTCAGCTCAGGTCGTGATCTCATGGTTTCGTGGGTTCAAGCCCTGGATCGGCCTCTGCATTGGCAGCACAGAGCCTGCTTGAGTTTCTCTGTCTCCCTCTCTACTCCTCCCCAATTCACTCTGTCTCTCTCAAAATAAATAAACTTAAAAAATTTAAAATAAAATAAAATAAAATAAAATGTCTTCTTATTGTTGAGTTGTACGAATTCTCTGCATGTTTAGGATCCGAGTCCATTGTGGGATAGGTGGTTTGCAATTTTTTCTCCCACCCCTAAAATATATATAAGCACATTTAAATGTTAATAAATGTTACTGAATTGCTCTCCAAAGAGAAGACATCAATTTACATTCCCACCAATAGTGTATGGGAATGCCCATTTCTCAGCATTCTAACAAACACTAGATGCCAACCTTTGTTGATCTGAGAGATGAAAATGGTATCATCATGTTCTTAGTTTGCCTTCCTTTGATCATTTGGAGGAGCATCTCATCATATGTTTATTGACCAGTGCTTTTCCTCTTTCAAGAGTTGCATGCTCTTGTTGAAAGCTTGCATTTTTCAATTTTGCATCCCTTAAGCCCTAGCCATTTGCAAGCATCCAGGGAATGTTTGTTGAGTGAATGAAGAATAAATGAGATAATGGATCTAAAATACTAAACTCATAATTAGTGATCAATTAATATTAGTTGAATCTAAGTCTAGAGTAAGGAGTTGAGTGCTATAATATTCTTCAATTCTTCCCTCCAGGATTTGGGATGGTTATTGTGAACTCTAGGATTCTAAGAAGGCTGGTTTCTCCTTCATCGTCTCACTACGTGTTTTAGAGTAAATTGCTTAACTTCTCTGACCTTCAGCTTCAGCAACACTCTAAACAGTGTCTACAAGCTGTATCCTGCTTAACAAAAAGGGATGTTAGGTAAAAAACATGAGATTAATTTACAAGAAGCATATATTCATGTATTACTTGAATAATTAAATAAGTTTAAAAAGTAAATGTGAACATTTATAAGAATAAGGAGGAATAAATCTACAGAGATAAGGAAAAGACTAAAAAAGAAACTGGCTACCTTTTTGATGACACTAAATTTTCTTTTAAAGGTATAACTTCATACTTGGCCCAGCCTGTCTTCCATCTTTTCCCCAACTCTCTATCACCCTCTACTGCCCAGGTGGGCTCTTTTTAATGTAGTTCAGCAAATGATTAAGGGAAAAGTATCATTTGTGGCCTGTTTCTGACCTTAGCTATCTACATCATCTTCACCAAGCCTTTCTTTGTTCTTGACCCTATGACTGGCACAAGGGACAAAAAGCTCACAGTGTCATGGGGGACACGGACTTTCATGCCATTATGGGCATAACAAGAAACGTTTCTGGAACAGGAATGACTCTGAGCCAGGCACTCTGCTAAGCATTCTGTATACATGAACATTTAGTCCTACCAACAGCCACAAAGGATTTTAATTTACAGAAGAGGAATCAAGCTCATAAATGTGATTGGTTGAAGGTAACTACTTAGTAAACATGGGGCATAGATTCTGATTAAGATCAGTCCTCAAAAAAAAAAAAAAAAACAAACCTGTCCTCCAAAGTTAGTCTTTTCCTACTATATTATACGAGAGTAAAAAGTGGTGTGGAACACTGGAATGGGCGCATTTAAATTTACTTTGGGAGACAAGTGGCTGTTGCACCTGGGAAGACTACAGGGAAGACTTCTCTCCTCTGATTTGGACAGAGAAGGGGGGTTAAGGCCTTAAGAGCAGCAGTAAACAGGGACACAAACCTGGGACCTATTCAGAGATCAGAAGGTTGAGTGGGGTATGAGGAAAGAGAGGTATGATATGAAGCTAGAATCACATTGTACCAGGGCCTTAAAGGCCAGGCTAAGGAAGGTGGGCTCAAAATCAAAGGTTAGGGTTTCCCTTCTAGGTGTATGTGTACTGAGGGGTCTCCCAAGGTGATCAGGCATATGAGAAACCACACAAAAATGTGGCATATCACTTGGAATGTCAATTTTACTGAAGGGCTTGGGAAAAGACAATCTTGTATTTTCCTGTGAAAGATATATCATTATGGAACTTAATGTGAAATCATAAGAATTTTAAAAATAAATTGGGGTTGGGGGTGCCTGAATAGCTCAGTCAGTTAAGCATCTGACTTCTGGCTCAGGTCATGATTCCCTGTTGGGCTGTGTGCTGACAGCTCAGAGCCTGGAACCTGCTTTGGATTCTGTATCTCCCTCTCTCTCTGCCCCCCCCCACTTGTGCTCTCTCTCTCTCAAAAATAAACATTTAAAATTTTTTAAAGAACTAAACTAAAATAAAATTGGGACTTCAGAAACATTTCCCAGTTATAGGAAGCTGCTCCCTGATAAGGGAGTGGTTGAAAGTAGTCCACTCTGATGTCTTTCGGGATAGGTTAATAGAGGAGTCATTGGGGAAGCATTCCTGTAGGTGATGAGAAACCAAGGATTGAGTACCACTGAGGACTCTAGAATAGGGCTGTCTGGGACTTAAAGATGAACTGGATCTGACTGTCTTTGGAGAGCTTGCAGTCTAGCTTTATGGAACTGATGATTCTGTGCAAGAGAACAAAGCAAAAGCCAGGTGAAGTTTCTCTCCTCTGCCCCATCTCCTTCATATGTTCCTCTTGTACCACATGCACTTTTATTTAAAAAAGTATTTATCATGCCACTATTCTCTCACTTCTTGTATGATCTTGGACAAGTTATTTCTCTGGAGCTCAGTTTCCTCATATGCAGAATGGGGATAATAATACCTACCCCATAGTGTCACAATGAGGGTCATAGTGAGAACTAAATGAAAACATGTATAAAATCTCTTAGAATAGAATCTGGAACAAAGTTCAACACTGTTTAAACAGTAGCTATTATAACAGAATTCTTACTACAACCTCTGTAGCCACTGTGTTTCAGTAATCATCTCCCATTGCCATTCATTTCTTAGGTCATTCAGGTTGAGGGTGGAAGGTGGGGGATAGGTCTGGGAGGAACATACAGATGAACCAGACGTCATGGCACAGACTTATGAATATTGGTTTGTGCAGCTATACCTAACACATAGTAGATGCTCAGAATGCTTGCTGAACAGAATCAACAAATGTCTTCCCACTAAACTGGAAGCTCTTTAAAGGCAGGGACCATACTTCCTAGCTGTTGTTTTACTGGAACCAAGCCCTGGGTGAGGCACACAGTAGGCACTTGGAGATCCCCGAACAAACGAATGAATGAAATAAATGAAGAAATAAATAACTGCAGGCAGAAAGTCATTAGGGCACAAAGCCGGCTCAGAAAAAAGTGTTGCACAGAGATCGTCATCAGTTTTAGGAAAGGAGTGAACATAGCAAGAGACGTGTCAGCCAAACAGCTTGAGGCCTCAATAGCTCAAGGATTTAGGTTCACTGCGCCCCCCCTTCCGGGATACGGGTGAGCGCAGACCTCCGCTGCCCGCCCCCAGGCCCCGCCCCTCCGCTGGCTCACGTGACCGCGGGGCGGGTGTGCAGAACCACCAGGGGCGGAGCGGCCGGCTAAAGTCGGCTGAGCGAGCAGGGGCCATGGCGGGCGTGGTGGACTTCCAGGACGAGGAGCAGGTGAAGTCCTTTCTGGAAAACATGGAGGTGGAGTGCAACTACCAGTGCTACCGCGAGAAGGACCCGAACGGTGAGCGCCTCCGGCGCAGCCTGGGGACACGTGGGGACGCATGGGGGAGGGGAGGGGGCTAGACGGGTCACTAGCAACCTCTGGAAGAGGTCTGGAAGGGGTCTCCGGCCTGGGACACGTTGGGACGCGATGGGACGATAACGACGTTGTGTATGTTGGGGAGGAACAGGTTGGGTTTCTCGAGGACCTGCGGGGATCGCAGCGGCGGCATACTAGGAGGGACAGAGCCTGGAGGCCGGGGCGGGTACGAAGAGAAGTGCTTGGGTGCTGGGGGTAGAGCGATGGGGATACATCAGTGAACAGATAAAATTCCCTGTCCTTCTGGAGCTTACATTCTAGTGGAGGGAATTGGACAATAAAACGTAAGGAAATACATGAAATCGTGTGTTAGAATCTAGTCATTAGTGCAATGGGAAAAAGGGCTGAGGTATAGGGAGTTGAGGAGGGCAATTTTGAATTAAGGGTCAAAGGTAGTCATTGAGAAAGTTATTTTTGAACTAAGCCTTGAAGGTCTGTGAGATCAATGCTAGGCAGAGGTAACACCTAGTGAAGAAAAGGCCCTGAGGCATGAATGTGCCCCTTGTGTTCTGGGAACATTGAGTTGACTTGAGTCTGTGGGTGGATATTGGTGTCCAAAAGAGGTCACCCAGAGCAGCCTGGTGTGGGCTCACCCACCAGGTGAGTGGTTTATAAAGGGGGAAAAAAATGACACTAGTCTTACCTTCTTTTTTTTTTTTTTTAATATTTTTTCATGTTTATTTTTGAGAGAGAGAGAGAGACAGAGACAGAGTACAAGCAGGGAAGGGGCAGAGAGAGAGGGAGACACAGAATCTGAAGCAGGCTCCAGGCTCTGAGCTGTCAGCACAGAGCCCAACGTGGAGCTCACACTCATAAACCGCAAGATCATGACCTGAGCTGAAGTCGGATGCTTAACCGACTGAGCCATCCAGGCACCCCACTAGTCTTATCTTCTAATAGCTTGCAGTCTGGTTTCCAGAATATGATATAGCCATTTCTTGAAGCTAACCAACTAACCAGAGTTGCTCTGCAGTATGATGGCTTAATAAGAACCCAGGGTGGTTCTTGGAGGGCTCACCTGTGTCCTAAGAGGAGTTGGAGTCACTGAGGAGCAGGATTGTCGGGAAAGACTTCTGGGGGGAGGTCAGGAGGAGCAGGCAACTGTTGATAATGGAGGAGAGGGTGGGAGAATAGAATGCTGTCTTCTGGAAGGCTGAAGCAAGACTGTAGTGTAGTTAAATAAGATTGAAGAGTGAGGTGTGTCAGGCCTTGAATGCCAGGGTAAGGCATTTAGACTATTCTGTAGGCAGTGAAGAGCCGTACATGTTTTTGAGGAGAGAGTTCATGGTAATGTACTCTGGAGAGTATACTAAGCATTGGAATGGGGAAGGGTGGGCATACAAGGACTGGCTGCAGCACTTTAGAAGTAGAGCCTGAGAGGAGGCAATAGTGACTATACCTACTGTCTTTTGAAGTCATCATGATCTCTTACCAGGATAACTAAAATAGCCTTCTAACCTCTCTGTTTGCATGCTCATTCCCTTAAAATCTGTTATCTACCTTCAAACTGATAGTTAAAATTTCATTTTGTTCTAGTAAATGCTGTCTTATTAGATTTTTAAATAACAAAACAACATGTTGGTTGTCACCATTACTGGAGTATACCCCCTCATGCATCTTGTTCTTCTATATTCATCTGGGCATATACAAACATATACTGGAATGACATACATTTATGTATTTATTTATTTATTTATTTATTTATTTATTTATTTTTACTTATTTTTGAGAGAGAGACAGAGCATGAGCAGGGGAGGGGCAGAGACAGAGGGAGACACAGAATTGAAACAGGGCCCAAGGCTCCCAGCTGTCAGCGCCAAGTCTGATGCTGGGCTTGAACTCATGAACCATGAGATCATGACCCAAGCTGAAGTCGGATGCTTAACTGACTGAGCCACCCAGGTGCCCCCTGGAATAACCTTTTAAAAATGCAAATTGAATCATATCACTACTCTTCTTAATTTTTTTTTAATATCCATTTATTTTTGAGAGAGAGAGTGTGCACGTGCGCAAGTAGGGGAGGGGCAGAGAGTGAGGGAGACAGAATCCATAGCAGGCTCCAGGCTCTGAGCTGTCAGTACAGAGCCTGACGTGGGGCTCGAACCCATGAACTGTGAGATTGTGACCTGAGCCGAAGTTGGACATTCAACCGACTTGAGTCACCCAGGGGCCTCTATCACTACCCTTCTTAAAACCCTCCAGTGATTTGCCATTGACCTGGAATAAAATCCTAACTCCTTCCTGTGTTCCACAATGCCCTGTTATCTCATCCCCATCTTTCTCTCTTCATTTCCTACCCCTTTTCTCCTCGATCCAGCCACATAATACCTTATTTGTACCAAGCTCATTCCCTCTTTGGGGTCTTTTAATTTATTGCTTCTTGTGCCTGGGACTTTCTGCCCCCTTCCTGTTTTATTGTCTTTAAATCATTAGTTCATTCTTGTTATTCACATTTCAGCTCAGACATTAAAGTCCTTACTAGGTCCTCCCTGATTGCCCAGTCTTGTAACTATTCCGGCAGTTTGCACAACAAACTATCTTACCCTGTTTTATTTCAATCACATAACATTTGTTACTGTTTAAATGTGTCTTAAAAAATATAAATGCATCTTGCTCACCTATCTACTTATTTTTTTCCCTCCTCTAGAATGTAATTTTTAGGAGGGGAAGTGACTGTATGCCCACCATCTATAACAGTGTGTGGTACATGGTCGCACATAGAAGCTCAAATATTTGTTGAAGGAAAATTAATGACATGAGTGTCATTTGGAATGAAGAAGGGATGGGGGGAGAGATGTTAAGAAGATACTCCCTGGGATTAGAGACTGCTAAAAAGGGAGAGTCTGTTTCCAACTTCTTTAGTAGCTACCATTTCTACTCAGTCTTTGGGCTTCTCATTCTCAGCCTGGCTGAGGAATATAGTCCGGGAAACACCACTTTCTTGCTACTACAGAGACTAGCCCACGGACCCTTTTGGTTTTCGGTGTTTTATTGCTGAACTTCCTGGGAAGTTCCAAAGGTAGCAAAGTTTCAGTCATGAAAGGCAGTGGATCTTTGGCCCTGGCTAACAGGGAGCAGAAGGGCTCCACCAGAATGGCTGGTGACTGGTGGAGCCAGAATAGTGGCCACTGTCTCCCCAGACTGTACATTGCTCAGCCCTGGCTAAGGACAGACAATGCCAATTGTAGGAATGGCTGAGCACCACCTGCATTCTTTGTGGTGAGGTCACCTTGCTACACCTCAGGAGGACAGAAGGAAGCTGGTCCTTAATAAAAGACACATTCTGGCCTGCCACACCTCAGCCCTCCCCACTGCTGAGCAGCAACCCCTGACATGAAGAACAGCTCTTGCCTTCTCCTCACAGGATGCTATCGGTTGGTGGACTATTTGGAAGGGATCCAGAAGAATTTTGAGGAGGCTGCCAAGGTATTGAAGTTCAACTGTGAAGAGAACAAACACAGTGATAGCTGCTATAAACTGGGGGCTTATTATGTGACCGGAAAAGGTAAGGTGGTGCCTACTTTCTTTGGTCATTGTCATTGATGGTAGTACTGGCATGACATCCTGAGCCTCATGCTGAAGGGTCCTCACTGGCCAGGCTGTGGGCAAGCACATTGTGGGAAGATTTGGAGAGAGTTCAAGGGGGAAGAACATAGCCTTTCAAGTTAGGCAGACCTTAGGGAATATTATTAGCAAGAAGTGGGACCTTGACCCATTCACTCTAACTCTGCCTCAGTTATATCACCTGTAAAATGGAGAAAAAATAGTACTTGCTATTAGGTAATATTAAATAAGTATAATAAGATAAAGGTAAGTATAATAAGATGCAGGTAAAGACATCAGCATGTGCCTGCCACAGAGGAAGGGACCAATTATTAATTCTCTGCCATCTGTCTTTTCTCCTCATTCCCTAATTGCAGTTATCACTATAGTAGTGAGTAGTGTTTAAATTATCTATTGCTAAATAAGAAATTATTCCAACAAAGTTATTATTTCACATGGTTTCTATAGGTCAGGAATTTGGGATCTGCTTAGCTATATGCCTCAGGATCTCTAATGAGGTTGCAGTTAAGACATTAGCCAGGGAGTTGGGGCTAGAGTCATTCGAAGGCTTGACTGGAGCTAGAGTTTTCAGTTCTAAGATGGCTCACTCACATGGCTGTTAGGAAAGCCTTCTGTTCCTTTCTAGCTCTTATCAGGAGACCTCCATTCTTTGTGACAGGGATCTGTCTGTGGGCTGCTTATGTGTCCTTTTGACATGGCATCTTGCTTTCCTCCATAGTGAGTGATCCAAAAGAGTGGGATGGAATCCACGGTGTCTTTTATGACCTACCCTTGGAGGTCACATGTTTTTCATTTCTATCACATTCTGTTTGTTAGAAGTGAATCAGTCCAGTCCACACTAATAGGAGAGAACTAACATCCAGGCTTTTGAAGGAAAGAATAGCAAAGAATTTATGGGCATATTTTAAAAACACCACAAATAGAGAATATGACCTTTGACAGGCGACTGTTTTTTCGAGGATTGTATGATTCATTGATCTCTTGTTCCCAGGGCCCAGCCAAGCCTGGTTAGAAAGATATTCAGTGAAAGTTTGATGAAGAGGGTGTCTTTTTAATTCTCTGGAGTTGTGTGAACTATTTCTGCTTTCACATGGGACGTGGGGCCTGTGGTAGTCACTATTTTGAAGAAAGTTTAGCATCACCAGGAATATCAGCTTCCCTTGATGGAGCAGAGAGGCATTTTTTTGACCTAATAATTCTCCTAGTGTCCTTCCTAAGGAAATAACTGGAAATGCAAGTAAAAGTTATGTGAAAAGATACCCTAGTATTATTTATCTGGCAAAATTTTATTTTCATTAACTTACAGTTTACAGGTAATACACAATTTCATTAAAATAATGATTTAAAAAAAAACCCTAAAACCTGTGTGCCAACAGTAGCAGCTTAGTTAAATAAATAATGTTACCTCCATTGGATGGAATGTTAATTAGCCCATTAAAAAATAATGTTTCTTTTTTTAACGTTTATTTTTGAGAGAGTGCAAATGGGGGAGGAACAGAGAGAGGGAGACAGAGGATCCGAAGGGGGTTCTGTGCTGACAGGCTGATAGCAGCAAGCTTGATGTGGGGCTCAAACTCACAAACTGCAAGATCATGACCTGAGCTGAGGTTGGACGTTCACCCGATTTAAGTAATCTCCGCACCCAACATGAGGCTCAAACTCAAAACCCTGAGATTAAGGGTTACATGCTCTACCAACTGAGCCAGCCAGGCATTTTCCCCCACCCCCTTTAATGTTAAGTAATCTTTTTACCGTTTTTTACTATATTTTTCACAAGGACTTTGAATTTCTTATTGAATTAGAGAAAACAAAAGAGGCCCTGAAATTGTTCTCTTATTAGACAAATTGATGTGATTAATGATTGTATATTGACATTTTTTTTCTTTTAGATGTTACTTTATTGAGCACACTTTTACTGTCTTTAGTGAGAGAATGAATTAAGTATGGACCAGTAGAGGGAGGGAAGAAGGACTCTAATACCTGTTAAACCTGGGAGAGCTTGAGAAGCATCTTCAGAGAGATATGTAAAATACTATAGAGGGTCAGTGCTGGGAGTGTGTGTTCAGTGTTGACACAGGGGGTGCTGTCGCAGAAGAGGCAGCATTCAAACTGGTCCTTGAAGGACAGAGTGTGGTTTGGTGGAGGTGGTAATAAGAGTTATCTCAGGCAAAGAGAAGGTATGTGGGTGTGAAAGAACACAGAGTGTTTAGAGATCAGTACTTAATCCTGTTAAATTTCTCTGGATGTTCAAACCAAAGTGGTCATGGAAGATCCTGTTAGCTGATCTTTGCTACTCAAGCCATTTTGGATTGCTGTTTAGCAGACCTTGGGCCCTGCCATGTTTAAAAGCCAAAACTGTTGACTCCCCCTGCCTAGTTCTGAGCCAAAGAATTTTCCAGTCTTTTTGCTTTTGCCTTTGCTTTTTGCTTTTTGCTTTGCTTTTGCTTTTTGCTAAAAAATCACCCCGTGTCCTTTCTTGACACAGACAGGTTAATAACTCTTTTACCAAGGATGGCTTGGGGCAAGGGAAAGAGTGGGAGGCCAAAGAACCCACTTTTAGACAGTGTAGCATCTGACAAGGCATTTTCTTTCTCTGAGTAGCAATTTCTTTGTTGACAAAATTAGAGTAAGAAGGTCCACTCATACCTTCTTCATAGGATTTTTCTGAGCATCAAATGAGAATAGCTTTGTTAAATTGTAAAACGTTTTATCAACGTGAACAGGTATGGTTGTGCTGCAGAAGTTACTCTGGATTGCACACTTAGAGTGTGCACATCCAAGGAATACGTTGGCCAAATGTTTTCATATAGGAAATCAACTTTGAACTATTCTTGTGAAACAATCTATGTGTCCTATGAAAAGAAGTAGAAGTTAACTCTGACACATATGTCTTTGAGGAAATATTATGCAGCCAATAAAACAGATATTAAGAAGGGTTTCTAATGGGGCGTGAAGAAGGTTCATGATTACAAATGTAAAAAGACCAAATTGGGGCGCCTGGCTGGCTCAGTCAGTAGAGTATGGGACTCTTGATCTCAGGGTTGTGAGTTTGAGCCCCATGTTGGGCACAGATATTACTTAAAAAAAAAAAAAAAGAGCAAACTACATAAAAAACTACATTGTGCTAGGAGGAAATACACCAAAAATTAAGTAATGATGGTCTCTAGGTGGTGGTAACAATAGATGACTTTTGTTTCCCTTCTGTTTAAGAGTCTTCAATTTCCTCTTCTAAAAAGTGGGATTGCTTTAGAGGAGGACATGAAAGCTCAGATAAGTTGATGACAATTGCAAATGAATCTTTTTTCTCTAAAAAATTTATGTATGTATGTATGTATGTATTTATGTATTTATTTATGAGAGAGCATGAGTTGGGAGAGGGGCAGAGGAAGAGAGAGAGCAAATCTTAAGCAGGCTCCACAGTCAGCACAGAGCCTGATGTGGGGCTCAATCCCATGACCTTGGGATCATGATCTGAGCTGAAATTGAGTCTGATGCTCAACTGACTGAGCACCCAGGCACCCCGCAAACAGATCTTTTATCTCTAACCTAGATTGCTTTTGTGAGCTTCAGACCACACGTACCTGATTTTTTATTAGATCTATCTACTTAGAATTATCATAGGCATGTCAAACTTAACAAATCAGGGGCACCTGGGTGGCTCAGTTGGTTAAGGGTCTGACTTTGGCTCAGGTCATGATCTCACAGCTTGTGAGTTCAAGCCCTGTGTCAGGCTCTGTGTGGACAGCTCAGAGCCTGGAGCCTGCTTCGGATTCTGTGTCTCGCTCTCTCTCTGCCTCTCCCCCGCTTGCACTCTGTCTCTCTTTTTCTCTCAAAAATAAATAAACATTGAAAAAAAAATTTTTTTTTAACTTAAATCAGATATGGAATTCTTAATTGTTTTTTCTCACCCCAATTTATTATGCCCATTATCTGCCACCTTAGCAAGTGGATCTCTCTCTAGTAGTAGCTAATAGCCAGTTTATCTCCAAAATATGTCTCAAATCTGCCCTCTCTCCCTCTCCTGCATCATTCTTAGCCAAGCTACCTTCCTCTCCTGCTTGAATTACAGTTAGGAGATTAATGCAGGTCTCTAATCCTCTTTCCATAAGGAACTAAAATGAACTTTAAAAAAAAAGTTTATTTTATGATAGCATGAGCAAGGGAGGAGCAGAGAAAGAGAGGGAGAGAGAGAATCCCAAACAAGCAGGCTCCACACTCAGCATGGAGCCCGAAGTGGGGCTTCATCTCACGACTGTGAGATCATGACCTGAGCTGAAATCAAGCGTATGACATTTAACCAACTGAGCCACCCAGGCACTCCTAAAATGAACTTGTAAAAATATAAACCACGGACAGTGTCTTGGGCTGAGCTGTGGTGGATGTTTTTGAGGGCAGCCAACCCATAGCCTGTGCTTTCTGTGGAAGCCTGAGTCGGCCTTTGTAGCTTTCTCCCTCTGTGTCACAACCCAGTCTTCCAATGACACTGCAGTTCACCAGCTGCCCACCTTAACAGATTCAAGAACAAGGGGAAAGACAGTATAAAAATGAGGTGGTGTCAAGTAGAAGTTAATGTGGACCTGAGGAAAGCTAAGAAGGAAGACTAGATGCTGAAAAGGAGAAACGTAAGCTAATTTCCTAATAAATCTACTTCTCCACAACAACCAGGGCAGTGTAAGTTGATCTGTTAATAGCATTGTCAAAAGCATAAATAGCAACAATTTGGAAAGCCACCTCCAGGCTACTCAAGCTGCTAAGAAACTGCTTTCTGGGGAAAAGCAGCCCCCATAGAGAACATCATCTGGCTTGGTTTCATTCCAAAATTTGTGTCCTTTTTGGACAGAATTGTTTGTAGTCCCATTCAGTTGAATCTGCTTGAGCTCTCACAAACATTGCTTCTACGATATCAGAACAGACCAAGGCTGTGGTAGATAGAGGTGCTGTCCCAGCATTCATTTCTCCATTGACATCTTCCCATGCTCGCATCAGCGAACAAGCTGTATGAGCTCTAGGAAACATTGTACGCGATAGTTCAGTTTTCTGAGATTTGGTTTTCAAGTATGGTACATTTGACCCACTGTTGGCCCTTCTTGCAGTTTCTGATATGTCGTCTGTAGCATGTGGTTACTTAGGTAATCTTATCTGGACGCTTCCAAATTTTTGTTACAGAAAGGATCCTGTACTCCTGTAGATGCTGTTAAGCAACTTCTTCCTATTTTAGTTCTTCTCCTGCATTACGGTGATCCAGAAGTATTGGCAGATACCTGCTGGACCATTTCTTACCAGACTGGTGGTCCAAATGAGCAGATAAAAGTGGTTGTTGAAAGGGGAGTTGTGCCCCAACTTGTAATGCTTCTAAGAGCTCCTAAATTGTCAATTGTGACTTCTGTGCTAAGAACCATAGGAAGTATTGTCACTGGGACAGATGAACCAACTCATGTTGTAATAGAAGTGGGAGCGCTTGCCATCTTCCCCAGCCTGGTAATGAGCCCCAAAACTAATACTCAGAAGGAAGCAGTGTGGACAGTGTGAAACATCACAGCTGGTTGCTGGCACCAGACAAAGCAAGTTGCGAATCATGGGTTAATCCCATTTCTCACTGGCATTCTAAGGAAAACTTTAAAACACAAAAGGAAGCTGTATGGACTGTGACCAACTATTCAACTGGTGGGCCAGTTGAATAGATTATAAATCTTATTCATTGTGGTATAATAGAACCACTGATGAACCTCTTAACTGTGGAAGATGCTGGGGTTATTCTGAACACTATTTCAAATATCTTTCAGGCTGCTAAGAAACTAGGTGAAACTGAGAAACTTAGCATAATGATTGAAGAAAGTGGAGGTTTGGACAAAATTGAAGCTCCACAAAACCATGAGTTTTATACAAAGCTTCATTGCACTCAACTGAGAAGTATTTCTCTGTAGAAGAAGAGGGGAAAAAAATGTGCCAGAAATTACCTCCAAATGCTATACATTCTCAGTTCAGGATTGCAGATCTGGAACCTTTAACTTTTAGATTGTACAGCTGAGGCAGAAGGTTGTTTGTTGTGTACTATGTTTGCTATACATTTGTCTTACTGTTTCTCTGCTAAGAAGTCTTTTTATTTTTTATTTATTTTTACTTTTTATTTTATTTTAAAGAGAGAGAGTGCTCTCATAAGTGGGGAAGAGGAAGAGAGAGAGAGAGAGAGAGGGAAAGAGAATCCCAAGCAGGCTCCATGCTCAGTGCAGAGCCTGATGCAGGGCTCAATCCCATGACCCTGGGATCACGGCCTGAGCCAAATTCCAGAGTTGGCTGCTGAACTGACTGAGCTGCCCAGGTGCCCCAAAAACTCTTTTTAATTTTTTAATTTTGCTTTATTTTTATGTTAGAGAAAGAGAGAATACAAGCTTGGGAGAGGAGCAGAAATAGAGAGAGGGCGAGTGCCTAGGTGGCTCAGTCAGTTACACATCTGACTTCGGCTCAGGATCAGATCACAAACTGATCTCTCAGTTTGTGGGTTCGAGCCCCGCGTCGGGCTCTGTGCTGGAAGCTTGGAGCCTGGAGCCTGCTTCAGATTCTGTGTCTCCCTCTCTCTCTGCCCTTCCCCTGCTTACACTCTGTCTCTCTCTCTCAAAAATAAACATTAAAAAAATTTTTAAAAAGAAGTAGAGAGAGAGAGAGAGAGAGAGAGAGAGAGAGAGAGAATCTTAAGCAGACTCCTTGCTCAGTGCGGATCCCAACATGGAGCAAGATCTCACAATTGTGAGAACATGACATGAGCCGAAATCAAGAGTCACATGTTTAACCAACTGAGCCACCCAGGTGCGCCCCAAGAATTCTTTTTTTTTTTTTAATTAAAAAAAATTTTTTTTTAAATTTTTTTATTTTTTAGACCGAGGGAGACAGAGCGCAAGTGGGGGAGGGGCAAAGAAAGAGGGAGACACAGAATCTGAAACAAGCTCCAGGCTCTGAGCTGTCAGCACAGAGCCCAATGCGGGGCTCGAACCCACAAACTGTGAGATCATGACCTGAGCCAAAGTCGGACACTTAACCAACTGAGCCACCCAAGTGCCCCCCCCCCCAAGAATTCTTTTTAAATGTGGTTTGCTATTATAGCATTTTTTACACTACAGTTATACTTGAACAGTTCCAAGTTATGTATACTGTCTGAAGCTTCTCTTCTCAATAGGTTTCTTATTTCTGTGTGGAATTTCGTATCTTGCAGTATCCTGTAAATGAAGATTAAATTCCACCCTTTTCTTTAGTTAAAAAGAAAAAAAAGAATGTAAACCATAGATTGGATAAAATATGTGAAAAACAGGCAGTGTAGTGCTGTGATCCTCAAGAAAAGGGAAACATAAAATGTGAGCCCCATCCATGGTTACTTTTTCTGCCTGGAAGTTTTTTCCAGACTATCACAGAGATGGAAGCCAAAGAGAGCATGACAGTTTTGCTGAACTGATGAGGCAGAAGTCAGAATTTCTGGTGAATAAAGCAGTTGGAATTTGAGGGACAGAATGCTAGAGAAGAAAGAAGCTATACTGAGAAGGCACTCCAGAAATCCATATAGGAGTACTTTTAGGTCTTTGGCCTAATGTTAAGCAGCACATGCATAGAGGGAGACTGAGAGACCTTCATTGAAAAGCTACTGGGGAGCTGTGAACTGAGAAGAGGTTCCAGAGGTTTCACAGTAATGGGAGTGGTTTGAATTCCAACCAGCCTGAGTGGAGAGACATTGAACACTACATTCAACTGAGATTGCCCTAGTAGCAAGACTGTTCTATAATCTGCTCTAACAAAACTTACAAACAAGTGCCATAGGGATTTTGGCTACCAGAACAAAAGTTCAACAACCTGGGGCACCTGGGTGGCGCAGTCGGTTAAGCATCTGACTTCAGCCAGGTCACGATCTCGCGGTCCATGAGTTCGAGCCCCGCGTCAGGCTCTGGGCTGATGGCTCAGAGCCTGGAGCCTGTTTCCGATTCTGTGTCTCCCTCTCTCTCTGCCCCTCCCCTGTTCATGCTCTGTCTCTCTCTGTCCCAAAAATAAATAAAACGTTGAAAAAAAAATTAAAAAAAAAAAAAAAGTTCAACAACCTTCAAAGGAATATAGCAAAATCCAGATGGAACAAAGTATCATGTACAGTGTTTAGCATAAAATAAGAAATTGCTAAACAGAAAAAAAGCAGTCAACAGAAACACCTAGATATGACAGAGATGTTGAAATTAACAGTTAAATATTTTAAAACAGGTGTAATAGGGGCGCCTGGGTGGCTCAGTCGGTTAAGCATCCAACTTTGGCTCAGGTCATGATCTCACGGTCCATGAGTTCGAGCCCCACATTGGGCTCTGTGCTGACAGCTCAGAGCCTGGAGCCTGCTTCGGAATCTGTGTCTCCCTGTCTCTGACCCTCCCCCGTTTATGCTCTGTCTCTGTCTCAAAAATAAATAAACATTAAAAAAAAATTTTAAACAGGTGTAATAAATATTTTTAAAAGTTAAAATAAAATATGGGCATAATGAGTGAATAGATAGGAAATCACATTAGAGAAATTAACACTTGAACCAAATGAAATCCTACAGTAGAAAAACATAATATTTGAAATGAGAAGTTACTTGACAGGCTTAATAGCAAAATAGACAATTTGAAAGATTGGTGAACTTGAATATAGGATTATAGATATCACCCAAAATGAAGTGATGAGAAAAAAAAAAAGAGCCTCAACCTGTAGGAGTCAGTATTCTTCAACCTAACACCTGTATATCAGAGTCCCAGAAAGAAAAGAGATTGGGGCAAAATATGTATATATTTGAAGAAATAACAGCAGAAAAATTTCCAAATTTGATGAAAAGTATCAGTCTGCTGATCCATGGCACTCATTGAACGCAAGGAGGATAACCAATGAAATTATACCTAGACACATTATTACCAATTTGGTGAAAAACGAAGATAAAGAGAAAATCTTAAAAGCCATCAGAGAAGGGCACCCGGGTCGCTCAGTCAGTTGGGTGTCCAACTCTTGATTTCAGCTCAGGCCATGATGGGTCATGGGATCAAGCCACGTGTTGGGAACTCTCTCTTTCTTTCTCTGTCCCTCTCTCTCTCTCTGCCTCTCCCCTGCTTGTCTCCCCATGTGGACTCTATCAAAAATTTTTTTTAATTTTTAAAAATTTAAAAAAAAAAAGGCAATCAGAGAAAGACTTTGAAGGGAATAGTGGTGAGAACAACTCCTGACTTTTCATCAGAAGCAACATAAGCCAGAAGACAAAACAACATCTTTAAGGGATGAAAGAAAAAACTATCCAACATGAATTCTACTTTAGCAAAAATGTCTTTAAAAATGAAGATGGGGGCACCTGGTGGCTCAGTCGGTTAAGCGTCCAACTCTTGATTTCAGCTCAGGTCATAATCTCATGGTTCATGAGATCGAGCCCATGTCCGGCTCTGCACTGACATCATGGAGCCTGCTTGGGATTCTCTCTCTCCTTCTCTCTGTCTCTGCCCCTCCCCCACTCTTGCACATGTACTCTTTCTCAAAATAAATAAACATTAAAAAAAATAAAAATGAAGATGAGGTAAATTCATTTTCAGATAGACAAAAGCTCATGGAATGAATCATTAGCAGACCTGCACCACAAAAAATGTTAAAGTTGTTTGGATTGAAAGCAAATGATAACAGATGGAAACTAAGATCCATACATAAGAATAAAGCACATTAGAATATGTATGCAGATATGAGACTTTTTTCCTCATTTCTTAATATCTCTAAAAGACTGTTTAAAGCAAAAATAATGGCAGTGTATTGTGAGGTTTATATATAGAGGTAAAATTAAAAAGTATACGTAGAAGTAAGACATAATAGCAATAATACAAAGGATGGAACTGTAGTAAATGAATAAAAATGTATTTTAAGATTCTTACATTATATGTGAAGTGGTATAATATTTGTGGTAGATTGTGATAAATTAATGTTATATGTTCACTAGATAAGTCACTGAAGAGGGAAGTATAACTAAAAAACCAGTGATAAGAATGACATGGATTATTAGAAATACACAATTCAAGGCTCAGCTGGCTAAGCATTCAACTTCAGCTCAGGTCATGATCTCATGGTTCGTGGGTTCGAGCCCCGCATCGAAATGTGCTGATAGCTCAGAGGCTGGAGCCTGCTTCATATTCTGTGTCTCCCTCTCTCTCTGTCCTGCCCCCACTCATTCTCTCTCTCTCTCTCTCTCTCAAAAAATGAATGAACATTTAAAAAAATTCAAAGAAATACACGATTCAAGGCACCTGGCTGGCTGGGTTAGTGGAGTGTAACTCTTTATTTAAAAAAAAAATTTTTTTTAACATTTATTTATTTTTGAAACAGAGAGAGAGCATGAACAGGGGAGGGTCAGAGAAAGAGGGAGACACAGAATCTGAAACAAGCTCCAGGCTCTGAGTTGTCAGCATGGAGCCCGACGCGGGGCTCGAACCCATGGACCGCGAGATCATGACCTGAGCCGAAGTCGGACGCTTAACCGACTGAGCCACCCAGGCACCCCGAGTGTGACTCTTGATCTCAGGGTTATGGGTTTGAGCTCCACGTTGAATGTAAAGATTACTTAAAAGTGAAATAAAATCTTTAAAAAAAGAAATACATGATTCCAAAGAATGCAAGAAAGGAGAAAAAACAAAAAGCATTTGGGACAAATGGGAAATAAGTAAGATTATAGATTTTAACCCAGCTATAATCAACAATTGCATTAAATGTAAGTAAACACTCCAGTAAAACTCATAGATTGTTAGGCTGTGTATAAAAGCAAGACCTATATCCTATTTAAATATAAGGTGGCACAAATACACTCTCAGAACTGAAAGAACTCAGGGGAAATAGAATCTATGTATGAGTTTTTCTGGAAAAATCTATTTGATAACCAATAAAGAAGTTAATCAAAAGAAACAATTCAGGAATGGAGAAGCTCTAATGAAAAGACTGGTGATGAGTGGAATCCATTTAGAATGACTATTGGGCTTATTAGGTTACTGAATAGCATGTAAATAATATAAACCTTTAGAGCATAGAAACACCACAATGTTTCCCGGACACTTATTATGTGCCAGGCTCTTTGTAAAAACGCATTTAAGCTTCTAACATATGAAGTAGGTACTGTTTTCCTTATTTTACAGGTGAGGAAAATGGAGGCTTATAGAGGTTAAGTAACTTGCCTAATGTCACACAGCCAGCAAGGAATGGAGCCAGGACTGGAGCCTAGGTTTTCTGGCTACAGAGCCCAGGCTTCTGTTAACCACTGTGCTATGCTGTCTTCCTAAATTAAAATAATAGAGAAGTAACAAAAAGTAGAGGGCGGGGGAGGAAAGATGGAAGGAAATGTGAGACACCAATATCCTCACCTTTTATAGTTGTGAGTTAGTACTTCCTAGATTTAGTTAAGGGGCACCTGGGTGGCTCAGTTGGTTAAGCATCCGACTCTTGATTTCAACTCAGGTCATGATCTCATGGTTCGTGTGACTGAGCCCCACATCAGGTTCTGTGCTGATAGCACGAAGCCTGCTTGGGATTCTGTCTCTCTCTGCTCCTCCTGTGCTCTCACACATGTGAAATAAATAAATAAATAAGTAAATAAGTAAATAAGTAAATAAACAAACAAACTTTAAAAAATAAAATTAGCAAATACAATCCAATTTTTCAAAGTACATACGTCTATCTAGCTGTCCATTCAGCCAGCCAACATGTAATCTGAATATATACTACAAAGCTAACTGGAATGGTATTCTCTTAATGATAATGATGGTTATTTTTAGGTGGTAGATTTGGAGTGATTTCTTTAAAAAATAATGTTAAAAGATAGTGTTTGTATTTTTTGAGAATGAGTGATAGTACATAGGGATTTGAAATTTTCCATTAAAAAGAAAAATCTAAAAACTAAAGAGAAAATTGAGCCCTGTCACCACCATTGCTTAAAATCACCCATTAGCAGTTTCCCATAATTTCTAAGATAAAGTACAGGATCCTTAATAAGATGCGTCAGACCTGTGATCTGACCCTTACCTGTCTCTACAGCCTTTTTTCCCTAGCGATTTCTGGGTTCTAGACATATGAGCTTTTTTTCTCTTTGTATCCTATTCCTCCTGCTTAGAACAATTCTTACTCCATTTTTTTTTTCCTTCTTTTTTTCCCCATTATATTACATCTCAAATATCACTTCTTTGGGGAGACTTTCCTTGATCTTAACCTGGTCTAGGTCAGAGCCATGATACATTCTCATAGCATCCTGGACTTTTCTTCCAAATGCTTGTCACACTTAAAATCATACATTAGGTTGTGTGGTTGTTAAATATCTGTTTCATTAGATTATAAGGGTAGGGACTGTGTCTGTTTATTCCAGAACCTAGAACAGAAGTTGGCAAATAATATGTATTCAATATACATTTAATGAACATTTAACAAAGTGCTTATAAGATCACATGTTCTCCCTATAATCCCATGAGGTAGTTCTTATAGTCCCCACCTTTCACCTCCTTTAGGGGTGGTCTGCCTCATAAGATATCATTTGAACAAAGATTCCAAGGCTGGAAAGTCTTTGTGCTATATACCAGGCCACCTTCCTTTCATGCTGCCTTAGCTCAAAATGTATGAACTTTATTCAGGAATTAGTCTCTAACTTTGGCCTCAGACATGCAGGTTCTGCCCTGGTTGGGTTTATTTTTTTCTTCCCTTTCCTTCCTCCCAGGTGGACTGACCCAGGACCTGAAAGCTGCCTCCAGCTGCTTTCTGATGGCGTGTGAGAAGCCTGGAAGGAAGTCTGTGGAGGCATGTCACAACGTTGGTCTCTTGGCACATGATGGACAGGTCAATGAAGATGGCCAGCCTGATCTGGAGAAGGCCAGAGACTACTACACAAGGGCTTGTGAAGGCAGCTATGCCTCCAGCTGCTTCAATCTCAGTGCCATGTTCCTGCAGGGTGCCCCTGGCTTTCCCAAGGACATGGGCCTGGCATGTAAATACTCAATGAAAGCCTGTGACTTGGGCCATGTCTGGGCCTGTGCCAATGCCAGCCGCATGTACAGGCTGGGGGATGGTGTAGATAAAGATGAGGCAAAGGCCGAGGTGCTAAAAAACCGGGCCCGGCAGCTGCACAAAGAACAGCAGAAAAATGTCCAGCCTTTGACATTTGGGTAGTGTGGCCCATGCTTCTAAGTAACACACAGCTTGAGGCTGGCACCTCCTATGTCTTACATAGCCCTTGAAAGTCAACCTGCTGGAGCAGGAAGACTTGGGACTTAATGTCAGTAGCTCTGGTTACATAGACCCATTACCCCAGAGTGTCACCTACTAGGTTGTAGCCTGAAATGTTTATTTCAGTCAGTATTCTTTCATCTGTTGTGTTCTGTGAAGACACACACATGTATGGGATTTTATGTCTCAGAGTCTGTGCTCTGTGAAAAAAGGCAAACTAGAGAGCAGTAGAGACTGGGCGGGGGGTGGAGAGGGGAGACAAAGAGCAGGAAGACTCAGCAGCCACAGTGCCTGAAGGAATCAGACCTTATTATTATCATTATTATTATTTTAGTTGGGAGGGCTTGAAAATCAGAGTCTTGACTTACATAATAGAGGGCTTAAGGAGCTAAGAACAGTTAAATAGTCACGACTTCCACCCTCTGACTTATGTAATCATTGGTGTGGGCTTCCTTTTTGCCTTTAGAGTCAGAGCTTCAATAAATTCTTAGAGATTGGGAGGGATGTGCAGCATAAAAGTTAAAGGTCATTATGCTTCAGGATTGCCAAAGAGGATGAAATATAAGCTGTGCTTTAGTGGAGGCATCCACAGTTGAAAATTAGCATCCCCAGTCCACTCACCTGGCATTGCTCATCATGCTGAAGGACAGATTATTCCCAAGGCAACTTCACCTAGGGATTTGTAAGCAAAGGTTTTGTGACACATTTTGTCCCTCAGAACTGGATCTTTTTAACTGTCTCTGTGAATAAACTATTGTGATTGATTAGTAGTTTGTGTTACTAGTTTCTCTCCAGATTCTGGGTAGGGTAGAGATGTTCTTTGTGGTGGTTGTGCTTTTTCTTTTAAGGTAAACCTTTGCCTTTTCTATTATCTTCCTAACCCGTCACTAGGGGGCAAGCTTGTCATTTTCCTGCAATAACAGGACTGGTCTGTCACCACCTACTGTTCTGAGCTTCCAGTTTTGCAGCTGTTCTACAAGGAAGGCATGCAATGTAGATGAAGGTTTGTAAGCTCAGCCTGCCAGTTTCTCAAGTTGATGGAGGAAAGGGACTTTCCCAGGAGCAGATAAGTTTTAAAAAGTGAGTTTATTTTTAAAATGTGAAGTAGTTTTTGTTTGGTTTAAAATAAATTCTGTAAGCCAACAAGCATATGAAAAGATGCTCAACATCGCTAATCATTAGGGAAATGCAAATCAAAACCAGAATGAGATAATTATCCCACACTTGTCAGGACGGCTGTTCTATTAAAAAAAGGGGGGTGCGGGGCGCCTGGGTGGCGCAGTCGGTTAAGCGTCCAACTTCAGCCAGGTCACCATCTCGCGGTCCGTGAGTTCGAGCCCCGTGTCGGGCTCTGGGCTGATGGCTCAGAGCCTGGAGCCTGTTTCCGATTCTCTGTCTCCCTCTCTCTCTGCCCCTCCCCCGTTCATGCTCTGTCTCTCTCTGTCCCAAAAATAAATAAAACGTTGAAAAAAAAATTTTTTTTTAAATAAAAAAAAGGGGGGTGCTCCCTGTGTGGCTCAGTCGGTTGAGTGTCCGACTTCGGCTCAGGTCATGATCTCACGGTCTGTGAGTTCGAGCCCTACATTGGGCTCTGTGCTGACAGCTCAGAGCCTGGAGCCTGCTTCGGATTCTGTGTCTCCCTCTCTCTCTGCCCCTCCCCCACTCATGCTCTATTTCTCTCTCTTTGTCAAAAATAAATATTAAAAAATAATAATAATAAAAAAGACAAACATTTTCAAGGATATGGAGAAATTGGAACCCTTACACATTGTTAGTGGGAATGTAAAATGATATAGCCACTTCAGAAAACAATATAGTGGGGGGGGGAAGAAAACAATATAGTGGTTCCTCAAAAAATTAAACAGAATGGCCATATCATCTAACAGTTCCATTTCTGGGTGCACCTATGTTCATAGCAACATTTACAGTTGCCACAAAGCAGAAGCAAACTCAGATGTCTATCAGTGAGTGAGTGGATACACAAAATGTGGTGTATACATACAATGGAGTATCACTCAGCCTTAAAAGGAAGGAAAATCTGACCCATGCTACATGGATGAACCTAAAAGACAGGCTACATGAAATAGCCATCACAAAAAGACATACTGTGTAATTTCATTTACATGAGGTATCTAGATCTACTCAGAGAGAGAGTAGAATGGTGGTTGGCACAGGCTGGGGGAAGGGGAAAATGGGAAGTTATTTAATGGTTATAGAGTTTGAATTTTGCAAGACGAAATAGTTCTGGAGATTACTTGCACAAAAATGCGAAGTAGTTAACACTACTGAGCTACACATTTAAAAATGATTAAGATGGTAAATTTTATGTGCATTTACCACAATAAAAAAATGTAAACATTTAATTTTTTTTAATGCAAGGTTTGAAGTTTTCGGTTATAAAAGCGGTATGTTTTCATGAAATGCATTTTGGAACATGGCAGAGGAAACAATTACCCATCACTATCCTTTACAACCTACTATCATTCTTTGGCCCAATAGTGTTGTCATTTAATTACTTTTTAAAGAATTACATCTTTCCAATTAAATTATTGGTATTGTAATTTTAAAGAGTTAATTTGATTTTTGGTAGCAGATGTACTGGGTTATTTTTTTTATGGACCAGTTCCTGCCTGGGACCTAAGGTGCCTGCCTTCCTTGGATCACATAGTGAGATGGGGCTGAAAGCAAGAGAGTAAGCATTAACAGTTTCAAAATGTATACTTCACAAAAGTTATTAAAATGTAAAGAGTAAGAATTTACTGCCCAGAAAGGTCCCAAGGCCGTTTCATACCCAAGTCACTCTGGGAAGGAATGGATTGATAAAAGCCAGCATGGTTGAGTTTCTCACTTTTGTGCAACGTTTGAGGCAAGGTTTGAAAATGAGTTTCCAGACTCTGTTCACAGCAAGCTACTCATTACCGTGTCCTCTGGCTAGCAGGCATTCGAATCATCATTAGCAACTATTTCTAATGTGTTTCCTCTGTGCCAGGCTTGGCCTGGATAGTCTAATGAAGAAGTTTCCTAATTGACTAGTGGTTTGTGTTTTCACTAAAATTTCGTAGTGCAGTGCTCAGTGTTGTGAGAAAGGGAAGCAAGAGTCTCAGAGACAGAGGGCCTAGAGGTTTGGGTTTTATCTTGTTGGTCATGCAGAGTCACTGAAGGGTTTTGAGCAGGAAATTAGATCACCCTACTGTGGAAAACGAATTGGAGAGCAATGTGGGGGTAGAAGGGGGTGGAATCAAGCCTGGGGTTAAAAAAGAACCCAAATTTCTAGCCTGAGTACCTGGGTGAATGGGGGAGGGGGAGGGGTCCCCTTCATATTGATGTGGAGTGAAATGAGGAGGGGGACAAAAAACTTCCTAGAGCCGTTCAGTAAATTTTTTTTAATTTAGAAATAAATTGCATTTTAATTTCTTGAAGTTTTACACAATTGCCTGAAAAAATTTTGTGAGAGGCAACATGGTAGAGGGAAAATGCCTAGATTTCAGATCCTACAGATGTGGGCAACTCTGGGTTAGTCAAAGGCATACTAATAAGCATGAGTAATTAGGGCACCTAACAAAGAATGAGAAGATATAAATCAATAAAATAATTTTGTATTTTTAAAAAACATCAAATAACCACTTGATGTGAAAAAAAGGTAAACATTTTTGGCTTTCTGATAGTGATTTTGCAGTTTAGATCTCTTATTTTAAATTTATTATTAGGGTTGGGGAGGGGAGGTACCAGACTCTTTCTAGGTCTTAGGTCTAAAGGTCTTAACCTGGATTCTGATCTGGGTTTTGCCTTTATTGGCTGTGTGACCTTGGACAAGTTATCTGACCTATGGGTCTTGGTTTTGTTACCTATAACATGGGGATAAAAGATTTTTATGGGACCATATTTTATAATTAGGTCATTGTTTTCTCTCCATGTGTCAGTGTTAACTTGTGAAGGTGTCTAACTTTTAAGACAGTCTCCCTTTGCTGCCATTCTTTTAATATCCAGGGAGCTGATGGTGAGGCTCTCTAGAGGTATTCAGGGCCTAAAACAGCTGCTCTACAGGCCTGGAGAAGGGGGTGGGGGGTGGGGCCTGCCTCCTGCCACTGCCGCCTCCTCCTCCTCCTCCTCCTCCTCCTCCTCCTCCTCCTCCTGCTCCTCCTCCTTCCCTGTGGCCCCAGTGGAGACAGAGTCACTGAGAAGACTTGCACCTGCTGGGGCCTGGAGTGGAAACTATTCCCAGCTGGTGCCCCTCCCCAGGCTTAAGGAATGGTGATTGTATTACAGTTTATAAATCAGGCCTCCCCACTGTCTGAAGAGGAAAGGCCAAAATTCTTTGCCTAACATATAAGTCTCCCCGCCCCCATGATACAGTCCCTCCTTGCCTCCATATTTAGCTCCATCTTCCTAACTTGGGAGCTGCTTGTAGTCTCTGCACCACTGCTAAAAAAAAAAAAAATTAACAACAAAACACCCTGGCTGTTTCTTACTGCCATGCATTTATGATGCTGGCTCCTCTCTCCAGAATGTTCCTTTATCTTTTACTTTTTTATTTTTATTTATTTTGTCACCCCTCCCAAGTCCGGATCCCCACCCCTGATTCTCTCCCCTATGCCAGCACCAGAGTGCGAGGGCCCCTGCTTCCTTCTGCCTTTTAAGTAGAATGCTCTTCATCTTTTAACACTTTGGAAGCATTCCCTTCATCACCCAGGCTGGTTAGAGGCTTTTTCTGCCCCAAATTTCATCCATCACAGCACTGATCACACTGTATTATCATCTGTGTGTTGATGGTCTCCACTTTCCACAGGACTGTGAGCTCCTGGAGAATAGGGACTTGATTGGCTTCTTCTGTATCCTTAGTGCCCAGGATGAGGCCGGGAACATGCTAGACCATCAGTGGCTGCTTGCTGAGATGAACAGCATAGCGTGGCACCTTAGCAGCCTCCAACCACCCAAGGACAAATCAGGCCCAGACTCATATTCATATCTAGGGACCAGTGTAAGCCACAGGGGTATATTCTTTTTGAAACTGCTCATCAAGAAAAGTTCCTGTCTAAGTCAGAGCTGACACATGATGGATCAATACTCTTTCTTGGGCTGTGTTCAGGAAGGGTCTTTTTAAAAAAGGTTTTAAGGGGGGCGCCTGGGTGGCGCAGTCGGTTAAGCGTCCGACTTCAGCCAGGTCACGATCTCGCGGTCCGTGAGTTCGAGCCCCGCGACGGGCTCTGGGCTGATGGCTCAGAGCCTGGAGCCTGTTTCCGATTCTGTGTCTCCCTCTCTCTCTGCCCCTCCCCCGTTCATGCTCTGTCTCTCTCTGTCCCCAAAATAAAATAAAATAAAACGTTGAAAAAAAATAATTAAAAAAAAATAAAATAAAAAAAATAAAAAAGGTTTTAAGATAATGGAGGAAAAGGACCCAACAGAGTGCTACCCTGGCACCCTAAAGTACATGCTCAAAAACTTAATGCCAATAAATCAATATCCTCATGGCTAAAGAACCACAAGTCCAAGTTTGGCACTTTTTTTTTCTTGGAATACTAAGAATTAGTCATCATTATAAATTCTTGTTTTCATGGTTGTGTCCCTGATTATGAGTTTATGAGGAGTTTATGAAGCTCCAAACACAGGGACTAAAAATTCTATCCTCTTTTTTCTTAATTTATTTTTTTAATGTCTTACTTATTTTTGAGAGAGAGTGTGCAAGTGAGGGAGGGGCAGAGGGGTGGAACAGAAGATCCGAAGTGGGTTCCACACTGACAGCAAACCCGATGCGGGGCTCGAACCCACCAACCACAAGATCATGACCTGAGCCGAAGTCCAACACTCAACCGACTGAGCCACTAGGCTCCCCAAGAATTCTGTCCTCTTTGAAATCCTTCAAAGATGTCCCTTATAGCAATGGTGACCCCCTACTCCTTATTCTCTTAGAGCACCTGCTTAAAATAGATTCTTGGGCCCACCTAGATGTACTAAATAAAACTCTGGATTCTAAACAAGCAAAGCCCAGGAGATTTCTCACACATACTAAAGCAGATGGCCCACTCCAGTGGTATGTAGTCCTCACTCCTTGGTTTGGCACCATGACCCTCTGCAGTCTGGGCTCCATAGCTTCAGCTTTTTATAACAGCAGTTCCACCAAAACACCTGCTTTTTGCCCCTCTTCACACAAGCCTAGCCAATTCCTAATCCTCTAAAACTCAGCTCAATGTCACCTCCTCCAGGAAGCCCTCCTTGACCCTCAGGGTCTGTGGTGCTCTGACAGTCCTTGTACTTGTCAGTTTTTTTTACATGGTTTGGGACAGGCTGTAAGTGCCTCAAGGGCCTGTATTGTGTCTGACTCATCTCTATTCCCAGTGCCTAGCTCAAGACCAGTACAGATAAGATACTTAAAAACTCTTTACTGAAGGAAAGGGAAGGGACTCTGAGGCACAAATTCTATCTTCTGGTGGATCCATTGAACATTGAAAGGGTAGCACTTTGGAGAAGGATCTGGATTTACAGCACTTCTCTGCTATGTACAAATGTGTTTATGTTACCTCTCTGAGCCTCATTTTCCTTATCACTAAAGTAGGGATAATGTTTCCTTTTCAGGACTACTGTGAAGGTTAAAGGGTTTAATGAGATAAAGTGAGATGCTTAGTTCAATGGCTGGCACATTTTCATTGTGTAATAAATCATTGGAGGACTATCTTCTGGAAGGGGAGCGAGGCTTGTTCTGTACAACTGCAGAGAGCAGAAGTAGGCCTGATGATGGAAGCTGCCGGGAGACAGACCTCAGAACTAGGCCCGATGTATGGAAGCCTTAGGAAGTGGTGAGTGTCCTATCACAGGAATATGCAAGCCAAGGGTAGATGCTCACCTGTCAGGGCTGATGCGGAGATCTCCACAATTCTATGTGAGAATTGGGGTCAGAGGTCTGTGTGGTGAAAGATGGGAGCCCAGTGAGGCTTTTCTATTCAGTGCTCTCCATAATTCATCACCCATTCAACCAATACTGAGAGTGGGCTGAATCTGACAGGTTCCCTGTCATTTAGGAGTTCACATCTATGACATCCCAGATGCTCTAATCCTCTCAGCAGCCCTGTGAGAAACTCTCAGAAAAAGTGGCTTGTCAAGAGACAGACCCAGAGAGTAGTGCAGCTGGGACTAAAATGGAGTCCTGCCCATTTCCTGACTCCTTTTCCCACTTCCTGAGGCTGCCCGTCATCCAGATGTTGAAAATTCTTTGCATTATCTGGGAGATCCCAAAACAGCATCCAGGGCTCTTCTGGGCACCAAACAGATGCTGATGAACAAGAGTTAAAAGGCTGAGGTCAGCTTCAGGAGGTTGTGGTCTCCCTCAGATGCTCTGTGCCCCAAGGTTCTCCAGTCTGGGCCATGTGGAGAGCCCAGGAGAACATGCTGAGGTCAGATCTTACTGCTCACGTAAGTAGCCGAGCTGCCTGGGCCTCGACTTTCTGAGGGAACTTGAAACCCAGCTAGGTTCCATCAGCTCCAAGAATAGCAGCTGACCCTGCTCTCCCTGGGCTGGTGGCCTCCAATCAGGTTCTAGGAGGCCCCAGCAGACACCAGACATCAGTGGCAGCAAACTTTGACGGTGAAGCTGCTCTGGGCTCGAGTAATTATGGCTACATTTATGAAGGGCCATCTGTGTACAGGGCACCTTCTGGAGGAGGGGACATCTTTCCAGGGACGTCTAGGATGTTGGATGAGGAAATTGGAGCTCAGAGATACTGAGAAATTGCCCCAGGTCACAACAGTATGTAGCAGAGCAGGATTTGAACCTGAGCTGCCTATGCCAGTGACCCTACTTTTGTGAAGAAAGAAGAATGTTCTTGAGGCCTGAGAAGAATCTTGGGCAGAGGTTATAAATGACATTAACATTCAGAGTGGTATTACTTCCAGCAGGGTGGGCCCAGGCACTTAGAACCACAAAATCTGAGAACCAGTAGAGATCCTGGAGAGCAACTCCATTTGCTTGAGCCTGTTTCCTCATCTATAAAATGAGACTCACACCCACATGGCAGGTGTAAGAGCATAAACATAGACTTTGGAGCCAGGCACATGTGGATTCGAATCCTGACTGTGGCATTTTCTAACTGTAAGACCTTGGACAAACCACATCACTGCCTCTCTGGATTGTTTTCTCATTCATTTGTTCCACAAATGGATTTTTTTTTAATTTTTAATTTTTGTTTGTTTGTTTGTTTGTTTATTTATTTATTTATAAGAGAGAGAAAGAGAGCAGAATCTGTGGAGAGGAGCAGAGGGAGAGGGGGAGAAAGAGAATTCCAAGTAGGCTCTATGCTCCATGCAGAGCCTGATGCAGGGTTCAATCCCACGACCCTGGGTTCATGACCTGAGCCAAAATCAAGAGTTGGACTCTCAACCGACTGAGCCACACAGGTGCCCCCCACAAATGGCTTTTGAACACCTACTGTGTGCCAGGCATTATTCTAGTAGTTGAGGATACATTGTAGAAAAAAAAAAGACAAAAATCATTACCCCTGTCAAGTTTAAATTCTAGAGTTCTGAAAAATATCTCATTAGATTGTTGTGAGGGTTAAACCAAGGAATGTACAAAGGTGTAATGTGTCTGGTAATGGTGCCTGGTAAATAAGTGCTCAATTTAATGATATCATTATGATGTGAAAATGCCTGGTCAGTGCTCAGTAAAATAACATTTAATTTGATACTGAATTCAACCATTTCATTTAATACACAAGAAAACAGACTGGAGAGGACATGAAGTGCCGTCAGTTGCCCAGCAAGATTATGATAGGTCCCCAGCACCTAATCTGGTATTTGTACTGTTATCCACTAAATCCATAGGGCTGCCTCTGACAAAGGGAGCCAGTGGGGAAGTGGGCAGATTGAATCTTACAGCCAGTAAAGTTCAAGGTAGACTTATAGCTAATTGATGGATTCCAGAGCTCAAGTGGGCTTTAACTCTTGGTGCCAAATTCTTCCTGTGTTTCTCAGGTGTGCCAGGAGCTTTCCAGGCTCAGCTTCTTGTGTGCATGGCAGGATGGGCTGAAGGTGGGGTGGGGTGGTGAAGAGCCATAGTTAGAAGGTGCTGCTCAGGGCCAGTTTCATGAATGTGCCACCTGTGCATTTTCATAGAACCTTATGCTTGGTTTAATTCTCTACTGTCACTGCCTTAAAATTCTTAATAATTTCTTAACAAGGACCTCTGCATTTTCATTTTAATTTCACTGAGTCCTACAGATTATGTGGTTTCTTTATGTAGGTGCTGTGCTCTGTCTGGTGTGGGAAGCAGCAGCCCCCAACCTGCAATTGTCCTGGGACTTGTCAGAAGCTTATCGACCCCTATGGGCCAATGACTGAGTCATCAACAGACAGGAATGAGGCCGGACCAAGCCCCATCATGCAGGTCTGGCCTGTGAATGAAAATCTCTAAGAGACTGGAATGGGGCAAGGAAGAAGACAGGCTTTCAGGAGATTCTAGGGGCATGTTCTGAGGGGGATTTCAGCTCAGTGAGAGAAAGTGTTTCCTAATATTAAGTCAAAATATAATCATAATGTTTAAAATATACCTCATTAAAGATGTAAAAAATATCATAATAATGGCAGCTAACATCAACTGGGTACTTACTATGTACAAGGAGTTATGCTAAGTACTTCATTGAAAATGTGAGGGATCAGGGCTCCTGCCCGGCTCAGTCAGTAGAGCATACACTCTTGATATTAGGGTCGTGAGTTCAAACCCCAAACTGAGCATAGAGCTTATTGGGAAAAAAAAAAGAAGAAGAAGAAGGTGGCTAGCAGAGTGGTCAAGAACACAGGCTCTGGAGATGTACTGCCTGGGTTCACTTCTGGCTCCACCACTGATGGGCTGTATGATCTGGGGCAAATTACTTGACCTCTCTGTGCCTTCTTTTCATCAACTGGAAAATGGGGATAAAAATGGTACCTACCTCCTGTGGTTATTTTTATTAAATGAGTTTACATGTGGAAAACACTTAGAACAGTATGGGACATATGCTAAGCACTGTATGTGTTTATTGTTTTATTTAATGGCCAGCATAATCCTGTGGTATAGGTATTGTTCAGCATTATTTTCATTTAACAGATAGATAAACTGAACCTTAGAAGAGGTAGATGGCTTGCTGACTACAGAGTTGGTAAGTGGTGGAGCCAACAACTGTCAAGGAAGTTTCAAGGAGAACCGCCCCCTTAGGAGTTAGGTCAGACATGGTGACCATTATGCCCAGTGCATAGACCAGAGTAGGCATCTGGTGAGTTTTTGGTAAACTAATCAAGTATTTATTATTTTTTTTTCTCTCTGAGATTCTCAGGGAAATGTACACTCTGCCTGGAGAAGGATTCAGGAACCCTACTGCTTGGGATTTCTTACCGATTGTTGGCCTTAGCATAGTTAAGTATCAAGTGTGTCTCCCTCCAAGCCTTCTGAAATAATTGCTGTTTGCTTCCTCCTTCCATCCTGTGGTCACCACCCAGGCTCCAGTCTCATCATCTCTCTGGACTCTGAACCCAGTACCACTGTATACTAATCCTGGTCTCTCACACCTGCAGAGCGCTTCACAGTGCACAGTGTTTTCACATTCAGCGATTCATTGGTCTGTGTGGCAAACAGCTCAGTACTCATGCCAGGCCTCTGCACAGACCCCAGCTGGGCAGGGCTACCCCCCAACGGCAGGGCAGACTGCGTGGGAGGCATGTACAGTCTGGACACTGAGGGAGCTTGTGAGCTGTTATTCTCTAGCTGGTGTGTGGGGATCCTCTAAACCAAGGAGTGGACTGAGAGGGGAAAACCCTCAGCAGGGTATGTTCACGGCCACTCACACTTATGACCTCAGACTCAGATCCAGTGCTTGGGAAGAACTATCTGAAGACGGGCAGTCTCTTAGCAACTCTAGAAGTTTAGAAGGTATGCCTTCAATGAAATTGGAACTACAGAGGGCTGGGGTCCTAACCCTCATCCCTGCCAGAGAATATCTTTCCCAAATTGCTATCAGCTTATAGCCAGGATTGCTGTAGGACATACAGTGGAGTGCCAGCATACCTATATTTAACAGCAATTAGAGCAAACACTCTGTGCCAGGTACTCTTTCAAGTGTTCTATGAATATTAACCCTTAATTCTCACAACAACCCTATGGGATAGGTACTATTTTTTTGACTTACGGAAATTCAATTTTACTTGTGAGTGAAAAGAGACAGATGGGAAGAGAAGGACCAATAACATATTAAATATTAATTCATTCACTCAGCATATTCCCCAGAAGAGTGTGTTAGGGGAGAGGTAAATCTGTTGTTCCTTCCATTGGTATCAGCTCTTACATGCCTCATAAAATCCTTGGTGTGTGCTCATTTTGCCACACCGTATGTGATTCCAGTGTTTAAGGCAAGGCAGTCTCTTCAGATACACCACCAAAGAAACAGCAGTCTTTTCTGTTGCTAGGGGATAATTGGCTGTGCTATTGAGAGGTGGGTTCTGTACTTTACTTCTTGAATGAATGTAAGGCTTTCCAAGGATAATTTTATTTATTTTTTATATTTATTTAATGATTTTACATATTTTATATATTATCTTATATTTATTTTATTTATATATTTTATTTATTTTTAATATTTTATTTGAGAAAGAGAAAGAAAGTGAGTGGGGGAGAGGGGCAGAGGGAAAAAGAGAATCTTAAGCAGGCTTCACCCTCGGCAATCCCGCAATCCTGGGATCATGACCTGAGCCGAAATCGAGAGTCGGACACTCAACCGACTGAGTCACCCAGGTGCCCCTCCAAGGATAATTTTAATTATACATGCTACTTTAGAATCTTACCATAGGTAATCTCTGACTGACCAATAGCTCACAAATAAGGTAATCAACCATCTCAGTTTGTCTGGGACCAAAGAGGCTCATGGGGCACAAGACTTTCAGTGTTAAAACTGAGAAAGTGCCAGGCCAACTGGGATGAGTTGGTCACTCTACTACAGAACACATCTCTGGGTCTATTGTGAGGGAGCCCTGTTGAGGCCATGGTCCATTACATCATTCTTTAGGAGGATCTCAGGAGAAACTCTTGTCTGGTCTTCATACCAAGAATAGTTGTATGTCCCCTAAAGAGTAAGTGGTTTGTTTTTATCTCATGAACACTGTGAACTGTATAAGTGAACAGGTTTCCCTTTTTGCCTTGGCTGCTGGAAGTCTTAGAGCTAAATATGTGGGATACAAATTTAGCTGTTGTAGGTCACTATGTTCTGCACTTTTTGCATCATTCCAGGCTCCGCTTTGTCCCTACCATGTTTGTTTGTTTGTTTTTCAGTCTTATCCTATCTTAAACTTAGATCTTGTTTATTTTAAATGTCTTTCTGGATTAAGGCAGGGTAAAATTAAGCAGTTCTTAGCTTAGAGTCCATGGATCCTGCTGAGGGTTATTGAAAATCTGAAATGATACACAAAATGGTATGTATGTATACATTTTTTTCCTGGGGAAGAAGGAGCCAGAGATTTTAAGAAATTTCTTAAAAGAGTTTGTGTTCTCCAAAATTTTAAGAGCCAGTGGTGTAAGTGAACCAAGAGACAAATAAATGGTTATAGTAGAAGGAAGTTGGAGGATTGAAAGTTCCAGTTGTGGTGCTGGTATTTGAAAATGTTGGAGTGCTGGTATGGAGGAATGTTGGTGGAGCAGAATGTTGGAATGGCAGAGAGAGGAATGTTGCAGGGTGGAATGTCACCCATAGGGAATGGCAAGGTGACAGAATGTAGTGTGCTGGAACATCCGTGTGTTAGAATATTAGTATGTTCTGGAATGTTGATGTCACTGGGTCCCTAAAACACCGCCTTCTAGATGTCCTGGCATCCTTCTTGCTTAGTTTTACCTCAGTGTTGAGCCTCTGATTCAGACTCTGATTCCCATATCCCCAGCTTAGTGGCCTATAAGGGCCCAATAAAGACCTAGTTGGCTGCTAGAGCTTCTCACTTATGGGCATCTGGCTGGCTCTTGGGCTTCTGTCAGCTTCACACTGAGATGTCAGGGCCTGCACAGAGACCATGCCAGCCTGTGGCTACTGTATGTCCTTTCTTCTAGGGTAGCCTGACTAAGCTGCTGGCCAGCAAGCTGCCTGCAGATGGGGCTCTCACTACTGGAGTTCACCTTCTGGGGACATTAGGCTGAAGGCAACTCAGGATCCTTGTAGTCGGTCAGGAGCAGGGGAAGCCAGATCAGAGTTAGTTGGGGGAGAGTTGAGGCTTCATTATCAAAGAAACTAGATCCAAAGGCCAAATCCAGGAGTTGGGATGGAACAGAGACTGATATCCCTCGGCCTGTAGTTTAGAGTGGGAATAGAAGAGGAACTGGGGAGAGGGCTGCGTTCCTGGGTGTTCTCTCCTCCTTTTTCTCCATCCATTCATTCAGTTAGCTAACATTTGCTGACTCTTCTCTGCGGCAGACTTTTCCATACCCTGGAGTTAACAGTCTCTAATGCAGGAGACAGGGGCATATTCAATGACAACCCAGTGTGGTCACTGATGTAACATACATAGGAAAGCTGTAGGGGCTGCAGGAGACCAGAGTAGGTTCCAACCCAGCGTGAGAATCAAAAATTTTTCCTAGGGAAATGCTATCTGAGCTGACTCTGGATGGAGTCAGGAGGGGTAGGAGGAGGGGCATCTGTGTGGAGGGAAGTCTGCCTCAAGGGCCAAGGCACATGGAAATTTCCCAGTGTCTAGGTGTGGGCCTTCGATGAAGGCGCTAATGATCACAGACTGTCCAGCTCTTTGGGCCACACAAGTTTGATCTTGTCCAGGTCTAATCTAATTGTCTTCAGATCCCTCTCTCCAACTATTCTAATAACCCACAAATTTAAGTCTGTGTCAATCAGTTCCAACCAGGATGAGATAACTGGCTCTCAATGTTTGGAGACATTTCCTGATTATGAGAGAACAGGATTTTCTGGAGATTCAAAGTCTCCTACTTCTCAGCCGTCCTGCTGCTTTTTTCTGGGCCCACACCTAAGCCTTATCCCAACAGCTGAGTGCACCATTTAACTACCCTTCTGTCCATTTTAGTTACCTCAAGTTTAAAATGAGCTCCATAATGGTGTGAACAAAGCTCACTAAACTGGGAGGCAAGACAACTGTATTCAAACCCTGGCTCTTGTACAGAGGCTTTATAGACGGTGCTGTGTGAGGTTGGGCAGGGCACCTCCTCTCTCTGGGCCTCAGCTTTCCCATCAATAAAAAGGGAGAAGGGTTGCAGAGTCTTGAGGCCTCTTCCTGCCTTGGCATTTGTGTCTGTATTGAATCTTGAATGTCCTGCTTTCAGCTTGCTCCTTTGAAATAAAGGCCATGTGTTAGAGCAGACCCTGGGAACAGGAGACCTGGATATGATTTGGGCTCTGACTTGCTTTGGAAGTCACAAGTTCTGAGCTTGGAACAGTCACTAAACCTCTCTGAGGCCCTGTGTTCTCATTTTGGTAAACTGAAGTAATACCTAACTCACAGGGTTTTGTGAGGCTCCCATGAACTAAATAAAGGCAATATGATGATGATGGTGATGATAATCTGTCTACGCTGGAGTCCGTCTCTTGGGGTAAACTACAATTGTGAGTGTTGTTAGTGGCCAACTCCAGAATCCTAGGGAATATGAACAAGTCTTTGAAAGCCTTCCCCATGGCTGAGCAAACATTTCCCAGCAATAGCTACTACTCAGGGGGAAAAGGGAGTTAATATTTCCTGACTACCTACATCCATTCTTTTTATTCCATTCCTGCAAGGTGAGTGTTAGTGACCTGCTGGGTGACCAGTAAATAAACCCTTCAGAGACAAAGTCTCTGTAAAATGTAATATTACCTGATTCCAAGATTGCTAAAGGCTTGAGGCGCCTGTGTGGCTCAGTTGGTTGGGCATCCAACTTCAGCTCAGGTCATGATCTTGCGGTTTATGGGTTCAAGCCCCACATTGGCTCTGTGCTGACAACTCACAGCCTGAAGCCTGTTTTGGATTCCGTGTCTCCCTCTCTCCCTGCCCTTCCCCCACTCACACTCTGTCTCTCTCTCAAAAATAAACATTAAAAAATATTTTTGAAAAAAGATTGCTAAAGGCTTTAGTGGACATTGGATGTTTTTGGCTGCCCAACATCCAGATACTTTTGTCTGTTTGGAGGAATTCCAAGCTATACAGAAGCTGAAGGGAGCAGTAACTCTTCCCCTGACCCGTGTGGGTCTGGACTGAGCCAAGCTGATGCCCTCACCTGAGTCTTGAGTCTGGTGGGAGTTAGGCAGAGGGGTGAGGACAGAGATTATGTCAGGAGGCTGAGGTGAAGACAAGAGCACAGCAGTGCCGTGGTGAACAGCAAGTGGCAAGTAGCATGAGCTGAAGTCTGTCCTAAAAAGTTCCTGTGGAGGACTTTGGCTATGCCCAGTTACCCCTGAATTCTATCTGGCTCTCTAGTCTCCTCATCATTTCAGTAAACCATCCAACAGCCTTCCAATAAAGCTCCTTTTTGCTTAGGTTTGCCAGGGATGGTTTCAGTTGTTTGCAACTGAGAATCCTGACTGATATAGAGTAAACCATGTAGCATGCCAGACACAATGCCCATTATATACTAAGCACTCAAAAAAACCACACACACACACACACACAGAAACTAAGGTTCAGAGAAGTAAAATGATCTGCCTGAGGTCACATAGCTAGGCAGTGGTGCTGGTATGGGGCTAACCATGAACATATTTGTAGCACATTGTATTTAGATATCAGTTTACAGCACAGCATGTAATTCTTGAACAATTTATTGTTGATACATTTGTTCAGAAGCTTCAGAACACCCTGTGAGGCCCACAGGGCCATAATACTCTCTTTAGACAAAGAGGAAGGTGTTAGCTTAATGTAACCCTATTATCAGTAGTGGCCTGGGAGCTGGATCTCACGTCTGCGGCCCAGAGCTGGTATCCTTGTGGTGTCCACATATATAAGCTCACATGTACCCATGCTGTGCACCTAGTGAAGCAGCCCCATCGGACTACATGGGAACCTGGTGCATTAGCCACCTGGGGTGAGTCAGCAGCCAGCTGCCTGTGGGGCCATCAGAGAGGAACACCATGTACCAGAACCTACAGAAAGGAATGCTCCTGTAACTACATGCTAATGGGTGTGAGGGAATAGGGGGGATGGTGCTTGGGGTATGGGGTAAGGGGGGCTACAGGTGGAGCCATCCTAGATTGGGGCCTCTTCTGCCGGGCCTACTAATTGAGGGAAGTCTTGATTCCTGCAGTGTTGGCAAAGTGGTTTAATTGGACCTAATGGAAAAATATGTGTGATGAATATGGATCATACAGGTGATGAGGCCCCAAGGCAAGTTGGCTGGAGGAAGGGTGATAAGCTGAAGACAGGTCTGAGGGGAATTAGGCTGTGGTTCCGTGGGTGAGCCCAGACACTGGACGGCAAGGACAGCTGCTCCTCCCCAGGGGCCTAGAATGCTGACCTGGGTCTTCACCCTGCCTGGCTTCAGACCTTGCCTTCACACCTGCATGGAATCAGAGAATGTCAGACTCGCAGGGTTCTGGGATTAGAATCAGGCTCAGGATTCTAGAATCATAGACCTTTAGCATCACACATGTTAATCATGGAAAAGTTCAGAATCTAACAATCTGAAAGTTGGAGGCCCTTGGGAAAAAATTTAGGCGATCCTTCTTCAGCCTTCATTTAATAACAATAAATAACACATCTGGTGAGCTTAGCTTATCACACCTTCCCAAGTCCTTTCACACCAGCACAGCCATCACACAGGAGGGAGTGGTATTCTTTCAGGTTGAGTAATGTGCACAAGATCAAAATGAGCAGGTTGGGACTGGAACTCAGCTTTGCAGGATGAATTCTCTTTTCCATATGCCAAGGTTTTGATACCCTTGTCTGTTAAAGTTATAGGAGCACTTAACTACTTGACAGAATGTGTCAAAATTCTCAGGTGTTTGTTGTGTAAACTCTGCATGGTCCTGTACTGGCTTTCTTAACACATGCTGGAAAATCGCAAGGCTCTAAGATGTGATGCTCTTTTGTTGCATCTGCATAGGCAGGGCGGGTACATTCTGCAGTAGCTTGTTGGCAGGTTTTATCATCCAGCACTATTTCAGTTCACCAAGGACTTCAACAGCTTACCCAAGAATAGATTTGAAGTCACCAATGTAAAGACTGAACTTCACGTCACTCCAGGTTTAGTCAGAACATGTTCTGAATTTCTTAGAATAGAAAGTTAAACTACCAAAAAATGCGGAAAGAAGGAAAAAGGAACAACAGGACTCTCTGGATAGGAGGGGTGGTTTGTGGTGAGGTCAAGGTGCGCCCCGTGCAGGAAATGAAGTGTGTTTGGGATTCTGCCACTAAAAGGCTGTGGGTAGCCTGGGGCAGGTCTCTCCCCTTCTCTGGGTCTCCGTTTTCCCCGATTTCAAACGGGGATAATAATTCCTGTCCTGGGGAAGTTCGGGCTTATCAGCTCGGAGGCGAGTTAGGGGGGAGATCTGCAGCCACAGAAGAAAGAGCTGAGAGAGATGGAGAAGGGGGAGGGGTTCAAAACAGCAGGGAGCTGTGAGGGGCTTACGGTCTCCATGGTAACGCACAGCAGCCTTGAGGGAAGGCGGGGCTTGGGAACCCTCGGCTGGAGGTTTTGAAAATGAACGTTTCACAAAGGAAGCTCCCTCCGCTCCGGAGAAAGGCCGCCGAGATACACGTCTCGGCCCTGGAACTGCCCTCAGCGAGGGCTGCGCCGTGATTCTTGCCCCCTGTTGTCAGACTTGGAGAACAAGGCCCAGGGAGAGGACGAGCGTAGCCAGCAAGTCACTGGCAGGGCCCGCGTTTGAACCCAGCTGTCCTGACCTCTAATCGGTGCCCTTCTCTGTACCAGAACATTGTTTCTCTGAACCTTGGTTTTCCCGGTTGTATAATGAGACAGCTGATAGGAATAGGTCTCAGAGGGCCCTTTGAGCTCTGACAGTTTTCAATGAAACTATTAGCAAACACACCGGAGATGGTGAATGCTAAGATGAGGATCATGTGATCTGATCCCACATGGGACCACCATGTGGCCCACACATTGTCTGATTTGTCTCTGAATCCCCCACCCCAACAAATGTGGGGTGAGCACTGGTATTTGTGGAACTGATGTAGAGAAATGTTGGGATTTGGAGCTGACGGCAAGAAAGAATTCTTGAGATGATTTTGGTGCAAAAAGATGGTTTTGTTAAAGCACAGGGACAGGACCCATGGGCAGAAAGAGTTGCACTGGGGTCATGAGGAGTGGCTGATTATATACTTTCAAGTTGGGAGGGGGTTAGGAACAGCCCAAGTCTCAAAGGTATTTTGGAAACAAATTTTCCAGGACCCTGAGACGGCTAGCTATTGTTAGGAAAAGGTCATTTATTATTGTTTAGTAAAACCTCAGTTATGAGACTCTTCAGATGTATATGAGTGGGCCATATGCTTGGAGTATGTTTGCCAACATGCATCTTGTGGGGTGGAGATAAAGGAAGTTTCCAAAGGAATTTCTATATGTTTCAAGTAGACTCATAGGATCCTGGGGGGTCAGCCTATGATTGCCTTTTTGCCCTTAGCAAATTGTCAAATGGAGGCAGCTGAACTTCTAGAGGAATGTCCTCTGCCTGTCTCAAGGACTTGTCAGTGGGCTGTAAGTTGTAAGGAAATTTCTTTTCTTTTGCCTTTGTTTCCTACATCAGAACGAGTATTTATGCAGATGGACACATTCATTCTTTTGTTCCACAGGGTTTAAAGAGCACCTACTCTGTGGCAGGTACTGTGATAGCTCACAGAAGTGCTCACTCACTGAGGCCTGGAGTGTTCTGGAAGCCTTGTTGGAGGAGGGCTTCCCAGCCAAGTATGACTTTTCCTCATCCTGTCTCCAGAAGGATGATTTCATTCTCAAGTTTCCTACTGAGCAGTGAGGTATGCAGCTGGACTAAGACCTTTTCTTGGAAAAACTCAGGAAGTTCTGTTGAAGAAGAGGGTGAGGCAGGTGGTCCCTGTCAGCTTCTCCTGAGAGGTCCCACTTTATTTTTTTCTTTCCCAGTTGGCTTATTGGAGAGGTGTGTTGAGGCCATGCCTCTTCCTCATCCCTCACCTGGTATGGCAAAACGAACACTGAACCAAGAGTCAGAAACCTGGATTCGAATTCTGACTATCTCCAGCTCAGTGTGTGGCCTTCCGCAGGTTGTTTTCCTTCCCTGGTCGTCATTTGCTAAGATAGATAGGTAAATAGATTGGTAGATAGATAGATAGATAGATAATCTTCATAGTGGTGTAATGAGAATGAAGTCGGAAAATGGCTATGAAATCCTTCCTACCTCCTCACCAGAATCCTATTAATCATTTACTGTGAGCCAAACATTTTACAAACATTATCGATAAACTGAGCAGCAATCCTGCAATGTTGGTATTTGTTATCCAAATTTAACACATAAGGAAACAGACTCTTCTGGAGAAGTGAAGAAATTTGTTGAAGACCATACATCTAGGAAGCCACAGGATCAGGATCCAGACCCTAGTCTTTCTGATCAAAGTATAACTTTAACAGCAAATTCCTTGGAATCTCCATTCCAAATGACATTCCTCCACCAAATGACATTTATTGAGTATATACTGTGAATTAAGTGGCAGCTGGGGATAGATTAAGGAATAAGACAGTATCATTCAGGATGTCAGAAGGAAATAGATGGCATTTTCAAACTGGGTAATCTGAAAAGGGTTTATATATATGTATGTGTGTGTGTGTATAATATATATATGTATTATATATATGTATTATATATATATATATATACACACACACACACACACACACACAGTACATATATATATATTAGAGAGAGAGAAATAGCATGAGAGGGGGAGAAGGGCAGAGGGAGAGAGAGAGAGAATCTTGAGCCATCTCCACACTCAGTGCAGAGCCCACTGCGGAGCTGGATCTCATGAACCGTGAGATCATGACCTGAGCCGAAATCAAGAGTCAGACGGTCAACCGATTGAGTCACCCAGGAGCCCTTTGAGAAGAGTTTAATAAAGAGATTATTTAGGGGCGCCTGGGTGGCGCAGTCGGTTAAGCGTCCAACTTCAGCCAGGTCACTATCTCGCGGTCCATGAGTTCGAGCCCCGCGTCGGGCTCTGGGCTGATGGCTCAGAGCCTGGAGCCTGTTTCCGATTCTGTGTCTCCCTCTCTCTCTGCCCCTCCCCCGTTCATGCTCTGTCTCTCTCTGTCCCAAAAATAAATAAAATAAAAAAAAAAAGAGATTATATAATAGAGGGACAAGGAATAGGGAAATACTCCAGGGCAAGTCGTGTTAGGGCACTGGTAACTACCCTTAGGCCTAAAGGAGCGAGGGTGGGAGTAATTACTAGAATCTGGAGACAAAGAAAGCTGTTGTAAGGGCTACCTGATTGGAATTATATCCCTTGTTACAGGAATTACATCCCTTGGTCCAGAGATGCGGCCCATGGTGAACCTTCAGGAAGGAAGCTAGGAAAATATGTATTCTCCTAGGACTTCAGTTGGCCAGACCCTACCAAATTCCAGAGAGCAACCTAGCCTCTTTGTGTAACCCTCTTAAGGTACAGAGCAAGGTGGAGAAGGGAAGAGAGTGGATCTGGAGTGGTAAACGGAAGATATTCAGCACAAAGACAGTTTTTTTCCTCTAAGGAGGAGCTCACAGACCAATGGAGAAGATGTATACACATGTTCACAATTGTGACAAAATATGTGAAAAGACCTGTATTAGTAATCTCTTGCTATGTAACGAAGTACCCCAAAACAAATGGCTTAAAACAATAACCATTTATTTGCTCATGATTCTGTGAATTGGCACTTTGGGCTTAGCTAGTGATTCTCCCCTAGTTGATCTCACCTGGGGCCACTCATGTAGTTTCACTCATCTGGTCCCTCAACTGGGAGCTGGTTGCTCTAGGGGACCTCAGTGGAGAGCTCATATATCTTCTACATGGTCTCATCTTCCAGCTGGCTAGCCTAGGCTCCTTATGTAGTGACACTGCATTCCAAGAACGTGAAAGAGGAAGCTGCAAAGTCTCCCGAGGCCTAGACTCAAAAGTGGCACAATGTCACTTCTGCCACTTGCTGTTTGTCAAAGCAAATCAATCACAAAGTTAGCGAGAAACAAAGGATGGGGAAAATACATGCCACTGCTTGACTGAAGATGTGGGAGAGTTCCATTGCACTAATGTAATACCATGGTATACAATGTAATACCATGTAATACCATGTAGCAATACAGTTAGCATAACCATCTTTCAATTGATGAATGAACAAAGCACTTTCCACTATACTGTAACTGTCTATTTAAGTTATCAGTGTTCTCCAATAGCCTGAGAACTCCTTGAGGACAGGAATTTGGACTGATTCATTACCTTGTTCTTAGTGCTCAGGATGAGGCCTGGCACACAAAAGATATTAAGTTTATGTTTGTTGAATGACTATGGTTGGGATAGGGCTGGTGAATGTTCTACCTTGTCCAAAGCCCTTGGAGCCACAAGTAGTATTCTGTCTCTCCGTCTCTGTCTCTGTCTCTGTCTCTCTCTCTCTCTTTTTTTTTTTTTTTTTTTTTTTTTTGCTTTTTTTAAAGTTTATTTATTTTGAGAGAGACAGAGACAGTGTGAGTGGGGAAGGTGCAGAGAGAGAAGAGAGAAAGAGAATCCCAAGCAGGCTCCACACTGTGAGCGCAGAGCCTGATGTGGTGCTCAAACTCATAAAACTGTGAGATCATGACCTGAGCCGAAAGAGTCAGATGCTTAACCGACTAACCCACCCAATTGCCCCAGTAGTATTTTCTTTAAATATAAAGTTGACATTATAGAACACTTTCTATACCTCACTGAGACCCTTCAAATATTGCCATGATCCATCAAGGTCAAACTCAACACCTACTTTCTCCAAAAAGGCTTCCAGACTGCTTATTTTCTTCTATTGTAGATTCTCTACAACTCTAATGGCTCTTAACCCACAGCTCTGCATTTGCTTTTGAATTCTCTGACTGCTCCCTTAGGGTTTTATGGGTGAAACTTACTTTTCATCCCTAGTGGTGAGTCCCCAAGGGCTGAGCTGCATCTTCTACCCTAAAGGGCTCATCACAGTGCTGAGCCCACAGGATGTCCTCAGTCAATATTCCCTGAGTGGACTGGCAAAGAGTTTGGATGGCCTTGATCCTGTGAGGTATGAAGAAGGCATGCAAGGAGCCATTCATACCCTTGTTAGTGCTCTGCACATGAGAGTCTCCCAGGTCTCTAGGAAAGAGCAAAACAATGCTCTTCTGGGCTCTGGTCTATGGCCTGGGCCTTGGTTGTACCAGGCTCTGGCCCCTAAGCTAAGTGGGCAAAGACCAGGAAGAACGGAGTCATATATGACAGTGGAATGGCCTCCTCCCCCTGATAAGAGTCCAGGGCCTGAGGCACTTCTTGTGGACATGGGAGCCATCACTGTCCTTCACACTTCTGAGGTTTCAGGAACCAAAGGGACTGGTATTCAATAGGCCCCCAAGGCAGAGCTCCTGGGTAACAAATTTTCCTTCAGTGTCTTGAAGAATATGAAAGCAAGCTATCACATAAGGTGCCAAGTTCCTTCCCATGCTAAACTCTTTGCCATCACTTCCCTTGCCCTCAGGATAAAGCCTGAGCCCCTTAATATGGCCAAGGCTTCAGGACATGGCCCACATAGCCCTCCAACTTCATCTCTCACCATCCCACCTTGATTCTAGTGTCTACTCAAAGTGAACTATTTATTGTCCCTTGAAACACCATATGCTCATTCCTAGCTCTGGACCTTTGTGTATACTGTTCCCTGTGCCTTCCTTGAATGCTATTCCCTGTCTTGTACCACAAACCCCCTTTCACCTGTCACTGGGTCCTTCAAGACTTAATTCAGGCATCGCTTCCTCCAAGAAGCTTCCCAAAGCCCTTAGCTGTGTTAGGGATCTCCTGTAGATGCCATAGCCATGAGCTCCTGAGGACAGGGACTGGGACTTCATTTAGCCCAGATCCTGGCAGAGAATTGTTGTCAGTCAATGTTGAAGGAATAAACAAATGAGAATGTTTGAGGAGAGGCTGGAAAACCAACTGATAGGAGTATTATAAAGGCGAGTGCAAAGTTCTAGTATTTCTGAGTTCTAAGATTCAGCAGTTCCCTAATTCTTTGCTGAAGATTCAGACTTGGGCTCCCCTTCATTTAGAGCCCACTCCCCAGCTAGCCATCTTCACCCTGTGGCTTCCGAGTGTTTGTTCTCAGGCAGGCACACACGCATGTTCTGAACATAACCAGGAAAGCAATTTACAAGAGATAATTGCTGGTCGATGTGTGCTTGGGAGCAGCGGTGAGCTCAGACTATTTCTGTCTGTGCGTCAGCCCACCCAGCTTCCTTCCTCCTCAGCTGCCGTGGGGTGGGGGGGCTCCCACTGCAGAGGGTGGGCAGTTTGTTTCTGACCTCAGACTCAGACAAGCCAACCCCAGTGAAAGCCAGCTCTGAGGATTGATTAAATTCAAAAGGGAGAACCTTAAACATGGGGGATGGGAAGAGCTTTATGGGGCCTGGGATGTACAGGTCAGCAAAGGCAACACACACAGTCTGTTTTCCACCTATCTGCAACCCATCCATACAGACTCCTGCTGGGGGATGTTCTCCTAGACCTTCAGGGCCCTGCTCAGTGTGAGGCTGGCTCTTAATCTCTCCAGCTGATTCCTCTTTGTTTTTCCTGGCCAGTCATGCTCAAAAAGGTGGACCCAGACCAGCAGCAGCAGCAGCATCACCTGGAACCAGTTAAAATTGTGGGGACTTATTCCAGACCTACAGATTCAGACACTCCAAGGTAGGAAAGAGGTGGGAGAGAGGCAGACCCAGCAATCTGTGCTTTAACAAGCCCTCCGTCTGATTCTGATGCAGTCTGAAGTTTGAGAACCACTGCTTAGGCCACTGATGACCATTTGAGTTTTTAGAATTTACCGATTATGTCCCCCTGTCAGACCGTGAGCAGCCTAAAGGCTGTATTGGATTCTCCCTTGTAACCTCCCAGAAGATCCAGCACAGAAAGTTCAGAGGAAAACTGAAATTTACTGATGGGGATACTAAGGAGAGAGACAGGATCTGTCCTGTGAAAGGTCATACAAAACGTCAGTGACTAAACCTCCCGTCTGTCACCCACTCCCACTTACACACACAAAAAAAGTACCCTAAGCTCTCGCTCCAACATATGACTTGCAGTTCCTGAGATGTGCTAGGCTCTCTCTGTTTTGGTACAGGTTGTACTCTGAACATTATGTCTTCTGACCTTGTCTCACCTGGAAACTTTGACTCATCTTTGATGATTCAGCTCAGACATCACTTATTCCTCACTCAAACTGCATAAGGGGCCACCATTGGGCCCACTGCCCTTTTGTGTGCTCTCCTTGCTCTTCATGTGAGCCCCTTGAGGTAGCAGCTGTGGCTGATTCCTTTTTGTTTCCAGTAACCTGCACAGTTCTTGGCACAGAATAGATGGATGTACATACAATAAGTGGACAAAGGTGCTGGCTTCAGAGTGCTAATAATAAAAGACACATACATACACAAAATAAAATACACATGCATGCACACATGTGCACTCACATAGACATATACGCAGTCACATGTGCATGCACACATACCTACCTATGTGTGTATACATACACACAGGACAACAAATGAAGACCAGAACCGAGGTCTCTTGACTTTCAGTCTAGGGCACTTCTGAAGGTGACTCACTCTGCCTTGCCACTCCACCATGTGCCCTTGGCTGGCTCAGGCCCCATGAACAAATATCTAAGAGTGGCTATTTCACTGTTGCCAAATCTAGCAGCAGTTCATGTCACTCTCAGAAATGTCAAGAGCTGCTTTCAGTGGCCACCGAATCTCCTCGATCCTTACCTTGTGCTCCCAAGGCAAAGCCTAAAGCCACTTGCAAAGTTAAGATAAAGAGAACAGCCAGGAGAGGGGTGGAAGTCAGCCATCCCCCCTAAGATCCCTTAACAATAAAATTAATAATAATAATAATAATAATAATAATAATATAATGGCAATAGCTAATACATAGTGCTTTCCATTTGCCAACACTGTTCTAAGTACTTTGTATGGACTAAGTGATTTAATCTTCCCCCAAACTCTATAAGGCAGGTCCTACTATTATACCTGCTTGCGTATATAGATGAGAGAACTGAGGCACAAATGTCACCTAGGAAGTAAGGGCAGGGACAGGATTTGAACCAGATATTTGGTTCCAGAGTCCCTGCTCTTATTCATTATATTGAAAAACACCCAACTGTAGTTTCAAAAGTCTTTGTAGCACTTTCATATTTATGAAGGCAGAACATAACCATCATCTCATTGAACACTCACCATAACCCAGCAAGGGAACTGAGGCTCAGGGAGAGTTAGGGACTTTATCAAGACCACATGAGGACAGGAGGTGGCTGCGTCTACACTGTGCAGCCTGTGTTCAGTCTGTTAACCATACATTGCCTCTCTTGTTTATTCACTCTTTCATCCAACTAAGAAATTAAATGATATTAAATGTGGCTGGGCCCCGTGTACTCTACACTCCCTCTCATTCTGTTCCTTGGGGTAGAGCTGCAGGAGAGGTACAAGTCACCTGCTTCTGGGTCCCAGCCATCTTTCCGGGGCATCCTAGGTATACCTGCTCTGTGACAGGAAGACCAAGTCAGACTTCTCTTGCTCCCTAAGTTGGGTAAGGGGCTCCTCTGAGCCTCCAGAGGCCTCAAGCTTCCCTCTGATTGCATGGAGTTATTACCGACCATTTCTCTGGGACTCATGTCTAAACTGTCTTTGGCCCACAGTAGTCCAGGCACAGCAATATAAATGGGTGCAAAGCAAGGCCTGGGTGGGATTTCTGGGGAAAGCCCTCATGTATCCCACTGGGCTCCAAGGTCCCTTTGATCATCCCCACCCCCATCTTTCATGGAAAAGAGGCTCCAGAAAAGGATGATGTAGAGACATTTATTCGATGTTTATGGGGCTGGTCCACGTGGGTCTAGATTTGGGACAGGGGCCTCCTCAGGGCTGCCTGGAATGTCGCTGACAGTCACTGTGGCCATGAAGCAGTGCTGGAGAAAGCACTTGGGGTCCATAGCCTGCTCCTCATTGCAGTCCAGCCGTGGGTTCAGGAAAGGGTGATTCTGCCCAAGAGCGCTCACTCCTGGCACTTCCATCAAAGTGCCTGTATTCCCACCTTGGCAGTCAGGGGGCGCCTCCTCCTTGGGGTCTGGAAAACAGCAGGCTGAAGGTATGGGGTTTCCTCATGCAAACCTTCCTCCCCCACAGTCCCATACACCCTGGCTAACTTCCCTGAGTGCTTACCTGGGGTAGGACTGTGCTTATAGTCTTAAATTCATCATTTGCTTAACAAATATTTATTAACAACATACTACTAGGAGCTATCAGTGTTGTTTTTTTTTTAATTTTTTTTTTTTAACGTTTATTTATTTTTGAGACAGAGAGAGACAGAGCATGAACAGGGGAGGGGCAGAGAGAGAGGGAGACACAGAATCTGAAACAGGCTCCAGGCTCTGAGCTGTCAGCACAGAGCCCGATGCAGGGCTCAAACTCACGGACCGTGAGATCATGACCTGAGCCAAAGTCGGACACTTAACCGACTGAGCCACCCAGGTGCCCCGAGCTATCAGTGTTTCTAATGAAGTTAAAGTCTACCCGGGGAGACGGACAATAAACAATTGTTAGGAAAAATGAAGACTTGACCTTGACCATAAACCCATAAGATAGGTACTACTGAAAACTCATTTTATAGATGAAGATACAGGCTGACTACATAGCTAGCATGCAGAGAAGTGCTGGAAAATTTAAAAAGATACCTTATTCTCTTCTTTAAGAATAGATTCCACGACTCTCTTCAGCTACTGCTTTATTCTCTCTTCTTATATATGAGCTTGAAAGGAGGCTCGCTTGGCCTTAGTATTCCCTATTTCCCATTCATGACTTATTCTGCTGTAATTGACTTAGGTACTTCCCCCAACTTGCCTCAAAATGTTTTGTCACTAAATCCCATGGTCACTTACAAATCCTTATCTCCCTTGACTTATCAGGAGCATTTGACACAATTGAGCATTCCTGCTTTTTTGAATAAAAAGTGCATCAAGTGTTCAGGGGCACCTGGCTGGCTCAGTTGGTAGGGCAGGTGGCTTTTGATCTTGGGGTTGTGGGTTCAAGCCCCATGTTGGAGGTAGAGATTACTTAAAAAAAAAAAAAAAAAGTGTATCAAGTATTCAAGCCAGAAATGTGAGTCCTGCAGATTCCACCAATCACCATCTTCCATATTCACCCATTTCTTTACATCTTCAAGGCCACCACCCTCAGTCACATCTTCTTCCTCCTAGACCAGTGGAACAGCTTCCAGTTAGACCGCCTCCAATCTATCCTCTAGTTTGTGGCCAGAGAGAGCTTTCTAAAGTCAAGTGAGTCCACGTACTGTTTTTTGTCAAAAGCCTTCAATGTCTTCCCATTACCTGCGTCCTTGGGGTCATATTCAAGGCTCTTCATATACTGGCCCAATCCCCCTTCTCTTTAGCTTCATTACTCTCACCCTTCCCTTAAGAATTCTACACTTTGGGTTACCAAGGTTTTCATTGTTCCCTAAACAGTTTCATTCCTTCACATCTCTGGTTTTTTGCTTATGCTATGTCTTCTGCTTGGAATGACATTTTATACCTTATCTGTCTAGAAAACACCTATGCTTTAAAAGACCCATTGATGGAGGATGTCCAGGAAGAATGATGCCTTCAAAACTAAGGGAAGAGTGAGTTTCAAGAAGGAGGCTGTATTGGACAGTGGAGTTGGCTACCTAACATACATCCCACCTCTTCCCACCTGTTAATAGCAATTATATTTGGGTGGTATTGGCCCCATCCCAGCTCCAGTTGTGGGGCCTGGGTGGTCTGAGCCAATCGGGTAATCCCATTCCTTTGCCACATGGATTGGCAATGGGTGCATAGCATTTCCCTGGGCACAGTGATTGGTTTAGGGTTGGACACATGACCTTAACGGTCCAGTAAGAGTAGAGCTCACACCTTCCCCCTTGAAAGAAGGGATAGTTCCCTCTTTCTTCTCCTGGCTAGAAGGAAACAAAAAGCTAGTGGTCCCAGGGACTGCTGGTAGTCAACTTACTACCATAAGAAAAGTCAGCCTGAGGAGTAAGCCAACACAAAATAGAGGGTAAAGCCGAGAGAATCTTAGAGGATGGAGACACAAGCCTAAGGACATAGTGAACTTCTATTCAAACCATCCAGAAAGCCCACCTGACTTTTGGACTTCTCACCCACAGAGCCAATAGATTTCCTTTGTTTTCTTTTGACCTTTCTATTTTTTAACTAATTTAAGACTCATAAGAAGTTACAAAAATAGTAGAGAGTTGCAGTTTACCCTTCACCTAGCTTTCCCCAATGGTAAAATCTTAAATAACCACAGAATAACTTCAAAACTAGGAGACTGACATGGATACAATATGATGAACTAAACTACAAATCCTGTTCAATTTTTACCAGTTTTTATATGTACTTTTTTTTTCTTTCTTTTTTTTTTTTTTTTTTTTTGGTGTATGGTACTATCAAAGTTTATCACATACATAGTTATATAATCACTGCCACAGTCAGGATAAAGAACTGTTTCATTACCACAGAAAAAACTTCTTCATGCTATGTCTTTATAGTCAGACCTTCCTCCTAAACCTAACTCCTGGTAACCACCAACCTTTTCTCCATTACTATAATTTTGTCATTCCAGAAGTGTTATATAAATAGAAGTATATAGTATACCACCTTTTGAGATTGGCTTTTTTTATTTGACATAATACCCTTGAGATCCATTTAATTGTTGTGCGTATCAATAGTGCATTCCTTTTTATGGCTGCGTATGTGCCATTGTATAGTTGTACCATCTGCTCATTGAAGGACATCTAGGTTGTTTCTAGTTTTCATCAATTACAAATAAAGCTGCTATGAACATTCATGTATAGGCTTTGTGCAGACATACATTTTCATTTCTCTAGGATAAACACCTAGGAGTGTGATTGCTGATTTGTATGGTATAGTGGGCTGAATGGTGGCCCCCAAAGGTATCAGGTCCTAATCTCTGGAACCTGTGAATGTTACCTTATATGGTAAAGTTTTGCAGATGTGATAAAATTAAGGGTTTTGAGATGAGGATATTATCCTGAATTATTATTTAGGTGGGCCCTAAATGCCAACACAAACAACTGCCTTTATAAGAGAAAGGCAGAGGGAGATGGACACACGCAGAGTGATGTGAAGACACATGTAGAGTGTGTGATTGGAGTGATACAGCTATAAGCAAAGGAATGCTGGCAGTCACCAGAAACTGGACAAGGCAGGGAATAGATTCTCCCCTGGAGCCTTTGATTTCAATCCAGTGAAACTGATTTGGAATGTGAGATAATTAATACATTTCTGTTATGCTAAGCCACCAAGTTTGTGGTCATTTGTTACAGGGACTGTAGGAAACCAATACGTATAGTAAGTGTATGTTTAACTTTATGAAAACACCAAGCTGATGGATGATGAGAATGGCTGATTAATGATCTCCCACCAACACCTTTTAGAGGGAAAATTGAACTCTTGTCTCTCATTTCCCCCCCTTTTTTTTTGTCTCTTATTAAACGTACCTAGGTCGGAATATCACCTCTACACTTACCTCATTCACCTCATCTGCAAAATAGGGTTGATAATAACCACTTGGCAGAGTAGTTGAGCTGGTTAAATGGGATAAGGTGTTTAAAGCATAGCACCTAGCACAACAGTAGGAACTCAGTCACCCTTCTGATCAAGCTAGTTCCTCACAAAGTACCAGAGTAAGAAAGTTACGTTCTTTGTTGCATCCTGAGTTTGGGTGATGGGATTGGTGTGGGTGTGATGGGATAGTACAGAATGCCTGAGCAGCAGAAAGAACCTATTTTCAGAAACTCAGGTCCATTCCCACTGTGCTCTTACTAAGGTTCTCACTCCCTACACTGCCCGTGTCCCCATAGTCAGATATCATGGCCCCAAGATACAGTGCAATAATCGTAGTCTTTAGAGTCCGGGAGATTGGGCTTGATACCTCAGCAACACAAGCTCACTAGCTGTGTGGACTTAGCTAATTCACTTCCCTTGGCTAAGCCTTGGTTCCGTCTGCTGTAAAATGGGGCTGATGGTCTCTCCACATGTCCTACCAGAGAGGGAGACAGAAGTGAAAAGTCTTTCTTTGTGAAGGGTAAAGCTCTGATGAATGTAAGATAGTGGGCTTATAAACTGTCTCAGATGCAGATGGGGTGTCTGAGTGGCTCAGTCGGTTAAGCATCTGACTTCAGTTCAGGTCATGATCTCACGTTTCATGGGTTCAAGCCCCGTGTTGGGCTCTGTCCTGACAGCTGAAAGCCTGGAGCCTACTTTGGATTCTGTGTTTCCCTCTCTCTCTGCCCTTCCTCCACTCATGTTCTGTCTCTCTCTCAAAAATAAATAAACATTAATTTTTTTTTTTTAAACTGTCTCAGATGCTGGAGAAATGAGAAGCTCCTGGTTAAACACTGTGTATTCAGAGGAAGGAGAGCATAGCACTTAATGAAGAAGGGGAGGAGCTAAGAGTTGAGTTTGGGCAAAATGCAGAGAGAGCTGAAAGCTATCACTTAATAAAAGGTCAGGAAATGCATTTTCCATCTTAAAAATAAGCAAGGGGCGCATGGCTGTCCCACTCTGTTAGAGCATGTGACCCTTGATCTCAGGGTTATGAGTTCAAGTCCCACATTGGGTGTAGAGATTACTCAAAAATAAAATCTTAAAAAAAGAAGAAGAAGAAGAAGCAAAAAGCAAGAACACAACTGCCTCAAACCCTAGGGACTGAATAATCTACCTGGTGGCTGAGCAGTGAAAAGTAGGAGGGTGGTTTTCATTCAGACGGCCAAAGAATGAACTATATCTCCTTGGAGTCAGAAAGGTTTGGGGGATAAAACAAGGAGAGGTAAGAGAAGCAGGTCATAAGCAGGAACACCTCACACACCTGGCCTGGCAACACAGAAAGAGTAGGACTTGGGAGGCAGAAAGACACATGTATTTGAATTCCAGTTCTGCAGTTTACAAGCTGTAAATCCTTGGGCCAGTCATCTAACCTCTCTGAGACCTGGTGTTCACATCTGTAAAAGGGGTGACAATCATTAACCCATTTGGGAAAATTAGATGAGAGAGTGCACATAAAGTTTCAGTGTCTGGCACATGGTGAGGACTTCCCTTTGATGGCACAGGGATAAGGAGAGGAAGGAGGGTGGAGGTCGAGTTGGTTCTGTCACTCACTCACTAGGTGACGCTGGGCCTCAGTCTGTAAAATCCTCATCTGTAAAATGGATAGCAATAAGATCTGTGCTCTGCCCAGTTATTTGAAGAGCAAATGAGATGGTGTATTTAGAGCTAGTTCATTCCTTTTAACTGTGATATCATATTTCATTATTCCTCTACTGATGGACATTTAGTTTGTTTCTAATTATAACAAGTTATCATGGATCTATCTTCACAAGCCCCTCCTAGTGCAACTATTTCTCTAAGGCACATAATTACAGTGGAATTATGGAGTATAGGATGTGTGTGTATATATATATTTTTTTTATTTTTTATTTTTTAGTTTCAATAGATATTGCCAAGTTGCTCCACAAAGTGGTTGTCCAAGTTATTCTCTTACCAGTCGCATATGACAGGATCAATTCCTCACACCTGAACTTCTCACTATTAATATGATCCATTTTTGGACTTTTGCCAGTGTAATTGATTTTTTTAAGTTTATTTATTTATTTTTTTAGTAATCTCTACCCCCAATGTGGGGCTTGAACTCACAACCCCGAGATCAAGAGTCACATGCTCTTCTGACTGAGCCAACCACGGGCCCACCAATGTAATTGTTTTTAAAAGTTACTTTATTCTTAAACTGCACTCTTCTGATTATTAGTAAGGCTGAGCATCTTTTCATGTGTACTGAGCATTTGAATTTCTTTTTTTGTAGATTATGTTTTTCTCATTTGTTTAAAGATGTGCCTGTATATTCTGGATATCAACCTCACCTCTACTTTATATATAGTTGATTCTCATAATTCACAGTAGTTATACTCTTCTCTTACCATTTATTTTTTTTAATTTGTTTCTTTATTTTGAGAGAGACTGAGAGCAGAAGCAGAGGAGGGGCAGAGAGAGAGAGAGAGAGAGAGAATCCCAAGCAGGCTCTGTACTGTCAGTGCAGATCCTGATGCAGGGCTTGGTCCCACAACCACAAGATCATGACCTGAGCCAAAATCAAGAGTCAGACATTCAACTGACTGAGCCACCCAGGCACCCCGCAGTAGTTATATTCTATAAAGTCATCACAAACACTGAATTAATGAATACTGAATCATTGCTCCTGGGGAAATGCTAGGTTAGGTTCCTGTGAGCCTCTGGTCACAACAGTTTTGTCATCTGACCAATACATGAATTTATTTTGTGTGTGTTTCTGTTTGAAGACACATTATTTAATATACATTGTTGATTCATTAACATTGAACTCATGACCAACAGCATTATAACTCCTGCCAAAACAAAGTTTAAAACACATGTGTTTTCTCCACAGGGCACAGCAGCCTTCTTATGCTTAGGAACAGTAGACAATAATACTTTGGCACTATATTTGGGGGCCATTTTAAACAGTGAAATTAACAAAAATCACAAAAATGCAAAAAACATGGCACTAAATATATACTTGTTTACAGTATGAGAGCTGAAAACAAGAAGGCAGAGTGTAGCCTTGTTTAATCTCAGCTGGGTATGTGCGTGATGGGCAACTCAAACTTTTTGCTGCTCTGCACATGTCCACATCCACAAATGACCTCAAAAACACTGTAAGTATTGATTTTGAGGTTACAGATAAATTTTAGCAAGTACACAATTTCACAAATATCAAATCTGTGAATAATGAGGATTGTCTATATGTGTGTATTTATTTTTATGTTTCTAATAACTTTGCAGTCCACCACTTGTTTTGTAATGTTACTTATAATGTCTTTTGTCTTTTTAAAAACAATTTTTTTAAGTTCATTTATTTATTTTGAGAGAGACAGAGAGAGCATGAGCAGGGGAGGGGCAGAGAGAGAGGGGAAGAGACAGAATCCCAAGCAGGCTGCACGCTGCCAGTGCAGAGCCTGACACAGGGCTTGAACTCACAAAACTGTGAGATCATGACCTGAGCCCAAACCGAGAGTTGGACGCTTAACTGACTGAGACACTCAGGCACCCCACTTTTATCTTATTTTTATTTCATGTCTATTTGGATTTGATGAAGGCAAATTTGCCAATTTTTCCCTTATTTAAGAAAATTTTTTTAAGTGTTTAATTCAAATTCCTACATTTTAATCAGTCTGTTTCTGGACTCTTTTTAAATCTAGGGTTTTTCAACATTGGCACTATTTAATTTTGGGTTGCATAACTCTTTGTTGTGGAGTGTTGTCCTCTGTATTGTAGGATGTTTAACAGCATCCCTGGTCTCTATCAAGAGATACCTTCCCCAGTTGGAACAACCAAAAATGTCTCCAGACATTGCCAAATGTCCCTGGGGGGCAAATGTACAAATTAGCACTGCATTGCTAATTCTGTCTGTCAATTGCTGTGCCAATATCAAGCAGACAATATATCTTCTTAAAATGTCTGTTATCTGATAGGGTAAGTCCCTCATCTCTTTCTTTTCCCTTTTTTTTTTTTTTAAATTTTTTACTGTTTATTTATTTTTAAGAGAGAGACAGAGTGTGAGCAGGGAAGGGGCAGACACAGAATCTAAAGAAGAGGGAGACACAGAATCTAAAGCAGGCTCCAGACTCCAAGCTGTTAGCACAGAGCCTAATGTGGGGCTTGAACTCACGAACCATAAGATCATGACCTGAACCAAAACCAAGAGTCGGATGCTCAACTGAATGAGCCACCCAGGTGCCCCTCTTCTTTCTTTTCCAAAATTGTTTTGTTTAGTCTCTCCCTTTACTCTTCTACATTAATTTTAGAACTAATTTGACAAGTTCCATGAAACATTTTGTTGGGATTTTTAAGATCTGATATGCCTACGATATTGAGCCTTCCTATCTACATACATGCTATATCTCCTGAGATAGTTTCTTTCATGCCTTTCATTAACTTCTCTGATTTTTTTCTGGAAAAGTTGAAGCCTGGGCTGTCTCTGGTCTCCCTGAGCTGTCTGGATCTAGGCTCAGGGCTTTCTTCCTATTCCCTGCCACTGCCTCCCATATTCCTGACTACAAGGGGAGCCAGAAGAATCCTTCCACCCTCATCCCTTCTGCTTTTCATTGCTCAGCAGCAGCAGGATTATTCATTGTCATCAGGATCGGAGAAGGGTTCTTGTGCTGTTGTTTGTTGCACAAGTTGTTAAGTTGGAAAATTAATCTTTTACAACTGAAAAAACCCTCTATCTTCTTCTGAAAGTTAGCTACTCCGCACCTTTCTACGTCCCTGATAATTGCCGCCCTTGCTTCTGCTTAGCTTAAATTCCTCAGGTCATGCCTGGCCTTATTTCCTGTGGGGCCCCATGATAAATGAACCAGTCACTGCATAGCTTTTACTCAGAACTGCCCACACACTTTTACCCATTATTTACTCTAACCTGGAATGCCTTTCCTCCTTTTACCCAACCAACAACTTTGCTAACTCAGCACTCATTCAAATCTACTCTCGTTTGGGTGGGCAGAAGAGCATGATTCAAGGTAGAAAAACATGAGCTGAATTTCAGCCTTACCTTTTAAAAAATTTTTTTAATTAATTTTTTTTTTTTAATTTTTTTTTTCAACGTTTATTTATTTTTGGGACAGAGAGAGACAGAGCATGAACGGGGGAGGGGCAGAGAGAGAGGGAGACACAGAATCGGAAACAGGCTCCAGGCCCTGAGCCATCAGCCCAGAGCCTGACGCGGGGCTCGAACTCACGGACCGCGAGATCGTGACCTGGCTGAAGTCGGACGCTTAACCGACTGCGCCACCCAGGCGCCCCTTAATTTATTTTTTTAAAGTAGGCTGCCCACCTAACGTGGGGCTTGACCTCAGGACCCCAGTATCAAAAGTCACATGCTCTACCAACTGAGCCAGCCAGGCATCCACTCACCCTTACCATTTATTGGCTGTAACACTTTGAGTTAAGTCATCTAATCTGTCTTAGCCTCGATTCTCTCATCTCTCATCTCATCTGTAAAGTGGAGATAATAATACTCATTTTGAGTGTTGTTTGCCAAACCATACAGAAAGATCATTTGCCAGTAGGGACTTGTATCTTTCATAGTACCTTGCAGAGGTCGTAAAAATGTGTGCAATAAAGACTTATGAAAAAGCAATACTGTTTTTTGGGCAGGGGGCCTTTGAGGCTCTAGATGGCCTGTGCTAATGAAGGAAGGGGTAGTCCAAAAATTCAGATTATCGAAAAATAACTATTTAATTTCTGAACAAACTCAGTTTTTCTTATTAATTCTATTTTGGGACAATATTAAAATCAGTTTTCACTCTCTAAGGCTAGAATGAAAACATTATCTTAGCAAATCCACAAGATGGATTAATCTTTGTGTGACAAATAGAATCTTGACTATATCAAATTATTTTGATAAACATTGAGCACATGAAGAGCTTCGGATGAAAATGTTCAGATCATGACCCTCTTAAAAAACGTGTTGCTGCTTCAGGATATTCTAGGAACACTCGTGAAGCAAATATTTCGTACGTCACTTCTAAATATCTCCCCTCTGTAAAGGTGCTAGCCTGTTCAATACACGGAAGTCCTGAGGCCTATTTCTTACCTGTAGGCTGTAAGCTTAAGCCTGGGTCCAACTTCGTGTGGGGCTTTGAGCTGATGAACAGGTAACAGAGCACACAGGCAGTGACAATGAAGGCCAGGAGAACCACTGCTGCTATGGACAGGCCCACAAGGGCTCCAATACTGGGGAGAGAAGACAGGAGGGAGCTGAGTGTCCGGAAGGGACTTGGGAGGCAGCCTGTTAGATGCGAAGTATTGTAGATATTATAGGAATCAGCTGGCTTCAGCTTTTGTTCTGTCTCTACTTGTCTCAGACTTTCTGCACCTAAGCATGAGAAAGAGCATTAGCTATACACCAAGTACTCACCATACATGTAACATGACATGCTTCAGTGCAACCACGTAGTTGGGACTCAGTATGTATTCCCCTTCTTCTGTTCGCCTTCCCTCCCTACTTTCTTCAACCTCCACCCCAGGGAGCTGGAGATGGTCTTAAAGAGCCCTCCCCACAATGCTGTTTCTTAAAAAATCAAGACAAAGAGTAAGCCTTAGTTAAAAATCAGCTGTTCTTCCAGCCTCAAAGTAATTTCTGACCCACCCTCCAGTGGGTCATTGCACCAGTGTGGATTCCACATCTAGAATATCTCCTCACTCCTGTTCCTTCACCTCACTGTGGCTAAATAAATTATTTAGTCAATTATTACTTTTAAGTTTATTTATTTATTTTGGGGGAGGGGAGAGGGGCAGAGAGAGGGAGAGAGAGACAGTCCCAAGCAGGCTCTGCTCTGAGATGCGGGGCTCGAACCCACAAGCCATGAGATCATGACCCGACGTGAAACCAAGAGTCGGACACTTAACAGACTGAGCCACCCCGGTGCCCCTGGCTAAATAAATTATTGAACACCCTGCAGTGGAATCATATAGAGCCATTAAAAACATATTTTCAAATATTATTTAAGGTCAAGAATAAATTCTGATGGGAAGATGTTAAGTGAAAAGACTAGGACACACTACTAAATATATAGCATAATGCCAACTTAAATAAACATAAACATTTACATAATTATACATCTGTAAGGTCGGGTAGAAATACATCAAATTGCTAACAGGCTCTCTCTGGGTGTAGCGCAGGCTGTGGATGTCCTGTCTATGTCCCATTTGGTCTTATAATTATAGAATATTCTGGCCAGAGTTTCAAATGCCAGCATCTGCATCCTTTTGCCTGAAAGCTTTCTTGGGCCAGAACAGTCTTCGTCTGTACATCAAGCAGGTCATAAGTACAGGAAAATTAATGCCTCCCTTCTCCCATCAGCACACAACCAGTGACTGACAGAAATTGGTATATAAATACCCTGGTATATAGATTCCCTGGCATATATTCCCTATATACCCTGGTATATAAACTGGTATATAAATTCCTGGTCCTCAGGTGGGATGACTCTGAGGTATAATTTCTGCAATGGCTGGCAGAGTTCAGCAGGTTTAAGCTCCTGTGACCCTCAGTGGTGACACACCATTGTTTGCTCCTACCCTTCCCTGCCTCTCTCCCCCACCGTCTACCGATGTTTTCTAGGATGCCTTTCCATATAAACTACTTGACCTCAAATTCTTGTATCTGAGTCTTTGGGGGGAATCCAAGCTAAGACACCTGATCTCCCATGATTTCTTTCCTTTTTGTTTCTCTTGTCCCTTCCACATTTTCCACAGTGAACATGCAGTACCTTTTGGTTCTCATAAGTACTTTAATTAAACATTATTTCCTCTTTTGAGATATGCTCACTGTTTATAAGGAAGGCTTGTGCTCCAGTTGGGACCCTATACTTTCCATGGGACATCTGTGGCCACCTCTAAAAGTAGGGTCCTGGGGCGCCTGGGTGGTTCAGTAGGTTGAGTGTCTGACTTCGGCTCAGGTCATGATCTCGCGGTCTGTGAGTTCAGGCCCCGCGTCGGGCTCTGTGCTGACAGCTCAGAGCCTGGAGCCTGCTTCAGATTCTGTGTCTCCCTCTCTCTCTGCCCCTCCTCTGCTCATGCTCTGTCTCTCTCTGTCAAAAATAAATAAACATTAAAAATATTTTTTAAATAAATAAATAAATAAATAAATAAATAAATAAATAAATAAAAGTAGGGCCCTTTGAAGAATGGGTGAGAGAGCTGGGGGAATACATCCTAGATTAGCAGTCAGTCAGGGAGCGGGCACTGTCTCTGATGGTCTGTCTGGGAACAGAGGCACCTGCCCCCAAGGACAGAGCCAGGAATGCCAGAGGAAGCTCTAAGGGGGAAATCTGTGCTTGGTATAAGATGAACTTCAAATGATTAGCATTGTCCCCAGGTGAATGCACTGCCTCAAGAGGTGGTAAGCTCTCTATTATTGCACAGGTTTGTGAAGAACACCTGGATAAGTACACTTTTCAATGAAGCTGGAGTTTCCTGCCCTGGGTGGGAAGCTGAAGAGCTGCTAGCCTTGTAGGATTTCACAGATCTACAAGTCTGAAAGATCACACTGTGTCCTCTAGGAAAGAATTGGAGGGGTAGTCTAACATTTGGTAGGGTTTTTGAGTCGGGCAGTTCTAAGTTCAAATCTGGGTTCTGTCACATGTAAACTGAAAAGTCCTGCATCTCTTGACCTTCATTTTCTTTATTTGTAAAGGTTCCTTTCTCACCAGGTGTCCATAAAGATTAAATGAGGTGGTGTATATACAGTGCCTGACACCCAGTTCTGTCCTGCTGCAAGGCTGCTGCCTTTTGGCTCACATTCTGGTTAAATAAAAAAAAAAATGGAGCTACTGATAGAGGGTGTTTGGAAAGTGGACCAGACATGTGATAGCACCAGCTGCTTCTCCACAGGGAGTCTTCACTTCCTGAGACACACTTTTAAAGACAGCAATTCTCCTTGAGCACTATACAAGGAAACAGTTGTTTACCTGGAGATCTTTATGTTTTTGAGGGCCAACTCTCATGAAAAAGGCCAAATGGAATCTAGAGCCAAACAAGGTCTCCACCCTGCTATGGTAGGGCTCTGTGGAGCACACCAGAGGGTTGTTTCAGGGGTTAGAGCACACTGATTACCTGGATGTCCTGGGGACCCTCAGTTCCTCTCCTCCACTTTGCAACTGCCTATGATGTTTATGAACCACATTATGTCCAAGCCTAGGAAGAGTCAGCCCTGCATGCTAAACCTTTCAACTGCTCTTGAGGTCACAGAATTGGAGGGTCAGTGAGTATCTTTTCAAATGATCTGAGTAGAGCGGGTTATGAGAAAGCCAGGCTAGATTTAAACAGTTGTGCCACAGGACAGACCTGGACGTGGGGCCAGACAGGCCTGAGTTTTCATCCCAGCTCTGCCACTTGCTCTCACTAGGGCATTCCCAGATAGGAACTTAGCTCCTTGCAAGTTTTCTCATCTGTAAACTGGAGAAAAGATGTGCCAGGGTTGTGAATGTGTGAATTCATCTAACTCTCGGTTGATCCTAGGTACTGTTCTTTAAACCTCAGTCTGCCAATACATTGCTAGATGGTCTTGGACAATTCACTTCGATACTCCAAGCTTCACTTTCCCAACCTATGAACCAGGGAAAGAAACCTCCTTTTACTGAACATCTGCAATATGTATTAGTCACTCTCACATGCATTATTTTATTTCACTAAATCCTCACAACAATTCAACGAGATAGGTATTCCTATTGCTATTTTGAAGATGAAAAAAGAGACTCAGAGGGGCGCCTGGCTGGCTCAGTCAGAGCAGTATGTGACTTGGGGTCATGAGTTCGAGCCCCATGTTGGATGTAGAGATTACTAATAAATAAACAAACAAACAAACAAACAAACAAACTTAAAAAAAAACAACACTCAGAGGTAATTGCCCTAATTCACATAGCTATTAAGTGACAAAGCCAAGGTTTGGACAGCCTTCTAATCATCCCCAAAGTTCTATACTGTCTCTATACCTCAAAGGGAGGTCAGCACTGACATATTTCAGCACCCAGCTCAGTGCTAAGTACACTCAGTCTTCAGCAAATCCTCCATTGTTATACTCTAGGTGCAAGACATATCTCTCTGAATGGACTATGAGCTCCTCGGGGGCAGGGGATAATTGATTTCTGTGTCACTATTGCCTAGCATTGCACCAGGCACAAAGCAAAGACTATAAGGAATGAATGAATATATGGGGGAATAGAGAATAAATTAGTATAATTCCTCAGGTTACAGACAGCAGCCAAATGTGCAGGATCAGAAAACTTGGCCATCTGAAAATGGTTTCAGAATTACAGATTAATCAATCTACAAAAAGTGGTATCTGTAATTGTCAGTGGCATATGCCAAGTTGATTTCACCTCTATCTCATTTGGTCCAAGTCAGAAATTGGGGCAATCATTTATCATGCTCTTCATTTGATAGATGCAAAGACAGAGGCTCAGAATGGGTTCTGCAGCAGACTGTCCTTTCCCACCCAGAGGGTATGCAGCCTCCGGTCACATACCTGCAGGAACAGAAAAAAATCACTATCTACTGAGATGGCCCACGCCATTTTTGCTGATGTCTGTTTTCCAGAGCAGGCTCAGGATCACGTCCTATTTTCTGGGTGAGGCCTTTAGAGACAGAGAGACACTGAGACCCGTTGCCCTCTCAGCACCACACTTAGGCTCCAGGAATGTCAGTGCTGTCCTACCCACCCCCTCCCCTGAACAGGCAGGGAAACTAAGGTCCTACGAGTGGGGATCCACCCAAATTACACTTCTATTAATATAGCCTGAGCTGGCTTCTGCTGTAGCATTGTGCCACTGATGAACTTGGAGGCATCTCTAATCCCTTGGTCTTCTGCTTTAGCTCGGGAGTGGAGTACATCCCCAGTACCCACTCCAGGGCCTGGCACAACTAAGTGCTCAGTAAGGGGTAGCTGAAAGAATAAGTAAATATGAGGGGGAAGAAAGAGTTGAACCTGGACTGGGCTGGGATTGACTAGGGATATAGTATGAGATGAGGAGTAGGACTTGGGGCTGAGGTCTGGGTGTAGGGCTGGACCATGTTTGGAGTCAGGGCTGGGAAGAAGAGCTGAGGTGGGTTGCCTGGAGGATTCAGGGGGAGGTTGGGTCTGGTGATCAGTATTTCGCAGTGGGTAAAGTCAGGGATGATGTTGAGCTGATGTTAGGATGGGGACCCTGGTTTGCATTTGAATGAGGGTGGAGTTTGGGTTTCCAGTGATTGTGGGAGAAGAGAGTGTGGTGTCAGGAAGAGGGTTGGTATGTAATCTGGGGCTGGTTTGAGGGTGGTGGAGTATGACGTTGGGAGTAGGGATGGAGTTGGGGTGAGGTTCAAGCTTAGATCTGAATGGAGGAAGAGGTTACTGAGGGATTTGGATGAGACCAAAGGTCAGGATTGGGCCTGAAGGGCTAAAGGGCCGGTGGGGTCCATGCTGATGTCGGGGTGGGCATTTGGGTGAGGGCTCAGGGTTTAGCCCGCGCTGGGCCGAGGGTGCGGCGAACGGGCTAGGGCTGGAGTGGGGTTCTAGCTGGGGTTAGGGCCACGGCCGGCCGGTACCTGAGCCACCACATGTAGCTGTGCTCGTAGGGAAAGAAGCTGTGCGGGTCGTCGCAGCAGTACTTGTGGTCGCGGAAGCCGCAGCAGAAGACGGCGGCCGCCTCGCCCCCCGGCCGCGGGCAGCTGAAGCCACGCACCACCTCCTGTTCGGCGCTCACGTAGCTCGTGCAGGCGCCGCTCATCGCGCCCCGCGCCGCGCCCGCTGCCACCTCGGGCCACCAGACGGCTGGGCGAGGGACGAACGGAGACAGCACCGAGCCCGAGAAAGACAGAGACTGAGGGAGAAAGAAGCGGAGAGAAGCAGCGAGACAGGGAGAGACGCGGCGAGAGGCGCGGAAACGCAGCGGCTAGAGCTCTTGACTCCCCGAGGACCCAGAGAGGCAGCCAGGTACGCGGACGGGCGCAGCGGGAGGGGGCGTGGAGGAGGAAGAGGAGAGGGAGGAGGAGGGCGGAGGAGCGGTGGGAGTGGAGAGCGGCTGGAAGCGGGGCGGGACCCGGAGCCCGAGCGCGAGCGCGGGGCGGGAGTTGGGGGGGCCGAATGGGAGGGCGACCGGCGGAGCCGGGAGGTGGGAGCAGCCCGGGGGAGCCTCCTGGGCGCGGGTCTGTGCCCGCACTTCCCCTACCCGCCCTGCTGCGTTCCCAGGTTATGCACGGGGGTGCTGGGTGCTCAGACAACACAAGTCCAGGGTGGCAGGGTGGGCATGGAAGCCACCGCCGTGGATTCCACACTTGGCGCTTGGGCACCCGCCTGGTGCTGGGCACCTTGCTCGACGCCGGCAGTTTCAGGGCAGTTCCAGGCTAGTGCGCGCCTCCGCGACCCCTCAGTAGCGTCAGTATGGGATGATTCGTACACTATTTAACCGTCACACCAACCCAGAGGGCCAGAGATTTTCAAACCCATTTTATAAATGAGAGCTAAGCGCCAGAGAGGTCGTTTCCCCCAGTCCTCAAACCCTGAGATTTTAACCTGGGTCTGTCTAGTCCCCAAGCCCTTGTTCTTTTCCAGTGCGCCTCTTTTCCAGTGGACTTAAAAAAAAAAAAAAATCATTTTGGTTTATTCATTTTTGAGAGAGAGAGACAGAGCGAGCAGGGGAGGAGCAGAGAGAGAGGGAGACACAGAACCCAAAGCAGGCTCCAGGCCCCATACTGTCAGCACAGAACCCGACCTGGGGCTGGAATCCATGAAGCACGAGGTTTATGACCTGAGCCAAAGTCCAACACTTAACCAACTGAGCCACCCAGGTGCCCCTCCAGTGGACTTTTAAATATCTTCATCCTCTGACTTCCTTGCCTGTCTCTGCCTTCCTTGAGCAGCTAATTTATGTACTGACTTGTTCACACCCTGATCAGACTCCCTGCAATACTGGCCTAGGACAGGGGAGCTACACAATGTCCCAAATTATAATTCCACCCCCCCCCCAACCCTCCCACCCCCGCCCCTGCGAGGAAGCAAAGCCAACACACCTTTCTACTCTCAGAAGTTATTTATAGATTACAAGAGCAGCATTCTCACTAGGATCAGGGAACCACAGACTGAAGGAACCATATGTGGCCCTTAGGAATTGCCTGTCTGTCCTCTCAGGGTACACTGGGGAAACTGAGGCACTGAGAGTTACACAGCTTTGCCCAATCACACTGATCCAGGACTAGAGATTCCTGAGCTTTAGCTGTCCTATTTTATATGGGAATCATGCCCATTCAGCTAGACATGGGGTATTGGGATTGAAAAAGACTTGTGGGGCATGTAACCAGTTACTGAGTTACAGCAAGGTTTAAATAATAATAATAATTGAACAGAATAGAAAAAGTGCACTGCAGATAGTAAAACTAAGTGTTCTTTCATAAAATGTCTTTTTCAGTTACATATGTATGTATGCATTATGGACCAGATCACAATGTAAAATGCATTTCTTACTTTGAATCAGGTCAAAAAGGCTTGAAAGCCACTGAATGTGACACCTCCCACTGGACAGATTACAAGATCTTTAGCTCTTTTCATTTTTCACAGGAGTGGGTAGAGGAGGAAATAGTTATTGTGATGCCTTGAAACTCCTCAGTTCCTCCATCCCTTGCTTTGGGTATATGGGGGATATATCATGGGCATCAGGTGACCTGGGTTCAAGCCCTAGCTCTACTCCTTCCCTGGTTTTTCTGTGTTTCAGGTCACCTTTCTTCATCTAGGCCAGCTTCTAAGATGCTAATGTGTGCCATGCTTTTTAATGTTTATTTATTTTTGAGAGGGAGAGAGACAGAGGGCAAGTGGGGGAGTGCCAGAGAGAGAGGGCGACACAGAATCTGAAGCAGGTTCCAGGCTCTGAACTGTCAGCACAGAGCCCAATGCGGGGCTCAAACCCATTAACCACAAGATCATAACCTGAGCTGAAGTCGGATGCTTAACCGGCTAAGCCACCCAGGTGCCCCTGTGTGCCATGCTTTTGACCTGAACACTGGAGTCCCTGAGGGGGTCAGATCTGGGTCTGCCCTTGAGAAACACACAGTATGGTGGGGGAGTCACACAGATGATCATAGGACAGAGCAGTGAAAGGGGAAATGTAGGGACCATGGCCACAGAGGGGTCACCATCTGAAGGACAGAAGAATAATTTTGGAAGGGGTAGTGTCCTCAAGGGTCACTATAAGGTCAAATGTGAAAACTGGAGGGAATTGTTATTATCCCCCAGAAAACATTTCCACTGAGCTATGGATCTCTGCAAACTGGGAGCTGGATGGCATACCCTAATGAAGGTGCACTTTGACCTCTTTATTTATCAGATGGAAAGTAAAGGGGGTGGAGTGGAATCCCGTGGAAAGGAGAGAGGTTTAACTGAAAGGTAAAAAGGACTGTACTCTGACTTTTGGGAAAATTGTGAAGCTGCCAACAGTTTCCAGAAAACTTTTCCAGCCAAGAATTAATTTGTTCCTCCCAACAACCCTGTGGGATGAGCCAAGCAGGGATGATTGTGCCCCTGAGAAATAACAAACCCAATGTCACACAGCAGTCAATGGCCCAGGCATTGATAAACATGATAAACGTGTCTGTTTATCCAAGGGTTCCTTTAGTGGTCTGATGAAGACTTATAGACCACCCCCCCCCCATTCAGAAGACTATTAAAAAAAATTTTTTTTAACGTTTATTTATTTTTGAGGGAGAGAAAGAGACAGAGTGTGAGCTGGGGAGGGTCAGAGAGAGAGGGAGACACAGAATCCGAAGCAAGCTCCAGGCTCTGAACTGTCAGCACAGAGCCCGACAAAGGGCTCGAACTCACAAACTGTGAGATTGTGACCTGAGTGGAAGTTGGACACCCAACCGACTGAGCCACCCAGGCGCTCCTGGAAGAATATATTTTTTTTAATATTCTTTTTTTTCTTAATGTTTTTATTTATTTTTGAGACAGAGAGAGACAGAGCATGAACAGGGGAGGGGCAGAGAGAGAGGGAGACACAGAATCTGAAACAGGCTCCAGGCTCTGAGCCATCAGCCCAGAGCCCGACGCGGGGCTCTAACTCACAGACCGCGAGATTGTGACCTGGCTGAAGTCGGACGCTTAACCGACTGAGCCACCCAGGCGCCCCCCTGGAAGAATATTTTTAACTACAAAGAGTAAATTACTTAGGATAACAAGAATACTAGTTATATAGGATCATTATCGAAATATTTATTTTGTGTCTTTTTTAAACATTAAAAAGCAAGATCTAGAGATTGGTCTATTAACTATTGTAATTTTGAGGTGGTGAATGAGTGTAAATAGTATTTCAAGATATTGCTACTGCAATGCAATACAAAACTATCTAGGATTTCTATTGGTGACAAAGTCACAGATACTGATAAATAGTACTGTGGCTTGTTCCTTACCTGCATGACAGAAAGAAATGCTAAATTCTAGTTAGAGGTTAGTGAAAACAGGATGTAATTTTTTTTCATTCCAGGTTCATAGACTACCCCCCACCCCCCCACCCCGCCCTGAACTCTAACCGCGGACCCCCTGGGCTCTGTGGACCATATGCTAAAATCCTTTAGTTTTTCTGGCCTACCTCCTACTGTAATGCTTATTCTTCTTGCAGGCACTTATTGTAGACCTACTAAGTATCAGGAAGTTTTCCATCTTGTATGTCATACAGTCCTTGAAAACTTCCTTTGAGATCAGTGTTATTCTTCCCATTTTGCAAAGTAAGAAACTCAGGGAGGTTAAGTGATTTACCCAAAGTCACACAGCCAGTGTGACTCCTTCCATCAATTCCTTCCTCCCCAGCTGAGGTCTGGGGACCAGAGTCTCCAATACCACAAGGGAAAGAAAGTATAGGAGGGAAGGGTGAGCAGGGAGAATTCACATTAATGGAGAAAACACTGTAATCTAGAGTTTGTGTTCTGTGCTTTTCATCCTCTCCTTTAACCTTCCCAACAACCCTGTGTACTATTACTCTCCCGGTTTTAAATAACAAAATATATACATATTCATTATAAAACAACAAACTAGAAATTATAGTAAGTTAAAGGAAACAATCAAAATCACCCATAATCTCATCACACAAAACAAATACTTTGGTATGGTGTCTTCCAGATACACAGACACACACACCACACCTTGGACCCAAACAGGTTAAGTAGCTTGCCCAACTATATGCAAGGAGTAAGTTCCAGTCACCTGCAGTGTGACCTTAGGTCGGTCACTTTTTGCCTGTGCATTACATTAGGGCAGTAGTTTATATTACTGGAAATGGAAGCGTGTGTCCCCTGGCACCCAGGGAGCCATAACTGGAAGCCTCTCCTGCGTGACTCTCAAAGCAGTGCCCCTAGACCTCAGCACCCTTGCTCCAGGAACCCAGTCCCCTCAGAGAGGCTCTAGAAAGAAATGGCCCCTCGCTGGGGTGGGCCACGCAGTGCGGTGACCTCAGTCAGCAGCGGCTGAGAGCCCGTGTGCAACCTGAGGTTGAGTATTCACTGCTGGGCTCAGCCGCGTGTGGGCCCTGCGGGCAGTGTCTGCACTCGACCCCGCCGAGCACCCCTCTCCCCTTGCCCTGCTTCCTGCAGCTGTGCCCACCCTGAACCCATCCCCTACACACCCCCATCCTCACCTTCGGGCCCCCACCGAGCTCTGGGGTCAGCTTGCAGTTCACTGCAGCTGGAGAAGCAAAGGAAGGAGGCACAGGTGCATTATTTCCCTCTAAGTGCCAGTTCCTCTCAGGGCCTCCCCGTTGATGCCCAGTACAAATCCTTCCTTTCCTGTCCATAATGATGCTCTTGTGTCTCATCCTGAGAGAAGTGACTTTACCACAGTGGAACACCTTGATGACATCCAGGGACAAATTGGGACCTAGGCTCAGAGCTCCTGATACCAGCCAAACTCTTTCCTGACTCCAGGTGTAGAGTTTTTGTTAAGACACATTAAACAACATAAAGGATAGTATAAGGACCACCCATGTACCCTCCACTCAGCTTAAGAAATACAAACATTGGGGTGCCTAGGTGGCGCAGTCGGTTAAGCGTCCGACTTCAGCCAGGTCACGATCTCACTGTCCGTGAGTTCCAGCCCCGCGTCGAGCTCTGGGCTGATGGCTCAGAGCCTGGAGCCTGTTTCCGATTCTGTGTCTCCCTCTCTCTCTGCCCCTCCCCTGTTCATGCTCTGTCTCTCTCTGTCCAAAAAATAAATAAACGTTGAAAAAAAAAATTTAAAGAAATACAAACATTGATCAGTCCTGTTTGAAGCCCCCTGTGTACTCCTTCCTGCCTGCCCTCTCCTCCCCCAGATAACTGCTCTCCTGAATTTAGTGTTTATCATTCCCATGCTCTTCTTCATGCATTTATCACGTAAGTATGGATCTTTGAGAAATTGTAGGGAGTTGCTTTACTTGGGATAAAACTTTAAATAAAAATCATACTGCATGTATTCTTCTGGAACCTTTTTTTTTTTTTTTCACTCAGTTGTGTGTTTGTAAACTTTGTACTGATGTGTATGCTCAATCTGGTTCATCCAATTTTGCTGCTATGTAGTTTTCCATTTAGTGAATATGTGATGATTGATTATCCATTTTCTTCACCATTTAGGTTCCTTTCAATTCTTTTATTGCTATATGATGATGCTGCTCTTGAGGGTTTTTTTCTTTTAAAGTCAACTTTATTGAGGTGTAGGGGCGCCTGGGTGACTCAGTTGGTTAAGCGACTGACTTTTGATTTTGGCTCAGGTCATGATCTCACTGCTGTGAGATGGAGCCCCACGTCGCAATCCATGCTGGGCATGGATGGAGCCTGATTAAGATTGTCTCTCTCCCTCTTCCTTTCCCCCTCCCCTGCTCATGTGCTCTCTCTCTCTCTCTCTCTCTCTCAAAAAAAAAAAAGATTTTAGTTTTTTAAAGTAATCTTTACACTTAACATGGGGCTCGAACTCACAACCCAGAGACAAAGAGTAGTATGCTTTACCCACCAAGCCAGCCAGGTGCCCCTCCCTTCTCATTTTCTTAAATGCATTTTTCAAAAAGCAGAAATTAAAATTTTAGTCTAATTTATCACTTTTTTTTCTGTTAAGATTAGTGTTTCCTGTGTTCTATCTAAAAAAAATCTTTGCCGGGGCGCCTGGGTGGCTCAGTCGGTTGAGCGTCCAGCTTCCGCTCAGGTCATGATCTGCGATCTGTGAGTTTGAGCCCCGCTTTGGGCTCTGTGCCGACAGAATGCTTCGGCTTCTGTGTCCCCCTTTCTGAATGCCCCTCCCCCACTCATGCTCTGTCTCTCTCTCTCTCTGTCTCAGAAATAAATAAACATTAAAAAAATTTTTTTTAAAATCTTTGCCTACCTCAGGATAGCAAAAATTTTCTCCTATGTTTTCTTCTAGAAGTTTTATGTTTATGCTTCTGAGTTAGTTTTTATGTGTAGCGTGAAGCAGTGGTTGAAGTTCACTTTTACATACACATATCCAGGGGTACCTGGCTAACTCAGTCAGGAGAGTATGCGACTCTTGATCTCAAGGCTGTGAGTTCGAGTCCCATGTTGGGTGTAGAGATCATTTAAATATAATAAATAAATTTTTTATTTATAAAAAAAATATATGTGGATATCCAGTTGTTCCGAAAATCATCCCTTGAAAAGATTATCCTTTCTCCCATTGGATTAACAGATTTTCTGAAGGCTTCACTTGATCTGTTGAGTTGTCCCAGTGATTCCAGAACCTCTAAAATCTGAACTCTCCCTGTCTCTTCAACTATACCTGCCTCTTCTTTCCTACAGGAAGCTTCCGATTTAACCAGTCTGATCTGGGAAAGGAACCCCCTCTCCCAAGTTTTTGCTCATGTAGTTCCCCCCCTTGTACTTATCTAAATCCTCTCCACCTTTCAAGGCCAGGCTTGAAATAACCCCTTCTGCTGGATGCCTTTCTGTGGCCAACTCTCAGGACATTGTACTTTTCTGCAGTATCTGTTGTCCTGACTATATATGTACCATTCATTGAGCACCTTCCATGTGTCATCATCTCACTTGGCAATTACAGCTTCAGACCACAAGCTCCTCTATGACGGAGGTAGTGCCTGCTTCAGCCCTAGTTTCACTGCAGTTGGCTTAGGGTCTTCTAGAAGGCAGGACTGCTGCTTTGCACTGCCTTTGTTCCTTTGTGCATATTAGGAAAAAAGTGACCTTTCCCGTGGCCTGATGTAGCTCCATGCCAAAGGTAAGGCTGGGTAATTAGAGTTCAGGCCAGATTTCAACTCCCACCTGTCCCTTCTGTTGCATATCTTTAAAACCTGCATGGCCATAAGGGTCAACTGTACCTCAAGGGAGGAATTAATAACTGAACAAGTCATTCTGAAGTATGGGTATTTTATATATAAATATGTAGATAATATATCTATCAAGCCTCAGAGAAGTTAAACTACTCACCTGAGTAGTTTAAATCCCAACCTGGTATTTGCCCCGCTGGGATTTGTCCCAGGTCTGTTAATCCCCAAAACTCAAGGAAACACTGCCTTTGCCTACCTCCTTCTCTGGTCTCAACATGAGTCCAGCTCTTCACGTGTTAGTAAGCATTTTTCATGTTCACAATTCTTTTTCAGCCTGAGATCAGCCACTCCTGGAATTTACTCTAAGATTTCTGCACCCTGGAGTGAATGTCTTGCCTTCTTCTAGGATCATGTCTCTAATCCTAACTGCTCCCTCTCCATCATAGCTGGAGTGTCATTAGAGTCCAGGAAACAGAGACTAGGGAAAGGCAAGGACTTTGGTACCGGATCAGCCTATCAATACTTGGCAATTGACTTCCTGGGAGAATTTGGACTTCTTACTTAGCCTCATCTGTAAAATACCTCATAGGAATGAGATAGAGGTACATGAGCACTTGGGAAAGGTTAGTTCTCCCCTTCCTTCCACTTTGCTGAGAACAAGGATTGTGTCTTGTGTTAGGTCCACACACAAGAAAACTTCAGCATTTATTTACAGAAGATTCTTAGTGACATTTGTCAACCCTATGACTGGAACTGCCTTTTCTGTTAACCTTGGCCAAGTCTGTTCCCATCTCTGAGCCTCAATTTCCTGTTTTTTTAAATGGAGACAATAAATTTAAATAACCACAAGAAAAACTATTTTTTACTGAATATTTACTATGTATCAGGTACTTCAGTGGTTTGTGGGTGTATTAGCATTTATCATCATAATAGGCTTATGCATTAAATGCTATTAATATCCCCCATATCCCAGAGGGAGACACTGAGGCCCAGCAAGGTATAGTACTTTGTTCACGAGTCACCCAGCTGCTAAGCAGCAGAGCTGGGATTGTGACTCCTGCTCTGCAATACTCCAGACCAGGATTTATTAACCTATTGACATTTTGAGATAATTCTTTGTTGTGATGGACAGTTCTGTGCAGTATAGATGTTCAGCAGCATCCATGGGTTCTACCCACTAGATGCCCATAGTACCCATCCCCTAGTTGTGACAACAAAAAATGTCTCTAGACATTGTCAAATGCCAACTAAGTATTGATTAATAATTAAGGCTTGGCAAATAGCTAAACCACTAAGTGCTAAGATAAAACCTGATAAAGTATAATGCTTATAAAGAGTTAGAAGATAACTAAAGTGTAAGTAGAAAATCAAATATTAACTACTCAAGTATTAGCTGATTTACCAAGGGATTAATTTAAAACTAAGTTGTTAGCAGATACTGGTTAGTCAATGACGATTAAGGTAACAGTTGATAAGGATTTAAAGTGAGATTTTTTTTCCTCTGGGACTCTTGCACATTCGAGGGGACGTGGGGACAGCAGAAAACTGATAAAGCCTAGGAATGAAGGTCTAATTGGGACTACAAAATCCTCAGCTGGACTCTAAATTTCTGGGGGAAACTGACAGCACAGAGCTGGTGCTCAAAATGCTTACCTTATAATTAAATGTAATACTAAGAGCCAGGCACTGTGCTAGGGAGAGAAGGGAGGGCAGTCACTTAAACAATAATACTATAGTGAGCGAGTGATGTGTGAATGTAAAGGCTTTGGGGATTTGTGAAGGCTGAGTGGAAGGGAGAGAGGTGTGTCCAGGAGAGATGATGAGTTTAGTTCCGGACATGTTGAACTGAAACGTTTGTAGACATGCCCAGTAGGCAAGTGAATAATAGGTGAATAATATCTATCCAGTGTAGATGCCAGGTAGAGATTTGGGTGTCAAGAGAGCATGGGTGGTGGTCAAAACCATGAGAAACAATGAGGTGGCTGCAGAAGAGTACATGGTGTGAGAAAAAGGACCAGCCTATTACTCCAGAGAAGACCAGTAGCAAAGGAGTGGGCAGGGGGAAGAGACATTAACAGATACTGAAAGGTAAAAGCACTCAAAGAGATTGGGGTGGAATCAAGAGAAGATAGTGGCATGAAAGCAGAGAATGTGTCAGGGAAAAGAGTGTAGTCATCAGTGTGTCAGATGTGGCTAAGAGGCTAAGCAGGATAAGCCAGAGAGACATCCACTGAAAATGTCGTTCTGGGGGCAACTGGCTGGCTCAGTCAGTGGAGTGTGCAACTCTTAAAAAATTTTTTTTTGGGGTGCCTGGGTGGTTCAGTCGGTTAAGCGGCTGACTTTGGCTCAGATCTCACAGTCCGTGAGTTTGAGCCCCGCGTCGGGCTCTGTGCTGACAGCTCAGAGCCTGGAGCCTGTTTCAGATTCTGTGCCTCCTTCTCTCTCTGACCCTCCCCTGTTCATGCTCTGTCTGTCTCTGTCTCAAAAATAAATAAACATTAAAAAAAAATTTTTTTTAAGTATACTTATTTATGTTGAGAGAGAAAGCGAGTGGGGAAGGGACAGAGAGAGAGGGAGTGAGAGAGAATCCTTAGCAGGCTCCACGCCAACAGTGTGGAGCCTGATGTGGGGCTTGAACCCACGAACTGCAAGATCATGACCTAAGCTGAAACCAACAATCAGATGAGAGAGAGCGAGCATGGGAAAGGGGCACCCAGGTGCCCCAATGTTTATTTTTGAGAGAGAGAGAGAGAGAGAGAGAGAGCGCGTGAGCCCATGGGGGAGGGGCAGAGAAGAGAATGTGGTTCTGAGGTGTCCATCACAAACATTTCTTTGATTGCTGCATTTCGTTGCGTGTGTGTATGTGCACGGCATATGCAGACCTGGAACTTGGAGCAGGGTGTGTTGTGTAAAGGCAGGCTTGGAGGCCACGATAGAGGGACTTGTGGTCGGCTTACAGAGAGCCTTCTTTTATTCTGGGTAACTTTTGAGAAGGACCGTTAAGGGACACTGCAAAAACTGTAAGCACAGTTCAACCCTTTCATTGTCCAGTGGCAAAATGGAAGACAGCAGAGAGGGAACAATTTGCTCAGTCTATGAGTCAGGGACACAGCCAGGACTTGAATCTGAGTCTCCCTTCTAGAAGAGTGACCTTGGGAGAAGTGGACATGAAATTCTTATTAGCCAATGAATTACTGATCGGTGACTTTGCTCATCACCTCAGTTTTTAGCTGCCTCTTTTGATATTTATATAAAAGCGAAATACATATTTTATATACAAAATTCAAACATTACAAAAATACTTAACAAATACTTGACACAGTGAAGGACTCCTATTATGCCCTCTTTGCCCTGACTCACTCATTGATGACCACCATTAATAGTTTGGTCTATATTCCTCCCTCCCTCTCTCCCTCTTACTTAACATTGAAATTTTTGATAAAAATATTATGCTTGCTTACAGTGGATTTTTTATTTTTTTTATTTTTATTTATTTTTTTTTTTTTTAAATTTTTTTTTTCAACATTTATTTATTTTTGGGACAGAGAGAGACAGAGCATGAACCGGGGAGGGGCAGAGAGAGAGGGAGACACAGAATCGGAAACAGGCTCCAGGCTCCGAGCCATCAGCCCAGAGCCTGACGCGGGGCTCGAACTCACGGACTGCGAGATCGTGACCTGGCTGAAGTCGGATGCTTAACCGACTGCGCCACCCAGGCACCCCTACAGTGGATTTTTTAAAAGATTTTATTTTTTAAGTAATCTCTGCACCCAATATGGGTCTTGAATTTACAATCCCGAGATTAAGAGTTGCATACTACTGACTGGGCCAGCTAGGTGCCCCTCTACTGGCTTGTGTGTGTGTGTGTGTGTGTGTGTATGTGTGTGTGTGCACGTGTATTCATTCTGTTTTACAACTTGCCCTTTTTTTGCTTTTCAAAAACTTATTATGGCAGTATATAGAATTCTGATTCATTCATTTTGGGGCACCTGGCTGGCTCAGTGGGTAGAGCATGTGACTCTTGATCTCAGGGTTGTAAGATTGAGCCCCACATTGGGTGTAGAGATATCTTAAAAATATTTTAAGACAAAAATCTAATTCATTCATATTAAGAACTGTATTAGTGAACTATTTGGATTTGTACACTAATTTATTATCAGATCATATTGATGGACATAGAGGTGCATCCAATTTTCACTGTTTGAACAGTTTTTACTGTTTTTACTGTTTGAACAGTAAACATACATATTATTGTACATATATATTTGCACAGTTGGGGAGACTTCTAGGATGAGAAATGATGGATCAATGGGCATGAGCATTTTGTTTTAAAAGACACTGCCGGGGCACCTGGGTGGCTCAGTCAGTTGAGCATCTGACTTCAGCTCAGGTCATGATCTCACGGCTCGTGAGTTCGAGCCCCGCATCGGGCTCTGTGCTGACAGCTCAGAGCCTGGAACCTCCTTCAGATTCTGTGTCTCCCTCTCTCTGCCCTCTCCCAACTCACACTCTGTCTTTCTCTCTCTCTCAAATTATAAGTAAACAGTAAAAAAAAAAAAAAAAAAAAATTAAAAGATACTGCCAAATCACCATCCAAAAACTTATGTCAGTTCATTGTCCCACCAACAGTTACTATGAATGCCTATTTCCCTACATCCTTACCAACTATGAGTATTATCATTTAAAAAATCTTTCCAATTTTTTTTTTTAAATTTTTTTTTTCAACGTTTATTTATTTTTGGGACAGAGAGAGACAGAGCATGAACGGGGGAGGGGCAGAGAGAGAGGGAGACACAGAATCAGAAACAGGTTCCAGGCTCTGAGCCATCAGCCCAGAGCCTGACATGGGGCTCGAACTCCCGGACCGCGAGATTGTGACCTGGCTGAAGTCGGACGCTCAACCGACTGCGCCACCCAGGCGCCCCATAAATCTTTCCAATTTTAATGAGGCTGAGCATCTTTTCATATCCTTATTATCCATCTACATTATTCTGTGAATGATATCTTCATATCTTTTGCCTATTTGTTATTGTAGTGTACTTTTGGTCAGTGCGTTCTTACTGGGCAATGATTGGCTTGATAAAAAAAAAAAATTAGGAAGTCTTTGTACCAGATTCCTAACAGTGTTTACTTACCTCCAGGGAGTGAGATATAGAAAACGAGGGAGATACTTTCATTTTTAAAAAATTTTTTAAATGTTTATTTATTTTTGAGAGAGACAGACAAAGTGTGAGTAGGGGAGGGGCAGAGAAAGAAGGAGACACAGAATCGGAAGCAGGCTCCAGGCTGAGCTGTCAGCACAGAGCCTGATGTGGGGCTTGAACTCACGAACTATGAGACTATGACCTGAGCTGAAGTTGGACGCTTAACGGACTGAGCCACCCAGGTGCCCAGATACTTCTATTTTTATTTATTATCATCCTGTATTATTTTACAATCTATTTGGATTACTTTTTCAATTAAAAAAATAATACAGAGGAAAACAACTACAACAACAAATAAATCTTTGGCCTGGATTCTCAATGGCTGGAAATTCATGTTGGGTGCAAGTTTTTATTGATTACAAGTTATTTTTTGGTTCATATGCAAAAAAACATTTATTGAATGCTCCTAGTGAGCTGGCACTGCCCTAGGCACCTTTCATAGGTTGTTCATCCTCATCCTCACAACAGCCCTGTGAGGTAGGAATTGGTCCCATCTTATAGAGTTCTTAATAGGCAGCAGATTATTGCTTGATATACTTCTATTTGCCACATGTTTTCATGGGTGCTTATTGGCTGGTGATTCATTGGTCAAGAGCTCTCACTGGCCAGGAGTTCCTAACGGTTGTTCTAAGACTCAAATACAAAATACCAGATTTTTCCCTCATAGGAAGGATAGGGTACATGGGATAAAAGTGGAGGAAGGAGAGTCCATAGGCCCTCCCCCCGAGCACCATTGAGCATGACTGAGTTTGCTTTGGTCACCATCCAAGGTGTAGGGTGGGGGGAATGGGACAGTGGGAGAGGAGAGAAAGTGGTTATAAGTCTTCTCGCTTCTTCAGGATGAGCTTCCTCACGAGTGCTGTGATCTGGGGCCTGATTTCCTCCACCGACACAGTTGGGTCCCAAGCCCCTACTACCTTTCCATCTGGGGCCACTAGGTACTTCCAGAAGTTCCAGGTGGGCTCCTTCCCAGAAGTCTCTAGAGAAAAAGGAAGAAGGAAAGCAAAATGTGCTTCCCTGTGTCCACTCTCCTGGAATTCCATTATTGGTGTCCATCCTTCCCTTGAAGCAGTTGTTCCATTATTTAAAATTAACTAGAGAGCTTTTTAAAATCCTGATGCCCAGGCCACACCCCAGACTACTTAAATCAGAATCTCTGGTGGTAAGTCTTAGGAATCAGTAATTTTTTTTAAGTTTATTTATTTATTTTGAGAGAGAGTGCAAGTGGGAGAGGGGCAGAGACAGGGAGAGAATCCCAAGCAGGCTCCATGCTGTCAGTGCAGAGCCCAATACAGGGCTTGATCCCATGAACTGTGAGATCATGACCTAAGCCCAAACCAAGGGTCAGATGCTTAACTGACTCAGCCACCCAGACGCCCCCAGGCATCAGTATTTTTGTAAAAGCTCTCTAGGAGATGCCAATATGGCCCCAAGGTTGAGAACTACTGCTTTAGGATTCTGTGAAGTACTTGATAAAGTAGTATCAGATCCTCCTTTCTTAATGATCTCAAACTACTAAATAGTCTACAGCCTATTCTCTAAGGAAATCTTAATGGTTTCCAAACCAGTCTGTGGTTTCCAACCAGTCTGTGGACTGGTTGCATCTGAATCTTGGTTGTGGGGGTGGGGGGAGGTACTTAAATAAATTCTTGGGCCCTGCTTCAGTAGGTCTCGGACTAAACCACTTTTAAGAGTTCCCAGTTGCTTCTAAAGCACAGTTAGGTTTGATCTATAACTATGGGAACTGGAAAGGTACTAATAAAAACACACAGGGGAAAAAAGCAAATATTAGGATTGACCCATAGGGCAAAATTCAAATCTGCATCAGTAAGGGATTTTTTGTTTGCTACACTGTTTTCATTTACTCCTCCAGGTAAATGGGTGGGGGGTGGTAGTGAGGGATGTGAAGGCAATCAGATATACAGCATAGATGGCAAAAATGGAGCCTCCAAAGGAAGAGAAAGGCCCAAGGAAGGAAACAGGACCATAATGATAAGCTTGACCCATGACCTCATTTTGTAGTTCTGAAGCTTCTGGGGATGCAGAGGGGACCTATTTCTGAAATGTTAAGATCTGGAATTTTTGCTCTGAAGGTTTCCCTCCATGGTATATGGACTTTGCCCCTAACTCAGGACAGGAGATAACCTGTCAGCCATCTTGGTCAGCCTTCTCCAGACATGTGGCATCCTCTGCCTGCCCTTGGTGTCTCCATCCGAAATCCATAAGCTCGACTAATTCACATAGACTAAATCTGAGGTCCTCAGTCTCCTTTTAAAATCCCTGTGTATGAAAACAGGACCTCAGAGAAGTCTGCTAGAGTGTCCCTGAGGGGGAACTTCAAGGCAGCAGGGGTAGACGTATCCTCAGGCAGGAATACCTCTCTGTTCATCCTCAAAGATGAGTGCTCGAACAGACCATGAACCTATATGCAGGAGTCTGGAAGGGGCCCCAGGTCACCCAATCAGCAAGTAGTTTCTGCTGCCCAGGGAGCCATGACCTCAGCCAGCTGAGGGAAAGTAAGGGAACAGATCAGGACTCACGGATCAGGTACTTGAAGGCAGGGTGGGCACCAGTGCCAGTAACTGCGACCTTGCTAAACATGGGGAAAGAGACACCATAGGTGCGGCGGGCGAAGCTCTCGATCTCCTTGTTGCTATCGGGCTCCTGCTGGCCAAACTGGTTGCAGGGGAAGGCAAGCACATTGAAGTGATGGGGCCCCAGGTCCCGCTGCAGCTGCTGCAAGGCTCTGTAGTGCTGGTCTGTGAAGCCGCACTCACTAGCCACGTTCACTACCAGGGACACCTGGGTGGCAAAAACAAAACCCAGATACATACACAGCCCAGTGAAGAGTCATGCACTTTCACATGCCAGACGTGCCCACACGGTGACCACCCCCCAAAAATTAATGCTTTCTCATATATTCAAGAGCACAATGTATACATATGTAAATGTGCAATGCTCTCACAAACACACAAACACATGCACATAGGCACAAATGAAATCAAACATTCAGGGGCTTGCAGATATGTGTGCATACACATACATGAACATCCATAAGAATAAGCATACAATATACATAAATGGGGATGCATATGCCCCATGATACAAAAATATATTAGCACACATCACACATGCCCACAAACACACACAACACATTTACACAGAGAGGCACACACACTGGTGAGCTCACATCAGGAGGTAATGTGGGGGCACCTGGGTGGCTCAGTTTGTTAAGCATCTAACTCTTCATTTTGGCTTAGGTCATGATCTGATGATCGTGAGATCGAGCCCCATGTCGGGCTCTGCGCTGAGCATATGGAGCCTGCTTAAGATTCTCTCTCTCTCTCTTCCCCTCAGCCTTTCTCCCCTGCTAGCATGCTCTCTCTCTAAAATAAAAAAATAAATAAATTTAAAAAATTTAAAAAAACTTAAAAAATAAAATTAAAACAAAAAAGGAGGTAATGTGGGGGAATGGAAAGGCAGACCTGGGTTCAATTTCTGGTTCAGTCAACTGGCACTCATCACTTTACATGAGTAATAAACCCTTCTAAGAAACCCACTGTGAACCCGTTGAAGGCAGGAGCCATGTCCTCTTCAGGTCTCAGAAAGTGCTAAATGAATAAGTAAATGTACACACATACACAATCACATGGATATAGAGACAGACGTAGGTTTTCTTCATAAAAGGACCCCATGGCAATCCCTTTCTGCGCCTCTTCCCTCCAGCACACAAATACCACTTTCTTGAGTCACTAGACTATTCCTTAAACGTCTCACCACCTTATAATAAATCCATTTATTTATAGCCTTTAGGTGATACATACAAAGCTGGCTGATAAATACAATTGCTGACAATACAGCAAGTAGGATTTTGGCACCAATGCTGTATACACTGTTAAAGAATTCTTAAATCTTACCCTGTGTCTGTGGAGCCCAGCCCTATCTCTTTGCCCACTTTTTTGGAAGAGCTGGGATTATACTAGCTGGCTCCATAAAGAGAGCCACCTCCCAGAGACAGCCTGGGGCACTGGACATACACTGGCACAAACGGCTCAGGCTAGACAGGCTTTTTCAACCTCAGCACTATTGACATTTTGGGCCAGATCATTCTTTTCTTCCTTCCTCCTTCCTTCCTTCCTTCCTTCCTTCCTTCCTTCCTTCCTTCCTTTTTTTTTTTTTTTCTTTTGAGACAGAGCAAGAGAGCACAAAGCGGGGTAGAGGCAGAGAGAGAGAGAAAATCCCAAGCAGGCTCTCAGCTGTCAGTGCAGAGCCCGAGATGGGGCTCAATCTCATGAACCATGAGATCATGATTGAGCCAAAATCAAGAGTCGGTGCTTAATGGACTGAGCCACCCAGGCACCCCACTGGGCCAGATAATTCTATTATGCAGGGGCTTTCCTATTCATTGTAGGATGTTTAGCAGCATCCCTGGCCTCTACCCACTAGATGTCTAGCTTAAAAAAAATTTTTTTTAATGTTTATTTATTTCTGAGAGAGAGAGAGAGAGACAGAGCGTGAGCAGGAGAGGGGCAGAGAGAGCTGTCAGTACACAGCCCAATGCGGGGCTCGAACCCATGACCCGTGAGAGTGTGACCTGAGTTGAAGTCAGACGCTTAACCGACTGAGCCACCCAGGCGCCCTGATGTCTAGTTTTGACAATCAAAAATGTCTCCAAACATTGCTGTATGTCTCCTGGGGAGCAAAATCACCCCCAGTTGAGAACTACTGGGCTGGATGATGAGAACTGTTGAGCTGTAACTCCCCTACCCTGCCTCTACCAGATGAGGAAGGACCCATTCTATGGGGCCACAGGCCATTAGAACAACCTCCCCTATCTGTGTCAGCATGTCGTATTCTGCTTGTGGTGCTGAGAAACTGGGACCCTTAATTCCCTTCCTTAATTGGGGGTCTTCCTCTTTCTTTTCTGCTGGATCCCTGGGCAGTGAAAGCATTAAAAGTTGCTTTTTTTAACCTATGTCTTGTGCGTCTGCCTACCCTTGGAAGGAGGGAAATCCTGTTTCTAGTTCCATACCTGAAACCAAAAAGTTTCTCCTTAAACTGATCAAAGCATGGATGGACAGAGACACCCAAATATACATAGTTAATTTACATATGTGCATATCAAAGCATAGATACAGACTCAGGCGTGCACATAGAAGCAAGGAAACAAATAAACTATTTGCATGCATACTACACTCAGGCCTGCATGTACATAAGCTCACACCGTAGACAAGCACATTCCCAGGTAGTCACCCATTCATCCATACTCAACACTGATCTAAATGACTGCCTTCCAGTTAGCCACAGGGCATAAACTATACAATCTTGCTCACGGTTTTGTCTCCAGGGCTGGACTCAGTGCCAGGCATGTAGTGGGAGCCAATAAATCTCTTTCAATTTTTAAAAGACAGTGGTAAAATATACATAATGAGCCAGTAATTATTTACAGGTGAATGAATGACCAAGTGGTAGTCCTAGCTTGGATTAACTCAACAGAATCATTTACAGCTTCCCTGGACTATTTCTGGTTTCCCTCTAAACCTGGCAGCTAAGAGGTTGGGCTTTGGAGCTGGACTGCCTATGTTCAAATTCTCACTCTATCTCTTAGCAGGTGTGTGACTTTGTTCTTTTCTTTTTCTTTTTTCCATTTTCTTTCTGATTGATTTCTTGGCTTCTCACTCCTATGCTTTTTAGGATATACCAGTAGCCAAGAGTATGAAAACACTCAGAATTCTGGGATCACTTCTCTGGGTCATTTTTCTCCAGGATTTCTGTTCTTCACATCCTGGGTGCCTTATTACTTCTGAAAATAAATAAAATTTGTTCTATTTCCATCTTAGCACTTATTACCACTGTACTAGGAATTACCTTGTTCGTTTCTGTTCCTGTTTATTGTCTCTCTCTTCTCCATTGCATATAGGCTCTATTGAAGTGGAAACTTATCTTTTTTGTTCACCACTGTGTCCCAAAGACTGGCCTAGTACTTAGTGTACAGTAGGTACTCAATAATAATGAATGAATGAATGAATGAGTGAATGAATGAATGAATAGCAGAGCTAGTCAAGTGCTAAACCTGGAGCTCTCTGTTAAGCTGCACTAGAAGGAAGGAAAGGCCTAACTGGGAATGGGCCCTACTCTTATTGGCTCTTTGTCCTCAGTCCTGGATGAGTTTCCTGCTGGAGCCCACCAAACACAGGTACGGAGCACTCTACCAAGAGCTTCCACACTGTCATCTCATTTGAAATTCACAATACCTTGGGGGACAATCAGGACAAGGAATACTGCCCCCAGGACTACCAGCATATTTGAGCATTTTCAGGTTCAGAAAGTACTTTCTTCACTAAAGACTCGCTCCCAGGAGAAGAATGCTGATAGCCATTTTTGTGTGGTCCATCCAAATCTGGATGCTGTATGTATGTGTTCATTACCAATTCCCCACCTTTCCCACATTAAGGCCCTAGGGCCATCTTGAGAAATGGGGCTCAGAGTGCTCTTCATTATACACAGTGTAACATCTAGGCCTCTGAATATACTGTTCAAGGCCCCTCTCGGTCCCTCCCTACTATCATCAGCCTCATCTTCCACCACTCAGCCTCATGCTTTATACTCCTTCAAGCAGATCTGCTTGAAGGCCACCCACTCCTCCTCCATCCTTCTTGCTGTTTGTTTGCTTTAGAGACTTGGTATGAACAGTTCTTTGCCTGGAAAGCTCTTCTTGGTCTTGCCAAAACTCACTCTTGTTTCAAAGACTCACCCAGGTACATTTCTTCTCTGAGTCCTCTCTGAGAGACTTGGTAATGAGATAGCAGTTAGCCTGGATGGCTCTTGTATCTCAGCCCGAGCTGCCATCTTAGGAGTTTGCCTAGAGAAGTCCACAGATGGATGGGTAGTTCTCTCCAGGCTCTGTGCTTTCTAGAGCTGTATGACCTTTCTCCTCTGGACCTTCCTGTCCTCTCTAAAGGATGATCTGTGTAAAGGTCGCCGTGCATCTTAACTACCCCAGCACTGCATATCCATATCCACGGGGTTCTCATTGGACTCAGTATCAGCAACAATCCCAGTTCCAGAGCGGAAACGGGGGATGGGAGAGACAAAGGCGGCAGGATGCTAGGGTTGCCTTTCGACCGGTGCTTGACAAAGGCCTAGCCGAGGCAAGCAGCCTCTGGGAGAGGTCGGGCTCCACTGCCCAAAGTCGCTGCGAGGGAAATCGGCGTAGGCTGGAAGAGTTTCGGGTTTCACTGCGCGCCGAGGCCGTGCCACGTAGTCGCGGGATAGGCTCAGCGCAGGATCTGGGGGCGCCGCACCCCGGGGGGGAATAGCTGGGGGAGTGGGAGCCAGGGCAGGGCTGCGGAACCCCCTCGGGGCCACACCCGCAGGGTCCCGGGCTGCGGGGTTCCCGCAACGGGCCCTGCCCGGGCGGCTCCGAGGCCCCGCCGGCGGACACTCACCGAACCGCGGTACTTCTCCAGCGACACCAACTTGCCCCGGATGTTGACCGCCTTGAAGTCGTAGAAGTCCTGCTCCCGCTGCGCGCAGGCCGCGGCCGATAGGAGCAGCCACGCCAACACCAGTGCACCCACCATGACTCGCTCCCGAGCTGGCGGCTCTGCGAGGGCAAAATCAGGCGGGGGGACCCAGCGTGGGGGGCGGGCGGAGGCGGCACCCGCGCCAGGGGGCCGGCGAGGCAGGACGCGCCCCCTCGCCTTCTGTCCCGCTGGCGGTGGAGCGCGGGGCTCTGGACCTCAGTCTCCCCATCTGCACCGTGGGAGCGTTGGACTGCGCGCCCGTCTCCGACCCCAGAGTCGTGGGTTCAGGCGTCTGACCAGAGACCGTTCTGACCAGTTGCAGTGAGGCTCCGTCTTGTTTCAGGATGCAGCGACTTGGTAGGGAAAGAGGTGAAAAATTCGATTTGAGAGTTCAACTTTTAATTAGCTCAGTGGCCTTAGGCTGGTCAGGCCACTTCTCTGGGCTTCAGCTTCTCCATTAGTTCAGTGGCGCTAGCCTCCCTCCCTGACGCACCTGGGCAATATAGAATGGGAGTAATAGAAAAAATGGAGGTAAAACTGATGGGAGGAAAAAGAAACAAATGTCAGGCTTCATGCGGCTCTCAGTCTCCAGGCAGAATTCTTGAGGCTTACAAATTGTAACACTCCCGCAGCTCTCTCAAGGACTTCCTTTATTGCTTTACCTCTGTAGCTTTGCTCTTAATAGTGTTACTTTCCCTGATAGCTGTAAACACGCCCCGAGATGTATTTGCAATTACCTCCTGAGCATATGGCCCACTGATACACATCTGAAGAGTCCCCAGACTGGTGTTTTACTAGGCACTAGTAAATAACCTTATCATAGCAGCAGCAGCCCCCCCAAGGTCCTGAAAGCTTTACTTCCAAATTCCTTGGAGATTTAAGCTATCCTAACCCCCACTAACTAAAAAGTGTATAATCAGTGAGTCTTCACAATCCCAGTGCAGCTCTTTCTGCCCATGGGTCCTGAGTCGTGCTTTGATAAGAGCACTTTTTGCACTGAAAACGTCTCAAGAATTCTTTCTTGACCGTTTACTCCTGGCTCACATCACATCTAAACACTTTGTCTGCTGAATGGTGCCTACAAATTTTAGAGAAATGAATGTGTACGGTCCCTGCAAGAGATGACACAGAGAAAAGGAAGAGAGGAGAGAGGGTCTGTTGTAGGTTGGGTGCCAGGGAAGCAGATTCTGAGATAGAGGTTGCAGTGCAGGAATTTACGAGGGAGCCTCCCTGGGATCAACACCTGTGGAAGGGAGGGAGGGAACAGGAGTGGGCACAAGTCCAGAGCTCCATGCAGGTCCAAGGACAGTCTTGGTTGATCCCATGGGGACACTGGAGCTAGAACGGCCCATCAGAGTAGTCCCCAGATAAATGAAAATGGCCAGGCCAAGACTTTATATCCCTGCTACACCTGTCTTTGGATGTGAGGCCATCTGGGCAAGGGTGCGATAGGAACAAAGGTGACCCTGTCCCTGGAGGGGCTGACAGTTAAAGGCTTTCCACTGACAGCACTCCCAGCAGCTGGTGTCTCAGGTCTTCACTGACGGGAAATCTGGGCAGCACATTACAATGTTTCCCACACTCAGAAAACGTGTTCTTGTTGAGGCCACTTTTAGACAAAGAGGCTTGAAGGATGGAATGTAGAAAGGGCCACAGCAACCACCTGGCTGAATATAGACAGGCCCATCAGGCGACCCACTTCAAAATACCCATGGGCCCTAACTGACCAATGGGCTACTTACAACTAGGCACAGTTACCAAAAAAGGGAGAATTCCATATCTGGTCATACCTCTTCATCTTTCCCCTTTAAAAACAGCCCCCACTTGGGGCGCTGGGGTGGTTCAGTTGGTTAAGCATCCAACTCTTGATCTTGGCTCAGGTCATGCTCTCACAGTTCATGAGCTCAAGCCCCATACTGAGCTCCACACTGACAGTGTAGATAGAGCCTGTTTGGGATTCTCTCTCTCCCTCTCTCTCTGTCTGTCCCCTACTCACAATACATAAATAAACCTTAAACAAGCAAACAAAAATAATAGACCCCACCCACTGCCTGTTTGCTGTTCACCCAGCCGCTCCCTTGCTGTGTATTCAATAAACTTCTAGCTGCTTTGTTCTGCCTCCGGTAAATTCTTTCACCGCCTGTGCCACAGGCTTCCACCCTATCGTCACCCCACATTTGGGGGTCCCATCCCATCGGACAGACACACCATTTAAACACCACATTGCTGAGCTGCACCAAATGCCAAGCATGGTGCTGGGTGTGACAGTGTAGCCAGGATGCAAGGGTACAGAGCGCCAGGTTCCAAGGGTCCCAAATAGACCAAGTTTGGCCACTCATTGCTGACAAAATCCAAAGGCAGAAAGACAAGTGGTGGTGAAACAGGAAAGGAATTTATTTCAGTGAGGACAACACCAGGAAGACAATGGACTAGTGCCTCTCAAAGACTGTCTCCAAAGTGGCAAAAATACATCCAGGTTTATATAAGGAAAATGTAGGACAAAAGTGGGAGGGCACATGCGGATAGGCAGTGACAGTCAAATTGATCATTGTCTTGGAGTCCATCACAGGCAGGGTCTTGCTGGCTCAGGGCAGTCCTGATGGCTTAAGAAAGTAGTTTGCGTTCCCACAAACCAAAGCCAGGGATGCTTTGCCTGCAGGGTCTTCCACCTGAGCCAAGGGACAAACTGGATGAAAAACCCAAATGGAAAATTTGAGACCGAAATGGAGGCAGCCAACGTCCACTTTCATGAGAAACCAGGTAAACTGGAGATTTCATGTAATGTGGTAAGAGCTAAGCATTCCTACAGTCATTCAACACTTATTGAGCACCTGGTCTATGCCAGGTTCTGCTTTAGATGCTTCTTGTGCAGTGATGAACAAGACAGCATGGTCCCTACCCAGGGGGAGACAGGTATTAAATAATTCATAAATAGGTCTATAATTACTGCTGTGCTAAGTACCACCTAAACTAACCTGGTAGGAGAGGCAGAAGCAGACTAGGAGGGCTTCCCAGAGGAAGGTCTGAGCTGCATTCTGAAGAATAAGTAGAAATTGGGCAGGTTGAAACAAGGAAGCAAGTTCAAAGATCCTGAGTGAGAGAGAAACATGGTGCATTGAGAAACAAAGAAGGCTAGTCTGGTTGGAGCAGAGAGAGCAAAGGGTAAGGGAAGGTAGTGAGGCAGGTAGGGGTGAGGCCACACAATACCTAGTAGGCCACAGTCAAGATTATGGTCTTTAAGGCAAGAAATGAGGGTGGTTTGTTGTTGTTGTTGTTGTTATTGTTGTTGTTTAAAGCAGAGTAGTGGTGGTGAGTCCTATGGTGTAGGTGTAGAAAGGTACCTCTGGCTGTTCCAAAGAGAGTGGATAGAAAGGAGAAAGAGTGCATGTGTTCTAGATGCTGAGGTAAAGGAAACTGTGCGTTTTTGAGGCCTAGAGGTGGTTGCTAACCTAGTAGTCAGGAAAGTCTTCTTGTAGGTGGTAACACTAGAACCATGTCTTCAAAGAGGAATGGGAATTCTCCAGTTTGGGCAAGGGGAGGGCAAAGATGTTGGCCTGAGAGAGCAGTGTCTATGAAGGGGCACAGTCTTCACAAGAGTCTGCTTGGCTGTTGGGATGAGAGGGTGGAGCGTAGATGAGGTGGGAACAGTTATCAGGGGCCAGATGGAGAAGGGTCTTGAGTGCCAAGCCTAGGAGCTTGGACTTCACTCTCCATGCTGTGATGAGCAAAGTTTGAAGGTGGGCACAAGATTACACAGTTAATGAAACTTAAATCCAGGCCTTCAGACTCAGAACATGGAGTCTTTCTGTACTGCCAGTGTGGCTCTCTCTTCCGGAGCAGACAGCATTATCGGGAGAAGAGGAAGACCAGAGAAAATGTGCTCCAGACAAGGGCCAAGACAGGAATAAAGTGCTCCGGCCTTCCTACTCCCTCCTCCGCCCCACCTCCGTGGGAACCTTGAGCCTGTGATGCTTCTCTGGTATTAAATGGCTCCCGCTTTACTCTGCCCCACAAAGATGTTGATCTCCCTTCCTGCCATCTGTCCCTTTCACTCAGCCTTTCCCTGGATGTCCTAATAACCACGAGTTCTCAAATTCTGCTCCATACAGAGTTTTGCAAGCTTGGCCAAGCTGTTTCCTGTAAAATCCAGATAGGCAGGCATTTCTACTAAGCAGAAAAAAAAAAAAACAAAACAAAACAGTTAGAGGTGAAATGTTTCTCAGTTGTAAATTTCTCTTCTGGGGCCTACCCTTCTCCCCTATTCATGCTTTGGAACCCAGTTCAGATATCACCCCCCTGTGGTACTAAATCACTCTCTCTTCTCTGATGCCTTTGTACCTAGTACATTTTCCTCTCAGTGGGCTGATGATAATATTGTGCAGTTGTCTATTTCTGTGGCTTGGGGGCAGGCTGGACTATATCTGAATCATCTTTGTCTCCCTGGTATACATTAGCTACTCAGTAAATATTCATTTTTCATAAACTTTCTTTCATTATTTGTCTGTGCTGGAATCTGATATGAGATGCTATTGATTTTAACCATCAGTGTATGTTTTGTCATTTTATTTTCAGTCCACTATGAATTTTTTTGTGTTTCTGAAAGAGCACACCTATTCCCAAGTGGTCTATCTATACAAGTGGGAGACCCAAGGGCACTGACAAATGCACATACAATTCTTAGCTGAACACCTAGAAGGGTGAGGGACTCCCTCCTGGATCTCCTGTAAAAGCTCAAAGAAGCTTTTAATGGGCATTTAGAATACTCATTAATGTTTTGTTTGTTCATCAAATTGTTGAGAACCTACTATCTACAAAACACATTTTAAGGTCTAGGAGTATAGTAGTTAATAAGACAGACAAAAAAGACAATAATTCTTGAACTTACATTCTAGCAGGGGGAAAAGAATGATAAAAATTGATAATAGGAAACATACATATAACACATTAGATGGTGATAAGCTGGGGAGAGGGATGGAGAATGTGGTGGTAGGGTGGGGAGATTGCAGCTTTAATTCGAATGATCAGGAGGCCTCACTGAGAAAGTGGCATTGGGCAAAGACCTGAAGAAAGAGAGCAAACAATGGAAAAACAAGAAGCAACATTCCAGATAGCGGAAACAGCAAGTACAAAGGCCATGAGGCAGAAGCATGCATGTGTTGGGAGAACAGCAAAGGGGCTAGCATAATTGCAGTGGAGTGAGTGGGGGCCGGGGGGGCGGGGAGTAACTGGGGATAACATTAGGGAGGTAATAGGATGGGAAGGGAGCACACACTGTAGGGCCTTATAAGCCATCGTAAAGACATTGGCTTGGAATCTGAGATGTGAAGCTATTAAAGAGTTTTAAGCAAGGGAATGGCATTTCTAATTCATGTTTTAACAGAATCGCTCTGACAGCAGTATTGAAGTAAGGAGGCCATTCAGGAGGCTCTTGTAATAATGGATGTGAAGGAAAATGCAGGCCTTCACAAAAGTGATGGTGGTGGAGGTAGTGCAAAGTAGTCAGATTCTGAATATATTTTTTTTTAAATTTTTTTTTCAACGTTTATTTATTTTTGGGACAGAGAGAGACAGAGCATGAACGGGGGAGGGGCAGAGAGAGAGGGAGACACAGAATCGGAAACAGGCTCCAGGCTCTGAGCCATCAGCCCAGAGCCTGACGCGGGGCTCGAACTCCCGGACCGCGAGATCGTGACCTGGCTGAAGTCGGACGCTTAACCGACTGCGCCACCCAGGCGCCCCCTGAATATATTTTGAAAGTAGAGGCAAAAGGGTTTCCTGATTGTTGAATGTCATGGGTGGCTTTAAAGTTTTGGCCAGAGCAACTGGAAGAATGAAGTTCTGCTGTTAACTGAAATGAAGATGCCTACAGAGGCAACTGGTTTGGGATGGAAAATCAACAGCTCAGTTTTGGACCTGTTAAATTTGAGTGGCTTACTAGCAGTGGTATGCTGGTAAACATATGCTGACAACTTCTGCGCCAAGGGAAAAAGGTGTGTGTGTGTGTATATGTGCGCATACACCCATATAAGTGTATTATAAAGTTTGCGCATGGCACACGATTCACAAATACTAAAATTTAGTAGTTCTCCCCCTGTCTATGTGAGATATGTTCCAAGACCCACAGTAGATACCTGAAACCATGCATAGTACTGAACCCTACATAAAGCTATGTTTTCTCCTATACATACCTGAGAGAGTTTAATTCACAAATAGGCACAGTAAGAGATTAATAACAAGTGCAAATAATAGAATAGAACAGTTGTAGCGATATAAAAGTTATGTGAATGTGGTCTTTCTCTCTCTATCCAAACCCCTTGTACTGTGTTTGTAACCAGGGAACCGGGGTGCAAGAGCATGTGGCTCCAGGGTCCCCAAAGAGACCAAGTCCAGCCACTGGCAGCTGACAAAATCCAAAGGCAGAGAGAAGGGTGGTGGGGAAACAGGAAAGGGATTTATTTCAGTGAGGCCAACACCAGGAAGACAATAGACCAGCATCTCAAACACTGTCTCCGAAGTGCCGAAAATAACTTCTAGGTTTATATAAGGAAAATGTTCGACAATGGTGGGTGGGTACATGCTGGTGGGCAGTAAAGGTCAGGTTGATCATTATCTTGAGGTCAATCATCATGGGGTCTTGCTGGCTCAGGGCAGTCCTGATTGCTTGAGGGGGTATTTTGGGTTCCCATCAGAGGATGCTTTGCCCACAGAGTCTTTTGCTTGAGTTAAGTAAGAGAAAGCTGGAAAGGGTTCCTGGGTGGCTCAGTCGGTTGAGCATTCGACTTCGGCTCAGGTCATGATCTCATGGTTCATGAGTTCAAGTCCCGCCTCGGGCTCTGTGCTGACAGCTCAGAGCCTGGAGCCTACTTTGGATTCTGTCTGTCTGTCTGTCTGTCTCTCTCTCTCTCTCTCTCTCACTCTATCTCCCTCTCAAGAAATAAATAAACATTAAAAAAGAGAAAGCTGGAAAAAAGAGCTTAATGTGTGAAAGTACAGACTGAGGTCAAAATACAGGTAGTTGGAAGTCCCCTTTTCACCCTTCTTGTGATTATGTGAGAAAATAAAATGCCTGTAGGATGAGAGGAGGTGAGGTAAACAATTAGGCATTTGTGATGTAGCATTAGGCAAAAATTGACCTTTTGGTGGTACATCAGAAGGAGGACTGTCTAGGGTGCCTGGGTGGCTCAGTCAGTTAAGCGTCCGACTTCAGGTCAGGTCATGAGCTCATGGTTTATGAGTTTGAGCCCCATGATCTTGCAGTTCATGATTTTGAGCCCCATGTTGGGCTCTGTGCTGACGGCTCAGAGCCTGGAGCCTGCTTCAGATCCTGTGTCTCCCTCTCTCTCTGCTACTTTCCCACTTGGCACTTTGTCTCTCTCTCTCAAATAAATAAACATTTTTAAAAATTAAAAAAAAAAAAAAAAGGAGGACTGTCTTTTTCTAGACTGCCTTTGACCCAGGATAAGTGAAAATGCAAAGGCAAAAACTTGGATGAGGGAAGACTACTTTATATAATATTTCCTATCACAGGGGAGCGTTGGTGGCCATGGTTTGTGAGTTCAAGCCCCACATTGGGCTCTCTGCTATTAGGGTGGAACATTCTTCAGATCTGCCCCTGCTCGCCTCCATTTGCTCTCTCTCAAAAAATAAATAAACATTTTTAAAAATTAAAAAAATGCTCTTTATCATAAATTCCAAATTTGTTCTAACAGAATGTTTTGATTTTTGCCAAACTTGTTTTTTTTTTTTTAAAGTAATCTCTACACCCAACATAGGGCTTGAATTCATGACTCCAAGATCAAGAGTCACAGGCTCTACTGACAGAGCCAGCCAAGCACCACGATTTCACTAAACTTGTATCTGTAGCCATTTAATGGTTGCAAATTGCTGAACAAGTATAGTTTCAAGGCTCAGCCATAAAAAAGAATGAAATCTTGCCTTTTGCAAGGATGTGCAATGACAATGACCTCTAGAGAGTGTAATGCTAAGTGAAATAAGTCACAGAGAAAGACAAATATCACATCATTTCACTCATATGTGGAATTTAAAAACAAAACAAACAAACAAGGAAAAAAAAAAAGAGACAACCCAAAAAACAGACTCTTAACTACAGAGAACAAACAGATGATCACCAGAGTAGGTGGGTGGGTGAAGGGGTGAAATAGGTGAAGGGGATTAAGAGTACACTTACCATGATGAGCACTGAGTAATGTATAGAATTGGTGAATCACTATATGTACACCTGAAACTGATATAACACTGTAGTGGAATTAAAACAAAAATTGAAATTTAAGAGAAGTATAGTCCAAGGTGAATATTGGTTGATATTTGTTCACATTAACGGTAAGATGGGGGGGGTGCCTGGCTGGCTCAGTCGGTAGAGTATGTAGCTCTTGATGTCAGAGTCATGAGTTCAAGCCCCACAGTGTGTGTAGAGCCTACTTAAAAACAAACAAACAAAAACCAAATAGTAAGATGAAAGTGAAACAATAAAGACTAATGTTGGAACTTCACTAGTCAATGACACACATGATTGCTTTGCTGACTCAGATAGTAGTTTTTCAATATTAGAAGAATAATTCCTCAATTTTTAAATTTTATTTACAGTGTAATAGCTACAGATACAATGCAGTCTAAATTTAATCTGCATTATTAATATGTTTTACATCACTTTCTTAAGTATAGGCAATCAGCATAGTAATAGGTCAAACTCTGGTAGTATTTTGCCAATTTCTGTGGTGTGATACTCTCACTATGGCTGGTTTTGGAGCTACCAACATAATGTCACTAAATGTGGAGTTAGGAAAAGATGTAAGAATACTACACCATTATATAGTATTTCCACAATACAGAGAGAATAGATGTAAATAACACCAAGAGCATAGAAAATAATAAAATAAAGTAATTAGAAAATGATGAGTTTTGAATTTTACCTTATACTATAATTTATTTAATTTTAAGTTTGCATAATTTAAGTGTTAGTAATGACTGTGTTTAACAAGAGGCTGGAAAAATTCCTGAAAATATAACAATTGGCTCTAGAACACTACTCCTTTCTCTAGTTAGGTTGGATATCTCAGTCCGGACTTGGAGGAGAGCTCTAGGTCAGAGGTATAAATTTGGGAGCGGATAGCATATGGAGTACTTAAAGCCAGGATACTGAATCTTGATGGAGAGTTGGTGTAGATAGACAGGAGAACTGAGAACAGTTCTTGGGACTCCATCATTCAGCATCGGGGAGATGAAGAAGACATCAGAAAAGTGGGAGGGAACCAGAAGAGGTGACTTAACAGAGTAGCTAGAAGAACAGGAACCAATAGAGTGCAGTATCATGGGGGCCAAGTGGCAAAATTGTTCCTAGATGGAGCTTTTATTTATTTATTCATTTATTCATTTACTTATTTATCTATCTATCTATTTATTTATTTGTATCTTTTGGTTTTTTGTTTTTTTTTAATTTTTAATTTTTAAATTTTATTTTGTTTTGTTTTACCAAGCAGTCATTAACTAGTCAAATGCTGCTGATCTAGTAAGATTAGGACTGAGAAGTGAACATGGGGTTTAGCAATTTGTTCTTAACCAATAAAGAGAATCAAACAAAAATACAATATTTTCATGCCTTTTTGGCATTACTCATGCTGCTCTCTCTGACATTTTTCCCCCTTCCTTATCCTTAGAGCAAGCTCCCATCTTGCTTCCAGGCTTTATCAGTCAGAGTCTCAATAGGAAACAGATGACACACTCAGATTAGGACAATTAGACAAAGGTTTATTTACAAAGGGACTAGTTTAAAACATGTGGGTGGAGTATAGAGGAAGACAAGGGATAGTTCAAGAACTATGTGATCTGTTACACCCCTTGACCTGAAGGGTGGGGAGAGGGAGGAGAGATTTCAGAAACTGCAAGAGTACTGTTCATCTAGCCATCGTGAAAGGGTCACTTACTTTCAAAAAAGGTTCACAGCCAGGGGCACCTGGGTGGGTAAATAGGTTAAGCATTGACTTCAGCTCAGGTCACAATGTCAACTGTTCTGGAGGTGGAGCCTGTTGGGCTCTGTGCTGACAGTGAGGAGCCTGCTTGGGATTCTCTCTCTCTGTTCCTCCCCTGCTCATGCACGTGCTCTCCCTCTCTCAAAATAAATAAAAACAAAACTTAGAAGAAAAAAAAAAGGTTCACACCACAAGGGAAACTTGCAGGAAGTAGTCAGGGAATTAATTATCTAGCCCTCCCTCTCACCAATCCCCTGCAAGGGTGTTGGCCCAGACCTAAGTGGAAAGTGGAAGCCAGAGAGCAAAGGAGCCAATTGACCTCGTCTCCACAGGTTCAGTGTACTGGGCAGATGGTGGGTGGACAGTGGATCTAAAAGCCAAACAGAAGGTATCCAGCACACAAACCCAGCTAAGAAAACAATTTTTGAGGCTTTTTTCAACATTTGTTTAAAAATTATTTTTATTTTTAATTCTTTTATTTTAGAGAGATAGCATGCAAGCAGGAGAGAAGGGCACAGGGAGAGAGAGAGAGAGAGAGAGAGAGAGAGAATCTCAGGCAGGCTCCACACTTGGAGCATGGAGCCCGATGTGGGGTTTGATCCCACAACCCTGAGATCAGGACCTGAGCTGAAATCGACTTGAATGTTCAACCAACTGAGCCACCCAGATGCTCCTTTTTTAATTTTATTTTTGAGTAATCTCCACACCCAACCTGGGGCTCAAACCCATAACCCTGAAGGTCAAGAGTTGCATGCTGCACTGACTGACCAACCAGGCACCCACCCCTCTCAACATCTTTAGGTAGTTAGGAGTGCCTATTCTAAGCCTCCCTTTAACATAGTACTTAATGCTGTATTGCAATCCTGGCTGCACCTTAAAATCACCCAGGGAGTTTTTTAAAAAATATTGATGTCCAGTCCCATTCCAGACCTATTGAATCAGAAAGTCTGGGGGTAGGTCCTCAACATTAATGCTTTTTAAAAATCCTTCAGGTGATTCTAAGGTGCAGCCAGGATTGAGAACCACTGCTGTGTTGTCATTGCCTACCTACCTATGTTTCATTGAGGAGTGTCTGAGTGCTTTGAGGGTAAGATCATGTCTTTAACGTGCAGCATGGAACCTGATACAGGGCAGGTGCTCAGGACATGAAAGTTCACATTACAGAGTGTGAGGACTTCACATTTGTGTAATTTTGTTAGGATTGTGGTATATATGTCACCTACGATATTGTTTTCAGTCTGCAAGTTGCAACCCCTTAGTAGGTCATAGACCAGCACGGGGGAAAAATTGAATACAAATTCAAGAGTAGGTGACATATAGTAAGGGTTAGTGTAGTGTTGTGAAACAGGTATGGGTGATCCAGATTGCAACATAAACTGTGTCTGCTGTGAATTGCATTCACAATGCTTGAAATCCAGTGACCTAGGACAAATAATCTCTCTGTGCTTCTGTTTACCTATCTTTAAAAAAAAATTTTTTTTTAACATTTATTTTTGAGAGAATGAGACAGAGTGCGAGTGGGGGAGGGGCAGAGAGAGGACAGAATCTGAAGCAGGCTCCAGGCTCTGAGCAAGCGTTCAGCACAGAACCCAACGCGGGGCTCCAGCCCACGAACCTGAGATCGTGACCTGAGCTGAAGTCAGATGCTCAACTGACTGAGCCACCCAGGCGCCCCTCCCTATCTTTTAAAATAGAATCATAGTACCTCCTATCTCATGGGATTGTAATGAAGATTAAATGAAGTAATACATGTAAAGTGCTTGGTGTCTAGCAGAGCACATAATCAACAGTACCTGTTTTATTGTTCGACAACAAAAACACTTTTTAAAAGCAGAATATAAAATTTTAGTGGTGCCTGGGTGGCTCAGTTGGTTGAGTATGCGACTCTTGGTTTCAGCTCGGGTCATGATGTCATGGTTGGTGAATTCCAGCCCTGCATCGGGCACTGCTGAGTCTGCTTGGGATTCTCTCTCTCCTTCTCTCACTGCTCCTCCCATGCTCGTGCTTGCTGTCTTTCTGTCTCAAAAATAAATAAACTTATAGAAATGTTTAATAAATAAATAAATAAATGAAATTTTATTTATCCTGCAATTACTGCTGTACAATATTAGGCATACAGGTAGATAAGAGCTTTTTTTTCTTAACTCAGTTATTATTGGAAAATGCTATGGCAATAAATAACTTTTTACAAATAGGAAGCTGTGTACCCGACCGCTTTCCTTTTCTTGAGGTCAGGAATGTTGTGGGGCCTGATTGGGGTGGTGGAGGTGCTGCCTTAGATTCTATCTGTGGCTAGGTCCTATTAATATCTCTACTGCTTCTGACCGGTGCCCACAGGCTATCTCTGCACCTGCTCTTGGAAAATTAGTACAGCTCTGTTTAGAGGTCTTAGGACTAGGGACTAAGCAGGGCTTACTTGTTTGAATATCCAAAACACTTAACACCATACCTGTTACTCAATAGATAGGCTAAACTATTGATAACTGTTGTGTGACCTTGATCAAGTCACACACTCTGCACCAGAGTTTCCTGTGTATACAGTGAGAGAGACTGAATGGAAGTTAGAGATAAAAGGAACCTCTGATTTTACAAGTGAGGAAGCTAAGACTCAACTAGGGGAAGGGACTTATGCAAGTTCACATGACAAGTTGGTGGAGAGGCAGAGGTTATAGTTGAAGTCTCTCCGTTCCATGGTAGAGCACTTTCTATGGTATTGTATTGTCAATCCAATTGTAAAATCCTGGCATGCAGTTAGAGTCAACAAACAAAAGATACATATAGCAGCAGGGATAGATCTTGAAAAATATAGTGTGTTGTGCAAAAGTAAGATACAGAGTGGGATACATAATTCGATGCCATTTACATAAATGTAAAATATGTGCCCACAATATGAAAATGCACATTTTTCAAGAACAATATAAACCAGTTGCACAGTCAATACTTTAAAGAGTTACCTGCAGGGGTAGGGAGAGGAAAGAGGGTAAAAGAGAATCGATAGGGGCATCCGGCTGGCTCAGTTCAGAGAGCATGCAATTTTTTTTTTAATTTTTTTTTCAACGTTTATTTATTTTTGGGACAGAGAGAGACAGAGCATGAACGGGGGAGGGGCAGAGAGAGAGGGAGACACAGAATCGGAAACAGGCTCCAGGCTCTGAGCCATCAGCCCAGAGCCTGACGCAGGGCTCGAACTCACGGACCGCGAGATCGTGACCTGGCTGAAGTCGGAGGCTTAACCGACTGTGCCACCCAGGCGCCCCAGAGAGCATGCAATTTTTGATCATGAGTTCAAGCCCCATGTTGGGTGTAGAGATTATATTAAAAAAAGAGAGAGAGAGAGGGAGAGAGGATGAATGAATGAATGAATAAGAGACAGGCCTTCAAGGCCAAAGAAGACAACTGAGTAATATGTTTACCTCAACTATCTGCACTTAAAATTTAAAAATAAAATAAAATAGGGGCTCCTGGATGGCTCAGTTGGTTAAGTGTCAGACTCTTGGTTTCTACTCAGGGCATGATCTTATGGTTTGTGAGTTCAAGCCTCGCATTGGGCTTTGTGCTGACAGTGTGGAGCCTGCTTGAGATTCTCTTTCCCCCAGTCTCTCTGCCCCTACCCGACTCATTCTTGCTTTCTCTCTCTCTCTCAAAAATAAATAAATAAACTTAAAATAAAATAAAATACTATAATTTCTGCCTTTTGGGGGGATTTTATTTCTAACAGTATATGTAAAATGTAAGGCAGATAGGTGTCATTGATTTCTTTCTTTTTTCTTTTTTTTCAATGTTTATTTGATTTTTGAGAGACAGAGACAGAGTGTGAGTGTGGGAGGGGCGGAGAGAGAGAGGGAGACACAAAATCCAAAGCAGGCTCCAGGCTCTGAGCTGTCAGTACAGAGTCCGACACGGGGCTTGAACTCATGAACCATAAGATCATGACCTGATCTGAAGTCAGATGCTTAACCTACTGAGCCACCCAGCCTGTTTTGTTTTGTTTTGTTTTGTTTTTTAGAGAGAGAGAGAGAGAGAGAGCAGGCGAACCAGGGAGAGGGGCAGAGGGGGAGAGAGAGAGAGAGAAAGAGAGAGAGAGAATCTTAAGCAGGTTCCATGCTCAGCATGGAGCCCAATGCTGGGCTCAATCCCACAACCCTGGGATCATGACCTGAACTGAACAAAGTCAAGAGTTGGACACTCAACCAACTAAGCCACCCAGGTACCTAAGTGTCATTGATTTCTAAAAATCTTCCCTTCCTCTCCTTAGCCTCTATCCTCAATTAGGCCTCAGTGTCTCTCATTTGGACTCCTGGAGCAGCTTTCTCCTTGGTCTCCCTGCCTCCACTTTCTCCCCATCCAATCCAATGCAATTTTCCACAGAGAAACCAGAATTATCTTTCTCACACAAAAATCTGATCATGGTTCTCCTTTGTTTAAATACTCTTCAGTGACCTAGCCTGTGACCAAACAATATATCTTTTTCTGTCTAGCTTCTTTCACTCATCATAGGTCATTTGATTATCCATTCTGTTACATTATGAGTTTTTTTGAGGAAACAGACAGTGTTTTATTAATCTCTAAATTTCCAATAGCTAGCCCAAGGCTTGGCACTTGGTGGGAGCCCAGAGAGTATTTGAGGAATGAACGGATGCATGATTCCCCTGAGACTTTGTAATTAAACTGGCCATTTCCCCATCGTCAGTGGGGCCCCAGCTTCAGATCCCTGGGTGATGCAGGTGAGTTGCTAGGCAACAGCATGAGGTTGGCTCTGGGGTCACAGTGGAGAGTGTGCAATGGAGGCCGAGGCTGAGGTAATTAGAAACACTTCTATTCAGCAGCCTCTGAACTGCCTCTGGTTTTGCCCCTCCTGCCCATCCCCCACACAGCTGCGGGATAGATCTTTCTAAAACAAGCATAGAACATAGCACTCCCCTATTCCAAAACCTTTGGGCTGTCAGTTGAGGAAACTAAGGTTCAGAGATTTGAAATAACTTGCCCAATGTCCACATAACAAATAAAGTGCAGAGCTAAACCCAGGTTTTTCTGATTCAAAAACCCGAGACCTTTCCAGTATTTTGATTTTGGACGAGTTAAATTTGGGGTGCCCATAAGTCATCAAGTGGAGAGATCCAAGAGTCCATGGGTCACATTGCTGCCCTTCCCATTAAAGCCTTCCATGGAGTAGGTGCTTCAGCAACAAACAAAACATATAAGGCTAGGAGACCAGTTCCCTGCCAGAAAAGGGATAATCTTGAAGGTTCCATCCAATTTCTTATATGGAGTTTCAATTAGTGTGCTTTGATCCAGAGAGCAGCAACATCAGGACTCCAGAGCCTGTCTCCTGACTTCACTGATCCCAGAAAGGCACAACAGAGTGGTAAGCACTTGACTCAGACTGGAAGAACAGAGGAGAGTTGTCAGGAAAGGATTCTAGGACAAAGGGATGTTTTGAACAATGAGTAGAAGACCAGGTAAAGATAAGGGGAATGTGATAGGGACAGTTCAAATGTCTGGATGTGTACATTTAGGAGAGATTTGATAATGCCTACTTTTCTGGGTGAAATTATAGTTCTTTAAAGTATTCATTCAATAATTCATTCCACAAATATTTCTTGGTTGAGCCATGTACCCTATACTTCAACCACACTGAATTTCTCACTGTTCCTTACACAATAAACAAAAGTGCTGTCCCTCTCTAACATTTGCATACACACACAGTTCTATGGGAAACCATGGCAATAAGTCTTAGTCCAGATGAAGGAAGGAAAAAGGGCGCATGAAGGAAGGCTTCCAGGAGGAAGTATCTTCCAAACAGATGCCAGAAACGTGTGTGGGGTGAACCAGTTCAGGAAAGGGGAGCAGGGAACTGGTCTAATTAGGGGGTCAACATGTGTAAAAGCTCAGAGGCAGCCTGGCGCATTTAGACTGGAAGGAGCTTCTCGTGGCAAATTCCTGCACATTCCTCTTTTCCACTCAAACGTGTCCCCTGTCCTTGTGGAACTGCTCCCAATTATCCCAGGGACACTTGCATCCTTTCCTATTTCCTGAAGCCTTACAATGTCTTTTCTTAGAAGATTCATTACTTTATATTATCATTTATCTAAATTGTAATGTTTTGTCTATTCTCCTAAAGACCAGGAGACTATGTCTGATTCTGCTTTGTGACAGCAAACAGTGGCAATTAGTAAGTGTTGTTGAATGACTGAAGGAATTAACAAACTCTTTATATGTCTTTCTTCTCCACTGAACTATGTGCTGCTCAGGGGCAGGGATCCTATCTAATACATCTCTCAGAACTCTTTAGCTTCTGAGTATAGTGAAGAGTGCACAGGCTTTCAGGGACAGACAAGGGGCAGATGTCATTTGAATCAGGTATTAACCATATGACCTTAAACTTTCCTTGCCTTCAGTTTCCCAATGGTCAAGTGAAGCAATAATTCCATCCTTACAAGGCTTCTGTGAAAGATGAGTGGAAAAAATGTGTATGACATGCCTAGCATAATACTCAGCACATAGTTTTATTTTTCCCCACTGTTTGTTTGTTTTGAGAGAGAGAGAACACAGGGGAGGGGCAGAGAGACGGGGGAGAGGGGGAGAGAGAGAATCCCAGTGCAGAGCCCAATACGGGGCTCATCTCACGATCCCCATGAAGTCATGACCTCAACTGAAATCAAGAGTTGATGTTTAACTGAGCCACTCAGGTACCCCTACTCAGTGCATAGTAAATGCTGGTTGCATGAATGGGCAGATAGGTGTATGGCAGTGGTTGAAGAGAAGGGATAGGAAAAGAAAAACAAGGAAAAGATGATTCCCTTCCAACCCCAGATGAAAGAGGCTTATTTTCCCCTCATCACTGAGAGATGAAGCACTGTGCCTCCCACTCAGGGACCCCAAATTCCAATTTACAACCCTCTAACTCAGTGTTACATGCTCAGTCCCCTTTAGACCTTCCCACTTTCCCCATTGTCTTTTCATTCTATCTCTGAGTGTGATTTCATCTCCCCACACAGGAAGTCCTTGGCAAACAAGGATCAGGATGGATTAATACCTTTGGCTCCTCAGTGCCTGGTACAATGCCTGGCACATGGGGAATGAGTGTGATGAAAAGGCAACCTACTGAATGGGAGAACATATTTACAAATTATATATCTGATGAGGGGTTAATAGCCAAAATATATAAAGAACTTATACAATGCAATGCCAAAAAAATTAAATAATCTGATTTAAAAAATGGACAGAAGGGGCAGCTGGGTGGCTCAGTCAGTTGAGCGTCTGACTTTTGATTTCAGCTCAGGTCATGATCCCAGGCTCATGGGATAGAGCCTGCTTAAAATTCTCTCTCTCCTTCTGCTCCCCCCCCCCCCTCCATGCTCTCTCTCTTGCCTGCTCTAAAATAAAGTTTTAAAAACTAAAATAAAATAATAAAAAATGGACAGAAGACCTGAATAGACATTTTTCTGAAGAAGATATACAGATGGCTAACAAACGTATGAAAAGATTCTCAACATCACTAATCATCATGGAAATGTAAATCAAAACCACAATGAAATATAACCTTACACCTATCAGAATGACTAGTATCAAAACAACAAGAAATAATATGTGTTGGTAAGGATGTGGAGAAAAAAGAACCCTGTGCAATGTTGGTTGGAATATAAATTGGTACAACCACTGTGGAGAACAATATGGAAGTTCCTCAAAAAATTAAAAAGAGAAAAAAATTAAAAATAGAAATGCCATATGACCCAGTACTTGCATTACCCAAAGAAAATGAAAACACTAATCCAAAAAGATATATGCACCCCTATGTTTGTTGTAGCATTATTTACAATAGCCAAGATATAGAAGAAACCTAGCTGGGAATGCAAGCTGGTGTAGCCACTCTGGAAAACAGTATGGAGTTTCCTCAAAAAACTAAAAATAGAACTACCCTATGACCCAGCAATTGCACTACTAGGCATTTATCCAAGGGATACAGGTGTTCTGTTTCGAAAGGACACATGTACCCCAATGTTCATAGCAGCACTATCAACAATAGCCAAAGTATGGAAAGAGCCCAAATGTCCATCAATGGATGAGTGGATAAAGAAGATGTGGTATATATATACAATGGAGTATTACTTGGCAATCAAAAAGAATGAAATCTTTCCATTTGCAACTATGTCGATATAACTGGAGGGTATTATGCTAAGTGAAATTAGTCAGTCAGAGAAAGACAAATGTTATATGACTTCACTCATATGAGGACTTTAAGACACAGAACAGATGAACATAAGGGAAGGGAAACAAAAATAATATAAAAACAGGGAGGGGGACAAAACAGAAGAGACTCGTAAATATGGAGAACAAACTAAGGGTTACTGGAGGGGTTGTGGGAGGGGGGATGGGCTAAATGGGTAAGGGGCACTAAGGAATCTACTCCTGAAATCATTGTTGCACTATATGCTAACTAATTTGGATGTAAATTAAAAAAAATAAAAAATAAAACAAGTTAAAAAAAAAAGAAACCTAGGTGTCCGTCAATAGATGAATAGATAAAGAAGATGTGGTATATAAATGGAATATTATTCAGCTATTAATAAAGAATGAGCTTTTGCCATTTGGGACAACATGGATGAATCTAGAAAGTATTATGCTGAGTGAAATCAGTCAAAACAAATACCATATTGTTTTACATACATGTAGAATCTAAAAAACAAAACATGAACAAACAAAAAAGCAGAAACAGACTAATAAATACAGAGAACAAACTGGTGGTCACCAGAGGGGAGGGGAGTAGGGGATGAGCAAAATGGGTACAGGGGAGTGAGAGAAACAGGCTTCCAGTTATGGAATGAATAAGTCACAAGGATGAAAGGTATAGAATAGGAATAAAGTCAATGGGATTGTCATAATGTGTGGTGACAGATTGTAGCTACACTTGTGGTGAACATAACATAACGTTAGAGAGTTGTCAAGTCACTATGTTGTACACCTGAAATTAATGTAACATTGTATGTCAACTATACTTCAATTTAAAAAAATAAAAGGAGCGGATTAAAAAAAGAGTCTGGAAAAAAAAAAGTCTGAATAATACATTCAGGGTGATTATGGGCTCTAATTTAACTCAAAGACATCCCATTAAACAAAAATTCTTCTTCCCTGGTAGCAATTTTCTATCTGGGGCCAATGACTTGGTTTATTGAAAGACCTTAAAGTGTTGTCGATCTGAGCCAAAGAAGGTTCAGAAAGCCTTTTCTTGGCAGGAACTCAATCCTTTCTATTATGTCCGTTTCTTTAAACAAAAAAGGATTATAAAAAATCTTTTAAAATTGATTCTCTTGTAAACACTCAAAGAAAGAATGTCTGTCCTATGGCTGGGGTAATTGACTCTAAGAATAAAGTGGAGGTTGTGGGGGGACAGGGGGCGGGGAGAAAGGGAACAAAAAGAATAAAGTGGAGGTCTTTTAATTGTAAAGACATAAAATGTCTGAATCTTCCCTCCTAACGTATTTAGTATAATTGGCAATAATTTCCCCCTCCTCCACTCCCTGATTGAGAGACAGCTCACTTCCTATTAGAAGAAAACCAGATCACTAACCTAGGAACCTGAGTCTTGGAAAGAGTTTATTTTACTAGAACATGCTTCCAGAGGGAGCGGAAAGCAGGAAGCCTGCATTTTCTCTCTGCTTCAGTCCACCTGGTACCTGGACTTAACCACGGTGTTTGTGATTGGCCTCAGCTTTCCCCCTTTCCTCTTGGGACACTTTGCAGCCTTCGAAATATTTGGGCAGATGCTTCCTGTGGAAAATATTCCACAGGGCTGCCCTCTGTTATGTGGGTTTCTGGTAGAAGTATCAAAGGTTTGAATCTGGGCCCCATATTGAGATACTAGGAGGTATACTGTACTTGTAAGGGATCTGTTGGAATATTAGAAAATTCCTTAGAAATTTCTTTGCATTGCCAACAACTGAAACCTCTTCTTTTCTTCAGTAAGCAAATTTTGAAATTTATTAAATTCCTGGCCCTACCACTTATTAACTATATAGTTTTGTACAGGTTGCCTACCATCTCTGAAACTCAATTTCTTTTTCTGAAAAAAAAATATATATATATATTTTTGGGAAATAACAGTTCCACCTCCCTGGGTTGTAATGAGGTAAAGAGAAAAGATATGTGAAAATCATGGCACACGGTAATCACTAATAAATTATAACTATTATTAACATTATACCCTGGAACCAAAGGGTCAGTTCTGCCCAGTTTTTGAGCCAGTCCTGCCTGACCAATGTAGGGGTAAACTGCCTTACCTCTACTCGCATGTGGGACCAAGAATTAGACCTGGTTTGGCACAGGCTAGACTGGTCCAGTTTGTACAACCAGTCTTCAGCTGCAGTTCTCCTACTTAATACACCTGTCCTGGGGTTGTCAGCCTGCATAAATCCTGCTAATCCTAACCTGGGTAGGGAGTAGAGATGGATCCTGCTCCTTATTTTAGCCACTAGCTGGCATATAGCTGGGAATAGAATGATAACCTAGAACTACAGCATTGCTCCTATCAGACTCTTTTCAATGTCATTTGCTGCCTAGACTGGCTGCCATTTCCACCTGCTAAATTGGAGCTTCTTGCCACCCAAAGTGCCTACCCAGACCATGTCTGAGCTCATCACACTCTGAACATTGCACTTTGGTCCCAGAAGATATTCAGACTTCTCCTGACTGGTCTTTACTTCTCTCTTCCTCTAGCCCAAGAGAAAAAGGAGAAATACGCTAACATTTATTAAATCCTAAGTAGCTTTACATATGCATTCTTGCTTAGTTTAATCCTAACAACTATATGAGATAGGTCTTTTTTTTCATTTTCCTTTACATTTTTTTAAATGTTTATTTATTTATTTATTAATTTTTTTTAACGTTTATTTATTTTTGAGACAGAGAGAGACAGAGCATGAACGGGGGAGGGTCAGAGAGAGGGAGACACAGAATCGGAAACAGGCTCCAGGCTCTGAGCTGTCAGCACAGAGCCCGAAGCGGGGCTCGAACTCACAAATTGCGAGATCATGACCTGAGCCGAAGTCGGCTGCTTAACCGACTGAGCCACCCAGGCGCCCCAATGTTTATTTATTTTTGAGAGAGAGAGAGACAGAGTGTGAGCAGGGGAGGGGCAAACAGAGAAGGAGACACAGAATCCGAAGCAGGCTCCAGGCTGTCAGCTCAGAGCCCAATGCGGAGCTTGAACTCACAGACCACGAGATCATGACCTGAGCCAAAGTCAGATGCTTAACTAACTGGGCTACCCAGGCACCCCTTTTCATTTTCCCTCTAAAGAGAAAACTGTGGCTCAGAAAGTTGCAGTAATTTGCTCAGAATCACATATGAAGCAAAGGATGGGGTGAGATTTTGAACCCAGGTTTTTGCTGCTGAAATCCAGGTTCTTTCTGCTAGAGATTAGGTCTTTGCTCTGAGACCCTCAGTCTTGGGGCCCATAGAAACACTTCCATTGGAGTTGGGGAATTCCTCTAGGCTTCCTTTCCTAGAAGCTTTGGTCCCTAAATGTTAGCGTATTTCTCCTTTTTCTCTTGGGCTAGAGGAAGAGAGAAGTAAAGACCAGTCAGGAGAAGTCTGAGTATCTTCTGGGACCAAAGCTAGAAGCTGCTTGTACCTTCTAGTCTATTCTTACTTAGGGTCCTCCTTGGTTTCACACCTTGACTCTTCCTTCTTGTCTTGCTCCATTTACATATAATAATCTTCTTTCCATCTTCCAATCTTGTTGTTCGATCAGTCACTAAATTCAGTCAGAATTTCTATTAGTTTTCAAGGGCTGCCATAATAAAATACCACAGACTGTGTGCCTTAAACAACAGAAATTTATTTTCTCCCAGTTCTGGAGGTAAGAAGTCTGAGATCAGGTATCTGCAGGTTTGGTTATTCCAGAGACTTCTCCACATGGCTTACAGGTGGCTGCCTTCTCACTGTATCTACACATGGTTGTTTCTCTGTGCATGTGTGTCTCAAGTATCTCTCCGTGTCCAAATTTCCTTTTCTCATAAGGACACCAATCAGAATGGATTAGGCTTATCATAATGACCTCATTTTAACGTAATCACCTCTTTAAAGTCCCTATCTCCAGATATAGTCACATTCTGAGGTACTAGGGGTTGGGGCTTCAACATAGGAATTTTGATGGGAGAGAAGAGACACAATTCAGTCCATAATAGGGTTCTAAGTAATAAGCAACAGAAACGGACTCTCACTGATTTCGGGGGGAAAAATGACTTAAAAGGCACTGGGGATTTCACAGAATCACAGGGAAGCCTTGGAAATCAGGCAGGAATGAGAGAGGTAAGGCAGTGAGTAACCAGCCTACGTTTCAAACCACACCACCAAACCAGTCTGATGACGGTATCACTGCCATGACCAGTGACACTGCCCTCTCTGGTTCCTGCACTGCTCCCTGAAAACTTGGCATGCCTGCTGCCACTCCCACTTTGCCACTAGAATGAATACTGTATGGCCCCTTCTGGATCACCAGCTCCTGATTCAAAATTTGGGGCAAGTGTATCTGATTGGGCGACACATGCCCTTGCCTACCTGCAAGAGAGGCTAGGAAAACAAGCATCTTGTGTTTTCTGCTTCTATATTAGGCTCTGTCTTCCATCAAGACACATAAGGAGTCTCTCCTTTTTTTTTTACTTAAAAAAAATGAAAAGTTTATTCATTTTTTGAGAGAGAGAGAGAGCACGAGTAGGGAACGGGCAGAGAGAGGGAGGCACAGAATCTGAAGCAGCCTTCAGTCTCAGAGCTGTCAGCAGAGTCTGATGGGGGGCTCAAACCCACAAACCACGAGATCATGATCTGAGCCGAGGTCAGATGCTTAACCGATTGAGGAGTCTCTTAACATAAGGAAGAGGTTCAGATATGCATCACTCAGAATTACAAGTGTCCACTATTCTCAACAAATATTTATTTTATTTTATTATTTATTTATTTTTTTAATTAACATTTTATTTATTTTTGAGACAGAGAGAGACAGAGCATGAACAGGGGAGGGGCAGAGAGAGAGGGAGACACAGAATCCGAAGCAGGCTCCAGGCTCTGAGCTCTCAGCCCAGAGCCAGATGCGGGGCTCGAACTCACGGACCGTGAGATCGTGACCTGAGCTGAAGTTGGACGCTTAACCGACTGAGCCACCCAGGCGCCCCAACAAATATTTATTGAACTTTAAAATTTTTAAGTAAGCAAGCCAACCAGGCACATCTTATTGAACTTTTAAGATCATGCCTTGGGAATACAATGGTGACCAGCATTGGGGCCCCTGGGTGGCTCAGTCAGTTAAGTGTCTGACTTTGGCTCAGGTCATGATCTCACGGTTCGTGAGTTCGAGCCCCACGTCGGGCTCTGTGCTGACAGCTCAGAGCCTGGAACCTGCTTCAGATTCTGTGTCTCCGTCTCTCTCTTCCCCTCCCCTACTAGTGCGCTTGCTCTCTCTCTCTCTCTCAAAAATAAATGAACATTTAAAAAAAACCCACAAAAGTGACTAGCATCTGCTTTTAAGAGTTCCAAGTCTGGTATAGTGTGAATGGGCAGTTTGAATGCACTGTGATAATGGCCATGATAGAGGAAAAGCAGAGCAGACTGTGGGATTACAGAGAAGAGGAACTGGCTAGCATAAAGGAATCAGGAGAAATCAGAGAAAATATTCTGGGAAAAATGATGTCTGAGACCTGAAGAACAAAGGAGTTTTAGCTAGCTAGGAATTCTGTCCTCCCTCTTACTGTCCCAGGCACCTGTTTGAAAGCCTCAGCTATGAGGTACCTTGCTTGGCACCTGGCATCCAATCCAGAACTGTGGACACCATTGCTTGGGTGCCTCAGCCTTTCGGTCTGAGAACAGAGACTGAACACGAGTTTCCACAAGTAAGAGTATTTACATACATTCTATCCTTCATTAATATTCCTAATCTCTTTTGGAAGTTTCTAAAACTTCCCAGCTGTGTACTAGGCAGAAGTAGGAGATAAAAAAAAAAAAAAAAAAAAAAAAAAAAAAAAAGGAAGCCATGGTCTGTGCTCTTAAAGATCTTATAATCTGGCTGTGGAGAAAAATAGGTCTGTAGTAGGGCAAAGGATGTGTTCCTGGAGAAGGTCAGATGGCCACTCAGACTCATTCCCATAGACTGGCATTACCATTGTCTAGGATCCTGACCGTCTCAGGAACCCTGATTTTGTGGCACATAAAGAATGGATATGTCTCTCAGATTAGAGACATATCCTCAAACATACATTAACAAAGCTCAATGTAACATGCATAAACCAGAAGTCCGTTTATTCATCTGCAAAAAAATTATTTGCAAAGACAGTTTAATTTGCAAAGCAGGCCAGAACACTCACATCAGAAGATCCGTGCACTTTCTCCCTCCAAACATGCTACACGGGAAGCCAAGTATTGGAGAGTAGCTGAGTAGGCCTGGAATTAAAGCAAAGGGTATGAGTCAATCTCAAGAGAGGTCCCCTCTGTCAATGAGATTGGACACTCTACTCACTTCAGCTGTTTCTCAACACTGATTGCAAATTAGAATCGCCTAGAAAGATTTTTAAAGCACTCATGCCAGGGACCCACTGAGATTCTGATTCAGTTGTTCTGTGTTAAAGCCCAGATAGGAATCTTAATTAACTAATTAATTAATTAATTACCTTATTTTTGTTTTGGAGTCTTATTTTAAAAGCTGCTAAGGCAAGTCCAACATGCAACAAAGGGCTGTTTTCTAGGTCTTTCAAGGAAATCATGGTGTTTATGTTGCTTAGCTAAGATTTCCCACCACAGGACATTGCCTGGAGAGACACTTCTGTGACTTTCCTTTTTCAAGGTTCCATGGTTGACCATCTTCCCTTTCCATTCACGTAGATGTTTTCCAAACAAGATATATTGCAATTGATGCGGTTTCCAGTTATTACACAGCAGTCAGTTTCTAGGCCTGCAGCTTTCAGAATACTCCCAGATCATGTTGATTGGAGTTCTGAATGTTCCCAAACCTCTCAGACACAGTTTTACACATGGGTTCTTAGTTTCCTACAGATGATTAATTTCATTTGTGCAGAGTAGATTTTATTTCAGGGGCAATCTTGATTCCAGACTTTTTGAGGGTGTCCCACTCTTTCATCATCAAGCATCCAGAGAATAATCCAAGGTTGTAGAAATTCAAAGAGAAAGTTTAATTATAATGAGTTAACCCTACCTATATGGATACAAAAGTGGTTCAATGTAAAGAATCAGAGAGGTCTTATGGAAACCAATTTGACAATAAATTTCATATATTGAAAAAAAAAAAAGAATCAGAGAGGTCTGAGTACACATCTTGATTTTGACCTTTTCAAGATATGTGACTTTGGGCAAAATGCTTCATCTGTAATTTAGGCATTATCATGCCTAGCTTTTATAATTGTGGTGGGTAATAAAGATACTGTATAAAAACTCTTTGGAATAGCATAAGCACTCAATAATAAAACTATTACTATTGGTATTCTTGAAAGAATCTGTCTCTCGAAAGTTAGGGAGTATTTCCTCAGAACCAAACTCCCTCTCTCTTTACTTTTTTAGAGTAGAAATTTATCATGCTTTAAAAATAATGATACAGGGATGCCTCGTCAGCTCAGTTGGTAGAGAATGTGACTCTTTTTTTTTTTCTTAATTTTTATTGAGCAGGGGAGGGGCAGAGAGAGAGGGAAATACAGAATCCAAAGCAGGCTCCAGACTCTGAGCTGTCAGCACAGAGCCCAATGGGGGGCTCGAACCCACAATCTGTGAGATCATTACCTGAGCCAAAGTTGGACGCTCAATCGACTGAGCCACCCAGGTGCCCCAAGAGAATGTGACTCTTGATCTCAGACTTATAAGTTCGAGTCCCACATTGGGTGTAAAGATTACTTAAAAATAAAGTCTTAAAAAAAAATAATGACCCACGCTCATAAAAAATTCTAGTACAGAAAAACACAAGGAAGAAAGTAACAGATCATCCTTAATTGTAACACTCAAAATAGCATTTTTAATGTATGGGGAAAATCATTGTGGACATTTCTATATGTATTTACACAGCATAATCAATGCCTGAAATAATTTCAAAGGGCTCATACTGAGCGAGATATTTGAAATAAAATGTTTAATAAAAAGGTCTTGTTGAAGTTACCTTAAGAATAAAAATAACAAAAAAGGTGATAAATTATATTTATTAAAAGATTATGAAAATAATTGGAATTGTCATTTTTTTTAAAACTACACATTTTAATGTTAGACAATATTAACTTATTATTGTCTGTCATGGTGTGATTAATACATTATACTTCCCCCATCTCCTCTCTTCTACTGCCTAATTTTTGTGGCTCATTATTTTTACTTTGCCAAGATTCATAATATTTACATTTTATTTTATAACTATAACTCATCTAGCTGTTTAGGCTTAGTTCCAGTTTTAAGTAGATTCCATTTTCATCATCAGTCCTTTATTATAGTTTCTTTTCTTTCCTTACATTCATGTCTTGATTAGCTGGATTGCAGCATTAAGAAGTTATTTAAAGAAGGATGCTGGATTCCTTGAATTCTTTCAATTTAATGTCTGTCTGTTGCTTTTTTATTTAAAATGACAACATAGCTGAGTAAGATATTCAGAAAAACTGTTTTTGCAACTCTTCTATAAATTTAAAATGTTAAATTATTTTGAAACTGTATTTTTAAATGTTTATTTTTGAGAGAGAGAAAAACAAACAAACATGAGCAGAGGTGGAGCAGAGAGAGGCGGGGGTGGGGGGGTGGGTTGGGGGACAGAGGATCCAAAGAAGGCTCTGTGCTGACAGCAGACAGCCTGATGCAAGGCTTGAACTCACAAACTGTGAGATCATGACCTGAACCGAAGTCAGAGGCTTAACCAACTGAGCCACCCAGGCACCCCATAAAATGTTAAATTATTTTGAATTAAAGAGTTAATAATTGGGGCACCTGGCTGGCTCAGTCGGTGGAGTATGTGACTCTTGATTTTGGCGTTGGAAGTTCGAGCCCCACATTGGTTGTTGAGATTACTTAAAAATAAAATCTTTAAAAATATAAAAAAATAAAGAGTTTTAAGATGCAAAATAATACAACATATTGTTCACAGATATGAATATGCATTGAAAGTCTGGAAGCAAGTGTGCCTGGCTGGCTTAGTCAGGAAAGCATGCAACTCTTGACTTGGTTATGGTGAGTTCAAGCCCCACATTGGGCATAAAACTTACTTTATAAATATATACATACATACATACATCATACATAAAAGAGATTCTTTAAAAAAAATTAAGAAAGTCTAGGGGTGCCTGGGTGGCTCAGTTGGTTGAACATCCAATTGTTGGTTTCAACTCAGGTCATGATCTCAGTTCATGCTTCAAGTCCCACGTCTGGCTCTACGCTGCTTGGGGTTCTCTCTCTCTCTCTGCCTTCCCCCTGCTTACACTGTCTCTGTCTCTCTCAAAAATAATAAATAAAACTTAAAAAAAATTTCTTAAAAAAAAAGCATAGAAGCATACAAAGGCCACCTACCAAATAGGAGAAGATATTTTCAATGACATATCTGATAAAGGGTTAGTATCCAAAATATACAAAGAACTTATAAAACTCAGCACCCTCAAAATAAATAATCCAATTAAAAATGGACGGGGTGCATGGGTGGCTCAGCTGGTTAAGCGATGATGACTCTTGATTTCTGCTCAGAGCATGATCTCACAGTTCCTGAGATTGAACCCTGTGTTGGGCTACCCACTGACAGAGTGCAGCCTTCTTGGGATTCTCCCTCTTCCTCTTTCTCCACCCCTCCCCTGCTTGTATATGCTCTCTCTCTCTCTCTCTCTCTCAAAATAAATAAATAAATAAATAAATGTTTTAAAAGTTTAAAACGGACAGAAGACATGAATAGACATTTTTCCAAAGACATACAGATGGCTAACAGACACATGACAAGATGCTCAACGTCACTCATCATCAGGGAAACACAAATCAAAACCACAATGAAATATCACCTCACACCTATCAGAATGGCTTAAATCAACAATACAAGAAACAACAGGTGTTGGCGAGGATGTAGAGAAAGGGGAACCCTCTTGCACTGTTGGTAGGAATCCAAACTGGTGCAGCCACTCTGGAAAACAGTATGGAGGTTCCTCAAAAAGTTAAAAATAGAACTACCTTATGATCCAGCAACTGCACTACTAAATACTAGGTATTTACCCAGAGAATATAAAAACGCTAATTTGAAGGGATACATGCACCCCAATGTTTAGAGCATATTGTCTACAATAGCCAAATTATGGAAAAAGCCCAAAGGTCCATCAACTAATGAATGAATTTTAAAAAAAATGTGGTATACATACACAATGGAATATTACTCAGCCATAAAAAGAATGAAATCTTACCATTTGCAATGACTTGGATGGAGCTAGAGTGTATTATGCTAAGTGTAAATAAGTCAGTCAGAGAAAGACAAATACCATATGATTTCACTCTTATGTGGAGTTTTAGAAACAAATGAGCATAGGGGGAAAAAAAAAGAGAAAGAGGCAAACCAAAGAAACAGGCTTTTTTTTTTTAATATGAAATTTATTGTCAAATTGGTTTCCATACAACACACAGTGCTCATCCCAACAGGTGCCCTCCTCAATGCACCCACCCTCTCCACCCTCCCACCCCCCATCAACCGTCAGTTTATTCTCAGTTTTTAAGAGTCTCTTATGGTTTGGCTCCCTCCCTCTTTAACTTTTTTTTTCCCTTCCGCTCCCCCATGGTCTTCTGTTAAGTTTCTCAGGATCCACATATGAGTGAAAACATATGTTATCTGTCTTTCTCTGTATGACTTATTTCACTTATGTCACTCTCCAGTTCCATCCACGTTGCTACAAAAGGCCATATTTCATTCTTTCTCATTGCCAAGTAGTATTCCATTGTGTATATAAACCACAATTTCTTTATCTATTCATCAGTTGATATAAAGAAATGGAAAAACAGACTCTTAACTATAGAGAACAAACTGATGGTTATCAGAGGGGAGCTGGGTGGAGGAATGGGTTAAATAGGTGATGGGGAATTACCAGCCACACTTATTAGATACAGAAGTACTAATTAAAACATTAAAAAATAAAATTCAGATGTGTAACACAAGGTTATGCATCATGATCAGGGAAGCCCAATTCCAAGAATGCAATGATGGTTCAACTTGGAAATGGTTTATTATTTGTAAGTTACCATTTCAATAAGACAAAGGAGACAACCCATATAACCATCTTGATAAAGGGTGGAGGTAGAGTGATAAAATTCACTATTAATTTCTAATTAAAAAAACTATTAATAAAATAGAAGAGAATAGAAAAAAAAATAGGTGTTGGGGATTAAGGAGTATACTTGTCATGATGAGCACCAGGTGTTGTATGGGAAGTGCCGAATTACTAAATTATACACCTGAAACTAATATTACACTTTATGTTAACTAACTAGAATTTAAATAAAATTAAACAAAAACATACATAGGAATGAAAAACACCGAATTCATGATTCTAAATACTTCTGGATGCTAAGGGAGGGGAAGAGAGGACTAGGCAACTGTGGAGGAGTATATAGGGGCTTTAATTTTATTGATAATGTTTCATTTCTTCAGTGGGTCATGGGCATACAGTATTTATTATATTATTTTTTATAATTTTTTGTACATCTGAAATGTTTCATTAAAAATGAAATATATATGGGCTGCTTGGGTGACTCAGTCAGTTGAGTGTCCAGCTCCTGATTTCAGCTCAGGTCATGATTCCAGGGACATGGGATTGAGCCCTGCTTCAGGCTCCAAGCTGGGCATGGAGCCTGCTTAAGATTCTCTCCCTCTCTTAAATAAAATAAAATGAAATAAAATAAAATGAAATAAAATAAAATGAAATAAAATAAAATAAAATAAAAAGAAGAAAAAGGAAATATATAGGGGCCTGCTTAAGATTCTCTCTCTCTTAAATAAAATGAAATGAAATAAAATAAAATAATAAGAAGAAAAAGGAAATATATAGCGGCCTGCTTAAGATTCTCTCTCTCTTAAGTAAAATAAAATGAAATAAAATAAAATAATAAGAAGAAAAAGGAAATATATAGGGGCCTGCTTAAGATTCTCTCTCTCTTAAATAAAATAAAATAAAATAAAATAATAAAATAAGAAGAAGAAAAAGGAAATATAAAGGGACACCTGGCTAGCTCTGTTGGTAGAACATGACACTCTTGATCTCAGGATTGTGAGTTCAAGCCCCACATTGGGTGTGGAGATTACTTTCTAAAAAAATTTTTTTTAAACATTTTTCATTTATTTTTGAGAGGCAAAGAGAGACAGAGCATGAGCAGGGTAGGAGCAGACAGAGAGGAGACACAGAAACCGAAGCAGGCTCCAGGCTCTGAAATGTCAGCACAGAGCCCAACTTGGGGTTTGAACCCACAAACTGGGAGTTCATGACCTGAGCCAAAGTCTGCCTCTTAACCGACTGAGCCACCCAGGGGGTCCATGGTGTGGAGATTACTTAAAAATCAAATCGATGGGGCGCCTGGGTGGCGCAGTCGGTTAAGCGTCTGACTTCAGCCAGGTCACGGTCTCGCGGTCCGTGGGTTCGAGCCCCGCGTCGGGCTCTGGGCTGATGGCTCGGAGCCTGGAGCCTGTTTCGGATTCTGTGTCTCCCTCTCTCTCTGCCCCTCCCCCGTTCATGCTCTGTCTCTCTCTCTGTCCCAAAAATAAATAAATGTTGAAAAAAAATTAAAAAAAAAAATCAAATCGAAAGAAAGAAAGAAAGAAAGAAAGAAAGAAAGAAGTTCAATGCCGAAATGAACATTTGAGATAAGGCCTTACCTTATTCCCTTGTACAGATTTACCACTAAACAGTAGCTAAAACTTGAGCTACTCTCCCCTTGCTCCTGTCTTTGATTTGAGGCCAGAATGGTGAGTTGAGGGCAGATTGTAAAGGATATTGAATGCTTGCACTTTATCCTGAGAGCAATGAGAAGCTGTTAAAAGGTTTTCTGTGGGGGAGGGTATGGTCAGATTCATGTTTTATGAATCTCACTCTGACTACAATAGAGAACAATTGAATGGGGATTGAGAATAGAAGCAAGAAGTTAAACCGGGAGACTGTGGCAATAGAGCAGAGGAGAGTGAATGGGCTCTACAATAAGGTAATGGTAGTGGGGATAGTGGGAAAGGGAAAGGTAGAAGAGCTAAGAAGGAAATATCAAGACTTGGAGAGTGATTGTGAGGTAAGTAAGAATGAAGACTCAAAGATAATGACTCCTCTGAATTTCCTCATGAATGATCTATGTATATTTAAAGTATTTGACATTTAAGGGTATACAGTATGCTATGTTATTTTGCTTTTTGTGTTTATCCTCTGTTTCCTCAGCAGACTGGGGCAAGAGCTGTCTTTTTTTTGGCTCCTCCACACCACCTGGCCCCATGCCTTGTGCCAGAGCTTACTAGAAGGATAGATTGGTAGGAGCCGGAGAGGTACTAAGTAAGATGGTCTGGAGCTAGGAGCAATAATATTCTGATGCTCTGGGAAAGGCTGCTGAGGAAAGGTGAATCCTGGGGCTGGCTGGCTAGGGCAAGCCTTTGAAGAACTAGGAAGAAGGACCTGAAGCAAGAGACAAGTTGAAAGTTAGTATAGGAAAAGTAAGCTCAAGAGAAAAGTTTTTTCTTTTCTTCTTCTTCTTTTTTTAAAGTAAGCTTTACGTCCAGTGTGGGGCTCGAATTCACGATCCTGATATCAAGAGCCTCATGGTCTACTGACTGAGCCAGCGAGGCACCCCAACAATCCCGATTCTTAATGGTGAATGGGAAGTGTTTCTAATACTAAATTGTGATTCACTAGTTTGATTTAGTTAGTTCCAATCTATCATAACACCATACAGAGCTTCCTGAAAGCTGGGCCACTAAAATCATGCTATAAATAAATAATAGCATTTTATTCATTTATTCATTAACTTATTCAAAATAATTTTTATTGAGCACCTGTTATCTTATAGGCTCTGTTCCAGGTGCTGAATTATGAAACTTATGATCTACTGGAGAGATGATGATTAAGTATTTACAAGTGTGATAAATGATACAAATGAGAAATATAGAATATTATAGTGATGTGGAGAACAAAGGCAAAGGAAAAAATTAAACTTCCTTACAACTTAAAAGTCCACTAACAAGTATTTGAGACAGGCAGAGTAACCTTCATCACGGAGCTCAGCTGCCTCCATTTTAATACTTTGCTAGAGGCAAAAGGCAACATTAGCTTGACTTTAGCATGATCTCCAGGATCCTGTAAAAATCCCTTTGGAAACTTCCTTTGTCTCTATTCCCCCAAGATACATCCTCCAAGCATATGGCCCACTGATATACAACTGAAGGGTCTCATGACGAAGGTTTTACTAGACAGAAGTCAATGACTTTTTCCTAAAAACAGCTAGCCCCTTAAGGTCCTAGAAACCTTGATTCCAAATTCCTTAGAGACTTATGCTATCCCTAACCCTCTCCCAACTTGAAAGTATATAATTAGTCACTCCTCACAATCCCAGTGCAGCTCTTTCTGCCCACAGGTTCTGTCCCCATGCTTTAATAAAACCACCCTTTTTGCACGGTAAAGGTCTCAAGAATCCTTTCTTGACCATTGGCTCCCAGACCCCAACATTTCACATCAATAGGACTATATAATAGGAATGTCTAAACTTGTCTTTGGGTTGGTGAAGGCTTCCTTCAAATGTAGTGTTTAAGTTGAAATCTGAACATTGAGTGGGAGTTAGGCAGATGAAGAGCTAGAGAATTGAGTGGGAAGAGACAGTGGGAGTGGCATTGGTATGTGTTGGGGGGGTGGGGGCCAGTGGCTTTAAGGAACCAAATTTTGTTCAGAGAACTGAAGGTGTGTAATGGCTAGAGCACCAAGTATGAGACATGAGACAAAGCTGGAAGACTGATGGGGGTCAGCTCATTTAAGACTTTATGGTCATGTTGGACTATTCAGAGCCTTTCCCTGGCACTGGCTTTGTTCAGGTACTAGGGATATATAGAATTGAATCAGACTTTAAAGTACCTTAATCCCAGGTCTTGAATAGTTCATCAGGTGGAATAGAGACACTTTGACAATGGCAATGCAGTATGATAAATATGATAATAGAGATATGAAGAGATTTTCATGGAATTCACAGGAGAGGTACTTAAAAGGAGTAAAAATAATTTCATCATATTTCCTTTTAAGTTGTTTCCTATTGCTTCCAAACTCATATTAGATCAGTCAGTTGTAGGCCTAAGTTTAGATTAATGTTATTTTGAGACATCCAGAAAAATGGTTTAGCCACTTAGGTAACGAACCAATTTCTACTATAGTTCTTGCTTATGACTTCTATACTACATTTTCCTTTCCTTTTCACAAACTCTCATTCTTAAAACTCTGCTGAACTCCCCTCTCTCACTTTACCCCAGGTAGAATTAGAAATCTGGTTGGTTTGTTTTTCATGTATCCCCCCTAGACTTTTTCTCACTGCTAGATTTCTTTCTTTCTTTTTTTTTTTTTTTTTAATGTTTATTTAGTTTTGAGACAGAGAGCACGCAGGCACCTATGAGCTCTGCAAGCGGGGAAGGGGCAGGGGCGGGGACACAGAAGATCCAAACTCAGGAACCGTGAGATCATGATCTGAGCCAAAGTCGGACGCTTAACTGACTGAACCACCTAAGCATAGAGATTTTGTCTTGTTCATGTCCTATTGGTCATTCAAAAAATACTTATCAAACATCTACTGTGGACATCACATAGATGCTGCAGATTCACTAATAACCTGGATAAGACTCAGTCCTTGCTCTAACAGAGCTATAGTCAGTTGCAGAAGGCAGAAGTAAGCAGTTGACGAGTAAGCAGGCAAGAACAGTAAATATGACAAATGCTATGATAAGGAAAGTGTAAAGTACAATGGGGAGCCTAGAGCAAGGAGGCTATTAGGAGGAAGTAATTTAAGCTAAGAACTGAAGGATAAGCATGAATTAGCCAGGCATGGGTCCAGAGCTGAGAGAGAGCACAATACATTTAAGGAACTGAAAGAAATGGGCACCTGGGTGATTCAGTCGGTTAAGTGTCTGACTCTTGATTTTAGCTTAGGTCGTGATCTCATGGGTTTGTGAGTTTGAGCCCTGGGTCTGACTCTGTGCTGACACTGGGGAGCTTGCTTGGGATTCTCTCTCTCTCCCTCTCTGTCCCTGCCTATCCCTTTCTTGTGCACACTCTCTCTCTTTCAAAAATAAATAAACTTAAAAAAAAAAGAAACTGAAAGAAATGCAAATTAAATGAAAAAAGAAAATGAAAGTTTACAGAGCAGTAGAGCTAGTAGAAGCTGGGGAGGGAGAGGGTAGAGAGGGAAGAGGGGAACAATTAGAAATGGGTGTTTAACATGATGGTGTACACATAGAAAACACTATGTAAATATTTGTTGGATGAATGAGTGAGCCATTCCAAAATGTAAGAAAGTGAGATGTTTGGGGAAGCCAGGTTTGTGTGTGATTGCTTGTGCCCTTGTTCCCTGGGAAGCATTGTAGTGTGCTGGTTAAAAGCCCGGTCTCTGACACCAGCTGTTTAGATTTGAATCCTGGCTTCCACAATTAATAGCTGAGGTCACCCTGGACAAATTACATAAGCTCTTTTGTGTCATTTACCTTATCTGTTAAGTTAGAGAAGATAATACTATTTCTTAGGATTGTTGTCAAGATTAAACGAGTTAATGCTTGTAAAGCATTGGAACAGAGCCTAGAACTAAGCACTGTGTAAGTGTTTGCTATTATTCATCCATTCACCAGAACATTTCTTGAGGGCTAAGTACTGTGCTAGATGCTGTGAAAATAAGATGTGGTCTTATTTCTCCTCCATGGACGAAGACCATAAAATCTGGTGAGGAAGAGGATTCATAAATAAGTAATTACAACACAATACAATCAAATGTGGTGGTGGGGTAAGTACTGCAAAACTGAAGGAGAGGGAGTGACTCATTCTCTCCAAAGAAGCCAAGGGAGGCTTTCGAGGGTAAAATGCATTTAAGTTGGGTGACACAGAATGAACAGCTTGCCAGCAAAGAAAGGCAGTAGGATATATCGGGCCAAGGAAGCACCATGCTGCATACGTTTAGTAGGATGCAAGCCTAAAGCATGTTTAGCAAATGGCAAGGGGCACTTGGACATCTATTATGGTCTGTATTATGCATTTTCTGTAAGTTATTTCCTTTACTTTTCATAAAATTGTTGCCTGCGTGTCCACTCCACTTAATACTCATAAAGTACTTAATGTTGCAGTCACTTTGTATGTACTAACTATATAAACTTATGACAACTGTGTGAAATAGGTACCATTATTATTCTCATTTTACAGATGAGGAAATTGAAGCAAAAAGTCAGGTTCATCATTCAAAGTCATATAGCATTGAAGTGGCAGTGCCAAAATTCAAACTCACAGTTTCACTCCAGAATTTGTGCTCTTAATCACTATTCTTGTTCTGCCCCCTCCCCACTCCTACCCACTCACTAGTTGTTGTTTTTGGGCTGCTGTAGACATAGAAACTAGATACCCAAACTTGCTGGAACTGCATGTAAAGTAAAAGCTGAAAATCACATTTGGGAACAAAGTGCATAAACTCTACAGCATATGTAGCCTGCACAAGACTGAACACAAAATACTTAAAAATAACTCCTTCCCCTCTCTCACTCCCCACTTGCCATAGCCAGCAAGGGTGGGGGTGGGGAAGAGGTGGATATTTATTGAATTACAAAGGATGTCTCAGGCCACACATGTGTCTCAGGGGGACCATTAAAAAATTTTTTTTTCATGTTTATTCTTGAGAGAGAGAGAGAGAGACAGTGTGAGCAGGGGAGGGGCAGAGAGAGGGAGACACAGAATCCGAAGCAGGCTCCAGGCTCTGAGCTGTCAGCATAGACTCAAAGTGGGGCTCTAACTCATGAGCTGTGAGATCATGACCTGAGCCAAAGCCGGATGCTTTACCAACAGAGCCACCCAGGTGCCCCATTTTTTTTAATTAAAAAAATTTTTTTAAATGTTTATTTATTTTTCTGGGGGTCCATTTTAAACTTGGATCCTTTAACCAGCAAGTTACTCTTCTCTGGAAACAAAAAATTTTAAAATACTCCCTTTACTGTAGAGATGGGGTGGAAAATGCAACACTGACAAGTTATGTGACAAAAAGAGTTAGGATTATCTAGAGCTAGGCAGAGCCATATTAATTCACAAAGAGATACATTGGTTCCAGGGGACCATGAGGAATAAATAAGAAGGGAAAGGTTGGGGCTTACTAGAGGAAGCAAACTTCCTAAGAAATATGATTGATTAAGACTGTACTTGAAGTGAACCCTGAGCAAATGCAACCATGAAGATTTATTTTTTTAAGTTTATTTTTTGTGTGTGAGAGAGAGAGAGCTAGCGAGCATGAGCGGGGGATGGGCAGAGAGAGTGGAGGACAGAGGATCTGAAGCAGGTTCCATGCTGACAGCAAAGAGCCTGACGTGGAGCTTGAATTCAGGAACCATGAAATCATGACCTGGGCCGAAATCAAAAGTCAGACGCTTAATCTGCTGAGCCACCCAGGCACCCTGCGACCATGAAGATTTAGATTAAAGTTTCCAGACAGAAGAGAATCAGCAGAACTTGGGCAGTGTAAGTAGGAAAGTTCCCAAATTGGACCTGAGGAATTCAGTTAGTTAATAGATTTCCCTCATTTTTAAATCTTTTTTATTTTTTAATTTTTATTACTTTTTTTTTTTTTAAGGAGGAGGAACTGAAAGCCTAAACCAGAACCTATTAAACCACCTTTGAAGATCTTCATACATATTTATGTGTAAGTCAATGGGTAGTGAACTGTATACTCTCATTTCAGAGTATGGGTTCAGTTTTTCTCAGTGAACCCTTATATGACCTTCATAAGGTCTCCAGTTAGAGGGGTGCCTGGGTGGCTCAGCTGGTTAAGTGTCCAACTCTTCATTTTGGCTCAGGTCATGATCTCATGGTTCATGAGTTTGAGCCCGAGTCGAGCTCTGGGCTGACAGCGCAGAGCCTACTTGGGATTCTCTCTCTCTCTCTCTCTCTCTCTCTCTCTCTCTCTCTGCCCTTCCCCCACTCATGCCCCCCACTCAAAATAAATAAACTTAGAAAAAAGTCTCCAGTTAGAGAATCCCTCTATGTATGACCTATAGATAGCAATATGCATGGCTAGATCCTACCGTGTGCAGTCAAAATTCTGATTCCCAGAGGGGACAAAAAGAGGAGAAAACCTCGTTTTTAGTATGAGTGCAATATATCAAACACAAACTTCCTGACAACTCTGAGGATGCTCAGAGTTCTTGCCTGTGAAATTGCTTGAAAGCTAGATTCTGGATAGGTGAATTTATAGCAACGTATGTCCCAGATTTTTGAGGACAGCCCAGATTTCAAATATCCTATCCTGTTGTAACTATAAGTATGCTTATAAATGTGTGCTCTTGTGTATCCCAATTTGGATAGAGGGGAAAATATAGGTGTGATACAAGTGATACTTTCTTGGCCTTTATGATAAGGATAAATACCAGAAGGAAGTTATGCTGGAGATTAGAGGGATAACAGTGCTCAGAGTATTCCTAAAGAGTATTCCTTGGTAACAAGGTGTAAAAAAGCCATCTTTGGTGTGAAAGACGCTGGGAGGTGCTCTTGCAAAATTAAGTATGTTTTTGTGCCATTTGGAGATAATAGAAAAGTCCAAGGGAGAGAAGTTTGGGAACAAAATAGGGAAAGGCTGCTTCTAGTGAAGGTCAGCTGTGTCCCCATTGAAGAGGAAAAGGCTGAAAATTTGAGAAAACCAGGACGGAGAGATCTTGAAAGAAAGTTATACAAACGCTCAGAGGAGAAAGAAGGAGGGAGGGAGGGAAAGAGAGAGAGAGAGAGAGAGAGAGAGAGAGAGAGAGAATAGAATTAAAAGAGAAACTTACAGAAAATCTTGAAAGACAGACTCAGGCAGGTGGGAGGAAAGGAAGAAAGGCTAGGAAGAACCAGAGCGGAAGAATGAGGTTGGAGTAGGGGGTGGGGGAGCTAGAGCACGCAAGCAGGCAAGGGCAAGAGAGACAAATGGGAAACCTGAAGTTTCTCTCAAGGTTGTGAAAGTCTGGGGGAGAGCTGGGAGAGATCTAAGGCTGGGAAAAGATTTTGGAACTGGACCAAGGGCTGTGCAAACAAGAAAACTCAAAGCTGCATTTGCTGTCTGCTGGAACTGGTGATCCCTCGAGGAATCCCCTAGAGAGCCTAGCCCCCCTCAAAGCTGTAAAGTGATCTTGGGTGATACTCTCTGGGGAATTGTGGAAACCCAGACAGATGTTTTGTTGATGTCATCTAACCTTCAGGAAACCTCTCTCTAAAACATTGCTGGCTTGCAAGATGGGGGTACTTAGTAGTTTAAAAGTGTGTTTCTCAGGTTCTTGGGAAACATCAAAGTGAGTGAAGTGTGGAAGTCCCTGCTTCTCCCTAAATCTGGGACTTCTATGCTACCAGACAATATTTATTATTTGAAGGAAAATACTTTTGTAGATTACTATAGCCTTTGCTCAGAGATTCTGAAAAGACTGGGGTTTTTTTTTTTGGCAAGGGGAGGTGGGTGGGAGAGAGAGAAAGCACGTGTGCTCCCGAACACGAGTAGGGGATGGGTAGAGAGAGAAAGGGAGGGAATCCCAAGCAGGGATGCCCTGATGTGGGGCTCAAACTCAAGAACCGTGAGATCATTACTTGAGCCAAAATCAAGAGTTGGATGCTTAACTGACTGAGGTACCCGGTCACCGCTAGCACCTCTCTTATGTAATATTTTGGAGCTGCTAAAATTATATTTACAAAGAATTCTTAGTGATGTGGAGAAATACTTAAGATAAAACATCAAGTAGACATGCCTGGGTGGCTCACGTCGGTTAAGCATTTGGCTCTTGATTTTGGCTCAAGTCATGATCTTTCAGTTCTTGAAAGCCTGATCCGGCTCTGTGCTGACAGTGCTGGGCCTGCTTGGGATTCTCTCCCTCCCTCTCTTTCTGCCCCTCACCTGCTTATGGTCTCTGTGTCTCTCTCTCAAAATAAATAAACTTAAAAAAAAAGTCAGTATTTTAAAAAATGCTAAAGGCAGCACATAGGTCTTCACCTTAGGTAGTGATCTCAGGGTTCGTGGGTTTGAGCCCCATGTTGGGCTCTGGTCTGACAGCTCAGAGCCTGTAGCCTGTTTTGGATTCTGTGTCTCCCTCTCTCTCTGCCCCTTCCCTGCTTGTGCTCTGTCTCTTTCTCTCTCAAAAATAAACATTTTTAAAAATTTTTTATTTATTTACTTATGTTTTATATTTATATCTAAGTCAGTTAGCATATAGTGCAATAATGATTTCAGGAGCAGATTCCAGTGATTCATCCCATATGTATAACACCTGGTGCTCTTCCCAACAAGTATCTTCCTTAATTCCCCTTACCCATTTAGCCCATCCCCACCCCCACCCCCAACCACTCCAGCAACCCTCAGTTTGTTCTCTGTATTTAAGAGTCTCTTATGTTTTGTCCCCTTCCCTGTTTTTATATTATTTTTGCTTCCCTTCCGTTATGTTCATCTGTTTTGTTTCTTAAATTCCACATATGAGTGAAGTCATATATTTGTCTGTCTCTGACTGACTCATTTCGTTTAGCATAATACCCTCTAGTTCCATCCATTTAGTTGTAAATGGCAAGATTTCATTCTATTTGATTGCCAACTAATACTCCATTGTGTATATATACCACATCTTCATTATCCATTCATTTGTCGATGGACATTTGGGATCTTTCCATACTTTGGCTATTGTTGATAATGCTGCTATAAACATTGGGGGGTGCATGTGCCACTTCGAATTAGTATTTTTGTATCCTTTGGATAAATACCTAGTAGTGCAATTGCTGAGCCACAGGGTAGTTCTATTTTTAATTTTTCGAGGAACCTCCACACTATTTTCCAGTGCTGCACCAGTTTGCATTCCCACCAGCAATGCAAAAGAGATCCTCTTTCTCTGCCTCCTCCCCAACATCTGTTGCCTGAGTTATTAATTTTAGCCATTCTGACTGGTGTGAGGTGGCATTTCATCGTGGTTTTGATTTGTATTTCCCTGATGATGAGTGATGTTGAGCATCTTTTCATGTGTCTGTTAGCCATCTGGATGTCTTCTTTGGAAAAGTGTCTGTTCATGTCTTTTGCCCATTTCTTCACTGGATTATTTGTTTTTTGGGTGTTGAGTTTGATAGGTTCTTTATAGATTTTGGATACTAGCCCTTTATCTACTAAGTCATTTGCAAATATCTTCTCCCATTCTGTTGGTTGCCTTTTAGTTTAGCTGATTGTTTCCTTCGCTGTGCAGAAGCTTTTTATCTTGATGAGGTCCCAATAGTTCATTTTTGCTTTTGTTTCCCTTGCCTCTGGAGACTTGTATGGTAAGAAGTTGCTGTGGCTGAGGTCAAAAAGGTTTTTGCCTGCTTTCTCCTCGAGGATTTTGATGGGTTTCTGTCTCACATTTAGGTCTTTCATCCATTTTGAGTTTATTTTTGTGTATGGTGTGAGAAAGTGGTCCAGGTTCATTTTTCTGCATGCTGCTGTCAAGTTTTCCTAGCACCGTTTGCTGAAGAGACTTTCTTTATTCCATTGGATATTCTTTCCTGCTTTGTCAAAGATTAGTTAGCCATATGTTTGTGGGTCCATTTCTGGGTTCTCTATTCTGTTCCATTTATCTAAGTGTCTGTTTTTGTGCCAGTACCATACTGTCTTGATGATTACAGCTTTGTAATACATCTTGAAGTCCGGGATTGTGATGCCTCCAGCTTTGGTTTTCTTTTTCAGGATTGCTTTGGCTATTCAGGGTCTTTTCTGGTTCCACACAACTTTTAGGATTGTTTGTTCTGGCTCTGTGAAGAATGCTGGTGTTATTTTGATAAGGATTGCATTGAATATGTAGATTGCTTTGGGTAGTATCAACATTTTAACAATATTTGTTCTTCCAATCCATGAGCATGGAATATTTTTCCTTTTTTGTGTGTGTCTTCTTCAATTTGTTTCATAAGCTTTCTATAGTTTTCAGTGTGTAAATTTTTCACCTCTTTGGTTAGGTTTATTCCTAGGTATTTTATGGTTTTTGGTGCAATTGTAAATGGGATTGATTCCTTGATTTCTCTTTCTGTTGCTTCATTGTTGGTGTATAGAATGCAACCGATTTCTGTGCAACTTTGCTGAATTCATGGATCAGTTCTAGCAGTTTTTTGGTGGAATCTTTTGGGTTTTCCATATAGAGTAGTATGCCATCTGCGAAAAGTGACAGGCTGACTTCCTCCTTGCCGATTTGGATGCCTTTTATTCCTTTGTGTTGTCTGATTGCTGAGACTAGGACTTCCAGTACTATGTTGAACAACAGTGGTGAGAATGGACATCCCTATCATTTTTCTGACCTTAGGGGAAAAACTCTGTTTTTCCCCATTGAAGAAAAAAATAAAAATTAAAAAAACTTTTTAAATAAAATTCTAAAGGAAATAAAAAAATTATCAAAAGGAATGCAATAAAACTTTTATTTTTATTTATGTATTTATTTTTTTTTTAACTATTAAAAAATTTTTATTAGTACTTTTACCAAAGCGGAGATGCAGTTTATTTATACCAGCAGCCATAGGGGCAAGGGGAATAGACAGTTAGTTAGCAATCTGTATAGGATCAACTACTTATACAAAAATAATAATCTCCAAAACAAAGGACAGTGGAGAGTTTCACAACACTTCCCTAATGGTTCCAGGATGTGATTATGCCAGGCAATGGCCCCTGGATATGCGGTGGTGGGAACTAATGTATGGCAGAAAAAGTCACAAACTACAAAAATTTGTAAAGAACCCCCTTTCCCCCCATGCACGTGCACACACACACACACACACACACACACACACACACACACATTCAGATACATAATAGAATCACAGGGTGATCACTATACTTAACTGAGGAAGGAAGGATAGGAATTCTGCTATTAGAGGGAAGATGGGTAGGGAAAGGGCAAGTTCCTAACCACTGTAAACTATATGGTGGGGAACATTCACTCCCCAGAGAAGAAAGGAGTTAGTTTGTCCCCCTCAGGGAACCTGTTCTACCTAGCCCACCTCTTACCCATCCAGGACAGGCCTAGGACTATTGCCCTAGTAATGGGAGGGCAAAGGCCAAAAACAATAAATAAGAGGGAGTTAATATGAACCAATGATTTTTCAAAATTATTTCTACTTCTTCCTCCTCTAACCAAGAGACCAGAAAGGAATCAGTAATATCACAATCAGAGCTCCCTCTCTGAAGGAAGAGTGGACCATGACCTTAGTTTCAGCTTGTTTCCCAGACATTGTTTGGAAGTAGGCCAAATTTACTTGGACTGTCCTTTTCCTCTGTATCTCCTTAGAAGGATATGTCTATAAAGTCAAGGGCAGAACACCCAAAATTATTTTAGCTCTTGCCAAGGTTTACCTTTCTAAGAAGTGGTCACAATTCTTGGATTGACAGACCAGTCTGTAATTACACCTCAACGCTGACCTGGACAATTTTAGGGGGAGAATACAATAATAGACAGTCTTGAGGCTTATTACTATGGTTCCCTTAAAGTCTATATGTAACACTAATTAGTCCATATAGTCCAAACAGTTCCTTCTCAGGTAAGGAAGGATGCATGCCCAGGGGTTAGAGAAAATAGATTAGTACCCACTCCATCCCTGTGTGTGTCATTCAGCCTTTCCTGGTCTTCTACTTAGGTCCTAAGAGACAGTATCCAAATGGAGGTGGGAAGATGTAATTCCTTATGAAGTAAGACACAGCAGGAAGGCATCTAGCAAGGCAGTCCTATAGGAACAATGCTTATGCATGATACTGCCTTTCATACACAAAAAATTATGTTCTCTCCCCATCTTTATTTTTTTTTATTTAAAAAAAATTTTTTTTTTCAACGTTTATTTATATTTGGGACAGAGAGAGACAGAGCATGAACGGGGGAGGGGCAGAGAGAGAGGGAGACACAGAATCGGAAACAGGCTCCAGGCTCTGAGCCATCAGCCCAGAGCCCGACGCGGGGCTCGAACTCACGGACCGCGAGATCGTGACCTGGCTGAAGTCGGACGCTTAACCGACTGCGCCACCCAGGCGCCCCTATTTTTTAAAGACTTTTTAAAAATGTTTATTTATTTATTTTGAAAGAGAGAGAGCACACAAGTGAGGGAGAGGGGCACAAGTGAGGTGGGGGGAGCACAAGCGGGGTGGGGGTAGGGGGGGAGAGAGAGAGAGAAAGAGAAAGAGAGGAGAGAGAGAATCCCAAGCAAGATCCATGCTGCCAGTGCAGAGCTTGAGTCAGGGCCCGATCCCATGGACTATGAGACCACTACTGGAGCCAAAAGCTGAAGGAAGGAATCAAGGGTTAGAGGTTGAACCTACTGGGCCACTCAGGCACCCTGGTTGTCTCCCCATCTTGATCCCAACAGAGGAACCTACCAGCAAGATTCTTCTCTGGATCTCCTAAAAGAACAAGAGTGGGGGCGGGGAACAAGAAAAAGAAAAACTTAAAAGAAGCTAAGGAAAGGGAAACTGGGCAGGCTTCAGAAGCAGGAGCATCAAGAGAGATGAATTGAAATTGGTCAGTATGAAAGCAGGGTGGCAGGCAGTACCTGGGTCATGAGCTACACCAGATGGGCAGTGGAGCAGGGGACATGGGGCCAAGCCAGACAGACGAGGCTGGGCCCCTTACTGAGCCACAGAATGAGGTTTAAGAAAACATTTCAAATAAGGCAGCACTGTTCCCGCTCACTTTGGGGCTCTCACACCTCTACACTACATAAACCCTCGATCAGGAAGTAAAGTGGAAGGTAGTTTTGATATGTGGCTCACATTTCCCATCCTTCCCTATCCCATTACCTGACTTCTGACAACAAAAGGACAGCTCTTGTCGAGAATGTTCAAAAGGGACTGAATAGAAAGGGGCTGTCCCTCATGAGGGACAACAGGTGGTGGCAGTCTGTATGTTCACCATAACAGAGCTTCGACTGCCCAACCCAAGGAACAGGGACAGTCAGTAGGATACTGCCATCAGATGAGAGACCCAGCCTTGGTCCTTGGCTCCTAGTACTAACCTATTAACATTGAGGGCAGTTGGAAGAGGTCCCTTCTGGGCTCAGCTTTCAAACCACAGTCTCTACAGCCATTATGCTCTTCTATAATTCAGGCCTGCCCCTGGCATGGAAGGCAGGTAGTGACCTGGCATAATGACCAAATCAGACACATGGACTGGCTAGGTAACTAACAACCCAGAGTAGGAAAATGACTGCCCCACCAAACTGTTGTTCACAGCATAATATATCCAGATATGATCTTTCAGTTTAAGAGATGGTACATAGTTGTAGAAGCCCCTGCTACCTCTTCAGGGGATCATAACTGAATCCTCAACCTGCCTAGATAACCAAGTTGTCCATTTGCCAAGCCTATGCTACCAGGTGGGGTGCAAGACAAAGGGCTCTGTTCAGCAAATTTGCCCTTGTCCCCAAGTCTGTTCAAGTCACTATAAATGCTAGATATTTTGGAAACTGGTAGCATTGTCCTTTTCTTCTTGTTGGAGCCAAGATCACAGAGCTTTGCTTATCAGATTCAGTTGTAATTCTTTTTCTTGGTTTCCCAAATTGGAACTGTTAATATCCAGATCTCTCACCTGACTTGCATTTGTCTGGAGGAAGTCCGAATCAGGCTCAGAGATCAGAGGAGCAGTCCCACTGAGGCCCAATGATAAAGGCCTGACCATCAGCCACGTTCATCTATCAGTTATCCAGAAAGCCCTGACATCAGATAGATAGAAAGCCTGAGGAACCAAAGGATTTATACACTGGGCACACAGATGCTCACCTGTGCATGGGAGACAATAGATCTTGTGCACTTCCTTGTGTGGAGATTACCTGCATGGTATGGTGTCGGGATGCACAGCTCCCCCTGCCCAGGGTTTCAAAGCTGATTCCAGGTAATATAAAAGGATCAAAATTCCTAAATTGTCCACTTGGGTTTTTTTTTTCTTTTTTAGGTTTACTTATTTTGAGTGACAGAGAGAGAGAGAGAGAGAGAGAGAGAGAGAGAGTAAGGGAGGAGCAGACAGAAAGAGAGGGAGAGAGAATCCCAAGCAGGCTCTGCACTGTCAATAGGGGCCTATGTGGGGACCCATGCGGGGCTCGACCTTATGAACCGTGAGATCATGATCTCAGTCTGCTGTTTAACTGACTAAGCCACCCAGGTACCCCTCCACTTTGGGTTTTTAAAGGCTGGAATCTTCAATGGGAAATTGGGATTTTTGTCCGATTTTTTTTTTTTTTTTTTCTTTTTCTACTTAGATACCTAACTTCTCCAAACCACAGGACCGGTCTATGTTATTGTCCTGGTCACCCTCTGACTCTCTTATGGCGCAGCTACTAGAATTCTCTGGGTGAGCGTTGCAGCTGCTGATCGGGCCCATTCCCAGATTCTCCAGGAAGGGAGCAAAGCTGGAGGCAGCACGCTCCTTTATCTTCTACTGGCTGAGTGCCAAAATCCTTCATGCTGCCAGTTTCTTCGAACTCTGGGTAGAAGTAGTCACACTTGACTGCCCGCTGTACCTCAAAGCAGAGGCCCAAACAAGAATCCTCTATTAGGTCTACATATATCTCCTGAGCAATGGCCTCTAGCTTGTTGGTATCTCCGTTAGACAAAGAACTGTCCTTCATTTTAATTTCTAAACAACTGTGGAGAAGGTGCTCATATTACAGCAGCACCGGCAGGCAGCAGCGTGTAGGGCTCCTCTGGCTACACTAGGCCTAGAGGCTGTCAGGGCCGAGTCCTCAGGTGGCAGGGGCCCAGGCAGAGCAGCAGAGGCAGCAGCCAGCAGGACTGCTCCTGAACCTCAAGTCCTTTAGCTTCTTCTGGTGTCCCCTGGGTCTGGGACTTTGAGCTGGGGCTGGCCCAGGATTCAACACCAGACGGTCTCCATGCAGCCACAGCCCGACCCCCCTAAAACTTTTTTTTTTAATATTATTTTTGATTTTCATTTTATTAAAAATAAAGCAGGCTTTGAAAACACAAGTAGTCATGAAGACAATATAACAACGTGAGAAATGCTTATGATTTAAGGCTATGTGCAAAGGGGCCAAAATAATTAATATTGCATCTATTTAGGCCAACATTGTAAGCAACGATATAGAGTGGTGCCCAGAAAAAGGACTTTCCTATAGATACTGCTTTCTTGCAAAGGCTAGCTCTTGAACTTCTCATCCTTTGCACTCTTGCCCCTTACTTCCTCTTCAGCCTTTTGCTGAACAGAGCCCTTTGTCTTGCACCCCACCTGGTGGCATAGGCTTGGCAAATGGACAAAGTGGAGCTCAAACTCACCACCCCAAGATCAAGAGTTGCATGCTCCACCAACTGAGCCAGCCAGATGCCCCTACTTCCTCTTTTTAGACATGTATTTCTGACTTGGTTTTCATTTAGATTCTGCCTTGCTCCGGCCAAAATATACTCAGAGACTACTTTTGGCAATGCTTCTCCATATCTGACCTAGCCCCTGGTACTCTCCTATCAGCATAAGCCAGCTGCCTTATCTTGAAGAGCTAACTGTTTAAAAAAAAAAAAAAAGACAGGAAATTCAGTATATCAAAATGCTAATAATACTGTGGTGGATTTATTGGTAGTTTATGCCACTTTTCTTTAGGCTTGAAATTTTACAATGTGGTTATGATAGATCTATAACAAAAATATTTGAAGTTTGAATTAAAGTCACTCTCTGTGCTTTCACAGGTAATTTTTGAATTCTCTTCCTTTTCATGATTTTCATGATTCTCTTCCTTTCGATGTCATAAAATTGATATCCCTTTAGACAAGAAGATACAGGGTCTGAGATCCTATCTGGGTCAAAGAAACATCTTTTCTCTCTAAATTTTCTCTCCATCTTTCTCTGCATCTTTTCTCTCCAGACTATCTACAGCCAAAATAGAGATATGAGCATATATTTCTCTTACCTCAAAACCCCAGCGCCTGCAGGTTCAAGTCCAAACTCTTTAATATGGCTCTCAAGTCCCTTCATAATCTACTGTTATTTTACCTCTCCAACTTTATGTCCCAGTAATCTGCTAACCTTTTTTTTCCTTCCTTACCCTATGTTACATCAGACTACTTGCCATTCCTTAAACACGTATTAACTTTTTTTCACATTTTATTGATGTACCATTCATATAATAAGGAGCACCAAACTTAAGTGTACAACTCAATGGTTGTTCATGTATGTATACACACGATCAAAATCTAGAACGTTTCTAAACTCTAGATGGCTCCCCTATACCCCCCTTAGTCCATATCTACACTATTTTGACTTCCATCAACAAAGGTTTGTCTGTTCTTTAACTTAAAAAAATGGAAATACACCATATGTATTCTCTTTCTCTCTCTTTAAAAAAAAATTTTTTTTAATGTTTTGTTTATTTTTGAGACAGGGAGAGACAGAGCATGAACAGGGGAGGGTCAGAGAGAGGGAGACACAGAATCTGAAACAGGCTCCAGGCTCTGAGTTGTCAGCACAGAGCCCGACGCGGGGCTTGAACTCACAGACCGAGAGATCATGACCTGAACCGAAGTCGGCCACTTAACTGACTGAGCCACCCAGGCGCCCCATCTTTCTCTCTTTTTTTAAAGTAAGCTCTATGCCCAACATGGGGCTTGAACTCACGACCCTGAGATTGAGAGTCACATGCTCTACCAACTGAGCCAGCCAGGCACCCCTATGTATTCCTTAAAACACAAAGTACATTTTTATGTTTCCTTTGCCTGACAATAGGAATGCTAAGTATCTGTCATGTGCTGGACTCTCCCATTCTGCATCATGGCAGATATTACTAATTCATCTTTCTTTCTTATTATGCTTCAGTTGAGTTTTAGGTTCTTTTCCTAAACTGTGTACCAGCAGCCACTACTCATTGTTGAGAGTTTGCACTGGAGAAACTTCCCTGGACAAGTTCACATGAAAGCCCTCATCTACCATGCGCAACATATCTGGTAAGTCATTTAAGATTTATTGATCCTATCACTGTAATATCTTTCCAATCTGTCCCTTTTATCCATTCTCACTTCTCTGCTTATTGCAAACTTTCATAATCTCTCACCTGATTTTCTACAACAACCCTCACTGTTTTCCTTAACTTCAATTTTGGCACCTCTATTCTTTTCTACACACTGCTGATGAATCTTTTTTTAAATATGCAAATATGATATACTACGTCATTCTCCTGGTTAAAACCTTTTTAAAAAAATTTTTTTTTTCAACGTTTATTTATTTTTGGGACAGAGAGAGACAGAGCATGAACGGGGGAAGGGCAGAGAGAGAGGGAGACACAGAATCGGAAACAGGCTCCAGGCTCTGAGCCATCAGCCCAGAGCCCGACGCAGGGCTCGAACTCACGGACCGCAAGATCGTGACCTGGCTGAAGTCGGACGCTCAACCGACTGCGCCACCCAGGCGCCCCTTTAATTTTTTTTTTTTTTCTCCTGGTTAAAACCTTTAAGGGACTATCTTTCAGGTTAAGCCCAAGTGGTTGGCATGGTATTGCAGGTCTTGTGATCTGGTCCTGCCCATCTCTCCAGTGTCATCTCCTGTCACACTGCCCTCCAGTGTGCCAGCAGCTTGCAGGTTTCTGCAACATGCCCTGCCCTCTTTCTCCTCTAATCTTTCCTTTTAAAGTTTTATTTATGTTGAGAGAGAGATAGAGAGCAAGCAGGAGGGGGGCAGAGAGAGAGAGGGAGACAGAACCCCAAGCAGGCTCCATGCTGTCAGCGCAGGGCCTGATGTGGGGCTCGAACCCATGAACTGTGAGATCATGACCTGAGCCGAAGTCAAGAGTTGGATGCTCAGATCAACTGACTGAGCCACCCAGGCGCCTCTCTCCTCTAATCTTGCTTTTCTTCTCTAAATGGCTAAGTCTCCTTCACTCTATAAGGACATTTCAAGGATATTTATTATACAAACCTTTATTGGTCATTCTTTCCCTAACAAATGATTTTTCTCTCCCAGGCAAAACTAATTATCCCTTGTTTGTATCCTCATAATACTTTATACATATCCTTATTATGACAATTATCATGTTGTATTATTATCTGTTTACATTTCTAAGAGTTCTTTGAGGGAAGAGAGATTTGCAGCTCCAGAACTCATCAGAGTGAATGATATCTGCTTTTACATTTATTTGTTTGTTTGTTTGTTTGTTTGTTTACTTATTTAGTAGGCTTCACACCTAGCACAGAGCCCAATGTGTGGCTTGAATTCATGACCCTGAGATCAAGACCTGAGCTGAGATCAAAAGCTCAATGCTTAACTGACTGAGCCACCCAGGCACCCCGTTTTTTACAATTAAAAAAAATTGTGCTAAAATACACATAACATGAAGGTCACCATCTTTATCATTTTCAAGTGTACAGTTCAGTAGTACTAAGTATAGTTTTATGGTCATGCAGCTATCACCATCATCTATCTCTAGAACTCTTTTCATCTCGCAAAACTGAAACTCCATACTTACTAAACAACTCCTCATTCTCCTCTCCACCTAACCTCTGGCAACCACCATTCTACTGTCTGTGAAGTTGGCTACTTTAAGTACCCCCCTATAACTGGGATCACACAGTATTTGTTTTTTTTTTTTTTTGTGGCTGGCTTATTTTATTTGGCACAATGTCTTTAAGGTTTATTCATGTTGTAGCATGTATCAATATTTCCTTCCTTTTGAAGGCCAAATAATATTCCACTGTATGTATATACCACAATTTGCTTATCCATTCATCTGTCAATGGACACTTGGATTGCTTTTGCTTGTTAGTTATTGTGAATAATGCTGCTATGAATATGAGTGTATAAATCTCTGCTTTCAATTCCTTTGAGTATTTGCTCAGAAGTGGAATTGCTGGATTATATGGTAATTCTATGTTTAATTTTTTGAGGAACCACTATACTGTTTTCCACTGTGGCTGCACCATTTTACTTTCCCATCAACAATGCTCATGGGGTTCCAATTTCTCCATACCCACACCAATACTTATTGTTTTCTATGTTTTTTTTTTTAATGTTTATTTTATTTTTGAGAGAGAGAGAGCATGTGTGCACCAGTGGGGAAGGGGCAGAGAAAGAAGAAGATGGAGAATACGAAGCAGGCTCCACGCTATCTGTGCAAAGCCTGATGCGGGGCTCGAACCCATGAGCCATGAGATCATGACCTGAGCCAAAGTCCGATGCTCAACCAGCTGAGACACCCAGATGTCCCTGTTTTTGTTTTTGGTAGTAGACATCCTAATGAATGTGAGGTGACATCTCATTGTACTTTTGATTTGCACTTCCCTAATGATTGGTGATGTTGAGCATCTTTTCATGTGCTCATTGGCCATTTGCAGATCTTCTTTGGAGTGTTGTGTATTCAAGTCCTTTGCCCGTTTTTTGAATATGTTTTTTTGTTGTTGTTGTTGACTTCTAGTTCTCTACATATTCTGGATATTAATCCTTTATCAGAGATAGGATTTGCAAACATTTGCTCCCATTCTCTCGGTTGCCTTTTTATTCTGATGATACTGTCTTTTGATGCACAAAAATTTAATTTTTATAAAGTCCAGTTTGTCTTTATTTTCTTTGGTTGTCTGTGCCTTTGGTGTCATATCCAAAAAATTACTGCCATGGGTGCCTCACCATATAGGTGAGGGTTTATTTTTGGATAGAGTGCATGGCATTTCATAGGATACAAAGATGAATCAGATTGTCTTAACACACTATATTGGTCATAAGGAGGTTGTTAGAATGGAGTTGGATCTCATTTTTGTTTTAGAGAAAACAAAAGAGAAATGATTTTAGAAGGAGGTAAAACAGCTGACTTAAAAGGAGTTCATGTCAGAATTGTAGACCTCAAACCCCTTTCCTGCCTAGTTCATCTAGTTCACATCCTTGTTTTTATATATGAAGAAAAAGAGGGCTTATGTTTCTCTTGAGATCAGAATTACCAAAACAAAACAAAACAAAACAAAACAAAACAAAACAAAACAAAACCCAACAAGACATTATAGAAGAAAGATTTCAACTTAGTGAAGGAAGAATTTCTAACATCTGGAATAGCTAGATTAAAGAATGAACTCTATAACTACAGATATTCAAACGGAAGTTGGATGATTACCTGTAAGTTTTGCTGTAGAAGGTAGGTCTGATCATTTCTCTTCCTTGCTTGTGAATATTCCAGGACTGCCCATTAACTTCAGGATAAGGGCCTGCTTTTTGAAATGGCATACATAACCCTTAAGATGTGGTCCCAAGCTACCTATATAGCATCATTTCCTGCCAGGTATCTGTGTTCTTTTTTTTTTTTTTTTTTAATTTTTTTTCAACGTTTTTTATTTATTTTTGGGACAGAGAGAGACAGAGCATGAACGGGGGAGGGGCAGAGAGAGAGGGAGACACAGAATCGGAAACAGGCTCCAGGCTCCGAGCCATCAGCCCAGAGCCTGACACGGGGCTCGAACTCACGGACCGCGAGATCGTGACCTGGCTGAAGTCGGACGCTTAACCGACTGCGCCACCCAGGCGCCCCTCTGTGTTCTTGATATATCTAACTAACTGTATTGTGAGATCCGTCATTTTTAATTCTCAGATCTTACTCAAATTAAAAAAAAATAAAACAACCATCTTAATAAAACAGACTGTTTCTAATGCTTCAAGGAAGTAAGCTAAAGGGTGTGGCTATAGCTTAAAATTCCACACATAGAATCCTAGGAACAAACTAAATGGAATCAATGGGTAGCAGGTACACACATGTGCTACTGTGAGTATAAGGGCACATGAAATCCAAACTGGGGCAGATGAGAACAAATTTAATTTTAAAAAGAAAGGGAATTAATTTTTGGTGAATGTTTACTATATAATAGACATGTATGCTTGTTTATTTATTTATGTATTTATGTATTTATTTATAAATGTCTATTTATTTAAGGAGTGTGCATACAGAGAAGAGAGGGACAGAGAGAGAGAGAGAGAGAGAGAGAGAGAGAGAGAGAGAGAGAGAATCCCAAGCAGGTTCAGCTCAGGGCCTGACACAGGGCTTGATCCCATAAACTGTGAGATTATGACCTGAGCCGAAATCAAGAGTTGGATGCTTAACTAACTGAGCCACCCAGGTGCCCCTATGATTTTTTTTTTTTTAAGTCTGCTCTATGCCCAACATGGGGCTTAAACTCACGACCCCGAGATCAAGAGTTGCATGCTCTTCTAACTGAGCCAGCCAGGCCCCCATGCCATAGTATTCTTTTTTTTGTTTTTAATTTCTTTTTAATGTTTATTAATTTTTGAGAGAGAGAGAGAGAGAGAGAGAGAGAGACAGACAGAGACAGAGCACGAGCAGGGGAGGGGTAGAGAGAGAGGGAGACACAGAATCCAAAGCAGGCTGCGGTGTCCCAGCTGCCAGCACAGAGCCCCACTAGGGGCTCAAACTCACGAACTGTGAGATCATGACCTGAGCCACAGTCGGACGCTTAACTGAGGGAGCCACCCAGGTGCCCACCATAAGTATTCTTTGAAACATGTAGTCCAGAGGCGCTTGGGTGGCTCCCTTGGTTAAGCACCGACTCTTGATTTCAGCTCCATGATTGATTTCAAACCCATGATCTCTGGGTTTGGTTCGTGAGTTCGAGTCCTACATCAGGCTCTGTGCTGGCAGTGGGAAGCCTGCTTGGGATTCTTTCCCTCTCTCTCTGCCCTTCCCCTGCTCTCTCTCTTTCAAATAAGTAAATAAACTTAAAAAAAACAAACAAACCACATAGTACATTTTTATGTTTCCTCTGCCTGACAATAGGAATGCTAAATATCTGTCATGTGCTGGACTCTCCCATTCTGCATCATGGCAGATATTATTAATTCATCATTCTTTCTTATTATGCCTCGATTGAGTTTTAGGTTCTTTTCCTAAACCGTGCACCAGCAGCCACTACTCATTGTTGAGAGTTGGCACTGGAGAAACTTCCCTGGACAAGAATGGCCTTGTTCACATGAAAGCCTTCATCTCTAACATGCACAACACATTTGATAAGTCATTTAAGTCTTGTTGATCCTATCACTCAATTTTAATAAGAAAGGGAATTAACATTTGGTGAATGTTTACTATATAATAGACATTTATTATTATTTTTTAAGTAAGCTCTGTGCCCAATGTAGGGGTTGAACTCATGACCCTGAAATCAAGAGTTACATGGTCTACCAACTAAGCCAGCCAGGCACCCATATAATAGACATTTAAACATATTTTAGATTATTTAATTTTAAGAATGCAAAAAGACAAAGGAATAGGTCCTTTACACTGTCTTTCAGGTGGAAACATACTGTAGGATCTTTGGTATTGTGTATTTGTAAGCATTACAAAAGTTTTAAACTTTGCACATATCTTTTGCTTTATAGGCTTTTCTGTCACCTAGGAAGAGAATATAATATGAATATTGATCCACTGGGCATTTATATTTCTCATTATATATGATGAAATAAGACTTTTGCTATCAGTAATTTTCACCTGAGTTTAGATGAAATTGTTCCCAGAACTTCTGGACTGGAAGGCTAAATTTAGAGACTTAACCACAATTATGAATGTCTTCCTTGCAAGTGCCAGATGTAAGTCCTCAGTGTATTTAAAAAATTTTTTTAATTTATTATTTTTGAGAGAGAGAGAGAAAGCGCATGAGTGGGGAAGGGGCAGAGAGAGACGGGGGATAGAAGATCTGAAGTGGGCTCTGTGTTGACAGCAGAGAGCCCAGTCTGGGGCTCCAACTTACGAACTGTGATATCATGACCTGAGCTGAAGCCAGATGCTTAAGTGACTGAGCCACCCAGGTGCCCTCCTCAGTGACTCCTATTTTTGTAGAGCCGTCATTTACCATCTTATTTCTCAATGAGCTGTGATTCAATGGAAAGAACACAGGACTGGTCTAGTCCTGCCTGTGACTTCCTGTATGATCCTGGTTTCTAATTAAACCTCTTATGTACTAAGTTTTCTGATTATTCAGGTAGAAATAATATTTGTTCTACATATACTTTCTGACTATATACAATTTTATACATATACTTTCTGACTATATACAATTTTAGTTGCCCAAAAGTATATGTAGTGTTCTACATATACTTTCTGACTATATACAATTTTAGTTGCCCAAAATTTTAACTCAGCAAGTATGTATTATAAGGAATACAAATATAAGTATTTGTATTCAAGTTTATATTCTATTGGGGTCAGACTTATAAAAGTAACATGTAAGGATCTAGAGAAAGGATGGATTACATTTAGTGGAGGCAGGGGATGTGATCAGGTATATTTAATAAAGGAGATAGGAGTTAAGCTGGGTCTGGAGGAATAGGAAAGGTGATAGAGTCATCTGGAAGGGATAAGAACAGAGAGGTACTGGGATTCTCAATCTGCCCCCAGCTTTTATTTTCATACTCATTATCTTCTGCACACTTCAGACTAAATGATGTTCTCTGAATCAAGCATGTGTCTGGCACATAGCAGGCAAGCCTCCAAGGCCCAGCTTCTACCTCTTCCCTTCCAGCCTCACCCAGGTGAAATTTACAGTGCTTTCCTCTATATTAGCCCAGGCCCTTGTTCATATGACCCCTTGCTTTTGTTATAGCTTAATAGAACCACCTTCCTTGCTTAATGGTGAACTTTTTGGAGATGGGAATCTGGTACTGAACTCAATGCTTTGCTCTTATTAAGTAATCAGGAAATTTTATTCAACTGAACTTGTTCCAAGGACATTGTATCACTCACTAAAGTGAAGGACATGTTGGTATCATCTTCATGTCTCTATAGGCTTCAACTTTTGTGTCCTGCTGTTTTTCTTACATCATCCCTGTGAAGTAGAGTCTTTTTTGCCTTTAAAAACTTAGAGATGAGGAAACTCAGAGGGTGCCATTTGTCCAGTGATCCAGCTAGGTTCTGAAGCCAAGCAGGGCTCTTTTGACTTGAAATCCACTACTCTCTGCACTGTATTGGGGCCATGTGGCATCAGACAAGTAGGGGTAAATGCACTTATTTTCAAAGCTCTGGTTTTTCCTTTGTAAATGAGAGCAATAGTACTGACCACATGGGATTGTTATGAGGGTTAAACGGGGTGAAATATGTGAAGTCCCTAGCTCAAGGCTTAGCACTTACTGGGCAATGCTTGGTCCCTTCTCACAAGCTTCAAATTCTTATGTACATGAACAGATAAATAAGTATCCAGTTCTGAGGTGTAGTGAGAAGTAGATGGACTACACATAGGTTCTATCCTCTGAGACATATTATAAGAAATTTCATAAGGCAATATTTTGTAAACACGTAAGATTTAGCATCCTCCTTCACCATGTCCACCCTTGTCCACCCGTTACATTCTTTTCCTGCTTAGTGTGTGTGTCAAAGGCAAGGATTGTAGTTGTGTGATTTGTCCAGCTTTGAGGTCAGAGGTTGGTTAAATAATGTCCATGGTGGGGTCTTAAAAAAAAACTAATTAAATCATAGGTTCTCTCGGATCGTGACTTTAAATAACTATGCAGACGAACCTAACACATTAAAAGGAAAGGAAGGAGGGGCCCATGGGTTGATTGCAAACCCAAGTGAAACTAAAGAAATGATTCTGAAATCTTCCCCGGGGTGGGGGGATGCTCTTGAGATTTTTCTGCTGAGCTCCTTAACTCCTAGGTTGGCTACATTTTAAAGAAGAAAAGAATTCCAGCTTTGGTGGACTGGTGGCAAAGGTGAATACGCGGGTGTCGACCCCGGCTTCCTTCGTCTAGCTCCACCTTGATGCTCAGAAGCCCGCGCTAGGCGCCGAGGGTCCACGGAGGCACAGGTCAGGCCGGGTCCGTGTGCCAGGCCACAAGGTGCACGTCCAGCGCCTGGCCTCCTTGCGAGGTGAGGGGACAGCTTTTGGAGGAAGGCGTGGAGGCGGCTTTCTGGTCCTTCTCGCTTGGGGGCCTTGGTAGGGCGGCCCGCAGCCCAGGAGCTAGAGCTGAGTGGCGCGGCCGTGCCCGCAAGCCCGGGCCTCCGCAGGCATGCCGGCGTCCTCCGTCTCCCCAGTGGGGCCCCGGCGGGTAGGCGGGTACCGGGACCTAGCGACCCCGGCTCGGTGGCCCCGCCCCTCCCCGCGAGCCCGTGGTGACTTCGACCCTCCCCCAACGCTGGAGGGCCCCGCCCCCTCCTCCCGGGCTAACGAGTGTCCTCGCGCGCGCGCGCGCCCTTTCCCTCGGCTTTGAGTGTGAGTGTGCTGCCCTCCCACCTCGGCCCCTCCCTATTGTTTCACAACGCCACCACAAGCCTCCAAACGCAACCCCTCCCCCCATTGGTGTTTACCGCCCCCACTCTCCCCGGTTTAAGCAGCGCCTACGGGCCCCCAGAACTAAGGGGGGGTACCCCTGAACTCAACCCTCTGCGTCTCCTCTCCAGGGTCTCCTCCGCGACTCTCCCCTGCCCAACCCTCGGGGTCAGGACTCGTCAAGATTCCGTCCCTCTCTCCCCTCCCCCCTTCCCTGGCTCCCCCTCGGCCCCCTCCCCTCAGCGGGTCCTCCTTTTTCTCTCCCTCTCCCTCCTCCTCCCCCACCCCATCCCTTCCCCCCCACAATGCAGTTCGCGGCGCGGCGGACATGGCGGTGGAGTCCTGAGCTCGTCGTGTCCCGGCCTCCAGCGGCGGCGGCAGTGACGGCGGCGGCGGCAGCGGGAGGCGGCGGGGGGAGCGGGAGCCACTGAGATGAGGAGGCGCCGCGCGCGCCTGTAGCTCGCGGGCCTCTCAGGTACGGAGGTTCCGGCCGCGACTCAGCGCTCCGCGCCGAGGGGGTGTGCTCGGGGAAGGCCAGGCGGCCCCCTGTCCGCCTCCTCAGGTGCCGCGCCTCGCAGGTGTCGGGGGCCCAGTCGCCCCCTTGGGGCCTGACACTTCTTTCTTTGCGGGAATGGGCTTCGGGTGTCCCAAGGAAAGGCAGAGATAAGGGAGGTAGGGGCGGCGGCCTGGCGGCCTGAAGAGGGCATTGGGGCGCTTTGGGGGCCGAACTTCACAGAGAGGCTGAGGTTCTCGGCCCCGGGCCGAAACCTGTAGACCTCGGGAGGTGGATTTTGAGTTAACGGGATTGGCGTAAGCATTCTTTTGGGTCCAGTACGATTCCTTGTCATGTATGCCTTTTCTTTCATCCCCGCTTAGACACGGACGTACATATATAACATGTAAATATACACACTCCTGTAATACACAAGCTCACCCTTTTCGGGAAGAGGGAAGGCAGAGGTGCCTGTATAGATTTCGTTTCTTGCTTGCCCGCCTTCTCTCTCCCCCGCCCCCCAGTCGAATGGTGGTAATGAACGCTTTTGACGTGGGAAACTGTGAGATTCGTATTTGTAAACAGACAGCACCAGCCGTGTGTGTTGCACGCCTCCGCGAGAGGTTTCGGGTCCGTTTGGTATCCGGATTGTAAAAGAATGAGATATTTAGACCCGAAAGAAGCACATCATCGGGATTTTTAGTCATACCTGAATGGGATGAATTACTGTTATTTTAACGACGCTAATTGAACATTTTATTATCGTAAGTTTATCAGATCTTTAATCAGATGAATTTTGAACCTTGTGCGAGATCTTGTTTCCGTATACCCTGTTTCTTCATTTTGATATATTTTTGATACAAAACTAGTCCTTACACATTGGACATTCAGCCTCCTTTTGTGATCTTCTTAGTGACTAGAAACGCAATTCAAATTGTGTATTGTTGGCGTGCATTTAGTAATTAGCTGGAGTGGATCAGATTACCTTTTGTTTCCTAAATGTCCCCCTCCCCCTGCCAAGTCTTGTAGTAGCGAAACGTGTAATACTTGGTGAAACAGAACGTATCCTGTTTCTGTTTTTAAAGTAATGAGAACTATTAGCTAATAAAATTGGAGAATCCCAACTGGATACGACCATTTAGAGAGAGTGCCATAATAAGGCGGTGAATTGTGGATGGTTAAAAAAAGTTGACTTTTTTTGTTGTGTCAGTCAACATGTTCTGTATATGAGTAGATTGTACGCTGAAATTTTCTTTAGGCTCAGCACCCTGTAATGTCTCCTTGAAAATAGCTGCACAGCATTGCATCCTAGTACTTATTAGTCACAACGTGTAAAATTATGAAATATTACTTCATTTAGAATGCTGTATTAACGAATTCACTAGTGTCTAGTGTGCTATGATGCTTTTATAAACACATTTTAAAGGGTGCTTCTTAAAAATCATACTTTTGGGAAGATAAGAATTTTAAGCCGTTTTAGGCTTTAAAAATGTGACGTTTCATATAAACAAAAGAAAGTTGGTTTGAAAAAGAGCTCTTTTTGGTAAATTTTCCTATTTTCAATTTTTCATTTGACTAGTGTGGAAAATGAAAAAGTAAAGCTTCCTTGAAATAATACAGAAGCGGAAGTGAAAGTTATTGACATTTAATGTTTTAAGTGTAGCAAACGTCTAAATACAAAGGGGAAACTAAGGTCTTTTCATTGTCCTAGGTCAGGTTGTTAGCAGATAAATTTATAAGATGTTATCATGCACTTAAAAGTTTAATTCAATTTTGTAATTCCTAAGTCACACCGTGAATTACATTTAATTTTAGTTCATTAAACTAGAACAGTACAGTGTCTGTTATAATTTTAAAACTTAAAATCAAGTTACAATGGCAATTATTAATATTTCTGATTAATAAAAAACTGTTTAAAGAGAATTTTTATTAGTTCTTAGAGCAGATTCAGTTTAGTAAGTAGAGAACTTTTTTTTGACCTCAGAGTTAACCTTGACATGCATAATAAGCATCATTAATTATGCTGTGTTTGTGTGTGTGTTTTTTTTAATGTGTTATTTATAGAATGTCAAATCAGGATCTGTGGGTAGAGAATGGTGTTTGACTTTATTTCCTACAGAAAGTTTGTTTCCAGACCATCAGTAAGCCTTACCCGGAGACGCTGATACTGGTACATTTTGTTTATCCTTAAAAAAAAATCAGACCATTTTGATATAACAATTCAGTGAGATGTGTTACTTTCTAATGTAAACTACAAATGCTAGAATTGGTAAAATAATTTTACAAAATTCATTGAAAGTCATTACTGCAGACAGAAATATGTTCTAAAAAAGAACAGTTCCAGAAATACCTAAAACAAGGGAAAAATGCTAGTTTAAAGCAGGATATGTGAGGGGTGCCTGGGTGGCTCATTTGGTTAAGTGGACTCTTGATTTCAGCTCAGGTCATGGTCTCACAGTTAGTGAATAACATATGCAAAGATAAGTTGTTATGGGGCTCAGAGTAGAAAAGTGAGAAATTCAGTGTGGCGGGAATTGAGGATTTATGGGTAGAGTGGTGAGAGAAATGTTTGGAAACAGTAGTCAGATTGTGAAAGTTATTGTGTATTTTGAATTAAGGCCTTTCAATTTTCTCAAATGAGATCACCAAGTGAGCTAGTGGTTGAGTTGTGATTAGAAGTGTGTTTTCTGACTCCAACTTTAATATTTCTTTCTCTTCAGCTTCCTTATACCAACAGAGTTTAGCCCTGTTTTCAGTGGATAGTCAAGCCACCTTTTCCATGCCACTCTTTTCTCCTCTTAGTAGTTGCTATAATTCACATTGTTTTTTTGAGGATCCTGAATGTTAAATTTCTTAGAAGGTTCTTTTGCCATAAAAATACCTCTGGGGGAAATAACCTTGTTATAGTTTCTTAGGAAGTTTTTTCACTCCTAAGGGTTAGTTGACTACTTTCTAGTTTAGTACTGGAAAGCAATAGCATGGGGGAATTGGGGAGTGTGGGCTTCCTGCAAGCTCTGTGTTCATCAGTAAAGATGTGCAAAGTCTTAATCTTTGCACAAAGTAGCCTGTACTTTCAAGACGAAATCAGTATGTTTGTAAGTCAGTCGTCTGGTAGTTTTATTTATTAATTTTCAAAGATTTTGTTATTATTATTATTTTTTTTAGTGTTTACTTATTTTGAGAGAGAGAGAGACAGCACACAAGCAGGGGAGAGGCAGAGAGAGAATCCCAGGCAGGCTCCCAGCTGATAGCATAGAGCCTGATGGGGGACTCAAACTCATGAACAGTGAGATCATGACCTAAGCTGAAATCAAGAGTTGGCCACTTAACCAACTGAGCCACCCAGGTGCCCCAAAGATTTTATTTTTAGGTAATCTTTACACTCAACGAAGGACTCAAATTCACAACCCTGAGATAGAGTCACATGCTCCACCCACTGAGCCAGCCAGGTGCCCAAATAGTGTGGTAGTTTTAAGTGGGTATTTGATTTACAATGATAATAGATAACTTACTGCATATTTGCGATGTGTAATTTCTTTCTAAAGATCTTTTTACAAATTTTTTAATTTACTTGTTTGTTTTTAGTAATTTCCACACCCAACGTGTGGCTTGAACTCATGACCCTGAGATCAAGAGTTGTATATGCTTTTCCAACTGAGCCAGCCAGGTGCCCCTCTTTCTAAAGAGCTTAAGTATTAATTCAGTTTTCACAACAACCTTTTGGTGTTATCCTCATTTACGGGTGAGGAAAAGAGGTGCAGAAGGGTTAAGTATCTTGGACAAGATTTCACAGCTACTTTGCCTCAGAGTTAGCATTCATATTCAGGGTATCTGAGTCTGGAGTCAGAGCTCTCAACCACTATACTGTGTTGCAGCTCAAGCTTGGGTTGTCAGAATTTAGTATGCAGGGGTGCCTGGGTGCCTCAGTTGGTTAAGCGGCTGACTCTTGATTTCTGCTCAGGTCATGATGTCATTGTTTGTGAGTTCAAGCCCCACATCGTTCTCTGTGCTGAGAACATGGAGCCTACTTGGGATTCTCTCTCTCCCTTTCTCTGCCCCTCTCCCATGTGCATGCACACTCTCTAAAAAATAAAGGTTAAAAAAAATTTTTTTTAATTTAATATGCAGGGGGTGTTCAGTATAGTTACATAGGTTGTCAGAAATATGTTGTGAGAAAAAAACCTTGGTTTGTGAGCATAATTCTTCTGGAAACATGCTTGTAATCCAAAGCACTTGTATATCAAAGTGAATTTCAAGCACCATTGGCTCAGTTGTGATCATGTGACATTGGGTGTCATGTACTACTGGTATTGCAAGACGTTGCTTGTTTATGACATTAAAATTTATTGGAAATGTTTGCTCATCTTGCAGAACACTTGCAGAACAAGTTGTTCGCAATCCAAGGTATTACTGTATGTTGTAAGAACATAAAGTATGAATTATACATAATAGTGAAATCTGCTTGCATTTTGTCTGTCTTGTACCTCGTAGTTTAAATAATTATCATTAAAATTGATCAGTCAGGGGTACCTGGCTGGCTCATCTGGTTGAACATCCAGCTCTTGATTTTGGCCCAGGTCATAACATAATCCCAGGATTGTGGGATCAAACCCCCAGTCAGAAAGCGCTGAGCATAGATCCTGCTTGATATTCTCCATGTCTGTCTGTCTGTCTGTCTGTCTCTCTCTCTCTCTCTCTCTCTCTCTCTCCCCCTCTCTCTCCCTCCTTCCCCCTCCCCCCTCCCTCCTCCCTCTCTCTCCCCCCTCTCTTCCCCCTTCCCCTTCTCTGTCCCCCTCTCTGTCCCCCTCTCTTCCCCCCTCCCCCTTCTCTCCCTCTCCCCCCCTCCTCTTCCCTCTTCCTCCCCCCCTTGCCTGCCCCCCCCCCGCATGCTTTCTCTCTCTCTCAAAAACAAAACCAAATAAAACTCACCCTTTTAAAGTATAGTGTTAAGTATATATTCATAAGGTTCTGTAACCATCACTATCTAATTCCAGAACATTTTCATCTTTCCAAAAAGAAATCCTGGGGGTGCCTGGGTGGCTCAGCTGGTTAAGTGTCTGACTTGGGCTCAGGTCATGATCTTGCCATTCCTGAGTTTGAGCCCCTGCGTTGGGTTCTGCTGACAGCTGAGAGCCTGGAGCCTGCTTTAGATTCTGTGTCTACCTCCCCCCCCCCCCCCCCCCCCCCCCGCTTGCTTGTATTTTGTCTCTCTCTCAAAAATAAACATTAAAAAAAGAATAGAAATCCTGTGTCCATTAGCAGTCACTCCTTATTTGCCTCTGCTCCAACCCTTTGGCAACCACTAAGCTATTTTCTGTCTGTGGATTTGCTGGTTCTGGACATGTCATGTAAATGGGATCATATGTGTGTGGCTTTTTGTGCCTGACTTCTTTCACTAAGCAAAATGTTTTCAAGGTTTGTCCATGTTATGTCAAGTATTAGTACTTCATTCCTTTTTACAATACTTCATTCTATGGAATGTGTTCTGTGGAGATACCATGTTTTGTTTATCCATTCATCATTTGATAGTCATTTGGCTTATTTCCACTTTTTTGGCTATTATGAATAATATTCCTATGAAAATTCATGTGAAAGTTTTTGTGGATGTATGTTTTCATTTCTCTTGGGTATACACCCAGGAGTGGAATTGCTGAGTGTTTTGTTACATTTAAGTTTAACTTTATAAGGACCTACCAAACTATTTTCCTAAAAGACTGCACCATTTTATATTCCCACTAACAATGTATGAGAGTTCTAATTTCTCCACATCCTCACCAATACTTGTTATTGTTCATCTTTCTTCTTTTTTCTTTTTTCTTTTGTGAGAGAAGAGAGCAGGTGGGGAAGAGGGACAGAGTGAGAGAGGGAGAGAATCTTAAGTAGGTTCCATGCTCAGCACAGAGCCCCCATGCGGGGCTTGAACTGACGAACCATGAAATGATGACCTGAGCTGAAGTCAAAAGTCAGATGTTCAACTTACTGAGCTAACCAAGTGCCCCCCCCCCATCTTTTAATTATAGTCATCCTAGTAGGTGAAGTGGTATCTCCTTGTGGTTTTGATTTGCATTTCCCTAGTAACTGATGATGATGATGTTGACAATCTCTTCATATGCCTTTTGGCCATTTGTATATCTTATTTGGAGAAAGGTCTACTCACATCCTTTGCCTATTTAAAAAAAACTAGGCTGTCCTTTTTTTTTTTTTTTTAAGTTTATTTATTCTGAAGGAGAGGCAGAGAGAGAGTGTGTGCACTCAAATGTAGGGAAGGGAGAGAGGGAGAGAGAGAGAATCTCAAGCAGCTCTGAGTTGTCAGTGCAGAGGCAGACTCGGGACTCAATCCCACTAACCATGAGATCATGACCTGAGCCCAAGTCAAGAGCTGGATGCTTGACTGACTGAGCCACCCAAGTGCCGGGGTTATTTGTCTTTTTATTGTTGAGTTGTAAGAATTCTTTTTTTTTTTTTTCAACGTTTATTTATTTTTGGGACAGAGAGAGACAGAGCATGAACGGGGGAGGGGCAGAGAGAGAGGGAGACACAGAATCGGAAACAGGCTCCAGGCTCTGAGCCATCAGCCCAGAGCCTGACGCGGGGCTCGAACTCACGGACCTCGAGATCGTGACCGGGCTGAAGTCGGACGCTTAACCAACTGACTGCGCCACCCAGGCGCCCCTGAGTTGTAAGAATTCTTTATATATTTTTGATACTGGACTTTTTATCAGATATATAATTTGTAAAAATGTTCTTCCATTTTTGTGGGTTGTTTTTTCAATTTCTTTTTTAAAATTTTAATAGTTATAAAATAGGGGTGCCTGGGTAGCTTAGCTGGATAAGTGTCTGGCTCTTAATTTCAGCTCAGGTCATGATCTCGAGGTTTTTGAGTTTAAGCCCTTTTTCAGAGTCTGTGCTGATGGTGTGGAGCCTGCTTGGGATTCTCTCTCTCCCCCTGTCTCCTCTATGCTCTCTCTCTCTCTCAAAGTAAATAAATAAACTTAAAAAAATTGTGGTAAAATATTCCTAACACCAAATTTACCATTTTAAACCATTTTAATGATTTTTATGAGTACATTCAGTGACATTAGGTACATTCACATTGTTGTGCAAACTGTCACCACTATCCATCCCCAGAACTTTTTCATTTTTTGCAGACTAAAACTCTGTACCTTTTAAGCAATGACTTCCCATTCCCTCCTCCCACCCCTTAGAAACTACCATTCTACTTTCTGTCACAATGAATTTGACTACTATATGTAATTAGAGTCATACAATTTTTGTCCTTTTTGTTTTTTTTAAGTACACTCCACACCCAATGTGGGGCTTGAACTCATGACCTTGAGATTGAGAGTTATGTGCTCCAATGACTGAGCCAGCTGACTGCCCCTCAATATTTGTCCCTTTGTGACTGATACTTCATTTAGCACAGTGTCTTCAAAGTTCTTCCATGTTGTCACATGTGTCAAAATTTTCTTTCTTTTTAAGGCTGAATAATATTCTGTTGTATTATATTCCACATTTTGTTTATTCATCTGTTGATCAACATTTGGGTTCCTTCCACCTTTTGGCTATTGTGAGTAATATTGCTTTGCATATGGGCATACAAATATCTGTTTGAGCCCCTGCTTTCAGCTCTTTGGGCATATACCCAGAATTGGAATTGCTGATCATAGAGTAAATTTATATTTAGCTTTTTGAGGATTTGCCATGTTGGTTTTTTCATTTTTTTGAATAAAATATGTTTTTGAAGAACATAAGTTTTCAGTTTTAATAAAGTTTGATTTATTTTTTCTTTGGGTATTTGTGCTTTGGGGTCATACCTTAGAAATAATCGCCTAATCCAGGATTATAAGAGTTTATACCTCTGTTTTCATTGAACAGTTTTATAGTTTTAGCTTTTCTATTTAGGTCTTCGATCCATTTTGAGTTAATTTTTGTATGTGGTGTGAGGTAGATGTTCAACTTTATTCTTTTCCATGTGGCTATCCAGTTGTCCCACCATTAATTGACAAGACTGTTCTTTCCCTTATTGAATGGTCTTGGCATCCTTGTTGAAAATCAATTGATCATAAATGTCTGTGTTTATTTGTGGGTTCTCAATTGTTTCTGGATTCTCCATTGATCTATATATATATTTGTTCTTACGCCAGTACCACCCAGTATTGACTACTGTAGCTTTGTACAGAGTTTTGAAATCTGAAAGTGTGAGTCTTCCAACTTTGTTCTTTTTCAAGATTGTTTTGTAGAGTCCCTTGCAATTTGATATGAATTTTAGGATCAGTATATCAATTTCTGACCAAAAAAAAAAAAAAAAAAAAAAGAGCATCTGGAGTTTTGAAAGGAATTGTGTTGAATCTGGTGATTAACCTGGGGAGTATTTTCATCTTTTTTTTTTTTTTTTAAGTTTATTTATTTTGAGAGAGAGTGTGGGAGTGAGTGGGGGAGGGCAGAGAGAGAGAGAATCCCAAGCAGGCTCTACACTGTCAGTTCAGAGCCTGATGTGGGGCTCTAACTTACAGACTGTGAAGTCATGACCTGAGCTGGAACCAAGAGTTGGGATGCTTAACTGAATGAGCCACCCAGGTACCCTGGTATTGTCATCTTAATATTAAGTCTTCCAATCTGTGAATATGAGATGTTTGTGCACTTACTTTTCATTTCCATTAAATAGGCCTTTACCTATTTATTTCAACAGCATTTTGTGGTTTTTAGTGTACAAATTTTGTTCTTCTTTTATTACATTTATTCCTAAGTATTTTATTCTTTTTGATGCTATTGTAAATGAAATTGTTTTTTTTTTTTAAATTTCATTTTTGGGTTGTTCATTGCTAGTGTGTAGAAATATAACTAATTTTTGTATATTGATTTTGGATAGCAACCTGGCTGGACTCATTTACTAGCTCTAAATTTTTTTGTGGATTTCTTCTGATTTTCTGTATGTAAGATCATGTCATCTGCAAATTAGATATAGTTTTATTTTTTCCTTCCTGATCTGGATACTTTTAATTTCTTTTTCTTGTCTAATTGCTCTGGGTAGTACAATGATGAATAGAATTGGAGACAGCAGACATCCTCATCCTGTGTTCTCTTAGAGGAGAGAACATCTAGTCTTTCACCATAAAGTATGTCACCTGTGGGTTTTTCTTAGATGGGCTTTGTCAGGTTGAGGCAGTTCCTTTCTATTCTTAGTTGATTGAGTGTTGTTGTTTTATCATAAAAGGGTGTTAGGTTTTATCAAATGCATTTTTAATAATTTTATTGTAGAAAGTGTGTGAGCAGGTGAGAGGGGCAGAGGAAGGGAGAGAGAAAATCTTAAGCATGCTCCATGCTTAGCCTGGAGACTGATGTGGGCTCTATGCCACCACTCTGGGATCATGACCTGAGCTGAAATCAAGAGTCAGAAACTTAACCGACTGAACCACTCAGATGCCCCTATCAAATGCATTTTGCATTTATTGAGATGACTGTGGTTTTTGTCCTTTATTCAACTAATATGGTGTATTATGTTGAGTGATTTTCATATGTTGAACCAACCTTGCATTCCTGGGACACATACTACTTGGTATCCTGGGGTACAATCCTTTGTTGCTGTCTTTGGTTTGCTAGTATTTTGTTGAAAAATTTTGCATCTATGTTCATAAGAAACATTGGTCCACATTTTGTTTTTAAGTTTATTTATTTTTGAGAGAGAGAGAGAGTGAGCACATGCATACATGAATTGGGGAGGGGCAGAGAAAGAGTGGTAGAGAGAGAATCCCAGGCAGGTTCTGCACTATCGGTGCAGAGCTTGATGTGGGGCTTGAACTCATGAACTGTGAGATCATGACCTGAGCCGAAGTCAGACACTTAACCGACTGAGCCACCCAGGTGCCCCGGACCATAATTTTCTTATGATGTCTTTGTCTGGTTTTGGTATTAGGGTTATACTGGCCTTACAGAATGAGTTAATAGTGTATTTTTGTATGTGAAAAATTTGTTTTAATATCTAATGACATGAGTATCAGTAGTTATAATCCGTACACAAAGAAGTTCTTTGGATCTTCAGTAATTTTTAAGAATATAAACACATCCTGAGATAAAAAAATTTGAGAACTGCTTCTGGTGTAGATGAATAGACCTACCCTAGTGCTTAAGCATTGAAACAAAAATTGGGACTCTTGTTTCTTATAGTTATAAACCAGTCTGGTTTGTGTCACTTTAGGCAAGTCACAAACTTAGGGTGCCTCATTAGTGTATAAAATGGAAATACTAAAAGACTGTATTAATTTCATAAATGTGTAAATATAAATGAATGAACATACTAGACATGTATTAGCTGATGCTGTATCTTCAAAAACAATTTTTTTTTTTTTTTAACTGAAAGAGCTCTGGGACTTTTTGCAGGAACTTGTCTTATGTGATAGCGTCTTGAATTCTGTCACACAGATAAAAAATTGTTTGTCTTTGGAACTTTATTTAAGTTTTCTGTGGTAGCAGCAGTTTTAAACTAGTGATTTTCAATATATGAGAGTTACACTTCCTTAGGAAGTCTTTTTATAATTATTTTGGAAGGCCTTAGGAACCACTCACATTTATCCTCCCTCTTCCTCATTCTTTTGTTCCTCTTTATTTCTGTTGGGAATGTATATTCTCTATTTCTCAGATGTGTTGGGACAGAAAAAAGATTGAGAACCATTACTTTGTTCTAATCCTGTAAGAATATGCTTATTTTCCTCACAGCCAGGAAACCAGATTCATATTTTTATACATATTATGTATTTATTCTTTTTTTTTTTAAGTTTACTTATTTTGAGAGAGAGAGAATTCCAAGCAGTCTCCCAACAGTTAGCACGGAACTTGATATGGGGCTTGAACCCATGAACTGTGAGATCATGACCTGAGCCTGAGTCAAGAGTCAGACGCTTCACCGACTGGGACATCCAGGCGCCCCATCTATTTATTCTTTTCTGTTTCTCTGTAGTTCCTCTTCTTTTAAGGCGGGTGACCTGCTGCCTATTATTTCTTTAAAAAAAACTTTTATGTTTTTATTTTATTTTTGAGAGAGAGAGAGAGACACAGAGAGACTGAGACAGTGAGAGCAGGGGAGGGGTAGAGATAGATAGAGACAGAGTCTGAAGCAGGCTCCAGGCTCTGAGATGTCAGCGCAGAGCCCAACATGGGGCTTGAACTCAGACCGCAAGATCATGATCTGAGCCGAAGTCAGACGCCCAACCGACTGAGCCACCCAGGCGCCCCGGGTCTATTATTTCTTATCTGATTTTGTCATTTCAGTCTAGGAACCTCTAGGTTATTCCCTTATATTCACTGTTAGTGGATGTAATTTTCTTTGAAAAATTTTTTTTGAAAATGTTTATTTTGAGAGAGAGGGTAGGGAGAGGCAGAGAAAGGGAAGAGAATCTCAAGTAGACTCCCGTACTGTCAACACAGAGATCATGACCTCAGCCGAAATCAAGAGTCAGATGCTTAACTGACTGAGCCACTCAGGTGCCCTGATACTGGATTAATTCTTGACATCATATTGGCAGTTGGACATTGAAGGTCATCTAACACCTTAAGTTTATTTTTTCTTAATTTCTATATTCCAGTGATACTCAATTCTGTGTTCCTTGGCACATCTATTAATGTGGTTCAAAAATGGTTCTACTTCTGATCAGACTCTCCTAAATACCGATATGTGCATGCTTTTCATTTCTTTAGTTTTCTGAACTATCCTAAATCTCTGGATGTAACATCTTTTTGGCTTTATTCCTTCCCCCACTCATATCATTACTATTTTTTTCCCCTTATTTCTGTTGAGATATTCATTCTGTCAGCCCCCTACCCAGTGTGAATTAAAATATTTTCTAATTGTATAAATTAATAGACTGGTATTTTATATATTTAGTCAGGCCCTTAATACAGCTTGACAGGACTTTAGTTAGATTTCTTTCTGTTTCTCACATTTCCTATTGTTTTACCCCATCTTAAGCCCTCTACTGCCCTCTGCTTTCCTCACTAAGTGCTGTCTTCTCTTTAATAGAAAAATGTTAAAATTGTGTCCCTCACAGTTCTTCAGTGGTGGTCCTGGCAAAAGAGGTTTCTTTAGTCCAATAAATCTGGGAAATGTTGCAAATTATCTCTCTCTTAGAGATTTGCAGTGCTTATTAGCATATTAAAGAGTGTGAAAGGTTCTTCTAGAAAGAAACTCCTTTAACACAGCCTTTTCCCCTTCCTAACCCCACTAAAATTGCTTATGATAAGGCCCTAAATAAGCAAATGCTTTTTACTATTACTGATAATTACTATTACTTACTTTACTGATTTATCTCATTTTTCTCTCCACTCTGTCTTCCTATTCTGAAGTTAGTCTAAAACAGAAGTTGTGCCACTCTTCTGCTTATAAATCTATGTCTTATTTTTGCTTAAAGTGTAAACCTGACTTGGTATGCAAATGTGTGCACCAATTTACATTCTCAGTTCGTCTCCTGTATTCATCATTATGCATGCTATTTTATGGTCCCAAAAAACTTGCCAAAATTTTATAAATACATTTTGTTTAGTATATACAGGTCTTATTATTAGGACTATCCCTTCTCACTTTCTCTCCTAAGTGGGAAGTTCTTTCTCAGCCCAACTGTTATCTCCATGATGAACGCTTTTCTAAGGCTCTTTCCACAGGCTTTCCATAACATGGTCACATAATATATTGTCATTACTTGTTTATATGACTGTCTCCCCTTTCAGGCATGAGCCCATTATTTATCATTGTATCTTCAGCTTTTAACCCAGCACCTTATATGTGAATGTTGGCAAATGATCTTTGTTAAAACGAATTCTAGATTTATATTTATTTACCTGAACAAATGCAGGCCCAGCTACGTAATTTGCAGGGCGAAATGCAAAATGAAAATGCAAAGCCCTTGCTGAAAAAGTAGGAAAAAAGTTGGTAATAAAGTTACTAAAATATAGGGGCTCCTGGCTACTAGCTCAGCTGATTTAGCATGCCACTCTTGATCTCAGGGTTGTAAGTTTGAGCCCCATGTTGGGTGTAGAGGTTACTTAAAAATAAAATCTTAAACAAGTTACTAAAATATAAAGCTTTTTCTTTTCCTCTGCGATCTTTTTCTCAACTTGTTATGGTGATTTTAATTTACTTTAATTTTTAGGTATTTAATTTATTTAAAAATTTTTTTAATGTTTATTTTTAAGAGAGAGAGAGTGGGAGAGAGGCACAGAATCAGAAGCAGGCTCCAGGCTCTGAGCTGTCAGCATAGAGCCCTGCCGAGCTTGAACTTAAGAATCCCGAGATCAGAGCCAAAGTTGAATGTCTAACCAACTGAGCCATCCAGGCGTCCCATTTACTTATTTTTGATTTACTTGTAAATGTTATTCTAAATATAGAACAATTTAAAAATTTAAGTTATTAAGCATAAGTTTTACTATTCATCTTTATTTTGTGTAGCGTCATCTCTAAGTGCAAATATAAGGCTATTTAACTCTTATGTGGAATTGCTGGTATTTCATAGTTTGTGAATTCATATTTCATTTTTACCAGAACACGGAAAACACCGCACAAAACTTAACTCAGCTATTTTTTTTTAATGTTTATTTATTTTTGAGAGAGGGAGCATGGGGAAGGGGCAAAGAGAAGGGGAGACAGATAATCGCAAGCAGGCTCCACGCTGTCAGCATGGATCCCAAAGTGGGATGAATCATGAGATCATGACCTGAGCTGAAATCAAGAATTGGACACTTAACGGACTGAGCCACCTAGGTGTCCCTCAACTAATTTTTTAAAATATAAAGTTATTTATTTACTTACTTAGAGCAAGCAGGGGAAGGGCAGAGAGAGAGAGAGAGAGAGAGAGAGAGAGAGAGAATGAGAATGAGAATGAGAATGAGAATCCCAAGCAGGCTCTGCGCTGTCAGTGTAGAGCCCACATGGGGCTCAAGCCCATGAACCATGAGATAGCGACGTGAGCTGAAGTCAGACACTTAAACGACTGAGCCACCCAGCACCCCTATGCCTCAACTATTTTTATTTTACTTCTTATACTTGCACATTCCATCAACACTCTCTACTTAATATATATATATTATATATAATATAACATATAATATATATGTTATGATTATATAATATATATAATTTCTACACTCAGTGTGGTGGGGCTTGAACTCACAATCCTGAGATGAAGAGTCCCATGCTCTTCCATCTGAGCCAGCCAGGTGGCCCAATATGCTCTACCTTTGACCATGGCAGGACTGAAACAAGCAGAAACTGTGACTTGTTCTATCTTTCCCTTTCTTTATGTGTCATCACTTTTAGCATAATTAGTTGGTTAATACAGGGAAGTAACATGAGTAAGAAAAGATATAAAAGGTTTTTATTTTTCATTTTTGTCATTCGTGTTTCTTAGAATACCATTGTCTTTGTTCTGTGTTTGAAGCAAATTATGGTTGAAATAGAAAATGAAGGTTCTTTGGCTGTTAGTACCACTGCTTACTTAGTTGTAGACAACATGCTTACTTTATACTCACTCACTTTAAGTCTTGCTGAACTCCCACATATATTGTGGATCCACTGAAATTCTGTGCTCATGGTGTATCACCAAAGCTGTATGAGAATGAAGTAGAAAGGAATGTCAGACATGCACTTTGCATGTATCTCCACTGCTCCTATGCATGTTCCATTGTCCCATTAGACTACAAAACACAAATTCAAAGATAAAATTATTAAGAATTTCAAGATGGTGACAGAAGCTTTTTTTTTTTTTTTTAATGTTTATGTTTGAGAGAGACAGAGGATCCAAAGTGGACTCTGTGCTGACAGCAGAGAGCCTGATGCAGGGCTTGAACTCACGAACCATGAGATCATGACCTTAGCAGTAGTCTGATGCTTAACTGACTGAGCCACCCAGGCCCCGCAGTGACAGCAGTTTTAAAACAAGCACAGAGTCTTTCTTTTCTGAGATGGGAGCCCTATGTGATGGTACACATCACATGTTTATGAAATTAGTCCTGAATAAAAGGATTGGAGGGAAACAGTAACATGCATTGAGACAAAGAGGTTGCCATATTTCACCTTGTACCAATGTGATAAGAATTGTTACTACTTTTTATTTTGAGGCATTCTGAGGGCTGTGTGCCTTGAAGTTTGGTGGAGCCCAGTGACCTGTTAAGGTAAATTAAACGTGAGCAAAACTAACCAGTGCTAGTCTTTCTCTCCCTGTTTTATTAAAAGTGAGAGGTAGCATAAGATTAAGCAGCTTGGAATGTTGAGCTGATGCATGAAGGACAGCTGCCTTGGAGAGCACCTGAACTTACAGAGGATTTTACACGAGTTAATAAATCAATTTATGTTGTGATCAGCACTGAGTTAAAGAGGTTGTTACTGCAGTGTAACCTGGCTTATTTTGAATTGTAGTTTGTCAAATTTCAAAAGCTTTGTAGGACCAGCACAGTTACACATCATGATATTTGGATCTACGGGATATAATAGGTATCCCCAGTAAACAAGTAAACCCACTCAAAAGGTGTTAAGTATATCATTATAAATACTCAGGAGCTGCTTGATAATAGAAGAATCAAGAGCTCTCTGGCAAATCTTGCACAGAACTTTTCATCTGTAGTGCTAATTCTTGATTATAAGGAAGAAAAGGAAATTGTGTCTTGGGTAATTTGGGGATCCACATAATCTCCATATCTCATTAGGAAAAAAAAAAAACCCTAAAACAGTTGGCAATGTGAGGCCAACAAATTGCTTGTGAAAAGAAGCATAACTTAAATTTATTTTGTCTATTGCTGGTAAAGATTCTAGTATATAATAAAATGTCCAAAGAGGCTTACCAGATGAACAAAGAAGGAAAAAAGATTGACTAATCAATCCAGAAAGCTTTACGTAATTGGACTTTGGGTGAGTATATAGGTAATTTAGTTTGGAAATCTTGTTTATTCACAAAACTGGCTTTGAGAGAAGGGGGCACAGTTGCACTTGCCTTTGATCATAAAAATTCTGTCAGTTGATTTTACCCATATAAAAAGTATTTTTTAAAAAACCTTTAGCTATTTGAGAGTGATTAAGATTTGAGGTCTATGATATCTTACATAAGGTCAGTGCATGCACATTATTTTGATTATAATTTTTTGAGTTTTAAGTTAAAATTTTTTTTAATGTTTTATTTTTTTTTATCTTTGAGTGACAGAGAGAGACAGCATGAGTGGGGGAGGAGCAGAGAGAGAGGGAGACACATAATCCAAAGCAGGTTCCAGGCTCTGAGCTGTCAGCACAGAGCCCGAAACGGGGCTCAAACCCACAAACTGTGAGATCATGGCCTGAGCCAAAGTTGGATGCGTAACTGACTGAGCCACCCAGGTGCCCCTTGAGTTTTAAGTTTTTTATTGAAAAATATAAATAACGTAGAACTTACCAGTTAAATGTACAACTTAGTAGCATCAATGCATTCGCAATGTTATATCATCATCACGACTATTTCCAGAACTTTTTTTAATCATCCCAAACAGAAACCCATTAAATAGTTACTTCTCATTCCCTTCTTCCTCCATTCCCTGATAACTTCTGTTCTATTTTCTGTCTTTATGAATATACTTATTTTAAATATCTTATAATTGGAGTTATACAATATTTGTTCTTTTTTTATGTGTATTTATTTTTGAGAGAGAGAGGGAGGGAGACAGAGCATGAGTGGGGTGGGGCAGAGAGAGGGAGACACAGAATCTGAAGCAGGCTCCAGGCTCTGAGCTGTTAGCCCAGAGCCTGACTTGGGGCTTGAACTCACGGACTGCGAGATCATAATGCCCAACCAACTGAATCACCCAGGCACCCCTCTCCTTTTATTTTTTAAAGTTTATTTATTTATTTTGACAGAGAAAGACAGAGGGCGGGGTGGGGGGTGCAGAACGAGAGGGAGAGAATCCCAAGTAGGCTGTTTGCTGTCATCGCAGAGCCCAACACAGGTCTCTGATTCCTATGAACTGAGATCATGACCTGTTCATGACCTGAGTCGGATGCTTAACTGAACCACCCAGGTGCTCCCAAATTTGTCCTTTTGTGACTGACATTTCATTTAGTACAGTGTTGTCAAGGTTCAGCCATGTTGTAGCATGTGTCAGAATTTCTTTCAACGGCTGACTAAAATTCCATTGTTTTGTATATACCACAATTTGCTTATCCATTCATCTGTTAGTCACTTGGGTTGCTTCTACATTTTGGCTATTGTGAATGATGTTGTAGTGAACATGGGCATACAAATAGCTGTTCGAGTCCCGGGTTTCAGCTCTTTGGAATATATGCTATGGGTAGAATTGCTGGATCATATGGTAATTCTCTATATATTTTTTAAGGAACTGCCAAACTGTTTTCTGCATTGGCTGCATCATTTTATTCTCACCAGCAGTTGCGTGAGGATTCCAATCTTTCCATATCCTCACCAACATTTGTTATTTTCTGCTTTTTTGATAATCCTAGAAGAATGAAGTGGTGTTTTATTGTAGTTTTGATTTACATTTCCCTAATGACTAATGATGTTCAGCATTTTTTCATGCACTTATTGACCATTTATCTTTGGAGCAATGTCTATTCAAGTCTTTTGCCGATTTGTTAAGTGGGTTGTTTGTCTTTTTTGTTGGTAAGTTGTAAGGAGTTTTTTATATATTCTGGATACTAGACCCTTATTTAAATATGTGATTTGCATATATTTCCTCCCATTCTGTTGGTAATTTTTTCACTTTTTTGGTAGTGTCCTTGCTGAACAGATGTTTTAATTTTTTTTGGTTGAGATATAATTAACATACACATTACATATGTGTATATGTATGTATATATATACATATATACAACATTATATTAGTTTCAGGTGTACAACATAATGCTCTGATATTTGTATATATTGTGAAATGATCTCCACAGTAAGTCTAGTTATTAACATCCATCATCACATAGTTAATAAATTATTTTTTTTTGTGTGATGAGTACCTTTAAGATTTACTCTATTAACAACTTTCAAATATACAAGACAGTATTATTAACTATAGTCAGCATGCTACATGTTACATCCCCAGAATTTATTTTCTTTAATAAATGTAAGTTCATGTTTTGACCACTTTGACCTATTTTAAAAAACTTTTTTTAAGTTTATTTATTTTGAGAGAGAGAGTGCACATGAAGGGCGGAGAGAGAGAAACCAAAGCAGACTCACACTGTGACATTGTGGAGTCTGATATGGGGCTCGAACTCATGAACCATGAGACAGATCATGACCTGAGCTGAAATGGAGTCAGTCACTTAACTGACTGAGCCACCCAGGCACCCCACCGCTTTGACCTATTTTGCCTGTCTCCTTCCCCTGCCCCAGCCCCAGCCTATGGCATCTATCAAGCTGTTCTCTATAGCTGTGAGTTCATTTTTGTTTGTTTTAGATTTTACATGTAAATGAGATCATAACAGTATTTGTCTGACTTAGTTCGCTTAGCATAATGCCTTCAGGGTCTATCCAAGTTGTTATAAATAGCAAGGTTTTCTACTTTTTCAGGGCTGAATAATATTGCATTGTATACCACATTTTCTTTATCAGTTCATCTGTGAGTAGACATAGGTTGCTTCCATGTCTTGGCTATTGTAAATAAACACCACAAAGAACATGGGAGTGCAGATATCTTTTTGACTTAGTGTTTTTGTTTCCTTTCAGTAAATGCCCAGAAGTGGAATTGCTGGATCATATGGTATTTCTCTTTTTAATTAAAAAAATTTTTTTTTAACTTTATTTATTTTTGAGAGAGAGAGAGCCCACACATGTGTGCGTGTGCAAGTGGGGGAGGGACAGAGAGAGAGAAGGAGACAGAATCTGAAGCAGGCTCCAGGCTCTGAGCTGTCAGCACAGAGTCTGATGCGGGGCTCGAACTGATAAACCGAGAGACCATGACCTTAGTGTCTCTTGCAGGGCAGGTTGCCCTTTTATTTTGCTGATGGTTTCCTTTGCTCTGTAGAAGCTTTTTAATTTGATAGTCTTCCTTGTTTATTTTTGCTTTGGTTTCTTTGGTTTTGAAAAAAAATATATTTTAATGTTTGTTTATTTTTGAGAGAGACACAGAGTGTGAGCATGGGAGGGGCAGAGAGAGAGAGGGAGACACAGACTCCGAAGCAGGCTCCAGGCTGGAACCCACGAACTGTGAGATTGTAACCTGAGCCAAAGCCAGATGCCCAACTGACCGCTACCCAGGTGCTCCCAGTTGTCTTTGGTTTTGGTGTCAAATCCGAAAAATTATTGCCAAGACAGATGTCAAAGAAAAAATTTAAATTTTGATGATCCAGTATTTATTTCTTTGTTGTATGTTTTTTTAAAGTTTATCTATTTATATTTAAAGTTTATATATTTATTTTTGTCGGGGCTTGAACTCATGACCCCTGAGATCAAGAGTCACATATGCCACCTACTGAGCCAGACAGGTGCCCTTGTCTGCTTCTAATGTCATACTTAAGAAGCTGTTGCCAGACCCAAAGTCCTGAAGACTTACAATTTTTATATAGTATGTGAAATTTTAAGTATATATATTCTTTTCTTTTCTTTTCTTTTCTTTCTTTCTTTCTTTCTTTCTTTCTTTCTTTCTTTCTTTCTTTCTTTCTTTCTTTCTTTCTCTCTTTCTTTCTTTCAAGTTTTTATTTTTAAGTAATCTCTACACCCAACGTGGGGCTCGAACCTACAACCCTGAGATCAAGAGTCACACGCTCTGCTGACTGAGCCATCCAGGTGCCCCACTGTCTTCTTTCTTGCATAGATTTACTGTAGTGCATACTCCTGTGTTATTACTTTCTTTGTTTAATAGTATGTCTTCACTATTGCTCCATAGCAGAGTAGAAACTTACTCTGTTTAATGGCTGCTATGGTAATATATTTTATGATTTTGTGATAGTTTTCTTTACCAATTTAGCATTATCGGCCATTTGAATTTTGTTACAGTCTTTTGCTTTATAATTAGTGCCTAAGTTGGTCCATTTTGAATAAATTCTTGTAACCGGTATAAGGTCAGGGTCCAAGTTCATTCCTTTGAATGTACATATCTGGTTTTTGCAGCACCATTTCTTGAAAAAACTGTCCTTTCCCCACTGAATACTGTTAGCATTAGTGTCAAATCAGTTGACCACATATGTGAGGGTTTATTCTGGGGCTCTCTGTTTTATTCTATTGATCTATGTTTTTTTGTTTTTTTTTATGCCAGTATCATGCTGTTTGATTACTGTAGCTTGTATTAAGTTTTGAAATCAGGAAGTGTGAGTCTTCCAATTCTTTTTTCTTCTTTTTCTAGGTTGATTTGGCTAGTCAGAGTTTTTTGAAATTCCATATGAATTTTAGGATGAGGTTTTCTATTTCTGCAAAAAATACCATTGGGATTTTGATAGTGCATTCAGTTTTTAGATTGCTTTGGGTAGTGTTGGCATCTTAACAATATTGTTAACGATAGGGGTGCCTGGGTAGCTCTGTCGGTTTGAGTTCCCAACTCCTGATTTCAGCTCAGGTTATGATCTCCTGGGGCTCTGGGTGACATCATGGAGCCTGCTCTGGATTCTCTTTCTCCCTCTCTATCTACTCCTCCCACTTTCGCTTTCTCTCTCTCTCTCTCTCCCTCTCCCTCTCCCTCTCCCTCTCCCTCTCTCTCCCCCTCTCCCCCTACCCCTCAAAATAAATAAACTTAACAAAACAAAACCCAATATTGTTAACAATATAAGTTATTGGTGATAACTTCAGAGAAGGAAGTGAGTGAGTGCACAGTGGGCTGCATATCATGAATTTTGCCTAGTGTCTAGCTTTTGGCAGCTCTGGGAAAAAAGCTCCTAAACCATTCTTGGGATTTTTGAGCTTAATAACAGTAAGCAAGGGGTGGAGTGCTTAATCCTTTAAAGTAAATGATAAGAACGGTAAGAAGAATAGTAAGAGTAGAATAGTCTTCCAGCTCTCCCCTTCCTTGGGGGCTGTAAGTCACATGAGCTTAAATACTTCCTGATTTCCAGGAGGTTTATCTGGAATCTCATAATTCCTCCTTTGTAGAGTATAGTTTTGCCACAAGGCTAGAGAATGCTTGGTTGACATTTTTTTCATTCAGAACTTTAAATATGTCATCTTTTTTCTGATTTTCATGGTTTCTGATGGGAAATCATCTTTTAATCTTATTGTGAATTCTTAGTATATGAAAAGTTGCTTCTCTCTCACTGCTTTCAAAATTCTCTCATTGTTTATCAAAATTGAGTAGTAGTTGGTCTTGGTGTGGATTTTTTTAGTTTATTCTGCTTGGAGTTATTGGTCTTTTTGGTTGTGTATAATTGTGTCTTTCATCTGATTTGGGAAGCTTTTGACTATTTCTTCAAGTATTCTTCTGTCTCCTTTATTCTCTTTTTCTCCTGAGATTCCTATTATGCTTGATAGAGAAGAAAACAAATAAGAAAGTCAGGAAACTACAGGGAGCAGAAAAAATTTAAGAAAACTATTAGCATTCAGAAATAAGAGATAATAATCATGAGACAAGAACAGAGTGTCGTAAAAAGGAATAATCAGAGAGTTAAGGCATTTTTAGAAATGAAAATGCTCCTCTCCTCTTAAATGCGGAAGATTTGGAAGATAAAGGTGAGGAAATCACTGAGGAAAGAAAATAAAGAGATAGAAAATGGAGAGAAAGGTAAGATAAATGTAGAATCAATGTAGGAGACATAAAGGCCAATTAATAGGAGTTAGAGAAAAAGGACGGAGAAAATGAAAGGGAGGAAAAGATACAAGACATAATATAAGAAAAAATTGTCAAAACTGGGGAACTTGAGTTAGAGATTAAAACAGCCAACTAAATACCCAGACAAATGTTTGAAGAAATATCTGCTCCATGGTTTATCAATTAGAAATTACATGGGGCGCCTGGGTGGCTCAGTCGGTTAAGCATCCGACTTCAGCCAGGTCACGATCTCGCGGTCCGTGAGTTCGAGCCCCGCGTCGGGCTCTGGGCTGACGGCTCAGAGCCTGGAGCCTGTTTCCGATTCTGTGTCTCCCTCTCTCTCTGCTCCTCCCCCATTCATGCTCTGTCTCTCTCTGTCTCAAAAATAAATAAAAACGTTAAAAAAAATTAAAAAAAAAGAGAAATTACAGAGCACTTGAAACCAATACTAACTACACTATATGTTAACTAACTCAAACCTAAATTGAAAAAAAAAATTACAGAACACCGAGACAAAGAGAATATCCTAAGTTTCCATACAGAAAAGAAACAGTTCAGTAAAAAAGATGGAAAATACGGGCATCTGGCTTTGGTTTTGGCTCAGTCATGATCTCACAGTTCATGGGTTTTAGCCCTACATTGGGCTCTGTACTGATAACATGGAGCTTGCTTGGGATTTTCTCTTTGTCTGCCCTCTTCACTCTCTCACTGTCTTTCTCCCTGTCTCGTAAATAAACATTAAAAAAAGAAATGGAAAATAAGAATGGCATGATTTTCCCTAGGAATACTAGAAACTAGAAATCATTGAAACAATACCTGTAGCATTTTGAGTGAATGATTTCTAACCTAGAATTTTAAACTTAATTAAACAAAATATGAAGATAGGATAGACATTTAAGACATTCAGAGTCTTATAAAATTTACCTACTTCTTGGGGCTTACGGGGACCAATAAATAGCACTCTTTCCTTTCCTGAATCCTGAACAAATTGGGAAAGACAGAAGAAGCATATGGAGATTAGATTATCCTTTTTTTTTTTTAAAAAATTTTTTTTTTTCAACGTTTATTTATTTTTGGGACAGAGAGAGACAGAGCATGAACGGGGGAGGGGCAGAGAGAGAGGGAGACACAGAATCGGAAACAGGCTCCAGGCTCTGAGCCATCAGCCCAGAGTCAGACGCGGGGCTCGAACTCACGGACCGCGAGATCGTGACCTGGCTGAAGTCAGACGCTTAACCGACTGCGCCACCCAGGCGCCCCAAGATTATCCTTTTTTATTATGGATAAAATGCACTTTGGAGAATGGGACTTAATATTTTCAAGTTTTTGTTAATACTCAATGCCACAATTAGACTTACTGAGGCACAGGCACAACTACAGGCCCCGTGTTTGGCCATCAGTCTGGAATGGATATTTTAATTGGTAGTGATTTTGAATGTCTTTTGAGTACCCAGCATTGTGGTAGTGGGGCAGGTGGAATAGGGAAGTGCTAGATATTTGCAGGAGGAACAAAAAAACAGGGAACCTAGTCTGATACCTGACAGATTGTGGCGATTAAGCAAACCTCTGATAGCTCTGTGGTTTCTAATGATAATAAGCATCTTGCTGTTGCTTAACCTACATGCACACCAAGACCCAGTTAGCCTGAAATCAGACTGCACCTGTGCATAGTGGCCATCATAGGGCATATGTAGTATTATGCAGAATTCCTAGAAATCTCTGCCTATTCTGCAGAACCCCATATGAATATTTCATCCCCAAATTATAATCACCAATAAAAATCAGCCCCATATCCACCCGGCGCTACTTAGATTCTCTGAGTGTGCCCGTACGGACTCCTCTTTCCTTCAGGTGTGTACTTTCGCTTTGTAGTAAAGCTTCCTCTGCTGTATTTCACTCTGACTTGTCCTTGAATTCTTTTTCACAGCAAAGTCAGGAACCTGGCACTAGTTGTTAGTTGAAGTCTCAGGGCCTGAGAACTCCCTCAGTCTCCAGTATCTGTAGGCATTTAAGAATTCAAGAAAGGAAGACATGGTTAGAACTAGAAGTAAGAAGTGAACTGATATCTTAATAATATAAAAATGAAATGGGATACATTCTAAATGCTATTGTTTTCTATATTCAAATACCTTTTTAAAATTTATTAAAAATTCTTTGTATCTTCTTGACAATAATAGTGCATTCAAGGTTGGAACCTCATTTAATCCTCATTTACTACATTGGAGAAATGTAGCCAGGAACTAGAACATAGGTCTGACATTTTTATTTTGTTTAACCAATTTTGCTATGAGTGTGCAGTGGGAAGCAGTGAACCTTATTTTCAAAATCTTAACCTCCTCAGAGAGAACTTCATTTCTAGAAATTACAACTTTTTTGGGAAAAATTTATACTGTTGATAGCTTAAAATAGGAATTTTGCTGTATAATATTACCATGCTTTTTTTTTTAATAGGACATCTGTTACTCTTATAAGAAGATGAGGAAGATTAGAAATTAAGTAAGGCTGTTTTTAATAACATGTTCCTGTTAAAAATTTAAATGTACTTTTAGTTACATGAACCAAATTAATCAAAGTGAAATGTAGCAATTTCCTGAGTCTTGAACTAGCATTTATCTATATTAAGTACATTAATTTTTTAAATGTTTGTAGCTTTAATTTATGTATAGAAACTTGATTTATAGAGTTTTTTTTTAAATTTTTAATGTGTATTTTTTTTAAGAGAGAGAGGGAGAGAGAACAAGTGGGGGAGGGGCAGAGAGAGAGAGGGAGAGGCAGAATCCGAAGCAGGCTCCAGGCTCTGAATTGTCAGCACAGAGCCCTATGCGGGGCTCGAACCCATGAACTTTGAGATCATGACCTGAGCCGAAGTCAGACGCTCAACCGACTGAGCCACCCAGGCACCCCGATTTATAGAGTTTTTTTTGAGTGGAAGAATAGTGTATCTAGAAAGTTTTGTTGGGGCCTGGGTGGCTCAGTTGGTTAAATGTTCAAATTTGGCTCAGGTCATGATCTCACAGTTTGTGGGTTTGGATCCTGCGTCGGACTCTGTGCTGACAGCTCAGAGCCTGGAGCCTGCTTCAGATTCTGTGTCTTCCTCTCTCTCTGCCCCTACCCCACTCGTGCTCTGTCTCTCTCAAAAATGAATAAACATTTAAAAAAAAATCTTTAAAAGTTTTTTTTTAAGTTTATTTTTGAGAGAGAGAGTGCAAGCAGGGGAGGGGCAGAGAAAGAGGGAGGGAATCCTCCTAAGCAGGCTCTGTGCCACCAGCATGGAGCCCAACATGGGGCTCAAACCCACGAACAGTGAAATCATGACTTGAGTCAAAATCAAGAGTCCTACGCTAAACCAACTGAGCCTCCCAGGCGCTCCTCTAAAAAGTTTTATAAATGGAATTGTGGATCAGTGTGGCTCAATCAAGTGTTTGTTGTATTATGGCTTTTGTCAGGGAGATGACATCTACAAAATTATTAGAGTCATCATCATAGAATAGAATTAGAAAATTTAAAATATTTTGGTTTCTGGATAAGGTAAAACTAATCTTTTAGAAATAGAATCCATTTTTATTTTTAAAATTAAGAATGTGCAGTAGTTTCTACAAGAATTTAGATATAGTCATATTTGGTAACTGTTTTGACATGTATGTGAAACACCTTATGAAGAATATTGAGAGCAGAATGTATAAATTTAATAAATTCAAATATCCAAAAACCAGGAATATAAACATTCTTTTATAGCTAAGAGTGCTACAGCTTTTTACTAGAAAATAATATTAGTCACAGAAGACATTAATGGTGAAAATCTAGGATGGTTTTGGCTTAAAGTTTTTTTTTTTTGGTTTAAATTTTATAATTTGAAAAAGTTACTTTATAAAATTATTTTTTTAGTTTATTTATTTATTGAGAGACAGCATAAGTGGGAGAGGGACAGAGAGAGAGAGAGAGAGAGAGAGAGAGAGAGAGAGAGAGAGAGAGAATCCCAAGCAAACTCCATGCTGCCAGCACAGAGCCCGATGTGTAGGGCTCAAACCCATGAAACCGCAAAAACCAAACCAAAACCAAGAGTTGGATGCTTAAATGACTGAGGCACTCAGGTGTCCATAAAATAATTTAGAAAGAAGAATCTAATTGTTTTTGTTTTTGTTTTTGTTTTTGTTTTTGTTTTTGTTTTTAAATAAAAGAGAATGTCAATCTGGACAGAGATCAAGGCAGAGGATACATACTGCTTTACTACAATAGGAATTATAAAACTTAGGTGCACGTTGAGTAAGATGTTGTGGTGGAGACATAGCTAGGTAAGTTTAGTTTCTTTAATTTGGACATAGGTTTTGGTATAAATAGATAGTTGGGAGGATATGACTTGGTGTTTTGGACTTTTTATTTTAGGCAATTTTTTTTGCATTTATATGATGTATGGTTATATGATTAGAGGTGTTCATTTGCCCAAATTTGTAGTTTAATAAATTAAGTAAAATCAAAGATGCCACTTACATTTTGTTTTAGCTGACTTTAATTTTTATTCATATTAGTTATCTGTTTAGAAGCATAGATCTGAATTTAAGGCATACAGGGCAAAGTGAACAGTAAAAAAAAAAATTCTTATTTCTGTAAAATACAGTATACAGGGTATTTCTAATATAGAAATAACTTAACAAAATGCAGCATTTTAATTTGTTTGTAGTTTGTGCTCAGTGGTAAATGTATAATTGTTTCTATTATATTTTAGAACAAGATGAGTTCTGACTGATTTTAGTATTCTATCATCTTTCTTTTTTAAACATTCGTTTTTATATAGCAGTTTAAATTTTTATAGCAGAATTGACCAGAAAATACAGAAGGCTCATAAACTCCCTTCCCCAATACAGGAATAGCCTCCCTATCATCATCCCAGGGTGGTATATTTGTTATGTCAGTGAACCTACATTGACATGTCACTATCACCCAAAGTCCATAGTTTATGTTAGGGTTCACTTTTAATGGTATATATTCTGTCGATTTTGTATAATGTATAATGTCATGTATCCACCATTATATCATATAAAATATTACTATCATTTTTTAATTCTGGGTTCCTATTTTTAAATTTTTTAATCTCAGAAAAATTAAACTCCTTTATACTTTAGAGGTGGAGAAAAGTCTGTTGACATTATTTCCCCATCTTTAGAAAATCAAGTTTGAAGTAGGTTAGCAGTATAAATAGGTAGTGTTTAGTAGGAAAGTCATGTAGGCAAAATCTTTCAATTTGGGCCTCTATAAACTGATTCCCTATATTGCCTATAAATTTGGATTCTTTTTTTAAAAGCTTTGTTTATTTAAGTAATCTGTATACACCATGTGGGACTTGAACTCATGACCCCAAGAATCAAATGCTCCATTGGTTGAGCCAGCCAGGCTCCCCTAGATTAGGGTTTTTGTGTTTTCTTTGTTCCATGTCCTTTTATGTTAATTGTGGTACATCAATTGCAGGTTTTATTTCCCTTTTAGTTGAAATTCTTATTGGGTAATGTAAAACAAATTTTACTTCTAAAATTGTTTTGATGTCATATTGCCATAATTACATTACAACCTTCTTTATGAGCATTTGGTTGTTATTTACTAAGTGGGTTTTAACTCCTCATATGGTTTTCAGAGTTTTTAATTTTTTACTATTTCTTTAGTTTTAAGAACAAATTTTGAAAGTCTCACCAATTAAAAAAAAGTGGCTTTTGTGTTTTAAATAACAGATTTTTCTTTTTTTTCCCAATCCAATAGTTTGTTTGCCTAATCTGGACTTGAAGCAATTCAACTACTAGAAATCTGCCATTTTACAGTATCACAATTGGGAAGAAGCAGGTTTTCAAATAATGGAAGAGTCTAAGACCTCTAAAAATGAAAATCATGAACCAAAGAAGAATGCTTGGGCTCTTTCTGAAGAAAGCAAAGCAGTTAAAGTTATATCTAATCAAACTTTGAAAGCTAGAAATGATAAATCCATAAAAGAAATTGGGACCAGCTCTCCAAGTAGGAATAGTAGTAAAAAAAATAAGCAAAATGATATTTGTATAGAAAAGACAGAAGTTAAATCATGTAAAGTAAATGCTGCCAGCGTAGCAAGTCCTAAAGATTTGGGATTAGTCCTTCGAGATCAAAGTCATTGCAAAACAAAAAAATCACCTAATTCACCGGTAAAAGCAGAGAAGTTACCTGTTTCACAGGCAAAAGCAGAAAAGTCACCAAAGTCATCTAATTCACCAGTGAAAACAGAAAAGACATCCAGCTCCCAGGCAATAGCAGCAGAAAAGGCACTTAGTTCACAGAGGAAAACAGAAAAAGTACCCATTGCTCAGATGAAATCAGAAAAGGTCCCTGGTTCGCTAACAGAACCAGAGAAGGCACCCAGTTTACCGTTAAAAGAAAACATGCGACAGATAGAATTACAGCAGATTGGAAGAAAAATTCCAAGTTCCTTTACTTCTCTGGACAAAGTGAATATTGATGTTGTAGAGGGAGAAAAATCTGCTTTGGAAAACTCACCACAATCTCAGAAGCAACAAGCATGTACAGATAATACTGGTGATTCTGATGATAGTGCTTCGGGAATTGAAGACATATCAGATGATTTGAGTAAGTACAAATTAGATTATCCCAGGGTCACATTTTTGGAGAGATTTTTCCTATGTTAATAGTGTTTAGATTATCACCAGTTTGATTTTAACTACTTTAATTACAAGAAGGACATTAATAATACGGCTTTTTAAAAATGTTTGTTTATTTTGAGAGGGAGAGAGAGAGCACAAGTGTGCGTGTGTGAGCAGAGGAGGGGCAGACAGAGAGAGAGAGAGAAAGAGAATCCCAAGCAGGCCCTGCACTCAGTGCAGAGCCTGACACAGGGCTTGATCTCACAACCATCAGATTATGACCTGAGCTGAAATCAAGAGTAAGATGCTTAACCAACTGAGCCACCCAGGTGCCCAAATAATATGGCTTTTTAAGCTAAAAAAGAACGTTTACATTTATTGAGATGGGTAAAAAGCCTGTGCAAATAGAAATTAGTGGCTCCTATAGTCCAGTATGTAGGTATGTGCATGTGTACACACACAAACACTTTTTAAGTGGTCCTGGTAATATGTAACTCATTCATTCAACAAACATGTATGTATTGAGTTCCTTTTATATGCCAAGCATATGTTTACAATGAAAAACCCCAAAAATACAGCCCCAGACCTCAAGGAAGCTTCTAGTTTGATGGGGGGTGATACAGATAAAGTGGTGGTTTAGTTCAGTGCCAAAAACTTAAGAGTTGAGAGAGTACATGATTTAATTGAGGGATTTAGATTTTAGATTGAGAAAATGTAGGACATAAATGTGAGACTGAGAGTATGACTGAGATTGAGTATGACTGGAACAGAATTGAGGGGAAAAGTAGCAAATGATACAGCTGAAAAGTCTTAGAACAATTGGAGAATGAAGGACCTTTTAGGACATGATAGGCAGTTTGGACTTTATTATGAGTGTTTTGGAAGACACTAAAGAATTTTAAGTAAGGTAGTGCTATGATCAGATACAGATACATATTTTTAATCTTTTTGGCTGCAGTGCAGCAAATTTTTTGACAGGAACAAGAATGGAAGTACAGATTGGTTAGGACCCTTGGAATTTACTTGAGCTATTGGTATAAAATTCATTTTCTTTTGGGATTTTGATCTTAGTTTTAATTAATTGCTTATAAATGTTGTCTATGTCTTTTGAGTAATCCTGATTCTGTTTAACTTAATGGATTTTTCTTACCAATCTTTTTTCCTCATGTTTCTGTGGCTAGTTGGATAAAACCTTTTCTTGGTATATGAATAACAAAAGAAAGCTATTTCACACTTTGAGAACCTCCGGTAAAGAGTTTAGAAATAGTTTCTTTTTATTTCTGGTGACAGTATGTTGACAGACTTTTTTTTTTTAATTTTAATAGACGTATTTTTATATGCATAAGAAAAATACTAACTTCATAATTTTAAAGATATGCTTTAGGAAAAGGACAAAAAAAGCAAGTCAATTTAAAGATAGTATCAAATAAATAATACTACTGATAATGTTTAGATAAGCAAATCTGAACATGATAACATGTGAATGATTTTTTTAAATTTATTTTTTGTATTAAAAATTTTTAAGTTTATTATTTAGACAGAGACAGCACGAGCTGGGGAGGGGCAAAGGGAAAAGGAGAAGAGAGAGAATCCCAAGTAGGCTCTGCACCATCAGCACAAAACCCATTGTGGGGTTCAAACCCAATGAAACTAATGCAATCATGACCTGAGTTATAACTGAGTTAGATGCTTAATCAACTGAGTTGCCCAGGCGCCCCAATGAATGATTAAAAAAATTTTTTTTAAATGTTTGTTTATTTTTGAGAGAGATGGAGCATGAGTAGGGGAGAGGCAGAGAGAGAGGGAGACACAGAATCCGAAGCAGGCTCCAGTCTCCAGCTGTCAGCACAGAGGCTTGAACACATTAACTGCGAGATCATGACCTGAGCTGAAGTCACTCAGCTATTTAAGCCACCCAGGAGCCCCATGAATGATTTTTTTTTTAATGTTTATTTATTTTTGAGAGAGCGCTGGCGGGGAGGAGCAGAGAGTGAGACAGATGATACTAAGACAGGAGCTGACAGCAGAGAGCCCAGTGTGGGGTTCAAACTCACTAACTATGAGATTATGACCTGAGCTGATGCCAGATGCTTAACCAACTGAGCCACTGAGGCGCCCCAATGATTTTTTCTTTGAAATGTATTTATTTTTGAGAGAGCAAGGATGTGAGCGGGGCTAGGACAGAGAGAGAGGGAGACAGAGGATCCTAAGCAGGCTCTGATAACCAGCTGAGCCACTCAGGTGCCCCTGTGAATGCTTGAAGTTGCTTAAAGATCACTTATAATGGTTTGACCACTTGAGTTAGTGAAAAATCTAAATTAAAGATTTATTGATTTATTTTTATTTGAGAGAGATCACAAGCAAGGAAGAGGGACAACAGGAGAGAGAGAGAATCTTAAGCAGGCTCCATGTTCAGCGCTGAGCCCTTGCTAAGCCTGAGACAGGGCTCAGTCCCACAACCATGGGATCATGACCTGAGCCAAAATCAAGAGTTAGATGTTGAATAGACTGACCCATACAGGCGACCATAGGATTATTTTTTAATATTAATTTTTATTATTTTATGTTTATTTTTGAAAGAGCACAAACGGGAGGGTTAGAGAGAGAGGGAGGCAGAGGATCTGAAGTGGGCTCCGTGCTGACAGCAGACAGCCTGATGTGGGGCTCGAACTCACCAACCGAGAATTCATGGCATGAGCTAAAGTCAGACTCTTAACCAGCTAAGCCACCCAGGTCCCCTTTTAGTATTTAAACATTTTTTTTCAAGTTTATTTATTTTGAGAGAGACAGACAAGACAGTGCAAGTGAAAAGGGTGGGGAGAAAGAGGCAGAGAGAGAATCCCAAGCAGACTTCATGATGCCAGCACAGAGACTTACATGGGGCTTGAACTCAAGAAATTGTGAGATAATGACCTGGGCCAAAACCAAGATTTGGATGCTTAACCGACTGAGCCACTCACGGGCTCCAAGATGCTGGATTTTTAAAAAGCTCCTGAATAAGATATGCTTTTGAGCAGGATAACCCAACTCATTTCCTTACTTTCATTTACACCACCCTTCATTTTACTTTTTACACAGCCAGAATAATCCTTTTAAAATTATTCAGATCATGTTACTACTCTTCAAAGTGTTTTACTAGTTTCCTATACGTTAGAGTAATCTGCTTTCATTCTACATTTTTTCCCTCTCCCCTTCTCTGCTCCAACTGCATGGTTTCCTTGCATTTCCTCAAATATGGAGAATGGTCTTTACCTTTGCTTTTCCTTTGCTTGGAACATTCTTCCCTGAGATGTCCACATGGCTTGCTCCCTTACCTCCTTCACCTTTTCAGTGAAGGAGGAATTTACAGTCTTTACTCTTTTTAATTGTTCTCAGTAGTCTTATTTTTTTTTTAAGTTCATTTATTTATTTTAAGAGAGAGTGTGAGTGAGGGAGGGGTAGAGAGGGAGGAAGAGAGAGAATCCCAAGCAGGCTCTGCACCAGCCCCTCAGAGCCTGACTCGGCTCGAACTCATGAACTGTGAGATCATAACCTGAGCTGAAACCAGGAGTCAGATGCCCAGGTGCCTTTCTCCATAGTCTTTATTACTATTTGTCATATTTAAAATTTTTCTTATTTACCTTTTTATATAATAGTTTTATTGAGATACAGTTCACATGCCAAAATGTCTCATTTAAAAACATACAGTTTAGGGGTTTTTAGTACTATATTCATAGAGTTGTGTAGATATAGCCACTGTCTAATTCCTGAAAATTTTTATCACCCCCAAAAGAAACTGTATCCATTAGAAGTCACTTACTCATTACTCCCTCCTCCTAGACATTGCCAGCCAGTAATCTACTTTCTGTCTCTATAGATTTCCCTGTTTTATATAAAGGGAATCATGTAACATGTGGCCTTTTGTGTCTGGCTTTTTACACTTAGCAGAATGTTTTCAAGATTCATACATGTTGTAGCATGTACTAGTACCTTACTCCTTTTTATTGCTGAATAATATTCCATCTTATGGCTATACCATGTTTTACTTGTCCTTTTATCAGCTGATAGATAATTGAATTGTTTCCATCTTTTGCCTAGTATAAATAACCCTGCAATGAACATTTTTTTTGAACATTTATTTAAAAATTTCTGTGTGGGTGTGTGTATTCATTTCTCCTTGATATATATGTTGAAGTAGAGTTCTGAGTCATATGATAACTACTGTCTTAACCACTTAAAAGTATATAATTTAGTGACATTAAGTACATTTATAGTGTTGTACAACCATCACCACTATCTAATTGCAGAACTTTTTCATCACCCCAAAAGGAAACACTCTACTCATTAAGATTCACATCCTTTTGCCCTCCTCCTGTCATCTTCTGACAATCACTAATACGAAGCTTTCTGTTTCTATATATTTACCTTTTCTGGATATTTCATAGAAATGGAATCATGTATGTTGTTTTGTATGTCTGGCTCCTTCATTAAGCATCGTGTTTTCAAGGTTCATTTGTGTTATATATATCAGTACTTTTTTTTTTTTTTTTTTTAGAGAGAGAGAGCAAGCATGGAAAAGCAGGGGAGAGGGGCAGAGGGAGAGAGAATCTCTACCAGGCTCCACACCCAGTGCAGAGCCTGATGTGGAACTCGATCTCATGACCATGAAATCATGGTGGTGACCTGAGCTGATAGTAGGATGCTTAACTGACTGAGTCCCCCAGGCACCCCCCAGGACTTTTCCTTTTTAGGGCTGATGCTATAGACTGAATTGTGTTCCCTTAAATTTTGTATGCTAAAGTCTCAACTCCTGGTATGATTGCATTTGGAGATAAGAGCTTTTAGTAGGTAATTAAGATTAAATGAGGTCATAAGGGTAGGTTCCTAATACAATGGGATTGAAACCTTATAAGAAGAGGAATAGAGGCATCTGTCTCATTGTATGCATGAACCAAGGAATGGCCTTGTGAGGACACAGCAAGAAAGCAACTGTCTGCAATCCAAGGAGAGAGCTCTAATTAGACACCAAACCTGCTGGCACCTTGATGTTGGGCTTTCCTGCCTCTAGAACTGTGAGAAAATAAATCCCTGTTAAGTCTATGGTATTTTGTTATGACAACCTGAGCTAAGACAGTTGAATAATATTCCACTTTGCGGATATGCCACATTTTGTTTATGTTTATCAGTGATTGGACATTTGGGTCATTTCCACATTTGACTATTGTGAATAGTGCTGCTATGAACATTCATGTAGAGGTTTTTGTTTGAATACCTGTTTTGAACTCTTGTTGTTTTGGGATAGTATTAACATCTCACAGAACTGGAATTTGATGGAAGAAATTTGGGAACTTCTGCCAGATGTTATTTTATATTCATGTTGATTTTAGAAAAAAAAATTTATTTCTGAATTTTAAAGAAGGTATGTAACTTTCTATAATTATTTATATTGGCAGAAATGACAGTTTTACAAGATTTGCTGATGTTGCCTTGTAGTGCTTGGCAAATTGTACATATAGAAAAGAGAAAAAGGTTAGAATATTCTTACTACTGTTCTTTATCATGAAATGTAGAAATAAAACTAGAATTTTACCTTTTATTTTACATTACCGTCATAAAATTGTTACTAAAAAGCTAAATTATTTTTCTAAATACTAGGATACAATTGCAAATTACTTATTGTGCATCAGTCTTTCCCTGACAATAATTTAAGAATTAATTAGCCAACCTAACATAATTCTTATCTTTGAATCCTTCTAATAACATCTTAAGAGTTTGCCACCTGACTCTAGAGACTTCTGTGTCCTTGTGGTAGGAAACACTTCATTTCCAAAGGCCTATCCTTTCTTCTTTGTTTAGAAAATTCGTGTTATCAAAAGGTAGAATTGACTGTCATGGTTCTTGTAGATGGCATGCAGTTGGCTTTTGAGGGCAGAATGGAGAGATCTGTTGTCCATGAACGTTTACTTTAAGTAGTGTTTTTATTTTTTATTTTTTAAATTTTTTTTTCCAACGTTTTTATTTATTTTTGGGACAGAGAGAGACAGAGCATGAATGGGGGAGGGGCAGAGAGAGAGGGAGACACAGAATCGGAAACAGGCTCCAGGCTCCGAGCCATCAGCCCAGAGCCTGACGCGGGGCTCGAACTCACGGACCGCGAGATTGTGACCTGGCTGAAGTCGGACGCTTAACCGACTGCGCCACCCAGGCGCCCCTAAGTAGTGTTTTTAGATACATCCAAATTTATTTGTTCAGTACACTTTTATTATGTGTCTTCTCTGGTCTAGGTATTAAAATCTGAAAATACAAAGTTAAATAATACCTAGTCATTAGCATCGAGGAATCTATCATGTGAAGTAGGAGATAGATAAATGAATACAAATTACATTATACAAATTACAAATTACATTATTATGCAAATGTGAAACAATAGAGACAATATTGTTACGACAATATAACAATAGTGTTACGAGAATACAGTTGTATAATTGAACAACACAGGTTTGAATTGCACAGGTCCACTTATATGGATTTTTTTTAATTAAAAAAAATTATTATTTTTGGGGGCACCTGGGTGGCTCAGTTGGGTAAGTGTCTGACTCTTGATTTTGGCTCAGGTCATGATCTCATCGTTCGTGGGATGGATCCCCGAGTTGCGCTCTGTGCTTACAGCGTGGAGCCTGGTTGGGATTCTCTCTCTCTCTCTCTCTCTCTCTGCTCCTCCCTCTCTTGTGCTCTTTCTCCTTTTCTTTCTCAGAATAAATAAAAATAAGCTTAAAAAAATTTTTTTAATATTTTCATTTTTTTAAAAGTATCACTATACTCAGCATGGGGCTCAGTTTATAATCTCAAGATCAAGAGTCACATGCTCTACTGACTGAGCCAGCCAGGCACCCCTGATTTTTTTTTTTTTTTTTTAGTAAATATAGTATGGTACTGTAAATCTATTTTCTCATGATTTTTTTAATAACAGTTTCTTTTTTCTAGCTTACCTTACTGTAAGAATAAAATATATAGTATATATAACATGCAAAATGTGTGTCTATCAACTGTTAATCATTAGGCTTTTGGTCAAAAATAGGCTATTAATAGTAAAGGTTTTGGGCAGTCAAAAGTTACATGCAGATTTTGGCACCCCAAGCCCCAGTATTGTTCAAGTGTCAACTGTATAAAGAATATCAGACTCTCTTCTGAATTAGGTTAAGTTCAAGCTGAATTTTGCAGGACAGGTAAACATTACTAGTTGAAGTGAGGAGGGCCTTGATGGTGGAAGAAAAAACATATAAAGGACATTGAGACTTGAAGTAGCAATGATCCATTCTAGCACATTTGGTATGAATGAAATGAAAGATGCTTAAGGCAGAATATAAGGTTAGAGATATAGAGAACTTAGCTCTCTTTCTGAAGGTCTTGGTTTAAAATCTGAGAGAAGCCTTCACTGACTCCCATATCTAAAGTCTCCTTCTCAGTTACTTGCATTTCCCCTTTTATAACACTTGCTACAACTTGGAATTATTGTAGTTACTCTGTTTACTGCCTTCATGAAGGCAAGAATGACATGTAATATGCTAAAGAGTTTAAACTTTATCCTGAACTCTTTGAAAGCCTTATATATTTTAAGCAAGAGAATAACATGATTCATTATGTATTTAGAAAAATCACAGTGATGGTGGAACCTACTGTATGCTAGGTATATAATGCTACGTGCTGAAAATGAAAAGATGACAGCACCCAGTCTTTGCCTTGAAGAGATTGCAATGTAGCTATGAGGTAGGGAAGCAAAGAAAGAAATATTGATATGGTAGAGATATCCATGAGTTCAGTGAAAGCAAAGAGGGAGGAGCTTGGTGTGGGTTTGTGGTCTAGAGTATGTATGTTATTTTGGCTGCTAGTGTATATTGATGAAGTCACTAAACTGATTTTAGTGATTAATCTTTGGGACTTCAAATAGCTTTTTATCATACTTCAGACATTTTGCAAGATGGTTATAGTGTGTTAGCCTTCTGCAGTGAGTGTCAGTTAGATTTGTCTCTCTTGATAGGTTGGAAGAACAAGATAGGCATTTGACCCATGACATAGATTTTTCTTTGTGAATTCTGATACCATGTATATCTCTTACTTGAATCTTACATAAGTGTACCAACTTGTACAACTAAGGAATGTATAAGAATCTTTTTTCTGTATGTGCAGAAATTGAATGTTTTCCATTAAATTTTTTAAAAATTTATCAGTTCTGCTGATGGTAACTAAGTGGTTGCTTCCTTTTCCAGGTAAAATGAAGAATGATGAATCTAATAAAGAAAATTCTTCAGAGATGGACTATTTAGAAAATGCTACTGTGATAGATGAATCTGCATTGACACCTGAGCAGAGGCTAGGCTTGAAACAAGCAGAAGAACGCTTAGAAAGAGATCACATCTTTCGACTTGAAAAAGTATACTATGTCATTTTAGTTGTTTGGAGGAAGATGCATGTTTCATAACTTTTCTTTGCCAAGTACAGCTCTTTTTTTTTCTTTTATTGCTAAGGCAGAGATAGCTTTCATTTTTCCTAACTTCCCTCTTTCCTTCTTTCTTCTCTCCCTTTGTTCAGTAAATCCTTATATCTGTGAATCTGACTTCATTCATTCTCATTCCAGGGGTCAACAAACTATGGGGTTATCCTCTTTTTTTGCTTTTTGGTTGGTGAGTTTTGTGTTTTTTAAATTGTGATTAAAAAAACCCCTACTCCTTGTTTTTATAAACAAAAGTTTTATTGGTACACAGCTATGCCCATTTGTTTACCTATTGTCTGTGGCTGCTTTCATGCTACCATGGCAGAGTTGCATTGAGTAGTTGCTCTAGAGAGCATATAGCTTGCAAAGCATAAAATATTTATTATTTATCAAAGCATAAAATATTATTTACCAAAGTAAATATTTACCAAAGTAAAATATTTACCAAAGTATTACTTTGTCCCTTTACAGAAGAAGTTTGTTGACCCTTGATTTATTCACTCATCAATAGATACGGAGTGCTTGTTATTTTCTAGGTACTATGCTAGGCACTGGGGATATATTGGTGAAAGTGGCAGTTTATGAATTAGAAGTGAACAGTCCATTTGGAATGATAAATTAGTAAATACTATATGATGTATTACACTTTAACCCTTTTTCCTTGGTTTTCTACCTTTTCCTCTTTTTTCTCCCAAATTTACTGAGTATCTCCAGTGTATTAGGAACTGTTGTAGCCATTTGTATCTTGTTCCTGAGTACTAATTAATTTTTTAATCTAGAAATACACCTTCCTAGCCTTAATAAAAACACTGCTAGGTATTGAAGGAAAGAATCATAAATCAATCTGTTCATAAATAGATATTTGGGATATTTGTGAATATGTATACAAGGAAATAGGTAATCATTCTTGATAAATAAGAAAGGAAAGAAAGAAATGGTATAATTTTGTAGAGTTTAGAAAAATGAGGTCATATCTAAATTGAAGAAGGCGATCCTGGGTTATTAATAGGACAGAGTAGTCACCCTCTGAAAATAGAAAGGAATATTAAGGGCGTCGGGGCCCATAATGTAGAAGAGAATTTAGGTTCTATACTAGCTAGTCTCCCAAGCTAGTTAGAAGGAAGTCTTTTGCAATTTGCTATTTTACTTAGTCCTCTCTTTCCTATCATTTTCTTTTCCCTAAGTCTGGAATTAGTGCTATTCTGGATCTGTGTATTGTTAAGATAAATATTGAGTGCTTTTCATGTACCATGATCTAGTGATAAAAAGTTGAATTGGATGTGTGTGGCATTTTTAAAAACATGATGCTTCTCCTCTAGGAGTTTACTGATTAGAGAAAAACATGTAAGCAAATAACAGTAATAGTAACACTGTTGTTTGAAAATGGGATCTTAAAAGAGTGACCAGCTTGAATGCTTTATAAAGAGGTAACATTGGAATGGAGTCTGAAGGAGTAGTTAGGAATTGACTTGGTGAATTGGGGAAGGCTGATATAGGTGAATATTATATGGCATATATAAAGGAAATATGAAAGATGTGTTTTTAAGACAAGTTGGGGACTGGATGGGGTAAGATATGAAGCAGGAAAGATCAATCCCTGGGAAAAGGAAGAAGTTGGCCTGGAATGGATATTTGATGGTGGTGGGAAAGAATGGCCTGGGGTAAAAGAAAAGCTTGGAAGTGTGGAAGACGTATTATTTGTTGTTTGAATTTGGGCAATAATTATATAAAATGAGTGTGCCAGTACCAGCATAGATGTCTGTAATCTCTTTTCTTCCTGGCACCTCTTTGTCCTCCAAAACCTCTCGTTTCAATTGCGTGTATTTTTTTTTTTTAATGTTTTGTTTATTTTTGAGAGAGACAGAGAGACCAAGCATGAGCAGGGGAAGAGTAGGAGCAGAGAGAGAGGGAGACACAGAATCTGAAGCAGGCTCTAGGCGCTGAGCTGTCAGCACAGCTGAGCCAACCAGGTGCCCCAGTTGTTGAGTGTACTCTTAGTTAACCTTTTTTTTTTTTTTTTTTTTTACCAGCTTTAGACATTCATTAAGAATATTCTTTTTTTTTTTTAATTTTTTTTTTAACGTTTATTTATTTTTGAGACAGGGAGAGACACAGCACGAACGGGGGAGAGTCAGAGAGAGAGGGAGACACAGAATCCGAAACAGGCTCCAGGCTCTGAGCTGTCAGCACAGAGCCCGACGCGGGGCTCGAACCCATGGACCGTGAGATCATGACCTGAGCCGAAGTCGGACACGTAACCCACTGAGCCACCCAGGCGCCCCCATTAAGAATATTCTTAACTACTTGCTTTTGGTTTCATCAGGTCCTTTGGTTCACACTATACCCATAGATTATCTGATTGAGGAGTAAAGATGTAGATTTTTAAACTGTACCAAAGAAGGAATGAATCCAAGCTCTTAGATCAGAAGGGTAAATTTCCCCATAGTGAGTGTTAAATGTTGACTAGGAAATACTAGTTGACTAGTATTGTTGACTAGAATTTCCATGCCCAGAAAAAGGTTTATTAGTGTGTGTGTTTAATGGCAAAATAAAATATAACTATAATAAAGGAATTTTAAAACATTTTTTTATTTGTTTCTCCTGTGAAACTAGAAGCTTCATGATAGAACATTTTTGTCCTATTTCCTGTTGTACTTAATATATTGCCTTGCACATAGAAGTTAGCCAATAATTGGAGGTAGTTTGCTTAGTGATTAAAGTGTATGGGTTTCGGAGTCATAGGGTCTATCTCTGCCACTTACTGGTTGGGTAACATTGGATAAGTTATTTAACTTCTTTAAACCTCAGTTTCTTCATCATTAGAATAGAGTTGATAAATAACAGCTCATTGGCTGTTAGGAGGGCTAAATACAGTAATACAAGTAAAGTTCTTGGCATAGTGCCTGGTATGTAGTAACCACTAAATAAAGATCAGCTATTTGTAGAATTGAATTTACCAAGGAGACCAATTTTTCTTATTACATTCTAAGATGATAGAAGCAGTTTTCAGTGTTAGAGATTTATCCAAGGTCAATTGAGATGTCATCTCAAGCTTTCTGACTCCCCGTTCAGTGTTACAACAAATTTTTCTTATAAAAAAAATCCAGACAAGTCCTTGTCTGCTAATATTTTACAACTGAAAAACTCGTGTCATAAGTGATTTCATGACTCCCTCATCAATATTCATAGCTTCAGGTGTTCTGTATTTATGCTTTTGACTCCTGAATTGACCCTTCTTGCCACATTCACCACTCTTCTTGAACCAAGTCAACATCATCTCTCTTCTGGATTGTTGCAGTATGCTCATAATGGCTATAAGCTCTTCCTGCTTCTGTTCTTGAAGGAATTAGGAAGAAGGCAAGTGATCCCTTTAAAAGTAGATTAGATCTTGTAATTCTCTGCTTGAAAACCTTCAGTGTCTTCCTCTCACACTTGGAATAAAAGCCAGGGTCTTTTTAAGGGGCCTGTGACCTGGCCCCAATTACCCCTCTGCCAGTCATACACTAGGCTTTTTGCAGTTTCTCAAACATATTAGCACATTCCTGCCTCAGGGCCTTAGCATTAACATTTTCTTCTGCTTAGAATGTCTCTTACCAAATATCCACCCAGCTTAATCCTTCACTTCCTTTAAGTTTATCAGTAAAGTCTTAAGTAAGGACCCTTTTTTAAAAAAGTAGTTAATACTCCCACACCATATTCCTATTAATTTGTACATTTGTTTATTTATTACATGTCTCTGTACACTAGAATGTAAACTGTGAGAACAGAGAATTTGTTTTGTTTGTATTTCCCCAGCTCCTAGATAAATGTCTGACATAGTATGAGCTAAGAAGGTATTTAGGGAGTTAAGTATGAGTTGTGGTTAGAAACTAAGAGGTAGGAGTCTCTGCAAGGTCTTAATTCGTTCCCCAAGAAGGACAGATTTGAAAGAGTTTTTTTGGTTTGTTTTTTGTCTTTAAGTTTTTATTTAAATTCCAGTTAACATACAGTGTAATGATAGTGTCAGGTGTAAAATATAGTGATTCAGCACTTCCATACAACACTTGGTGCTGATCACAAGTGCTCTCCTTAATTCCTATCACCTATTTAACCCATCCTCGTACCCACTTCTCTTTTGGTAACCAGTTTGTTCTCTGTAGTTAAGCATCTGTTTCTTGCTTTGCCCCCCCTTCTCCCCTTTGCTCGTTTGTTTTGTTTCTTAAATGCTACATATGAGTGAAATCACATGGTATTTGTCTTTCTCTGACTTATTTCACTTAGCATAACTCTCGCTCCATCCATATCTTTGCAAATGGTGAAAGGATTTTTATATTACAAATCGAAATGACTATCGAACTGAATTTTCTTTTTTGCTTGTTGCCTTGGACAGATTATTTAATTCTTGAGATTTAGTTGCTTTGCCAGTAAAATGTGGAGTCATTAAATGATGGCTATATTTATTTTTAGTCTGGTAGGATTGTTGGTAAATTTGGGGTGAGAATCTTTTTGTCAGGAATTGCAGCCTATTGAAGATCGATCTGAGGGACGCCTGGGTGGTGCAGTCGGTTAAGCCTCCGACTTCAGCCAGGTCACGATCTCGTGGTCCGTGAGTTCGAGCCCCGCGTCAGGCTCTGGGCTGATGGCTCAGAGCCTGGAGCCAGTTTCCGATTCTGTGTCTCCTTCTCTCTCTGCCCCTCCCCCGTTCATGCTCTGTCTCTCTCTGTCCCAAAAATAAATAAATGTTGAAAAAAAAAAATTAAAAAAAAAAAAAGAAGATCGATCTGAGATAAAAATTTAAGCATTGCTGCAATTTCAGTATAAGGCACTAGAAATAATATTTTAAATTCAATGTGTATTTATTGTGTTTTTATAATTTTTCATTGTGTAATCAATATGGATAGAGCTGGTTTTGGATTCAGATATATATGAATTTAAATTCAGCATCTCCTACTTAATGTTGTATCCTTGTGAAAGTTACAAGCTGTATGAGCTTTTGTTTTCACATGTATAGAATGAAGATAATACCAATCTAATTGGATTATTAGGGGTATTAAAGTGACAAATTATATGTGAAAACACCTAGTATGGTGCCTAGCACATAACAGGCCCTTTGAAATTACTAAGTTTTTAAAAATTATTTCAAGAGTAGATTTATAAAGTATGACTAAAGTACTATGATAATTTTGTGTGTCAGAATTGTTCCCTTCGGAATAGTTGACTCAAGAGAGTATCCATTTATTCCCATGAGCTTGAGATTCATTGGAGTGATTTTGGAACTCAGCTTTTGAAACTGTCTTCCATATTTGCAGTTCATTCTTTTGAAATCCCCTATTTGAGGGTGGATTTTATTTTTTATAATAAAAAGACAAAGTTTGAAACTGGTTTTTGGGACAACATTGGAATAAGACTAAGTAACAAGACTGACTTTTTTATCCTACATTGGATTCTAAAGACTATATTACATTATCATGTTGTTTGAAATTAGTGTATAATCGCCTATGGTGACTGTTTTGAAAAGGACAACTATCTTTTCGGTATATAAGTACTGATATGTTTATTAAAAATTTATTCCTTTAATGCCTATTTTTGTTACTTATATTTATGTCATCCAAATATATAGTCAAAAATTTACTTCTCTGTTTTCTGAAAATGTATTTTTTGACTTTTCAGCGCTCACCAGAATATACCAATTGCCGATATCTATGCAAACTTTGCTTAATTCATATTGAAAACATCCAGGGAGCTCATAAACATATAAAGGAGAAACGACATAAGAAAAATATTTTGGTGAGTTCTTTTTACAAAATATTTTATTTATATTTTGAATGGTAAAACTATATCAAAGATTTATTTATGAAACCAAAAATGAGGCATTTGTCCAGTCTTATATTAGTAACTAAAATGATAGCATTAAAAACTGTGATTGACTTTATCTTAGGTGGTCAGGAGGTTCTTTTCAGAGACCAGTCTTTTCATCCTAAAGTATGTTGATTACTAAGTTTAAAACTGTCAGAGAGGGGCTCCTGGCTGTCTTATTTGGTAGAGCATGTGACTCTTGATCTCCAGGTTGTAAATTTGAGCCCCATGTTGGGTGTATAGATAACTTAAAAATAAAACCGAAATGAATGCATGAATGAATACATACATACTTACATACATACATACATAACTGTCAAGTACAGTCAGTCCACCTGATATTTATTGAGATTTTATGTGCTTGGTCTAGGCAGCGGTGAACAAGATAGTCGTGATTCCTACCCTCAGAGTGTCTAAAGTATTGGTGAAAGGCGTACACTGAAAAAGAATTTAAGTATAACGAGTTTTATTAAAGGGAGAAATGTGGTGCTAAGGAAGTGTACAAGAATGTTTTACTTAGTCTGCAACAGAGACAGTTTATCTGAGAAAGTGTCATTTGAGTTGAACTTTGAAGTAGTTTAAAAGAAAGGTGAATGGCACAGAGGAGTAAGCTGAGGGCATTTTACACAAAAAAGTATGAATAAAGTTCTCTAAGTTAGGAAATGATGTGGCATATTAGGAACTGAAAATGTCTAGTGTGACTGGGGCAAAGAGAGATAGGACGAAAATGATGTGAGGTGAAGGTAGAGAAGTCCAGACCATGTAGGGCTTTATGATGATTAGACTTTGGGAATTCATAATTTTTTAGTTAGCTATTTTTGTTTGAACATTTCGTAGACATAGATACGAATGGTGTTTTTAAAAATGATTAGTATTTTAGCTATTTAATTTTTTCTTTTCAAAGTTGTAATATTAATACTATGTAATCTACTTATGTCTCAGTCTCTGCTGGTGTATTTTCTCTGAGAAATACTCTTACCTGATCTTCCCAAAAAGTCTGGATTAGGTATTTCTGTGCTTGCATAGCAGCTTGATCAGAATGTATTGTGCATGTCTGCTTTCTCTCCTTTTCTTCTACACTTTCAATATCCAGTATTCTAGCAGGTAGGTTTAGTGTCTTATTTTTGTTTCTATATTGCTTAGGACAGTGTCTGACACATAGTAGGTGTTCAGTACATCTTTCTTGAAAAAATGAATGCATTGAATAAAATCAGAAATTCGGAAAAGAAATTCAGATTTTATTAGCCTATTTTGATTTAATTAGAGCTTCATAAGACTTAATGGAACAGAGACAAAGTGGTAGTTTAGGAGATAATAACTGAGAAATTTCAAGAAATGTTGAATGATGCTACTCATTAATTCCAGGAACCTCAGGGAGTTCCAAACAAGAAACTTAAAAAGAAAGCCAATACACATTATATACTTTATAAGGAAATGTTAGAACATTACAAAAAAGCAAACAAACCTTAAAAACAGTCGTACTGGACTTCTGCTTTTGTTGAAATTGGAATAAAAAGGACTAGATTTACCTCACTCTTGAAATAACCAAAGGGGAAAAAAGGATAAAAATAGCTAACAGTGGTTTTCAAGCAATGAAGGACAGGCAGTGAATGGAAAACAAATGAGGTGAACCCAATGATTACTCCAGTTTGATTTCCATACTGCATTATAGGGAGAGGAACTCAATGAACTCCCAGAGGTGAGATGAACTTTAGTCCAGGGAATCCAGGGTGGCTAGAGTTTGTAGGATAGAATAACAAAAAAGAGAAAGCTTTTTTGTTGGAGAAACAAAAAAGAGAAAGCTTTCTTGTTGAAGAAACAAAAAAGAGAAAGGGGTGCCCAGGTGGCTTAGTCGGTTAAGCATTCCACTTGGGTTTGGCTTTGGTCATGATCTCACAGTTTGCTAGTTCGAGCCTTGCTGACAGTACAGAGCCTGCTTAGGATTCTTTCCCCGTCTCTTTGCCCCTCCCCTGCTTGTGCTCTCTCTCTCTTTCTCTCAAAATAAATAAATAAACTTGAAAAAAAAGAAAAAAAAAAAAAGAAATCCATAGGTGTAAAGACAGTCCCCTCAGAGTATTCAATACAGTACTGATTGGTACATGCATGTGAGAAAGCTGCCTAGAGCCAGGGAAAGAATCATCTGATGGAATTCAAACAGTGCTTGATGCTCACATAGGGCTTTGAACAGTAAGTACCTTGCCACTATCCAGACTGGAAAACCTTCATGGGCATTGGGTGGAGTATGCAGAAAGATTCTGTTTCAGGAGTGGGGAGTATATAACCCTAAACTAAATGCAGTCTGATCCTGACTAAAGTATTTAAAAGACAAGACCCAAAAGTACAGTTTCCAGTGTTTCAGACCAAAGGTTGAGAATGTTTATAGAAACACAGTATATCCATCACCACAAAAAAAGTTCATGTTGGCATTCAAAGATTATCAGGCATACAATGAAGCAGGAGAACACAAACCATGATGAGGGGAAAAACTGATTAAATTGACTCGAGAATTAGCAGAGGAAGACATCAAGGCAGTTAACTATATTCCTGATATTCCAAAAATTAAAGAGACTTGGAAGATATAAAAAAGATTACAATTGAATTTATAGTAATGAAAACTACAGGGTCTAAGATGAAAAATACACTGGGTAGGACTAATGGCAGATCAGACGTTGCAAAAGAAAAAGTGAACTTGAACATATGATAATGGAGGCCATCCAAAATGAAATAGAAAGAGGAAAAAACTTGAAAAAAAGAAATAAAAGGTCACCCTTGAGCTCTGGGATAATTGATAATTTGTGTGCCAGTACACATATTCCAGAACACTGAAGAAGAGTATGGCTTCCTAACTGAGTCCATGAGGCCTATGTTTTTCTGATATCAAAACCAGAAAAAGACGTTACAATAAAAGAAAGCTTAAGCCCTATATCCCTCATGAATAAAAATGCAAAAATTCTAAACATTATTTTAGCAAGTTGAATCTAAGAATAATTTTAAGGAAGAAATATATTATGACCAAGTGGGGCTTTATTCCAAGAGTGCAGTTTTGGTTTAGAAAACCAATGAATGTAATTTATCATATTAACAAACCAAAAAAACTATTTGATCATTTCAGTAGATACTGAAAAAGCATTTAAAAAAGTTCTTATAAAAAGTCTCAGCAAGGGGCTCCTGGGTGGCTCAGTTGGTTAAGCGTCCAACTCTTGATCTTGACTCAGGTCTCAAGTTGATGAGTTCAAGCCCTGCATCAGGCTCTGCAAAGCTAGGAATAGAAGAGAACTTCCTCAATGTGATAAAGAACATCTATGAAAAACATACAGCTAATATCATACTTAATGGTGAAAGACTGAACACTCACTGTCTCCCTAAGATTAGGAGAAAAGATAGATACGAAAATGGCATAGCTTGGGGAGCCTGCGTGGCTCAGTCAGTTAAGTGTCTGACTTCAGCTCAGGTCATGATCTCACAGTCTATGAGCTCAAGCCCCGTGTCGGGCTCTGTGCTGACAGCTCAGAGCCTGGATCCTGCTTCAGATTCTGTGTCTCCCTCTCTCTCTGCCCCTCCCCTGATCATGCTCTGTCTCTCTCTGTCTCAAAAATAAATAAAAACATTAAAAAAAAAATGGTATAGCTCTTGTGAAAATAGTATTGTGTTTCCTCAAGAAATTAAAAGTGGAATTACTGGGGTGCCTGGGTGGCTCAGTCAAGCATCTGACTTCGGCTCAGGGTCATGATCTCATGGTTCATGAGTTTGAGCCCTGCGTTGGGCTCTGTGCTGGCAGATCAGTCTGGAGCCTGCTTCAGATTCTGTGTCTCCCTCTCTTTCTCTGCCCCTCCCCTGTTTGTGCTCTCTCCCTCTCAAAAATAAATAAGTAAACATTAAAATAAAAAAGAATTACCATATGATCCAGCAGTTACACTTCTGAGTGTATGCTTGGAAGAACTGAAAGCAGGGTCTTGAAGAAATATTTGTACACCTGTGTTCATAGTGCATCATTCATAATGACTAAAACATAGAAGCCACCCAAGTGTCCATCTGTAGATGAATGGGTCAGCAAAATGTTATATAAACATACAATGGGTGATAAAAAGGAAGGAAATTCTGATATACTATAACATGGATGAATCTTGAGGACATTTTGCTAAATAAAGTAAGCCAGTAACAAAAAGACAAATACTATATGAATTCATTTGTGAGATATTTAGAATAGACAAAATCATAGAGAAAGTAGAATGGTGGTTGCCAGAACCTTGCAGAGATGAGGGAATGGGGAGTTATCATGAGTGGATATAGAGTATCAGTTTTGTAAGATGGAAATTCTGTGGATGGATGATAGTGATGGTTGTACAGTATGAATTTACTTAATGTCACTGAAATGTACCCTAAACAGTTAAGATAGTGAAATTTATGTGGTGTATATTTTATGACATTAAAAAAATTGGAGAAGAAAGAAGATAATGTTCACTCTTAACACTTTTATTCAATATTGTATTAGAGGTTCTAAAAGAAATAGCAAAACTGTATTTATAGACAATATAATTGTTTATATAGAATATTTAGTGAAATCTAGAAGTTAAAAAAAACCCTATTTAAAATAGCATCAAAATATGCAAAGCTTGTGTACAGAAAACTATAAAACATTCCTGAGAGAAATCAAAGAGCTAAATAAATGGAGAAATCGTCTTGTTTGGGTGTTAGAAGAATTAATATTATTGTCAGTTCTTTCTAAACTGATGAATAGATTCAACATAATCCCAGCCAAAATCCTGATTTAAAAACTGATTCTAAAATTCATATAAGAACACAAAGGCTGTATCTAGAAGATCCAAAACAACCTTGAAAGAGAACAAAGGTGGAAGACTAATACACTTTATTTCCAGACTTAACAAAGCCACAATAATCAAGACAGTGTGGTACTGGCATCAAGTGGACTAATAGATCAGTGGAACAGAATGGTGAGTCTAGAAATAGGCCCACACATGTGTGAACAACTGATTTTTGATGTTCAAAAGCAATTCAGTGGAGAAATGATAGTCTTCTAAATGTACGGCTCTAGAATAATTAGATCCATAAGTTGTACTGTATAAAAAAATTACTCAAAATGAATAACAGACATAAATGTAAAACCTAAAAGCATAAAATTTCCAGAAGAAACTATAGGAAAAAATGTTTATAACCTTGGGTTAGTCACAATTTTAAAAAATATGACACTAAAGGACACAAATGATTAATGAGACTTCCTCAAAATTGCAAACTTCAGTTCCTGGAAGATACTATTCAAAAAATGATGATATTAGCTACAGACTGGGAGAAAATACTTGCAAATCATGTATCTGGCAATAATTTATATGTAGAAGGTAGAAACAACTTTGAAAGCTCACTAATAAGCATAATGAGCACTGAGAAATGTATAAAATTGTTGAATCATTATATTGTGTATCTGAAACTAAATACAACATTGTATGTTAATTATACTTCAATAAAAAAATTAAAAACCTCAGTAATAAACAGTCCAATAAAAGTATGGGCAGAAGATTGGAGTTGACACTTCATTACAAAAGATACAGATATCAAACACATGAAAAGATGTTCAACGTTCTGTATCTTTACATTAGGGAAATCAATACAAGAATAGCTAAAAATAAAAAAAAAAGTAACTGTACCAAGGTTTGTCAAGGATGTGGACACCGAACTGTAAGTCACAAACAGTACTGATGGAAATGTAAAGTAGTACTTGCACTTTTTAAAAACTTTTAGTTATTTTCAATAATTTTTTAATTGAGATATAATTGAGATTTAATTGAGATACATAGTTTTAGGTAGACAGCATAATGATTCACTATACGTTTTGCAAACTGATCACAATAAGTCTGGTTGTACAGCACCACACATAATAAATTTTTTGTCTTGAGGTGAGAACTTTTAATATTGACTCTCTTAGCAACTTTCAAATATACAATGCATTATTACTAATTGTGGTCACCATGCTGTACATTACATTCCTAAGATTTATTTATTTTATAACTGAAAGTTTGTACCATCTAATCACTTTCACCCATCTTGCTCATCCCGACCAATCAGTTCTCTGTATGTATGTATGTATGTATGTATGTATTTATTTATTTATTTTCAATATATGAAATATATTGTCAAATTGGTTTCCATACAACACCCAGTGCTCATCCCAAAAGGTGCCCTCCTCAATACCCATCGCCCACCCTCCCCTCCCTCCCACCCCCCATCAACCCTCAGTTTGTTTTCAGTTTTTAAGAGTCTCTTATGCCTTGGCTCTCTCCCACTCTAACCTCTTTTTTTTTTTTTTTTCCTTCCCCTCCCCCATGGGTTTCTGTTAAGTTTCTCAGGATCCACATAAGAGTGAAAACATATGGTATCTGTCTTTCTCTGTATGGCTTATTTCACTTAGCATCACACTCTCCAGTTCCATCCACGTTGCTACAAAGGGCCATATTTCGTTCTTTCTCATTGCCATATAGTACTCCATTGTGTATATAAACCACAATTTCTTTATCCATTCATCAGTTGATGGACATTAGGCTCTTTCCACAATTTGGCTATTGTTGAGAGTGCTGCTATAAACATTGGGGTATAAGTGCCCCTATGCATCAGTACTCCTGTATCCCTTGGGTAAATTCCTGTCTCACATTCAGGTCCTTTATCCATTTTGAGTTTATTTTTGTGAATGGTGTAAGAAAGTGGTCTAGTTTCAACCTTCTGCATGTTGCTGTCCAGTTCTCCCAGCACTATTTGTTAAAGAGACTGTCTTTTTTCCATTGGATATTCTTTCCTGCTTTGTCAAAGATTAGTTGGCCATACGTTTGTGGGTCTAGTTCTGGGGTTTCTATTCTATTCCATTGGTCTATGTGTCTGTTTTTGTGCCAATACCATGCTGTCTTGATGATGACAGCTTTGTAGTAGAGGCTAAAGTCTGGGATTGTGATGCCTCCTGCTTTGGTCTTCTTCTTCAAAATTACTTTGGCTATTCGGGGCCTTTTGTGTTTCCATATGAATTTTAGAATTGCTTGTTCTAGCTTCGAGAAGAATGCTGGTATCAGTTCTCTGTATTTATGAGTTCAGTTTGTGTTTTTTAGATTCCACGTATAAGTGAGATCATGTAGGATTTCTTTCTCTGTCTTATTTCACTTAACATAATGACCTCAGCATCCATCCCTGTTATAAATGTCTTTCTTTTTTTGGCTGAGTAATTTCTGTTGTATATATACACACACATACACAATGGGAAGTATATATCTATATCTATCACATTTTTCATTCATCCATTCATGGGTACTTAGGTTGTTTCCATGTATTGGCTATTAGAAGTAATGCTGCAGTGAACATGAGGAGGTACAATATCTTTTTGAGTTAGCGTTTTTGTTTCCTTTGGGTAAGTACCCAGAAGTGGAATTGTTGGATCATGTGGTAGTACATCCACTTTTGAAAACACTTCAGCCGTTTGAAAGAAGTTAAACATACACCTAATACACTATCAGCTATTCTATTACTATGTATTTACCCAGTAGAAGTGAAAGCATATGTCTGTACAAATACTTGTATACTAATGTTTATGGCAGCTTTATATGCAATTATTAGTCAAAAAATGCAGAGAAGCCAAATGTACATGAATAGGTAGGTGAAAGGATATACAAATTGTGGTATATATTCATACCATGTTACTCTGTTTGGCATAAAAAGGAATGATCTGTTGATATATACAACACAGATGAATCTTAACATAATTAACATGAGTGAAAGAAGCCAGATAAAAATGAGTGTGTATTGTGTGATTCCATTTATGTAAAACTCTAGAAAATGCAAACTAAACTGTAGTTGTCAAAAGCAGGTCATTGGTTGCCCAAGTATGTGTGTAAAAGGGTGGGAGAGTGGTTACAAAGGGATATGAAGGAATTTTTATGTGTGATTGATACATTTATTACGTTGACTACAGTGATGGTTTTATGGTGGTATATGTATGTCAGATATCAGCCAAATTGTAAACTTTATATTTGTGCTGTTTATGTCAATTATATTTCAGTAAAGTGCTTTTTATAAAAGCAGTAAAAAAGAAAAGGTGGGGTCACCCGTAAAGGTGTGTCTAACAATATCTTAGCACAATATCTTAACAATATCTAACAATAGTAAGCACAGAATATATTGATGGATAAATGAAGTGAGTTAACCTCCAAAAGACCCTCAGTAAAGGAAGTTCTAAAGGCTGTATTTTAGACTAAAAATGATCTTTGAGGAAATAAGAGAGTTGGAAGAAGGATTGGAGAGTTAAAGATACATCGGTTGAATAAAATGACAGTAACAACAACAACAACAATAGTATTCAGTTTGTCATGGAGAAAAATGCAGGCTAGTACTAAAATACTAACAATAATAGGATGTAAATTTCGAGAGGGTTATCCAAATTAAAACTTTAAAAAGATTTTCTGGTTTGGAGGAGAATAAAAGATACTGGTTTGTTTTAGATATTGTTAGGTTAAGTATCCATGTTGAAATACCTAGGGTATACATTTTATGAGTAGCAAAAAAGTATAACCTCTGAACTATTAGAGGTAGAAAGATTGAATAAGATAATGAAAAAGCCTCCATCCCAAACAATGGGCAGATTTGGGGTAGGGCACAAGGCTTGATGGTGTCAGGAAAAACAGATTAAAAAGCTCAATCATACTAATTTTATGCATATCCAAAAAGATAATTGAACTATATTTTCCAGTAAAAAGACTAATATAGATTTTTTTTTTTAATTTATAAAGAATTTATTGTGTACCTTCAGCTTCTGCTTTAGGTACTGCTGCTACGGAAATGTAAAAAGAAGTACAGCTCCATAACCTGTGGACATAAGGAGTTTGCGGGCATATAAGCAAATGGTTGATTGAGAAACAATGTGGTTAAGTGTCATAGTAGATGGTTTTTAGAATATGGTATGACAGCAGATTGGGACTTATGTAGCAGTTTGTGTAGTGAGTCAGAAAAGGTGAATAGAGAACATGATCCTGGTTCTTAATAATGTTAGCCAAATGTAGAAATGAGAATGTATCTTTATGGAAGAGAAACCATCACGTGGAGGGTTGGTTTGAGGCAAGAAATGGCAGAGTGTGTTCAGGAAACAAGTAGTAGTTTAGCATAACTGAAGCACACAAAGGAGAGGATGAAATATATGGATAATTGGACAGTTAGGCAAAAGCCTGATCATGAATGAATATGTATACTTACACTGTTTGAATTTTATTTTGAGGTTTATGGAGCTTAATGACATGTATTTTGCAAACTCTTTCATACTCAAGTGTGAAAGAATCTTTTGAACCACTTGACACCTGTCAGAATGGCTAACATTAACAATTCAGGCAACAACAGATGTTGACGAGGATGCGGAGAAAGAGGATCTCTTTTGCATTGTTGGTGGGAATGCAAGTTGATGCAGCCAGCTTGGAAAACAGTATGGAGGTTCCTCAAAAAAATCAAAATAGAACTACCCTACTACCCAGCAATTGCACTAGTAGGTATTTATCCAAGGGATACAGGTGTGCTGTTTTGAAGGGACACATGCACCCCCATGTTTATAGCAGCACTGTCAACAATAGCCAAAGTATGGAAAGAGCCCAAATGTCCCTCAATGGATGAATGGATAAAGAAGATGTGGTATATATATACAATGGAGTATTATTCCGCAATCAAAAAGAATGAAATCTTGCCATTTGCAACTACATGGATAGAACTGGAGGGTATTAGGCTAAGTGAAATTAGAGAAATACAAACATCATGTGAGTTCACTCATATGAGGACTTTAAGGGACAAAACAGATGAACATAAGGGAAGGGAAACAAAAATAATATAAAAACAGGGAGGGGGACAAAACAGAAGAGACTCATAAATATGGAGAACAAACTGAGGGTTACTGGAGGGGTTGTGGGAGGGGGGATGGGCTAAATGCGTAAGGGGCACTAAGGAATCTACTCCTGAAATCATTGTTGCACTATATACTAACTAATTTGGAAGTAAATTAAAAAAAAAAAAAAAAAAAGAATCTTTTGAAAGGTCTAGGTTTGGGGAGACCAGTTAGTCTCTCATGATAATCCAGTCAGGCAATGATGAACATTTGATAAGAAGGAGTAGATAGTCAGAATGGAGTTGAGGTTAGAACTTTAAGAGATTTAGGATGTAAAATTGTGGAGGTGGAGACCTAGGATGTCTAGAGTGATCATAAGGTATTTGATTTGAGGTGTTATTATAGGTTGTGGTGCCATTTACTCAGGAAATACAAAAAAAAAGTTTTTCAATATACTGAATTTGAAACACTTGCAGGGTATTTCAATTAGAGATGTCCACCAATAAGTTGAATCTAATGATCTGGAATTTATAATAGGAGCTACAAATTCAGATTTGGTAATCTTTAGCATATTGAAGTCATGGGTGTGGGTGAGATAACCCAAAGGAACCAGGAGAGAAGATCAAAGAATACAAATGTTTAAGGGACTAGTAGAAGAAGAGCAACCAATAGACTGGAGAATGATCAGGAAAATAGGAAGAATAGAGACAGAAAGTAAAGACCTGGAGGCCCAATAGCACATATAGTATTTTATGGCTGGTAACTATTTAACTATGGATATTGCCTAAAATTTTAGCAGAAGTAGGAGGAATGGTTGGAGGAGGGCTTAAAAAGGCAAGCTGAAACTAAATTGCTGTGAATTCCTTATTAAAGGGATGGGGCATTATCTTTTTGGTGCCCTTGAAGGTGTTTTGTTTTTTTGTGTGTGCCATTGAAGGTTTTAAAAAATGATTTTTATTGCAGTAAAATATATATGACATAAAATTTATTATTTTTTCCATTTTTAAGTGTACAGTTCAGTGACATTAAGTACATTCACATGATTGTACAACCATCTGCACTATGCATCTGTAGAACTTTTTATCATCCCATATTAAAACTCTGTACCCATTGTACAGTAACTCCTCATTCCCCTCTTACTTTGCCCCTGGTTTTGTGTCTGTGTACTTGGCTAGCTATTGTAGGTACCTCATATAAGTGGAATCCTACAATGTTTGTCCTTTTCTGCAAATTTCACTTAGTATTTTATCTTAAAGGTTCAACCATAATGTAGTATGTATTAGATTTCCTTCCTGTTAATGTTGAATAGTAGTCCATAGTACCATGTTTTGTGTATCCATTCATCCATCCATTTATTCTATTTGGGTCATTTCTACTTTTTGGGTATTGTGAATGATACTGGTATGAACATTGGTAGAGGAAATACTTGTTCGAATCCCTACTTTCATTTCATTTCTGTATATACCCAGAAGTGGAATTGCTGGATCAAATGGTAAATACATGTTAAATTTTTTGAGGAACTGCCGTACTATTTTCTACAGTGGCTACACCATTTTAGATTCCTACTAGCAATGCCCAAGGGTTCAATTTCTCTATATTCACAAAACTTTTGTTTTTTTTCTGTTTTGTAATAGTTATCTTACTAAATTTGAATTGGTATTTCATTGTCCTTTTTATTTCCATTTTCCTAATGATTACTGAGGTTGAACACCTTTTTGTGTACTTACTGCCCATTTGTATATCTTCTTTGGAGAAATGTCTATTCAAGTCCTTTGACCACTTTTGAATTGGGTTGTTTTCTTGTTGTTAAGTTTTAGGAGGTCTTTATATGTTTTGGATATTAATCCCTTATCGTATATGTGATTTGCAAATATTTTCTCCTATTCTGTGGGTTGCCTTTTTACTCTGTTAATTGTGTTGTTTGATGCACTGAAGTTTGATTTTCATAAATTCCAATTTGTCTAATTTTTCTTTTTTTGTCTGTGTGTTTTTTTTTATGTTTCATATCCAGTAAATCATTGCCAAATCTAGTGTCATGAAACTTTTCTGTTTTCTTCTAAGAGTTTTATAATTTTTCTCTTACATTTAGGTCTTTGATTCATTTTGAGCTAATTTTTGTATATTGGTATAAGATAAGGGTCTATACTGCATATGGATGTCCAGTTTTCCTAGCATGATTTGTTGAAAAGCCAGTCCATTTGCCATTGGACAGTCTTGACACCCTTATTAAAAATCATTTGGCTATATATATGAGTATCTATTTCTGGGCTATGTGTTTTATTCTGTTGACCTATACGTCTGTCTTTATACCAGTACCATACTGTCTTGGTTACTGTGGCTCTTAGAGTAAGTTTCAAAGTCAGGAAATGTGGATTCTGTAACTTCGTTGTTGTTTTTAAAGATTGTTTTGGCTGTTTAGGGTCCCTTAAGATGCTATGTGAATTTTAGGATTAATTTTCCTATTTTTGCAAAAAAAATCAATCCCATTTTAATGGGATTGTATTGAATCTGTAGATTACTTTGAGTAGTATTGACATCATCTTAACAATATTAAGCCTGCCAGTCCATGAACATGGGATGTCTTTCTGTTTATTCATGTCTTCTTTTATTTCTTTAAGTGTTTTATTGTTTTCAGTGTACAAAGTCATTCATCTCTTTGGTTAAGTTAATTTCTAAGTATTTTATTCTTTTTGAGGCTATTTTATTATTATTATTTGTTTTAAATTTATTTTGAGAGAGAGAGTGGGGTGGGGGGAGTAGAGAGAGAGAGAGAGAATCCCCAGTAGGCTCCACAGTCAGCGTGGAGCCCAGCGTGGGGCTCAGTCTCATGATCGTGAGATCAAGACCTGAGCCTAAGTCAAGAGTTTGATGCTTAACCAGCTGAGACACCCAGGTGTTCCTTTTTGAGGCTATGTTGAATGGAGTTGTTTTCTTAATTTCCTTTTCAGATTGTGTATTGTTAGTGTATAGAAATGCAACTGATTTTTGCATGTTGATTTGTATTCTACTTTACTGAATTTGTTCATTAGTTCTAACAGTTTTTTTTTTTAATGGCATCTTTAGGGTTTTTTACATATTAGCTTGTTATCTATGAATAGAGATAATTTTATTTCTTCCATTCCAAGTTAGTTGCCTATTATTTCTTTTTCTTGCCTAATTCCTCTGGCTAGCACTTCTAATAATATGTTGAATAGAAGTGGTAAAAATGGGCATTCTTTTTTTTTTTTTTAATGTTTATTTTTGAGAGGGAGTGCGAGCAGGGGAGGAGCAGAGATAGAGAGGGACTGAGTATCTGAAGTGTGCTCTGCACTGTCAGCAGTGAGCCCAGTGTGGGGTTCTAACTCATGAACCATGAGATCATGACCTGAGCTGAAGTCAGATGCTGAATCAACTGAGCAACCTAGACACCTCGAAAATTGGCATTCTTGACTTGTTCCTGATCTTAGAGAAAAAGCTTTTACTCTTTAACCACTGAGTTTAATGTTAGCTGTGAGTTTTTATATAGGTCTTTATTATGTTGAGGTAATTTCCTTTTATTCCTAGTTTGGTGAGTGTTTTTGTTTTTGTTTTTGTTTTTTTTAATCACAAAAGGGTGAATTTTGTCAAATGCTTTTTCTGTATCAAGATATTCAAGTCATTTTTTTTCTTTCATTTATTAAGATGGTGATTACGTTGATTGACTATTGTATGTTGAACTCTTCTTGCATTACAGGAATAAATTGCACTTGGTCATGCTATATAATCTATTTAATATTTTGCTGCATTTGGTTTGCTAGTATTCTGTTGAGGATTTACTGAACGTTTTGAAGTAGGAGACTAACTGGTAGATGTAAGGGGAATGGGATGAATGGCCAGAGAGTGGAAATAGATGACTCGTTAGCAAGCTCTTACTTCTTGGGCATGTTTTCTCTCTCTCTCTCTCTCTCTCTCTCTCTCTCTCTCTCTCTCCCTGTCTCTCTTTCTCTCTCTCTCTCTCTCTCTCTATATATATATATGTATATATATATACACACACACACCATATATACATATATTTTAATGTTTACTGATTTTTGAGAGAGACAGAGCATGAACAGGGGAGGAGCAGAGAGATAGGGAGACACAGAATCAGAAACAGGCTCCAGGCTCTGAGCTGGCAGCACAGAGCCCGACGCGGGGCTCGAACCCACAAACTGCGAGATCATGACCTGAGCCAAAGTTGGACGCTTAACTGAGCCACCCTGGTGCCCCGGGTATGTTTTCTTAGACTAAACTAATTCTTTCCAGAACTTACCAGATATCACCAGAAACACCACCATTTGTTTACCCAGTTGCTTTGGACAAGCACTTTTGAGTCATCTTTGATTTGTCTCTCTCATCTACATCCCACATTCAGACTGTTAACAAATTCTATAGCGTTTACCTTGAAACATTATATATTCCAAATTGAGTCATTTGCACACACTCTACTCTTTCTGTTTGGAATTTTCTTGTTTGTTTAATAGTGGAAAGCTATTACCATCCCTAGGGTTTAAATTTTTTTTAATGTTTATTTTTGAGAGAGAGAGCATGAGTGGGGGAAGGGCAGAGGGGGAGACACAGAATCTGAAGCAAGCTCCAGGCTCTGAGCTGTTAGAACAGAGCCCAGTGTGGGGCTCAAACTCATGAACCCTGAGATCATGACCTGAATCAAAGTCCAATATTAACCGACTGAGCCACCCAGGTGCCTCTGGGATTTTTTTTTTTTTTAAACTAGTCTCTTTAAACTAGTTTTTTTTTTTTTAAACTACACTGGGCTCAATGCATGTGTAGGGCTCAAATGCATGATCCTGAGATCAAAAGTCCCATGTTCTCCCAACTGAATCAGCCAGGCACTTCTACTCTTTTTGTTTTAGTCTGAGTTACCACCATCTTTAACCTGGACTCTTTCCAATTTACCCTTCCTTCTTGCCCCCCACAGTCCATTCTTTTTTCATTTATCAGCCAGGACTGTTCTTTTAAAATATGTTATAACATGTGGGGGCACTTAGGTGGCTTAGTCAGTTGAGCGCCCAACTCTTGACTTTGGCTTGGGTCATGATCTCCTGGTTCGTGGGTTTGAGCCCTGCATCGGGCTCTGTGCTGATGGTGTGGAGCCTGCTTGGAATTCTCTCTGTTTCAAAATAAATAAATAAACTTAAAAAAAACAACAACAACATGTCATAACATGTTACTTCCTGCTCATAGCTCTTCACTGGCTTCCCAACTTAGAATAAAAGTTTAAGTCCTTATCACGTATCATAAGGTCATACAATATTTGGCTTCTAGTTAACTTTTCAGCCTCATCATTTAGTTACCTCTTTAATCAGATTGATCTCTTCAAATAACATTAGGTAGGTACTTTGTTGCCTCTTAAGTCTTTGCATTTATCATCTCTGTGTCTGAATGCTCTTCCCTCAGAAATTTAAACATTTCTGTTCTTCATTTTTAGGTTTCTGCCAAATATTACCTGCTTAGAGTTACCTTTGTCCACTCTATTCTAAAATAATACCCACTACCCATCAAATTCGTCTCTCACCCTGTTTGATTTTTCTTCATAGCTTTATCTGACATGAATGTATATATTTATTTGTTGTCTATTTCTTCTAACTAGAATTTAACTAAAAATTTGGAAGAAAAATGAAGCTGTCTTACGGCCATTTTGATTTTCTATACCTTAGGTAAACTTTACTTATGTTAAGACTGAATATAGTAACAATGAATAAAATTAGGAATAGACCAGTCTTTGTTTAAGTGCAGTGTAGGGGTGGAGGAGAGCGAACAAACTACTTCTGATTTTTCAATTTGTTGGGAACTACATGTATCAAAAATAAGGGAATGTCTCTTGACTAATGTGTAATAGAAAATGCCATTATTATAATATTAAAGAAATGATATGGTCTTCGTTGTGGTAAAAAAAAGAAAAAAGTAAAGGAAATAGGACGAGATTGTGTGGATGATTTTCTTCTTTGTATTTTCCTATGTTTTATGCAGCTTTTGCAGTTAGCATGCATTTTTTTTAAAAATCAAAATAATAGGGGCACCTGGGTGGCTCAGTTGGTTGAGTGTCTGACTCTCGGTTTCGGCTTGGGTCATGGTATCACGGTTTGTGGGTTCAGGCTTGCATCAGGCTTCGTGCTGACAGTGCGGAGCCTACTTGGGATTCTCTCTCTCCCTCTATCTCTCTCTGCCCCTCCCTCACTCACTCTCTGTCTCTCAAATAAATAAACTTAAAAAAAATTTAAAAATCAGAATAATAAATCAATCTTTAAAAATCGTGTATATATAATATAGTCTCTTAGCTTTTTGGTTTAAATTGGCTTTCAAACTTTCAGTAGAATCAGGGTTTTGGGAAACATTTTGCCTAGTATTAGATGGATAAAAGAACAGAAAGAAATCAAATGTAAATGGTATTCTGTATAACAAATGTGATGATAGTGTCTAGGATGTTTTCCTGTGACCGTTTAATCTGGTATCATGTGCAGATCAGAGAGGATTCAAGACTTTCTCCTCCATCTGAAACAATCTTTTTGCTGCAGCAAAATTATCCACAGAATTATCAGCTAAGTGTTTTACTTACAGTATTTTGGCTTTGATGTAGCATTTCAGAATTTATGAAGACAGTACAGTAGAACAAGTTTTAGTTTTTAATGTTTAATAATAACCTCCCCCCAAAGACTTCTTAATCTTCCAGTACTTACAACATTTCTGTCACTTGTTCATTTCCATATCCTAGGTGTCTTAAATTAAATCTGGCATATAGAAGGTGAATATTTGTTGAGTTAATATATTTATGTTCTTCTATCCTAAATATAAGGACATTAAAGTAGAAAAAAAATTTTTTATGTTATTGTTAAATGTTACATTAATAGGAAAAACAGGAAGAAAGTGAGCTTCGTTCTCTGCCACCTCCTTCCCCTGCCCACTTGGCTGCTTTAAGTGTTGCAGTTATTGAATTAGCAAAAGAACACGGAATAACAGATGATGACCTCAGAGTCCGTCAGGAAATTGTGGAGGAAATGTCAAAGGTTATAACAACATTTTTACCAGGTACAGATACGCTTTATGCTTAATTAGTAAAATCATACAACTTTTCCCCTTGCTTCTTGCTAAACTTAGTGTAAATTTCTTAATGTTTCCTTTCTGTTTGTTTCTCCCATCTTAAAAGTAGATGAATTTAATTATTTTATAAGTGAGTTTTTGGGAAATATTTCAGAAAAGTAAAATAGAGAATTATGACAATAAGAAGAGTTTTAAAATGTCAGATATAGGAAAATTTCTTATAGGTCAAATATTATATTTTATATTATTTTTCAGTATCTTTGACTTCTGAGTGGACATTTTAATTATATTATTTTCAGTGCGTATATTCCAGCTAGTCACTGAAAAAGATTCTTATGGCCGATGGTGGGGAAAAATTAATTTACTTTAAGTAGGGTCATAACAAGTAAAATTTGCCCTTTTATTTCTTTTTGACTCTGCTCTTTCTTTACAGAAAGCTTATATTTTTGGTGTAAGGGGGAGTTGTGCCAGGTTTATTGTAGACATTTATATAAAGATTATATTTGCTTAACACTTAATACTGTTTTTGCATCGATATTGAATTTAAGTAAATGTCTATTCAATAAAACTTATTTCTCACCACCAGCGGGATTTTGGACAGTTGACAAATTACAGTTTTATATAGAGCCATTTGTGAGATGTATAAGAAAATATAAAATTGAAATTAAAAAATGGAAAACATTTTCATTTCATTTTATGTCTGTAATGTGGTTTTCTCCCTAAAGTATAATGAATACTAATTTAAATTATATACAGAAATAATTTACTATTTTGAGAAGAAAAATGCAGACACCTGGCTGGCTCAGTCGGTAGACCTGCAGCTCTTGATCTTGGGGTTGTGAGTTTGAGCCCCATGTTGTGTGTGGAGCCTACTTTAAATTGTTTTTTTTTTTATGTTTAATTTTTGAAGGTGAGAGACAGAGCATGAGTGGGGGAGGGGCAGAGAGAGAGGGAGACATAGAATCCAAAGGAGGCTCCATTCTCTGAGCTGTCAGCACAGAGTCCCACATGGGGCTCGAACTCAGAAACCATGAGATCATGACCTGAGCTGAAGTCGGGCGCTTAACTGACTGAGCCACCCAGGCGCCCCTGTGGAGCCTACTTTAAAAAAATAAGTAAAATATATTTAAAAATGGACAGAAAGGAAGTTTTTATGATGTTAATGATTTCAGTGATTTTCAGACGTTTTGTGAACTTGAACAGTAGACTTCTATCTATACAAATGAGTATAAACTCACACTTTCTAAGAAACTGAACCTGCCTGAGTAGTCCCAATCATGTTATTTTCAACTTGCCCTCTGGTGAGATTCTTTTAAAATTTACCTTACGATGATTTTTGAATAATGTATTTGATAGTTTGAAAAAGATATAAGTTGTATGTTATTATTCCTATATATTTTGGTCTATGAAATCTTGAAACACCACAGGGTTTTTTGTTTGTGTTTTGTTTTTTCTTGGGGGGGCAGTTTAGGTTTATAATATCAAGTGACGAGCCTTCATTTTGTATTTTTAAAGAGCATTGGCATTCAATGTCTATGATCCCTTCCCCATTTAAAGTGCTATTATCTCTTACATAAATATAAATATCTAAGAGTAAATAAATGTAGTTTATGACAGTAGCTATACCTAGGTTAGTACATTTTCACTGTTACATATTAAATATCAAACATACTTCTAGTCATTCCTAAATGAACTATTACTAATATTTTGTGTGTAAACACTGGACTTTTATGAGTAATTTCTTCCTTCTCTGTCCCTGAATCCCATAACTGAGAAACATTTTTATTTTTTTGCAGATCAGTTAGAAAGGATGTCATTCTTCTGTAAATGTTGTCCTAGAATTGAAGACACAGAATTGAAATATATGTAATTTTCCTATTATCGTTTTTAAGCAATTTCTCATATTTGCACACTATTTCATGCTTTCATATTTTTTCCTTTATTTCCAGAGTGTTCACTTAGGTTGTATGGCTCATCTCTGACTAAGTTTGCTCTGAAAAGTAGTGATGTTAATATAGATATAAAATTTCCTCCCAGGGTAAGTAATTATGAAAACACTTTTTTATGTGGTTCTTAACTAGTACTTGGTAATTTTTAGTTGATTGTCTTTTTAGAGAAGGTGTAGGGGACTATAAGATTTTGGTTTATAGTGTAATTAAATGTGATTTTGGAAACTATTAGGTACTAGATATAGGTGGAATAAAAATAAGGGAGAGAAAGAAGGAAGCAGGGGAATGCAGTAAAAAGGGAAAATGCTTGTACATATTTGATGGTGTTGAATAGTTATCACTTGTAGGCAGTATAGAAAGTGAAAATAACTTTAAAATCATACTTCTGTGTTCAAGTCTTGGCTGCAATGAGCAAGTGACTTGGCCTTTTTATGACTCAGTTTTTTAATTTCTAAAACAGGGATAATAATAACTTTTATATTAAATAAGATGCTGTATACCAAACATTTTTGTATAGTGTGCCTGGTACATTCTGGGTACTTACCATAAGTAGTAATTAGCACTGCTAACATTATTTATTTATTGACCTATGAAACATTTAAAATAGTTGGTTGACATTTTACATGTTATTAAATAATTTTAATGCTTAGGTGAAAATTAATGATTTAGGTGAAAACTTGATGTTTTAACTTCTTATCTCATACAGTTATTTACTTACCATTAGTACATGATTATTAAATACTTTAGCAGCAAAGTACATACTAAACTAAGCATTTGACAAGTTTGTATTTTAAAGTAGTATTTAATCTAAACCTTTTAACCATGCTGCCAGTTACCAGTATCTCTTAAATTTCCTATCTCAACAACTTCTCTTTGAAGGCTATTTGGCAAACTGGTTTCTTTTCTGTTTATTTTGCTGTGAAATTCCAGAATCTTTTCTCATTCTAAGAACTTATTAATTCTAGAAATATTGCTGGAAGAATAGCACTACATGATTTATTATATTCTAGTTCCATGAACAAGATATGTTACCATAAAAGTGTTTTAACTATTCTTTTTTCATTATTTTAAAATAGATTGGTTTTATTTAAATATTTAATGAAATCGAATTCTCTCTAATGTTTGCACCTTGAACTTTGAAATTAGTATATTGATTTACTTTGAATTTTTTTAGATGAATCATCCAGATCTTCTGATACAAGTGCTTGGGATTTTAAAAAAAAGTGGTGAGTTTCTTTTTTTTTGTCTTTCTAAAGAAAATTCTTTGAGGGTATGTGCACTGTGTTTTTTATATATGGCTAACCAAGTTTAACACTTGTAGTAGCATATATGAGTCATTATATTACATACATTTACATATTTGTTGAATAGGTGTGCTATAAAATTTACATGTCATTAGATAAACAGTATATTTAAAATTGGTATGTAAAAAAGTACTGCCTATTGGGTAATTTAAAAATGTTATGGGCATTTCTTGTGTAAAAGAAGACAGAAAACCTGTAATCATTAGGAAGTCACTGATGAAGGAAGATTTAGGAGAGACTTGGGAAAAAATGTGTGCTGCATGCATTGAGTAAGTATTTTTTTTTTCCACTTAAAATAATAATTTAATTAATCATTTATATTACATCAACCAAGTCATACCTAGTATGTTTCTCATATCTTTCTTGTCTGTCTGGATTGTTTTTGATGTAAAATGGACATTCGTATAGGTAAAAATACTTTCAAAATAAAAAAGTTTTTAAATTACATCTGTCTTAAACCACCCCCTAAGTCAGGTAGTACAATATTATTTTCTTGTTTTTTTATTTATTGCTTTTCTTGTTAAAAGTAAATGCCTAAGAGCTCAGGATATGGAGCCAGACTTAACTGGGCTCAAATTTTACTTCTGCCACTTATTGGTTGTGTCCTTTGACAAATTACTGAAGTGTTAATGCTTCAGTTTTCTCATCTATAAAATGGCAGTAATATAGTGTGGGTTTTTTTTTTTTTAAGGTTACTTATTTTGAGAGAGAGAGAATACAAGCAGGGGTGGGGCAGAGAGAAGGGGGAGAGAGAATTCTAAACAGGCTCCATGCTGTCAGCCCAGAGCTGAACATGGGCCTTGAGCTTACAATCTGTGAGATCATAACCTGAGCCGAAACCAAATGTCAGATGCTTAACTGACTGAGCTACCCAGGCAGTCCAGTATAGTATCTTTTTGATGAGAAGATTGTTGGGAGGATGAAATGGGTTAAGCCACAGCTTAGAAGTGCTTGGTTCTTACTAAATTTTTGCTGCTGTGATTGTTGTTATTAATCCTATTATCATCTTAAATTTTATGAGTTACAAATATCTGGCAAAAATATTTTCAGTTTGGCTTAGAAAAGATGGCTTATTGACCCTCCTTTACCCTGTCATTGACTTCATAGTCAGCTCTAACTTCCTTCTCTCTCTCTGTTTCTCTCTCTCTCTCTCTCTCTCTCTCTCTCTGCCCTGTCAGCTCGCCATTATTTGTCAGCTTCTTGTTAGCCATTTTCCTGGGAAATTAGTTTTTATGAAAATAATTCGATGTAACTAATCTTGTAAAGGGATTTTAATATAGTTTTCTTTCGTAATAAATACTTGCCTGTTACTGCACAAAAACTAAAGCATATTACAGATAAGAGATAGATATAGAGCTTTTACCTCTTTAGATTCACTGGACAGTATCAGCCTAGCAAACGTATATTAAATACATGACTAGATCATCTTAAGTCACATAACATAGGTTTATAAAATTCAGTCTGATTCAAAAATTATTACCTTCTTTAAGCCTTCATTGTATTCCTTTAAGATCTCTGTCTTGTTATTTACAGGATTTGTGTATGTTTTGCAAACCCTTAATTGAGCTCTTTGTGTCTTACTAATTAATTGTCATAACCACTATGCATAATGCAATTCCTGGCATATAAATCTTCAGCACATGAATTTTTAATAAATTAATAATCCCAACAAGTACTACTAAGAGATTTTCTTTTAACTTCAGATGAAATAAATTAAACTATCTATTTTCATCAGATTGGACATTTATGTCATGGGGCCTTCCTGGGAGATGTAGAGAAAGACTTCAGAGTGGAAGTGTGCTTTACCCTCTTCTTCCTTAGGCTCTTTGATTGATTAGGGCAAGCTTTTCATATAGTAACAGGAAATGGGGCCAGCAGAGTTAGCCTTTTACTTGCATGGATAACTTAAAACAACTAAATTGTCAAAGCATTGTAGGTTTTCATTTCATGACTCCTTTGGAAATAGAAGTAAGTGGTGTTTGTTGTTTGCCATATTTTTGAAGGTTTAATCACTTTGACTAGATTATATACTTACTGGAAAATGTTCAAATTTTTAGAGATGTTAAGACCTTTCTTCTTAAGCTGATTATAATTTTTGGACAATATTTGGGACTGTGCCTGTCATTTATGATATATAGCAAATGACACCAAGAGAGGTAGGAGATTCTGTTGGGTTGATGCTTATAATGTGGAGTGTGTATTATCCCACAGAAGCAACGCAAATGATTTTTAGAAGGAAACTATCACTTAATGTTTACCATAAAGTAAATATTTGAGAGATGTTGGCAATAGCTTACTTGTTTTATTTTTTTCCTTATTAGTATTATATATAGATGTGGAATCTGATTTTCATGCCAAAGTTCCTGTTGTGGTGTGCAAAGATCGGAAAAGGTTAGTAACAATGAAAAGAAAATAGTTTTTGAAATAACAAGTAAATATACAGTGAACATTTCCAAGGCAGAAAATTTTATTTTGTTTTGTTTATTTTATTTTATTTTATTTTATTTTATTTTATTATTAAAGTTTATTTATTGAGAGAGAGAATGCACACATGCGAATGTGCATGCACAGGGTAGGGACAGAGAAGGAGAGACAGAATTCTGAGTTGGGGCTCTATCCCATGAACTATGAGGTCATGACCTGAGCTGAAATCAAGAGGGAATCAGATGCTCAACTGACTGACTGACCCACCAGGCGCTCCAGAAAATTTTGTTTTAGATTTCTCCTTAGATTAATATACTATCTATTAAAAATAAAAGCTTACTAAAAGCATGTCAAAAAAAGGAGAGTTACCAATTAAACACAAAACACAGTAAGGTAGAACTTCCATTTTTTTCTTAGAGAAGTTCATTCACCCAACAGCATTGTGCATTTACTGTATGTTAGGTACTGCTTTGCTGTAAGGATACAAACATAAATAGGAAATAGCCGCTCTTCTCAAGGAGCCCACAATCTTTTAGAATCTAATTTTTAGTTCACGGAAATTGAATGAGTCACTGAAGACTAATGTTGCCTTTTTAGTCTGATGTATATAGGATTGAGAGCAAAGCGCCTGTCAAAAAGGAAACTGAGATAATCCTATTTGCGATCAATGTGGGAGACATAAAAACAATACAGAAGTAATTAAGTGTTCTTTAAGTGTTCTTTTATTGAATACTAACTTGTATATCTTACTTTTTTTTTTTTTTAATTTTTTTTTTTTTTCAACGTTTATTTTATTTTTGGGACAGAGAGAGACAGAGCATGAACGGGGGAGGGGCAGAGAGAGAGGGAGACACAGAATCGGAAACAGGCTCCAGGCTCCGAGCCATCAGCCCAGAGCCCGACGCGGGGCTCAAACTCATGGAGCGCGAGATCGTGACCTGGCTGAAGTCGGACGCTTAACCGACTGCGCCACCCAGGCGCCCCTGTATATCTTACATTTTAAGAGTACTATATTTTCTTATTCAAAGTTAGAAGAATCTATGGAGATCTAATTCAACTTTGTTATTTTCTAATTAAAAAATTGGAATCTGGAGGGATTAAATGATTTGGCCAGATTCACAACATTTAGAGTAAAATCAGGATCAGAATGGAAGTATTCTGACTCCTAGTGTTTTCTGTTTTTTGTTTTGTATCCACAATGTGTCAGATTGCCTCTTTGTGGAACCTCAGATACATTCTTCTCCCTGCCACCAAATATCTCTACTATAATTCCGTCACTCCTTTAATATAGCTCCTATTTTCACTTACATTTAAGCATTATTTGAGGGTTCATATGTACGTCCTTTCTAATCCAAAGTAGCATATCAGTAAAATCATGAAAGCTTAGATAGGAAAAATTCGAGTCAAGAAGTATAGCTGGTTACTTCAGTATTTCATTTTTTCTTTTTATCATGTGCAGAGCAAAAAGAATGAGCCAGGAAGGTATGTTACACTACTTGACATTGATGAGATCAATGCCTTTTCTCTGATATAAATCAAATTTTGGTGAATGTTAATGCTGCTTTTGAAATTAAATTTTTTTTTTAAATTTATTTGAGAGTGCATGCGTTCACTCACAAGAGCAGGGGAGGGGCAGGGAGAGAGAGAATCCTAAGTGGGCTCCGCACTGTCAGCACAGAACCTGACATGGGGCTCTGTCCCATGAACCGTGAGATCATGACTTGAACTGAAATCAAGAGTTGGATGCTTACCCACTTAGCCACCCACCAGGCACCCCTTGAAATTAATTTCTGAAGAATTTAAATACTAAGTGAGGTTGAAATTCATTTCTGAAGTACAAATGAGTATTGAAAACATCTTTACTTTTTATGGAACTCTAGTGATAGAAATGATTTGTCGTTTCCAGTTATCTCTCAATCTATTAAAATCTATTTGTTTTTATTATGACTTCCTTGGTATTAAAATATGGTGACTGGAAAGAATAACCATAGGACTTGGAATATTCTGGTTCTTAAGGTTTTAATACAGTGAAATTTGTTTCTTTCTCATTCACAGTGGTTTACTTTGTAGAGTGAGTGCAGGAAATGATATGGCATGCCTCACTACTGATTTACTTGCTGCTCTTGGCAAGACGGAACCTGTTTTTACTCCTTTGGTGTTAGCCTTTCGCTACTGGGCTAAGGTAAGTGGAACAGAAGAAAAAAGTACTTATCTTTAAGATAACTCAGGCTTTTTCCTGTACTAACATGTAAGATAAATCATAATATATGGGGATAAAATAGTTATCTGTGCCAGACAGAAAATGATGTGGCAGGTTCTGATTATGGACATGAAAATGAAGTCTCCTAGACATACAGAGTAATTGATATATTTTATTATTCTCCTTTTATGTAGTACAGAAACATTTTCTTTCACATAACAAATGAGGCTCAAGTTTTCACCCTTAATGTAAGTTAAAGTTGTAAGATGTGGTTATGCAAGTTAATGCATAAGTTTGCAAGGTTTTTTTGTTAGCATCTTTTTTCCTGTCTCTGTCTCAGAACATTGTTCTCTTTCCTCTAAGTTACTGATAACCTACAGCAATTTCTACTCGGTTAACTGCTGAGAATCAGTTACCTGTTTCTTAAATTAGAATTAATTTTGAAAGGCTGCGGTATCCTTTGTTGTCATTTCTTTGGTATGGAGGTAAGGAGGAGTGATAAAGTCACTACCATTATCAGTCCAAAAGACTAGAGAGAGAGAGAGAGAGAGAGTTTAGCCTTTCTGAGTGTGTTCTTATCAGTATAGTATTCATCACTTGTTACAGTAGTGATGAGTATAAATTCTCAGTCTTATATAAAGAAGATGGATTAAGGGAGTGGTGGTGAAATGAGTAAATTGAGAGCAAAAACTGCTAGAGGATTCTTCTTGGAATTTTTTTGTTTGGACTCTGATAAGAGGATTGAACTCAGGAGTGGGGCAGAACCAGCTGGTTGAGTAAGGAGAAGCAGTCAGAATTCTAAGGTTGGGGTTTTTTCAACTCAAGACCTTTGTGTTTGCTGTTCTCTTCATCTAGAATGTTCTTACTACACATACCCAGCATGGTTACTTTTTTCCTTTTTTCAAATTTTTGCTTAAATTTTACCTTGTCAGGGTTCCCTGACAAGGGAAACCATATATAAAATAGCATTGCCTTCATCATTCTCCCTGTCTTTACCCTGCTTTATTTTTTTCATAGCACTTACTACCACCTGCCATACATATATTTATTTGTTTGTGATCTGTTTTCTTCCATGAAATTGTGAAGTCTGTGAGGACAACGCTAGTAACCAAGGTTTCTCAGAGTGTGGGATGAGACTGGTACATGAAGCATAGCTATCATTCAGGAAACTCAGTGTACCAACTCTGGGAAGGTTAGTGGCTTCATAAGGGATGAAAGTGTAAACAGTAGCCCCTTGGATAATATTTCTTAACTATGTCCTAAGTTTAGTTATTAGAAAATAGTTTCCGTTTTCTTAAGATATTCTTTTATTCAACTAAGGTAGACTGTGTGAGAAGAATATGAATGATATTCATACAAGTTACTTTCATTTGGAAAAAAAAAATGTAGTCTATTAACTTTGTTTCCTAAAGTGGCTCTTAGAAGATTTCTCAAACTTCTGTTGATTCTGAATGTACTAGTCAATGAAGTACACTAAAAAAATGCAGTATGAAGCTGGTTAAGAGTGGCTCTTTTCTATTAGATCCAACAGAACAGTGTGCCTGATTTTTGGCTCTTGTGTTGGTTGCAAAGAGCTTTTTTTCATGGTTTTCATTTGCTGAGTTTATTGTAAGAAACCTAGAAATAATTCCTGGTGTATTTTTTCTCTCAAAGACTTTTTTTAAAACAGCTTTATTTATCTTGAGGTTTTAAGCCACATTGTACATTTTATAATAAAGCACAGATTTTCCACAATTTGAGAGTTCATTAAAATTCTAGTATATGAATATAATTTATTCTGTAACTGATGTGATGAAATTGCTCTTGACTATTCTCTGGCTGTCTCCTCTCTTAATTTTAGCCTCCCAGTAATAGGAAATAGTTTTTAAGTAAAGCCTTTTAAAACTATTTAGCCTTATCAGCCCTTTATAGTCAAGTTTCCTGACTCAGAGTCACTTTTCTTTGGTTAACATAAGAATTAGGGGCGCCTGAGTGGCTCAGTTGGTTGAGCGTCTGACTTCGGCTCAGGTCATGATCTCACGGTTCATGAGTTCGAGCCCTGTGTCAGGCTCTTTGTGGACAGCTCAGAGGCTGGAGCCTGCTTCAGATTCTGTGTCTCCCTCTCTGTCTGCCCCTCCCCCACTCATGCTCTGTCTCTCTCTCTCTCTCAAAAATAAACAAACATTTAAAAAATTTTTAAAGAAAAAAAGAATTAATTTTAGCAGTATTTGACATCTGAAAGAAATTCCTGGAGACCACTACATGGAAAAAAATGAAACTGGACCACTTTCTTATACCATATACAAAAACAAACTTAACATGGATTAAAGACCTAAATGTGAGACCTGAAACCATAAAACTCTTAGAAGAAAACATAGGCAGTAATGTCTTGGACATCAGCCTTAGCAACCTTTTTCTAGATGTGTTTTTTTAGGCAAGGGAAGCAAAAATAAAAATAAACTATCAGGACTACACCAAAATAAAAAGGTTTTGTACTTATAAGGAAACCATCAACAAAATAAAAAGGCAGCCCACTGAATGGGAAAAGATATTTGCAGATGATGTATTTGACAAGTGCTTAATATCCAAAATGTGTAAAGAACTTTTACAAGTCAGTACCAAAATACCAAATAATCCAGTTAAAAAATGGGCAGAGGACCTGAATTGACATTTTTCCAAAGAAGACATATAGCTGGCCAACAGATGAAAAGATGCTCAATATCACTAATCATCAGGAAAATGCACATCAAAAGTGCCATTCCAAAAAAAAAAAAAAGCGCCATTACACTTTGTCTTATCAAAAGATAAGAAATAGCTGGTGTTGGTGAGAATGTAAAGTAAAAGAAACCTTCTTGCAAGGTTGATGGGAATGTAAATTGGTGTAGCCACTGTGGAAAATAGTATGGAGGTTCCTCAAAAAATTAAAATCAAAAGTACTATACAATTCAGTAATTCCACTCCTGGGTATTTACTCAAAGAAAAAGAAAACACTCCAAAAGACATGTGCACCTCTGTGTTTATTGGCATTATTTACTATAGCCAAGATAAGGGAGTGACACAACTATCCATTGATAGATGAATGGATAAAGAAGATTGTGTGTGTGTGTGTGTGTGTGTGTGCGCTCGTGTGTGTGTGTACACATACACAATGAAATATTACTCAGCCATTAAAAAAGAAAGACCTTGCCATTTGTGATATCATGGATGGTCATAGAGGGCATTATACTAAGTGAAATAAGTTAGGCAAAGAAAGACAAATACAATATGATTTCACTTATATATGGAATCTAAAAAACAAACAAAAAAAGAAGGAACAGGCCTATAAATACAGAGAACAAACTGGTGGTTACCAGAGGAGAAGAGGGTAGGGTGATGGGCAAACTGGGTGAAGAGGAGTGGGAGGTACAGGCTTTCGTTTGTGGAATGAATAAGTCACATGGGTGAAAGGTATAGCGATGGTCAGTATAGTCACTTGTGGTGTGCATAGCATGACATATAGAGTTGTTGAATCACAGTGTTGTACACCTGAAACTAATGTAATGTGTCAGTTATAATTTAGTTTAAAAAATTCCGGAGGCCCAGCTGACAGGCAATTAAAAAATACTCATACAAGGATAAAAAAGAGATCCCTAGGCAGGGGTGTGTGTGTGTGTGTGTGTGTGTGTGTGTGTGTGTGTGTGTGTATAAATACAACTTGTACAACTTGATAATTTGATATATGTATTAATTGTGAAATAATCACCAGTCTGTTACCTGTCATAGTTACCTTTTGTGTGTGTGTTGAGAATGCTTGGGATGTACCTTCCTAGCAAATTTTAGGTATATACTAACAGTAGTATTACCTATAGTCACCATGCTATACATTAGATCACCAGAACTTACTCATCTTGTATAACTGACATTTTGTATCTTTTGACCAAATTCTCTCCATTTCCCTCTCCTCCAGCCTCTGGTAATCACCATTCTAACCTCTCTCCTCCTTTGAGTTTGACTGTTTTAGATTCTGCACATAAGAGAGATAAGCATTTGTCTTACTATATTTAGTTTCTTTCACTTACCAAAATGTCCTGTAGGCCCATCCACATTATTGCAAATGAGAGAATTCTCTTTTTTAAGGCTGAATAAGATTCCATTGTATTTGTATACCAATTTTTCTTTATCTCTTTATTTGTTGATAGACTTTAAGGTTGTTCCCACAGCTTGGCTATGAGATCCCTGTGTTTTAAGAGCTCTCTCTTAAACTACCTTAATGTTACTCCTCTGTGAGATGTCCAATAGTGTTAACAGCATACATTAACAGTTTCTTACAGTTGCAAAAAAGTTTGTAGTTAACTTGACTTAGTCATTAGGCCATTACTCCTGTCATAGTACTCTGGAGAAATGAGAATTTATTCTAGTGGAATAGTTGAAGCTCTTATTTATTTTATTTAATTAAAAAAAATTTTTAATGTTAATTTTTGAGGGAGAGAGAGAGAGACTGAGTATGAGCGGGAGAGGTGCAGAGAGAGGGAGACACAGAATCTGGGCAGGCTCCAGGCTCTGAGCTGTCAGTTCGGGGCCTGACGTGGGGCTCAAACCCACGAGCTGTGAGATATGACCTGAGCTAAAGTTGGACGCTTAACCAACTGAACCACTCAGGCGCCCCTATTTAATTTTTTAAAAATGTTTATTTATTTTGAGAGAGAGCGTGCATGTGTGTGCAAGCAGGGGTGGGACAGAGAGAGAGGGAGACAGAATCCCCAGTGGAATTGTTAGCTGTTAGTGCAGAGCCTGACACAAGGCTCAAACTCATGAACCTGTGAGATCATGACCTGAACCGAAATCAAGAGTCAGACACTTAACCGACTGAACTACCCAGGTGCCCCAGATTAAAGCTCTTGTTATAAGTGTTCTTTATCCTTTCATTTTTAATTGTACTTTTTTTTTCTTTTTTTAAGTAAGCCATACACCTAATATGGGGCTTGAACTCATGGCCTCAAGATCAAGAGTCATATGCTCTACTGACTGATCCAGCCAGGACTCTGTATTCTTAAATTTACTAAGCCATTAAACTATAGTGATTATTATCTTTATCGTATAAATAAGAGAATGAAAAATAAAAAGTAAAAAAAATCCAAGTATAGACTAATCTTACTTATATAGATGCAAAAGTCTAGATGAAATATAAACAAGTGGAATACAAAAGGTTATATGCCATGACTATGCAGGATTTCAGGAATATACGAATGGTTTAATATCAGGAAACCTCTTAACATAATTTATTATATTAACAGTTTGAAGTGGAAAAAAACATGGATGCTGAAAAGACCTATTCTTCATAAAAAAAAGCTCTTAACTAGTAGTGGAAATTAATAATAAAGGCTGTTTACTAAAAAAAATAAACATCATTTAAATCGTGAATTACTCAAACCATATGTGTTAGAATTAAGAATACAACAGAGAAGTTTACCAGTGAAGTTGTACATCGTTTTGGGAGATTTAAAAAATAAAATAAGAAAATGAAATGAAATAATGTATATATTGGAAAAACAGTAAAATTTATTAATGATATGATTGTATACCTGCAAAACTTTAGTTAAAAAACTATTGGGATTAGGGGCGCCTGGGTGGCTCAGTCGGTTAAGCATCCGACTTCAACTCAGGTCATGATCTTGTGGTTTGTGGGTTCGAGCCCCACGTTGGGCACTGTGCTGACAGCTCAGAGCCAGGAGCCTGCTTCTGATTGTGTGTCTTTCTGTCTCTCTGCTCCTCCCTCACTCACACTGTGTGTGTGTGTGTCTCTCTCTCAAAAATAAACGTTTAAAAAAATTTTTAAAAATTATTGGGATTAATAAGGGAATTTGTAAGATGACTAAATATGCAATAATTGGTTTTCTCTGTCATAAAAATAACCTGGTAGAGTGGAAACAAAAATATTACCTTTGTGACCATGTCACAAATTATAGAATACTAAAGAATAAATTTAATAACAAGGGTACAGGAAGCAAATTATATTATTGATAGGTAAAAGTGAAATCCAAACAAATTCATTTATTCAGCAAACATTTGTTAAATGCTTCCTATGGGCTAGATATATTCTAGGTGCTGGAAACATCTAACAAGATTACGTAGGGTCCTGCTATCAGGAAGCTCACATATTTGTGGAAGAATCAGCCAGTAAACAAATATATAAGTAACACAATATCTGGTAGAGTTTAGTGCTGTAAAGATGAGATGATGTGATATGAGAGTGACATTACACTAGATGGTTAGGGAAAGTGATATTTAAACTCAGAGCATGAGTAACCAGCCACTTGAAAGTCTGAGGGAATAGCATCCAACAAACAGCTAGTACAAAGCTTCTAAGGTACAAATGAGCTTGTGAGGAACAGAAGGGAAGGCAGGAGTGGCTGGAATGAAGCAAGTGAGAGTGAAAGTTCTTGTGGTAAGGAATTTGGATTTTCATTGTGGCGAGAAAGCACGGGAAGAGTTTTAAAAGTGGTGTATGACTTGATGTGATTTATGCTTTGAAAAGATCTTTCTGGGGTAAAGATTATAAATAGGGAGCCCAGTAAGCAGGCTGCTGTAATATATCAGCCAGAGGTGATAATGGTCTTTGCAGGGTTAGAATGGATATGAAGCATAGCAGACTCATTTGGGATGGTTTTGGAGGTAGGACTTGTAGAGGTATTGGATATGAGAGTGGAGGGGAAGTGAGTAATTGATGACAACTCCAAAAATTTTGGAAAATGTAAAGATACAAAGATCTCAGATAGGGAAATGGTACCCTTAAAATGTAATATTGCCTTAATTTAACTTTCAAATGTACAGTAGTTCTAATTACCAAGAGTTTTTTTAAAAGTTGATAAAATGATCTTAAAGTTAATATGGAAGAATGAGAATAGCCAAAAGAATTCAAAAAGAGAAGACTAGTGAACGGGACCTACTTTACCACTATAAAACTGCTTTAGTCAAGTATATGCCATTGCCGTAGGGATAGACAGATAGATCTGTGGAACAGAATAGAAGGCCCAGAAGTAGATCCTACTACAATGAAATTTTAATGTAATGAAAAATAAAAGATTTCAGTGATAAAACAATGGTTTATTTGTTAAATGGTGGTGTCACACTGTATATTTCTTAAACAAAATAATGTTGGATCCTTAGGACACTAAATGCAAAAATAAATTCTACTTAAATGAAAAATCAAAATTTTAGAAGAACACTTAAGAGTATGTATATGTTGTCTGTAGTTTGGGGAAACCTTTTTGCCGTGATAGGAAACCTTGAAGCTGCATTACATAAGCATATTTATATGTGCATTAATATATTTTATATGATAAAAAGTACCCTAAATAATGTCAGAATAAAAACAGATTGGGAAAAATAACATTGTTGAAGTGCATATATCAGCTATAAAGGGTTATTAACTATAATGTAAAATGAATCTATACAAATTGATAGGCAGTGCATGCAAATAGAAAAATTGGCAAAAGATTCAATAGGCAGTTCAGAAAAGAGCAAATCTAAATGGTTACTAAACTTAAGAAAATTGTATAATCTCTTAGCATTGAGGAAATGCAAATTGAAATAATTCTTAGATAATAACATCTTATACATCCTATTGGCATTTTTAAAAAGTGGTAATACTTAGTGTTGGAACATGTATGTGTACACTCATGTTACTGGTGAAAAGAAGAATTTTTGTAGTGATTTTGGAAAACAATCGTATTTATTAGAATTCAGATATATCACACATTTTTAAATACAGTAAACACAGTGCTGGGAATATAGCTCATATAAATAAGCACTAGTAATTAGGAAATATATATAAGGATAAAATATATTACAGCATTGCTTAAAATGGCAGTAATTGGGAACAGAATATAAATATCTTTGCTGGGGAATCTGTTGAGTAGCTATCCAGATTGTAGACTGTAATTTAAGCATTTAAAAGAATGTATTAGATGGGGTACCTGGGTGACTCAGGCGGTTAAGTGTCCAACCCTTGATTTTGGCTCAGGTCATGATCTCACGGTTTGTGAGTTTGAGCCCCATATCAGGCACTGCATGTCAGCGTTCTCTCTCTCTCTCTCTCTGTCTCTCTGTCTCTCTGTCTCTCTGTCTCTCTCTCAAAATAAATAAATAAACTTAAAAAAAATGTATTAGATCTGTACTAATTGACTTAGAGGAACTTTGTACGTTATTAAGGGAGAAGAATATATACAGAATATACAGAGACATGTCTATAATACACAATTTTGGTAAGAGTGACATAAAACATAAAATATTTCCTGCATTTATATAGAAAATAGGAATATATTTGTATATGATTACTAGAGTATAGATAGAGAAAAAGGCATGAAAGAGTATATAGAATATTGTTAACATTGAGGCAGAAGTAGAAGCAAGATAAAATAATATTTTAAAAATGTGTATACAGTAAAAGCACTATGTATGATATTCCATTAAACTAAAATATATATGTGACTTTATATACAATAAAGAAATGAATGGAAAGATCAGTATGTTAATTTTATCTCAGGGTAGTGTGATTTCAGGTCATTCCTTATAATTTTTATTGTTTAAATGTTTTACAGTGATTATAGCAGGAAAAAATCAGCTGCTCCTATTGTGAGGGGAACAAAGAAAATTAAAGCTAAATGGCAGTACTTTTTCCCCCTTCGTTTTGCAGTTATGCTATATTGACTCCCAAACTGATGGCGGAATCCCTTCTTACTGTTTTGCTTTAATGGTGATGTTTTTTCTACAACAAAGAAAACCCCCTCTTCTTCCTTGCTTACTTGGAAGTTGGGTAAGCATGAATTTGTGACATATATTTGCATGTATATACGTAGTTTGCTCTTGCAGAGTGCTCTGTTCAAACATATTAAGCTGGAATTCTGGTTTGTCTGTTTGTCCATCTTTTTTTTTTTTTGTAAATAATTTTTCCACTACCAATTTGGAATGCCTTTTTATATAGATTGAAGGCTTTGACCCAAAAAGAATGGATGACTTTCAGCTGAAGGGCATAGTAGAAGAGAAGTTTGTGAAGTGGGAATATAATTCAAGTAGTGCAACTGAGAAAAACTCAATTGCTGAGGAAAACAAAGCTAAGGCAGACCAACCAAAAGATGATACCAAGAAGACAGAAACAGACAACCAAAGTAATGCCATGAAGGAAAAACATGGCAAAGTAAGCTTTTTTTGTTTTTGTTTTTGGCTTTTCTATCTGTAGGATTTGTGATGCCTTCGATTGAAGCTATTTTAATAGTAGATTGACTGGACTGACTTTGCGTAAGCCTCTTGGCCTCATTTTCCTCATCTGTAAAGTGAGGGGTTGATCTGGTTTAGTTTTTCAGTACTGAGATTCTCTAATGAATTTATACCTCATTTTGGAAGACGTGTATTGTTTGAATCATGTCATGGTAATTCTTTGTATCTTTTTCATTTAGACAAGGAAAATTTCCTTCAGGAGTTGGGCGGTGACCAAAACTTTAGCATGTGGGAATAATATTGCCAGATTGGTGGAAAAATAAAGGCCCTTTCCTCCCCTAGGGGGTGCCTTGCTTATTTAATCATTCAACATTCATTTATTAAGGACCTGCTATGTGCCAGACATTATCTTGAGGGCCTGAGAACGAAAGATGAATAGCCATTGTGTCCTCCAGAAGTATGTAGTCTTCTGAAATAGACATATTACTACAGAAATGTAAGCATTACTGAAATGATTACTCCAGCTATATTGAATTTTATGTAGTTCCCTGAACATTTATTCTTAGTCCCTTCAACACTCCTACTTTCCTAGACTTCTTTCTACTCTCTTCTCAAACCACCAATACTTAGCTAATGCTTTTGCTTATTTACTGAGAAAACTGAAGCAGTCAAAAGAACTTCTACATACTCCCACTATCGCCTGCTACTGTTTACATTCACATAGTCTGCTTTGATGCCTCCTTTCATAAAGGAACTTCCCTAGTTGCTATCTAAAGTCATTTTCTACACTTGTGTATTTAATCCCATCCCTTCTTGTTTATATTAGAACTTTGCTCTAGCAATTCTTCTCTTTCCTGCCTAAGTTAGCAATTTTTTCATTCTTTATTGAATCAAACACGCTTTTATTTCTCCCATTTAATTTAATTTATTATTATTATTATTATTTTTGATAGAACACGTGGTGAGAGGAAGAGAGAGAATCTTAAGCAGACTCTACACCCAGCGTTGGGGGGATGGGTGAGGGGCAAGGTTTTGATCCACAAACCCTGAGATCACGAAAGAACTAAAATCAAGACTCAGTTGTTTGACTGAGCCACACAGGTGCCTCCTCCCCCCCCCCCCCGCCACCATTTTAAAGCAAAATAAGGACATCATTTTCCTTCCCAGTTACTTCTTTGCACCCGTTTGCAGTACAGCTTCTTGAAAGAATTGTCCACATTCACTATTTCTGATTTCTGTTTCCTATTAACTCACTGCATTCAGTCTTTCACCCTTGTCAGTCTACCAAAACTTGTATCATCAAATGTCGTTATCCTCCACATTGCTAAATCCAGTTGTCACTTCTCAGTTTTTATCTCTTTGGACTTATCAGCCATATTTACCAGTTGATTATTTTCTTCTCTGAAAAAAAGAATTTTTTTTTAATTTTTTTTTTTTTTTTTTTTTAGCTTTTATTCAATTTTGAAAGATGAGGAGAGAGCATGAGCAGACGTGAGGCAGAGGGAGAGGGAGATATAGGATCCGAAGCAGGCTTCAGACTCTGAGCTGTCAGCACAGAGCCTGATGTGGGGCTCAAACCCACAGACCGAGAGATCATGATCTGAGCTGAAGTCGGACGCTTAACCGACTGAGCCACCCAGGTGCCCCTTCTGAAAAATGTCTTAACTTTCAGGGTAGCACACCCATGGCAGATTATTCCTTCTCAGTCTCCTTTGCTGTCTTTGTCTTCTCCCTTTCTCTCTAGTCTCCTAATGGTGGCATGCTCCAGGGCTCAGTCCTCGATCCTCCCTTCTCACTGCTTTTCTTCTCTATCTGCACTCTGTTGGTGATCTCATTCAGTTGCATGCATTTTACATACCATCTGTATGATACTCCCAAATTTAAATCTTTGGCCAAACCTCTCTCCTGAACTCTATAGTTGTATCTCCAACTGCCTATATACTTTCTCTACTTAGATGTCTAAGAGATGTCTTTTTTTTTTATTTTACTTTTTTAATGTTTGTTTGTTTGTTTGTTTGTTTGTTTATTTATTTATTTAGAGAGAGCCTGCATGCACATGCATGAGCAGGAGAGGGGCAGAGAGAGTGGGAGAGAGGGAATCGCAAGCAGGCACCACACTGCCAGCAGAGCCCCGACATGGGGCTGGATCTCATGAAGTGTGAGATAATGACCTGAGCCAAAATCAAGAGTCGGACCCTTAACCAACTGAGCTACCCAGGCTCCCTCCTAACAGATGTCTTAAACTTAACATGCCTGAAACTGGACTCCTGGTCTTCCTCTTGCTCCACATACAGATTTTGCATCTCAGTTGATGGCACTGCATCCTTTCAGTTAGTCAGAAGCCTTGGAATCATCTTTTACTTCTCTCTTTTATACCCCATATCACGTCTGTCAGGAAATCCTGTCATTTCTGCTTCAAAATATTTTCAGAATTTGACCACTTCTTGGCAGAATGGTTCTTCAAAAACTTAAGTCTTATCATGTCCTTCCTCCTCTCCACACTCAGAACCCTTCAGTCACTCCTCATTTAATTTAGAATAAAAGCTGACTCTTTAACTTAGTAGCTCTTTGTTTTCCTCTTCTCTTCTTCCCTTCTTTACCACATTAGCTTTCATGGTTTTCTTTTTAAAGCTAGTCACTTCTATTTAGTGTGTTTGGTCTATCTGTTCCCTATTCCTAGAACACTTTTCCCTCTTCTTCAAATGATACCTTCTGAGCAAGACTATCCTGACCACTCTGTTTCACTGAAACCATGTCCTGCTCCATACTCCCATCCCCTTTTTACTAAACCTACTCGACTTTTTCTTACTTCCACAGCACTTTTCCTTTTTGTAACTTGCTATGTAATGTACTTATTAAGTTGTTGTTTGTTATCTTCTTTCCTTAGAAAGTAAGATATACTAAGGCAAGGTTGTTGTTTTTTTTTTCACGGATATATCCCAAGTGCCTGGCACATAGTAGGTACTCAATGAATAGTTGTAGAATTGAATGAGTGAATGACTGTTTCATGTCTTTATGCTCCTTAGTGGTCACTTTTAGCCAGTCTTCATCTAGCTAATTCCTTTAGAATTCAGGTATTACCTCTTTTGTTAACTACCCCCCCCCCCCCCCCGATTTAGAGGCCCATTTTAGCACAGAGTCTTTACTGTAATTGTTAAATTGTCTCTTCCTCTTCTAATAATCTGTGAAGGGAGAACCTCACCTTATTTGAGTGGCAGTATGGTAGGTGTAGTGATTAGCAACAAATTCAGTAGCCAGATGGTCCTGAGTCAAATCCTTGCCCTGTAGTATCTACTTCATAGAATTGTTAGAATTAATAGCTACTGTATTTGCAGCATTTAAAGGAGTGAATGATGCATGGTGACCATTATGTTTAAGTGTGAGCTCTCATTATTTTTTATATCCTCAGAACAGGACATAGTAGGTTCTAAATAAAGTTTGCCGAATGAAGGAATTAGCTTTTGAAAGCCCAGGGCATTTACTTAGATATTTAAAGTAATTGCTGCAATAAGGACCTATAATAGTTTAGTATTTGCTGTGCAGTGATTTGCAACCTTGGATGCACATGAATCACTTAGGAGGCTTTAAAAATCCCAGGGCCTAGTATGTAGCCAAGGTCAGTTAAATCAGAATCTTGGGAAGGGTATGGGAGGTAGGAATGGTATGAAGCTCAGGTATTTAGTATACTGTAATGATCCCAATGTGATTCTGATTTGCAGCCAAGGTTAAGAATCACTGGTTTATTGGGAAGAACATAAAATTCTAGGAGTCGGTAAACTAGGACTATGTTCCCAGCTGGGCCACAAACTGCTTTTTGGCAAGTTACTTCTTTATGCTTCAGTTTTTGTAAAGTTAATCTCTTAGGTCTTTTCACACTGAAAATTCAATCATTCTATAGTTTTGTGAAGCTTAAATGAAAAGTATTTTTTCTTTTCTAGTCTCCTTTAACATTGGGAACACCAAATCAGGTATCCCTGGGACAATTATGGTTAGAGCTGCTAAAATTTTACACACTGGATTTTGCTTTGGAAGAATATGTCATATGTGTACGGATACAAGATATTTTAACAAGAGAAAACAAAAACTGGCCTAAAAGGCGAATAGCCATTGAAGGTGAGATGATACGTTATATTTCATTTAGAGAATATGTTTTTGTGTGCTATTCATCATCTGTTTCTAATACAGTGCTATAAATTACATCCCTTGGCTTTATAGCACTATATATACCACTAGGTTGTCATTATATATTTTAGATAAATTCTTTATCAAGTCCATGATAGTTTTATAGGATTAATACTTATTTTAAGGTTTCCAATCTATAAATACTATATTCGTTAGGATTATTAGCTTATTACATACCTTTATGTTTATTTTTTAGTTATGAAAAACTTCAAAAATATAGACACATAGAATAGTTATTCAGAACAATCTTATTCCTATAAGGTTCTGTCATAAAATTATGTTAAAGTATAACTTTAAAATACAGGTTTTCATTGTCCTCTAACCTCATCTCTATGGAATGTGTAAGTCATTGGAGTATATATACAGAATACAGCCAGTGGTGTTGTAATAGCATTGTAGGGTGACAGATGGTAGCTATACTTCTGGTGAGCATAGCATTAACTACAGAATTGTTGAATCACTATGTTGTACACCTAAACTATAATGTAACATTGTATGTCAGTTATACTTCAAAAACATAAAAAAAAAGCACCTCAGCTTAAATATGGTTAAAGATTAAAAAAAAAAAAAAGATTGATTTGAAGAAAAAAAAATTGATGTTGACAAAAAGTTTCATATTAAATCCCAAGAATATTAAGATCTTTAGGGATGCAAATTGATAGAGTGGTTTTTAGAAAATTAAAATCATGCAGCATTTCACTCACTTTTATAGATAGGAAATTGAATTTCTGTCCATCATTTTAGTTTGCTTAGACTACATATTTTTCTGTTCCCTCAGTCCTCTTTTGGCCTTCTCTGACCCATAAATATTTTTTTTTTAATTTTAATGTTTTTTCTATTTTTGAGAGAGAGAGAGGCAGATCATGTGTGGGGAAGGGGCAGAAAGAGATAGACACAGAATCCGAAGCAGGCTCCAGGCTCTGAGCTGTCAGCACAAAGCCCGACATGGGACTCAAACACATGAACTGCAGGATCATGACCTGAGCCAAAGTTGGAAGCTTAACCGATTGAGCCACCCAGGCACCCCAACCCACAAATAATTTTTTAAAAATGTATTAAAAAATGTTAATGATATTAATATATTACTTGTTTTTGAGAAAGAGAGAGCAAGCACGGGAGGGGAAGAGTGAGGAGAGAGAGAATCCCAAGCAGGCTCTACTCTGTAAGTGCAGAGCCTGACGCGGGGCTTGATCTCATGAACCAGGAGATCATGACCTGAGCCAAAATCAAGAGTTAGATGCTTTAACCAACTGAGCCACCCAGGCACCCCTAAACCCACAAATATTCTTATACACTCAGTTACTCACATCTTGTACACTTACATACAGTAAATCAATGAGCTCTGAAGCCTATAACTATCATAATTTGTTTTCTCTTGTCTTTTTCTTCTTCTACAAGGAGCAAAAAGGCCAGGAAAGGCCTTTGAGTGTAGAGAACAGCCTGTGGATTTAGATAACAGCAAAAAGTCACAGATGCCCAAACCTGTTAACAATCTGAAGCCTGTCCTGTTAATCCTTTTACTTAATGATCTTCAGTAGTGGAGAAAATGTGCATTGTCTTTTGGCTGTCATCCATTTATTCTTTTTTCCTGAGGCATATTTGTATTTTAGGTTTATAAAATCCAAAAACCCATAAACATTTAGAAGTCTTTTATACTTTCTTAATAATGAAAATGTGGTTGATATATACTCATTTTAGACTGGATTAAAATTTAACTTTTGGGGGGTGCTTGGGTAGCTCAGTCAGTTGAGCAGCTGACTTCGGCTCAGGTCATGATCTCACGGTCTGTGAGTTCGAGCCCCGCGTCGGGCTCTGTGCTGACAGCTCAGAGCCTGGAGCCTGTTTCAGATTCTGTGTCTCCCTCTCTCTGACCCTCCCCTGTTCATGCTCTGTCTCTCTCTGTCTCAAAAATAAAAGTAAACGTTAAAAAAAAAAAAGAAAAGACCTTAGAGTTTAAAAAAAAAAAATTTAACTTTTGGTTTAATTTTTACTTTCTTTGGTCTCTTTCTTCCTACTTTTCAATTTTTCCTTTCTTTAATTTTTTGAACTCATTGAAGTTAAATGTTAAAATCAGTATTTCCTTTTTGTTTTTTTTAGAGAGAGTGAGTGGCCATGAGCAGGGGAAGGGCAGAGCAAGAGAGAGAATCTTAAGCAGGCTCCATGCCCAGCCTCTACGGGGCTCAATCTCACAGAGATCAGGACCTGAGCTGAAATCTAAGAGTTGGAGGCTTAACTGACTGAGCCACTCAGGCTCCCCAAAATTCGTACTTTTTAACTTGAAGCTTTAAGAATTTTAGGTTATCATTTATTTAAGTTGCAAGGAGCATGTCGCTAAAGAATGTTATGATAAGAGATGAAAATTATTAATGGGTCCTAGAGGTTTGGAAAATTTTATTCAGTAACAGTTAAGGAAGGTATAAATGGCATGGCTTTTTCTGCCAGTTTTATCATTGTAATTTTGTAATTACCATGGTGTCTGCAACAGTATGCAATTCTTAATCTCGGGGTTGTGAGTTTGAGCCCCATGTTGGTTGTAGTGAGTACTTAAATAAATTAAAAAAAAAATTGTGTAATTATTGAGTTGGTCTCTTTGGCCATTCTCTCATTAATTAACCTTATTCTTTTCTCTCTTTTCCTTTTAATTTTTTATTTTATGACAGAAGAAAGGAAAAGATGTTGCTCTTGTATTTTTCCTACTCAGTTTGTAGGAACTCTCACTTTGACCTTAGGTTAAAAAAGCTTTGGGAGAATGTACTGTGCTGAGAATATAGCAGTTTCAATCTGTTTGGGTAAGCTTGGAATTGTAGTTCGTTGATGGATACTTAGCTACTGACCATTTCTTTTTTTACTAGATCCATTTTCAGTTAAGAGGAATGTTGCACGGAGCTTAAACAGCCAGCTTGTTTATGAATACGTTGTGGAGAGATTCAGGGCAGCTTATCGGTATTTTGCCTGTCCTCAGAGGAAGGGTGGAAATAAATCTACAGTGGATTCCATGAAAAAAGAGAAGGGAAAAATAAGCAATAAGAAACCAGTGAAGTCTGACAATATGGCATCCAGTTGTTGCATTCTACATGGAGAAAGCACAGAAAAAATAAATGCAGAAAGAGGTCAACCTGATAAATATGATGAAATGGAATGTACATCACAGAGATGTATTACTGAAGATGACAGTTTGTTGGTAAATGAGCTAGATTTGGCTGAACTTGGACAGGAATCTTCATCTCTTTCTACCAGTGGAGGCAGTGAATTAGAGCCAAAATCAATTAAGAAACAAGATGATTTAGCACCGTCAGAAACCTGTCTAAAAAAGGAACTCAGCCAGTGTAATTGCATTGGTTATAAATCCCCTGCCCCAGATGAATCTTCTGGTACAGACTGCCAGTCAAATATAGAAACAGAGAGTTCACATCAGATTGTGAGCACTGACACATCTGCTACCTCCTGCAACTGCAAAGCTACAGAAGATGCTTCTGACTTTAATGATGATGATAACCACCCCACCCAGGAATTATATTATGTGTTTGATAAGTTTATTTTAACCTCTGGCAAGGTAGGATACTGTTTGTAAACAGTCTGTAAGATTTTGTGGTTGTTGTAGGACTGTATTTATAGTTTTTAGATTCAGAAATGTAAAAATAGCTTCTATGATGGTGGACTGTTATTTTCCATTGATATTTTGGTGTATATTTTCACTTTTCCTTTTTTTATTTTTTTCTGTAGTTGTCTTTAAAGAATGTATGTAAAACCTCAAAAGGTTTCAGTACTCTATTACTAGTTGGTTTGCTTAACTTTCTCATATATGAAAGGATTCATCAGGCATTTTATAAAGATCAGTTTGGCAAAAGCAGCAAATATTTTCAATTTTGTTAATTTTCTATGTATATGTTTACTTTATCTTCCACAAAGAAGATTATAAGGTTTGTAAATTCTAATAGTATTCCACTTTAAAGGTGGTTTTTACCCCTATGGGGTGGGTGAATATAAATTTTTAAAAAATTTTTTTAAATTTTATTTATTTTGAGAAAGATACAGAGAGCAAGCAGGGGAGGGGCAGATAAAGATGGAGACAATTTCAAGCAGACTCCACGATGTCAGCACAGGGCCTGAATTCACGTGGCCTGAATTCACGAACCATGAGATCGTGACCTAAGCCGAGACCCAGAGTCAGACGCATAACCAACTGAGCCACATAGAATATAAATTTAATGAAGATAGTTGAGCAGAAACTAAGATCAGGAACCAAAAGCGTGAAGAATTCAGATTCTGTCTCTACCTTTGAGCTTTCCTTTGGATATTGGCATATCCTTTATAAACTAATGGAGTCTTAACTTTTCTACTGTTCAAGTGGGATAGTCTGAACTTCAACTTGATAAATTATAGAAAATAAAATACCCAATAACAGAAAATAAGCAGTGACTACTTTGTTAATAAAAGAAAGGTTTAGCTAAGTCGCATTGCTTCAATTGCAGGGTACATAATTGAAATATCAGCACCCAAGATGAAAAAATGATTATATAGGTCATGTGTAAACCAAGAAGAATGTTTTTGAAAAAATCTAGAAAGTTACCCAGTTTTATTGTTTTATCAATAATTATTTATTGACAAGCTTAAAATTTTTTAACCTAATTACTAAGCTGTGCTTCTTTATTCTTTGTAAGAATACATATATTGCATTTTTTTTTTTTTTAGGTTGTGGTGTTTAGGACATGTGGACTGTAGAAAGGATAGATTAAATGACAGGTTTTTAGAAAACCCTCTGAATTATATAACTGCAGTGTATGCTTTTTTTTTTGTAAATTTTTAAAATGTTTTTTTTTTTGAGAGAGAGGGAGAGAGAGAGAGACCGACTGACAGAGAGAAAGACCGAACATGAATGAGGGAGGGGCAGAGACAGAGGATGACATAAAATCAGAAGCAGGCTCTAGACTCTGAGCTGTCAGCACAGAGCCCAACGCGGGGTTTGAACTCGTGAACCTTGAGATAATGACCTAAGCTGAAATCAGATGGTTAACTGACTGAGCCACCCAGGCGCCCCATATACTTCTTATACCCCTTGAAAACTTATCTTTTTTCTTTAATGTTTATTTATTTTAACATTTTATTTCATTTTTGAGAAAGACAATGTGAGTAGGGGAGGGGCAGAGAGAGAGGGCGACACATAATTGGAAACAGGATCTATCTAGGCTCTGAGCTGTCAGCACAGAGTCCTATGCGGGGCTTGAACTCACGAGCAGTGAGATCATTACCTGAGCCAAAGTCATATGCTTAACCGACTGAGCCACCCAGTTATTTTAAGATAACTATATATCCAATTAAATTTTTTTTCTAGATATATGTAACATTTTTCTAGTATTTTCTGATAAATCTTTTAAAAAGAAGTTTTGAAAGCTAAGAAAAATTCCCGTGGTACTGTTAATTAGCCTATAGCACAGCATTGCCACAAGTAGAGGTTTTTGTATGTAATTTGCATCAGAGGTCATGGCTAGGTAAATATCTAAGCTAATCCTGGAGGAGGAAGCTCTTTGAAATCTAGGCATATTACAATAAAGAAAGGAGTGGTGCTCTTCCTTCACTATGTGTTTTGTTTAAGTAGTTGGGATACATTTTTACTGTTTTAACTACCTGTCTGATAGTCCATTGGAATACGTCTTATTTAATTTAATTTTTTTATTATTTAAAAAAAATTTTAAGTTTATTTTGAGAGAGATTGAGACAGTGAGTGGGGGAGGGGCAGAGAGAGAGGAAGAGAGAGAATCCCAAGCAGGCTTCCACACCAGCACAGATCCCAATGTGGGGCTTGAGCTCCCAAAATTGTGACATCATGAACTGAGCCGAAACCAAGAGTTGGATGCCTAACTGACTGAGCCATTCAGGTGCCCCACCATTGGAATACATTTTAAATGGTGGTATAGGGTTTGCAGTTAACTTTGTGGCTATTGCATAAGAGTTATTCCTTGTATGAAGCAAAGTTATTTTTAGAGGTCAGCCTTACAGTTTGGTTTCTTGAGTACCATGCTAATGTAATAAATTGAACCAACTAGCCAAGTGGAGGGTTTTACAATTGACTATGAAGATAGAAAGTGTTTGGAGTGAAATGAAAACTGCCACTTCAAATTTATTTCTTCCTTTCTTCCTTTCCTTCCATTCTTTCCCTTCTTTCCCTTCTTTTCTTATTTCTTCTTTTCCTTTCTTTTCTTTTTTCCTTTCTTTTCTGTTTTCTTTTCTCTTCTTTCTTTCCTTTCCTTTCCTTTCCTTTTCTTTTCTTTTCTTTCTTTTCTTTTCTTCCTTCCTTTTTTTGAAATTTCTTTATAATCAAGGCGTCTGGGTGGCTCAGACAGTTAAGTGTCTGACTTCAGCTCAGGTCATGATCTCGCAGTCCGTGAATTTGAGCCCTGTGTCAGGCTCTGTGCTGACACCTCAGAGCCTGGAGCCTGCTTTGATTCTGTGTCTCCCTCTCTCTGCCCCTCCCTCACTTGCTCTCTGTCTCTCTGTCTCTCTCTCTCAAAATTAAATAAACATAAAAAAAAAACATGAAATTTCTTTATAGTCTACGTTGTTAAAGATTTTAGTAGGTTAAAATTAATGCACAGATTTCATTTTGGGAGCTGACCAAAATGTTTGCATTAACCCATATGTATTACCTCTTCAGGTATTTTCTGTATCTTATGTATTTGGGTAAATCTCATCTTGATAATACCATTTTAGTGGGGAAGAAACATTAAAGTGTTTGCTCAAAAATGTGTTTTTTACATTTAATACTGCATTTTATTTATATGCTTTTTTTTTTTAACCTCCTGAAAGCACAGGTTATCAGAATTGAGTTACATAGAAGAGTCTTTTTGGACCTGCTTTCTAAGTGGTGATGAAGTCCCTCAATAGTTTATTAGATAATTTTTTTTTTTTTTTACGTTTGTATAGCCACCAACGATAGTATGCAGCATCTGCAAAAAAGATGGCCATTCAAAAAATGATTGTCCAGAGGATTTCAGGAAAATTGATCTAAAACCTCTACCACCAATGACAAATCGATTTCGGGAAATACTTGATTTAGTATGTAAAAGATGTTTTGGTAAGTCTTTTATTATTAGAGCTATTGTGAATAGATTCTTTGTTAGATTTTGAATATTTATTTTCTTACTTAAAAACAGTTTGCTTACGTTTTGTTTTGGTACAGGTTATTTAATAGTTTAGACACCCAACAACAGATATTTATTAAATGCCTATTAAATGCACAGCACTGTGGTAAATGCCAAAGGGAATACAGAGTCCATTATGTGTTGCTTTTATTTATTTATTTTAATTTTTATTTAATTTATTTTTTTAACTTACATCCAAGTTAGCATACACTGCAACAATGATTTCAGGAGTAGATTCGTTAATGCTCCTTACCCATTTAGCCCATCCCCCCTCCCACAACCCCTCCAGCAACCCTCTCTTTGTTCTCCATATTTAAGAGTCTCTTCTGTTTTGTCCCCCTCCCTGTTTTTATATTATTTTTGCTTCCCTTCCCTTATATTCATCTGTTCTGTGTCTTAAAGTCCTCATGAGTGAAGTCATATGATACTTGTCTTTCTCTGACTAATATTGCTTAGCATAATATGCTCTAGTTCCATCCACATAGTTGCAAATGGCAAGATTTCATTCTTTTTGATTGCTGAGTAATATTCTATTGTATATATATATACCACATCTTCTTTATCCATTCACCCATCGATGGACATTTGCGCTCTTTCCATACTTTGGCTATTATTGATAATGCTGCTATAAACGCTGGGGTGCATGTGCCCCTTTGAAACAGCATACCTGTATCCCTTGGATAAATACCTAGTAGTGCAATTGCTGGGTTATAGGGTAGTTCCATTTTTGATTTTTTGAGGAACCTCCATAATTGTTTCCACAGTGGCTACACCAGTTTGCATTCCCACCAGCAGTGCAAAAGAGATCCTCTTTCTCTGCATCCTCGTCAACATCTGTTGTTGCCTGAGTTGTTAATGTTAGCCATTCTGACAGGTGTGAGGTGGTATCTTGTGGTTTTGATTTGTATTTCCCTGATGATGAGTGATGTTGAGCATTTTTTAATGTGTCAGGAGGCCATCTGGATGTCTTCTTTTTTTTTTTTTCAACATTTATTTATTTTTGGGACAGAGAGAGACAGAGCATGAACGGGGGAGGGGCAGAGAGAGAGGGAGACACAGAATCGGAAACAGGCTCCAGGCTCTGAGCCATCAGCCCAGAGCCCGGCGCGGGGCTCGAACTCACGGACCGCGAGATCGTGACCTGGCTGAAGTCGGACGCTTAACCGACTGCGCCACCCAGGCGCCCCTGGATGTCTTCTTTGGAGAAGTGTCATTCATGTCGTTTCTTCATTGGATTATTTGTTTTTGGGTGTTGAGTTTGATAAGTTGTTTATAGATTTTGGATACTAACCCTTTATCTGATATGTTGTTTGCAAATATCTCCTCCCATTCCATCGGTTGCCTTTTAGTTTTGCTGATTGTTTCCTTCGCTGTGCAGAAGCTTTTTATTTTGATGAGGTCCCAGTAGTTCATTTGTGCTTTTGTTTCCCTTGCCTCTGGAGAAGTGTTGAATAAGAAGTTGCTGCGGCCAAGGTCAAAGAGGTTTTTGCCTGCTTTCTTGTCGAGGATTTTGGTGGTTTCCTGTCTTATATTTAAGTCTTTCACCCATTTTGAATTTATTTTTGTGTATGATATAAGAAAGCAGTCCAGATTCATTTTTCTGCATGTCGCTGTCCAGTTTTCCCAGCACTACTTGCTGAAGAGACTGTCTTTATTCCATTGGATATTCTTTCCTGCTTTGTCAAAGATTAGTTGGCCATACATTTGTGGATCCATTTCTGGGTTCTCTGTTCCATTGATCTCAGTGTTTTTTCTTGTGCCAGTACCATACTGTCTTGATGATTATAGCTTTGTAATATATCTTGAACTCTGGGATTGTGATACCTCCAGCTTTGGTTTTATTTTTCAAGATTACTTTGGCTATTCGGGGTCTTTCTATAGTTTTCAGTGTATAGATTTTTCACCTCTTTGGTTAGATTTATTCTTAGGTATTTTATGGGTTTTGTTGCAATTGTAAATGGGATCAATTCCTTGATTTCTCTTTCTTTTGCTTCATTGTTCATCTATAGGAATGCAACCGATTTCTGTGCATTGATTTTATATCCTGTGACTTTGCTGAATTCATGGATCCGTTCTAGCAGTTTTTTGGAGTCTTTTGGGTTTTCCATATGGAGTATCATGTCATCTGCGAAGAGTGAAAGTTTGACGTCCTCCTGGCCAATTTGGATGCCTTTTATTTCTTTGTGTTCTCTGATTGCTGAGGCTAAGCCTCCAATACTATGTTGAATAATGGTGGTAAGAGTGGATATCCCTGTCTTCTCCCTGACCTTAGGGGGGAAAGCTCTCAGTTTTTCCCCATTGAGGATGATATTAGCGTTGGGTCTTTCATATATGGCTTTTATGATCTTGAGGTATGATCCTTCTATCCCTATTGTCTTGAGGGTTTTTATCAAGAAAGGATGCTGTATTTTGTCAAATGCTTTCTGTGCATCTGTTGAGAGGATCATGTGGTTCTTGTCCTTTCTTTTTATTGATGTGATAAATCACATTGATTGTTTTGCAGATATTGATCCAGCCCTGCATCCCAGGTATAAATCCCACATGGTCGTGGTGAATAATTTTTTTAACATATTGTTGGATCCAGTTGGCTGCTATCTTGGTGAGGATTTTTGCGTCCATGTTCATTAGGGAAATTGGTCTATAGTTCTTCTTTTTAGTGGGGTCTTTGTCTCGTTTTGGAATTGAGGTAGTGCTGACTTCATAGAAAGAGTTTAGAAGTTTTCCTTCCATTTCTATTTTTTGGAACAGCTTTGAGGATAGGTGTTAACTCTTCCTTAAATGTTTGATAGAATTTCCCTGGAAAGCCATTTGGCCCTGGACTCTTGTTTTTTGGGAGAGTTTCGATTACTAATTCGCTTTCTTTACTGGTTATGGGTCTGTTCAAATTTTCTATTTCTCCCTGTTTCAGTTTTGGTAGTTTATATATTTCTAGGAATTTGTCCATTTCTTCCAGATTGTGCATTTTATTGACATATAATTGCTTATAACATTCTCTTATTATTGTTTGTATTTCTGCTGTGTTGGTTGTGATCTCTCTTCTTTCTTTCTTGATTTTATTTATTTGGGTCCTTTCCTTTTTCTTTTTGATCAAATTGGCTAGGGGTTTGTCAATTTTGTTAATTCTTTCAAAGAACCAGCTTCTGGTATCATTGCTCTGTTCTACTGCTTTTTTGGTTTTGATAGCATTGATTTCTGCTCTAATCTTTATTATTTCCTGTCTTCTGCTGGTTTGGGGTTTTATATGTTGTTCTTTTTTCAGCTCTTTAAGGCATGAGGTTAGGTTGTGTATCTGAGATCTTTCTTCCTTCTTTAGGAAGGCCTGGATGGCTATATACTTCCCTCTTATGGCCACCTTTGCTGCATCCCAGAGGTTTTGGGCTGTGGTGTTATCATTTTCATTGGCTTCCATGTAGTTTTAAATTTCCTCTTTAACTTCTTGGTTAGCCCATTCATTCTTTAGTAGGCTGTTCTTTAGTCTCCAAGTATTTGCTACCTCCCCAATTTTTTCTTGTGGTTGATTTCGAATTCCATAGCATTGTGGTCTGAAAATCACGGTATGATCTTGATCTTTTTGTACTTGTTGAGTGCTGATTTGTGTGCCAGTATGTGATGTATTCTAGAGAATGTTCCATGTGCACTGGAGAAGAATATATATTCTGCTGCTTTAGGCTGAAATGTTTTGAATGTATCTGTTAAGTCCATCTGGTCCAGTGTATCATTCAAAGCCATTGTTTCCTTGTTGATTTTCTGTTGAGATGATCTGTCCATTGCTGTAAGTAGCATGTTGAAGTCCTCTAATATTATGGTATTATTATCAATGAGTTTCTTTATGATTAATTGATTTATATATTTGGGTGCTTCACATTTGGAGCATAACTATTTACAATTGTTAGGTCTTCTTGGTGGATAGCCCTCTTAATTATAATATAATACCCTTCTTCATCTCTTGATACAGTCTTTATTTTAAAGTCCAGATTGTCTGATGTAAGTATGGCCACTCCGGCTTTCTTTCGTTAACCACTAACACGTTAGATGGTTCTCCATTCCCTTACTTTGAATCTGAAGGTGTCTTTAGGTCTAAAGTGGGTCTCTTGTTAACAGCATATAGATGGATCTTGTTTTCTTATCCATTCTGTTACCCTATGTCTTTGTTTGGAGCATTTAGTCCATTGAGATTTAGAGTGAGTACTGAAAGATATGAGTTTATTGGCATTATGTTTCTTGTAATTATGTGTTGCTTTTAAAGAGCTTAGACTTGGATCTGTGCTGTCTAATATGGTAGCCACTATTTAAATTGAAATTAATTAAAATTAAAAATTAAATTCCTCATTTTTAGTAGCCACAACCGAGTAGTGAGTAGTTACATGTGGCTGGTGGCTGCTGAATTGGACAGGCCAGATAGGCAACATTTCCATCACTGCATTGCTCTTGCACAGTTCTGCTCTAGATGGAAGTATGATATGTATAAAAATTGCCATAATTGGAAGCAGAATGTATTACATGCTGTAGTAGTAGGAAACAAAATGCAGGGCAAACAGTATTTTAACTGGGGTAGAACACAGGGATTGGAATTAATGATGTGGCATTTGAGTTGGACCTTGAACTCTTTTTCAGATCTAGGAGATTATACACAAAAGTGTAGGGTGTATAATTTCTTTGGGAGAATAATTGCCTTAGGTTTGGTAGAGTATAAGAAAGATAATTGAGGGAGAAAAGGCTATAAAGATATTTTGGGAAATGCCTTACATAATTTTATTCAACAAACACTTATGGTGAACCTGGGATAAACCTTCACTCAACAAATATTTTTTAAAATTATTTGCTGTGCCCAGATAAGTTAAAATTTTTGATGTAATAACATTTAGTTCCCCATTGTAATATCTCCCACTTATTTCCTATCCCACCCTCTTGCCAGGCAACCACTTACCTGCTTTTAATTGCTATCCATTAGTTTGCATTCTCTAAAGTTCTATATAAATAGAATCACCTAGAATGTACTCTTTTTCTGAGTTGGGGTCCTGGCTTCTTTCATTTAGCATAATTATTTTGAGATTCATCCATGTTTTGTGTGTAAATAGTTTATTCATTTTTATTGCTGAGTTGTGTTCCATTATATGGAAGAGCCACAATTTGTTTACCATCCACCTGTTGATACAAATTTGGCTCATTTCTAAGTTTTGATTATTATAAATAAATCTGCTCTGTATATCTATGTGCAGGTCTGGGAATGGATGTACATTTTGATTTCTCTTAGGTAATACCAAGGCATTGAATAGCTGGTTTGTGGCACATTTTTCCCCCACAGCTTTGTTAAGATACAATACAGTACATTTGTTTTTATTTATTTATTCATTTATATGTCTTTATATGAGCTCATGGATATTTTATACTTTGGGTTATTATCTAATACTACTTTTTCTTTTGCTCAAATTGTTCCAGATTTGGCCATTGGGAATTCTTTCAGTTGGTTCCTGTGACTTATACTCTCATCAGTGTGCGGGGTTTTTTTTGTTTGCTTGTTCGTTTTATTTTTTATTTATTTTTTTTAGCACTTCCTTACTTTCTGGTACTACAAGATGCTCCAGGCTCATCATGTATGTTTTCTGCCCCAGTCCTAGAATTAGATATGTCTCCAAAGATCCTTGGTTCCTTTTATTGGAGAATGGTGTTAGAAACCAAGATCTGGATGCTAACGTGCTTGCTGTTATGGGCTGTTGTTGCTTCTAGGCCCTCTCTGAGTGAGAAAATTAGGTATATGCACTAACTTAAATATATGCTTGTATCTATAAAAATTTCTATATGTGGCCATCTTATATTAAGTTAAACATGACTTTTGTACTGATGTCTCCAACTTGAATACATTACCACATGGCTCATTCAAGTCTCTTCTTTCTGCTTATCTGTAAATTTCCCACTCCAACAGTGAAAAAACTGGCCCCATCATCTGCTACCCATTTATTCAGTTGTTACATTTAAGTACACATGTATAACATTATCAGAACTATTATCTAATACCCCTATGGGAAATAACTTTTATCAACTATAGTACTTATGCATAGTCCCTTTTGCCCTTAGTCTTACAGTGAAGTGTGTGTTTCACTTTGAGTGAAATTGTCTTACACATGTAGATTCTTTTTGTCACAGCCTGCATTCCATCCTAGTCCCCAACCACCTAGATGATATTTTTAAAATTTGCCTACTGTAAAGTTCACTCTTTGTACTGCAAAGTTCTATGGATTTTGACAAGTGCATTGTATCCTGTATTTACCATTATGGTATCATACAGAATAGTTTTACCACTTTAATAATAATAAAAAAAATCACCTGTAATTCAGCTATAGGTATACCTCAGAGATATTGTGGGTTGGGTTCCAGACCACCACAATGAAGTGAGTACCACAGTAAAGTGAATTAAGTGAATTTTTTTGTTTCCCACTGCATATAAAAGTTATGTTTGCACTACTCTGTCATCTATTAAGTGTCCAATAGCATTGTGTCTAAAGAAGAACAATGTATATACCTTGATTAAAAAATGCCTTATTGCTAAAAAATGCTAACCATCATCTGAGCTTTCAGCGAATCATAGTCTTTTTGTTTGTAGAGGGTCTTGTCTCAGTGTTAATGGCTGCTGACTGATCAGGGTGGCTATGACAATTTCTAAAATAAGACAGCAATGAAGTTTGCCACATTAACTCTTCCTGTTATGAATGATTTCTCTGTAGTATGTGATGCTGTTAGATAGCTATTTTTTTTAATGTTTATTTGTGGGGAAAGGGGCAGAGAGTGACAAGGGAGAGACAGAATCCCAAGTAGGCTCTGTGCTGTCAGCATAAAGCCCATTGTGGGTCCCAAACCCATGAACCATGAGATCATGACCTGAGCTAAAGTCAGACACTTAGCCAACTGAGCCACCTAGGTGCCCTTAGGTAGCTGTTTTATCCATAGTAGAACTTCTTTCAAAGTTGGAGTCAGTTTTATCAACTTAAGTTTATCAACTTTATCAACAAAGTTATGTCATATTCTAAATCCTTTGTTGTCATTTCGACAATCCTTGCAGCATCTTCAGGAGTTCAGAGAATCTATCTCAGTAAGCCACTTTATTGCGCTTCCATTAGAAGCAACTCCTCACCCATTCAAGTTATATCATGAGATTGCAGCAATTCAGTCACATCTTCAGGCTCCATTTCTTATTCTAGTTCCCTTGCTCTCTGCACCACATCTTTAGTTACTTCCTCCACTGAAGTCTTGAACCCCTCAGAGTCACCCATGAGGGTTGGAATCAACTTCTTTCAGACTCCTCCTGTTTAGGTTTCTATTTTGATTTCTTCCCGTGAATCACAGATGCTCTTAATGGCGTCTAGAAATAGTGATTCCTTTCCCAGAAGATTTTCAGTTTATTTTGTACAGCTCTAAAAGAGGAATCACTATGGCAGCTATAAACTTACAGAATGGATTTCTTTTTTTAAGTTTTTAAATTTATTTTGAGAGAAAGAGAGAGTGAGCAGGGGAGGCACAGAGGCGGGGGGTGGGGTGGGGTGGGGTGGGGAGAGAATCCCAAGCAAGCTCTGTGCTGAACTCAAAAACTGTGATATCATGACATTTAAATGACTGAGCCACCCAGGTGCCCCACAAAATAGATTTCTTAAATGATAAGACTTGAAAGTTTAAATGACTCCTGATCCATGGGCTGTGGAATAAATGGATGTTGGCTTAGCAGGCATGAAAACATTAATCTTACTATAGATCTCTGCCAGAGCTCTTGAGTGCCCAGGTGCATTGTCAATGGAACATGTTGAAAGCAATTTTTTTTTTTCTGCATTATGTCTCAACAGTGGGCTTAAAATATTCAGTAAACCATGTTACAAACAGTTTTGCTGTCATCCAGGCTTTGTTCATTTATAAAACACAGGCATAGTAGATTACATAATTCTTAAACTCTAGGATTTTTAGAATGGTAAATGAACATTGGTTCCAACTTTAAGACTCCAGCTACATCAGCCCCTAACAAGATAGTCAGCCTGTCCCTTGAAGCTTTGAAGGCAGGCATTGACTTTTCCTGTCTAGCTATGAAAGTCCTAGATAGTATCTTCTTCCATTATAAGGCTGTTTTGTCTGCATTGTTTAGTGTGGCCACCTTCATTAATGATCTCAGCTAGATATAGTGGATCACTTGTTGCTTCACCTTGCACTTTTATGTTACTCAAATGGCTTCCTCTCTCTCTTTTTAAAAAATTTTATTTACATCCAAGTTAGGTAACATATAGTATAATAATGGTTTCAGGAGTAGAATTTAATGCTTCATCACTTACATATGTAACACCCAGTGCTCATCCCAACAGGTGCCCTCCTTAATGCCCATCACCCATTTAGCCCATCCCCCCCGCCCCAGCACCCCTCCAGAGACTCTCAGTTTGTTCTCTGTGTTTAGGAGTCTCTTGTGGTTTGCCTCCCTCTCTGTTTTTATCTTCTATTTCTTTCCCTTATACTCGTCTCTTTTGTTTTCACTTTTTTTTTTAATGTTTATTTTTGAGAGAGAGACAGAGAGACAAAGTATGAGTGGGGGAGGGGCAGTGAGGGAGGGAGACACAGAATCCAAAACAAGCTCAAGGCTCTGAGAGGTCAGCATAGAGCCTGACGTGGGGCTCGACCCCACGAACTGTGGGTTCATGACCCAAACTTACACACACACTGCACATCTTTATCTATTCATCAGTCAGTGGAAATTTGGGCTCTTTTTCTATAATTTGGCTATCGTTAATAGTATTGCTACAAACATTGGGGTGCCTGTGCCCTTTGAATCAGCATTTTTGTATCTTTTGGATAAACACCTACTGGTGCTTGGTCATAGGGTAGCTTTATTTTTAATTTTTTGAGGAACCTCCATACTATTTTTCAGAGTGGCTGCACTAGTTTGCATTCCCACCCACAGTATAAAAGTGTTCCCCTTTCTCCGCATCCTTGCCAACATCTTTTGTTTCCTGAATTGTTAATTTTAGCCATTCTCACAAGTGTGGGGTGGTATCTCATTGTGGTTTTGATTTCTGTTTCCCTGATGATGAGTGATATTGAACATCTTTTCATGTGTCTGTTAGCCATCTGGATGTCTTCTTTGAAAAAGTGTTCATGTCTTTTGCCCATTCCTTCACTGGATTATTTGTTTTTGGGTGTTGAGTTTGATAAGTTCTTTATAAATTTTGGATACTAACCCTTTATATGATAAGTCATTTGCAAATATCTTCTCCCATTCTGTCGGTGCCTTTTAGTTTTGTTGAATGTTCTTTTGCTGTGCTGAAGGTTTTTATAAACTTGATGAGGTCCCAGTAGTTCATTTTTGCTTTTGTTTCCCTAGCCTCCAGAGACATGCCTAGTAAGAAGTTGCTGTGGTCGAGGTCAAAGGGGTTGTTGCCTGTTTTCTCCTCTAGGATTTTGATGGTTTCCTATCTTACATTTAGGTCTTTCGTTCATTTTTAGTTTGTTTTTGTGTATGGTGTAAGTTCATTCTCCTGCATGTCACTGTCCAGTTTTCCCAACACCATTTGCTGAAGAGGTTATCTTTTTTCCATTGGTTATTCTTTCCTGCTTTGTCGAAGATTAGTTGGCCATACGTTTGTGGGCCCATTTCTGGGTTCTCTATTATTTCCTTGATTTGTGTGTCTGTTTTTTCACCAGTACCATACTGTCTTGATGATAACAGCTTTGTAATATAGCTTGAAGTCTGTAATTGTGATGCCTCCAGCTTTGGTTTTCTTTTTCAACAGGACTTTGGCCATTTAGGGCCTTTTGTTGGTTCCATACAAATTTTAGAATTGTTTGTTCTAGCTCTGTGAAGAATGCTGTTGTTATTTTGATAGGGATTGCATCGAATGTGTAGATTGCTTTGGGTAGTATTGACATTTTAACAATATTTATTCTTTTGATCCATGAGCATGGAATGTTTTTCCATTTCTTTGTGTCATCTTCAGTTTCTTCCATGAGCTTTCTATTGTTTTCATCATACATATCTTTTACCTCTTTGGTTAGGTATATTCCTAGGTATTTTATGGGTTTTGGTGCAATTGTAAATGGGATCGATTCCTTGATTTCTCTTTTTTTGCTGCTTCATTATTGGTGTATAGAAATGCAACTGATTTCTGTTAATTGATTTTATATCCTGCCACTTTGCTGAATTCATGTATCAGTTTTAGCAGTTTTTTGGTGGAGTCTTTCAGGTTTTCCATGTAGAGTATCATGTCATCTGCAGAGAGTGAAAGTTGACTTCTTCCTTGCTGATTTGGATACCTTTTATTTCTTTTTGTTGTCTGATTGCTGAGGCTAGGATTTCCAGCACTATGTTGAACAACAGTGGTGAGAGTGGACATCCCTATCGTGTTCCTGACCTTAGGGGGAAAGCTCTCAGTTTTTCCCCATTGAGGATCATATTAGCTGTGAGTCTTTCGTATATGGCCTTTATGATGTTGAGGTATGTTCCTTCTATCCCTACTTTCTTGAGGGTGTTTATCAAGAAAGGATGCTGTATTTTGTTCAGATTGCTGCTTTTCTTAAACCTTGTGAACCTCTGCTAGCTTCAAGCTTTTTGTTTTGCAGCTTCCTCACCTCAGCCTTCATAGAATTGAAGAGAATTAGAAACTTGCTCTGGATTAGGCTTTGGCTTAAGCGAATGTTGTGGCTGGTTTGATCTATTCAGACCCACTTATACTTTCTCCATGTCATTAATAAGGCTGTTTCACTCTCTTATCATTCGTGTGTTCACTGGAGTACCACTTTTAATTTCCTTCAAGAACTTTTCCTTTGTATTCACAACTTGGCTGTTTGGTGCAAGAGCCTAGCGCTCAGCCTATCTTGACTTCTGACATGCCTTCCTTACAAGCTTTATTATTTCTAGCTTTTGAGTTAAAGTGAGAGACATGTGATACTTGTTTTCATTTGAACACTTAAAGGCCATAATAAGGTTATTGACTGGTCTAATTTCAGTAGCATGTTGTCTCAGAAAATGGAGAGCCCTAAGGAGAGGGAGAGAGGTGGGGGAAATGGGTGGTCAGTGGAGCATCCAGAACACACACAAAATTTATTAAGTTTGTCATCTTATGTGGGTACAGTTTATGGCACCCCAAGACAATTACAATGGTAGCATCAAAGGTCACTGAACATAAGTAATCATAACATATAATAATGAAAAAGTTTGAAATGTTGTGAGATTGATGGGGGGTGGGAGGGAGGGGGAGGTGGGTGATGGGTATTAAGGAGGGCAACTTTTGGGATGAGCACTGGGTGTTGTATGGAAACCAATCTGACAATAAATTTCATATATTGAAAAAAAAATAAAAGTAAAAAACAAAAAAACAAAGATAGGAACAAAAAGAAAAAAAAAGAAATGTCGTGAGAATTACCAAAATGTGACACAGACATGAAGTGAGCAAGTGCTGTTGGAGAAAAGGTGCTTGATAGACTTGCTCAGTGTAGGGTTGCCACAGAACTTCATTTTGTGAAAATCACAGTATCTGCAAAGGGCAGTAAAGCAAAGTGTAATAAAATGAGGTATGCCTGTATTCAGCTTGCAAACACAGATGCTACATTTGTTTTTCAAAAGTTGAATATTAGTTTAAATCATTACAGTAAATTACTCCTTTGTTCCTATTACTGTATTAACTCTTGGGGATGAGTCTAGAGGAGGAGATAGAAAAGAAAAACGATTACTCTTTTTATTTTTTTAAATTGGTATTTGAATTTTTTTTTAATCTTTATTTATTTTTGAGAGAGACAGACAGACAGACAGAGTGCAAGCGGGGGAGGAACAGAGAGAGAGGGAAACACAGAATCCGAAGCAGGCTCCAGGCTCCGAGCTGTCAGCACAGAGCCTGACACAGGGCTCGAACCCACAAGCTGTGAGTTCATGACCTGACCCGAAGTCGGATGCTTAACTGACTGAGCCACCCAGGTGCCCCGGAAAAAGAGTACTCTTAAGAATATTTGGTCTTGGGGCGCCTGGGTGGATCAGTCGGCCGACTTCGGCTCAGGTCATGATCTCGCGGTCTGTGAGTTCGAGCCCCGCATCGGGCTCTGTGCTGACAGCTCAGAGCCTGGAGCCTGTTTCAGATTCTGTGTCTCACTCTCTCTGACCCTCCCCCGTTCATGCTCTGCCTCTCTCTGTCTCAAAAATAAATAAACGTTAAAAAAAAAAATTAAAAAAAAAAAGAATATTTGGTCTTATGTAGAGAAATAATGTGAACATAAATGGAATACCTAGAAAATTAAATGATTAGTACAAATTGGCAAGTGCTTTGGAGAACTAAGGAAATTAATTTAAGGAGAAGTCATTGAAGGCTGTGGTTGGGCAAAGCAGTTTATAGAAAAGATCTTGACCATGTATTTGAGGGAACTGCTAGGTTTGAATGGGTCAGGTACTTCACATAACAAGATGAGTATTGATTTAACAGGTAGGAAAAACAAGCATTTTTTGGGAGCGAGCAGAATGTCTGCAGAAAACAATATTAAATAATTTGTAGAAGTAAATATATTTTGCAGATATTTCATAGAGGAATGATCATGTGAAATGTACATAGACCTATAAAAAATATTTTTCTGTTCTCCCTCTGTCCCTTCCTTCCCTAGTAATATTTACGATTTTAAAGTCAGAGAAGTTAACAAATAATGAAATTAAAAAAATTTTTTTTAATGTTTTGTTTATTTTTGAGAGAGAGCAAGTGAGTGAGCATGAGCAGGGCAGGGGCAGAGAGAGAGAGGGAGTCACAGAATCTGAAGCAGGCTACATGCTCTGAGCTGTCAGCACAGAGCCTGATGCGGGGCCCGAACCCACAGACCATGAGATCATGACGAGCTGAAGTCAGACGCTTAACTGACTGAGCCACCCAGGCGCCCCACAAATAATGAAATTTTAAGTAAAGAGTTTAGGATAAAAAATTGATGACTTTTTCAGATTCTGTTTTCCTTACTTTTTTCCTTTTTCTTTTTTTAGATGAGTTATCACCACCCTTTTCTGAACAACACAACAGGGAGCAAATTTTAATTGGCTTGGAAAAGTTTATTCAAAAAGAATATGATGGTATGTCATATGTTAAAAATTGATTGTTTTTGTTATTATAGCCACCCAATCAGAGTTTCGTTTATTTTAAAAGTGTTCATTGAATGTTATGGTTAGGTACTAAAACAGGTGCTGGGAATATAGTACCAATACAAAAGGTGAAACCTGCTTTCATAAAACTTATATTAAGAGGAGTAGACAGAGTCAACTAACAAACAGGTATACAATTTAATATCAGGAAATAATAAATGCTATTGAAGTACAGGAGTTGAAAGGATAGTGATGGAGTAGTTCTCTCTACTATTATGGTAGTTCTCTGATAAAGTCACATTTGAAGAGAGCCATGAATAATATGAGGGAGCAAGTTATATGAATGTTTAAGGAGAGAACATTCTAGAGAGAAAGAGTAGCAAGTACAAATACTCCAAGGTTGAATTATGTTTGGTATGCTTGAAGGCCATGCAGGAAGTCAGTGTGTCTGGAGTGGAGCTGTGAGGTAGACTGTAATAGAAAGATGAGGTCTGAGGCGTAGTCTAGAGATTGAGTCATTAGGGCCTTATAGATGTTGGTAGAAGGACTTTGAATTTTGAGTGTCTAATGAGAAGCTTCTGGAAGGTTTTAACACTTAAGTGGTATGATCTGAGAGAGTAGAGTATGGGTCCATAAGAATAGAAGCAAGTGGAACATTTAAAAAGCTGTTGTATACATTCAGATGAGACATAATAACATCTGAAAGAGTCAATGAAAGGGGGTCAAATTTAGGACATATTTTGAATGTAGAACTAATAAGATTTGCTGAAGCCTTACATGTTAGATATGAAGGAAAAAAAAGGTGTCAAGGACAGTTTCAAAGCTTTTACCTAGGTAGTTGGGTGGTACTGTTTAACTGAGATGGCAAAAATAGTAGAAGGAATAGGTTTTGGGCATGGGAATGAAGAATCGAGAGTTTTGTGGCCAAATATTTTAGGAAATGATAAAGAGTTGATTTATAATGGAATGAATGTATATTATGAAAGATCTGTTATATAAGATTACATTTTCCATTATATTTGCTAGTATATACAGTCCTGATCAAATCTAAGTCTATTATATTTAGCTTATGCACATTTTTATTTGCTGATGAACATAGCTTCTTTCACGTTTCTCAGTTGCCATTGAAATTTCAAGTTGGACATCAGAACTGAATTGGAGGATTAGGTTTTGAAAATGTAGAATTTGTTTTTTAACTGTGTAATCTACAGGAATTAATATGGAAAGAAATCCAATCCAGTTAAGGTACAGCTTGTTTGAAGTGGTAGCTGTTACTGACTGACACTAAATATGAAAGGATACTCCCATCATAATTTATATCAAATGGATTAATCACTCACTTTGGGAGGAGAATTAATTCTATGTACTTAGGTGATATTTCTAAAACTACTTGAATTGTGCCCTGAAAAAACTAGTTTACTAATTTCTAGGAGGTAAATCTCTAAATATTAAACTTTACTATTGGTAGTGTTGTGGAGAATGAAGAAAAGTGGATGAATTTATGAGTTAGTTACACTGAAAGCAGCTAATGGACTTGGTGATTGTTTGGATGTAGAAGCTGAGAGAGAGTGGTACTAAGAATAACACATATATTTCTGATGTGGGCAATTGGGTAGATAAAAATACTATTTGCTGAGAATAGGGATTATAGGAGCAATAGTAGGTTTGAGGTAAAGTTGAAGGTTTAGTTTTGACTTGTTGAATTTATGATGTCTGTAGAAAAATGTAAACAGCAGTTAGAAACATGGGTTGTGGGAACTTGGGCAAAAGATCTGGGCTTTAGATGAATGTTTTGGAATTTCTCAGTATATCTGGCCACGGAAGGTAATTTAAGCTGTCAAAGTGGACAAGAGCATCTTGTGTTAGTCCATTAGTAGGTAATAAAAGACTTCTCTTTCCTACGAATTATAAAACTTTTGACTTTTGTTTTCCTTTACTTAGAAAAGGCCAGATTGTGCTTATTTGGCTCTTCTAAGAATGGATTTGGATTTCGTGATAGTGATCTGGATATTTGTATGACCCTGGAAGGCCATGAAAATGCAGAGGTAAGAGCTAGTGTCTGGAAAGGGATGTGGAAGTTTATTTTTTTCCAGTGGTGAATATATTTGAAATTATGTATGTAGTATTGATAAAAATATATGGTACCATTCTTTGTGTAAATATATCAGCAATTGTAGTATTTGAAACATAAAAGCATTTAGCACTATCATTTTAGAAGACATTCAAATCTCTAAGTAAATTTACTGTTTCAATAATTTTATATCATGAAAACAATGTCACTGAGTTAAAAGTGCTTTGTATTGAATTTTTGGGAAAAGTTAATATACCATAGAGTTGTAGTTTTTTCCATTAGAACCAATGGGAAGCTGGTGCTACACTACGAGTGAACATTGATCTCACTTTCTCTGTCTTTTCATATCTCTTCCGTTAAGTGATATCTTTGTATCACTAAAGATAGAAAATAAAGGTGGGCATCTAATTTATAAGTAGGTTGTATTGTACAAGTTATTTAGGATTTGTGAGCAATTAGAAGACATTTTTTTCCATAAAGCATTATTATAAATGTTGCATTCTAGGATAGCTTTTAGTAAAGAAACGCATTTTGGGTGGGAAGGGGAACTAACAGTTATTGAGGCCTCATTTCATTCTTACAACCACCTTCGAGGTAGATAATTTCCCCCATTTTACAGATGAGGAAACTGAGGCTTTGAGAGATATACTGACTTGCCCAAGTTCACACAGCTAGTAAATGTTCGAGCCGGGATTCGTACCCAGGTCTGTCTGACTCCACAGTTCATGCTCTTTCCATTGTATCTCACTGCTTCTCTGTAATTTATTTAACCCATAATGTAGCTGAAATTTAGTACTAATAGTACTGTAGAACCTAATCACTACTTTTGGAATTTCACTGTGAGATGCCAGGAGCAGACCTTCCCCCAGAGCAGTCTCAGCAGACCTTACCCCAGTGAGAGTGGGTACTTGTGCTTTCTTTCTTCGTGTATCAGCCTTCAGTAGTGGGAACAAGATTGTCCAAGCTCCACTAAAGAAAGGGACTGATTGGACAGGGAAGTATCCCAGGCCTTCCTAGCAGCCACTAAAAAGGAGGGGATCCCTATAGTTGCTCATTCCTTTAGGAACATAGCTGTTGGAATTTATGTTTCAAGATCAGGGACTGCTTGCAAGATTGGGGTGTGGCCAAGCTTCTGGCATCTGTAGTGGTGTCAGTTTAGAGTGTTATTATAAAAGAATTCAGAATCGTGTACTGTGGGTTTCTGAACATTTTTTCAAAAGGTGGCTTTTAAATGGTTAGAATCAGAGTAAAGATGGCAGAACCATAGTAAAGATGGCAGAACCATAGTAAAGATGGCAGAGTAAACATGTCTGGTTGATCCTTATTTCTGGCCCTAAGAAACTGCTTCTAGTATTAACATCTTATTCTTTTTTTTCCTTTTAATTAGTTAATTCTTTCTGGGAGAGAGCGAGAGAGCGTGCATTTGTGTGCATGTGAGTAGGGGAGGGGCAGGAAGGAAAGGGAGAGAGAGATTCTTAAGCAGGCTCCATGCCCAGTGCAGAGGCTGATGCAGGGCTCCGTCTCATGACTGTGATATCATGACCTGAGCTGAAATCAGAAGTTGATGCTTAACCAGTTGAGCCACCCAGGCGCCCCTTAATATCTTATTCTTTAAAAAATGGAAAAGTTGTAAATGTTTTAGTTCTTCTTAACTGACTTCTGCTCGGTGCCATCTACTTGGAAATAGGCTTCCCCTCTCCATTTTGGAGAGCAAGAATTGAGGGAGTAGGAAATGATTTTACCCAGGGAAGAGGTTAGGGTTTAGATACCTTCTATGTAAAATTTAATAGTCAGACTCTAGTCACTGAGGGTTTGTCTGTTATATATATAATCTGTGCCATTAACATTGGAAAGTTGAAACAATAAAAAAGATTAAATTTGCTTCTAGATGAGCCATAGTTGAAACTTATAATTTAGCATAAATTGTATCCTTACATAATAAAGAGAAAAATTATCTCTTATTTTATTATGTGTTAATTAGTAACTAAAGGTTCCCTTGAAATCCTCAGGTTAAGTTGTAATAGCTTCTGGTCTCTTATAGCTAAAAAGAGCACGTTAGGGATATACAAAAGTGATTTTAGTAGAAAGTGTGGGCACTGATGTATATACCATTCAACTTAATCCATTTAATTTATAATGCCATTATCTCCCTATTCCTTGTATCACGGTTATTGTCACATTTCAACTCTGCTGTCTCTGGTTTAAAAAAAATCAATATATTTCAATTTGTGGGGGTAAGAATTTTCTTGAAAAAGTAGACTGTGTAATAATTGGATTACTTTTCTTTTCCTCATCAACATAGTAATAATAATAATAATAATAATAATAATAATAATAATAGCTCACAGACTTAAAGTGCTTATTTTGTGCCAAGCATGCTGCTGAATGCTTTCATACATGTCTCGTGTAATTCTTCCAACTACTTGGTAGGGTAGACATTTATCATTATCTTGATTTTATAGTATTAGGCTCCGAGGGTTAAGGATTCACAGTCACACAGCTAGTTAATACTTAGTTGAAGATTGTTTGTCTAAATTCAGAGCCTATGTTCTTAATCACTGTACTGTTTTACCTTCACCATATCCATCCTTAGTTACATATTCACATATTTGAAAACAGTATTCTCTTGTCTTTGTGCTTCTCACACTTTAATGTGGATGTGAATTACCTGGGAATCTTGTTAAAATGCAGATTATGATTCACTAGATTGGGGCGGGGCCTGAGATTCTGTCTTTCTGTCAAGTTTCCAGACGATGCTGATACTGCAGGTCTATAGACCACATACTTTGAGTAGCAAGGGTATATTTGTATACCCTTATACATATATAAGTAGAGCTTATAGCTAGCTGGAGATTTGAAATGCTAGTATTAAATGCCTCATTACAGTAGAATTTGCACAAGGCCAAATTGAGTTAGACAAACTTTATTTGTTTCTTTTGTTTTTTAGAAATTAAACTGTAAGGAAATAATTGAAAATTTGGCAAAAATTCTTAAGAGACATCCAGGTATGAATTTAAATTATAGCTTTAAAACAACAAAATATTTTTTAGCTTTATGAAAATTATTTAACATAATGAAATTTTTGTGTTTGTTTGTCTTAAATCAGGTTTAAGAAACATTTTGCCTATAACTACTGCCAAAGTGCCTATAGTAAAATTTGAACATAGACGAAGTGGTTTAGAAGGCGATATCAGTTTATATAATACATTGGTGAGTTTCTCTTTCTGTATAGACCCAGGTATTTGTTATTTTAAAAGTTTACAGATCACTGACCATTTATGTTTAGATGTTTCAAATGTATTTTAAGACAAAAATATTTTTATGAATCGTCTTGATATTTCCTTCACATTGAAGATTAGTTTTTGATTCATTTATAGGTATTTTAAGTTTTACAATTATATATTTTATTTGGATTGTATTATATCTTTTTATCTGATTTCTGAGTTTAATTTTAATAAATTTGAAATGCTTTCCAATATGCAATTATTTTTCAGGCTCAACATAACACAAGAATGCTAGCTACTTATGCAGCTATTGATCCTAGAGTACAATACTTGGGATATACTATGAAAGTGTTTGCAAAGGTATTTATTAAATAGTTAATGATCTGCTTTGTTATAATACTCAGTTAAGATGATATATATGGATGTCAGACTTGTGGCAAATATCTTCTCAGCTTTACTTGGCTGAGCTTTTATTTTATTATTATTTAAAAAAAATTTTTTTTCAACGTTTATTTATTTTTGGGACAGAGAGAGACAGAGCATGAACGGGGGAGGGGCAGAGAGAGAGGGAGACACAGAATCGGAAACAGGCTCCAGGCTCTGAGCCATCAACCCAGACCCTGACGCGGGGCTCGAACTCCCGGACCGCGAGATCGTGACCTGGCTGAAGTCGGACGCTTAACCGACTGCGCCACCCAGGCGCCCCTTTATTATTATTTTTAATGTGTACTTGTTTTTAAAGCTTATTTTTTTTATTTTGTGTTAGACAGTGTGAGTGAGTGGGGGAGGGGCAGAGAGAGGGAGAGAGAGAATCCCAAACAGGCTCCATGGTGTCCGTGTAATGCAGAGCCCACTGTGGGGCTCAGTTCCACAAACCATGAATTCATGACCTGAGCCAAAATCAAGAGGTGGATGCTTAACCAACTGAGCACCCAGATGCCCCTGTTTATTTGTTTTGAGAGAGAGAGAGAGAGGGCAAGTGCACGTGCTGACACTTGTGTGTAGCAAGGTAGGGACAGAGAAGAAGAGAGAATCCCAAGCAGGCTCCACACTGTCAGCACAGAGCCAGATGCAGGGCTCGAATTCATGACTGAGATCATGACCTAAGCCGAAATCAAGAGTTGGATGCCCAACCAACAGAGCCACTCAGGTGCCTCATTACTTATCTGAGCTTTTAAAGGGAAGCACTCTATTAAATGGTTTAAATTTATACCTGTTAGAGTAGGGTGAGTCTTCTTAGTTTTTTCCTGTGTGTGCTCTATTCCTATGTGCAATACTTTCGTAAATTTCTCAGTGGAGTAAAGATTTTCAGCCCCAGGTCTGGGAGTTGGCATATCATACTGAGTTAGGTAAGAATCTCTGAGTTAGGAAATCTGAGATTTGGGTCTAGTCATAAGTTTTTCTAAGAAAACAAAACAATAAAATGTTGTGTTTCTTCTATTATAACACTTATAAACTGAATTCTGTTTTCTTGTTTTTCACTAAGTGTGTAAACTCTATGAAGATGGAGACCTGTATCCCCAGTTTAGCGTACCTGCTTTGTGGTAGCTATTCAGTAAACAGTTAATTTTGTGAATGTGTTTGTGGAAGACTTCTAGTAGTGGAGTGAGTTGGTCACATTTTCATTTAGTAAAATCCACTCTTCCAACAGGAAGACATATTTGTTTAGATATTCCTTTAGCATGTCTGTGGACAGAGATCATCTTAGAAAAGAATGATGGAGTGCCTGGGTGGCTTAGTTAAGCATCCGACTTCGGCTCAGGTCATGATCTCACAGTTTGTGGGTTTGAGCCCCACATCGGGCTCTGTGCAGATAGTTCAGAGCCTGGAGTCTGCTTCAGATTCTGTGTCTCCCTCTCGCTCTGCCCCTCCTCTGCTGGCACTCTTTCTCTCTCAAAAATAAATAAACATTTAAAACAATTTTAAAAAAAGAAAAGAATGGCATTCAGACACATTCTCAAATCGTATTTGATATGGCTACTTTTGGATTCACCTCACAGAATAATTTTAGCATGACCATTTGCAACTACGTGGATGGAACTGGAGGGTATTATGCTAAGTGAAATTAGAGAAAGACAAAAATCATATGACTTCAATCATATGAGGACTTTAAGAGACAAAATAGATGAACATAAGGGAAGGGAAACAAAAATATAAAAACAGGGAGGGACAAAACAGAAGACACTCATAAATATGGAGAACAAACTGAGGGTTACGGGAGAGGTTGTGGGAGGGGGGGATGGGCTAAATGGGTAAGGGGCACTAAGGAATCTACTCCTGAAGTCATTGTTGCACTATATGCTAAATAACTTGGATGTAAATTTTAAAAAATAAAAAATAAAACAAGTTAAAATTAAAAAAAAGTAATTTTAGCATGATGGGTCTGTACTCTTGTGGAGTTGTGGCAATGAAACTTAAAAGTGTTTCATATCAGAAATCATTCCTCTCCCTTTATATGTCAGCTAAAGTCTTAGTGGAAGTCTCTGAGGATTCTTTCATGATATTTTTCAATTAAAAATTTTGTTTTGAATAGTCAACTTATTCATGTGTTTTGAATTTAAAAGGTCTAAAGGGATTTCTGCTGGAAAATCTCTTGTCCACACCTGTCTCCTAGCTAACCAGTGCTTCTTGCTGGAGGCAACTGGTGTTAAAAAGTTCCTCTGTGCCTTCCCAGAAATATGTCAGTATAAGCAAATACTTAAATTTCTTATCTCCTTTTTATTACAGGTATAAATATACTGAAAACATTGTTTTGTATTTTGCTTTCCTCACTGAATAATAGATAGAAATTATTTTCTATTAGTATACTAGAGCTTTTTTGTTCCTTTTTTTCTTCCTTGTTCTTTTTTAATGGTGACACCCTGTTCCATAGTGTAGTCATCAGTTTTTTAAAACCTGTGCCCCACTGATGAGTCTTGTTTCTATTTTTTTGCTGTTAAAATAGTGCTATAATAAAAAAAAATTTTAAGTTATTTCACATGTTTTTTGGTGTTTTTGCAGGATAAATCCTTAGAACAGAATTGCTAGGTTAAGTAAGATATACTTTTGTAATTTTGATATTGCCAAATTATTCTTCATAGATTTTATGCTAATTTATACTGCCATCTGTAATGTACAAGAGTGCCTGTTTGCCCATCCTCATAATAGTTTGTTGTTAGCTTTTGGATATTTGACATTTTGACGGGTTAAAAAAATAGTGTCTTCATGTAGTCAGTACTTCTGCATGGAATAAGATTCTGAAGTTTTATTTTCAATAATATTTCTGTTTCTTTAGCGATGTGACATTGGAGATGCTTCCAGGGGAAGTTTATCTTCATATGCTTATATCCTTATGGTGCTGTACTTTCTGCAGCAGAGAAAACCACCTGTTATCCCAGTTCTACAAGAGGTAGGTTTTTAAAGTGTAAAGGAGTTTCTTGTGAAAATTGATCTACACATAGTAGATCTTGTGTAGTTTATGAGATCATGAAGGAATTTTTCCAGCATGGACAATTCTGAGTTTTCTTCTTCCTTCATTATAATCATATAATGAACTTTTTTGCAAAATTCATTATGGGAGAATATAGACTACCAAAAGAATAATAGATGAACAGAACTATTAAATATCTTTTGCAACAGTTTTGTATTTCACAGTATTAGAGTATTGCAGATGATTATGGAAGTCTTGTAGCCATCGATGAACTCATACATTATATCATCTCAGATGCAAATATAAAGTTTCTTCTCTCCATGGTATTCTCCCTTCCCCTGCCTGGAAATGAGGTTTGGTATATTCTTGTGTATACTTTGATCAACTTTGTGAATTTTTGTTGAGAGACAACCCAAGGAAATTCTTCCTCATCTCTGTAAGGGTATGTTAATTGCAGTAAGTGTAAGAGTGTACATCAGAAGAAACAGATTGTACTCCTTTTCATTCAGATTTGGTGACTTAAGGATTCTCTTTTTGTAGCCAGTTTATACTCTGTTATAGATTTAAGGGATTTCTTAATCATCTGTCTTTTCCTCCTCATTCTTGGCACAATGTGTATTTGCAAGCATTAGGGAGAATCCAGTTCTAATTTCTTAGGAAAGTGTTTATTTTCACATAAAGAGAAGAATCAGTTAGAATTGCTTGGCAGTTCACATATTCTGACTTCACATAAACCGATAGTCATGGCAGAAAAGAAAATCACACAATAAGCAAGCCAAATGGTGAATGTCAGATAGCCCTAGTAAGTTTTAAAAAGTTCTAATGAATGTCATGTGCTTATAGCAGCATTTCCTTGCCCCTTTTTAAGATAACAATGGAAAGGAATCAAAAATTTCAAATATCCTTTCTTGGCAGAAAATTTTAAGTTGCTGAATTTATGTTGAATGATGTGGTTTTTGACAAGGTTGTTCACAGTAGGATGCTTAAAATTTATCATGAATTAATGAGGCCTGACAAGGCCAGGATCATTCTCTGTATTAGTCCCTTGTTAACGGCTTTAAATTTGGGCATCTTAAATGCATTATTGCCCAGGAATACCATAGCAGCCATTTACTATGATTTGCTATGACTTCGACAGAATACCATGACTAAAATGGAACACAAAATTTGTTTTCATGGTGGTTTGTCTATGTTGTGTAATTACATTACCCATGAATGAGATACCACTAAGGTAGCACTATATAATGGAAAGAGCAGGCGCATGATTTTGGAACCAGAGATACCTGATCTGAATCCTAATTCTGACATTGTGGCTTTCAAAAAGTTGCCTAACGGCCACTAGTCTGAGTTTCATCAACAGTAATAATGTAGTAGTATTATTTTAGTATTGATATAAGGTACAGAGAAATCGGATGCTTTTGCATATAGTGGGTGCTAAATGGTGCATGTTTTATTATCATCATCATCATTAGCAGATTTTTAAATATTATTACTGGGAAAATATAGGCAGGACTATAGTAGCCAACTTCAAGAACTCTCCCATTATCTGCATAACAGTGCTTGATGAAATGAGAGGCAGTCCATGGAATGTTTTCCATCATAATGAGCTCTGATTGTGGGGGGCTTTGTGATACATATGAACTGATGATATATGGATTTTGCTTCTGGCATTTTTGCTTGTCATATGGGACCCCATTGTCCATTCTTGGCATCATTTAAGTGTTGGTCATTGGCATCGATCAACTTTTAAGGGTAAGGATATGTTTAATGAAGATGATGATCTTTGACTCCATTTGTAATTGAACCTAGACTTGAAGTGACTGGGTATAAGTAATGTTCTACTAAGTGTATTTTTCATGGTTAACAGTACAAAGTTATGTAGGTCAAAAGGAGCTTTCCTAAGAGAATGATTTTGCTGTATTCTAGAAAATCATCGTAAGTAAAGTACATTTTCATATAAAAATGCTAAAAAAGAATTAGGGAGTGTTTTCACACTTGATACTGTGAACCATTATGTTTTCTTAGCTTATATCAACTTAAAAATTGCCATTGAATGGATGAATCTTGAGGGCAGTATGTTAAGTAAGATAAAACAGTCGGAGAAATATGTGTGATTCCACTTAAGTGAGGTAGTCAAATCCAAAGAGATGGAAAGTGGAATGGTGGTTTTCAGGGGCTAGGAGAGAGAGGAAGAGGGAATTATTGTTTAATAGTTTCAGTGTTTCATTTCTTTTCAGTGTTTCATGAAAAGAATTCTGTGGGTGGATGATGGTGATGGTGTACAACAATGTGAGTGTGCTTAATGCCACTGAACTGTACACTTATAAAATTTATATCATAATCATTTGTTGTGTGTATTTGTTATGTGTACACATAACATATCATTATGTTATGTGTAAAAAAATTGCAATTTAAATATAGCAGTAGAGGGGCACCTGGGTGGCTGAGTTGGTTAAGCATCCGACTTTGGCTCAGGTCATGATCTCATGGCTGGTGAGTTTGAATCCCCACGTCGGGCTCTGTGCTGGCAGCTCGGAGCCTGGAACCTGCTTTGGAATCTGTGTCTCCCTCTTTCTCTGCCCCTTCCCTGCTCGTTCTCTCTCTCTCTCTCTCTCTCTCTCTCTCTCTCTCTCAAACAAAAATTAAATATAGCAGTAGATACTAAAATACTACAATTAAATATAAAAGTAAATATGGAAAACATACAGGGTCACTCCTTGTACAAATATGATTGAGATGTGTCATGAAGTTTTAGAGGGAGTACTGAGTGCTTGAATAGAAAATGATGGTGTTGAGAGAGAGAAAGAGAAGAGAGAAATGGAAAGAGTAAGTGTGTGCGTGTGTAAGAGAAAGGGAGGATAGAATTAATGCTTTTTCTAAGGGCTGAAAGAGTGGAAAGTTAGAAAATGAAATATGAGAGCTCATAAAAAAAAATTGGCAAATCAGTGATTAAACACCTTCCAAGGCCCACCCCCCAGGGTCCACTTCCTGTGTTAATCAGCCAACATAGTTGAGTTTGGATCACGGTGGTTACTCAGAAATAAGAATTGTATCAAAAAGAATCAAGGTCTAAAGTGGTAGCTTGTATTATTTTCCATGTAATATCTATAATAGTATCCATAAGGGTAAAATAATCTATAAGGGTAAAATATTACACTTTGGCTCCTTTGAAGCCTTCATTTCTTTTTTCAGGGCAAGATCCCATATCTTTTGTTTTAGATATCAATATCTGTAATTGCCAGGCTCTCCGTTGTTTGTTTTATGAAGTGTCAGAATTTATGGTAGATAAGTGGTAACTGTATTTAAGTTACGTATAAATAAAAAGCAACTTATTAGCTTAAGTTTCTGGAAACTTGATCACTTTATGAACATGCTTTCAGAGTAAATATATTCATTCAACAAACATGTATTAAGTATTCTCTATATGACAGGCTGTGATGTAGTAGGAATTTTGGCTCCAGTGGAAAGTTACAGGTTTTGCCTACAAGGAACATAAAGCTGAGAGTGAGATTAGATGGGCCAGACATGTTAATTTTGTAAATCACTATACCATCTAAAATGGAAGGGGTGATGAGGGAGGACCACCTTATCTGATGGTTTTGGAGTATTTTCTGGTAAGCTCTGGGGACTCATTAGTATACATGTGAGAAGTGAGATAAAGAAAAATGGGGTATGTTTCCTGTACTCAGGCTTCTATCAGTACCTCTGCTTTTTATCTGTTTTACCTATTAAGCTTCCAGGAAGGTTGCATTTTAGGAGAAGTTTCTACAGCTTAAGAGGAAAAGAAAAAAGGAAACAACTGACCTAATTAATCTAATCTCTCATTTTCATTGAGAATACCTAAGGGTTTAAGAGGATAATTGTCTTATCCGGAATCACTACTTGGCAGGACTAAGACTAGAAATGAAGTCTGCTGACTGTGAACCTATTGCAACTTTCTACTTTATTGCATCTTTTTTTTAAAAAAAATCTCATGGGATACTTTTCTTCTAGTAA